>NC_045639.1:9988410-11188410 GCF_009829145.1 Chiroxiphia lanceolata
TCCCTCCCTCCCCTGCCCTCGGCTGGGGCCAGGCTCCCAGCGTGACCTGGGCTTTGCTCTGCACACAGGTTTGCAGTGCTGACCAGGAAGGCCTGCTCTGCTGTCTCCACTGGGAGGACGTGGTGAATTCAGGGAAGACAATCGTGGCTGGGCCGCTCCTCAATGCTCGCAGCCGCCACTGCCATGTCTCTGCTGGCCAGGTGAGACCTCCTTGTCCCCGCTGCCCTGTCATTTCGCCTGTGCACGGGCACCCCACACCGCGCCCGTGGGCGTGGCCAGAGGGCCTTGTCACCCATGGACGGCCGGCAGAGTGGAAAGGCTGGAGAGGCTGGGCACAGGAGGAGCCGCCTCCCAGAGTGCCCTGGTCCCCTCCTGGCACTGGGCTGGTGGGAAGCCAGGCCTCTGAGTCCCTCCCGGAGAGGTTTACCCGCGCTGCTCAGGTCGATGCTAAACTTTTTTCCCCCCGCCAGTAGAAGCGCCACGTCTCCACCCCTTGTGTTCCCGCATCACACTCCACCCTTCTGGAGCTCTATCAGGGAGGAGCGTGCTGGGACCTGCCTGCCATGGCATTCCTTGTGGAGTGACCTGCTGCCCACGCTGCCTCGCCGAGCTGCCTCCACCTCTCTGCCCTCTCGCGGCCTAGGCTGCCCGGACGGTGCCCCGCCCTCGCCTCTGCTGCCTGCCTGGCCCACCCTGTGCGGGTCCGGCTCCTGCTGGCCGGGCACCCTCCTGCTTCCTCTTTCAGGTCCTGGACTGCCTGGACACCAAGAAGCTTGACAGGTCCTGGAGATGCTTTCAAGGAACTCGGGTAGCACCAACACAAAGCGGCGGTCAACTGGCGCTCCGAGTACTCGTGGCTCTCAGCCAGGATCCCGTGATGGTGAGAAGGGGCAGTTGGCTGAAGCCGTGCTGGAATCCTGGGGCAGTCGCTTGGGCTTGGCGGGCTTCGGGAGCTGTGGCAGCTGCTCCCAGCTCTGCTGCCTCCCCGTTCAGCTGCCCGAGTCCCCTCGGGACAGGCCTTTGGCCTCCGGGCCCCGCGGCAGCACGTGGGGCTTGCCCCGCCGGAGCGGGGATTGCCGGTGCAGCCGTTGGTGGCTTCACGGCACAGCACATGTCTTCCTCGCAGGCCAAGAGCATCTGGAGCCTGAATGAAAGGCTCGTGCAGCTACTGGGGGATGCAGACAGAGAGGTGGTTTGGATGACCCTCTCTGTGTTCAACAACGTGCTCTGGAGCAGTCTGTGGACACAGCGCCACGAAGAGAGTCCACGGCAAAGACCCCCTAATACCCACCCACACGGCCTGCAGTTGGCTGAGGCGCTCCGGCCACTCTTTGACCACGTAAGGCTCTGCGCTCCCTCCCCCCCCCCCGCCACGGGCTCTGGGTACTGCTGGGAAACTTTGGTCCCTGTGGATTTTCAGGCCTGTGCCCACTGGGGCCTGGAGAAGCTGCTGCTGAGGTCTTTTCCTCTTTCTTTCCACCAGGAGGGACAGCAGTGTGAGGAGGGCTCCATGACCCCTCTTCACTCGTGTGATCAAAACTGATCGAGAGAGAGGGAAAGAGGCCCCTGAAGCCACTCGGTGCCTGAGCCTGCTTCCCGCTCTACTTCCACCGGCATGACGAGAAGGTGGTCGTGAAAAAGGTGAGGGACTCGTGGGCTCTGGTGTCCCGTGGGAGGGGGCTGGGCTGCCTTTTGGCCTGGCACCTGCCGGGCTCCAGCCTCCTCCTGGCCTTGGTCCAGGGACAGGGGTCCCGTGCCCTGGGCTGCGCTGCCACGTCCCGCTCTCCGTTGCTCTGCAGGCCTCTCGGAAAGCACTGCTGGCTGTGACCAGGTTCCTGAAGAGGAGGGATCTTGGGCACCTGGTGAACACAGAGGAGCCACGGAGCTTTGGCGAGTGCCTGGTAAGGACGGCCCCAAAGCCCCAGCTCCCGATGCCCACAGTGTGGGGCTGGCACTGTGCCCCTGCCCACTGCTGCACCCGCCTGTGGGACAGCCGCTGGAGCCCCGGCCCAGCTGGGCTGTGGGGCAGTGGCAGCCCCGCCGCTCCCAGGGAGCAGCCAGCCCTCTGCTCCTCCAAAGCCCGGCCCCAGCGGCTGCTGCCCGGGCTCAGGGCTGTGCGGCAGGGGAGGCCAGTGTCTGGGCGCAGGCAGCGTCCGGACAAGCGGCAGAGCCCCAGCCAACCCTTCCCTCCGTGCCCTGCTGCTCTCTCCAGCTTAAAAAACGACCGGAGCCGAGCGGCCAAGTACATGCACCAGGCCCTGCCGTACCTGCGGAGCCCACAGCAGCCCCTGCGAGAGGCAGCCATCAAGTTCATGGGTGAGCCACGAGGCCGCGGTCCCTTCCCGCCCGCCGCAGCTCGGGCCCAGCCCCGGCTGCTGCAGCGGCAGCAGCATCCGGCCCAGGGGTGTGCTGTGGAGCCCCGAGTGCCAGCCCAGCCCTGGGAGCCCCGAGGCAGGAAGGCCCCGGGCTCAGCCCTGCCAGGGCAGGAGGGTGTGTGGCCGGGCTGGCAGCGCCGCTGGGGGGGGCAGCTGTGCCGCTGGGGCCGTGACAGGGTCTGTGTTCCCAGGGATCGCCGGGGGTTACCTGAGGGGACAGCCCAAAGAGCTGCAGCTCATCATCGATGGTGAGTGAGGGGCACTGGGGGCTGGTGGAGGATCAACAGACCCTGGGCAGGCAGCTGCAGTCCTGCCCTGGCTGCGGAGGGCTCTGCTCCCTGCAGAATGAGGGGCGGCATGGGCAGAGCAGACAGACATTTCAGGGGCAACGGGGGGGGGGATGGTGGCCAGCGTCTTCTGCCTCATCCTGCTGGGCCCTGCTCCCTCCTGGCAATGGCAAGACCTTGCTGGCATGGCCCAGGCAGGAGGGGCTCCTCGCGTCGCCACCGATCCGGGCTCTGACCTTGGCTCTGTTCCTCTCTGTTCAAGCCCTTCAAGCCCATCACAGATGACAGAGCCCCGCTGTCTCAAACCTGGCGCTTCAAAATCATCAACTTTGCCAGTAATCTACAGACAGCTCCCTACCCCAGGTTTCCAGCGGCTGCGAGGACCGGCTCGGCAGGGGGTGGAAGAGCCGGCCTTCTCTGTGGGGCTGAGTCTGCCTGTGCTGCTGTAGCTGTGGGCAGAGTCGATGCAGGCAGCTCTGTCTGTTGGGGCCACCTGAGCCTGTGGGGAAGACACCTCTTCTCTGCAAGCCCTTCCTTTTACCCCCAGCGTAGGAATAGTAAAGAAATCTTGTCATACGCAGATGCCCAGGAGCTTCTTTTGGGTGCCCGGTGTCCACAGGGCATCGGGGGAAGAGGGGAAAAAGGGCCCTTGTGCTCAGCAACACTTGCCCGGGTGTGCAGTGGGGAAGAGGAAATTGCCCCAAAGGCCTCGGCCTTGGGGGGGTTCTGCTAGAGCCTCAACACTTGGGGCAGAGTGGATGGGCAGAGCCTGGAGCTGTGGGAATCCCTGAGAAGCTGGTCCTTGCAGGGGGCCACAAGCCCCGTCCCGGGCAGGAAGCAGCATCTGTGGCTTGCCCGTATGTTGCTGTCTGGATTGCTGAGGGCTGGCAGGTGCCTGCTGAGCCGGTTCCTGTGGAGCTCCTTCAGGGCTGCGCTGCTTCCGAGCAGGTTGGCGGGGCTGGGGGAGACCCTGAGGTGAAAGGGCTGTTGTTCTCTTTTTTCAGCCCTGCACTGAAACTGCCAGTCCTACTCCGAAAATTTAACATGGACAAAGATTCCTCCCAGACAAAAAGTGCCACGATAGAAAGCTCTTGCTGTCCATGGAGTACCAAGAGTGGCCCACCAACTGCACGAGAGCTTTCTTTCCAGTGTGGAACTGCCATCATTCAGTTTTTGTAGCCCTGTGCTGAAAGTGGCATTCCCATTCCACAAAAATACAGCCAGCCACAGACCTAGCTCACAGGCCAACTGAGAGAGCTGGGAGGGTGGCTGTGCCCTTCCTGCTCACCATGCTCAACTTGTTGCCCAAATTCCCCTGCCACACCCTCACTGAGGTACCACACCCGTGTTTGCCGGCTTCTGTTGGCCACACTCGTTGTTGCTTGCACTCCCTGGATCAGTTTCCATCACCCAGAAATGACCTCGACTCCAACCCCTGGTCAGCTGGCCTTGCAAGGCAGCTGGGCTGAGCTGCAGTTTCTCCCTGCAGTTTAAATCTCCCACAAACTACCTCAGCTCCATCCAATGGTGAGCTGATTAGAGCTTGCAGGACAGCTGGGCTGAGCTGGGAGGAGCTCCTCCATGTCCTATAAATCTCCCACAAACAACCTCAGCTCCACCCCTGGTTACCTCATCGTGCCTCGCAGGGCAGCTGGGCTGAGCTGGTCTGCTCAGATGCCAGGACAGAGAGCTCTTGCTACCCATGGAGTGCCCAGGCTGGCCCACCAACTGCACCTGAAACCCAAAGGTTACAGGCTTTCTTTCTCGGCTATTCAGAGTGGCCAAGCTCAGCTCCAAGAACTGACACAGCAGAAGAGCTTGTTAAAGCAGTCAGGTTGGGAGGAAGTTGCTGACAACTTACTCGTAAAATAAGGGAGTCAGCAAGAAAACAACACCATTGTAACACTGCTCAAAACTATCTTGTAAAATCGTCACAGTGGGTGTATTTATTTTCTCCCCTGCCCCCCTTAAACAGAATAGTCAATTGCTGTTCTCTGGGCATTGAAAGGCGTAAACCAAGTTTTTAAGGGTGCCTAAGCCCTTCTGAGCACCACACTGTGGTTAGTCCAAGAGGGTGCTTCAGACAGCACAACATTTGAACCACCTTCACACAAAATAGGTATCACGTTCAACATCACTGTGGATGTGCTCTCCAGCTTCCATGAGCAGTGATACAAACTCTGCTAAGCACTGAATATCTGTTGATAAAGCCCTCAAGATCTGTCAAGAGAATCCTACATGGGTATACAAATGAGAAAACAATAAAGAAATAATCACATAAGTGAGGAAAGTATCAGATAACAGCTGCAAGTTCCTGATGTAAAGACTCCGGTTCAGTGCCCCCTCCCCTTCTCAAAAACACAGCTCACAACACTTCCAACTTTTGTTTAGGTTGTAGGTTTTTGTTTGTTTTTTTATTAAAAGGCGGTTTCCAGATACCTAATCATTACTGTGTTGTTTGTGCAGGACAAAAAAACCCCAGCTTTAAATACTCAAATACACAAGTCAAAACAAGCTGTTTCAAACTGCTCAGCAGTGCAGGCTCAAGCACTTATTTGCAATGGCTTTGTACAATCAGTTCTACATAGCGATGACCGTATATAAAGAATATAGTACATACTATTGTTTTCATTGTCAATTTACAAGAGAAAAAAATAAATATCTTCCATTCTTATTATACATTAACACTTCAGTAGAAAGTTACAGCTGTTGTGTTGGCATGACCTGCAATGTCAGGAGGAAAAAGGACATGCATACTTATCTATTAAGAACTCTAAACTATGACTTTGTAATAAATTACAGAGGATAGATACCAGTCAAGAGAATACCGATTATCTGAATTCAGTACATTTGTGATTCTTGCTCCAAGGTAAAAGCCAAAAATCTTGCTAAATACAAAAGCTAGTAGCTTGCATTATGTAAATAAGACAAACCACTTATGGTACAGCCTTTTCTTCAAATGTTTGTGAATAAACAGGCTTGTGGTTTTTTTAGGCAAAAAAGATTAAGTTGTTGAGTTGGTCCTTGCATCCTTCACACATAACTAGCACCATAAAGATGCAAGGGCCTCAGCAAACACCGAAATTTCATGCTTAATAGATAAAGCATGCATTCTGTAGAGTTTGTGCATGGTATGTATTCTGTCCATTAAGGTTACTGTGCAAAAAGAGATTCTCGACCACTGAAGATGTTTCTGTAACTCTGTTAAAATTATTAGCAACATTTTTAAAGTTTTGCAGGCCTGTGTGCGACTAATGAAAAAAAATAAAATCATACTTGTGGTTCACCCCTAATTGCTATACACAGGCACAGTACAAACTGACAAACAAGACAACAAAGGCAGCAGCCTAAATGTCCAATGAACTGGGAAAAAATGATTGCAGTTTACTAAAAAAGTTATATAAATATTTTCAAATTGCACAAAGCTTTGTACAGGTGGATCTATCAGTGCAAATACATATATATGAGGTACCAGTTCACTCAGATCTTTTTATAGGCCAGATCTATTTACCTCACAATCACTCTCTTAATTTCCTGTTGTCAGATAAATGCTACAGCTTGTCAGCCTCCAAGTAAAATTAATGTCAAAACAATTTTTCGGCATATTCAATATTGTAATTTGTATTCATTGTAATTTCCCTAAGATTTAGTTTCTGAGCTTTCACTACTGAGACTGCTTAATTAATTTGTTTTTTAAAAGCACTAGCATTAATTTTGTTTTTCAAGATTTGACGTGATTATAGGGGCAAGTTAAAACTGCATATGTAAAGTGGAACAATAACTATAACTGGCTGAATAATTTAACATTGTCTGAAATTTTAGCAAGTACTGTTAGGAAGGAGGAACACAGTTATTGCTATTTGGAGACTTAAAAATAAAATAAACCAACCTGAAAGCGTAAGACAGGACTATTCCAATAGTGAAAATTTGCTAGATACAAAACAGCATTCTGCCTAAAATTAGTCCTTTTGCATCTGAACACTCTTCAAGTTATCTACAGCTTTCTCTTCCAGGTAACTATTATGACATTTACATGGAACTATGGATTTGAAGTGGCTAACTGTAGGACACACACAGCTTTTCAACTCTGGCAATTCTCTCTTGAGACGTTCCAGCTGCTCCACCTGGAATATATTTGGTTGCTCAGGATTTGAGTCATATATCCTGAATAAAGGAGAAAAGAAAAAACATTGATCAGTATAAACTGACAGTTGACAGAAATGCACACTAGATAAAGCAACTGGGGGGTTTTTTTCCCCTAATAGAGTAAAATTAGGTATTGGCAAGTCTATAAAGAGAGTTCACTTGAGGTTAGTATCCAAAGTTTTGCTGCTCATCTTGCAATATAAAATGGTATTCCTTTTACACAGACTGATTAGTATTTCATTGGATATACTAAAAAGCTACCCATTGGCATTTACTTACTTCGACTCCTGAAAAAATGTGATTTTACAGGTGGCACAAAACAGTAAGAGCAGTTTTCCAGGCTTCAAACTTAAAAGCATAAGAAATTTCAGAGCCCTGAGATTATTTGAACAGACTGATATACTATTTGTACATTATACTGAAAGGAGTTTATACTTACTGCTTCAATAACTGTTTTACCTCCCCCCAGTTCAGAACCACCTCTCTCTTGAATTACCATAACAATATTAGGTCAAGAGTGAAAACCAGAAAATCTGATCTTTCTTCACACCTAATGTAAATTAACTACCTACAGCATTTCAAATAGTCTATCCTCATTTCAATTTCTTGTTTTCACACATGTAAACAAACCTGCAGGATTTAAAATGTCACCTCACACAAGACTGTCCAAATCCAACACACAATTCTGAGTCTGACAATGACACTGAGCATAATTCCAATACTATTTTGGTGTAACTCATTATAAAGCAAAAGCAGTCGCGTTCCTGTAGCCCAACTACGGCACAACATGTATTGCAATAGGGATACATCCTGATCTCCCAACAGTAATTTCTAACAGCAGCATGTTATTTATATCCAAAATTTCCTTCTGGGAATCCAGTTGTGCATACACAGTTTCAGGTATTGCACATCTCCAGGTTAATCTCCTTCAAATGAAAACTTCTGGAAGAAATTACCATGGCTTCTGCCTTAGTCTTTTATGAATACTCATACCTTTCCTTATGATTCCTTCAAAAAATTAGTTTGGTTTTATTTCATCATCCTTTGTCCTTCATAAGTTTTCAAGGCATGTCCAAAAGGAATGCAGTGTCACAACCAAAATAACAGAGTGCAAGGTGCCTTTTTACCCCAACAAGACAACTTGTGAACTGCTGGCAACTCTGAGACATCCAAAACAAAATGCAGCTCAAAGACTGATATAACAACAGGATTCAAATAAGGAAACACTTCTACAGGAAATAATGATATGGATCACATTCTCTACAGTATGATCGAGGACAATTTCTGTGAAGAAACCCCTCGAAGTGAGGATAAATGCTGTCTGTTTTAATGAAATTCAAATAGAAGGCATAGCAGTTAAATTACTTGCACAGCACCTATAATCCAATACAGGCCTAAGATATAACCCAAAATTGCCTTATGGAAGCTATCTGCAAAATAAAAGCTCTGCCTTCTTTCCAGGATGCAGGTATTTCTTCAGTTAAGCTAGCTTACACATTATGAATTTCTCTATGCATTCAAGACAAAGCACTGAAACTAGAAGACAGTTTTCTATACAGCAATACACTTTCGTGACTAAGAACCTCAAGTCCTTCCCATCAGTTAGGCACCAGAAGAGCAAAGGCACGTTTCTAAGCACCTTGTTCCTAGAACATGGCTAAGCATGTTTCTAAGCAGCTTCTGGCAGGTATTTTATTAGTTCTTTACTACAGCATAAATTCTCCAATTCTTGCTTCATATTAAATTCTTTTCAATTGACATTTTGGATAAATCCAACCCTCCAAGCTCCTTTGAACGTGTCCACCAGAGCCAGTCTGCTCCAATGTGTATATAGTGTTTCTTCTAAAGCAAAAGCAGAGAAGACACTTTGAAGCACAGCTTGTAATTCAGAATTTCTTGTCCTCACTTTTCGTTCGGGTCCACGAAAGTAAGCCACCAGTTTGTAAAAATAGAGCATAGTTCCAGGATGTCTCTTAATTAATTATTTCCAACTTCACCATCAAAATAAGTAACATCTCCCTATCCTTCACTCTTCAACAGGACACTTATTTGTAAGTAGCTATGCACCAAAGTTCCTCCATTCTTCAACTTCCTATTAATAAGCAAGCCCCGCAGAAGATTGGGAAGAATCCTTTAAAAATTACTTTTTAAAATAAGCACTTTCTACCAAAGACTTGCAGGACATTGCAGGGTCATGCAGTGGATGTAAAACTGATGTGTTTAAGCTCCTGTCTGGTGTTTTTGCAACCTCTGAAAACACATATGAGACAAAAGTCATCAGTACTGAAATACTGTTTTCATGCTAAAAAGATTTTGTGAAGCTTTTGATTAAAACTCTTCATTTTTCTTTGTATCAAGGTAAACTTGAGTTTAGTTTTATTTGCAACTCACAAAATAGGGAAGACTTAGATTGCCACTGCATAATATCTTAATTAGATTAAATTATAAATCAACTAATACTAGTCCACTTCCTTCATATATCCATGCTGTTATTTAAGTAACATGCAGTTTCAGGCAAACAGGACAGCGCAGATTTAGACAGTCTGCTACTTCTGAGACGTGTTTGGAATGCTTTTGCCTTGATTGCCAGCTAAATTTGTGTTAAATTTTGGGAAGTTACTAATACCAGTCAAGCACAGAGCTTTTGTCCAGAGTCCACAAATGCAACATGCAGCCTAAGAAAGTTCTCATGGAAAAGCTTTCAGCATAAGAATTTAGCATTTTTATGTAGTTGTGTGTATTATTCAGCAAATAAAATTCAGATCATGTAAAGTGAATGAAAAAAGATAATGCAAGTGTAGGTTAGCACCCACTCCCTCTCCACGTTGGTATTTAATATATAGCCAACAGGTGTAAAAACATAAGACTGCATTGTTCTTACTGAGTTAAGTATATTCAAATACAGAAGTATTTCCTGGACTGTTTGACAAAGCTTACCCAGGAGAAAAATACCAGATAAATCATCCCACAAATCCTGCTTTAAAATTCATCATTTTTTGCCAAGCCAGAGAATTTCACTACAATAAGTTTCTTCTCTAATTAAAATCTAAATATCAGACTAATAAAGCATTTTAAGGATGAGATTTCTGTGTAGACAGAATATACCCAGTCATGCACATAAAGTATTCTTCTGTATAAGGGCCCAAATAAAAGCCTGAAGGCAGAGGTGGCACCTTTCTGTAGGTTGTCCTTTTTAATATAAGTAATTTGGTTACTTTAAACACTGAGATGAAACTAGTTGAACACAGGAAAATAGTAGAGTATCATCCCAGCAACAGCACCAGAAAATCCATTTGGCTTAATGTCTTTGGATGTATCTAATAACCTGCAGCCCAAGTGGAGAAAGGACTGGATGGGGGCAGAGAGGTGTGTGTGTTCTTTCCTCTGCCCCAGTGAGATCATTCTTTTAATATTGTTGGCATTTGTAAGCTTCCCAGATTTAGTCTTGCAGCTTTTCTTCATGCAAAGCAAAGTCAGAACCCCCTACCTGCATTTTTTTTTTTGCCCAGTGCTTGATATCACCAGCTTTTGGTATTCAGGACACAGTGTTTCTGCCATCTTCACAACTGGCTACAGTGTTTTGGCCAATTCTATATGGATGATTAAAGTTTGGAAAACACAGCTTACAGAAATTATCGCTATGCAGGCAGTTCATTACCTCAGAAATCACTACTGCATACAGTAACTCAGGGCCACATGAAAGCAACCAAAAATTCACTAAAATTCCTCTGTTCTCTTCCTAGCTTATTCAGATAACTAGCACTTAAGATAGTATAAGTAAATGTCTAGTAAACAGCAACACAGAACACCAGGCACAGCAATTTTTGATAAATATCTGGACTTAGCCATAAATCCAGAGAACAAAAATTCTGCAGAAAACATGGAAGCAGCAAGCCTTGATTCAGGCCTAGAAATATTCTGGAATTTGAAGACACAACAATAGCATGAACTGGCTTTACTCTAATTACTACAGTCCCTACTTACTTCTAGATCTTGAAACAGGCAAGTACATCTCTCTCTCGAGTTCTGCTTCACAGTAGTTTTAAATACATTTATTTCTAAGCTTCAAACAGCACAGGAATATGGATGTTTACACCATACCTATTTAAACTCTTAATATCAACTTCATAGTCTCAAACAATCTGGAAGATTGCCTCTTTACCCAGCAGCTCCAAGTGGGAGTGGAAACATGTGCTGCCAGGCTTTACATTTTGACATTCTGTCCAGGACTTGCAAATACCACCTGTATTTCAAAGTGTCCACCTTGAGAGATCTGATGCAACTTTCAGAAAGTGTCATATTTCTCCTAAAGGGACCTATATTAAGACTGAATTTAATTTTATTTAGACAATTAGTAAGTTTTGAAAAGTAATTAAGAATTGCAAAGGAACATTCTACAGGAAAAAAGGGGAAACAACATTTCCCTGCAACAATGATACTGAAAAAAGATAATTGTTTGCTACTCAAATTGCAGTTTGTAACTTGAAAAACGAAAAAAAATGCAGTGCAGAACTACTGTTTTTAAACAGCTTTGGAGTTACTATTAGTTCTGGGGTTCCTCTTAATAAAGTGGAAAGATGTTAAAGTGGAAGTGATAGACGGGGCAGGCAGCGAGAGGAGAGATGAACACTATTAAGAATCTAGATGATCTAAATAGTGCAGGAAAGTTTTCTTCAGTTAAATCCACAAGGGAATTCAGATTTCCAACAAATTGGCTAGCCACCAAAAGGTGAGATAAAAGGTGTTGTTATCCTACTACAACTCAAAACACACTAAACAGCACAATAGGGACCATAAGACGACATGTAGCAGACTTGCAGCCTTGACAGCAATGCAACAGCATTTAAGTAGTGTTGAGTATCTGGAGTAAGAAAAGCAACATGAAGTCAAAAATGAGGCTGTCACCTTCTTAATTTTTTTACCATAGTAGTGAATATGCGTTGCACAAAGAGTAATAAGCTACTCTGGAAGACTGGATTAGTAGACATCAGATGAACAGACACTTTAAGAATATTTTACACAGCAGTGTTTCATTAAAACACCCCACCTATTCATGAACCAATAATGTATTACTTTAAGTTATGCACATAATAGGATCCAATCTCGTTACTCTAGGATTGTACATCAAAGAGTCAGAGTTTCATCTGCATTCTAGTCCAGAGATAATTTTCATCAACTAAAAGGGGCCTCAATCATGAGTTGTAGCAGAGGTACAACACACAGCACTGTTGTGACAAGAAAGAGGACTTATGTTCTAATGTCTTCAGTCTGAAGCTGATCCCCAATGTAAAAATCTACTTATACTTTTTTACTGCCAGAGAATAGGAGACATTCTATACAGTACAAGAAGTGAGACCTCTGGCAAACCACAGAAGCAATGGACCCACCACTCTGGAAGGACTCTTAACAGTCAAGAACAGATAATAGAGAGTTAACTATTTATTTTTTTTTTCAGTGAGAAAGAAAGAGCAAATATTATTTGATTTCTTGCCTCTAGATATGTTAAACTGACTCTCAGTTTTCACTTTATAAAACAGACCCTTTGACAATTATTAATCCCTTTCCTCCCTTTTTATTTTTTCAGGTAAAAAATATGCAAAGCAATACCCTTAGGTATTATATTAGGTATTATAGAAGGCTTGAAAGCCTTCTATAATTTGACACTTCAGTTACACTTAATGCTTTCCCAATGACATTCTTCTTCATCTATCAGAATTTCTCATTTAATACAGCTTCTCAAATTAATCATCATCTTGTATTAATGAATTTCACATCTTCAGGGACAAATGAGCTAAAACTTTTAGTGTTTATGAGGAACTAAATACCACAAAAATGCTTTTGTTCAAATATTTACCCTGATATTCTGATGTCCACCTGGATTCTCTGGAAATAATAGAATAGCTACCTTCTGTAGTGACTAATTTAGCAGTTCACCCTAGAGTCCCTCCAAGCTAATTTTAATAGGAAAAACGGTGAATTCACAGCTTTGAAACACAACAGAACATTGGTAAAAATTAAGTTAAAATTATTCACTTAAGTTGTGTTAACTATTTCCACAGCTTAATGTAGAAAGCTTAAGCTTTCAGTCAAACTGTTAAATAATATTGTTCTCACCATATCATGTACATAACTTAAAAACTATCATCATGAATACCAGTAGCATCTTAAATGTGTGTGCCATGCACTGTTTCTTTAAAGAATCAAATTACATTTATGTTAATCTCAGAACAAACAAATTATTTTGCTTCATATATACAGCTGAAAGAGTGGGAATAAGTGTTAGACTTGTTCTTGATCTGGGTTTATGGGCTTCTTGTACTTGCAGTACAAGGAAGATATTCTGTACCCAGTCAACCAAGGAGCAATGTGACATTTCACCAGAATCAAGATATAATAGTTTCTAAGCTTGATGATGATGATTATTTATAAAAGCTATAATTAAATACCTGTCATATATTAGCCCATGAACACCATATTCTCTCAACTTCTTCCTGTTATCTGGGTCATTTGCATCATCACCCCATGAAAAAATAACTAAGCCCTCAGATATGGCCCGTTTAATAAACGATGGATTCCTCAGCAGATCTTCAGAATGCACATTAATTCCCTGAAATACAAAAGACTTCAATTAAAATTCATGTTTCTGAAACACATCAGTTTTTTTAATCTTTGACACTTGCAGCTCCTTATGATTTCATCCATAATAATAAAAAATAATTTATCCAATTAGAGAGTTTATTGATAGTGCTATTTTTAAAACACTGTATTAGACATTTGAAACAACGGACATTATTTTGGCAGTTACCCAACTTTACTGTATTTCTTTTATGAGATTAGTTGTAATTTTAAGTGTTTGTGTGAAAAATGATAGATTTAAAACAAGTAGTAATAATTTAGTTTCGTTTTACCGCAGAGTGGTACCGGAACTTGTCAGCTTACCAGCAAGTTTTCAAACTGTGCAAAAGTAATGGCAATTGGAGTTGTGCGAGATCTAAGATCCATAAGCTCTGGATAGAGTTTGGATTCTCCTTGGGTGAGAAATAACACAGGATACTTGTTTTGCTTATGCCGAATCCTGTTAGAAAAAAGAAGTTCACAAGTAGGAAATGAAAAAATAAAAAGCAGGGGAATTCAATCTTACTGTTTGAGTGGAATTCCTCTCTGTGCTGCATATTCTTCTAGTTCCTAGCTGGTGCAACGGAATGGTACTACAGTTTAGCATCAAACTGTGTGACAAACTGCTCAGATTATTTATTTCTTTTCCCATTATTAGAGATTAACACACAGTTTAAGGGAAGCTTGACTTCATGTTGAACTCAGACCCACATCCTCAAAATGTTTATATAAAATCCTTGAAGTCTGTTTAATTCTGTAATTTTCTTCTTAAATGCAGATTAGAGTAATATGAAGATCCATGATAAGAAGTTCTAAACATGGTTAATATCAAGAACCTAACCTTACTAATGTATTTTTCAACTTAGATACCAGTAGAGTGGTATGAAATGACAACAGATGGAAGCAAAATTTTGAGACTGGCATGTTCTTACACACTTGCTTCTTAACCCTTTTAGCAGTACCTTGACTTGGTTTTGCCTTGCCCATTGACTCTTCAATGGTATTTCATCAGAGCAGCATCAAATGAAGCTTCCATAAAGCCTTTCATTAACAGTGCTGAAGCACTTCTGGTTACCAAGTACTGCACCACATTTTTAGTTCCTATGTATGTTTGTTCACCAGTTCAACTCCTATGCTTTTTCTGTGCCCCAATACTTTCAATATGATATTCCACAAAAGCAAAGTAAACCACTTAACAAAAACCACAAAGAAAACCTAAACCAAACATGGGCAACAAAAAGTTCTTTTGTGTTCTGTCCTTTCAAAAAGGCAGATACAGTGAAAAATTGTAAGAAAATGATTTGTTTTTTAAGTTGAGCTTGCATACCCCTGGAGCATGACTAAAAAAAGACTTTGGGATACCAGAAGAAACCCTGACCTTTTTTGTTGTGTCAAGAAAGAGTGAAGCATTCAGGAAGGCACTTGACAAAAATATCTACTATGACTTTGTTCTCCTATTTGATTGTGGAGTCATTTCTGATGGCAAAGTGGTCTTGTTTCAGTTTCCAACTATTTTGCCACCCAAAGTTTATGTCTAAGCAAAACATATTGTTATTTGTTCCTGTTGGATATTCTTATGTACAAAGTAAATTTTACAAAAAAAAAAAAAGAGAGAAAAAGAAAATATATAATTTATCTTCTTAACTTACATTGTACAAACATCTGCATGAAAAGAAGAAAATACAATTCTTCTTCTTCCAGCATTCATCAAAACAGTTTTTAGAATAATATCTAGAAAAAGGTTCATATCGAAGTAAGTTGACAAGTTGCCATCCCACTGTCCATCCTAGAAAAAGAAAGAACAAGCTTCAGCCATTTAAATTAATGGTTACTGAAATTATTTTAACCAGTAATGGTCTTTCATTCTACCTGAGCAAAATGAAAATTCAGTTTGCCAGTCCGAATACAGAAATCAACCCTTCAGTTTGCTGAATGTTAGTTACAGCTCTACAGGACTGACAGTCTGAGAGGCAGCTGAATTCTCATGGCAATAAGACTCAGTGAAAAATTCACTGTCTCCCTGTCCGAGGAAAACATTTCTAGGAAGCCTATTCTAATTTTGAAAATTTTGTAAAGGAATTCCCTGACAGACCACCAAAACCTACAGCAGATATTCTCTGTTGTTATTTCTAAATAAACACAATCCTGTGCAATGCCTGAGCTTGGACCAGGTGACCCACTGTGGTCCCTTCCAACCTGACCCACTCTGTGGTTCTGTGGAACATACAAATTCAGTGGTAAGATTTGTAGAAATGAGATATTCTTTGAGAATAGCAAGTACCAGTCTTCCCGCAGCTGACCTGTCTCTGAGAGCACTATTAGCATGTCTCCATGCATATGGACTTGCACCTATCACTCTCCTTAGTTTCCTTCCCCCACTCCAGGCTTCCAGTCCTAGCCTTTTTTTCCTTCTAGACTGAACACTAAACAATCCAGCTGAGTCTGCAACAGTGCTGACTAGAAGGCAACAGTTGCTTGTGTTACTGCACCACGTCAAATTACAAGCTTTAGCTGTCAGAGAAATCACAGGTACATTTATTTACCCTTTGCTGGGAGATCCATTTTATTTCTATGTTGAACCCAACGTCTTCAGAAACAGACTCCAGGACCTGAAAAAAAAATTAATTATGAAAAGACCCCAGAGTAAAGGAGGACAACAAAGTACTGTGAAGGTAATTTTTGGGAGAATACACTGGAATTTATTGCCAATGGTGTCTAAGAGTAAAATTAACACCCTCCCCGGTTTTTAACATTTAACACAAGATACATATACACCCTTTTTTACTCTAATTTCAACTTAATAAATGCATACAAATGGATAAAATCTTAAGGACAAAATTTTGACAAGGCACAAATGCAAGTCAATTCACCTTAACACGTATAAGAAATGCCCCATTTGTTCTCCTAAAGAAAAAATGGGTTTTATTTCTCCAGAAATATATATATACACATAGTCCTAAGTAAGAAATCCATGAGCTTGCCATTATGATGACGATGATGAGAACAAAAGTTCTTTCACGTGAAATTCTTGTAAAGAATTATTTGTAAGGTGCCTTCAAATCAAAGGTGAAGCTCACACAAACAGTGATGAATGAGGACATACTTCTCTGTGGCTGGCTCTGCTAGATGGCCAATACTATGTGATTAACTCCCTAAGGCCAGGTGGTTGGTTTTTTTCAACATTAGAAACAATTATCAATGCATTAAAATGCAATGCCCCTGTGTACCATGAGCTATGCAACTTGGGTTCATGAATTAAGAAGCTTGAAATATCTGCAAACTACTACTTTTAAGCACTGAAAAGCTTCCAGTGGCCAACAATGAAGCCCATGTTCTCAGTTCCAGCATTGATATCAGAGACCTAAAGCCAAAAATTAATATCCCTTGTGTGCAAAGCTGAAAGTAAAACACATACTTTCATGTTCCACAATCATCATCATCATCTATATTCTTTGTATATAAACCTTATATTACATATAAGGTTTGCTTACTCTTTGCAGTGAAGGAAATGGCTGGGTCTCAAAAGCAGAATTTTCCTCCTCTTGAAAAGATGCTGGAAAGAAATACAAAATACTGAATCAAAACAAACAGCAGCATAATCCCAGTAAACCCAGCAAGAAAAGGCTGGCTCAAACTCATAAGGCTTTTAGGTCTACCTTTTGATTACCTATGCCTTCCCTCTAACACTGACATACTCCAACGATGGTGTTGGCAATTCCCATTTTGCCAGTGGGAAAAATTTTTTGACAATCATTTAAAACCTCGCCATAATATTGATCCGAAATGGCTTCTCCCATCCCTCACCACTTCAACTCACTGAATGACATCCAGTAGAAGCAGCCTTGCCTATCAAGGCTTATTTATTTTATCTTTTCCTAGACTGGGAGGATGTGCGAGGTACTTTGACCATCTGCTGTCCCTATAAAGGGGATGAATTAAGGCCAAAAACTACAGCACCTATAAGACACCCTACAGCAGTTACCAAAGTTCTTGCTGGCAATTCTGAAGAGCTGAAGTTAGAGAAGTCTAAGATGAAACATTAGTGGCAACTTTGTTATGTTTATTCATATATTGATCTATATATGTGAACCTTCCACAGTCCTGTCCCCTCTTCTCAAGGGGAGTAACTTCTGTTGAGATATTTACTTCCCAGCAAAGAACTCCACAGCATGCACAGAATTAACTACATAAGCATTTAGAAGTGTTCAGGAAGATGACAAATGTGATTAGAACGAGCAACTGTAGCCATAGAATATGTATAAATACACGGTAATGAATCAGTCTCAAGACTCTTCCAAACTAGTACCTACCATTCTGATCTTTTACTTTCAGGGCAGTCACGTGAGCCAGCTGAAGAACATAAGAGTAACATTAGCAAACACTCTACCCCTAGGGATCTTCTTACATGCAAAATGTAACTAAATTTCCTTATAAATTAATTTTTAAGTTTAAAGGTCCATTATAGACACAGTTTTAGTAATCTGCAAAAGAACAAAGGACATCCTAGTACACATCACAATTTCCTTTCAAAGTTTGTTTTAAAGATTTCAAGGAAAACATGCTTACTGAAAATTGAAAGAACATGTTCAAGGGTAAAAGCATACACAGTATAATTCAAAAGCAAGATGTGAAGAAGTCTGAGCATTAATCTCTCCTCTATGTTTAATCCAGTGCAGAGGCCTGACCAGTGTTATAACGTTGTCACATACTGAGACAGATATTGGACCAACTCCCTCTCTCTATTAAAATTCCCTCTTCCACAAAAAGGAGCAGTGCAAGTAACTTCAAGTAAAAATGATCATATAGTTCTTGGATCAGCCAGATGCTTTCCTTGACTGAGAACAGGTATCTCAATGGGGTCTTTAGTGGCCCAGTCTCATCCCCCCACTCCCCTTTGAGTCAGACAGGGCACTTCTGCTCAGAAGGTAGAGTAGTTCAATGCAATCCCTCCAATATTTGAAAATTAGACAGACTTCAGGACAGATGTTTTTCTTCAAAGACTTCAAAGCATTGGCTTTCAATGAACCCCATCTTCAATTTCAACCTTCCTTATGTTTTAAAAATTATCACTGTTAGCATAATGTGGACACAAGCTGTCAGACCACCTTTCTAGAAGATGCAAGTAATGAAATTTATTCAAGTTGTAACCATGCTGCAAAAGTATTTTTCTTGGAATTAGCTAATTGTTCTATTCACACAATTTTTAGAACTGTGCTCTCCCAAACTGTCTTTAGTTACTGCCAAAAACTCTAAGCTTCATACACAATTTGAAATTCTACACATAGCATATTGTACTAGCCAAAGTAACAATACCTTCAATAACTGCAGCTGATCAAATGTAAGTTCTTTGACTGCAATCTCAAACAGTTCCAAAGGCTCTGTATCCAGTTTCTTTGAAGAGAAACAATACATAATTAAGCATAACTGAAAACTACAAAAAAAGCCTACATGCTTTTAATATGGTAACATTAAAGGCAACTATTTTTTTCCTCTTTTATTGATAAAGATACAAGTTATATCTTAATAAGATGATCAGTTTTCAGGAGACAACACAGTCACTTAAAAGCATAGAACATGTGTCCATTTGAAAAAACAGGATTTGTTTCACACAAGTCAGAGGCTTTAAAGTTCTTTCTTCACAAAAAGTTAGTATATTTATTCTATAAAAACTTGATTGTTAATTGGGAAAAAGGTTTGCAAGTAAAGAAATGCAGTAAAAACCACTCCAAGGCAGTTTACTACTGTCTATCCAATGTCACAGAAACTAATAAAAAAAGACAAATGTCCTGGGATAAAATTGAGACACTCACACCCTTCTCCCAAAATAAAGATCTGGTGTCAAAAAAATTTTGTCCATTTCTCACATCCCCTCTTCACCATAGAAAATTTTACTGAGCGAGACAGTAGTGACTGAAGATACACTGAATATCCATTTCACTTAGTAAAGTTCCATTTCCACAACTGCTCAAAACCAAGCTTTTTATAATTTGCAATATTGCAAAGGGTGTGAGAGTTTGATGACAGAGGACTTAGTGCCAAAAAGACAGGACAGTCTGCTCGTAGAACCTCTGGTTTTAGCTCTTTTTCTTCTGATCCACTGAGCAATCCAAGAGTTCTTCAGCCTCACTTACACATGAGACATGAAATATATTGTTTACCTCACAGTTAAGGAACAGAGCAAAATGCTGAAGTTAAAAAGGGTTAAAGAAAGAGTTAAAAAAAATAATGGAAGTCAGGCCATTTTTGGCTAATCAAACTCTCTAAATGAAGGAGATCCTTGTTTCTTCCATTTTTCTGCTGTCCATCTACTGGGATCCAAACAAAGCAGACTTTGGTTTGACCTAAAGAGTTATGAATACATAACTACTTAAGACAAGTAAACATTTAAGTGTCAGTAAGAGTGAGAAGTCATGTTGAGAATCACACTTACTCTCCCTCAAAAAGAAACAAGCAGAAGTTGTTTTAGACTGCTCTAAAACAACTAAAATAGTCCCCCAGGCAGTACTGAATATAGTGGAGTTGCCTGCTTTTTTCTTCCATATCTTAAATTTAAAAGAAAGCTAAACGATAACTATAATGTTGGCTTGAGGAGTGCCAAAAAACCAGTGCATCTCAAAAGCTCTTTCTACAATATCAAAAGGAAAAACTCAACTTCCCTGCTCTACTTCATGCACAGAGTAATGCTGCATATTTATTCCCGTTCCATCCTTTGAGTCCCCAGAATTATTTCTATGAGAGCTTGGCATTTCAGTTTCTGGAATGGTCATACTTATAAATAAAATACAAATGTCATCCTCTTTACCTTTTTCATGGCCATGCAACACGTGAGATCATGGTATACAATAGGCACGTGATCTTTAGAAAGATGTACATCAAATTCCACATACGCTGCTCCCTACAGAAAATTGAAGAACACACAGAACAAAACAAAAAAACCATTAACTACTTATGCACAAGCACTACAGAACTGCACACCACTTGTCCAGTATTTACAGGTCCTGGAGATCACACAGAAGTTGAATTCAACTCGCTGTTACCAGTTAAGTTATGCTCAGCAACAGATTAATAATGAAAAAAAATTCACATGGGAAAGTATTTTAATTACCATAATGCAGGTCTCTCTCTCTATATATATATATCTTGCTCAATCTTGTAAACACTCTAGTAAGATTCAAGTATTGTAAACCCGGGTTCAGAGAAAGGCTAGGACGGTATTTTTAAATACAGATGTTTAAAATATACATGCCTTTGCAGTGTCCTTCCTCCCTCCTCTCCACTACCCCACCAAGAGACAAGGGATGGCTCCATATTGCAAAGCCTTAGGGAGCCATTCCATAGAGCAGCGAGCTTCTGGAGTCACTAGTGAGTAACACAGCAGAAGTGTGTTATATGTGCAAGAGCAGAAATAGCTGCATCCAGTATTCTCCTGTCCCTTCAGCTGTATGTTATTTTCTGTTGAGCTTAAAAAAAGGGAAAAAAGATCCAAGAGCTCTAAGTACAATCTTTTTGAAAAGAGGAAGGGCCAGAAAGAAAGAGAAACAGTAAAAGTTTGAGGTTTTTACTTATTTTGACTGTCTGCAAATCATTCCTTTGAAAGGCCTCCAAGAATGCCATTCATCAAATTAGCATCCTGACTCACACTTTTCCAATCAGTTCACAGAGAAAATAGGACAGGCTTTTTTCAGCACTTTTCTCAGCAAAAATATTTTTAGAGCAGTGGCTTTCAGTCTTCTCAATCTGCAAATAGTTGAAAGCTCTTTTCTGGTGATGCTGCTGCTGACTCCACCTCAATGCACATTTCTTGTGGGCTTTTTAAAACCCGTCCATAAACCTGCAGTGTCCCATCCAGAGATTAGGAACCACTGTTCAAAACAATTTAGTAGCTACAGTTTTCTTCTGGTCTGCAGTCAGCGCATGTTCCAGTCACTGTGTTCAAATTATACTCTGACTTCAAAAGAAGAGAAAGCTTTCAGCCATGACTCCTGGGGAGTACTCCAGAACCAGTAGCCAACTCCAGATTCCACTCCTATGCCTTTAACAAACTTCAAAGGTGTTTTGCAAGAACCTGTATTAATACCATTAAGGTATAAAGGCTTAGGAAAGAGAAGTTAAGCAGCAGGTGATCTCACAGCAGCACATGACTGTGAAAACAAGAGCCAAAGAACCTCTGAATGTACTTCTGCCTCCAGCTACTCTGCTGCACTAGACTGTCTAAATCATTCTTGTCACTGAACACTTCAGTGATCAAGATTACTGGAAGGAATAAAAGTGACCACCTCCATCACAGAGTTTAAGCACATGAAGCTAGTAATTGAAAGTCTTCTCTTAGAATTTCAAGTCTTCACTATAGCAAGCACCAAAACAAAGGACTCAGCTCAGCTCCCAGGCCACATTTTCAGACACCAAGTTTTGTTACACAGCAGTCTCTGAGTGAGACATTTGGCACCCGAGAGTTATGCTGACGGACTCCAGCAGTGCCAAAATTTTATTCATTTGTTCAAATTTATTCCAACCCTATGTCTCCACAGGGTTGAGATTAAAATTCTCTCTGTATTAGAACATATTAAATGGAAGAAGTCTTGATAGTTTTTTTTATGAACTTGAAAATAAGAGCCTAATCTAGGTATTACTTCCCACTACTCAGGGAACTTCTACAGTGATTTGACATAATTTAACATCAGTGCAACTACCATTCACTGTACTGAATCATGGAAATTAAGCATACAAGCCAACCTAGTTTAAACTACAGGTATTACATGTATGAAAACGTGTGTACATACATGACTAGCAGCATTCCTCAGAGAGGCAATGGTGTTCTCTTGAACTTTAGCAAGTCTGAAATAACAGCAAAGAAAAAGGTGGTGTTAGATGCAGCATAGCACAGAAGTCCATCGAAACAACAGAAATACAAATCAGAAGTTTCTGTTTTGGAGAACACCCACACTTCATATTGAAGTGACTTGACTGACCATGGGCTGCAGCTTTTTTAAGAGTCCGCCTCCCGAACTGATGTCAGTGAAATGAAACATAATCACACCAGATTAAAATACAAACAAACTTACTTAGCTGTTGTTGTAGAGTTTCCTGCTCCCCTGTGTCCAACATCTAGAGTTGTTCTTGGTTTCCAGTATTTTGCATATGAAGCCTTCATATCACAAGTGTATCCCTGGATCGGTTTAATAACTATGTAGTCCACTACAAGAAAAACACCAATACTTCTCATGTCAATAGATAATGGATCACTTCACGTGAAGTTATCTACATCTGTTGTTTGCATCAGCTGTACCTCTAACTTTTCCAATTGTCTTCCTTGGATTTCTGCTCATAATAGCAAGCGTAATAATTCCAGCACTCTTCCCAAGTTCTTCAATTGTGGATGACAGGAGGCAGGCAGAACCTACATGGCCTGGGAGTGCATCGCCCTGTACTACCTTCTCACCTAAATTTTCCTAAAAATGAAAAAAAAAACAAAAACAAAACCACTTACTATTATATGTAGGTGAGAATTCTAAACAAACTCTTCTTCCTTGCTCCTCAGGAAGATACAAACAGGCACTGACGTAACAAGTTTGTTGTGTATTTAAGAAAACTCTCATTTCAGGCTGAAATTGTTTAACATAAGTGTGTTGCAAGTTACTATCAGTAATGTGAAAATCTTGATGGAAATCTAAAAAACCTCACAATTGTCTTTGAAAACTTAGATTTGACAAGCTTTTCAGGTCAAAACTGCATGTGTGAAATAATCTGTCTTCTAAAAAGCCCAAGTCATATTTAGAACGAAAATTAACTGGAATAACACACATGCTTAAAATAACTTTGTATTCATTTCCAGGGAAGGAGGAAGGCAACTAATATGCAGAATGTGCACTTGACCATAGTCAAGGAACTATGTAGACACTTTGCAATTATGAGTGTAAGTGATCTCAAGGGCATTTGCAGACCAAAGAGAGAATGCTTAAAACTTTCTTCTGCATACACAGTATGAAGAGATAAAAAGCTGTTTTCTTTTAAAATGGACTTTGAATATTAGGATCTTTCAGGGGGAAAAATAGAGTGCAAAATAACAGACAGAGTAATGAGAATCCAGTTTTAATTTGCACTGGTTAATTCAGAGAAATCTCCTCTGCTTATAACATAAAAATTTAGATTAAATGATTGTGATATAACTAGTTCATATACACATTGTTCAGGATCAAGCAGGAGATGCAAAACTTAGCTGTGGTAAAGGATAAATATCAAATCAACCTAACTACAGTACCACACACAGAGCTTTGAGTCTAATTTGTACTGACATCTAAATAATCAGAACTGGAAAACTTTCTGTGCCACATCAAGGAGACTCACAAAACCTTTCTGCAAAATGGGCTGGGAGCCAATAGCCTCATACTTGTGTAAACAAATCCAGAAGATCCAAGAATATCAGGCAGTGGCCCTGTTTCAACAGTGAAGTCTTCACAGTAATTCAGTCTAATTCTCGAAGGCAGACTGGAGCTGCTTCCTAGGGGTAAACAGACGTACCTCAAAAAAATCAAAGATTAATTCCAAGTTATCGGGCTCCATGGTCTGTATTGTGTATTCTATCCATCGGTCTGGCTGCAGAGCATAACCACAGTCTGGCTGAGTGTGTCGACATTTATAGTCATTATTACTTATTAAGGAGAACTCCACAGTGTTTGCCATTTTCTGAGGTACAGTAGGGGATGTTTTCTCTTGGCCCTCTTCATCATCTTCATCTTCCTCTAGGCCTTCTAGGGTCAATTTTACTCTGTTCAACCAGATATATAAAACAAATAGTTAAGTCACAGAAGTGTCCTTGAAAAAGATAAAGAATTAGAAAGAAGCTTGAGCAGAAGCTCATACAATAGAAGAATTCTTCTCAACTCCACTATCTGCAGGACAGCACTACATGCAGTGGGCCCTCATAAGAGTCAAGAGTTTGTAGCCGTTGCCTAAATCATACTTTAGTCAGATTTAAGTGCTCAAGTCACTACTAAAACATGAGCTTGGATAAATATGAAAATTGTACTAAATGGTCTGAGAAGCAGCACTTCACCAAACTATTTGGGCTGCCCAATAAACAGCCTTCTTCCACAGACTGATATCCATAATGCCAAAAGGCTAATGAAAAGCACTGAGAACAGCAGTAATCATCAACATCAAGACTTGAATGTTGGCTGCTGCTAAGCACACACACAACTTTATGTCTCTATGAACAGTGATAAGGCAGATAAGTACACTCTATTAGAAATAAGTAATATAGTCTGAAGTAATTAAGTCCCTTGAGAAATCCTAAATGATCATTTAAGCTGAATGCAATTTCTGAAAAATCCTGGACTGAGAGGAATGAACCTCTCTATAAAAGATTCAGAATTCTTTATTATGCAGAGCAAGCCTTCCACACAAAGTGAATTATCTCAGTGACATAAGCTATAACAAGCAAGGAAAAAAGACAAAGCTCTGGAGAGCGCACTGTAAGTATTAATTCTTAATTAAACTTCCCATTCATCAGAAGTTGGAATTGGTGGGAGGGGGAATCAAAATTGGAAAAAAGACATTAAGAAATCAAGTATCACAGAATCATCAAATGGTTTGGGTTGGAAAGGACCTTAAAGATCATCCAGTTCCAACCCGCTGCCATAGGCAGGGACACCTTCAGAGAATTATGTAGGAACACTGCAGTTCCAGCCAAAAAGCAAGAAACACAAAGACGAGCACGGAGTAAGTATTTGTGCCAAAATACTTTGAAAGTATTTGATAGTACACCCCTATCAGCAACCCAAAATTAATTTAAAGGCTATATTAATTAAGTAAAGCATAAACAGTAGTATTGACAATTAACATTAGGTAAAAATTGCATACTGAGATGAGCAGGCTCTTACCTAAACCTCGATGTTTTAAATTTCTTCTTAGATATCAGTACAGGTGGTTTTTCAGAATAATGCAGACGCAATCTTATTTCTGTTTGACATGTCAGCCACCCAGCATCCACAGTTTCAATACCATCTATCGAAAAATCAAACAAAAGTAGTAGACACTTTAGTAACTTATTTTAGGGAGATCTAGACAGTTGAATATACAAACATATAAATACAGTTCGTCTAATATCATCTTCCAGACAATCCTCCTCATCACTAGCTTATCCTACAGTATTTCAAGAGCAATTGTTGAGTGCCTCCTTTCACCAGTGTTTCTAAACTACCCAGAACAGAAAACAGATACTGCACTTCTAAGGGTATTAAATAGAAACTATGATCAAGTGCACACTGTCTGCAGGAGAGCACTAAGTATTCCAGTGTTAATTTTATATATGCTATCAAGGGCTAAATTAAGCCTCCAAAGGCAAACATAACATTCCTTTGTCCTGGGATCTCTCAATACATGGAATAACACTGGAACTCTGAAGATTCATAAGCAATCAGAGGCTCCCTGTTTCTGTTGAGATACAGGTGTCATCAAAATCAATGCCAGTAAAGCTGTGTAAGTCTGCAGGACAGGGAAGAGCAACAGCTTTGATGGGGAAACAAAGCATGGAGGGGAATCCTCAACCTCACCATCAGGACAAGGAAAAGCCCTACAAGCAGCATGACCAGCAAGCACAAGCCACCACACCAGGTGCTGAAGCAGACCCCACAGTTCTGTAGAGTTCCTAGCTAAACCTATGGTTTGATGAGGATAAGAGAAAAAAGGGAAAAGCTTTAAGACAAGATGTATAAGAGATGATAAAGAGTTACCTTAAGTGTCACAGGACTGAGAAAGAGGTGGGTCAGAACTGCCAGAGGTGAGACACACATGCACACACGAACACAAGGTCTGGGCTGTTAAGAGCCTTTTGGCAGTTACATGTCTAACTGAGAAGGCAGACTGTGTACATTTAGTGCAAGTGTCTTTCTAGGCACAAAGAGTTTTTCTAAGTTGGGTATTAAGAGAAAGCTAAGTCTATTCTGTATTTCCAAAAATACTTGCTCATGACTTAAAATTTGCAAATTTCAACCTTTAACACCATCAGAGTGACAACATTTCAACTCTTCTCAGCAGTCTTTTATTAACAGTAGAAGGGATTAAAGCCTATATAACTGTATAAGCAGAGAAAACAATCACAGACAAATCTTAAAATTTATGATTTCAAATACTTTTCAATTACGAGACTTAATCTTGTTTACATTAAATTTATGGTAAAGAATAAAGGTCAATATGTCTAACTTACTATGGATTCCAAAGAAACCATCGTCAACAGTAATTTCATCTTCTAGAATTAAAAGGAGGGGAAAAGAATAAAAAAAATCTAATTAGTATTCACATTTTAAAAAATCATTGCCAAGTTAAATTAATTCTACTTTTCCATCGCACTTCTAAAAAGTGTATCTAAAAAAAGGCAAGGAAACTGAAACAGACAAAAGAAGCATGTTTTTTGCAACCTTCTATAAAGATTTATCCCAACTTTTTTTTATCCCAGGCTTTTTCTTAGTTTCTGCAAAAAAAACCAACAGTCAATACGCAGAATGCCACATTTTACCTAAAGTAATCTGAACTGAGAAGAACAAGATGGTTGCATAATTTTCTGGTTTGCTGCAGTATTTTACTGATATCTACATCCTACTAGTATCTAAGATGCTTTATTTGCCAAAGTAATACCAAGGACATTAAAGTTTCTTGCAAACATACAAGAAAGTTATCCTCCTGCACAGTTATAATTCAAGCTGTTAAATCAAGTTAGTCACAATTAAAATGCTTATTCTGCCCATGTGACAGAAACCAGCCTAGCATGAAATATTCAAAACACTCAGGTCACACTTACTTTTATCCTTACCCTTTCCAAAGCTTTAATAACTGAAATCTTAAGGCACTAAGTAAATTCATCAGCATTAAGAGAACTGCAGTAGTCTAAACAAACCACACATTTCTCAAAACATAAATCTTCACAAATTTTTGCCTCTACACCAATTAATCCCTTTTTTTTTCCCTTAAGAAGAATCATAGGCCTGACCTCATTTTTTAATAACCACAGCCAACAATTTAGGATCATAATGACCCAGTACTAACATACTAGGTTTGCTGCATTTTCTTAAAGATGAAGCATTGAGTACTACCTGTGAAAAAAAAAAAAAATACTCCTAACTATTTGGAATGAGATTATCTAAATTTAGAGAAAGTCTAGACCCTAGCAGAGGATAGGCTGCTTCTCTTGTCAGTTACTGACAAATATAGAAACAATCTTGCAGGAATAGAAAAACAACTAATTCAACTGAAATAAAAAGCAAAAAAAGGGGTGGGGGCAGGGGCAGGAACATGGTCATGGTTGTAGCCAGGTGAGGGTTGTTCTCTTCTCCCAGGCAGATAGATATCAGTAAGACAAGAGGGCATGGTCTTAAGCTCTGCCAGGGAAGGTTTAGGTTGGATATTAGGAAGAAATTCTTTCCAGAGAGGGTAATCAGGCTTTGGAATGGGTTGCCCAGGGAAGTGGTGGATTCTCTGTCCCTGGAGGTTTTTAAGATGAGACTGGATGTGGCACTTAGTGCCATGGTCTGGTAACCACAGCGGGGTTGGATCAAGGGTTGGACTTGATGATCTCAGAGGTCCTTTCCAACCCAGCTGATTCTATGGTACTATTCATGATTAACAAACAATTTCTTTAATACCACCTTCTTTCTAAAAGACATTATTTCAAATCATTAAGTTTTTTAATAGATGTGAACTCCTAAACGTGGAGGAAATACTTTTCATATCCTAGAAAACACATTGCATAAAGCATGCCATCCCATAGCAGCATGAGAGATCTAAACTACGAGCTACTTTCAAAGGTTATTTCAGTCTCTCTTACAACTCCAGCTTTTCCCCTGTTCAGAAAAGCATTAGTAACTTCAAGTCTGCATGCCATCTTTTCTTCCAGCAAACTACATTTCCACTAAATTGCCAGGTAAATAAGTCCATTCATGTTTCTATTTACATTAATCCATTTACTTAAGGAAGCCTTATTAAAAATCTTTGGTCTCAAGTTTTACTAATTAAATAGTACTTAAACAAAATCAGCAGTGACTTCACACCCTCCCCCCCATTTTCTCTAAAAAACATAATATGGATCCTTAGTCTCAAAGAATTAAACTTACAGAAAATTATTACAATTCCAAATTAATAAAAGAACAACCCACATAATCTTAAGGATGACAGCAAAGAATTTCAAATCCACTCCATTTTTAAGCCACTTACGTATACTTACATTTTGAGAGTAAGGCCCATGTTGTGCAAAGAAAAAGTCTATACCTCCCACACATTAATTAATTTAAATATTTTAAAAACTATAGTTATCAATCCCTCTAAACCAGTGTGCAGCATATTAGTAATCTTATGCATATGCCTCAAACAGATGCAGTTGATGCCCATACCTAAAGGGGTAATTGATCGTGGTTGCAGATGAGTCTCCCACGTGTGAACTATGACTTCGCAGGGACCATCGATAGTCTGTAATTTAAAAGTTAAATGTCTGCAATAATTTCTTTTTTTTTTTTTTTTGTTATATCTGATTTTCTACCCATGAAGCTGTTTGGGATGGTCATGAACTCAGCTTAGAGATTTAAGGAAGAAAAAGAGGAAGGAGAAGAAAGAGAGGGGAACGGAGACAGAGAACAAAAGAGAAAGAAAGAAAACAGATCAGGATTCTTATCCCTGCAACTGCTGATGGCACTACCTGATGTGTTGCATTTACATATGAGAAAACTTGTGACAGTGTGACACGTTGGAGAAGTTACACGGAATTATTAAATCTGAACTGCTTACAGCTACTCCACTGGACTACTTTAGTGTCTCTGAACTCATTAAGAGTGCTTGCTTTTTTCTCAAGATACTGCAGCAACAGCTTATGAAAAAACATACTCCACATCTACAATTCCAAACAGCATTCAGCATCTACTCATGCAGGTAGCAGTTGCAGGGGTAGGTTCTCCTTCAAAATTTGCCTGACTAATTCAAAGTCTATAAAACAAAGTTATTTCAGTTGTGGTACAGAAGAACAAATTATTTAGCATCTAATTAAAATATAAATACTTGATCCAATCAGCCAGCAATGAAGCCCCTGCAGTCTATTCCAGTTGGAACAACACAAATTAGATTCTTTCATTAAAAAAAAAAAAAAATTACTCTCCACCAGAAGAGTACATTTGTTGACAAACATAGCCAAGACTCAGACAGATACCCAGAACAGTAACTCAATCTCTTCTTTCAGAACAATTTAAGTTTGAAAAAGCTTTCTAGGTTAAAGCTTTCAAGTAACAGCCACTTAACAGAAAGAACACGCCTGATTCCCAGCTCAGTCACCCTAAGAAGTTTCCCTTAGCAGGGTGTGGTTGTTAGTATCAGATGTAAAAACCACCCTCAAGTATCTGCAGTTTGTCATTTTGGTGTTTGGGCCTAAGTAACTCTTGATTTCCAAAAAGACTTGCTTCTATTGCCAAAGTCTTGCAAGCTTCAATTCCAACTTCATACTTCAGCTTCTTGTTTAAATACATGTCAGATCCACAGGGACATCCAGACAAGCTTCAAACTCAGCAGTATAATTACAAAGTACCATAATGCTTTGTTATATTACAGCTCACCTAATAAATCCTTTACAAGCAGATGGGATTTCCTGATATATATTGAACACATTTAATCTACCACGTTTTTGGATGAGTTAACAACAAATGGTAAATATCTAAAAAGTGCTCAGTAAGACAGGTTTACTCTGAGTCTTAGCTAAAGCAATTTTCCTAATGAGTTCAGAGGCTTCCATACTTATGGTTCATGTCAGACTAAAATACATATGCTTCAAGCTATGTTTTAAAGACAGAATGCATGTAAATGTAAATAAATGATACTTTCAGTGGTTTTCAGTTTCTTCCTGTTACAGGGCAGTTTTAATTGGCATTTTCTCACAGCTGCCACAATGATCACCCTTAGGATATCTAGAAAAGTAAATGATCAGAGGTTTCTTTCCCCTTCTTTCACAGCACCTTCACACTTGCATGTTGCAATCATAGTTTCTAAAGCTGAAATCCATGTTTGCCAGCAGGGAGGCTGCCTTTTACTAACACCATGCAGGCATGCAAGCTCTCCAACAGCAACTCCCATGAACACACACAGAACTTGTAGTTTGTGAACCTGGGGAATGCAAGTCAGTCCTAACATGGATTAAGTTGTTTTCTTCAAAAGGTTCTTTTCCTTGTAAAAACCCCCAACATATTGTATGAAAATACCAATACCAGTTTATTTCTTACACTACTGTAATTGTCCATTTTAATTTTAGGTTCTAAAACAATGAATGAGAACTGAAATAACATCATCTCAACAATAAGCACACCATGCTGGACACATTCAGCAAAATTTCATCTCCTGAAAGGAATACAGTGGACTGATTGTGCATTTAATCCCAGGAACCCTCAACACTTTCCATACTAAGAAGAGCCAAGCAAAGCTACCTGGAAAAAAAGGGCAATGGATTAGAGAACAGGCACAGACATGACCAAGAACCCTCTCAATCCCTGCTCAGATTCTCTCTGTATTTATAGGCATTTAAATAATGTTTTAATTACACGTAACAGAAGCCATTGTTACAATGAGGTTAAAATACTGATGTAATTTCAGTGGCATATACTGACCACATTTGAAAAGCAGCCCAGTTCAGTAGCAGGAGTAAATGATGTGTCATCAATATTCATAGCATGGTACTGTTACCCAAAAAGAGATCCTCTGCTGGGACAGTCTTACAAGGGCATCTATCCAAATATCACATCAAGCATCTCAGTGGGCAGTACACTGAGATTATATTATAGTAAGTGGCACTGTGTGGCATGGATCCTTTTCTACTAATACAGACTTTTTTTTTTTTCAAAAGCAAACACAAAGATTACGTTGCTTGATTTTGATTATCCGAACATCTGGTGCAATTTTAAAGCTCTTAAAGGACACTCAAGAGTTTTCTTTAAAAATCCAGCCCTCTTACATTATGAGAAGCCAGGGCCTCCCCAGTAGTCATTAGACACTTCTGAAATTAAGGGTAAAATGCTTATCTGGCATAATGTTCCAGGGGTTCAAAGCAACCTGATGCACAATCTGCATGAAGTGCTTGGGTGATCAGTATAATTAAAAAATTAAAACACTCCCATGAAGGTTTAAATGATAATTTAGGAGTTCAGTTCCAAAGTTCCTGATTCAAGGCAACACAACACAGTAGGCATTAGGGGGGGAAAAAAACCAAGAAAAAACAAATCTTAAAAACACCACACAAATACATTTATCCAACTGCACTTTACTGATTAAAATAATAATCTACTTCGAGAGTAAGAAACAGCTAAATTAGACTTAACTGCTGATGTTGCATTTCTGACAAAAATCTCTCTGGATTTCTGTCCCACGTAAGAGACAATAATTAAGCAAAGAACTAAACAATTAACAAAGCCATTCAGCCATCGTAACTGACTTGCAAGGCAACACCACATGTAAGTCACCTGCCAGGAAGTCCTGAGCTAAACAGAGATTTTATAACTCTAGTATTTTGTAACAGTTTAACACACAGTCTGCTGTCTCAGCACAGTCATGGCAGAGGTGTTCCTTTGTTATTATTAGAATAATAATGGGTTATTAATCTAGGAAAAACAATTCTAAGGCATTCTTATATTAAAGAAATTACTGAGTCTAGGTCTAAGTTTCACCTTTGTTACTTACAGTCCAGGCACTAAACAGATTTATTTACTTACATTAAAAAAAAAAAAAAATTAACTCTCATTTGAAACATCTATAATTAAGCAGCATTCTCACAAGTGTGAAAAATATTCCCCAATCCAGTCTTTAAAGTCCTGCTACATGCACAGATATTTTACACTTGTCTTGAAAGAAATAACCCTAACCTTGCATGCTTATTTACTGTGGGAAAAACAAATACAGAACAGTTTAACAGAATAAGGTACGTTCCTTACTAAGGTTTTCAAATATGCTTCATGCAAATGATGCATGTAAAATTATTCTCTTAAAACATAAGATATAAAGAAGACAAATTCCAAACAAGGGCGTTTTGGGGTGTCTTGCTCACACCTTTCCATATACCCCCCATCTCTGCCTCTACAACAAACAGAAGATATGTGTAGAAGAAAACATAGGAAGATGTTCACAGTGAGCTAACTGGTACCAGACTATGCTTAAGGAAAGAACAAACCTCGAGCAAAATAGCTACTGTCTTATTTCATCAAGTGTACGTATTTATTTTTCTTTTTAAATGCTTAAGGTGATTCTTCTGTTATCATCAAAATATTTACAACACAGTAATGTCTCCCAACATACAGGAGCCAAGACCTGGCACCAATTTTATAATAAAATGTTCTTTGTATATATATTAGCATGCAAAAATTCTAATAATTTTAACATATTTTTTTTAAAACTGCTCCATTTATATAACTACAATTATGTTAACACCAACATGCTTCAATGCAAACAAACTAAACTTCCCACTACATCATACTATCCTTCAAGTATAAAAATATACGGAGATCAAATGATGGCTTTTTTTAAAGGGTGGTGAGAAAAATACTTTCCTTTTTTTTTTTAATAAAATGCCAATAATTCTACCTGTTTTCATATCTAGTCTGTAGCAATATTATGGATCATATGGGAATTAAAACTTCTCTGTGTAAACAGGTATCACCCTCATCTTTGCCACCACATCCAACTCAAGCACCTTCACAGATGCAGCAGCTATAGAAGGGAACACTAATTTCAGCTGGGTCTGTCTTCAGCGTGATTTATTCAGTTATGTGATGTCAAATTCATATAGTCAGACTTCAGTATATGTTAAAGATTACACATGTATCTGTTATTCTATTAGAGACCATGACACACAAAAATTGCACTGATATAAAAAGTGAACAGTGTTTGAGAGATCATATATTGCAAGGAGATTAATCACATGCAACAGCTAATTAAAAAAACAATCAGTGAAATAAAAATATTCTGAATAATTTAACTTAAAAGTTTTTTTTTCCTTATCAGATCTGGTAAAGTTCTCTGTATACTGTCTCATCTGCACTATACTGTGCATGATATTCCTGTTAAAAGCAAATCCTACTTTTTCATTGTTCTTCAAAAATTTACAGAAAGTGGAAGAAAACACTGTATCTGGACTTCTTTTCTTCAAAAGACTTTATGATACAAGAAATAAGGTCCTGTGCACTTAAGAGGTACAAGCTAAATGGATAACCCTGTACCCTGGCAATTCACACACTGTACTTTGGAGGGTGGTTTTCATTTTTTCCTGCTTTTTATACACAGTAGCTCTTTATGCTGGTATTCCATAAAATTCATACTTACCTTGGCAGACTCTGCATCACACGGTACATAAAGTGTGCACGATACAGAGCACCTACTTAAAGAAACACACTCACCAATACATATTGTAAACTTTTTCAAATGGTAAAACAGAAATGGTATTGTCTATGAGCACATTTTCTGCCCATTTCTCGCTAACTGTGTTTTTTCTAGTGTGCTATTGCTTACATTTTAAACTTACGGACATTTGCAAAAAAAATATAAAAGATTCCCGTGAGAGCTGCTAGGCTATAAGAATTAATCTACTTTTGGCCTTATAGTGACCTCAGGAAATCTATTACCAGCCTTCCTTTCTTTTGCCTCAAAGTACCAATTTAAATATCAGTTTCAGATTAGATTATTTCACATGCTGTAATGAAAAAAAAACCAGAATTGTGTTTTGTTTGAAATTAGTATCCTTCACTGAAATGATACTTCTGTCAAATATTTTTTTCAGCTGAGAAAAAATTTCATGCTCTTGGACAGTAATTTGAAATATTTAAAAGATATAGACGAGATGATTCTATAACTCCTTTGCACATTTAGCTACAGCCTTCATAATCCCAATTTCAATGAAGAACTACAGCCCAGGGTGAACAGGTACAGGATATTAATAGAATAAGAAAGACAGCAAAGGCAGCTGCTTAGTTACTACTTGTTATTAAGATAAACAGGTAAAGAGTAGCTGCTTATTTTCCCAACTTAGTCCAACGTTTTTCTGGATGCAGCCACATCTCATCTGGAAAACTTCTCCCTACCCTATAGTGTGATCTTTACAGACCAGGATACTGCCACATACATTCAACTCTAATTCACACACATTCAAGTCACATGCATCTTTTACATCAATACCTGTAAAAACACATCTGTGTCTGCCTCAGTTTTTTTTCCCCTCCAAGTCATGCAAATACCTACATACAAACATACAGAAAACACTGGGATGCCCTGCTCCTTGTTTCATGTTTTCACTCGAAGAGATTAACGTGTTAACTATGCAGTACAAACCCTAGTTAATACTCCTCATGCTTCACAAAAAAATATCTGCAATGATTTTAAAAACTGTAATAATTAGGCAAACTTAAATACACCTTCTACACTAACCATTTTTCTCCTGCTACCACTTGCTTCCATGCTAGAGATCCTTGCCCTGCTGAAGTCCATATTCGATTCTAACTATGAGAATCTCACCATATCATTTTAAGTTTTAATAATATCAGGTGGATCTTTAGGACTGAATTTTTTAATACACTAACACTGATAAAAGAGAGAAGCCAATTTAAACAAAAATAATTGCAGTTAACAGCACATGGTTATGTATTTCCAGAATTGAACTGCTTGTATTTCCACAACTGTTTTAACGTTTCATATGTTGCAATTTAAGATTTATTTCTAAAAAAGCCTCATGTTTAACTCAGGAAATCCTTTTTATTTCAAATAAGGGAATTTTTACTAGTGATGAACCAACTTCAAATAGAAAAAGCTGTACATACCTTAGGTTCTAGGAAGTATCCTTTAAAATATCGATACTGAACAGGAACTCCTCTAGGAAGCTCTACAGCAACTTTCCATGATTGACTGTGGAGAAAAGAATAAACAAACAAACATCGAACAAAAAAGTTTAAAAATACAGCCTAAAAGCCACCTCAGACGTATGTCTAAGTGATATTCTAAAATAAAAACCTAGTGTATTGCTGAAGGAAAGTTATTACAAGGTAACTTAGCCAAACATGAACAAAACACAACAAATACTTAGAATTGAAACTGCACTTTTTAATCTACAGATCCGAAGTGCGCTAACAGAGTGAGAACTTCCATCCTCATTTAACAGATGGGGAAAACACAATGAAATAATTCAGAGACTCGTCCAAGATCACACAGCAAGTCACTGACAGAATTATAAATACATCCTGCAAGCCCTGTTTTCCTGACTCATACCAACTGCAATAAGGTAGCACCATTGTAAGAAAATACTGAATTTCTTGCTGCGTTTAAACTTTCTTCGTATACACTCATGCTTATACACACATCTTCTAAAAGTTTTATTTAAAATGAGAGGTTGCTTAACCTTCAATCTTCTCCCCATCACTTTATAGCCATAATAATAACTCGTTTATAGTGTTTACTTTCTTTTTAACCTATATCTCCTATATATCTCCTATAATTTGCTGTATAGTTATGGGACTGAGAATTATCCCACAGTAATTTCTTATTCAAAATACCTACAGCCAAACTAGTGAAATGCCAGCCACAACAGTAGAAGCAACATCCATAACTAGAAAAGCATACCCAAGCCAAAAGTTTTCTTAAACACATTCTTAAGCATCCAAAATGCTCAAGGGCAACACAAGAAGTTCTGGAATTTTACTAACAGTACATGTAGCTCAACAGTTTACAAACACGAAACCAGAATAAATTTGTTGCTCCAGAACTTGAGCTGCTTCAGATGGAACAAATAAAAAATAACTAAAAAAAAAAAAAGATAAGGGAAAAAATACAAAACCAGAAAACCCCACGCCAACTTACCGATCGATAGTCTGGAGGACCACAGCAACTTGTGGATTCCAATTTCCCAAAGCACTGCAGCTCCCACATATTGCAAAAACCTCTCCTACGGGAAAAAAAACAACAGAAAATAACTCACAGTTATCATTACTCCAGTATATATGGCATTAATAAGTACAGCCTACACAGTCAAACCTTCAGATATTTTAAACATACACACCATAAACACCCATCTAAAATTCCCTTTTTTCATTTCAGAAAGGAATTTTCCCCAACCCAAAACTACAATAGCTTTTTCTTCACCATCATAAGGACCTCACTGAGAGAGGGACTACCCTAGCCCATAAAAGGGTTGGCTTCCAAATTGTTGTGAACTAATACTGTTCAAAATTCTCTGGAAATGCAGCAGGCAGATTTTCACTGTAAAATGTTTAATGTCAAGATAATGCAGTTTTTTCCCAGATACTCTGTATTTTTTAACCCATATACAGATACACACACAGTACTAAGTAACCTACTTTCCAAAAACGCAATTCTCTCAAATTCACACCAACAATTTAGAAAGCACAAACAGGAGGTTGCTAGCATTATTCCCAAGGCAACACATCCAATTAATTTGGTTCCCAAGAGAAATAAAGTTCATTTTGCTGCTATGCTTTCAGCTTTCATTGGATATAAAAATGTAACACTGTTACACAAAAAAACACACATGAAATTGTCACACTGTGTGCATCTTACTGCATGCATACATATAGAGAGAGAGAATCCAAAAGATTGTAATAGTGTATTTCATTCTGGCATATCTCAGAATTAAAGTTAACACTGCAACTTACCCTTGTTTTGAGTATAAAACCTGTATGTATCAGACTGTAAGAATGACAACAATGACATATACTAATGGAAAGGACAGATTTGTATTTTGCTCTTACAGGGTTTCAACAAGATTTTTAGACACAAGAAAAAAAAATCTGTTGCAGAATGAGCAAATGTTAAGTTTTAAAGTATATTTAGGCACCACAAAAGAATGATACAAGTATCTATGATGGTTATTTCCTGTTCTTAAAGAGGGGAAAGCAGTAGCAATAGTGTTGGAGCCACAATAATCTATACATACAAAGTAGACAAGTTATATGCAACAAATGTACACTAGCTTTTACTAAGCCACATATGGTAGCTGGAACTTCAAAGTCCAAAATAAGTCTGGAGGAAGTCCTTATGCCCCCAAAATTGTGTCCATTCTTTCCAATTAAACTAGTAAGAGATACCACCAGGACTGTTTATGAAAGAAATCTCTGCAGGTCCAGGGGTTGGGGAAAAAAAAAATCTACAAAAGCCAAAAATTAAGTAAGGTAATTTGTTCCTAAAAGCAGCCTACTGAAGTAATTTTAGATAACATCTTGAATTCCAATCCTTTAAAAAAAAAAATTCCATTGCAATTCATTAGAAAAAAAAGCCCAAGCTTTCTGGATGTTCACTGTAGGCATACAAATGCAGACAAAAATCTGCATTATGAGTATACTTACTATGCAATTCACTGCACACAATTGCCTGTGTCAGGTGCTTTCCCTTTTCCACCCTGTACTGAGGCACATGATGGTTTGCTTTTGCAGGGAGGAGATAAAGGGGGGGAAGGAAGACCACCTGAACACCACACAGGTAGAATTTCTGACTTCAGATATTAAAAAGAAGCAAAAATTCTTTTAATATCCCTCTAAAATAGCCATACTTAATCCATCTTAGTGTAAACACCAGCCAACCTTTGAAGTGTCATCTAAATTATATTCCTCTTAACAGGAGCCAGCTAGAATAGTTTTCCAGCCTTCTGTTCTAAACAAACATTCAGTAACTACCTCTCACTCAGTAAGGTACAACACACAAAGGCAACATTTGAGTATGATATAGAGACACCCCTAAACTGCCTTCAACAATTACACTGAGGCTGAATCAGGATTTATAAAACACTGCTGAAATTATCTCAGTAAAGGCACAAGTGAAATGCATGATGAACTGCCTTTTCATAGGCAATTCTAAACACGGTGGGGTTTGCTCTGGTTTTTGTGTTTTAAGCTCAGGGGTTCTAAACTTCTTCCCTCCCCTTGTCAGGGAATCAAAGGTTGCTACTGGCAGAGCTCCTTCAGCTGCAGCAAGGGAAGCTTCTCTAAGCCTTCTGCCCAGTCCCAAAGCTTGCAACAGCTCTACTGATGTTGCAATCTGCCTGTTTGGGCCAGCTGTGTGGGGGCACAACTTCTGTGTGGAGCTGGGAGCTAGAAGCTCCCTTACTTATTTCATAACAGCTAATCTGCCACCAAGCAGTCTCTTGATATGGGACTGTGTCCTGATGAAGAGCTAAAGGAGCCACAAGCCAGTAATCAGTGACCCTCTTCCTTCTGCTAAAATGAGGCAAAAAGCACTCAATGACACAAATATGCAGAAGCCTGCACACCAATGTGTTGGGCTTCATCACTGATGTTGACTCCAGAGGTGGTTTGGCTGAAGGAAGCAGCAGCCAGAGAGTCAGGGAGCACCATTCCTGTGCTGGTGATGCCTTTTTATCCTAACCCTAACCCTAACCCTAACCCTGGAGTCACGAGCTTTGACATCAATGGTAAGAGACAGTGATCAGGACACAGGGAGCATGTTAGTGCTCAAAGTGAGGCTTTTTAATCTCACCAACTAACTACTCACCATAGTGACCTGACAAAATCAGCATCTGACATTTCTAAATAAACTGGAAATTTTGCTGCTTGTAGAACTGCTGACAGCTCCGAAACTTACCTCTCTTCTTTCACAAGACTGCATCTTGCCACTGCTGCATCTCAAAGCTCTTCTCCCAGGTCAAACCCAACAATATCAATACTGTCATAAGAAGAAGCAACCTTCTGTGGCACTTCTTTATGCTATACATGTGATAAGTATTTCCAGATAATTCTTCATAAACAGCTGCTGAGGTGGGATCTAGTTCTCACTAACCCTACTTTTTCTTGCAGATATTGTAAGTACAAGAAAAAGTTACCCATCCAAAGTCAACTTTGTTAGTGACAATGTCATCACAACTGTGGAAGCAACAGTGTAAACAGGACAAATAGAGCATAGCTTGCAATACTCCATTGTACAGCCACACCAGTGCTTTATAGTCACATTTGATCTAAGGCCAATATACTCTTTAATTTTAAAGTTTTCTCCAGAATGCTATAGAAACACTACTCCTTACTAAAGGCTTTATGTCCACATCTCGTGTCAGTTTCCTGTTCCCAAATGCCGAATCACAAGGGAGGAACACGGGGCAGATGTCGAAACTTCTAAGATGTTTTTATCCTTTTCTTCCCCACCAACTACAGTAGACACTTATGCCATCTGGTATTTAGCTGTCACAGGAATTTTGCCAATCTGTACATGCTCCCACATTCATCTGCTTCTGTGAGGCTACCCTCAATTACTTTTTGGTGAACTTCCGTGCTGGATTTGGCTGGGGTCAAGTTAAATTTTCTTCATAGTAGCTAGTACAGACTATGTTTTGAATTTGTCCTGGAAACAGTGTCAATAACAGAGGGATATTTTGGTCAGTGCTGAGCAGTGCTCACAGCACTAAGGCCTTTTCTGTCTCTCACTCCACCCCACCAGAGAGGAAGCTGGTGGTACACAAGAAGCTGGGAAGGAACCCAGCTGGGACAGCTGACCCCAGCTGACCAAAGGGATATTCCAGACCATACAACACCATGCTCAGCAATAAAAGCTGGGGGGGAAAGGAGGAAAGGGGGGACATTTGGAGTTACAGCATTTGTCTTCCCAAGTAACTTTACACGTGATGGAGCCTTGCTTCCTTGGGGATAGCTGAACACTTGCCTGCCCAGGGGAAGCAGCAAGTGCATTCCTTGTTTAGTTTTGCTTGCATGCACAGCTTTTGCTTTCCTTATTAAACTGCCTTTATCTCAACCCATGAGCTTTTTTTTCTCTCCTCCATCCCACCGGGGGGGGGGAAAGTGAGCAAGCATCTGTGTGGAGCTCAGTTACCAGCTGTGGTTAAACCACAACACCTTTCTTCAAAGTTCCTAAGATGAGGGTCAACATAAACAAGCACAATTTATAAACGCTAAATCTCTTGATCTGATACTTTGAGTTCATCAGTTACAGAAGTTATTTTACACATTTTTGCATAGACAGAATACTGAATGAAGCTGCATATTCTTTTTGTCCTTAACTCCTAGTAGAGTTTGTATCTTGTGAGAACTTTCAACAAGGATGCAGAGAGAATAAAAACCACAACACACACATCAATGTATGCCTGACTGTCATGGTTCAGAACACAAACATTCATTTCCGTTGAATAACAAGGTACTAGAGACAGAAGATTTTAAACCAGTCATAACTATTTCGGTTAGCAGCAAAATCTCTAGCACAGTATGAAATTGTTGGGAGAAGGAGGTAAAAATTATTTCCCAGCTCTCACTTTCAAATTCCTACATGGAATTCCTTAATTATTTTATTTTACAATGACTTATCATTTTGATATTTGAACTGACATGTTCTTTTACCTCTGAGGAAAACAGACAAGACAGCCTTTGAACACTCTACTATTAAGTTTTCTTCTAGGTAAACCATACATAAAAGAAAGCATGATTTGGGTACCTGGTTCTGCTGTTCCTTTTACTTCAAAAGTCACTTGAGAAGAGGTCATATCTGCAGAACTTTTGTCTTAGGATAGCTGAAATCTCCTATAGTGGGAGGAAAAAGACACTACATTTCAGGAACAATCACTACATCTACTCCTGTCCTAAGTAGGAGGAAACATTAATCCCGCCACTTACAGGGAAGAAAGCCACTAGTGATATTACTGTTTGAATGAGCAGTCAAAACACAAAGCTCTTTAAAACCAGCAGCAGACCCAGAAAACAGCATCCAGCTGCAGAAGACACTGCTGCAACACTGGCGCACACACACACACACACACAAAAAAAAGACTACTAAATCAAATACTGCATGCAGGTATCAGTATCATGCAGCACTCATCAGTATTCAGCTGAGATTTTTAAAAACTCTTTTTGACTAATTTTGCTCCCAAAGAGGCCACTGGAAGTTGTAAGACGTTTAATATTATGATCTTTGGCAAACAGTAACTTGTCTCATCTATGCTATTCTTCAGCATCCCCTCCAAGTTTTCCCAGAGAAGCACGACAGTTACTTGTTCATCACCGTGGACTCTGCTCCCCTACTTCCAGCCTTTCACATGAATCACCAGCAACTAGATGCACCAAACAGTCTTCAAAACAGCACCTTAGGCCTACAGCCTCTGTAGCCAGGGCAGTAGCTGGAGGATTGACCCTGCTTCAGGTTTCTTCTCCAATACACAACAACTCGATGGAAAAAACCCCTGGCAGAATCCCACTCTCACCGTTACAGCAGAAACACAATTGATGTAACATATCCTTTTATATTATTTACAGAAGTAGTAGTCATAGCACAGGATGTTGCTAGACTGTCATCACTCAAGTATATTCATTTGGACAGGGGCTGCAAAATAATTATACTAATTATATGCAGAATTAACCTTTGCAAGGTCTCAGCTAATCCGTTTCTTTACATCACTGGGGGGGGGCTTTTTATTTTGTTTGGGTTTTGTTGGTTTTTTTAAACAAATCAAATACAACGTTTTTATTGCCATTTTTGAGCAGGACAAAAAGCACTTAATTTCAGTACAATGTTGGTCAGCAATCCTTTAGTAACAGCTTTAATAATAATATCAAAAAGAACTAATGACACTAGAGAAAAATCTGCCTTTTATCAGCTCTAATATAAGCCCTTGCCTTCAAAGGGCACAGGACAGCTTAACAGATGCCTTGAAAGCAAGAAAAGATAAAGGAAGTCAGATACCAAATACTGAAAAAAAAAAAAAAAAGCTCATAATCAAACCTCATTCCTTGTGGGCAACCCGAAAGTTATTGTAGACATTTAAACTTCAGACCTTAACTGTTGCTTCTGGATCTTTTCCTACTCTTCCTCTAACTATGGTTGCCTTTATATTCCTTTTTTCTCCTACCTTCTTTCCCTCTCCATGTCAAGAAAGGTGACTTTTCAGTGGTAAAATGAGAGCAAGCAAATAGTAGTAATACAGATATCTCTGGTCACATATTCCAATTCTGGATGTAGTCTTTTACAAGTAACATTGCTGTAAATGGCCCAGACTACTGAAGCTAGAAATAAGCACAGGAATTCCATGAAGGGGACACCCTCCAGGAACTCTGTCACGTGTGTGTCATTAGGTGATCTGTATGTAAAGTGACACATTCTAGCATTTATTTTTAGCAGTTATTTCTAGACAGAGAAGCACAGTGTGTTTCAGTGCTGAAACTAAGACTGAACTCAAAAAACTGGTCTGGTAGGACAAAAATCTCAGCTTAATGCAGAGAATATGAATTACTGGTGTAATGCATTTATGAGGACACTGAATAGTTACGGCCTTGGCTGTGTTCAGCGACTGTCCTTGCTTGGACAACCTTTAACTGAAAAGGCAGAGGAACCAAAGGGGAGATGAAGTAAGCAAAAATGCTTTTCAAAAGTCTGTAAAGCAGGTAAGTGAAAGCTGAAATCTGCACCCAGTTCCCCAAAGCAAGAACATGCTTTTGTCTTGTAAAAAACCTGCTATCTCCAAAGCCAATGCAACAGGACTCAAACTTCACAAAAACCAGCATGTCTGTCCTACTGCAAATTAACTAACTACCTATCCATTCCTAGAGAAAAATCTAAAATCCTCTAAAGCCCACAAAGCTTCTGGTCAGTCTTGTAAAAATTTTATGCACCTACCTAGAAGACAGTTGTGGACTTTTCTAAACTACTTAGCAAAATAATATTTTTCTATACAGCAGTAGTCAATCATAAGGAGATTTTGATAAACTCACTTTGTAAAATGGTCAAAATTCTACTCAAAAGGCATTTTCTCAAATACCTACTCAACCTACCCAAGGGATGCATATCAAGAGAAGAAAAATTCTACATCACCAAGTATGGGTATGATTTTTCTAGCAGAACTGCAGCTACACGTATTGCACTTACGTTCCCATTTAGGGTCAAATCACTACCTCTCACTCTGAAAAAACATCTTTTCCAGCAGAGCACTGTATGTAACCAAAGAGCAAGGAACAAACAGATCTGCTTTTTGTTAAGGAATCGAGCCTATGTCGTATATTATCATGCACTTATAACAGCATTCCGTACTTTCAAGACACGATGCGAACATATTTTACTTAGAGGGAAAACCAGCATAAGTTCAGCTGTCTAGTTACTGATAGTTCCTGAGAAGAGGAAGTCATTTAATTCCCAAGAGGGAACGGCAAGAAACCTTAGACAATCAAATCCTCTAACCATGTAAGTGGTGTCAGGCATCTTTTAAACCTGATGCTTCTTCCTTCAGATTTTCAGCACTGCCTAACCAAAGAAGCTGACAAAGAATAACGAAATCCTCTCTGCTCCCCACACCTGTAAAGATGGATTTTTAGGAGAATGCAAAGAATCCTCAGCTCAAAGGGGTCGTGACATAACTGTCTGCTTAGGGGAACTGAAGCAAATTATAACAGTTACATTAAAAAGTAATAAGCAGCAAATATTAAAAGTCAATTGAGCAGACTGAGATCACCCAGGTAGATATTTATCAGCATTTCACTAAAAAAAAATAAATTAAAATTGTTTCCCTACAGATCCTTGCTTTTACAACAGAACCATGTTATTTCCCCCAGCATGTCATAGTTCCACAGTTTCACACTCTCCTCCTTTTGCAAAGCAAACCCCTACCCTTTCACAATCTCTAAAGGTTTCCCCATGAAGACTGTGACTGCACAGCAGCATCACCCTGAGGCCTGTGGGGGGACTGATCTGCCTTCAAAAGCCTGGCTCAGGTAACCCTGCCTCAACCAACCTCACTATAAAACAGGCTGTCTGCAAGGCTTCGAGATCTCTGCAAGACTTCCAGAGCAAGGGGTAAGATCAGCAGCCCAGCAGGCAGGATCATGTGCAATCTTGGTTCCCCTGCCACAACACAAAGCTCTCCTCATGGCCTTAAGACAGGAAGTAAAGCCACTGGTAATCTTGCTATTTCATTTTCAATTTTCACTTGCCTTCAGATACCCAAAAGAAAAGCAATATAGATTTTAAGCACAGTATCCTGCAGGGTAAATAGCAGAGGGGAAAAAAAAGTATTCCTTGTTCTAATATTGCCTGTAAAGGTCTCCTTTCTCCTCCTCACAGGCTCCTCAAGGAGTACAAGAGTGACAGGAGTAAATGTACTTCCCTAAACAATAAGGAATCCAAGCTCTGCCCTTTGATTCTAGAAGGGAACTAGAAAATGCAGGTAAGGAAGAAGAAAAAAGATGACATAACACAACCAACTATTAACGTGTCACAAAGTATCATAGATTTCCCCTAAAATGAGGTAGCAAAGGTCATCACAGATGGGGAAGACCAAGATATTTTTTGGTTATAGTCTAAAATACACCAGGACATGGACCTAATTTATTAACTCAAAGCTTGAACCCTCTGGCTTACAGGTCTGGTGCTATATTAAAACCCTTCACAATCCTTCAGATTTAGTGGATTATTCTGCCTCACCCTTAACTTCCTTAACCTTTCCAATATCTTTTAAGAGGTATTGGCTGTTTGCTGTCCCGTATCTTATACACAGTTTTTTCAGGGTCAGCTAAATACACCCCAAGTAATCTGGGACAGTCCTGGACTGTAACAGCCTCACTTACAAACACTGAACAAATTTTAGTGTCATAAAAATTCATAGCAGTCATGAAACCAGATTACAGGTTTCAGTACAAGTGATATTTTTAACAGCAACTCAAAGAGGTCTGTGAGGCTGTGATTCCAGCAGCCTAAGGGCAATGTTTGAAACATCAAGATAAAAAAATACAGCTGACAAAGTATCTTATTAATAGGTGATTTATTTTTTTTAAGATATCTGAGTAAATAAATCTTTATAGGTACTTAAGGCAATTTTTCAAAGGCAGTTAGACTATTAAAATGAGACAGCTAGGTACCTAGGTGCCAGGAAATTCCTGGAATGCATTTTAATACTTTCAAACATCTGATTTTCAATGTAAGAATACTTTTTAACCTCTGTACTACTGAATTTGCTTAGTTAGCTGTAAAAAAACTAAGACCATTGTACCAGGTCTGGCAGAGACAGAGTTAATTTTCCCAATAGCAGCCCTCACAGTGCTGTGCTTTGTACTGGTAGCTAGAAAGGTGTTGATAACACAGCAGAGTTGTGGCTACAGGTGACCAATGCTCACACAGCATCAGTGATGTCTCTCCAACATTCCTCACTATCACCAGTAAGCTGGGGGTGGGCAAGATCTTGGGAGGAGACATAGCCAGGGCAGTCCCTTGCTTCCACGTGCATGACCTTTGCTTTTGCTTTAATAAACTGCCTCTTACCTTGACCCATGAGGCTTTTTCCATCTTATTTTCTCCCTCCCTTGGCTGACCCACTGAAGAGATGAATGACAGAGCTGCTTAGTGGGCAACTGGCATCCAGCCATGGTCAAACCCACCCCCACCCACTATCTATGCACAAACAGGCTCTTTCATAATGTTAACACACATTTCATCACAGACCACGGCGCACAATCCTAGTACTGCAAAAAGTAAACATGCTAAATTATTTCAAAATATCACTCCACTTTTCTGCATATAAAGATCAAAAAGGCAATAACAAGAAGGCTGCAGTATTTTTGCTTTTACTTCTTTAATTTTAAGCAGACCTTCTCCACCTTAAAGGAATAGACTCACGAGACTTATCAACACCCAGGAGAGGTCCAACTCCAGCCTGAAGCAGGGGAAAGGTGCCACAGTCCCAGCCAAGTCATTTGACAGCTGGGAGCACACGCTGATACAGCACACCAGGGCCCCGTGCAGCCTCCCTGATGAATCACGAATTTGAACACTGCCAAGCACTGCCGGACAAAGGTACTGCACCTACATTTCACCTTCTTGAAAGCTGAGCTACACACAGCAACAGGAAATCCACCGTGCACCAGATCTGCTGCTGTGCTGAACAAAGAAGAGATACAAGCCTAAGACGTAGTTCTGTCATTTTTACTCACAGCCTTGGACTCCTGAGCAGAAAAGTATCAACTCGTGCAACTTCAGACTATAACATTTCGATGATAACAAGTGAAATCCGATTAATCTTGTAGTACCAAGAACGGATTTTTTTTGCTTCTGGTTTGTCCTAACAAAGTGTCAGAATATCATAGAACACGTCTAAAGTAACAAATTAGGTATGTAAGAAAATTATGTAACAATAGTTGACAACACCTGTGTTTTAGTACAAGGTCAGAGGATATACTTGTCAGGGCATTCACTGTAACAACTGGAGGAGAATTTTTAGAAACAGCATTACAGTATCGACTCCTTCATTTTCACACAAACAACCAGAAGGTTCTTCCTGTCCTCCTCCTTCCTTCCCCCCCCCCTCCCTGCACTTTGACTGCATGAGAAAGGACAACCAGAAAGTCAGCAGCTCTGTCATTCTGCATTGCAGTATTAACACTGGACAGAAAACAAACTTGCACAGAAGATCTGGACATGCTGTTCCAATTCAAAGGCTGAATTTTTACCAACAGGCTTATACTGACATTTAGAAAGCAAAAAAGCCCATGTGCTGCTTCTGAAATAATACATTAATACAGAGCAGTAGAGAAAAAAACCTTCTCAGTATCAATTTAACTACCCATCTGCAGGGCCAAGTCAGCCCTCAGAATCAAGCACAAGACCCCTATCTGTTCAGTTATAATGCATCCACTTCATTTTAAGTAACAGTAAGTTAGTTGTTTTCAGCATTTTGCAAATACCTGTCCATGTATCAGGCTCTTCCCTCTTAGTTACATCACAGCAGTTTTGCAAACTAACTTCTTGAGACAGACGGGGAACAGCTGGGGCATATTTGCAACCAAAGCAGAACAGCATCAGTTTGATTTGTCTTCGATGAAGTGCTGTTTATTACTAACGTATGGCTGACAAGATCTTAGGCAGGTAGCAATTTAGCCCTTTGTGATCATGCTAACATTCCTCACTTAGGAATGACATGGACAAATAACATGTATAATGCTCCCCACAGCTCTCAACAAACCACTTTTTTAAAGGGGTTTCCAAATCCTGTATCCATTTTATGGAGGAAGAACATGTACTACTGAAAGATTAATTATGTGGCAGTTTAAACTAATAGTATCTATTCAAGACTAACAGCATTCTGGGTTGTTTTAAATATCCTCTATAGTTATTTTACAGGAAGCAGTATGAGAATAGAAATACATATGACAAAAAATAATTTCACTTATCGACTATTTCGCTCTATTATTAAATATTCTGGAGGTTAATCTCCATCTAACATTGCATGCTTTAATCAATTAAAGCACTAACACCCTACAGGAGAACTTACTGATTGAAAAGGAAAAAGAAAGAAAAATAGGAGAACGAATCCGTGCCTCGTTAGGATGCAGGTAACTTAAGTTCGGATTAACTTTTAAAGTCTGGATTAACCTAGAACCGCCTCACTAGTGCCTACGATAATAATCAAACCACAAGCGTCATCGGAGCGTTACTTTAGTCCGAAGCAGAGACAAAGAGCAGCGCTGAGCACACACCCCCACCTCCGGCGCCGCAGTGCGCCCAGCCCGTCGCACCTCGCTACCCGCACGGACGGACGGACGGACGGACAGTGACCAGGGGCTCCCCGCCCCACCGCGGGCCCCGCGGGAGGGAGGAGGCGGCACCGCGCCCCCAGGCCCGCCCCGTCCCGGTCCTTACATAATGCGGAACCCGCGGGGCCGCCCCGGGCCAGCGCTTTAGGCGGGGACGTAAATAAACAGAGCCGCGGGCCAAGCCGCGGCCACCGGGGACAGCCCGGCCCGGCCCCCGCCTGCTGCCCCCCCCGGGCACGGCACCCGCGGCACCGCGGCCGCCCCCCTTCCCGCCGCCCCGGCACACTCCTCGGCCGCTCTGCTCCGACGATCCTGCGGGCGATGTCCCGCTTCCCAAGCCACGCGCTCCTGCCCCCAGGTCCCCTCAGGTCGCAGCACACCGGCCCACAGCCCGCGGGATCAGCTCTCTCCGCGCCCCCCCTCGCACCGGGGCTCTCTCCGGTCGCGCCGACCGCCCGCCGCGGCACCCGGTCGGCGGTGCCGACTGACCTGGGCCCCCAGTGCCTTTGTGCGGGCTGCGGACGGTGCCGGCCCGGGCTCCCCGATCCCTCTGTGCCCCCGCCCCTGCTCCCGGGGCCGCCTGAGGGCGCGGGGCAGGGAGGGCAGGACAGGGCAGGACAGAGCAGGACAGGGCAGGGGAGGGGGCGGCACCGCCCCAACCGGTTCCAGCCGCCCCCCGCACCGACCGCGAGGGGCGGGGCCACAGCGCGGGATACCACGTGACCGACCGGCTGAGGGCGCGTCACTCGCCGACGCTTCGGACCCGCCTCCCCCGCCCCAGCCAATGGGAGAGCGGAGTCGAGACCGCGCCTGTTCCTCGACAGCACGGACGGGGCGTGAGGGGGCGTGTCCCGCCCGAAGGGGCGGGGCCAAGGCGGCGCGGTGAGTGCGTGGAGCGGGGCAGTGGCGGCTCCGCGGGGCAGCGGGGGATGAAGGAGGCGGCTGCGGCCGCCTCCGCACGGGGCGGGGGGGGCAGAGCTCTGCTCTACCCACCTTCCCCCAGGGCCAAGGACCATCCCCCCGGTACCCTTCCTCAAGAGCGAGCGGCACCGCTCCCCGTACCAGCTCTCCCGACACCGCAGCGCGCACCGACCTCCTTCAGCCCCCAGGGCCTCCTCAGCAGCGCGCACCGACCGCCCCCTTGCCACCACCGCGCCCCTGCTGTCGCCGCGGACTGACCTGGCCGAGCGCTCGCTGCGGGGCTGCAGCAGCAGCGGCGCTGCCCGGGCTCCCAGTGCCGCCGCCCGGGCCCGGTGGCGTGGCCGGTGACCGGTTCCAGCTGCCCCCGGGCGAGCCGGGGGATGGGGCGGGCCGGGCGGTGACCCACGTGACCCGCCCCGGCCGATACGTCACTGCCGGCGAGCCCGGCACCGCCCCTTCCCGCTCCAGCCAATGGGGAGCGAGCGCGTGGGGCGGGAATGGGCCGCGCTGTTCCCTGGAAAGCCTTGGAGCTGAGGGGGAGGAGCGGGCAGGGAGCGTGGGGGTGTTCTCTTAGCGGAACGGCGTCCGTGTGGGTCAGGGGAGAGCTCAGGCTGGGAGCCGGGCAGATGGCCCTGTTGAGACGAGGGAGGTCTCTGCTGCCATTTTTCAGCCCTGTGAGGCCACCTTACCTCGGTCTGTGTCCTCAGTTCCCAACCTGGGAGCGGGAGGGCTGCCCTGAGGTATCAAAGGGGCAGGCAGCCTTTCCTGAGGGGTTTTTTGGTCTCTGTGGGTTTAATGGTGGCCGTCTATGTCTGGTTTTCACCTGTGCAGGTGTCCCAGCCCTGCCAGCAGGCTGCATGCTCCATTACCCACCAAAATGTAGGATGTCAGGAGCCAGTGTCCCCTGCCCCACACAGAGTCACAGAATATTCTGAGTTGGAAGAGACCCACAAGGATCATTGAGTCCAACTCTTAAAGTGAATGACCCATACAGGGGATTAAACCCATGACTTTGGTGTTATTAACACCGAGTCTTAACCAGCTGAGCTGATCTCAGGGTCAAGCATCTGTCCTGGGGCTCCCAGGAGCACCCCTGCTGCTGGGCAGGCTCTTGTCTCACTCTCCATGCACATCTGGCTGCCCACATGCCCATCCACACAAACAAAAGGGCTGTCATTCACGGTACAGCTAAAAGCTTGCCTTCACAGCAATGGTGCCAAGGCAGACCAATGTGGGAATGCCTGTGCTGGAGTTTTGAAGCTCCAGGCAAAGTTTAAGTGTGATACTTATGTTTGTTTTCAGGGCAGATGAGACTGTCCATTGAAGACCCTGGGGAGACTTGCTGCATTAAAAGGTAGTGTTATGTTTGGGGCTACAACCCTGTGGCCTTCCTGAGACCTAATTTTATGACGATGAGGGTAGCCCGTTGGAATTCACCCAACAAAGCCTTCGCAGATAAAGGGAAACTGTTTTCCTCTGCCTTTAGGGGGGACCTTGTGCTCTGTTTTGTAGCTGAGCTATGAAGCTGTGATAATTTCACCAGTCCTCTCACTCTAATAATAAGCTTGCATAAATAGCTTGATGAGTAACTTGCTTCTGCTTTATGCAACTTCTGTCATCTGACAAATAAACTGTCTTTTGAATATGCGGAAAAACTATTTATCTTGTTTTGCACTGGAAGTTAGTGCCATTACAGGAATGCTGCTCTATGTTGTCCTTCCATCTGTCATTGAAATAGAGGGCTATTTTCCATTCATTCATCCCCTACAAATCTAGCTATGTTTATAAGTAATTTGTGGCACAGCCCTGGGTGTTGTAGGGAAAAGTGATGTTAATGTCAGATGTTCTGTATCAGAAAAGCGTGTAACGCTTCTGAATTGCTGAAGTCTGTATGTGGGTATTGCAAGATCAGAGTACTCTACTCAAAGGAAAGAAAGGTCGGGGAAGTTATGCAGTAAAAGGAAATGATAGTTGAAAGCAGTTTATTTTGAAGTGAAAAAGATAAGAGGAATTCCTCTGGGTAAACACGGATGTGAATTACTCTAGTTACAAACCTTAATGTTTAACTAAACATTAGGAGCCATCATTTCCACTGGTGTATTCAGCTGTGAGTTGAAGAAAGAGGATGAAGAAACTTTAGAGAAAATAGTATTTAGAAAAGCAGTTGACTGCTTATTTTCTCTTCCTCATTTTTAAGATTTTTTTTTTAGTTCAAGGAATTTGTTGTAAAGCTGGGATAGAATTGAACACTTTCAAACACATTTTGGCATGTTAAATTTTTAAAAAATGCTATAATATCATGCCAAACATATTATAAAATTGTACCCTTAATTTTTTGTTAAAAACTGGAAGTGTAGCACCTGGTTTTGTTCAGCCCTAGTGTAAATTTCAAAAAAAAGCCTGTATTTTGTCAAAACTACTATTGCATTTCCTACAATAATTCATTATAGCTAAAAATTACAATTTAGACCCTAAATAGATTCAAGAAATATTCATGTGTTCATTTTATTAAAGATGTACATCTCCTTACTTCTTCACTAAGGTAAGAGAAGCTCATCTAATCAGCTCAATTGAAATGCTTAGAGAGTTCTTTTTCTCCTTGTTAATTTATGTGGTTGATTTCAGCTAAAAGCTGTCAAATATTATTGTCAAATATTTATTCAGTCAAATAAACCAGTTTTTAATTCTTCAGGTAAATAAAAAAATATATATTTATTCATTTAGAAAGAATGTTAACAGGATTCTTTATGCTGCATTTAGATGAAACAGCTGATTCTAAATAGCATGATTTGTCATGGCCACTTTTCAAGGACTAATTTTCTCTTTAAAGATAACTCAAGTTTGTCAAAATCAGAGATTATGTTCTTCATTCCTCATTGATAAGGCTTTTCCACTGCACTGCTTCTTGGTCTTGCTGAATAAAACAAAAGCAACTAATGAAGAATATTGATTAAGCTTGGAGCTAAGTGTAGAGCAAGTAGGAAAAGGGTGGGATGGAAAATACTGATCTCTGTTAGTTTACTTAACTTGAAAAAAGTCTACATTTAATGAAGCCTGCTAGTGTACTTGTTTATCTCCTCCTCCTGAAGGAGTTGCTTCAATTTGGTTGCATGAGATAAGGTCAGAATTTGCCATGACGCAGCAGGCAAGTCTCAGCTGCTCCTTAAGGTGATATAAAGCTCTACAGTAATTAGAGCACACAGATGAGTTTATAGAACTCTTCTTAAATATCTGTGCAAAAAGTTAAAATTGGTGGTCTGCTTTCCTTTTTACACAAACAAAACAAAGGAAATTGGGTTTTATATCATAGAACCTGCATTGAATCAAGGTGCTGCTGGCAAAAGTCCCAAAGAGATCCAGAAAGACAAGGTTAGAAGGTTACAAAATCTGTTTCAAACTCTATTTAAACTACGTGTGCACATGCTGGAAAGCGTATTTTCTTCTTCAATAAGAGTTAATAAGCTTAATAAGCACTGCTGGCACTTAACCAATACTGCCTGGCAAAATGTTTTGTCTTCGTTCTGGCCATGATACTGTTGTGATGAAGTCTCTGAGCGGGAGTGAAAGAGCCAAAAGATGCATGCTAAAAATAGGCTAAAAGTTTCATGCTGCCTCCCCAAACACTGTGAAAGCTGCCTTATAACTGGGTCTTGCTCCCAGCCATGACAATAGGGTATGAAGGGGGTTGCAGGTGTTGTGTGCCATAGGTAGAATGTCAAAGTAGCATTCAGGCTGCACTGGTTGAGACGTGAAGTCCAATGGAACTTATGCAGTCTGGTTTTTATAAATAATAAGATGAATACTTGCCCAAGTGCTGTAAATAAGTGGTTGAGGGTCATGTATGTAATACACTAGCAAACTTACACTAAACAGGCACTAGGAAATGCCTTCAAGGTTGTATGTCCACATCTGTAGCCAATATAATATTTTCTTCAGCTGCCAGAATTATAAATTCAGCCTATAATCAAGATTCATTGATATTCCAAGTAGTAATAAAGACTGTGAACATCAAATTACAGCTGTGCTTCTTCCTCTTTCATAGTGTGCATTATCAGTTCCAGTGATCTGGTTTTACTGACATCAGGCTCACAGCTGAAGAAAGCTGCACACTGAGATAAATTGCACTCTCTATTTTACTGCACTTAATTTTTCTGCAGTCGTTCTCAGTCTGGTGGGTTATTGTGAGCAAAAATAGCTCATAAAATGATGCAATTGATGGCCTAGCATTAGGCATTAATGTTTTTTAATCTTTTTGTATAATCACTTATACTCGAAAATGCACTTCTAACCTTTCCTTTGGTACTGAGAATCTTGCTGTATCATCACCTAATGAGAAACCTGGACAATTTATAGGCACTAAAGGAAAGTGATGCTGAGAAACTGGAAAGCATCAAGCAAGAATAAAAATTATGAGACAGTTAGATCCATGCTATTAGCATGGCAAAAGCCTCTCAGTCTCATGGAGAATGATGAGAAAGCATTATTAGAAAAAGGCCAGTGTAATATATTTTTCTCCATGGGCAAGTTAGCAGTTTGTCAGAGAGCACAGAAACACATCAGAGAAGTGGGTGATAAGAGTTAAGCAGTAAGATAACGTCGTGTCTAAAACTTTTGAAATGCCTAAAGTGGGGAAGCCTAGAAGGTAAGCAGAAGGTGAAGAGGGAGAGGTGGAATGCTAGACTAGATTGGCGATAGCTCAGATTTCTCTGCCTAATACAAAGACTGGGTGTGCTGATAGCAAATGCGACAGCATGTGTGATGGGTTGACACTCTGGAGGGAGGGGATACCATCTAGAGGGACCCTGACAGGCTGAGGGGTGGGGCTGGGCAAACCTGGTGAAGTTCAGCAGGGCCAAGTGCAAGGTCTTGCACCCAGGTCAGGAAAATCCCGAGCACAAATACAGGCTGGGTGGAGAATGGATTAAGAGAAGGCCTGAGGAGAAAGACTTGGCGATGCTAGTGGATGAGAAGCTCAGCATGACCCAGCAATGTGAACTTGCAGCCCAGAGAGCCAAAGATATCCTGGGCTGCACCAAAACCAACATGGGCAGCAGGTCAAGGGAGGGGATTCTTCCCCTCTGCTCTGGTGAGAACCCTCCTGGAGTGCTGTGTCTAGCTCTGGGATCTCCAACATAAGAAGGAAGAAGCTCTTGTTGGAACAAGTCCAGAGAAGGCTGCAAAGGTGCTTAGAGAGCCAGAGAACCTCTGCTATGGAGACAGGATGTGAAAGCTGGAATTATTCAGCCTGAGGAAGAGAAGGCTCCCAGGAGACTTTAGAGTCCCTTTCAGCACCTAAAGGGGCTACAAGGGAGCTGGAGAGGGACTTTTTACAAGGGCACGTAGTGATAGGGAAAATGGTTTTAAACTGAAGGAGGGAAGATTTAGACTAGAGGTTTAGGAGGGAATTCTTTACTCAGAGGTTAGCGAGACACTACATGCTCAGGGAAATTGTGGATGCCCCATCCCTGGAAGGGCTCAAGGCCAAAACCATTCTCTGATTCTGTGACACTTGATTTATGGACTGAGGGGGGTTTTTTCCTAATTTTGATTCCTCTTCTCTGCCCTACTTCCCCTTTTCCCACTTCCAACTTTTATGAGGAGAGGAAAGTAAATTTAATATGGCATTCTTCAGTGAGAATTAATACTTATGTCATGTCCTCTAGAGCTTTGCAAGGTGGACGAGAGCATCATGAAATATAAAGTAACATAAAGTAACAAATATAGAGTCTGAATATAAAATGAAATCCTCATGTGGCTACTATTAACAATTATCAAATTTATAACATGAAAAGGAATAGTTCTAGATATTTCACTTTCTTCTGTAGAAAATTCAGTCATTTTCAAACAACATTAATTTTCATATACAATCTGGCATTAGTGGTAGACAATGTTACAATAGAAAACTTTCAAAAAACACCCCTAAAAAATCCCAGGTGCTACTACAATATTGCAGAAATTTGGGTTAGAAATGAGACATATAATAATCTAGTCTTGAGGGTGTCAGCATGATTTGCTTCTTGATCTAAGATGGTTTATATTTTCTGAAATCAAACATTTAGAATTTGGGGTTTTTTTGGTTTTGTGGATTTTTTGATTTGGTTTTGGGGTTGAAATTTTTTTTTTTTGGTTTTGTTTGTTTGTGAAACACTTAAAGAACTCAAGTGCCACACAGCCAAAGCATTTGAACTGGCTGAAGTCAATTACAAATAGCAAACTTTTGGGGTTTTTTTACTATAACTAGAATAAGATCTATAATCCGTTTTATTTATATATATATATATTTATATATGTGTAAAGCAGATTATATAGTAGTTTATATATATAACTTTGTTTTATTTTTGTGTATATGATTGTATATGTGGTATTCTGTGAACTCCTAGCTCTGTCTACATGCCAATTACAAGCCATTCTCTTGTGTACTTGTACAAAGTCTTGAAGTGTTACTGTCTCCATCTTGTTGTTTCTGAAATTGTACTCAAGACTTCCTATGCTACTTTTGCCAGCAGCACCCACTTCACTGTGTAAGAAACAAGGGTGATCAGCAAATGAAGAATAGCAGTTATGGAATATGACACAATGATGTTAATTATTTTTTTTGTTCTTTGTTTCTTTTTTTTTTCATCTCAACAATAAGGAGGAACACCTGTCCTAAGATAAGGAGAGAAGGGATTTCTTATGACAGCAGAAAAGTTTGACTCTGATGTGGTTTAAAATCCCATTTCAAAGGTCATGTTTGTGCTTTAAATGAAACGTGAGGCTGAATTTTATGCTCTGCCAGATAACAAGGTAGTGATGCAAGTGCTTCCTTTGGACTCTCCAGGTCAGGGCTAGTGATAGATAATGTGGGGTTGTGGTGTGGTGGTGCCCAGTGTTTTGAGGGGGAAGGACAATGGTGTTCCCAGTGACCAGTGTGAACACCGAAGGGCCCAACAGGGGAAGAAATGTGCTACTTATTGTCCATTGGGTCTCTGTAATTCCAGACTCAACATTTCTTAAAGTGTCCCTGTGCTGAATATACTGATATGGACAAAGTAAGTGGGACAAATCCAATGGGGAAAACATTGGCTTTTCCTGTCCTCTATCACTTTAATTTCTCCCCCATCTGCCCCATGTACTCCTAATGACAGAGAAATGTGTTTAATTGACACCAAATTCTTTAAAAGTACAGACTGTGACTGATATTTCTTCCTTTTTATAGCTATTAAATAGGTATCAATCCTATGTGTTAACTCCAGGTTTACTGCACTGTTTTTCCTGGGAATGCAGCCATATCCAGAGATACAGTTTCTTGTGAGCAAAGCTCGGCCTGAGGAGAAGTTAAGGCTGTCCCTGCCTTAAGCCAGTCTAACATCTGGCTGCAGCATTTTGGCGGTGCCACACCTGCTCTTACACTCCTACCTGTCCTCTGTATTTTCTCTGGCCCTTGTCTAAACTTTCACTGAGCTGGAATAGCTCTGTCAGAAAGCGTGGAGGTTTTGTTTGTTTGGGGTTTTGTTTTATTGTTGGTTTGTTTGTTTTTAATTAGGTTAATTCTGTGTTGGGTCAGTGGGCTAAAACAATTTAAACTCAGGCTGGATGAATGTCAGAGCTGTCTTGGTACAAGTGGGGACATCAGCAGATATCTGAATGTCAGATGCCAGAAGCTGAGTTCTCCACAGCTGCCAGAGAACTGCTTGCTGTGACAATGGAGCTGTAGAAAGAGCAGCTCAAGCAGATTTATCACTTAAAACAGAGACAGCTGTTGGTGAGCAACCTCAAAGTGGACTTCTGAGGGAAAAGGGGAGAACATGTCACTTACTTTACACCTACTCTGTATTCTTGGCTCTCTGTTACGCTCAGCCAATAATTCTTGTAAGCAAAGTGTGCCTATTCTGCCCACAGCACTGGAAATATGCAAAAAAGAGATTTATTTTTATTTTTTAAGGGTAACAAGATACAAACCAAGAAAGCCTTTGCAGCAACTCTGACTCTTATTCTCCTTGCTGGGAAGAAGACAGAACTCACATTTCCAAACCTCTGAAGACAGATATGGGTGTATGTAACTTCAAAGATGACAACAGTCTTTGTTGAGTCTGACAGTCCTCCTCAGTGGTTGTCTCCATGTGAAGCTGTTCACAAGTTTGCCATTCACATTTTAGTCAAAGCCTTAAAAATTTAGAGCAACCTCTATGAAAATGCAAGATCAATGATAAAAATGACACACTGCACAGCTGAACAATGTGTAGCCTTTGTGCAACAGCAGCAGAAACTGGTTTATCAGGTTCACCCAAGACATGTATAGATAAACTTTTGAAACAGTACAAAATCTATTGGCGTATTGGCTGGTTTTCTCACTGTAGTGGGTTTCTGTGGCTGGGTTTCGGTAGCGGGGGGGGGCTACAGGGGTGGCTTCTTTTAAAAGCTGCCAGAAGCTTCCCCTGTCCCATGGAGCCAATGCCAGCCGGCTCCAGGATGGACTTCCTGCCGCTGGCCAAGGCCAAGCCAATTAGGAGCAATAGTAACACCTCTGGGATAACATAGTTAAGAACAGAAGATTGTTGTGCAGAGAGAATTCCAGCCAGGGAAGAGCGGAGTGAGAACATGGGAACAACAAAGTAGACTCCAAGGTCAGTGCAGAAGGAGAGGGAGGAGGTGCTCCAGGAGCTGGAGCTGAGGTCCCTGTGGCCCATTGTGGAGCAGCTGTGCCCCTGCAGCCCATGGGGGACCATCGGGGTGCAGAGATCCACCCACAGCCCATGGAGGAGCCCATGCTGGAGCAGGTGGATGCATGAAGGAGGCTGTGACCCCATGGGAGGCTCAGGATGGAGTGGGGTCCTGGCAGAGACCTGCGGCCTGTGGAGAGGGAAGCCCACGCTGGAGCAGGTTTTCCCGGGTAGCACTTGTGGCCCCTGTGGGGGACCCACGTCAGTACAGCTCATCTGTGAAGGACTGCACCCCATGGAGGAGTGACCCACGGGACAGCAGTTTGGGAAGAACTGCTGCCTGAGGGATGGACTCACGTTGGAGAGGTTCATCAAGGACTGTCTCCCGTGGGAGGGACCCCACAGGAACAGGGGAAGGACTCCTCTCCCTGAGCAGCAGCAGAAACAACAACTGACTGTAACCCCTATTCCCCATCCCCCTGCACCACTGGGGTGGAGGAGGGAGAAGATGGGAGGAAGGGTGCGGGGAAGGTGTTTTTAAGGCTGTTTTATTTCTCACTCTTTGGCTGTTATCCTGTTAGTAATAAATATAAGTACTATCCCCACTTTGAGTCTCTTTTACCCTTGAAGATAATCAGTAAGTGACCTCTCCCAGCTCTTATCTCTACTCCTGAATTCTTAGCTGGTTTTTGTCTCTCTCCTCTGTCCAGTTGCAGAGGGAGAGTGAGAGAGCAGCTTTAGTGGGTACCTGGTATCCTGCCAGGGTCAACCTACTACCCTCACAAAAAAAAAAAAAAAAAAAAGGGGGTACTAGGACTAATGGTAGCAAAATAAAAGCTGCAAAATCTAGGCTTTAACTGGTGTGAGGTAGTGAGAACTCAAAAGTTAGCTGCTTATTGGTTGATAGGAATGCTCCTTTTTTGTGAATCACAGAATAGCACTGAAAATCCTCCCCAACTGCTTTCAGCCTTGAGCCCAAAAGATGTCAAGACGTGCTGGAGTGCTGACCTGACCTGAAGCCTGTGTGCAGGTAAAGCTGCAGACAGTCTGCAGACAGATAGATGACTGATTAACTAAAGTTGTGAGGCTCTGTTTTGTTGGTGCTGGTAGCTCTGCCATGAAGCTCAGCTGCTGTTCCCAATGTAGGGAAACTGCTTGTTGCTGGAAAAAATGCAGAAGGGCAAAACCTCTATGCTGTACTGCAACTCTTCCTCTAGGGAGCTGACCCTGCTGAGAAGTCAGAGGAAATAATGATTAAAATAATCCATGGGGGAGGATACCAGTGAGGAAGAGCTGTGCTGCAGTCCCAGGCTGAGTTTGGTAATCCTGAACCCAGACCAGCACTCCACAAATTGCAGCGTGTTCCCTCCGGGTCTTACTGGCAGGAAAGGGGAACCATTTCAAGGTGCTATCATCAGTCACTTGACTCCAGTTACATGAGTTACTCTAGAAGACCATTAGGATAGGAAGTATCCTTTTGTTGCACCCTGCTTTTCTCTGGGGTGCAATAAAAATCCCTCTGATTTGCAGAGAGGTAATCTGAGGCACCTACCAATTTTGTCAAGGATGCCTTGGGCTCAGACTGTGTTGCAGGGAGGTGTGCTGCTCCATAAACACCGCCACCTACTCCCAAGGTGAAAAAGCATTTGTCTTTAAATTCTGATAGGATTGAATTATGGCCAGTTATGCACTGTATTACAGAACTTTCATATTTTTCAATATGAAAAATATACACAGATAAGTGTGTAGCATAAGGAGTAAAGAGAGAGCAATGATTTCTTAGTGTTAATGGCAAGCCTGTGGCATTTCCCTGCTCTCTCCCACAGCAAGATGCAGCTATAATTATTTCCGCTGTTTTCCTTCAAAGTGTTGTTCCACAAATAGTTATAGCCCTTAAGAACTGAACCAGTTTTTAACATTATTAAAACAAACCAGAGTTCTAGTATCCTGGGGGCTCAGAACATGAGCTGTGTTAAGGGATAATAGGAAAGTCAAAAGACTTCTTTTGGAGACTAAACATTCACCTTTGTTTACTGGAATTAGAATTACAGAATGGTTTGGGTTGAAAGGAAGCTTTATAGAACATAGAATCAAGCTATAGAACATAGAATCATAGCATAGTTTGTGTTGGAAAGGACCTTTGAAGATCATCTAGCCCTGCCATGGGCAGGGTCACCTTCCACTAAACCAGGTTACTCAGAGCCCCATCCAATTTGGCCTTGAACATTTCCAGAGATGGGGCATCCACTTTTGTGGGCAGCTTGGTCCAGTGTCTCACTACCTTCATCATAAAGAATTTCTTCTTTGTGTCCAATCTAAATCTACCCTCTTTGAGTTTAAAACCATTACCCTGTGCCCTGCCATTACAAGGCCCTGGTAAAATGGGCCTTGGTAAAAGGTTTCTCTTCATGTTTCTTATAAGCCCCCTTTAAGTATTGGAAGTCCACATTATGGTCTTTCAGATTAATGAATTCTGAGAATCAAACAACAGAAAGAAGTGTGATCACTCAGTGGGCTTCCCTTTCTGGGCAGGTCTCAGGACTGTGTGTATGCAGTCAGAATCAGTGAAGATTCTTAGATGCTGACTGAAATGAGGAGTCTTCTAGGGAATGGGTGTTAAAAGGGACCTGCAAAATCCTATTCTTTCTGCCCAGAGATGGGATTACTGGGAGAATTTTGAATGGAGTAGGCTGATTCTGAGACAGCAGACTGCCTTGCCTCAACAAACTGTTACGTTAGTTTTCTAATTCCTTTATTCCGTGGATCTTCTGCAAAGGATCCTGAACCAAGTCAAAGATCAAGCTGATTTAAATCAAAGTAATTGAAAAGACAGTAGATGAACCAGGTTTGACATATTCTGAAGTGCAATTTGTGACTTGTGCATAAAGATTATCACCCCAGCTGTGAAGTAGAAATTAAGTGTATTTATTTTGAACTTTCTAGAGGTGCAAGGGGAATAGTTCAACTAAAGCAGGAAGGGAAAAGCAGCAGCCACAGGTAAAAGAAAAAAAAAAAAGAGAGAAAAATTCCTTGACAAAAAAAACACTTTGGGAAAGGTTATATTTAAATGCAAAGCAAGGGGAACTGACCTTAATATGTTGTGACTACTCAGTCACTTATTTCCTGTTAAATTCTGTTTGTTTTGCAACATGCTCCAGACCTTTAACATTTTTAAATTTGTATAAAGGGTTATGGTTTGTTTTGTCAAATAACTTCACACAGTAGATATTTCATATTCAGAAAATCCTTTTTGTTTCAATAAGGAAAGCATTTTTCAACTACTACTGCAGAGACAAAACAAAGCTATCTTGTTTTTCCAATTCATGCACTTGCACAAAATGACTGCACTGCTCAGAGATGGTTTTATATTTATTACCTGAGTTAAAACATTAAAAAAATTTTTTTTTAAATTGAATATTACAGACTGTGGAGTTGAAAAAGATTGACTGTCAGCATCTCTTTCCCACTTGTGTGTTTTAAAGACTAATCTTGTGCTGCAGGCTTTCCCTCAGAAGTGGCACATGAGCTCTACCTCTCCTGACCTGACTGTGCACCTTGTGTCTCAGGTCATTAACATCCTGTTCTACACCACTGAAAGGGTAAGAGGGCAAGATGGTGCATAGCTGTTCTACATCTCAATATGAAAACCCCAAGAACAAGTGGCATAATAAAATAGATATTTTAATACAGTAGAATAAAAATAGGAATGTAGATAGCCAGTAAATCCTTCATCCCTCAGGTGCTAGGAATCTGGCTTGCAAATGGCATGGGACAGACTCCAGATGGATTTTCCCATGGCCTGCTATGCAGATCCTGTCCATGAAGAGGCTCTGCCTCCCTGCCATGCCATGGTGCCTTTCAGTTTGTGTAAAAAGCAAAACCAGGTATTTTCTCCTGACAGCCTGAAGTGTTACCTCTGTCAGAACACCCAGCAGTGCACAGCACAGGCTGGCACTGAGGACTCCAGCACGTTCCCTTGCAGTGGCTATTCGTGCTAATGCAGGAGCTGATCAAGCCCTGCATCCAATGCCTGTTAGGGCAGACCTGGTGTGTTCATGGTCACGAACTCCCCAAATAAAATGTCTTCTGTGAGGCTCCCAATACAGATCCCACTTTGTCAATATAGTTCAAAACCAGTGTGTGGATTCAGAAAATAGGAAAATACAAACACACTGCCCAGCCAAGTAAACTTTTATTTTCTCAGGGTATTGGGCAAAAGAAATCAAGCATGTTAAAAAAATAAAAAGCAAATTTTTTTCTCTAGCTGAGAAGATAGTAGGAAGGGTGACTTGCACAGAATAACACTAAGCTCCTGCCAAAGCTTATACCCTGGGTGACATCGACACCTTTATTTACCCAGTCACAGATAGGTTATAAACTCAGCTTATGGATAGTGTCTGTATTTAAAAATAACACCACGGCTTTGAACAGAGAACAGTTTTGCTTATAAGCTCAGGAAGCAGGGAAGCCTGGTGACTCATGGCCATCCTGGCTTCCTTATATGCCCATTTGTCATCATGGCTAGGCTTCACGAATGAAGATTTGGGAAGGGCTCTACCCATGCTTGCTACAAGTGCGCTGGTGGCTAAAGAGGCCAATGTGAGACAGACAAGTCCGGTTGCAAAAGGCACAGCAGAAAGACTCCTTAGATGGTATCGACAAGACACAATTCTTTCTGCGTTGTCTTTTCTCCTCGAGAGTGATCCTGCGGGCGTTCTCAAAGGAAACAGCAGCGTTATAGATGGCATGTCTCCAGACCTCCCGATTTGAGGCCAGAGTAGACCAGTTATGTTGATCAATATGACCGAGGCTGAGATGTTGTTTCAGGGAGTCCTTGTATCTTCTCTTCGGGGCCCCTCTCTTGCGGCAGCCGGAGGCAAGTTCACCATAGAGCACAATCTTAGGGAGGCGGTGGTCCTTCATCCTTGAGACGTGCCCTGCCCAATGCAGCTGTGTTCTCAGCAACACGACCTCAATACTCGTAACTGTTGCCTGTTCTAGAACAGATGTATTAGTCACATAATCTGACCAGTGGATGTTTAGGATTGTACGGAGGCAGCGTTGATGGAAATGTTCTAGGAGTCGCAGGTGGTGGTGGTAAATGACCCATGATTCAGACCCATATAAAAGAGTAGACAGCACTATGGCTCTGTAAACACTGATCTTTGTACTTTTCTTCAAGTGTTTATTTTGCCAGATTCTTTTATGAAGTTTTCCAAAAGTTCTATATGCCTTTTGCTAACCTGTTGTCTATCTCTCCGCCCATTTGTAAACATTAATTAATAGCTCTAATATCATACTTTATTTACTCTGCATCTTATTTTAGGGTTTCATCCTCCAGCCCTTAGTTGTATTGTAATTTTTGTGTTCAGTAGGACTGTTCACACAATGGAAGATTATTAATGTGAATAAATTTTTAGCTGGAAAGTGTGTGTACAAGTCTCCACACAGCTGTCCCCAGCTCAAGAAGGGATTAGTTATTTGCTAAAGGTCTGATTGTATCCATCAATGAGCACATGCTAACTTCAGTTTAGGCCTTAACACTGTGGTCTCTCACCCTCTGACACCTCGTAGTGACTTCCACATTGAATGCCTCTTTAATGGAGGGCAAGGGTTGGGAACATTGTGGAGACAGTACCCACAGCTGTCATGGGAGAAGGGAACCAGTCCTCATCCCAGGTCAGCAAGACCTTCAAGGGCAATATAAGTGTGTATGTTCCTCAGATTTAGCGTGTTCCTACTGCTTTGCTGAATCCAGGACCTTCCAACAGTATGAGGTTCAACAAGACCAAGTGCCGGGTCCTGCACTTTGGCCACAACAACTCCACAGGGCACTTACATGTTTGGGACAGAGTGGCTAGATAGTGGCCAGAAAACTGAACATGAGCCAGCAGTGTGCCCAGGTGGCCAAGAACGCCAATGGCATCCTGGCCTGTATCAGGAACAGTGTGGCCAGCAGGGCCAGGGAAGTGATTCTTCCCCTGTACTCAGCACAGGTGAGGCCACATCTCGAATCCTGTGTCCAATTCTGGGCCCCTCAATTTAGGAAGGACATGGAGGTACTGGAGTGAATCCAGAGAAGTCAATGAAGCTGGTGAAGGATCTGGAGAACAAGTCCTATGAGGAGCAGCTGAGGGAGCTGGAGTTGTTCATCCTGAAGAACAGGAAGCTCAGGGGAGACCTTATCACTCTCTACAACTGCCTGAAAGGAGGTTGTAGCCAGGTTGGGGTTGGTCACTTCTCCCAGGCAACCAGCAATAGGACCAGAAGATATAGTCTTAAGCTGCACCAGGGGAGATTTAGGCTAGATATTAGGAAGAACTTCTTCTTAGGAGGTGTGTTTGGGCAGTGGAATGGGCTTCCCAGGGAAGTGGTGGAGTCTCTGTCCCTGGAGGTATTTAGGAAGAGGCTGGATGTGGCACTTAGTGCCATGGTCTAGTTGATACGGTGGTGTTAGGTCATAGGTTGGACTCAATGATCTCAGAAGTCTTTTCCAACCTAGTTGATTCTGTGATTTATTCCTGAGTGGTAGCAATTTTCCGGGGGGTCACACTTATCACCCCACAGCCCATGTTTGTTCACACAGGCTGTTGTTTATCCACAAACACCCTTTCTCCTTAATACCTCAAACAGACCTGACACTGTATTGGAAACGGAAAGACGTGGGACATAAAAACATGGAGTCATTTGTCTGCTTTCCCACGTTTTTTTGTGGAGGAGTGCTGGGTTGAGTCCTGCAGCTCTCTTCTCCAGGGGAGTCCTGCCATGAGTGAATAACTCCCCTTTAGCCCCACACCTATAATCACATCAATAAATCCTACACACTGGGGGCAAAGCCTTCAGCTCTGTCACCTCTACGTCCTGCCGCCCATTTCTTTCTCCTCTTCCCCACAGGGTATCTGTTTTGCCTGTGCTGTGCTACAGACCTCATGGGAGCCAAGCCCACCTAAGGGGAAAGCAGCTTGACCAGGGAAGATGTGGGAAAAAAGGAGAGAAAGCTAAAGTAATCAGGCTGAAATGTGCCAGATTATTTGGCACTTTGGGCTCTCTCCAAGATTTTTACAGGTTAGAGCAGTCATTCTCCACCTGTCCTAGGCAAAGGCTGGACAATGTCCTGGGCAACCTGTTCTAAGTGGCCCTGCTTGAGCAGAGGATTGGCCCAGATGACCTCCAGAGATCCCTTCTCACCTCTACCCTTCTGCAATTGTGTGATCTCAGAGTCGGCTTGTGCAGGTTTCCCTCTGGAGAAGAAAACTCCCAGAAGTTCATTAAGTCAGAATAACCATCATGTTTCTGCCATCTGTGTCCACAATACCAGCAGGGAATGTGTTTAGAGGTGAGAATGTGCAGGAACCATGGAGTGAAGCCCTGTCCCACCAGCTCCTACCTTTTATGCAGTGACCTGGGGAGGTGGTACAGGTTTTGAGGAGACAGAGGAATTAATTCTGGATTAATATCTCCTGGTAAAGATAGAAGAATTAATTTCAGAAGGAGGCTCAGACACCATAAGGATAGGCTACATCTGAAAAAACAGGTAGAATTAAATGACCATGTCTTTTTCCAGGACACAAGAAGGATGTAAGAAATGGCTGTGTCTAGCAGCATAACACTAGCATAGGCCATGTTATTGATGATTAATCTAGAAAACAGAAAAAATATATTCCTTTTTACATCTTAACTTTATTCTCTTATGTTTGGATGCTTCCTATCTCAGTGTGCAAAGAGATGAATATGAACTGCTTTATGAACCGTAAAGTACCGCTTTTACTGCAAGAGGAAGTAATTATCGTTTACATCACACATTGCCTTGCAACTACTGTGTTAAGAGAACAAGTCCTAGGATAATCAGTGTTTTATAGTTGTGTTTTTTTCCTTCTAAAGTGTCTAATTGTTGTGTCTTCCGTTTCTCACGGTGTGATCGCATCTTGCACAAAGGCAATAAAGATAAACTTTAGATAAATAAGATCTGTCTATAGATAAAATCTGTAAGACAAAATCTTAAGGTTGGGAATCAGGTGAAGAGTTCATGAGAGCTGAGAGTTTGGAAGGAGCTAGATTTGTCTTTAATCATATTCATATTGCAAAGAATAAACATGGCTTTATTATTCTCGCAGACAAAATGCCACTTCGTATTTTGCACCTCTAACAACAACAGTAACTTGGATAAGGACAACAAAGAAAGCATGGGATGTGAAGGCTGGCTTGAGAATGGTGCTCTGTGGAGCCACTGTGCTCTGTGGGCTTAAGAAAAGCAACCAAGATACGAGCTGCAAGCAGTGGTGTCTCCAGTGATGTGACAGGCAGACAAATCGGTATCTCCATTGCTTCACAGACACTTACAGCCTCTGTGAAGATTTAGCGCTACCTGATGTCCCAGGGGGGTTTAACTCCCAGTCCTGAGTACTATTTCACCCCAAGTGGATCTCTGCTCTGCAGCAAGGCTGTGGATTTTCCTAAGGGACCGCTCTTTTAAAAAATGGTTTAGAAATACAAGCTCCTTTCCACTTAAGGAGATTGTATTTATACAACCTGTCATAAAAATGGCCAGCAATTTTCTACACAGAGGAGGAAAAATGAATATTAGCATTAGGACTTTGGTTACCAGTGGAAAAGGCTTAGCAAAAACAAAAATATAGGATTTGATTGCAAATTGGTGGCAGTCAGTCCCAGAGGAGCTGCACAAAGGCATATTCCTTTGGATACTGCCAGTAACATGTACACGTGAAGAACTGCGAACGTGGTGCTTGGTTTTAGGACTCAAGTGTATTGTCAGCACAAAATGCACAGCTTCAGATGCCTGGAGTTCTCTGGGGCAACACCAGCAAGTTCCTTCAGTTGCAGGGAAACTGTTCTAATGGCCAGCTAGGGGAGAACCTCTGTCCTTTTAACTCCTAGTTCAGCCTATCTATTTACCACAGTCTTTCTGATTTTACTACCTTGACAATTATCTTGTTTGATCTCTTCAGTTATTTCTCACATATCCAAAGCATGAAATAGCATTTTCACAGTCAGGATATAAGTGACACTTTATTGGCACACTTTTAAAGAACTAATGAGCATCCGAACCTTTTTGCCAGTTGAGTGGCACAGACCTGTCTCAAAGCAGGAATCAAAGTCTTACCTAAGTTTTGCTGCATAGCATAGAAGTTGCAGACTCAAGACAGGCAAGGTCTGATGGGTGTTAACCTGCTGTGGTACTGCTTGTGAGCGATAGGCATCTGGAGCACACCTATGGAGGAACCTGCAGTGCGTGGCCGGCAATCCTCAAGAGAAACCATGCCTTGGTTTCTGGAAGCTGCTCCATGAATGCAAAGCCCAGCTCGCTGCCAGCATGAACTCAAACCTTTCTAAGGTCAGGTATGTCCTTGTCAGGTGCTCAGGAAGCTAATTGCCAACAAGAAAGCTGGAGGAAACCGGTCTCTATTTTAAGGAGATTATCTGCAACAAATATTTTTCAAGCTGAAGTACAGCAAAGGGTGATGCCAAGGCCCATGTTCCTGTGACCCAGTTATCTTCCAGAAACTCAAGCAGGATAGAGAGGATTCTGGCTTCTAGCTACAAGAGAGCAGCTGAGCATTAACACATAGTAACCTAATTAATTGACTCCCCCAAAGGATAATTGCTAGCGCTTTTTTTACCTTTTTTTTTTTTTTTTTTTTTGCTGCAAAGTAACAGCCTAAGATTGGTGCTGATTTTAATTAACTACCCAATGGGAGGCTGGATGGGCTGAGATTTCATACGAAAGTTAATGCTCTAACCTAGTTTAAAGTGTTGCTTGAGTGGAAATTAGGGGGAAGCTGATATCAACCAGTTATGGGTCTTTTAACATCCATGTTACCGGTCATATAATGAGTCTTCCCAAGTGATCCACAGCACTTAAATTAGCAAACTGAAAGAATTTAGTGAACACAGAAGAAATAAGTAATTTCCAAGGCAAGCATAATTCCTTCTTTCTGAACACACCCAAGTTAGAAAAGGAAAAGGTCCTTCTTTCTCTAGCCAAGCACCTGGTTCGTTGTGGTGGGTGATATGAGCTCTGCTGCTTTAACAAGACTGTAACTATCTCTGAATTTCTTCCTTTTGTCTTCCCACATCTGTTTTTATCATATATGGCTCAGATTAGTAACTTTTGCCTTAATTTGTTTTCCCATTACTGAAAATAAGGCCCTTTGGGATCTTATGTAATCTTTTTGTTTCTTTGGGAAATAAAAGACGATTTAACTTACTGATGATCTGTAAATTCTTCATATAAAAGCAGATTTTTTTCCTCATCTCTGAAAACCAGGACTTTCTGATTCTTGCCTTGGGCCTACAGCAATTTATAACCACCAAATCACTTTTGCAAGCTGATGCCAACAAATGCAGGACATTGATTATTGCTTTATTATTAATGGGCTGTGTTTTGCTTTGCATTGTCCTGTCTTGAGAAGTTACCATCTGAGTGGGCAGAATAACCATATTGTGGAAGAAATGAGGTTTTAGTTCCTTCGAATTTCACAAGCAGGAATATGAGGCACAAAGACATTAAAATAATTTACCAAGGTCACAGTACTGCAGACAAACCATCCCATCCTTTGCCCATTCCTCAGCATTACATCATCTTCATCTCAGCTGGCAAAGTGCAGTTAGGATTATTGCAGTTAGAAGGTCACAGAAAGCTATAATTTTAAAATTAGGTAAACTGCAGTCTTGTAAGAATCTCTTCCTTTTCATGAACAACTTCATCAAGGTGGTTGGGAGTCAGATCCTATACCCAGATGTTGTGAAACATTGACTCACAAAGCAAGGGACTCTGAGTCACTGTGAATCACTGAAGCAAACTATTACCTGGCAGCTGAGCAGCACTTCTTTTTTTAAGTGTCCATAGGTAAGTGGTGGCTTACACACTCTACTAGTGGAACCCCACAGCCTCTTCTCAGTCACTTCACAAAATCCCATAAAATTTCTCCTCTGCAAATCGCAGCTTAATGTTTTGTGGGAATTATACACCCTTGCGATTCGACTTATCCATAAAATGCAGTCTAGTTCTAGGTGGGGAATATGTTTAAACCTTTCTGAATCTCATTAAAATCTCTTTTGATCAAGGATACACCAAATACCTATTTTCTCCTTTTTTCTGCGGGAGTATGTAAATAAGACACTGAAAGAACATCAGGGCTGGAAAAGACTAATGGATTGTCGCCCTGTCTCTAGCACCTGATTTGGGTGGTGGAGGCAGGTTTGTACAAGAGAAGGGAGAGTCACGTACAGTTATCTTAAAGAATTGATCAGTGTCTGTATATAGCTTTGGGCGTGGGGGAGGCTTTAGCTTCTTGCTGCTGTGATTTTGTCCTAAATAAGGGACCAATGGCTTTTAAAGAAGAGCCTAAAGGACTTAGGTGCTGAGTCCTGGCTTGTAGGGAAGGCAGGCTGCCCAGTTATCTATTTTAAATATTGCTGCTGTTCCCTTTCCCCTTCTGTATTTGATATTCTACCATTTTATCTAGTTTTCCTACATTTCTTCCCTGAATTGAGATGCTCCTACTGCCTGCTTCTGGTCCCCTTCACCCTTCTGCAGTGGGGATGACTGAAGATAGAAGCTGTGCTGTGTAGCCTTGGTGCAAGCAGCTTCCTGCCTGTGCTCTGCTATGCTGCAAGACCCTTGTCTTGCATCTCTTGGGGTGTGTTTGATTTCTCCCTGGGCTCTGGATGCACAGGAGAAAAGGGCATGGCTTTTTGTAGGGCCCACTCGATCTCTTCTCCCTGAACTAGTTGTTCTGATAGCTGTTGGTTGCCCTCAGAGGAGCTGATACGTCTACATGAAGGAAACCAAGACGTGGTCTTGTTGTGCACGTTCACTTTTTGAGGAAGATTTTGCAGTGGTAACACCCTCAAAACAAGACACCTCTCACCTGCCAGGAAGGTGAGCATGAAGCTGAGACCTCTTCTTCATGGGGCTGCTGATGTCCTACCTTGCATATCCCATCTCTCCTCTTGGTTCCTGCTTGCACACCTTGCACACTCTTCCTACCCTGTCGAGAAGGACAACTCATGAGCTCTGTCACTAAAACTGGGGAGCATTAAGTAATAGTGATCATGCCCATATGGGCACTTCCTTAACACTGAGCCTTTGTCCTATGATGCTTTTTTGGACTTAGCTCCACAGCAGTCTCCTTTGACATGTCCTTGCACAGGGGTTCTGTGGATATGGGTGAGTTAACCTTGGCCTGGAAAGAAACCTTAACTTCGTCCTTCAGCGATGCTGCTTGTCTTTATTACAGGTTTTGTATTTTTTGTTTACATGATGATGCTTGATGAACCTCTGAGCTCAAAGAAATACTATCTCCCATCTCTCCTCTCCACGAAGGGTGCAGGGAAACTGAAAGAGCAGCTGCTAAGTGATTCCTGGCAGAGAATCTTGCCGTTGGCACCCTGACTCAAGGCACGTGATTGTGAAACGCGCCCACTTGCGTGGATGCTACGTGGCTTGTTTGCAAATACTGGAACTTCAGCTGAAAGGTGCCAAGTGCTCACAACTATCCAACAGGATATTGTTGGTGACCTCCTTTGTGAAGAATGCCCCACTGTTAGTGCCAGCAACAAAGTATTGGCATGTCTAGGAGGCAAAAGGACAATGTAATAGTAGCCACCAGCCTCTTGAAGGGCAGTTGAAAAGATGACAGAGACAAACTCTGCTTGGTGGTGGCAGATGGTGTAACCAGAAGCAAACATCACAAACTGTGGCTTGGGAGGTTCAAGCTGGATGCTGGGGAAAAAAACCTTATCATGGGGAAGATGTGCAGCAGAGGTGTTGGGGGAACCTCCATCCTTGGAGGAGGTTCCAGTTTCTGCTAGACAAAGCCACAGCAGACCTGATCTAACACTGGCAATCATCTTCTTCTTAGCAGAAGGTTGGAATAGAAAGAGATTCCAGAGGCCACTTCCAGCTACATACTCCTGTCCAGAACGTATGCATGTGTACCTGATGAAAGTTTGTGCTTCTATAGCTGCTCAAGGCCAATGACTGGAATAACTGAGAAGCTGTGTTACCTTCAGAAATGAAATACCATCCCCAGAAGTATGCAGCACATTATTTAGAGACTATTCTGGGCTTCATTTTGTCCAAATATTGTATTTAAATACATTTTTAAAAATAGCTACTATATCACTATGACTGCTAGTCTCTTTGGCATTCAGTCTAATGAATCAGTGGTCAGTTATTTCTTGGCAAGGAAGTAAGACTGTCTTGGGTCATATTTGAAATAAGACAGCATGAGCAATCTAAAAGCTAAATGAGCAAGAGATCATGTAAACAATATCTCATTTAACTTTTTTTGTGGGGGAGGGGGCAGGGAAGATGTTGTAATTTAGTTTAAAGCATGTTAGGCCTTTGAGGAAGAATTGGAGCACTGCACAAGCAGCACGTGTTACACAGGAGGCAGTCTGTGCTAGTCCTTGGTTTGAGAAGATTGAACCTTATCTGTAATTTTAAAGGCTTACACAACACAAAAAAATATTTTCAAGGGGAAAATTCAGATGAATCCTGTGCCTTGGGAACAGGATGGGTAACTGTTATTAGTGCTAATGCAAAAATCCATTGCACTTGGCATGATTCAGGGCACCTAAATGTACCATTAGCACTAAAAAGTCTTAAATGAATTAATTAGTATCCATGCTTGTCCTGAATGAGGTAATATTTTTTCCTGCTAAGTGATAGTTCTAGATGATAGGAACAAGGAGCAATCTCTGCATGGTGCATTTTTGTCCCTCCCAGGTGGGAAGGGCAAATTTGGGCTGCCGTTGGTATCAATCGACAGCCTTCAGTGCAAGGAGTTTGCTGGCAGCAACTTTTGGACTGTGGAAATCCATCCTTTGCTCACTTCTTGGCACAATGCAGCTGGCTATACAGCTTCTGGAGCAGACATCACTGCCAGTCAGCAGGAGCAGGTTGCCGTGTTTTGGCCCTGTCTGTGCTGTTTCATACCTGGCCATTTTAGGGCAGAAGGGGCAGATTTGGCTGTGCTCTGTTCGCAGCCCTACCTGTGACAGTTCAGTTTTGGATGTCAGATCTAGTCTGCTGTTTTTAGCTGCATCTCATAGACTCTCTCTACTCAGGACAGGATTTCTAAAGGCAACATTTTTCCCGCCATCTCTCAGGGAGTTCCCAGCAGGGATATTGCAAGGATATTTTGCATTTTTGTGCTATTTCATGTCTGGTTTAGTTGCCTTTCAGTCCTCAGTAGTTCCTTGGGTTTGTGATTACAGTCTCATTTAACATCCTTTGCTGTGGAAAGTTGTAGTAGTGCCAGGGAACTGCTAAGCAAATGCCAATGCATATTTAAGAGTGGGAGGGAAGCATCATGAGACATGATGTTTATGAGGGAAGTAAACCCAAAGGAAGAGGAAATGGAGGAAGGGAGAATCTACTGCCAAGGGAAGATGTATTGCCAGAACATCTATAACATCTATTGCCAGAACAATGATCTTGCAAGAATCATTTAGCTCTTTTAATTTCTGCAACATGCAACATGCTGTGCTCTAAATGACAAGATTTCTTTCCGATCTGTGGGAAGTTGCTGTTATTTAGTAACTCCAGGTTCCCCTGATGGTGAGAGAGCAGCTGTTCCTTAGATTCAGTGACACATCCCACCAAAATGTTAAATATACCATGTTCTAATTGCTGATTTAAAAGGTCAAATAGAGGTAAATTATCTCCTTGGTACTTCTAAGTTGCAGACACGCACGGTTTGGCTGTGACAGTTTTGCCATAGTAGGCACAACCACTTAATGCAGTAGGGTTAGAGGCTGACTTGCTTTCTAAACAACATTGTGACACTGGAAAGAAAGTCACAGACTTCCATGTGGCCAAAGCAGGAACTGGTCAACCTCTCCCAACTTGAGCTGCTGTGCATGTATTAAAATTCCAGCTGGAGAAGCAAACAAGTACATGCCACTGTATGATAAATAAAGAAAGAAATGTACTGATGCTGCTATTCGTACTCTTGGCTTGAATCCTTTAGAGTTGTAGTAAAAATTGCTATGGGCAGCATCTGCCCTGTGATGCTGGACACTGAGTAACCTGGGTCAGAACAGGACCAGCTGGAGCTTCTGGGGTATAATCAAGACTTTTTAGTTTTCTCTTTGGTGTAGTTGGGGAATATTTTTTCTTTTACAGAGACTCATTATTGATGCTGTGATCATGCATCAGAAGACTTATGTACTCTTTCTTCCTAGAGATGATCAGCAAAACGCTGCTAAACTTACCTTCGTCAGGTTGAATACATATATACATAAAATATAGATAAGTTCATCTACTCTAACATTTAACTTTTATCTATGGGTCTGGGTGTGAAAGCCTTGCAGAGAAAAGCTGCAGTGACTGGCAGCGTGGTTTGGTCTCTGTGTAACTTCCAGACACAACTGTGGTGCAGAATAGCAGAAGGCTGCTGTCTCTCCATCCAGAAAGGAGATTTGGGTGAATCTGTGCACTTGGGATCCATCACAGTTCACAGAATCACAGAATATTCTGAGTTGGAAGGGACCTGCAAGTATCATTGAGTCCAACTCTTAAATGAATGGCCCATAGGGGGGAACAAACCCATAACCTTGGTGTCATTAGCACCATGGCTCTAAGTAACTGAGCTAATCTCAGGATTGTCTCCATTAGGAGGAAAAATTGGTAGTAACAGCCTGGCAGGGTTTTGTGGGCTTGTAACAAGCCAAGAGAGTACTACATGAACACGCAGCAGACAGACATATCCTATTTCCCAGCTTTTTCTGATGCTTCTAAACACAAGCACCCCAGACCCTCTGTTTATTGTTGGAGAGGAGTTGTGGCTTGGCAGGTCCTGGACCTGCCATTCCTTGGTTTTAAGGATCTGATCAAAGCAGAGACACACAGCCAGCTCAGGCTTCTCAGGTTTCAGGCTGTGCTCCTGGCTCTGGTATTTTTTCCTCCAAAACTGTGGTAGAAAAAAAAAGTGGTAACAGGTTACCAAACATTCAGCCTGTTGCCATCTTGGGATCAGGGACTTGGTGACAGCTGATAGAAACCTTCAGCAAAACACAAGCCTGTGTTACAGAGCACTTGAGATGCCCTCCCAGGTAAACAGAGGGTGACAAACTTCGTCATTCCCAGTCAGGTGATCCCTAACTAAAACCACAGTGGTATCCATGTCCAGGCACACTTGTCTTTCCTCTTCTGTATGTCCATCAGCAAACTCAGATTTTTACTAAGGGAATATAGGGTTCTCCCTGATCCCCCCTTCCCTTGCTTTTTAGGGGAAAAGTTGAAAGTTTGAAGTTACAATTGAAAATACAAGAGAAATATCTGTCAACGTAACATAGCCCTGAAATACATTGCCAAATTCTATCTATTGCACCCTGGTTTTAAAAGTGCTGAGAGGCCAAAACTTGCAGATTGCATCACCCTTGGAAAACAAATCTCCTCCCCAGGAATCTGCTCTATTTTCAGAGTAATGTGAACCAGTGGCTGAGTCACTGCAGCTTTGAATTCTCTTTTTTCTTTTTTTTTTCACTAACTTGGGTTTTTTAATTAGAGGTCTCTGTTCCCACGCCTGCCAAGGTCATATTCTGTGATCCAGTCAGTAGACAGATAACTGGTGCAATGTAACTGCAAAAAACCCCCATGTTCAGTACTAAGAAATGTGAGCATCAAAAACCTCTTAGTAAGTAGGCTGCAAACAATCTCTTAAAAATAGCTAATCTAAAAATAAAAGTGGTTAAGGAGCTTACATCTGGAGACTAAGAACAGCGCTCTGTCTGCAAAGTATCTTTGCCTTTAGGCAATAAATGAGCCTTAGGCTGGAGGGCAGGGTCTCTTCTGTATCTGCTCACATGCAGAGCCCCAAGGCAGTCTTAGTGTGATGCTTTTATCCAAAGAATTCAAGGTCGACTTCAGCTGATTCAGGAACACAGTGTATGAAATCTTGTGGGGTTCTCCTGCCTCAGCCCAAGTCCAAGGCTTTTGTATTCCTTCTCCCAAGCTGTGTGAGCACTGGGAATGGAAAACCAGGCTGAGCAGCAGTGGGTATGTGCCAGCCCTGGAAGCTGCAAGGCTCTTCCTACTCATAAAGTTATTACAGGATGGACTCTATACTAGTGGGAGGTCATGGATAAATGCAACCAAAGGACAGCAGAAACATTAGCCTAAGCCAGCAACAAGGCCTCCAATCTATTTAAATAAAACATATTGTTGTCTTAAGTCTTTCAGTAGTGGTGGGGGCTTTTGGAGCTGTGAGGATTGAAGTGGGAGGCAGAGATGATAGTTTGGTGCTCCTTGGAGATTTATGGCACAATAGTATGTTCTCAGTGTTGGTGATACGGGATCAGGGAAGCTCACGTGAACACCTGTAAGCAGTCTGAAGGCTGACACAGACTGAGGGAAAGATCAGTAAATGCATTAATATATCACTCTGCCAGGTTTACCTTTGCTTTCCTCTTGATCTCCAGGCTGGGGGACAACGGCCATTGCACTTCTACTCTGCTGACAACTCAGAAAAGGAAGGCTCAAAACCCATTCTCTCACTGCTGATAGCCCAAAGCAAAAAGGTAGCAGTGAAACTTTCTTTTCGTTCTAGTATAACTGCTGGCATAACCAGCAGTACTTTGTGAGCATTTCACAGCTCAGGAAAAGCCCTGCCCTGCCCTGCCCTGCCCTGCTGAGGTGGAGTACTGGAGAATAGCTGGAAGCCAGCATCTCTGAGCATTTTCTTGCCACTTTCCCATCAGCAGCATGTCTGCAGAGAGTTAGAGCTCAACTGTGTCCCTCTGATGGAGGAGCACTGATACATGCCTGGATTTTGGTGCGCTTTAGTCCTTTAGCTGTGACTTCAAAAGAATGCAAGGATTATAAGTAGACATTTCTTGAATGAACCTTACAGAGGACCAGACTTTATCCAGAAATTATGGGAAAATGCGTAACTACTCCCAAAAAAACCCAAAAGCCCCAATGTACCCCACCATAATGTATGGAGCAGAGTAATAAGACTGTCATCTCAAACTGAGAAACACTGAACAGGATAAGAATGGAGCCTCCATTTTAAGTTATAAAGATGCTCTCCTAGAACTGATGTGTGAATTAATACCAAAGCCATTGTCAAGTCTATGTCTTATGAGTGGGAGCTAATTAATGTAAAATTATATGCTCACAGCTGCAAAAAGTAGTTAGAGCTCCCTGAGGTAATACAGTGGAGAGAATATCTCCGCTCTTAAGCACTGGAGGTCTTCTAATGGAGAAAAGTGCATAATTACTGCAATTAACACTTCTTGTTGGAACTCTGTACTACATCAGGCACTGGAATATTGAGGCAAGAAGCCAGACTATTTCCTGTTCTCCTGTGACTATTCACTTCAAGCATCTTTTGGAAATTCCCTAAAGGCCCAACAGCATGAGAACATGACATATCCTTGGTGGATATTTATGTGTGCATAGATGTATGTAGGTCCAGCTGAAACAATTTCCATCCAGATCCCAGGGGTACAGGAACTGGAAAACTGAGACAAATCCCTGCCAGAATAAAAGGAGTCCAGTTGCTGGCTGGTGTGTTAAACAGGGATAAACAGCAGAGGATAAACTAATGGTTAAAGGGTTATTTTGCCCCAAACGGAGACTGAGACATGAGCTGACATAAGACCTGTCCTTTTACTCCAAATGTCCCTGCTCTATGTGCTTCCTTCCTCACTACTGCACAGTGCAGGATTGCTGTGGGGTAGCAGCTGTGTCTCAGCACAGGCAGAGCCATTAGGATGGGTTGAAATCACTGGGCAGCAGGAATGCAAGGGTGTGGGTGTGAAGACTTAAACAGAAATGCAGTGCAAGAGGCAAAGTCTGGAAGCAGGAAATACAATGCAAGTTAAGACAGACCCAAGTTGTGCTTAGGTGCATGATAAGAGCTAAATTACAGTGTGCTTCATGTCTATCCTTGAGTCCCATAATGCTTGTTTATTTTCAGTGAATTGTGATGCAGAAAGGCTCTCTGTAGGGAGGAAATGAGGCCTCACAGAGCCCTAAGTCTGCATCCACTGTGCTAAAAAAGCTTAGGCAGAACAAGAATAATAGTGTTAGCGTCCTAAGAAGCTTTCATTCAAGCAGCAGCAGATGCAAAGGAGGCAGCCCAAAAAGGAGGGAGGTAACATCAATCAGAGCACTAGAAGGCACGCTTCTGCACACATTCCAGCAGAGGCTCTCAAAGGAAAGAGAGCAGATTTGGTACAGGATTGTAAGAAAAAAAAATTGGCTCCTGCTTGTACTGGAATATCCCCAACATTCACATGGTCGAGCCTTTGCCACAGAAGCCTACTTGTAAAGAGAGAGCAATTTTCTCCTGAAATTACAAAATTCCAAGACAATGTATAATACATGAATTGGTTACCGTGACTTAATGTTTAGTTTAGAAGTGACACCTTAAAAAGTCAGCTAGTGCTGGCAGGCCACAGCAAGAGATCAATTACAAAAAAAAGTCAATTTACTGGCATGTGGTACAGCAGAAAATAACATTTGGTCTTTGAAATTTCCCTTACCTCATGGTGTTGACTGCAGCATGCAAAAGGCTTAAACTCCTAGTTACTGAAGGAGGAAGCAAAAAGCATAACTTGTCTTATGGCCAGGGAAGAGAAGACCAAGAATGTTTTTGGGTGCCTGGCTGACCCACTTTTTTTAATGCAGATGACTGTTTGCTGCTCATAAACTTCACCTGTCTTGAAGAGAAGTGCAGTGACCAGAATACAGTTTATGGGGTTGGAACACTTGGTAGGTGTCCTACTTGACTGTGCATGAGAAAGACAAGTAGCTTATATGTTGACCTTAGTGTTAACCAGGAACCTGAATCAGCAGTAAGTTCTCTGTGATAGCTCAGTCCAAACTCTGTAAGGCATTAGACCTGCAGTTATTGCTGTTTGGAGACAGTAATGACGAGGAGGGGTATTTTAGTTTAAGGGGAACTGACCCTTTAGAGGGAGGTTTGCTGGTTTGAATGTGATTGCCTTTGATGTGACAGAACATGAAACACACAATGTCTTCTTACGTGGTCCTGAAAACTTAACTTTGGCAAATTTGGAGAGACTATAATACTCTCATCTGGTCAGCTAACATGGCTGGATAAATCAATGAGGTTTTGGGTAACCAGCCCCTCTTTTTTTTAAATACAGATTTTATGTCTTTTGCCTCTGCAGCTGAGATGCACTTTCCATCCTGTTACTATGGTGTGCACAAAAAGGACACAACTATAGGTGAAGGAATGATGATCATGCAAAAAGTCACTTGAGAATGTCAGGGGCCCTGCCTTTTATGGGATAGTGGGGTCGTGGAAAAGACCTTTTCTTCCAGTCTTCCTCTGCACTTTGCTATTTGCAGTGTTGCCAGCAAACCTCACTCGTCTGGAAGGAGTGGAGATGAGTTGCTGTTTCTCATCTCAAGGGTTTGAAGAGCTGTTTCTCACACTGGCTTGCCTGAAGTCTATAAACACTCATTCCTGGGGTAACCGCAAGAGTCTTTTCCAGAGCAAAGGCCACTAAAGCACTGTCTGCAACGTTTTGGGAGAACTTCAGAATGGGAATTCAGTACAGCCTAATCCTCCATCTGTTTTAGTAACAGTGTCTAGAGTTGAGAAGTAAAACACATTCAAATAATAGATTTAAATATACTGATATTCTTTCGGTTTTCAGAACAAAGGACTAGTTCACCGTGAGGAGTGAACTCAAAACACTGAAGTATACAGACTACAAACTTTGGTTTAATCATCTCCATTAATCAACAATCTTTGTAAATTCAACAGTGAGAAAATCAACCTTGTTCATGTCTCCTTCAGCCCACTTCCTGGATTACCTTCTATTCAGCTGTTACTCTGTCTCCATGTATTAAATTAACTTCTAGCTATTGTGAATGAAAGAAATAAGTAAGACTTAAACCCTGTGGAGTGACAGTGGGAAAGGCCTGAAAAGACATGAACTTGCAAGTTCTGCTGTTTGTGAAGACAGGCTTTTTTCTTCATGTTATGTATTAAGTATTTAAGATGGTAAGTTGGCAGATACAGGTTAGCTTCAATGACATGAAATTGTACAGCTTAAGACTCTGTCCCCGAGGCTGTCAACGCTCTGAAAGCTGCCAATGCAACAGAGCTTCAACAGTCAGAAGGTGTATTTCCTTTTCCCCATGTGTGACTCTTGGTATTTTGATCTTTGGTAAATGTCAAATGTGGGGTTTAATTCTGCATTTCCTGGTTCTCACGTACCTTCTGTTTAATGAAATTCACACGACTCCTGCTGTAGTTTTAACGTGTCCTAACAATAACACACTGATAAAAAAGACCATAGTACACACATAGATACTTGACCTAAATACTGTAGGTAACAATCCTTTTGCTGATAATGCAGTTCACAAGGAATAAGGTAAAGAGTGTAGATTACAATGGGGGGGGGGTGTCAGGGAAGTCCACTGCTCTATCAGGAGGGGGCAGGACCTCTTCATTCTGCGAGGGAGGGAAATGAAGTAAGTTCAAAGATTTGGTTGTCCACCTAATATGACAAATAGAAACTGGTAAGCTGTATTATGTTTGTTAATAAGCACTATGGCTTCCGTGTCAGTTCTGCTTGCTGGAGCTCCTTGCTTTTTCAGGACCCAGTGGTGTTCCCAGACAGAGCTTTCTAATGACAGAGACTTGGCATGATCCAGTGGGGTTGAAGTCACAGAGGTGGCTGGTTTCTGGATGCTGTAATATTGCATGTGCTCCATAGCTAAATAAAGCAGATGTGCTGATGTTTTGCATTCCACAGCTCAGCTCCAGCTCTACTCCCTGCACGGAAACGAAATGCTGGGGGTACTACCTTCCAGGTCACAGAATCCCCCAGATGGATGGGTAGTTCTTGGGGACAAACACAAATGGCAAGAGGTAGCCTAGCAGTAGAGCAATGTCTGGGTTACAGCTCAGGATGTAGCTTAGGTTTGCATCTCTACTTGTGCAGTGAGCCCAAATGCCCAGGTCTGACTCGACAGAGGTCATAAGGGCAAAGCAGAGTCACAGCTGCTGTGCCTGAAGCACAGATTCAGAGGTTCTCCCTGTGTGAACCTCTCCCGGCTTAGCCAGCTCACCTGGAAGAAAAAAGAAGCCCTCTTGGCAGCTACAGGACTTCAAGTTTATTTGACTTCCTCCTAAACGCATCAGTTTGCCTTCAGTACTCTGCAGTCCAAAGGCTCTTGGAAAAAACTCCCAGCTCATTCCCAGTCTCATTGTCGACACGCAAGCAAAGAGCTGAGACAGCTCCCCCTGGCAGCACTTCTTTCAGGCAGGTCGGCCAGCAGCTTTCCTCCCGGCTGCCTGCCCAGACCATAGAAGGGCTGATCCTTGACCTCTGCCAGCGTTGGTGTCCTGGGATGTCTGGCTGTGCCATGCACACTCTGTCAGGCGGCACAGCAACATATTCTCTCTGCTGGAAAAGTATCCAGCGTGTTGTCCCCAAGCACTCACTGCACCCCTGTGAAGAGGGTCAGGATGTCTGTGTCACTCCCCACGACTGCCACTGGGCAGCTCCTCACCCCGCCTGTCCTGCCGTGCCTGTGGCAGCACACACAGATAGTGCCAGGTGCCAAAGCGATGTGATGCCCCAAACTCAGTGTGGTTTGTGTCCCGCTTCTCAGCAGGGCTTGCAAAGCTTCCAATCTGCTGCCTGTTAAACTCCTCAGCGCCACGTGGGAGAACGTGTGGGAGAACATCCTTGGTGTGCAACAGGCCTCACATTTCCTTCGTGAGCTCCGTAAGCCCTCGGAGGAAAGCTCACAGCCCACCCAACTGCTTGTGCCCCGAGTGAGGATTGCGCTGGTTTTTCCTACGATGTTTCCACCCCGCAGCACCAGCACAGCCCCACGTCCAGCCCTGCTCAGGGCTTTCCCAGGCCGCGCCTTGGTCCGCGGCGATGTTAAAACGACCAAGCGCTGAGCAGCCCGAGAGGAAACCCCATGTGCCCGGCATGGTGCCGCTGCCGCCTCACAAAGCCCCTCCCCTTTGAATGCAGAGTAACAAAGCCCAGTTAACCGCGCTTTGACGAAAACCTGACTGCAAACACCTCGGTATCCAGCCGCCCCCCTTCCCACACCGCAGCGCCGGGGGGGCGGACCCGCCGCCTGCGCAGACGCTCCCGCGGGTCCGGGAGGTGCCGCGTCTGCCGCTGCCGCCCGGGGCCGTGTCCGCGCCCGGGTTCGTGTCCCCCTGGTCTCCGCCGGCCCCGCAGTGCCCTGCCCGGGCCGTTCGGGCAAGAGCCTCCTGCCCGCTTCACTTCGGGCTCGGAGCGAGAGGGCCCTCGCTGGGCCCCGCCGCGGAGTGGAGGGCCTGAGGCGGACTGTGGAAGCACGGCCCTGCCCGGGACAGCCCTGCCGTGCTTTTGGCTTTCCCCTTATCACCCTCGGAGACGTGTGGCTGCCCTTGGGGCGCTGCAGCTGCGTTTCTCCTCGGGGACTGGTGAGGGGGTGGGCACAGCGGCGGTGGCGAGGCCGCGGGGTGCTCCGGCGCTGGGGGGGGGCCTGGCTCGGCCTGTGTTGCTCTTCTTGTCCTCCACTGCCAAGGGAGCGGTTGTTGAAATAATTCCGTGTCTGCCTGCAGGAAAGGGGAGAGAAAGGACACCGGGAGGAAGAGAACCCCCTCACCTGCATCCGCCCTAAACAGCAGAGCGGGGCAGTGGGTAAGGCCAGCGCCTCGCACCCCGCCTGTAATCCACTGCACTTTCCGGGTGTGCTGCCAGCCGGGAAGGCTTGTGCAGGACTGGTGGCATGTCTTTGGGTAATGCCTGGTAGCATTTCCAGCGTTTGAGGGTGGCCCAGAGGAAAATCCGGTTTCCTCCTGAAGCTACTGCTCGTTGCTCACTGAAAATAATTGTGGTAATGGCAGAGGGTGGCAAACAGGATTTGGGTTTTGTGAGCCTGTGGTTTACTCTGCAGGGTGGGTTATGTGGCCTTCTTCAAACACGTTTCCTGGTTGAGGTTTGACACAGCACAGGCTATCTGTTGACATCAGGGTGCTGTGAGATAAACCTGCTGAGGAAATACGCTCTCCACAAGAGGGAGGGAAGGTTGCCAGCTTTAATTTGCTTCTCTGCCCATCTGGTGGCTTCTTGTAAAGAAACTCTTGACTTTATTTCTAGAATAGACCAACCCTTTTCTGGGAGATCTCCACTGCTGTCGAAAACATTCCAGGGCCTTACTAGATGTGCTGTTTCTGATTCCTATGAAAACTTTTCTTCTGTGCCAGACCCAAGAAACAGGGGTGTAGGTGATGACTGACTGTTGACATCGGCTGTCTTGAGTACTTTGAAAGGTCACACTGTCCATCAGCCAAATCAGCTGATGTGAAGCATCTGACTGGCCTGTTTGTTTCATTCCAGGAAGATGGGATTGACAAACCATGAAGGAATAATGAGGGAATCCTGAAGCAGTAACAGAGTGTTTGCTCCTGGACTCTGCCCAAGGGGACTGTTTGCATATCAATGCTCTTAACCAGGTATGGCACAGAGATAATAGTGCCTTTCTTTCACATGCCTGAAGGCCCGGGGCTGAGCCTATTCTCGCAAACAGGTCTCACCATCACTTTTGGGAGTAGGACTGCTGTGTACTTGACCTAGGAGATCTAGAGGAAGCTGATCCGTGGGAAGACTTTTATACAGCTGATTTGTTTTATATAAACCTGATCAAAACATGGTTGCACATATTGTTAGTCCTGTTGTGGCAAGACAAGGAAGGGGACCAGCACAGGCAGCTGACAGAGACAGCCAGGACCACTGCAACCCCATCAATGACAGTCTGGTATCACACCAGCAGCTCCCTTGCTGTAATTTGCTACTTACCCTTGGAGAGAGAGAATTCATTGGGGTTTTGGTGTGGGTTTTTGGGTTTTTTTGTTTTTTGTTTTTTTTTTCCGGACCAGGGACTGAATAGGCAGTTCTCTAAAATATGCTTGTACTTAAAAAGTAGCACACATCATGAACATAATATATGAAGAAAGTTTCTCCTTCTATATGTTCCTTATGCACAGATTGTTTGTGTTTTGGGACTTGAAGAGCAAGGGAGGAGAAGCTTCCTTCTGCAGTGACTGGTCTGGGGAAGAGGGTTGTGTACTTCGTTTAGACAGTTGTGTACTTCGTTTTGTTTTTGACCTTCCACTCCCTTTTTCCTGGAAACTTTCTGTGAATACATGGACCTTGTCCCTCCAAGGCAGGGCAGCTGCTCTTCTCTGGTATTACAGCCAACATTGCCACTCTCTTCATCAGTGAGTTAGTCAGCATTTTGAAAGGTCAGAGGTGCAGATGAGCTAAAAGTTTACTCAACACAGAAACACCTGAGGAATGGTGGGGGTTTTGTGGTTTTTTTTTTTTTTTTTAATCTTCTCATGGGGGTATTGACTTTATTTTTCAGTACTAATCCTTTCGGGGATTTCTTTGCCCTCTGGGCCTGTAACATTCCTTACTGATAATAACCCCTAGACAAGAATTTGTCCTCTTCTTTTATACAAGAGAAGATAAATGTGAGCCTGCCGGGTCACAGGCCATTTCCTGACCACTGGATGTGGTTCCTCTGTCCTGTCACTCTTTACTGAAGTAGAAGGGGCTCCTGCCCTCCCAAGTTTTTGCATTTCACTTCTCTTCTGCCCCAGACACTTGTGTGACTGTGCTTGGAGCTGCTGGACTGGAACACTTTAGTTTCATCCTCTCCAGAAGAGTTGCCCATCCGCTGCGGCACTTGATGTGGAGCTGAGTGGTATCAACCCTGTCCTACTCTCCACCCAGCTGTGTGTTCTTGCCCTCTGTGGTGGTAGATGGGTTGAGGACGCTTGACAGAAGGATGTTGGGGTGTGGGGATGCCTCAACCAAAGCTTTCCAAAGTGTTGTACACAGGGTATACAATATAGCTGCCTGAGTGTCTCCACACCAGGAGGTTTTTGCCATCCCTGTGAGTCTGAGACTACCCAGTTTTAAGATGCTTTTTCTTTCTGTCAGTGAACATAGTCAAGAGGGGTGGGTTTAACTTGAGACTTCTGGAAGCATCAGTAGAAAGGGACCCTATAGAGTATATTTCCTTCTGAATTGCCCACATAGTGTACCCTGGAGGGTATATACTCCATGGCTTCCTAGTTTTGGGGCCTGTGTCTGTACTTCTGGGAAGCCTCTAAGAAAGCCAAGTTTATTGTGGACTCCTAGTTATCCTACTTCGGGCTGAGGGCTGTTGTCTCTGGGATTTGCTGTTTTTCTTTCTTTACGTCTTTAAATTTGCACTTCTTTTTTTAAATGAAATATGATTGTGCTAAAACAATTTCTCACAGCTCATAAAGTGGTACAAAAATGCCAAATCATTTGTGTTGACTTCTGCTTAGATTTTCATGCTGTGAAAACCCAGCTCAGTTGCATTTATGTCTGCAGTGGGACCATGGAAGGAACAGAGATGTCACCAAGTGTTAACTCAGAGGAGAGCAGTGTGTTGGACCTTCCGTCTGTTTGTGACCTGGCAGAGCTCTTTGTGCCTCCACGCAGCGCTGAAAACACTGAGGAACTTTATCGTTCTGTGGATGCTTTTCCCTCTCTGCCCACAGGTAACAGCTTCTGTTTCTCCACATGCTCTTTCTTTGGCCGGTTCAGGCAGTGTGTTGTGTGACTAGGTGACTGCAGTCTGGTACTGGTGCATCTGCTTGTTTTAAAACACAAATTAGCAGAAGTATAGTCTGTTCAAGCTCCCCAGATACAGTGTGGACTGTGGGATGATGAGACACAGGAGAGAAGTTCAGAGGATACTCTCAGCTGCTAATATTTTGACAACGCTCTTTCTTCATGTTTAATGTGTTCTCAGAAGGAGTTACTTGAACTAATCCACAGAGCAGTCGTTCAGACATCAGCAGGAAATAATGTCACATATTACCATAGTCAGTAAGAAATTTTTAAACTCTTCCTCATCTTCTTCATGTGCTCATCATGTATCTTCCAGTCATGAACTCAGGATGTGGCCTCTGTAGCCCATTACTTTAAAATTATAACTAAATGTTTGCTTATGCTAATGACATGAGTGTGATGAGAACTTCATCGTTTCAACTCCTGGTAGGCAGCAGTCTCCTCACTTGAAAGAGGGCTGATTCCAGCAGAAATATCATTTTAGGTCAGCCACTACTGCCCATTCTGGGAGTAGTGGTGTATCTGAGACGATAAGCTGACACATGCTCAGTCCTACAGCCCTCAGGCCAGTCAGCTTGAATACATGGCAAGAAAGGTGAAATCGAAATGCTCTGGCCCAGTGACACTTCTTGCCTTATATTCATGCTGTCTGGGATGAAAGTTGTATATTTAATATATTTAATATATTTAATATATTTAATATAGTAAATATATATTCTATATTAATTATATTTAATATTGGGGAGGGAAATAAATTCTGGTCAGCAAAAAACGTTGTGGAGAGGATTTGTCAAGACACCTGAGCAAGTGAAACATCACTGATGACATTTCTGGTTGCTTTAAAATCTTAAGTAGTGTAAAAATAGAATTTAGTTCCTTCTTACTCTGACACTGGGTGGTTTTCTTTGGCCTGCTTCCAAGAAGCTAGCTTGGAATCCGACAGGTGAGTTTTTTCAGTGGGAATTCCACAATTTTTGCATGCTAAACAGGCAACTAATGAGCTCTGTTGATGTTGACTACTTGCCTGTGCAGTTTTCTTCACCACCAGGTGTGGGACATCCAGAACTGTAATGAAATCTGCAAACAGTAAACACCAAGCCTTGCTTTGGTTTTGCTGTGCACACCAGGAATTCACACATCTTATGTTAATAATGATGAAAATCTTCTGCTCTCAACCTCTACTTTAAACCATGATACCTATCACATTCCATGATCCACGTTGCATTAGAGCAATAGGGCCTCTGGTTTGAGGTTTTGCTTTATTTTTTGTGTATGAGTGCAATGACCACCACTATGAGGAATGCCCTGAGCAAGCCTTTACCTCTGTTGTGGGAGAGGAGGATGGAGAAGTTCCTCTGATAGTGAGGCAGGCTCGAAGGCATTTGTTTACTCAGATTTCACAATGCAGGTATGAAGAAATTCTGGGAGCTGTGAGGCAGTTCCTGCAGTGTGTTGCACAGGCACCATTTAGTGTGGCTCAGGGCAAGTGGACCTGATTGCTCTGTGGAATGGGGTGCACGGAAGAACTGCATGACCAGTTAGCAGTCCTAAGAGTGTTCTGAGGCTTAGTGGAAGTGACATATGTGGAAATGACAGCACTGGGCAAATCATTAATGGTGCATGTGTGGAATATGTAGCTGAAGCTCAGTACCAAGGTATGCTGAGAGGCCACATCCTGCCTCCTTGCTGTCTCCCTGATATCAGTGTGGATTCCAGCTGTGCTGAGGAGGGCAGATTAGGCCCATGAACCCTGTCTTTTTTTGCTTGTTTTAGAGATTGCTCACAACTGAAACCAGTTGGAAATAACTGTGGGATGCATGCTGTACAATGGTTCCTTACTCTGTGCTCCTGGGATCGAAATAACCAAGTATCACGGCATAACCAGTTCATGCTCTGAACATCTTGGTTCCTGTCTCCTTATAACCGCATCAAACCAATATACATACTCTCTTGAACTCTCTCTTTTGATGCAACTTCAGCTTTCTAAGCCGCTGAGTTTGGTCAGTGTGGCAGAAGAGGCAGGAGGAGGCTTTTAAAATTAACCTGCCTGTGTCAGATGTTCTTGGACAAGCAAGTTCTGTCAAATGTATCTTGGGAAAGGAAGCTCCTTTACTTGTTTGTTTTCTCCTGAGACACTGAGAACTGCTGCTGTGACACAATGTAAGTGAGGAGAACAGGAGTGGCTATAGGTTATATGACCAGAAGATTGCATCTTGGGGCTTGGGCAGGATGGATGGTGAGTCTTCCCATCAAACTTGAAAGGTTTCTGTTAGGGATGAGGATCTTCCTTAAAGATTCAAAAACATTTCCTCTGGGAACGTGACAGCTTCCTTAGGAAAGGAACAGACTGATGGGACAGGCTGTGTTTTCTGACATGAACTGGACTGAGACTGACTAAGATACCCTGCCATCAGTGCCTCAGGAGATGGAAGTGGTTATGGGGGTATTCCCAGTGTCTGAGTCACTCATAATAGGTCTTATTAGCCTAAAGAGGCTCCATCACTGGTAATAGAAGATAGTACCCATTAGCCATGAAAACAGGGCTTTCTGACAGCAGGCATCCCTGGGCAAGAAAACAAGTAGTCCTGTAGGAACTAAGTTCTGTATAAATGAGTGGGTTTATGATTTGTGTGGAAATTAGGGTTCTACTCTTGCAACAAGCGTTCAGACCTTTAGCTTGTTGTCATAGTGAGTTTAAGTGTGTAAGTGGTGATAGACTGAGAAAATTGAATTGGATCAGTGAACCTTTTAGTGTGCTTTATCTTTGTTTACTCCATACTGGAAAATAGTTTTTAAAAATAAATGGTTTATTGTTTTTCTAATCTGCATCACTCAGTTGTAGAGTTCAGCAGGAACATCTTCTACTTCCTCTGGATTAAGAAAATTGTCAGCAAAAGTTCTTACTTGGCAGGCAGCACTCAGGTGTGTGTGTGGGAAAGCCTTAAATTATTCGGATTAATATTTCAAAAGAAGCTAATAAAGGTTGTTCCCAAAGAAAATAAATCACTCACAGTGTAACTTTTCATTTAGGGCACTGAACCACAGAGTACCAGGGACGGTGGAAACATCCTAATATTTGCCTGGAAATTAGCAACCTAAAAAACTGTTAGAGAACAGGCGACAGATGTGCTCTACAAGTTGATTCAGGCAGGGTTCTGGCCTCTACCATGTGCTGTGATCAGCCAGAATTGAGTTTGTCAGTGCAGCCCTGGAGTAATTCTGTTAAGTTTGGAGGCAGCATTTGAGAGCTCAGCCATGGAACCACAGTTGGGAGGCTCCTGTGTGAAGCATAGGCAAAGCTCAGCCCATCTGCCTCCATGGCCCTTGCCTAGGGCTGGTGATCTTGGGGAGATGGGTCTCCTTGTTTGCCCTGTAGCTTCTGCCTTAATCGGTTTTTCTTTGTAATGAAAAGTAACTAAAAAGCTGTGTCCTTAGGAAAATGGATGGGTAGTAGACAGGGTCAGCCAGTGGAGGAAAATGGAGTGGGTGCCACAGGAACAGAGAAAATAAGAGGGATGACAGTAGGAGAGGAAGAATGATGCTAGAGAGATGGGGTGTTAAAGGAACACAGAATTTACCATGGGCTTGAAGAGACCTGCAATTATCTAAAAGCTGACTAGCTTTTTTAAAAAAAAGCAAAATGAATTAAAGCCAGTTTGGGAGGACAGAGGTGTTCAACCTTTAGTTGCCTCTCCAAAAGCGCTGCTTCTCTTCCTGTACTTTGCTTCAAGTTTGAGCCCAGGCTTACCTGTAGTTGTTCTCCGTGGACTTCCCTGACCTTTCTAATGCAGTGAGAATCCCAGGCTGTGGGATTCTTAGAGAATCCCTCTGACTGTGCTATTATTCCTGGTCAGTCCTAGTGTTGGTACATAAGTGGCCACATGAGAAGTCAGCTCAGGGAATTGGCCCAGCTTTCTGGGCAGCCACGTGAATATTTGTGTGGCTGAGATGGGGCCAGCTCTTCTTTCAGGCAGCAGCACAAGTACAGCCAAGATACAGTGTCTGTAACATGTCCTACCTTTCACAAGGGGTTACAGTCTTTGCAGGATGGTGGTTTCTGAAAGTAGTAGTGCTAAACAAACGTGGGTAGAGCCCTTCCCAAATCTTCGTTTGCGAAGCCCAGCCATGAGTGCTAAAGTATTAATCACTTTACCTTTGCGTAGCCAGGCTGTAGGTTCTTTTGATTATTGTGGGGGTTTTGTAGGCTTTCTTCAAAAATAGTCCATTTGGAATAAGTTGTGAGAGCTTGGGGAAATGGAACAGACCATTTCACTGGAGACTCAGTGGCTTCAGGCAAATGGGTGAGCCTGGGCCATGGCACTGCTACTGAAATTGCCACTCAAATCAAGAGGACTGAGCACAAGATTATCCCAGTTTAAAAGTAAAAGCCATCATGATTTTTGGACTGTTCTGTTTGCTCTCTGGGTTTTCAATCAACCAAGCTTCTATGTAAAAACAAAACAGAGATTATCAACCTGTTGCCAGAGCTCTCAGTTCTACAGGCAATTGGGATTCCTCTGAAAGAAGTGCTGCACATACCCAGTGAACTTACATGCCTGGTTTGTGGTGGGTTGTGTGTCTTTTATTAGGAACTGGGGAGCGGTGCTGATGTTGGTACACGTGTTCTGACTTGTCCTTAAATGCTCTCTCCTGTTTGCCACGTCTGCTGCCCTGTCAACAGTTGCTTAATGTGTTCTGCAGAAATGGGTTATGTTTACTTTAGAAGTCTGGCGTGGCCTGTGCTTTTTCTGTTGCGGGAGTTCATGAGTCCACAAGTGCTGACGTAAAGGGAGAAAATGAAAGGAGTGGACTTTGGCATGTCAGCAGCAACCTTTCCAAGGTTGACACTTTGATGAGTGCTTTGGAGGTTCAGTTCAGCCCAGAACTCAAGTGTTCATTACTTGGTATAGAAATTATAGCTTGGCCATCTGAGCTACCAAAAGTTGCAAAATTTCCAAAATGGCTTTTTGTCTGGCCCTGCTGAAGACAACCTGAAGGCTAAAGGCCTTTATATACAGTCTCTTTAAGAAGTCTCTGTAACTTTGTAAATCCAAAACGTGCGTGATACTTTATTTTAAATCACTTTCAGACTGAGGCAAAGCTGAGCTAAAAAGGGCTTGTACTTCCACTCTGGGCTGCCATGGTTAGGTACAGAAACTTCTCATCGTTTCCCTTTACCAGAAGGATATAGATCACACCAAGAATATTTTACTTTTTGGCTCTATTTGAAGTGGAGGGTGCTGTACAAAGGTGCTTTGTGATGTTGTGAGGAGTCTCCTTTGACTGCAGGAAGTTAACATGCTCTCTCACTTGGAAACTCACTTCAGTTTGAACTGTGGTCCCAAACAACATCAGAATTAATTTTTTTTTTTTTAAACCAATCAGTTGGTTTGAAATTGGTTAAACACGGTGCTTAACTGCCTTGGCCTTGTTGAAGAACGTGGTCCCCGTTTAGAGGGATTAGAGGATTTTTATTGGGTTTGTTTTGTTTCCTGCTGCCCTCTAGTGCTCAATGTTACCCGTTTCTGATTCTGTGCTTAGAGGGCTGGTGTTTCGTTGCTTTTTCAGCCAGTGCTGGGGATGTCTGTCACTGTACAGAGCTCAGTCTCCTGTCAGTATACTGCTGTTGAGAAATCATGCTAAATGACCCCCAAGGCTGATGTGGGAATAATTCTGAGGAGTGTTGGCTGCTCATTGTTTGCTGCATGGATCTTGGCATAAGGTTGCTAATGTTACCTGGTGGTGAAATATTTGTTTTTACCTGGGAACTGCCAGATAATACTTCTGTCTGTCACAATTACAGCTGTGCTGGGATATAATTTTGCTACGGAACTGAAGAGTCTGTAAATATTGATTACATTGTGCTTTTTTGGGGCGTGAGCGTAAATTTTTTAGTCTGTCTGAAAGTTCTGGTTTTAGTGGGTTTTATCACTGATACTGGTATAAACATCCAGTTATTTGTCAAAGTGGGTGTTTTGTTTAGCTTATCAAAACCAAAGAAGCACCTATTTTCAAGTGAATGTATTTGTTTTGTTTTTTTAATTGATGATTTTTAGTAAAGTACACGCTCAAATGTGAGGAAAATACTACATTTTTCTTAGACTCCAGTCTTACCAAGAGGAAAAAGAAAGGTAAAATGTTCCAAATGCTAATAATTTTGTATAGATGGTATGATCCAGTGGGGCAGTGGGCTTGAATTTATGCAGCTCCACTGAAGTTATGGGCAAGCTCTTTGGCCAGGTAACTACATGGCTCTGGTGAGTTTGGCATTGTAAACTCTCCATATCTGTGTGACTTGGTTGTGTTGAATATTGAATGAAGCTGCAAGGTGGAATTCATGCTACCTTACATAAAGGAATGCAGGGAAACTGCACAGCACACAAAATAAAGCAGCTGGCACCACTGGGTCACTGAAAGTCTTACATATTTTGTAAAATGTTACATAAAGCATCCAGCCAAAAATAAATCCTAGAAGAGAAACAGGCAGTACTTTATTCTTCATGGTGTGAGGAAGAAAACTAGTCCTATTTTAGGAGAATTAGGGCACTGTACATACATCAGTAAGGGAAAAAATGAGATGTGACCTTGCCTCTTATGCTTTAATGCTTCAGAACACCTCTGTGTTCTGTGAAAGTGAACAGTTTGTTGCCCAGCTCTGTTCCTTATAGCATTATTGTGGCTCTGTGCAAAGGTTCTGAAGTGCCAATAGAAAGGGTATGGGTTGAATGAAAGTGCAGGATTCATCAAAGGAAATTAAACTGTGAGTGAGGTTGAGGGAGAGGTCAGGAATCCTGTGCAAAATGGGTTTTGTTGTTTAGTTGTTAGCTAGTAGGTTTGGGTTAGTTTTGTCATTATTTTGAAGCTGAGAAGCTCTAGGAACAGTCCCTGATATAACTGTGGAAGAGATTGGGAAGATGGATAGCAATGACATCTCCATTGATGTAGAGAATATTTGGTAGATGTGTGGGAGCTGAGCAGCGTTCCTTCTTTACTCATCACCTTGGGTTACCATGTTAACTTCAATACGTTTCCTCTTTTTCAGACAAGTTACATTTTTACATGCTGAATTTCTGAATAGCCTTCTGTAGAGGTACTTCTTACCACTGAGTGACTGTGCTTAGCGTGATCGTGTTGTTTAGATCCAGGTATCCACAAAATTTCACCAAGCAGTGTGCAGAGGGCTGGGAGAATGTCCTCTGCTTTCCTGGTGTAGTGGTGATTTTGGATGCACTTGTGTGCAGTATCAGACAATAGTTACTGTATTTTCTGCCAGGCTTCTTTGCAGACTCTGCAGGAGGGCCATTTTGCAGGAAGACAGACTTTCCTTCTCTGCTGTGTTCATTCGCAACTTTGAGAATCTCTCTTCAGAGACTCACAGGAGAGGATTTCATAAAGTGACCCTTTTTACAGCACCAAAACTTTGACAGTATATCACCATGACCTTGTGTAGAAGCTGTGACACCTAAGAGCAGGTCTTGGAGATGAACACATGAACTGGGAGATGCCTCTTTCCCATTCAGCAGGCTGGATGTCTGGTTCCCTTCCTCTCTTCTTTCTGATGTGAAATCCAGCAAGTGCTGGATCCCTTTTGCAGTTCAATATTCCGAGTTCCATTGGGGTTTTTGTGCTGTTATGTGTCTAAACAAGGATAATATGGACCAGATTTCAGTGTATTTGTGAACAGTTGGTGCTTTATGTTTGAAACATTGAGAGGCAAAGAAGGAAGTTCACTTTACTGCTGTGGAGAAAAAGGTTTGTTTTCCTTTTTTTAAAGAAATACACCCCAAAGTACAAAACCTTTAGGATGTGTTTTTAGCTTTAAAACCATGCAAGAAGTTTGCTTGAAAAAATTCAGAGACATAGGAGTTACACGAGGGGCAAAGCCCACAGAGGAGAATGGGAACACAAAGGGGTTCAGCTACAGCTTCTGCAGACCCTGCTGTTGAGTGTCCAGGTTAGACTTGTCCCATTTTTCATTCTTTTAAGGAAGAAAACATCTGTAGGAAACAATTTCAGCAAAACTCCCAGTTTTCCTTAGCAGCTGGAGAAGAGAAGCTACAAAGCAATCCTGAGACCTGTAAACCAGAGTAGTCATTTTTATAAAAAGGGCTACAATAATACAGTAATAGCAGTTGTGAAACATGTTGGGGTGTGCATGAATGGTTCCATTTACTTCGGAGTGCAAGAACTGCTGTACAGCTGAAATGCACCCACAAAATACTTTATTTTTTCTTGAGGAGAAATGAAAAGTACAAGATGTGAATCCTTAAGTAACTGAAATAACTGTGGAAAGCAGCATAGGGGTGCGACTGTTCTTTTACCTGGGCAGTTGTTCATGGCTTTTTTTTATCAGTGTTAGATTTTGTGTGAGATTCCCAAATGTTGGCTTCTTTCTTGGATAATAAAGTTACTCTTTGCATCGTGGTCTTGTTGTAGTGCAGATAATGCAAAAATGACCCAAAGATGTCTGTATCTGTGCTGAGCAGCTATCAAGTGGCAAAAGATGAAATGCCTCTGATGACATCTTACGTAAAAGCATTACCCTTCCCCTCTCTGCAGAGTGTGCCTTGGTGTCTCAGCTGCATCATTTGTGTGTGGGTGGTAAGATCTGTGAAAATGGCTTAAAAATGGCAATTTAAATCATGAAGGATGTCAGGCAAGGGCAGAACAATGAAAAAGGGCAGACTGTCTTGGAAAGCCAAGCTGAGGCCATCCTGTGCCAGCCTGCTAGGATATTTCTTTGGTGTTGTGGTGCTGTGTGGGTCACTGAGGGTAGCATAAACATTTTGGGAAGGACAGTTGCACTGACCTGAAATGCAGCTGTACTCAAGGCAGAGAACCCATGTGAACAATGCTACAGAGCTTCCAAAAAACTCTGAGCTTCACACATTTATTCAGATGCTCTGGGCATATCACCTCCAGCCTAGTTGTGAGTGGTGTTTGTAGTTTATAGGGTGATTTGATGCTCTGGTTATACACACCACACCACATAAATAAGAAACGTCAGTCCTCAAGTCTCTTTAAAACCTCGTGTTTCCATGTTAGTTCTTCTAAATATGCTGATTTGCTGTCAGTGGCTTTCATTTCTGCCTGATTTTCTCAAGAGTATCCCTCTGGTGAGTGCATGTGTCACCTGTCCTGCACTCAGCATTGCTGGTTGCACTGAGAAGCTTTGCCCTCTGGTGCAGTCCAGGGACAGACAGTTGTTTACATCATGCCACATGTTGGGAGAGCGTTCTTCCCACTCTTAACAGTGCTTTTATGTAATTTGTCAATGTTACTGCTCAAAACAGCCCCTTAAATAAATGGTCAGAAAATGTTCCTTCGTTACCAGTTTACAGAGTTATCTTATGGAAGCAACGTGTGCCAGAGCATTGTGTGCTGAAATACTGGCATTGCTTGAGTGCTTTTGAGTGTCACTGAGATAAAGTATGTGAGCCTGTATGCAGTACCTTCATGGCCTAAGCAGTACACTATTTGTACAGTAGTGAAGGGTGTTCCTTCATTACTATTAGCAAGATTCAAGATTTTTCCTTTTTTTTTCCTGGTCTGATTCTTAGAATAGGGGTTTTATCTTGTATTTTACCAGATTCACCTGTCCTGATATACAAAACACCTTGGAGGACCCTCGGAATCCTAATTTTGGGGCATCTTTTACTCTAATGATCATTTGTGCACAGCCTGACTCTTTTTTTCACTAGGAAGCTTTCACTATGCTTATCTCTCTGTCACTCAAATGTTTGTTAAAATGTAGAGTGTGACTATGTGGTAGAAAAATCATCTAGAGTTTATTAGACCCAAAAGGCTCTGCACTGGCAGTTGTTGAAGTACTGCAGTAGAAAGCAAGATACATCTGCCCTGATTGCTGTGGTCTCATATTGCTTCTGAATTTATTCCCTGACTTTGAAGTTTCTTTAGGTGCTGCTGTGAACTGGCAACAGAAAAACACATTTCGGGGAATTCTCTGTGCCTAGTGGCGGGGAGGAGCACAAAAAAAGTTACACTGGTGCTGTATTTCTTGCTGTGCTCCCAGGACTCTGCTCAGTGTAGAGGCCAGACTTACTGCTGTGAGAGGATGCAAATTGTTCCTACCCAGTTTTCCATGGCAGATTTGGAGTAAGCTGAGCAGGAGGCTGTGGGCAGGGATGCCTTTGTTTCACGTCCCTGAATAGAGCTTAGGGTGGATCCAGTGCCTGGAGTGTTGCAGGAGGTGCTCCATAGCTGTGTTGACAACGTAGGACATTGCAGTGCTCCCAGTACAGCCATTACCATCTTCTGACTGGAGGTCTTTTCTCTCTGCAGTGATGTGGCCTGGATTAATCCCAGGATTGTGGGGATCATGGTGGAGTGTTTTCCTGGATTTGTGTGTAGTTATTTAGTCCCTGCCTATACACTCACATGCTGCTCTCAGTCTCCTGCTCTCCTCTTCTCCTCTGTAACATCTGGCTTATACCACACGACATGGATTAAGTCCACTTGAAATATTCCTAAACCTCACAGCTCAGACTCCTATCACCACTTCCATGTGGGGCATCTGGAATTTAAACTAGTTCTCTGTGTGTCTTAATTCAAGCCTCTTTTGTTTTTGTCTCTTTCTCACTGAGCTCACTGGTATGCAACTGATGAGGCTGCAGCATGAAAGCATAGAAAATAGTGACTCATAACCCTTTAGCAGCAGACTGCAAGTATAAAATATAGCACACTCTGTCATCCACAATGTTTTTTTACACAAAACAACACAGGCCAGCCAGTGATTCAGCCTCAGTGTGGGTTATAGCACATGAAGTTTGTCCTGGAGCCCTCTTGCGTCTGATTTCTGCCTTCGTTTCATGAGCTTAACAACCCCCCACCCCACCTTCCTTCCTCCTTTGTGTTGTGTGCTGTGTATTTCATAGTAGCTGAGCCTCTTGGCTGACACATGTGCATGTATATTCCTATAAAATCTCCTGCCCAGACAGATGGAATGCTGTCAGGATGAGCCATGCTTCTGCGTTTACAGCGAGCCCCCACGCTCAGGGTATATGTGAAGGGTGGAAGGCAGCTGGTTATTTATTGCCATAATAAGCACTGGCAAGAAAATGACAGTATTTTGTGCCTTGTGCTGCTTGATGTTCTTTTCAGCCTGTTGAGGCATTTCTAGCTAAACTCTGTTTATGTTCGTTCTGGATAGAGGTGGAAGCAAGTGGCAGCTTGAGTTTTAGAAGCTGACTGTATTTTATGAACATAGCACTGCCTATGTGTTGTAGACATTATTTTGTTCCAAAAATTATTTGGTTTTGTCAAGAAAGTAAGCCCTGTGCATTCCTCCTGCCTTCCATGAGTGCCTACAGACTGTTTTTATACATCTCTAAGTAACAATAATGATGTTAGTACTAAAGGAAGTCCCAGCTTTGTACAGGCTGCAATGCCTGGCAGGAAATGTTTTAGGGTTTTGGGTTTTTTGTTTCTTTGCTTGGTTTTCTTTGCTTTTTTTTGTTTTTTTATGTGGTTTTTTGTGGGGTTTTTTTTGGTTTTATTTTGGGGGAGGTGTTGTGTGTATGTTTTTGTTTTTGTTTTTAGCATGCTTGTTTGTTTGATTGATTGTTTTTTTAACCTGAAAAGATGAGGCAAAAAGAACTAGAAAAGACAAGTACACTACAGTGTCTTCTAGATGAGTGGAGGCTTTGGTATTTCCACAGTGGTCTGTTTTATATGTGTACTTCTATCTCAAAGAATTATACAACACTTTATTTTTTTTTTTAAACTAAATTTAAATCCAGAAAACTGTAATGATCTTGTGTGGAATCTGAATGTTGGTTCTGTGTGTGTTAGAAGACAAGGAAAAGGAAAGGTAGTAGAATCAAAAGCAAGCACTTTTTACGCAGCAGGTGATTAGATTGTAAAACTCAGTGCACCAGGAAATCATTGAGACGAAGAGCTCAGCAGGATCAAGGAAGGGGACTGTGCACTGATTTGGGTAATAAGTACTAAGTCAGTACTTCTTGCTGATAGAAATGTTGCTGAGATATTGAGTACATAAGATGGTGTTTCAAGGCTTGTGCTAATCTCTGTCTAATTTCAAGTGTCAGGTCACACCTGTCAGATCCCCGTTACAACAGTGCCACCTAGAACATACTACACGTGAAGGGAATATAGTACACTAAATATGCTTCTGATCTGATCCTGCCTGGCACCTCCTTCCTTTCCCTTTTAGAGAACAGTACTCCCCGCAGATGGCAAAGCTGATAGCAATGCTTTAATACCTACAACTCTTGCCCTGGCTAGTCGGTACCTCTTAAGTACTGTTACTTGAAAAAAAATCCTTGGATAACATACCCAAAAGCAGAAGCAGAAGGGGATTGTTGGAACAGAGAAGCAGGCAGTGCAGAGTTGAAGGAGGGGATGAACGTTCTTTGGGTCCACAGCTTAGGTTATATTGTGTATGAGTAAATTTTACAGTGGTATTATTAGTTTGTTACTAAACCCACGGATAGCAAGCATCAAAAATATGGTAACTTGTACAGACCTAAGGAATGCTCATCCTTGATATGCTGACCTGGTGCCTAGCCCAAGTCCTTCTGTACTGTTCGTAGTACAAACTTACTTTGAATTCAGTGATTTAGGCAGTTATTGTCTATAATGATTGCAGAGAAATATCGTCTCTGCTCCTGGTCATGGTGCAGCACAAGTGGGATCTGTTTCATGATACCTTACATTTCAGTAGCAATTTCTTGAAGGCATGAACTTTCTGCTGAAGTGCTGAACTGAAACAGAACCTGATTTACAGAGCTACCATCTGCAATCCCAGCTGAATTTAACATTGTTCTACATTGGTGCTTCTCTGGATGTCTAGTGAGGTTATTTCTAGGTTAATTTTTCCCCTGATGCAGTCTTAATTAAAATATAATGAAGGCAACAGAAGTTGCAAAATAAAGTAACTTGAGAAGATCCATTTTGTGCTGCACCAGTGCTTTGTGGTCAGATGTTTGGTATTGCTGCTAATTATCGTTTTATATGAGGCACGTGTCTAATAGCATTTGTGTGTGTGTGAATCATCTGCAGAGCCTGTGATGACAGCATTCCAGAACTGGAGTGAGCTACAGTGGCTGAGACCCTGGGTTTGCACCGTGGGTTTCATTCCTGTGTTGGACTGAATGGAAGGAAATGTTAGTGTTCTTTAACCCAGCAATTGTGGAATACAAAGGGGAATACGTTTGCTTTGTTAAGAAGTCATATATTGCAATTAGCTTTCAACAATCCACTGACAGTTAATGGGGAAAGTGACTTATTTCTGATGAGGCTCTAGCTGTGATTATTTTTTTTTTTATTTTAAGAGAAAGAAGAGGAAATCATTCTTTTGCAGTAGATTAAAAGCAAAATGAGGTTGATGTGATGGATGTGATACTCAGAATGTAAGCATCATGCTCCATAATTAGCAAGTGTGAAATGCATACCTACCAGGATGAGTTAGACCATGTGGTGAAAGAGGGCGAACATGAGTTGGAAAATGAAGTTCTTCACACAAAATTGGCTGTGCTATTCCCCACACATGCACAAAATATTCAATCACTTAAATTCTTCATGATTTGTCTCGTATTAACAATACCTGGCAATGAAATATTTGTAGATGAACTTTCATGTTCTGTTATGGATTAGTTGACTGCTGTCTCTGCAGCATGCTTAAGAGTTGGTCATAGAATGAAGGAATGTAAAACCTAATGGTATCTTGCAGGCAACAATCCATCTTTAAAAAGTGCATGTGGCTGGATTTAATACTTCCGTCTAGTAACCTGCTTTGTTACATCCTTAGTTTACCAAAATCTTCCTTCCTCTAGCACAGAACAAAACCCTGTGCTGTTTCTAGATGCCAGTGTCTAACTGTGTTGCAGCCAGTGCTTTCTGGGATTATATCAATGGTTTCCACACTCTCAATCCTCCTCTTTAGTAAACAAACAAACCAATTTAACCACTTCTTAAGAGTAAGATAATTTCAGAAGGAAATCCTTCAGAGAGGATCTGGCAGGAGTCTATCCTACCAGTTTACCTTTTCTCAGCTGTACACTATAACCAGAATTTGCCTCTTTAAACTGGTACTAAATAAATATGTAGTGATCAAACTTAGCCAAAAGCTCTTTGCAGCTAAGCCATGGAAAGAAATGCATTATTACAGAGCTGTACTACTGCAGCTAGAGGCAAATTTGGCCTCCTTAGAAATACTACAATTCTATGTGCAGCCAGACCCTGCTCATCTCACTTCCTGTGGGATCTCGGAGCAGATATTATTAAGATCAGAGTAATCCCAAAACAGTGGGGTGGTCAAATTTGAGAGAAGGCAGGAAGCTTGCTTTGGTTCAGCAGCCTTGGTGGAGGTATTTAGTCTGAACCTTCCCAGCTTTTTGAAGCCCTGCCAGGCAATAGCTGGGCCCTCCCTTTCTCCTCACCTCCCAAACAGACCTCCATAGCTTTTCTCAGCCAGTGAGTTACTTAATTGTTGAAGGACTCTGGTTCCCTCGCTTGATTATTGCATGAGAAAATAATCAGGCTTCACTGCTGTTTTGGAAGCTGTAATGTGTCTGGGGTTTTCCTTTAGCAAAACACTGTTTATTGCCAATCTGAAAACAGTTTTTTCTCTCTGAGGAACCAATGTTTCCTGTGGATTTTTTTTCTCTTCAGGAGACCGTATATCCCTAACTGCTCTTGCTTTAATGACTAATGAAGCAAGAAGTGACCTGTTGCTTGAAACTGAGATGGAGAGTTTGGATGTCTGAATACACCTGTGCCTTGGCTCCAATACTGTTTCCACCTGTGACAAAAGAGGGAGCAAGCAATGGAGCAGAACCAGGGCCCATCTTCTTCAGCAGTGTAGGGATCAGACAAGGAATTGAACTTCGGGTGAGTACTGCAGGCCCTCACTGCTCTGCTTGCACAGCTCACTGCTGTACACCCTGCCCACCAGGCTTTCTGTCTCTGCACTTCTCCTACTTGCACAAGGAGTAGTAATTCTGTGAGAATAAACACTCCCAGGACTATAAAGTGTATATGATTGGAAATACAAACATATCAACTATCAGCTCAACAATCCAGAAGCTCTTCTGCCTAGAATGTTTTTCTGGAGTCCAGTTGTTGTGGAATAATGCACCTAGAAGGGTGTATTGTCCTTACCTATGCCACATTTCTTTGGTAGGAAGTCTGCAACAGTGAGAGGAACCAAAATGGACAAGAGATGGTGCACTAAGTAGCACCTTTTGGTCTCTGTTTCATCTTCTCATGGTTGACCATAGATCTGAGTGATGCTTGGTCTTGCCAGATAGGTTGTTACCATTTAGTGCATGTTGTCAAACATAACTAATTAGGCAAGAGCTAAACTACTTACAGGACTTAAATGGTATCTAGAACCATATCTGGTTGGTGATAACTCACTAAGATTTTAATATAATTGTCTCTGCCTCTTCTTGCTGCTGTTAGTAACCTAGAGAAGAGGTTCAATGTCAGTTCTGGATCTGTGCTATTGTGACTATGATTATTTAGCTCTTGCTTTTCTATAACAATATAGCTCTGTCTTTTCTATAACACTTTGCCCAAAACCATCTCTGTTTTTCCTCTGTGAGTGTTTGTGGGAACATCTCCCATCATTAACATTAATGTGAACATTCCCTAAAGCTCAGTGCAGTCTTTAAAACATGTCCAAAGTGTGCTTTGGTGCATGTCAAGTCCTGCTTAAAGGCAAAAAACTAAGACAAAGGAGATTCAATAAACCATCTGTTGTACCTCAGCTCTACCTTGATACCTCTTGGCACTGGGTGACATACATGTGGCATCCTGGAGAGCGTGTGCATCCAAAGGAGAGCATGGAAGCAAGTACTGGTGGCTTCATTTTGTGTGGTGTCTTACTCTGTGGATGCCTCCTGAAACCACACTGCTCAGTGCCCATCCACCTGATGTGGATGATATAGTTAGTTCATTCAGTGGATTAATTTGAATAATTAAAACCTTCTGCACTTTTTTTAATCTGTGTGGAGGTCCAGACACTAAATGCACTGCAGATGAGGGCAGCTGGAGGGGCATGGGTGTGGATGCTTGGAAAAGAGTTCAAGCCTTGCTATAGTCAGCAGTGGTCTGGGAAACAGCATTGGGAGAGTAAATATGGGGATGTTGGTATCTCTTGCTAAATGCTTTGTCAAGACTGTGGATTTAGAGTATTGCAGAATATTGTTACCTTGTTCTGCTCTTGGGGCAATATTGCAGAATGAAACAGCACATTAGCTGTAAGAGAGTATTTTACTGAAATGCTTCTGAGCTTGTTTCCTGGCAAAAAACTTTTCAAATATTCTCCCTTTCATATGTCTCTAATCTGTTCATCTGTTTTCATAGTATTTTTAATATTTTTACAAAACTGGGGAGTGTTTGTGGGGTTTTTTAAAAAGGAAATTAAATTGCTTTCAGCTTGGGGCCTTTCATTAGACACAGTCTGTAGCATGGGTCTCTAGCATCAGGAGGTCCTGATACTGGGCTGTAATTGAGTTTTGCATTCTGTCTGAGCAGAGTTCATCTCAAAAACTGAAATCTGAGGGAAAAAGTAATTTGTGCAGATGGTCTTCATAAAATAAAGGCAGATTAAATCTGGACCTGTCACAGGATTGCTCTTGCAGATGCATCTGCTGCAAAATAATTACCTCTCTTGAGCCCAGTAAGCTAATCAATGTCTTTTGTTTGTGTCTGCAGTGGAAACAATTAAAAGCTCATTTCCTGTTTTTTAGGTAAACTTACAGATTCTCTGATTTTTAGGGATAATTAGATTCATTTGATGTGTATCACAGTCCAAAGTGTTCCTGTTGGACAACTAGCTGTCTGTAATATAATTTACCAGGATGTAATTTCTTTTCAATCACTTTTTTAACTTGACATGGTCTTTTGCTAAAAAGTTCAAAATCATTTTGTCTCCTTCATTGTAAATTGCATTTAAAAAGCTTAGGGCTTTTTTGTACAAACATAAGAAATGCCATTATTTGCATTTATTTCGAATTTTCTTTAAATTAATTTTCTGCAACATGAAAAAAATTCTGTAACATAGCTGAGAAAATAAACACTGCTACTACCTTAGTTGTAGTCTATGAAAATCTGCCTTGGGAGTCTGATCTCTCAAACACAGTGAGATGTGTTCACTGGGTAAGTGCTGGCAGGTAGAGAGGGCCTCTCTGAGAGGGGCAGTGGATGTTAGAAAGCAGCTACTGATGATGCCACTTAATTCCTGGAAGCACGTGTGAAATTCCCAGCGGACTTCCACCGAGGGATTTCCAGTAGAGATTTTTTGGTTTGCCAGGTCCATTGGTATGGCTCAGTATCGTGTTGTGGGTTCACGGGGGATAAATCTCACCCCTCCATGCTGAAATTCCATGAGCAGGCTGGACAGCAGTAGACTGGAACGTGGTTCTGCTCTGCACATGGCCCAGAGCAGCAGAACCTGCATCTTCCCTGGGATCAAGGCTGCCAGGGAGCACAGGGATGGTGTGTGGTGCATCTGTTTTCTGCTCTGAAGGCTGCCTTGGATCCTGGACCAGGCGAGCATCGCACCTCACGTGCATGAGCTGTTTTAACCATGGAATGCTCATCACACAACTGAGCTCAGAGTGTGAATGGTGTGAATGCTGCCACAAAGGGTGATGACACTTGGAAAGGAAACAGCACAAGCTGATGACATCATTTCTGCCAGACCTCTCTGCAAGGTAGCAAACATGCCTTTCCTCCTGCTTTGCACAATCCCTGCTCCACCAGGACAAACCACTCCTTTACTATCTTCAATTTGACTCTGTGCTGCCTGTAATGTGTCAGTGTTTATTGACCATGAGCAGATTAAACAGCTTTTCCCTGTGCCTTCTTTTCCTTGTGGCTTGGCAGGAGCATGAATAAGCCTTCATTGTTGAGGTGGAGGTTAAAAAAACCACCCAAACCCCAAATAATCCACAAGGTCTTTTAAGCTCTATAGTACATGGCAGTGATGATACAGTTGAGTTTAAAAGGAAGTAACAAGATCACACCCCGTGATTAACCTTGCATGTCTTCTTTAGGATGGCTTCACTTTGCTCTTTGTGCTCTGCTTGTGCTTATATGTTGGCATTAGATCACAAGTGCTGCTGTCACTAAAACACACCTTTTGCCTCCACTTCTGTTTGAATACCTTAATCTCTGAATTGTTTCAAGACTGTGCTGCAGCAGACCAACCTCTTATTTTTTATCATAAAGAATAAGTGACAGTAGCTACAGAGGGGACAGTGAGCCTCTGCACAGACAGACAGATATTTGTTTTATTTTAATTCTCAGTGACCTTTATTTTATCCTGATTCAATTGCTTACTCAAGGGCACCAGCATTTTTTGTGCCTTTAATGCATTAAACATTTTTCCAACTAAAGGAAGCGTCAGATATATCTCTTGTTGTCTTAAGAGTCACGATTAACCTTCGGCAGTGAATGTGCCCAAGAGGAAAAATGTGAAAGTGGAAAGTGGATTTGTTTGTAGAGTGGAGAAAATAAAAAGCTCTTTTGCTATGAACGTACCAGTTTTAAACCCTCAGAGCTGAGAGATCCCCCGAAAAGTCAATTTTATTTTCTGACAGCTGTTCCTGACTTAATTTAATTAATGGGAAATGTACATAGCCACCTGTTTTGTAAGTTAATAATGTCCAAGTAATTTTTGAATATGAGTATTTTCTGATATGCTCTTGTTTGTGTACCTTGTTTAAGAGGCTCAAGTGTCTATACACTGTGCAGGAGTGTCCTCTGTTGCAAAGGTACTGAGACTTTGCAGATGGCTTGTGAGAAAAGAGATTAAGGAAGCATGTTATCTAGGTAGTGGAATACAAATTAACTACTTACATCCTCACGTTGTCCACATTTGATCTAAAAAAACCCTATTAAGTAGCCTTTGAAGACCAATCCCAAAACTTGAGCTGAAAATGTTCACTGAAGCCTTTATTTCAGAATTCCCTGTTTTATTTGTAAATAACACAGATGTATTTACTGCAGTCACAGAATCCAATCTGTTTGACTTATTTTATCTTTAGGCCTCCTAAAACAAAATTCTTGAGCTGATCATGAACTTTAGGGATTAAAAATAGTTTTAAAAAAATTACCCCAATGTATGATCTGCTAATTTATCTGGACTGTCAAATCCTACCCACCAACCAGTGTCAAATAAGAACCAGGAGACTTTAGCTTGTACTGGAACACAGCTGTCAGGAATATCTTCAGTTCAGATATAGGGAGTTGACCAGTGGTAAACTTCCCATTTGATTTGAAAAATGGAATCTACCTGCACTGTTAAGGGTCTGTTTTATATCATACACATATCATACTATCCAATTTTATCATTGAATAAAAATTTTAAGGCATTCACTATGTTAATATTTACTTTCTCCTTTGAATAGGTGAATGGCTATAGTATGATATATATTATTATGTTTGTATTAATGTTTACCAGGAGTGCTAATCAGTAGTGACTTGTCATTAATTCATTGACATTTTTAAAAGAAGAGCGTGTGAATTCTATGTGTGAATTTTCATTGTTCGAACACCTCTGTGAAAAATTAAATTTCATAGCAGTTGGCAGATGTTTCCATTGCTGGTGTGAGTGAGTTTCACAGTTTGATCAAAATTATCTTAAATTTTTCTATTAATTTTAGCCACATTATAATTCGACTGTAAGTGGAAATGGTCGATCAAGATTTGCACAGCTCCGTCATGCCAGATTTTTAGGTGGTGTTAACCTTCCTTTCTCCATCACTGAGAAGCAGTTTAGCAGTTCAGGATGTGCACATGGATTTGGAAAACTTACCTGGTCCCAGACACTCCCTGAACAATTTCAGGGCCTGGATTGATTTTGCTTACCTAGGAATGATGAGCTACATGGATTTGAAGATACTTTGTTAATGAAACCAAGTTTTCAGGTTTCTGTAACCATTTTGCCCCTTGTTTCAGTTTCCACTTTGTAATGGCTCTTGCACCTTGTCTGGTTAACTGACTCCCCAAGAACTGAAAGTAACTAAATACCACCCTGATGGGGTTTAATTTATATACACCTCTACCTTCCATTTCAGTGTAGACTCAGTCCAAAACGTTCTCTTTTCAAATTTTTTTACATGGGCCAGAACCTTTCTCAACAAGTAGAGCAATATCCAGAAACATGTTGTCTTTCCCCCTGCTCCTTAAAATGTACATCCAAAATGCTCAGGTGTCCTCACTAGTTGAGATTAGAGACAGAAAGCTCCCAAATTTGAGCAAGGCCACCATATTGAAAAATTTTTTTGTTTCTTAAAGAATCCCCATCACTAGTCCAAGGATACCTTTAAACCCATCTAACTGGGGACTCCTGGTTGCATGCCTGGTAAGCTGGGTTGGTTTCTTTAGCATGTTCTTTAGGATCATAATTTTCATGCATTTAGCACCTGTGCTGTAGCCTCTGATTGTCTGGACTCTCTTTTATCTGTTAATTGCCCATTTGTTCAGCTTTACTCATGTTTATTTTCATAATTTTTATTTCTTGTCTTTCTTCCCCCTCCGATACTGTTTTGGAGAGAGGAGCAGTTGCAAGTGGTTGCACCTTTGTTCTCATTCAGATGACAGAAGAACAATGGGGATTGCTAAATGCCCCAGTTACATTGGTAGTTTCACATTTGAAAAAAAAGCCATGCAATTTTGGGAATCTGATCAATAAGCTGCAAATTCTGAGCTTGCTGGAGTTTCCCCATATCTGTCTGTCTGTTTCTGTAGTCTCTCTAGCCCATAATCAGAGAACAAGTTCTAAACAAACATGAGCATAATTCATCTCACTACTCTGTTAGAAGTCATACAAACACTCTCACATCACCTTGAAAAATAGTTGGTGTGTCGTTCTTTACTATTTTTATTTATATTGTTTAATATTTATATATTGCATTTATACATGCAAATACCAGATGGATTATGTTTTTAAAAGTTTTATCTCTTTCCCTATCCTACTTGCATGATTATTTTTGAATGAAGTAGGTATTTGCAGTTAGGCGATCTTATGGCCTAAGGTGGGTGAAAATTGTTTCCTCTAATAAAGGAACATTTGAATTGCCATGACTTTCTGTGGTTTATCTGTCCTTCTATTCACCTTATTTTGCAGGAATGAATTAATGTTTCTCTCCACAAGTGTTTGTGAACATTATGAGATGTTTTCAAACTATGTGTGGCAATGCAAGATCTTAATATCTCTTGTGTGGCTTAAAAACATCTGTGACATAGAAGTGTGGTGAACAATTGGGTGGTTGCAGTAACTGTTTGTCAGTAGTTGAAGGTGTTACTAAAAACTCCAAGGAAGTGCTTCATGCACAGCACCAGGCTCTTTCCTGACAGAGTGTGTGCAGCCTCTCAGGAGAGCCACATTGGTGCGGAATTGCTGTGGGATAATAATATGGGATGGGCAACATGGAGTTTTATTTTGTTTGTTTTGTAAACAGGATTTGGGCTCTCACGTGCCTTCATGGTTTGTCCAGAGTTGTGCCCACAATTCGGGTGAAATGTTTGATTTGGGGCAGAACTGAGAGGTTTGAGTGCACCCAGATCTGCTCACGGCTAAGAAGTTTTTTTACAAAGCAGGACTAGGAGGCTGTACAGCCAGTTAGAGGGATGCAGACAAGTCTGGAGTGGCTGAAACCTTTTACTGTTTGGCCTTTGAGGGCAAAGCTGAATTGTAGCAGGGAAATGCCTGCATTGCCAAGCCTTTCTCGTGACTGACTGAGAGGTCAAAGTGAGGAGATAGGAATGGAGACTGCTCTAGTTGCTTGCTCAGTGATTTTTCTTCTTTCTAGCTTTTAAAGTCATACTGCTTTTTAAGGACTTTCTCCCTTCTGCTCTGCACTTCAGGTTTTCTTAATCTGTTCAGAGGCATATAAAGTACCACAGCCATGACACCACCTAAGGAAAGTTTGGCAGGGGATTGCAGCCTATTAAGGGCCTGAGGATTCATCCCACTGCACTCCTTACATTATAACCATTTCCAATTTCAGTTTTCAGGTGCTTGGTTTAGTAGCAACAGACTGCAGAAAGCTGACTGACTAATGGCAGAAGACTTCTGTTCGAAACCTAATTTTCCATCAAGCTGGTTCTGATGGAAGAGATTTTCAGCAATTCCCTAAACAGCATGTACATAATTAAGAAAAAGCCCATGTGGTTCTCAAGCCTCCAGCTTTTGTGAATGGTTTATAAATTGCTCTAGCCCAATAATCTTTCTATTCATTATTTCATTTTAAGTAATCCTGCAGAAAAATTAGATGTCTTGAGTGTTTATTCAGTGTACTTTCAGAGTGGCAAGCCAAAATGTCACAGGCTAGTGAAGAGCAAATATCTCTGAGTTATTAAACTTGTATATCTTGCTTGCTTCTTATTGTAATCTGTTCAGTTTGCATTTTCTGTCCCTTGAAAATTTCCTTGATGACTGATATATCTGACACTCTGATTTTTTCAATGTGAGGATGTTTCATTTATTAGCCTGTGGAAAACTCATAGGTGGAGATTGGTATCTTGCTTCCATTCTTATTTTTGAGTCTGTTTTTTCATTTTTTGATGGGTGTCTGATGCACAAGCTTCCTCTGGTAATGCAGAAGAAAAAAAAGCCCCAGGCTGTGTGATCTCACAGCCCACACAGCAGGGCTATGGAGAGGTCAGAGATGTAGGTCTGCTCTTTCTGTGCCAAGGCACTCCAGGCTGGCACACCTCTGCACAGCCTGTTCCATGCATGTAGTCACATCAGGCCTGCAGGGAGACTGGGAAAATGCCTCACTCTACCTTCAGATCTTCACCAGAATATCAGTAGTTTTCTTTACCTTTGTACCTGCTACTGGCTTGTGCTTTTTAAGATTATTTCTTTGTGGGTTTTTTCCTATTCCTGCTTCTTAAACAAGAGCAAGGTTTTCTGTGTTTGTCTGACGTGCAGCGTATTTTCAGGAGCATTACACAGACAAGAAGCATGGTTTTCAGATCATCTTGTTGCAAGTAAATTCAGGAAACTATCTCTTCAAGTGTTCTTCTGTTGTTCTTCATGTAAGATCAATCCTGACTGGAGGTAAAGACCTTTGATCTGCAGAAGTCCAGACTGCACATGTTCAGCTATTTCAATCCCATCTAGAGAGAATCAGTCCATCTGTAAGCATTTCTTGTAGTATTCCCACACTTGTGCTCTTTTGGCCTTAGACAAAAATGAAAGATCAGGATCTTAAAATCTGAGAACCAAAGGTACCTCTCTTGTTGTTCTGTTGTACAACTTGCAGTGATCTGCTGCTGAAGAATTAGTAAAGTTAAAGCTTAGATAACATTGTTTTCCGAAGAGCTAAAATCTCTGTGGCTTCTTTTGAATTTGGTAAGAGCATCTGTGTATTCAGCGCTCCTGAAAAATCAATCCACTGATTTGGGATGTGAACCTAAATAATAAGTTGGTAGAAAGTTAACAAACTCCCACAGATGCATTTGACTAAGGGACACACAGGTGTACAGGTTAGAGGGGGTAAAGAATTGGGAGGAAGTTGTGTTTAAGCCAGCCTGCACCTTCTTCTGCCTTATGTGACTCAGTTTCCTGCCTCCATAGGTTTTAGAGTGTTTTCTCTTCCCCACAGCAGCTGTTTTACAGTAGGTGATCTGTGGTACCCAGGCATCAACTCCACATCAGGATTTAGGTTTCCAAGTGCAGGGCCTCCCATGAACATGACTAATGAGACTGTTATAGGTCGTAACTCTTTTCTTCTCAAAAGTATTTACAAGTAGTATCATTTTACCTACCATTCAGGAGGGATGCTTAAAAAATACCTTGCTTTGCAGTATTTTCTTAGTCAAAAACTGCACCTCTGCCTATGATTCTCATGTCACTTGTGTCCACAGTTGTGCACAACTGGTTGGAAGCAGAGCTGAAATGCCTGTGAATCTCTTCAATGGAAACTATATTTATGTTTGTGGGTGCTAACTTTGTAATGAATTGGACTTTCAAGTGCTGTAATGGCAAGGGAAGGCAGTGTACACTGAACAACACTCCACGCCATCTCCCTTTCCAAGTTCACACAATCTTTAAATAAAGCAAATATTTTGCTAATTTTTATGTAATATGTTGGTCTTCTAGTCTGTTCTTCTCATTAAAGAAACACTGTCATGGCAGGCTCTTCCTCTTCTATTTTAGCTGAATGAATAGCATCATATTCTGGGAGTTTTTTCCAGGCAAACTGTCGTGCATGCCACTCTGCAAGGAGATGCAGAAGGTAGAATTTTTGTAAAGTGATTTGAGACTTGAGCAGTTGATCTCCAGTGAGAGCTGTCTGCTTATTCCTTCTCCTGCTAAAGGCATCAGCTGAAGATTGTTGGTCCTCTTGCTTTCTGAAAATGTGTAACTGAATGAAAGACAAAGTGTTTCATATATCATGATATATTTCATATATCTTGATATATTTCATATATCAAGAAAGGATATTGCTTTGGGTTTTCTTTTCTTTTTTAATAGTTGCAAATACAGTGATATTGTCTTACTCAGTAATACTTGTGATCTGTGGCTGCTTCCTGTCATTGTCAGTGGCCATTACTGAATATTTCACAGTAAGTGGTGGTTCCCCTCTCTCTATTTCAGCCCCATCCTCAAAAGCGGGTGTTTGCAGCACATAATGTGCTGCCTGTTGGGCCCTATTCTTGCCTCTAGCAGAGGGTTCATTAAAGCCCCAAAGAATGGGATTTAATAACTCTTCCAGATTTTTTTTGCTAGACTTGTCTATGATCACTAATTCTCATCCAGATAGATTTCCAAGTCTGCTTTTAGTTTCAGCTCACAAATTCATCAGTTGTGATGGCCATTCATCAATGGCCACATCAGCAAAATCTCTAAAAGTGCAGTATTTTTAATTTGTGTGTCTTGCCAGAAACAGGAAGGATTTCTCCCTTTACCTTAGAACTATGAAGAAAATTGTCTTTTCATCAATCCCTCTTCCTCTCTACAAGACATCTCCTCAGATGACTCGGTTCCCAAGAGTTTTCTCAGCTCTTAGCTCAAGGGGGTTGGCATAAAAAAATCCTTTTTCCAGATTCTGGGAGTTAACAAGCTAGGTAACCAAACTGAGGGGCTGAATACAAAATTTCATGCCCTCTTAGTTTAATAGGGTTCCCTAGGAAGTGCGTCATGTGTCGAAAAGCCAACAGTTCATGAAAGCTAACTCTCTATAAATAATCAGCTGGGAAAAATAAAGAGGATAGACAAGACTGGAATTTACAAAATTTTAGGCAGGAAAAAAATAAACAGAAACACTACCATTTGCTTCAGCTGTGCAATATAAATAAAGTGGGAAAGCTTCTTCAGGCACCAATAGAAACACAGATTTCCCCCATAAAATTCTTTACAAATCTTAAATAGTGAAAATCAAGGCAGGCAGGATTATTTCTCATCATTTCAAGCACCAGACTTTTGCTTTTATTCTGAATAGGATAAGCTTAAAGACAAATATGATCTGGGGCTAAATTAGAGCCTTCCATGTATAAAAAAGCAACACTGGAAGTTACAGATTAAAAGAAGGAAAAATCAGTCATTTTATTTAAAGGCTTCTGCCTGCTCACAGGAGGACAGGGGTCAAATCTGATTCAAGTGGTGAGTCCTCCCTGTGGGCAGAGCTGTGCTGTGGTCATGGTTGTAAGGGACTTGACATGAGTGGATTGCTCTTACTTTCACCAACAGAGAAGGCAGAGGCCTGGCTTGGGGATGCTTGTGTTGGATCCTGTCTGTCAAAAATTGAAAGCCCACTGAGATGTTTGGCTGTGGCTGAGGAGAGGATGGTCTAGCACAGCAATGCTGCGTCTGTGCATATGAACTTGCCTGGTGCTGTTCTTGCAGTCACTTCTCTGTGCTCTCCTAATGCCTAATTAGAAGCTGAGCAATTAGCTCAGAAAGCCTTAGCAGAGTTTCCTTTTGGAAATTGGTGCCTTTGGTGTTACACAGACAAGGTGAGTCTGGCTGAGTTCCCAAGACATTGCATGTAATAGGAAAGCAGCAGGTAGTACCAGTTTTAATAAGGCCCCTTGATGCCCTTATCTGCTGATAATAACTTTAATTGACAGTTAATGTTTCAGCTGCATAAACATTTGTCAATTACTATTTATGCTTCAGAGAAAGGATACTCTTGATAATAGAATCTTTAACCTCAGATCTTAAGCAACTTTTTAAATCACAATTTGAGACAAATAGGATGCTTTAGAATTTTTTTACTGGCTACAGGAATCATGTAAATTAAACCACTCTAAATATATCTACTTGAAGAGTTCTTACTTTACTATTTCTATTTTTAGAATGATTATGAGTTCCAAGGAATAATTTACCTTGTAAAAATAAAATCTCAGGCACCACAGTTGCGTTGCTGCCCATCTCTGGGATCTTTGCAATGGGAGAAGTTCCTGTATGCTGTTGCACTTACAAACAGCTGTTCATGGACAGTTACATCCAATGCCCATTGGTCTGGGGCCTCGTGGAGGGTGTATCATCATCAGGCTTATGGGCAGCTGTAAGTGATGTGTTTATGATGCTGCTGCTGCTGCTTCTGCCCATTCCTATTGCCCTGGACTGTGGGGCTTGGTTGCTTAGAGACAGACTTATGAGATGACAGTGGTGTTTATCTCTTGACTCTCAGCAAGTAAGGAGTATTAATTTGTAGTTCATATTGTAGCTGACTTTCTCTTTGGTTTAATAAATCCAGTGTGTTCAGTGCATTCCCTGAAAGCTTTCATTTAGCTGAGTTTTCCAGTTGTCTTAAAAGTATGGCACAGCAGGCATCGGATGTGAGCTCCCAGAGCAGGGCAGAGATTAATACCAAGTGTGACATTTGGAAGAGTGTCTAGGGGAATGCACTATGCCTGCATATTGCATTTCAAAAGCACTTTACCACTTGCCAGCCTTTTTATTTTTCTCGAATTTCAAATTCCTACGGGAGTTAGACTGAAAGGGAAGAGTTTTTATGCTTCTCTAAAATAACTGCTTACGTCTTATTGCGTGCAAATTAACTCCCCCCTCCCCAACTTTTCACACCATAAATGTGCAGCAGACAGAATAAAAAAGCAGGGAACCTGACACAGTACTGAGCTATGCCCAGTGGAATTCCTCTGTCGCTGTCTCCCTTTTCTACTCCAATCCCCAAATTCCTCCAGCCTCTTCCTTCCCTTCTTGCTGCGTTTTGCCCACCCTTACCTTCTCCAGTTATCCTGACAGAGCAGCCAACATTTGCAGAGCTCCTGGCCAGCTCTCAGCAGTGAGACAGATGTGCCTTTCCTGTGGGCTGGTGGATGAAGAACATTGCGGGTTATGTCGTGTGTAAAGCAGAGTCTCACAGATATGATCTTGTGAGCTACAGTCTACTGCGTAATATGACAAGAGAAAGCCAGTTGGTGTGTCATCAGGGAGGCAGCAAAGTAGCAAGGCTTATTATGTTCTTGTTTTCACTTTCAGTTCACAATTTAAATACCCTCAAGGGATAAAATTTCCCTGCTTATAACAGTCATTTTGAATGATAATGTCATTGAAAATTTCATTTTTCCTTTGCACAGGAAGACAACAGCTGTTTTCTGCAAGGCAGAGAGGTGCGCAGAGAAATTGTAATCTCTGCCACAATTCTTCAATACTGTACAACAGAGGCTTTAGCATCCGTCATTTACTCAGAGTGGTGCATGTTTGTGCAGCACCTAGCAGAATGATACTTGTTTTCTTGATGCTTGTCTTTTTGGTGCTATTCCAATTGAAATGTAGTAATAGAAGTCATACAGTGCAAATATATTGCAGTTCACGTAAAGGGATGTAATCAGCAGTTCATGCTTGTGTTTTTAACTGTTGCATTCAGTGGAAATGTTATTAATGCAAGCAAGAGCAGTAAAATTTTGTCCCAAAACATCTAGTTTTGCAATGTCTGAGTACTTAGATATGCAATACCTGGCAGGCTAACATTCTGTGTGAGACTGGGGGAGAATGAGCTCCTGCAAAATTCTTCCTAAATTTCTTCTTTCTTCCCTGAGCAGAGAGGAGTTGCATTACCATGATGATATGTGCACTCTCACTGCAAATCAGCCAGGTGGAAAGAAAACAAAATGCTTTTCTCTGCATTAGCTGTCTCAAGTGCTCAACACATGTCATTGTGAGGTGCATGGGCATGTAGGGAGTTCAGCTGTGACATGGGACTTGTCCTTGCTTCTCATAGAGACAGATGCATCCCACAAATCGTGCCATTTGGCACAGATTCGGTGTCAGTTGGGAGCTCTGCTCAAGCCCCAGTAGTATCACCTCTGCCTGAGCTTTCCCATGCCATATGGACATGTCTGATGGAGAAGCAAGAAGGGATTTTCTAGGAGTAGTGAGAAGGCTGTAGCAACTCTCAGGGAGGGCATCTGTGTTTACTTGTTTTAGCACTTCATAGCAACCACAAATATATAAAGACTCTTATTTGTGGATGATTGCAGTCACCCCAGGTGCATCCTGGCAGGTTGATAATAAAAGAGAAATAATGCAATCTATGAGAACTTCTGCATCGCCCTCTAAAAAAGGGATGGGTACCACTGATCAAAACAATGGGTAACTTCTGTCCTTCTTCTATGACTCTTCTGGATATCATTGCCTGTGGATGTTGGGAGTGTGTTGACTTTTAGCTGTTAACAAGTCATGGTGGAGAGAAGACTCATGGGTAGAAAGAACCTCAGGACTTCAGCAAAGCCATTGACACCATCTCCCATGGCATTCTCCTAGAGAAGTTGGCAGCCCATGGCTTGTACAGGTGCACCCTTCTCTGGGTTAAGAACTGGCTGATGGAGGGGCCCAGAGAGTGGTGGTGAATGGTGCTGCATCCAGTTGATGTCTGGTGGTGTCCCCCAGGGATGAGTGTTGGGCCCAGTCCTGTTTATTATCTTTACTGATGATCTGGATGAGGGGATCGAGTGTGCCCTCAGTAAACACCAAGTTGTGTGGGAGTATTGATCTGCTGGAGGGCAGGAAGGCTCTGCAGGGGGATCTGGACAAGCTGGATAGATTGGGCAAGGCCAACAGTATGAGGTTCAATAAGGCCAAGTGCCAGGTCCTACACTTTGGCCACAACAACCCCATGCAGCACTCTTCTGGGAGAAGAGTGTCTGGAAAGTGGTCCAGCAGAAAAGAACCTGGGAGTGCTGGTTGACAGCAGGCTGAACGTGAGCCAGCAGTGTGCCCAGGTGGCCAAGAAGGCCAGTGGCATCCTGGCCTGTATCAGGAACAGTGTGGCCAGCAGGACCAGGGAAGTGATTCTTCCTCTGTACTCAGCACTGGTGAGGCCACATCTCGAATCCTGTATCCAATTCTGGGCCCCTCAATTCAGGAAGGACACTGAGGTACTGGAGCAAGTCCAGAGAGGGTCAATGAAGCTGGTGAAGGGTCTGGAGAAGAAGTCCTTTGAGGAGCAGCTGAGGGAGCTGGGGGTGTTCAGCCTGGAGAGGGGGAGGCTCAGGGGAGACCTCCTCACTCTCTACAACTACCTGAAAGAGATTGTGGCCAGGTGGGGGTCAGCCTGTACTCCCAGGCAACCAGCAACAGGATGAGGTTTAGGTTGGATGCCAGGAAGAATTTCCTCACAGAAGGGGTGATTAGACATTGGAATGTGCTGCCCAGGGAGCTGGTGGAGTCACCGTCACTGGAGGTGTTTAAAGAAAGACTGGACATGGCACTCAGTACCATGGTCTAGTTAACATCGTGGTGTTCTGTCATAGGTTGGACTCAATGATCTCATAGGTCTTTTCCAACCTAATTGATTCTGTGATTCTGTGATGACTGACTTTACAACATGGGGATGTGCTCTAGCATCATCTAATCAACATTGGCTTGAACTTCAGTCACTACCATGAACATAAAGGCTATTTGTATGTCTCCAGATTAACTTAGTTCAAAAAAATTATTTGCTTTTCTCATTCTCATAGTTTTCTTGGTCCTTGTTTAGGGTGACACAATGGAGGCACACAGAGAAATTCAGCCCTGCCTCCAGGTTATCCACAGTGTGTGGTCAGTCAGATGGCTGAAAGAGGCCAAGGGCTGAACCATTTAGAGATGGGGTTTGCTGCCTTACTGAACATGGCTGCTCCAGTAGTGTCCAACACCTGAGAGCACCAGAGCAGCTCTGTATGGGTATAGGATTGGCATTCATTTTGATGGGTTTGGACTCAAGCTCCATCTATGCAAGGAGTCATTCCTAAGACATGGGGCAAATGATTCCTGCCCAAACCAAGCAATTAATTGCCCTTTTCACAGAACTGCTGATGACAAACCGCTGTGCTTTAGCTCTCCTGTGGTCAGGTCTACAGTATAAATCTCCCACTCCCTCATAATAGGATGGGCCTTTGTGTACTGGGTGGGAGGGGAACCACACACTCAGGGTTCCTGGGAAGGCAGTCAGACAGTAGGAGAGAGTAGGAGGCCTGTACAAATCCAGCTACAGATGTAACAGAATTTCAGCTGCTGGCATCCAGCTAAGCCCCTGCAAGGCATAGAGACAGACATCACAGCAGCACCAGCTCTAGTGAAGCAGCTGCACGGATCACTGCCCACCTGAATTAGGGGGATTTCTTTCCCCAGAAAGCCAGCAGTGTCACTGCTGTTTGAAGGATATCTTATTTTACAGTCTGACTGTATGTGCATGAACACAGTTATACAGAAGCTCAAACAACTACGTGAGCTGCTTTTGTATAAGTGCAAATAACAATACGGCAGAACTGTTGCATTACTGAAAGTGGCCCAGGCCCAAAGCAGGATTTGGTTCTATGCTTTGGGCAATGGGGTTATGTGCTGGTACCAGATGGAGCTTTTAAATTTTCATCAGCAGGTTTATGAAAAGAAGAATACCCTTTTATCCGCCCCCAGGTCTTTTACTAATAAGGTGCAAATGCTGAACTTCAATTAACATGGAGTGGAAGTGCAGATGAAATAATACACTTTCTTACTGATGATTATCTATCATGTGAGATTGAAATAGAGATATGAATAATGACCTGTTTCAGTTTTTTGGAGCTTTTCTGTTGGTTTTTTTCCCCCCTTTAATGCTTAGTAGTATAATTATGTGAAAATAGCTAAAAATAATGAGCCAGATTCTCTGGTGATCAAATTCTGCTACAAGCAAACAGAGGGAGATTTTTGAGCCCTACTCATCTTTGCATTGACTTCTGTAGGTGTTGGGCCAAGCCAGGACAGGGATGTGTGACAGCTGTGTTGTTCAGTTCGCCATGGAGGTATTTTACAAAAGAATTTACAAAACTACATTTTTCCTGCTGCTGAGAGATGGCCAGAGAGGTCTAAGCTTTGCAGCAACATTGTGCGTTATCAGGGAATCCCAGTTTTCTTGAGGGGTGCAGGTGCATGGAGAGGCAAAGGGATTGATTCATTGAGTGCTGTCTTTGCCTTTAGCAGCATGTTTGCAATGTGTGCTTGTGTGCTGTACGTGTGCCCCAGATGAGAAGCCTTTTCTGGACCCTGCAGGCATCCAGCTACTGTGCTTGTTCCCTGTGCTTTATGAATCATTCAGGTTTCAACAGCAGTGTCAGCTCTTTAGAGGGTGTTGAGTAAGGTTCTCTACCTTAACTGATATCTCTTAGGGAGGAAAAGGTCAGTCTTGGCACATAGTTGGAGAACATATTGGGAAATTGTCAGGAAAGCTGAGGAAAGGTGCAGCTTTGTGAGGTATAGATTGCTTGTGGGAATTGTACATCCAAGCCTTTCATGTCACAGAAACGTAGAATCATGGAATGCTAAGGGATTGGTATGGACCTTAGACACTACATAGTCCCAGCCCCCCTGCTATGTGCAGGGACACCTCCCGCTAGACCAGGTTGCTCAAGGCCTTATCCAGCCTGGCTTTGAACACTGCCAGGGTTGGGGCATCCAGCCCTGTTGGATGTCTTGCCTTAAGGAGGCTTTGCTGGAGGAGGAATCCAGAGAGGATAGGGTCTACTGTTGGAAAACAGAGATACATAAATTTGAATAGTAACTGAAAGAAAACTGTTCTCCCAATAATAATAATTGAGTATGTTGTGATGAATCAAACCCCAGAATATACTCCTGAAATACTTACTGGTCTTTTCTTCAGTGATTGTGCTTCAACAGGGGGTGTCTGCTCTATAGACCATTCTGGCTTTAGAATAAAATAGCGTAGAATCGTTTAAGTTGGAAAAAACCTCTAAGATCATTGAATCCAACCATAAACCTCATAATGCCAAGCCCACCACTAAACCATGTATTCAAGTGCCACATCTACACATTGTTTAAATACCTCCAGGGATGGTGACTCAACCACTTCCCTGGGCAGCCTGTTTCAATATTTGAGAACCCTTTCCATGAAGAAATTTTTCCTAATAGCCAAACTAAGATTGCGGGAGAAAGGCAGAGCAGCATTGCAAAGGTCTCCCCTGACAACGTGAAACCAAGAGGAATTTTTCTCTTACCCTGGTCGTGTAGGCTTGAGACTTGTAGCTGGAGGCAGCTGCTGCTCTTTTACAAAATGTGGCTGTGAGCAAGAAGTAGCAAGAAGACAGCACAGGGTTTTACAATTCCTACAGGACTCTTGAGTGCAAATGCCACTTGATTCAATTATCAGAGATGCATGAGGCTTCAGTTCTAGCTTAGCATAGGCACCAAGGCTGAGAGATTATTGAGGAAAAATGGATCTGTTCTTTGATTTGCCATTTTTATGGCGTATATCATTGTTAAAAGAGGGCCACTAAGCTTTTCTTTGTACTGCATTGGAAGTGACACGTTGCAAGAGGAGAAGTTCTGTTTAAAATTGCATAATCAGAGATGAAGTGAAATGGAAGCGAAAGATCAAAGATAGGAAGTAGGGAGAGAAAGAAAGAGAGCATGTACAGTATGGCTACACAGACATCTGAATTTCATTTTAATGAATCTCTGCTCAGGAAGGGAAGGGTAGCTGTTTGTGTGCCAGGAGGGAAAGAACAGCCTTCTGCCACACACTGAGATTTTCTTTGAACATCATCTCTTACCAAAATGAAGGACTGCACTCTGCTTCATATTTCACAGAATTAGAAAAGACCAAGCTATTTTCCGATTCCCTGCATCTTGCTTATGTAACTTGCAGATGACAAGGCTGTGCAACCTCTGGCTGAGCCCTGGAAAATTTCCTTGTCAGTGAGTCAGGTGCTTGGCAAACAGTCTGGCGCAGAGGGCTTGGAGATGACAGTGACGTTAGAGGCGTTACCTGGGTACCAGAGCCCAGTTCAGAGTCTTTATGAAGGCTCTTCCCACTAGAAGTGTGCTGACCATCTTGACACTTCCTACTAGAAGTGTGCTGAACCAGGCAAAGACAAGATGGCAAAGACATTTTGTCGTTGCCAAGCGTCTCTGTTCTGCTGTATTGTGTCTCTGCTATGTGTGTTAATTATGTGCAAGTACAAAGCATCCGCCTGGGTTGCACTGAAGCAGAAGAAAGCCACAGCCCTGACTGTTATCTAGAGATGTGGGTCAGCAAGGAAGGGGGAGAAGAGCTAGGCAAGAATGAGTCCTCAGCCTTTACGTGAATTTTATCTATAAAAATTCTTTCAGGGTGTGGGGATGACATTTAGTGCAGCAGGGCTGCAAAAGTGGGACTTCTGGGGAAGCACAGGGTCCCCCTTTTCAGTCTGCATTCCAAAACTCCATGCAGTCACTGTAACAGCGTTGGTTTGGAGGCTGTAGATCTGACTGAAAGCTAGAGGACAGGATTGCACGTTGTGCTGTAGGACTTAAGTTGAGAACTATGAAAAGGGAAGGATTAGACCCAGAGATGAGGGGAGAAAACCGAAAGAGATGCAGAACTGTTTCAGCAGCAAACCTGTGGGTCAGCTGCAGTAGATCCCAGTTACTACCTCTTTGGAAGTATGACTGAGGAGCCAGGAGGTTTGTACCACCAATTAGGTTCAGTCACTGCAGTGTCAAGGCTGGGACAACTGTGAGATCCCCAAATACAGTCCATCCTGTATCAGTCTATGCAGCAAACCTCCCTGGCAGTCCAGCCACATTTAGAGCAATACTTAGCTCGGTGGTGCAAAGAGCCTTTTTGCCAGACTGCAGTGGGACGGGGACAGAAAGAGATTTTGCCACAGGGATGACCTGGTGACTAATGATTTCATTGATCATGTGCTTGCAGGAGAGAGCAATCTATCATCTGCAGTTCCTGCAGGCTTTTCTGCTGAAGGCTCTGAGAAAGCAAACGTGAGATGTTATCCAAAAGCCGGGCTGTGTGAGCCCACGGAACCTGATGATGCCGCGCTCTCATGGATGTACAAACGTGACAGTGCTGAAGACCCCAGCATCAGGAAATCTCTTGATGACTTCTACAACATGTATTGCAAAAAACAACCAGGGAGAATGGATCCAACTTACGAGGCTGCATCACAGTGTCTGTCACGGAAGATTTCGGAGCTGGCAAACCGGGATGGAACTAAGTATGCATCACGTTGCCTGCAAATGGCACAGTTGGTCTTGAACAGAGACGGGTGCAAGATCTTTCCAAACCACCCCCCTTCTGCCTGTTTTTCGAAGCCAGCTGAAGGAGGAGTCTTGTTGGAAGACAGAAAGAGAACACCTGGGCTCTCAGATGACATCCTCCAACTCCTCTTGAAACAAACACAGGCAGAACATAGCCCTGATGTGTCACACGAGAAGTGAGCAAGACAGTGGTTTGTTTCTGTCATTGGAGCTTTGCTTTCACTCTAAAAAGAGGTGACTTCCTTAGAAAGACACTCTTCTCCTGGCATCACCTTCAACACCAGACACTCCATGGAGGGGTTCACCTGGAGCAGACCTTGCCACCTTGTTCTCTGCAGGGCAGCACTGCACGAGGAGCACTTGTGGTCCCCATGTAACTGCTTGGGATGTGTCTGTAATTGGGTTGGGTGATGCAGTGTTTGTTGCTGGGACATCAAACGTGATAATTTAAATCTGCCAGGCTTTTAAACTGACTTACATTTCTACCCCAGCTGAATCGTGGCCCTACCCAAATTCAGTCCCTGTGTAGGCATGGATGTCCAAGTGCTGTTGATTAGGACAGACTGTTTGAATGAACTTGGCATGGTATGCCCCAGACCTAGAGAGGGGCGCTTAACATTTTATTCTGTTCCCAGCTGATACTGTAACATGTATGCCTCCACTGGGATGCCTGTTAGCTGTATGTGTTTACCTGCAGACATATGATCCCACAGATCATGACTGCAAATGCAGGTGAGCTTTTCCAAGAGAAAAAGTGTGTATGTGCATGAGAAAGAGAAAATACAGCTGCTGAGCATGTTCCATGACAGCACTTCTGTCCTTTTTACCATCACCCCTCCAACAACCTTCAGTTCCTTTCTGTCTTTCATGATGGCGCTAATGAGATCCCTGGAGGAATGTTCCCTTTAAAATAAAACAGATCTCTCTGAGTCCAAGAAGGCTGACATCAGTCAGCAACAGAACAATGAACCCCCACACAACCACTTGAGGTCTCTCTCTTGGAGGCCTCCTTGCTCAGTGGCTTCTTTGCTGCCTTGCTCCCTCTGCCAGGCAGACAAATTGTCTTTGTGCTTATTTTCCACCCACTGGCTTGTCCCCTGAAAGAGAGGATTGCTGTAGTGATGTTGCTGGCTGACTGAGGAGGTCATTCTCCAGTGTGGATGTGATCAAGGTGGCAGCATATGGGCAAAGAAGAAAGGATGGACAGTCAGGGTCTCAAAGGTCAACGTTAAGGTTCCCAGCTAATGTGGTTACTCCAGTACAGCCACACTGCTTGCACCAGTTTTAGTATTTGATCTTCAGCGTTTCAGTTTGGAGACAGCCCTTACCTTACCAGCCCAGTTGCTGAGCCCTCTCATCAGTTCCCTTTCCACACTGGCCAGATATCAGGATGGGTTTTGGTGTTCATGCGCATCAGATTCCCTGCTTCAGTTTCACACAGGGCTGCTATTCCTGCCTTGCTGCCCCTGGCAGATTGGCACAGCAGCTGTGCTCTGCAGGTGTTTCCAGCAAAGGCAATGGAAATTTGGCTGTTGACTTTAATCAGAACAGGAAGAGGCCCTGCTGGCCCAGATGGCTGCAAGTTATGGCCAAGGTCTTAGGACTTGGTGCAAAGTCTCTTTGCAAATAGATTTATACTGGAACTGCCTGGTTTAGTTTCCTGTCCTTGAATCATCATGGAACTGATACATCTGGCTTCTTGGTGCTTCCACTTGGTGTTTTGCTTGCTTGCTTTTATGGCAGAGGTGCTGTACATGTGCTGGAGGGCACAGAAAATATTGAAGCAGACCCTCATCTGCTCCCCTGCTGCTCAAGTTAATGGTTCTTGGGAAAAAAAAGAGTTGAGATGAGAGTGCAGCATCAGTTCTGTGGCAGCAAATAAATCCACAGGTGCTGGTGTGTCAGAATCCAGATGAAAGCATCCTGCAGGCAAAAACTATAGACAAAGGTGATACTAACTAGTTTGACAATAGATACAGCTGGAAAAAGGAAACATGCTCCTGAGTGTGCTATCAGTAATTACAGTAACACTACTGGCCTCTCCCTACCAGCTCACACTGCTGAACCACCACAGATCTGTCACAGCTACGAGGGCATTAATACTGACAGATACAGGGATCTATTGCTGAGGGTGGACAGGGAGGAAGGAAGGTCTTCAGTGTGAATCAGATGGTGTTGCTTTTCATTTTTTGCCAGCATTTATGCTGTTCCACACAGTTAAATTAGTTGCCGTGCAAAACCCTTTAACAGCCATTTTAAGGGAAATAACCTCCTGGGAAGAGAGAGATTGAGAAATCAGAGGTCTGCATCTGAATCCCTTTAGTTGCTGTATTTGGTTTGGTGATGCATTGGTCTGTGGTTTGGGTTAGCTTTGAAACCATCTAGTCTCCTATTCAGAATTTTCTTAAAAAAAGACCAAAGATGTGCAATTTCCACAAAGAAAGCTTGCAGCAAAATATGAAGTTCCTATTCTTTAGGAGAGTCCTGCTGCTACTCACGTCTGAGAGATACCTACTGGGTTTTGATGGAAGAGAAAAGAAGCCCTGATTGACTCTAGTCTGACCCCAGGTTAACTCTAGAGACAGACTTGGTTTTCCTCACTCATAACAAACGTGAGGTGTCTACCTGGAGCCCCTCTTTGGGGTGTACACAGGGTGCTCCTCCTGAAGCCTGATTAACCTGAGCTGCAATAATTTTATCCCCTTTTTGAATGAGATATAAAAACATTCAAAGGAATAACTGTTGTTATCAAGTGTTTTAAAGGATGGCAAAATGGGGCAATCTTTCTTTGGAAGAGGCATGTCCACGCAGGAAGTTAATCTAGGGTCCCTCTGTGGGGGGATCATGCTGCTTCTCTGCACAGAGGGGAGGGGAGGCACCTCTAGTGAGCTCATTCTTCTGCTTCAGCTCCTCTGGGCTCTTGGGGCTGCACAGCCACTGCCTTTAACATCCCAGTTTTCTCATTAGAAATTTCTAGGGCAGCAAGAAGAGATAAGAGGACTCATTACTCTTGAACCCTTTAGGTAATGAGATGTAAGCAATAACAAAATAAAGAATGGGTGGTGGCTGCTGAAAGAGCATGAAGATAGATACTGGCAGAGGAGAGCGTGAAACTGTTCAATTTTAAAGACCAACGTAGGCAGAACAGACTGCATGCAGCTGAAAAATCCGGATTATGACTCATATCTACAAATCTTGGCTGGCATCTTGCAGAGGACATGGTAAACTCTGTGCTAATGAAGCATGCAGTCTTTTGAAAAGTTTGCACCCCTTGCAGTCAGGAGTGCCTGCAGTTTTGTGCTGCTCACTTCCAGTGTCCCGGAGGTATGACCACCCATGGCTTCCTCGAGGTGAAAAGACAGTCTTTTTGCATGTGAAGTACCAAGAATGGTATGAAGCCCTCACAGAAGTGTCTTGTGTTCTGACCATTTCTCCCCAGCCTGTGCAATAATCTCTGGGAAACTGAGGTTTTTTTCCTGAGGAGTGAAGTGCTTTCCTCTCTCTCTGGCTTGCCCTTAACTTAGCTTTGACACTTCTATGGTTTCAGCACTTATCAGAGCACAAGTCATCCTCTCAGAGGCCCTTTGCTGTTGGGTTCTCTCCATTCACTTTGTTTGCTTCTCTGACCCACCCCATCATTTTATTTTTCTTCTCCACTGCAGTATATAAGGCAGGAAATAACCTGTTTTCCTGAAGGCGAGGAACCAGGTGATGCTGGACCACGTTGTACCCAAACATGCTCCACCACCATGAGCTGCTTTGGTTCAGCTTTCCAAAGCAAACTCAGCTGTAACTACTGAACATTTAGCTGCCAGGCAGAAACATGCACCTGAAGTTACAGTCTCCCTGAAACTCCCCTGCCAGTTGATGCCTGTGCTGTGTGCACACTGGTCAAGGTGTCCTGCAAGTTGCCCCTTTGTGCAATAGAAAACATCCCTCTGAGTTGTTGTCTTTCCCCTGCTCTAGGACAAGCACAATTTGCTGCTCAGCAGGACTGGCTGAGCAGAGCTGCCCAGCAGAGTGGTCCCATGCACTTCCAGTGCCCCCCTGCCCTTCTGCTTCTTGCCTGCTTCAAGACCTGTAGGTGGGAATTTTCCCAGCTTTCCCTAAATAATGCTGCTGTGGCTCAAGAGGAGGAAGAGCAGGGACTCTTGATTCCTTTGCTTTCCTTCCAGGGAATGTTTTTCCGTTTGTGATCCTCCTGAGGAGAGAGGCTCTGATGGACTTAAACTGCACAGTGTTCTAGAAGGGGAGCTCACCCTACCTCCACAACTTGCTGACCTCCCCAGCTCTGATGGTTCCCATCTCGACTGCCAAAGCCAGCTGCTGTGACCTCTGTTCATCCCCCTGTGTGCTCTGGTAGTGTGTGGACACTGCTTTTACAAAGACATTTTGTAGCTTACATTGCAGAACAAATCCAAGGGTTTTTTTCCTTCTGCTTGTTCGAGGCTCACAGCAGAGGACCAGCTCTGAGCCTAGCTTAGGACACCACCTGAAAACCTACAACACCTTTCAGGGCTCTGGGTGTACAAGACTCCTCAAGATCTTCAAGTGAAATGTGTAAGTGAAGTAGAAGATGGGGAATAACATCGGTCCCATAGGGTATGACAAGCAAGGCCAAAATTGATCTGTCATTGCCAAGTAGGAGGAGCACAGGACATGGCAAGGACTTGACAGCCATTTCCCAGGGATTTCCCTGATGCACAACCCAGATCCAAATCCCACTCAAGGTCTGTTAGAGATATGTACTCTTTGGATTGGATATTTTCCACCTGAGCCGGACCAGCATCCTTCAGTGTCTCAGAGAGGTGACTCATACTGCTGCAGGCACAAAGCCCTCTGCCCGTGCACACCAGACGCCTGAGTTGCCTTGGGGCTCATCTTAAGGCTAGGTCTGGCAGGCTGTGAGTGCTGCCTCTGTTCCCAGAATACATAAATGCCTGATCCAAACACTTTTGTCGTCCTTGATGACTCCTGCTACTAAGTCATTCCCCACTTTCCTCAGCTGAGAGCTTATCCAGAATGTTTGGTATCAATGGCCTCTCTGATGCTCACTCCAACAGAATTTTTATTTTCCCCTCCCACACAGCTGCTGGTGGGAGGTGCTGATTCATGCCAACGACCTACCCAGTCCTGGAGCCCAAAGGCAGCCAGGGAGAGAGCTGAGCTCCTGCGACAGGCAGGGGCTGAAGCAGGTCCTCAGCAGGTGTCAGTGAAGTGAGTGGAGACAGGGCCATTTACACCAGTGGAGGATTTTCCCCCAGGAGTTTGAGGTGTTTTGGTATTTCGGGACATGTGGTTGTTAAATTCAGTGTACAACAGGCAGTATACATCCTGTATAAATGTGTCTATTGAGCATTGGTGATTTTGTGTGGGGCATATGTTTTCCCACAATACAGAAGTTCATTTTAAAAATACCCTATTCTGTAGGCTTTCCCTAATAACTGTTTTCCCACACACATCTATTAGGCAACAGCATATGTCAGCATTTCTTCCTTAAAAGTAAAATCTGGCACATACATAACACACAGAGCATGAAATAATAAGATGTGATAAAACAGTAACTGGAGCTAACCAAAGCCAGAAAACTCATGGCTGGAAGGTCAAGCCTTTATTTAAATCCCCTTTGCAATGGCCTATTTGTTTGCAGGTGCTGTGAATTGAGAGGGAAAGTCTTGCAATGAAAGAACATCTGTCATGGAAAATTTTACCCTGAGTTCAAGCTGAACAAACTTTCACTCGCCCTAGAAAGTAGGTTCTTGTAATGGGAAATGTCAGTCAGCCTTAGGGCAGGTGACACTGTCCAGCATTGTCTGCATTTCTGGGTAAGATGCAGTACCTGAGCCAGAAATGCTGCTAAACGGGTGCTAAAATCAGCACCTCCCAGCCAGAGAAGCAGGGTGATTCTGTGATTACAGATACTGAGGTGGGGATGCTGTGCCCTGCAACACATTTTCAGTGTGCCTTTCACTAATTGGTTGGTTCTAAGTTCCCAGCAGCTTGTTTTGGGTATCTGGGAGCTTCAGAGAAAGAGTGAGAAGGCAGGACATATAAACTTACATCTTTGTCTAACACCAGCTCCTCTCAGAAGGCTGCAACTAGAGGTTGAAATAATAATAGGGGTTTTGTGTCTGTGGGCCAGGCCACTTGTTTAACAAGCAGCTCAGCATGTGTTCTGTGAGGCCAGCTTGTGTTTGCATCCTTAATCTCCTCATTTCTCCCTGGGTTTGGCTGGTCCCTGAGAGGGCATCACTGCTCTGGGTATGGGCTGGGGGCTGAGAGAATGAGGACACAGCCAAAGGTGGCCATAGGATAACTGCTTATGTGTTCTTTTAAAACACTTCTTTCCTCCTTGGCATAGCTGGATGTATAGAGGAGTTGCTTTGGTTTGTATTTAGGGGTGGCTTATTTTTGTGATCTGTGTTCTCACTCAGGAGAAAGGAAAGGTTGATCTTAGGCTTGAGATGTTGGTGCTGTAAAGCAGAAAGAGGCGCCCACAAGTCGAGTTCCACATGTAGTGATGAGAAACCTGTGTATGTGTGGAGAAGTCCCATGTCTGGGTTTCTGTCTCTGGGAATGTTAATGCTGCTTGTCTAGTGTTCAGGAATAGACTTAGGGCACGTGAATCACTGAGAAAAAAAATCTTGTGGGATGAGGAGATACAGACTGCTGTTTTGTAGGCTGGAGGAATCTTACCAAAGGCAGCAGTGAATTAGACTCAAAATGCAGTGGTGTGCTGGACAAGGATCAGGCTGATTTCTGTGCCACTTCCTCCTGTTCCCACTTCCACGGGTTGCTAGTGCTTGATGAGAGGAGATGGTGTCAGCCCCCAGCCTGCCACAAGGGGAAAGAAATGAAGCTGCTAAAGTCCAGACTTTAGCATTTGAGTGCAGCAGGCACTCTTGACACCCCTGATCGTCCTTAGAGCTACTCAGCCTGGGTGGGTCAGTCAGCCTTGGGTGCTCCTAACCTTGAAAGGAGGTATCTTCTTAACTTTGTTCCCAGTGTGATTTTGCCACACTTGGCCCATTTGAACCTGAATTTTCTCCCTGAGGCAGCCACCCAACTTCAATCTGCCTGGAGGAGGACGAGGCACGTGGAAACTCTTTTTTTGCCAAAGCCAGGACATGACACTTTGCAAGCTCAGTATGCCTCACATGAGAGTTGGCAAAACCACCCACTGTGGCTTCCTCTTTCTCATATCCAGGGTAGTAGAGTGTCTTTCATGGTCTCTTGTTCTGCTTTTCATGTTTGCATCACCTTTCCACCCTGAGGGTTACTAGACAAATTTACACTGACAGAGTGTCTTCCAGGTATTTTCATTTCCTAAGGCTACCTTTAAGCCTAAGCCTTTTAAACCTTTTTTATAAGCACACAGCATTTCACACAAAGAGCCTAAAAGTCTTAAAATCAGGGTATGCAAAAGAAAAATATTATATTCTACGGGGAAGAGATGGTAGCAAAATCTCCTCTTGCATTTTGTAGGTTTTGCTCTCTCTTTCATAGAGCCTTTTTGCAGCTGGATTTCTGTTCTTAGTGCCAGTGGGGATTAAAAAGGAGGTTGTGGAAAATTTCTTTGGCAATTCCTTTTGCTGTGTGAGTATGGCTGTCATGAAATAGATCTCTCAGCACTGTGTTTTCAGTCTGGAATTATGTGCCAGGGCATAATTGGATTTTTTTTTTTCAGTACATATATCGTTCAGTAATAAAACCTTTACTTTGAAATAATTACAGTCTGTTGCAGAAATCTATATATTTTTATTTTACGAAATAGAAATTTGCCTCTGAAATTTCCATGATGCTATCAACAACAGAACAATATTGTTCTTACAAAACAGAGCCCTTGCTGAGAGTCAAAGTGCTATAAATATTTAAAGAAATTAATTACTAAGTAAGCCAGACTAGTGCCCCAGTCTTTAAATATTAAATGGAACATATATAGTTGACAAAATGCAGACAGAAACACTGAATGGGGCAATTTAATTGCGTAAATGAAATTATTTGCGGTGCAAAGGCAACTGTTAAAGTCATTTTTGCTTAATGAGAAGCAGTACTCAAAATATGAGGGCTTAAGTTGGCTTTTTTTTGCTTGCTGAAAGAAATTTCTATCCTGTTTTACATTCTACTGCACAAGCCCCGAACTTCACCATGAGGTTACCAGTGTGATTAATTGCATACTTTAAAAAAAAAAAAAATGCAGGGGTGGTTGGGCAGGGGTTGTTCTGTGGAGGAGTTTTTTTGGGGGGAGCACCTCTGTGTGCAGCTCAGCTGGGCCCAGGCTGGAGGGTGAGAGGCTCCAGTGCTCTCAGGATGCTCTCTGGGCATCAGCCGCCTGGGAACTCCAGTCCTGCAGTGATGCCAAGCATCCAAAAGCCAGGCCAGAGAGACATGTTGGCAGCTTTTGGGGACTGTTTGTTGTCCAGGACTTGTCTCTGGTGAGGAGGGTGTTGGGGTGCCCTTACTTCCCCTCTTGTAGAGGAGGAGGCACCTGGGGCTGTGGAGGTGGCTTCTGCTGTCAGCAAGGCAATTTCATTATAGCTGAGACTAGGAGAAGATTAAGTCATAGCCAAATTTATAAAGCCATGAGTAATCATGTAAGGGCTTCTTAGGCCCCTGCTGCATTTTAGCTTGGTGGTTGGTTCATCTGGAGTGGTAGGTTTTGATTAGGACTCCAGCAGATCATCTTCTGGCAGCAGATCAGGTTAGAAGTGGCAGCACTGGCACAATGAAGAGTCTCGTGACTAAAACTCCCAGCAGGAAATGTGCATGTTGTTTCACATCAGTGCCATCTTTCCCGTGGTAATTCCCAGTGTAATTGCAAGAGCTAAGCTGCATTTACTACCTGGAGCAAGCAAGGTCAGTGAGCTGCTATCAGAGAAGGACCTTGGAAGTGGCTCTGGTTTTTGGTGGCAATCATGATGACAGTGCAGTATGGAAAAATTGTCCTTTGTTCCCTATACCCCGAAGGCTGCTTTTTGTTTATGTACTTATTTTTGTATTGCAGCATAATCTAGTTTTCTGCCATCTGAGCTAACAAACACTGAGGGAGGAATGGCTGGGGGGGTGGAAATAGGTGTGTGTGAGCAGCATATGTGAAGATGTTAATGTGGAAAACCTGGGATGTTGGGGAAATGATTGTGTTTATACTTGGTCTCCTCTCTCTTGCCTTTGTTTTGTGTTTGGTGTTTGGGTTTGTGTATTTTGGGTTTTTTTATTCTGGTGATACATTTACAGGTTCTATAGCCTGTGAGTGTATCCAGAGGCCCTGAAGATTTATATTAGCTAGCACAGGGCTTTCTCCAGAAGACCACAGCAGTCTGTGTGTGTATTTTTCATATCCCTTAACAGTTATGACAGGTCTTGTAGGCAGATTTTAAACCTCTTTTTAGTCTGTCCTTATAATATTTAACCTTATTTCTGTGGCATAGATATATTACTGAAGAACTGGAGCTAGAAGGATCCTGCGTGGAAGACAAGAGGGTTACAATTGAGCAAAATCTGCTGCTTTTATAAAGAAGACCAAGAAGGACAACTCAAGAAGATTTGCACTGAACTTTTAAGGTTCTTCTGGTTCTGAAGCAGAAATACGCTGTAAATTCTTTAGATTTCCTTTGAAGAAAGTTTTTGACACTAAAGAGAGGCTTTCACTAGAGGCATGTAATAGATTTGGCACGTATATGGGCACATGCACCCCTGGAGGGTTGTCCCTTCTGCTTTGCTGGCCCGTGTTTGGATCCAGTGGGGATGAGATCCAGCTGAGCCTGTTCCCTCTCCGGTGCGTGTATGTGACGGATTTTAATTCCTCTGAAGTCTTTCACCATATGAACTAAGAGGCACCTGATCCTACCTCGCTGTAGAGCTACTAAGATGATAACTCAATTCCTGGGGTATAGTTCAACTCTGTGTTGCACCATCTTGAATCCACTGTAACAGCTGGTGGGTAGATAGATGTGTAGGGTGATGTATAAAAGCAGGAAAGCCCGAGCATCTGTGCAGATCCATTATCTGTTGTGTTGCAACTAGCATTGCATATGATGAGACCTCTGAAAGGATTTTTGTTGCTCTTACTGAATAGATGCTGTCCCTTAGGTGCTGTCTTTTCCAATTCAATTGTTTATCTCCAGATCCATCCCCTTAGCACCTTCTGAATGAAAGAGCTGAGTTTGTTCACGAGATAGGCTGCAGTATTTTAATTCCATGAAAACTAATTGGCACCCAAGAATGAAGATAATCCCACTAGCACATCTAATTAGAAGAGCAATCCTCATATTCCCCAAGCAGTCTCCTCTCGATTTAGGAGTTCAGACACAAAAATTTGCTTGTCATCCTTTCAAGTTCTAGCTTCTAGAATGAGCCAAATGTGTGATTTTTTTTTAAAGCATTTGTATTTTAGAGAATCCAGCAGGATAAATACTGTTTATTTCATAGAGCAATAGATTGTCACAACATTGTGAGGCATGTATATCACTGCAGCTGAAGTACTGACACATCTGAGAAGAGAGGTTTGGGGTGTGCCACTCACAACCGATCAAGTGAAATACACCACTGCCTGCAGTAATCCTGATTTAGTGCAGTCACATCTTGCTCCTGCTCTGAGGGGAAACTCATCCCAGCTCATACCTGGCTGCAAGAGTCCATGTGAAGCAACATTGTTTTGAATATAGAGTCTGACTGAATTAACTGTGGGCAAGATGCTTGGATGCTCTGGTTTTCCAGTGCTGGCAAAAAGTCTGCTGAATTGTGTTTTGAAATCCTACCCTGAAGGTGGAGTTAGATATGTACTCCATCCAGTTCTGTCCCTGGACCTGTAACAGACCTCCTGCAAAACTTGCAAATCTTTGTAACTTCAGTTCGGATCAAATCTGACGGTGTGAACATGTGCTCCCGTGCAGACCCTGATGTAACTGGTGGCAGAACATTTCCCGGCAGTGCTTTGACATCTTCATTTGCCAATGGCAAATAAAGGACTTCTTGGTCCTTCAGGATCAGCCCACACAATGCTGAGATGAGGGAGCATTTCAGAGAAATCCTGCAAACCAACCATCACAGAGAAAACAGCTGAGAAGCCCCAGTGTAATTCCTGCTGTGGTGCAGGGGATGGATTAGAAGCCGTGTGAGGCAGGGGTGTGGGACTGCTTAATCTCACCTCTCTGTTCTGCAGCAAGAAGAATTCTGTAGTGGTGGTTGTAGTGACTATCAACAGGACTTGTGCAGTACAGGTACTTAGTGAGAGTTCTTCATAGAAACTAAAAGAGCTGGCTATTTTTATTCAGCATCTTTGTATCACTTGCCCCTTTTGTCTGTCATGTTCAAGATAAGTGTAGCCAGGCAAACGCTGGAGTAGAGCAGTTACACAAGGATAAACCAGAGTGTGCTATTTATATGCCTGGAGAAGCAGAGAAGGCTTAAAAGGCAAATGTTTTGCTTAAAATTCTTTCTTATGAGCAGCTGAGAAGGTTGAGGACAGGCTGAATCCCCACACAGACAGAGGAGGACATGGGGACCTTGGAGCCAGTGAAATTCGTCATTGTCTTTTGTATCAGACTCTTGATTTCCCGAGGCCAAGGGTGGTGATTTCCAAAGAAGCATCTGCTTCTTTGGGGAGACTGGGGCTTGCATAGGCAATATGGGAACAGAATGCAGGAGGGGGAGGCTGAGAGAAGACTGACAGAAGATGTTGCAGATGATTTTCTTTCCACGGTGGCCGTGCAACTGGGTTCTGTTATTTTGCAGAAATTGTAATCCGAATGCAAGATGAACAAGGTGTCTGGTTTTGCCTCCTGCTGTTAAAGGCTGTCTTCTAAAACAGGCTTCAAATGGAGCTGAAGTTTCTGCTTCCTTTGTGCACCACTGAAGCCTCATGTGAGTTTAACTGGAGTATTGTTCTTGTGTCCTGCTTTATATGTTTAAAGGCTATATGGTTATAGCAGCCTGGCATTGTTAATAAAATAATACACAGAACAATAATAGAAATAACTGCCAGTTTGATGTATACATCCATTGTCCTCCATGAACACTGGCAATCAGAGAGCCATCTGCTTAGCTCTGAGGACAAACAAAGAAAACTGAAAAACACACATAATTTGGAGATGGCCCTCGGAGGGTTAATGAAAAGAAAACCAAAATAGATTCAGAGCTTTGCCTGCTTTTGAAGCGAACTGGGCGGAGCATTTGGACTTGCTCTATGGAGAGCTCGTCATAGCTGTCATAAGGACTAATTGGGACAGTGGGGGCTATTAAAGAAAATTATATAAAATTTGATGTCTGTAGGTTTCCTCTGACTCCCCAGAGCATCATCACAGTAAATAAGAGATTTGCCTGCAGAGATGGATGCTAAGAGCAGTGATTTCCACGGTAAAACTCTTGAGGAACACTGCATGTCATTCGTTCACCAGATGACATAAGTACCAGGATCACTTTGTAGTCATTCTCTGGTTCTGGGTTTGCTCTGTGCGGGGGTAGGGGGAGGCTGTGAGAAGGGGGCAACGATTTGAGGGGAAGGGACAAAAATCTTCCAGGAAGAAAAGGCTGCTGCAGCGCCTGAAGAAGCTTCGATCGGAAATGGATGTGGAAAGCAGCGGTGATTCCTTGTGAAAGCTGTTTAAGAGGGATGGGTTACCGCACCTCCTCCCTGTAGATAGAGGCTCAGCATCCTCTGACGGTGGGAAAGACCTAAGGACGATACCACATCTTCTTAGCTGGAGAAAGAGGCAGGGAAGCCCCGCTTTTCCCCTTTTCCGAGGAATGGCGGGGCGGGGGGGATGCAAAGGGGTCTCGCAAGTACCTAGGCGGAGGGCAGGAAGAACGGATGCGGTAGTCGCCAAGGAAAGGGGAAACGCGCTCGGCTTTCCCGGCGTGTGGAGAACTTGCCCTGTGCGGAGGGGCCGGGATGGAGGGGAGGGGGCGGCGGCGGCGCTGCGGGGGGAGCGCAGGGCGGTGGGGGCGGCGGCGGCACCGCCCCCGGGGGCTTGCGGTGACGCAGCTCCCGGCGGGGCCCCCCGCCCGTCCCCTCCGCCCCCAGTCCCCCTTTTAAGCAGCGCCGAGCCGAGCGGAGCCGAGCCGAGATGGGGCCGCCGGCGCTGCTCGCCCTCCTGGGCGCCGCCGCCCTGGCAGGTGAGCGGGACCGCGGGCGCGGCACCTCCCGATGGATGGAGCGGGGGGCGAGGGAACAGCCCCGCCGGGCGCGGGGTGGGAATGGACGGATGTCCTCCTGAAGGGGTTCCCGGAGGGGTGACGCCGCCCGCGGGTGCAGGGCATCGCGCCCGGCCCGCCCTGCGGCACCCCCGGGGTGCGGGGGAGGGCGCGGTGGGATGGAGCTGCGAGAGGGATCGGCTGCCCTTCCTTTATTTTTATCCCGGTACAGCATCTTTCCACAAAGACTTCTCGGTGTCATTTTATTACAAGGGTACCGCTAGTTTTTTTGCCAGCCAGTGCTTGATACCGATGGTAAAGTATCGGCGCTGCAGCTTTAACTAGCAGGATTCTTAAAAATATTTTTTGTGGCATGCGGCATTAATTATTGAAACCCCATCATGAAATGAACATTAAACACGATAGAATGAGATGATGGCTTGGCTTTATAGTACCTACAACATCATTACTTGAAAGAGTCAGTGTCATTCTGGGTTGAGTAATTTGGCTTTAGGTCTATCAGAAGTCTCCACATGGAAACGCTTCTGGGACTTGTGCGGAGACTGTAAGGAAGTTGACTACCTTCACGTGCCTTTATTGAAATCAAAAAGGGAGGGTGGAAGATGGGCAAAGAGACTCCAACACAGAGGATCTCACCAGACTTATTCCACAGATCTATGGGCATTTATTATCTAAGATTTTTTTCCTGTTTATGCCATCAAACAGATCAGGTACTTCTTTGTATGCTTTGTGACTGTCTTGCTTTCATATGTCAAATCAGTGAAACGTTAACTTCAAGAACTTTCTAGTACTCCTGCAAATCTATATGCCAAAGTTTAGTTATCCTTCCTAGGAAGACATTGCTGACGTTTTGGTGAGGAATGACACTGCACTGAGTCATCAGCATTAATGAAAGAAAGCCATGTGGGGATTTCATCATAAACCCACCCAAAGATCTGTCTCAGTCTTGGAGATGCAAGCAAAAGCCGTGTGGATTTGTCCTGCATTTTTCATCGTTTTTCATGATATTCAACAACTCTCAGCACTGAGACAAAAATCAGATAATCTGATCGTAACTGCCTGGGCAGACTTGGTTCAGGAGGGTAAAGCAGACCCAGGGCTTTGCTTTACTTTGTAGGTCTGTGGTCTGTTTTTTTTCTGCATGGACAGGGGAAAGGTTTCCCTGTTGGCATGCGTTCTGACTTTGTTTCTCCTGTGAAGCCCTGCAGTTGTACCATCTGCTGGGTCCCTGCAAGCCCAGTGGGTGGGTGCCCTGGTGCCTGAGTCTGTTGTTGGTGTCAGGGGGAGCACATGTGGAGAGGAAGGCAGACACGCTGGCCAGCCATCTTCACCTAGCAGGTGGCCCCAAGGGAGCTCTTGCCAACTGGCATGGGCTGGCACTGCCAGCACCGGTGTAAAGTGGGGCATGCTGGCTCCTCCCTGGCTTCCTATCTCAGCTCTGGCAGAGCAGCTGCCTCAATGTATTATTTCAGGCTGTGCGATGGATTGGATGCTCATCTTATTTCTCCAGGCAGGTTAATATGACATATGCCCAATGCCATTTGCTTCTTCTGACATTATTATGAGAGCCTGATACTTCCTCTTTGTGCGTGTCGGCTTTTACTGTTAACCAGGCACTTGCTGAGATGTGAGCTTTTGGATGACCTGGCAAAGGCAGTGAACACAACCTGACTTTATATTCCTGTACCACTGATGGCTCGAGAGGTAGCCTGAAGTTGGCGTCTGTAGTAGCAAAAGATGTTCAGAAGTTGGTCTGTTCTGTGCTTTATCACATCACCCGGGTGTAACTCACAGAAAAGGTGCTGTGACTAAAAGGACAAAAATCAAGATGTGTCAATTCACCCTTGTGCATGGTGTGATTTCTCATGGGCTGGAGGACCAGAGGGGCCTCTCCAAGAAGAGGCAGTGAAGCAGGTCATTCCCTCTTCTTTCATGCAAGTGGTGACTGTGAGCAGCTCATGCCATTAGAGCGGCATCTCCAACACCTGTGGGATCAAGAGAGTGTCCTTTTAGTGGATAACACTATTTTTTAATAGAAGAGACTTTGCTGCCAGTCTCCTGCCCCCACGTGCATGTACATCCTTATCCTCCATGCTCAGATGGATCCTGCAGGCAGGTTAGACTGGATCCTGCAGGCAGGTGGGACTGCAGCAGCATCAGTGCTGTGCTGTGTGATAGTTATTTGCATACTGGGTCAGTAAAGGAGCCTGAAGCCTGGCTCCTAAAGCACTGAACACAAAAGGTGTGGGAGAGGGTTGGCTCTGAGCACGATCTCCCCCCACACACCACCTGGCATTCTGGGGAAATGATAGAGTGCTATTTTAGGGGAATCCCTTCTGTGCTATCCTTGTGTGGGTTCCCTTCTCTGATCTCAGTTGTGTACGCAGAGAAGAGATGGGGGCTGGAGAAGCACATTCCTACATACGTGTTTGGGGGAGCAGAAATAGAGGGCAGTAGAAATATCAAGAGAGTTAATACTGTGTTATGTTCAGCTATTACGCACTGAGTCAGTGCTCAAGGGGATGTCTGCTTCCTCTGCAAACACAGAAAATAAAGGTTTTATTGCTTTAAACAGTGCAAGGCTACATGCTCCTGTGTGCTTTGCAGGAAGCTTCCTTGGGGCAGTGCTAGGTCTCCTGATGCTGTAAGGTGAACTGACCTCTTTTGTCTACACAATGTGCTTTGTGTTCCTGTGTTACAGATCTCTCACTGTCCCAACCAAGCAGTATGGCAGAGAGAGCAATGGTCATATTTAAGACTATCCTGACTCATGTAAGAACTTCAGAACTGCACCCCCAGCTGTGTGTTTGTGCACTCTGATTCTATGCTGTGTGGGAAGTCTGTGAAGCTATGGTAGAATAGGGCTTGCTTCTACATACTCTTGTGTTGCTGGCAGGGTGCCTAACTTCACTTCTGGAAATCTCAAGGTGGATGAGAATTGACACAGTTAATTTTACATCCAAACTCAATACAGCATCCAAGCTCAATAACCAGCTGGAGATGTACTGCAGCAGTGATGGCAAAATAAACCAGAATGGAGGTTTTGTTTGCAATATCTTCTTTATAAAAGTAAATACCTTGGACTAGATACAACAGAAGTGGCACAAGGAGGTGTTAGTTACCCTACTTGTCCTCAGGACAAAGAGACATGTTGTACTGCTTCCTTCCAGAGTGGTTTTCCACTGGGATTTGGGTTTTTTTGCTTATTTCTTGAAGTGATAATGGACCACTCAGGGAATGGAAATTTTCCTGTGCCTTTTGGCTCTCTCCTTCCCTCCAGCTTCCTATCCAAACTGCTTTAAAGTCTTGAAGAATGGTCTCCTATTAGCAGGGGGGTTGGATCTAAAGCCCCTTGCAGAAACCAAAAGGTTCTTGGGGTGCAAACCCCCTGTTTGGGGTGGGGTTTTGTGGGATTTGTTTGTTTGTTTGTTTTTGTTTGGGTTTGTTTGGTTTTTGTTTGTTTGTTTTATTTGGGATTTTTTTGTTGGGTTGGGTTGGGTTTGGGGTTTTTGTTTCATTTTGGGTTTTGTTTGTTTTGTGTTTTGTATGGTTTTTGTTTCCTTTTTTTTTTAGTTTCTTTTTTTTTGGTTAGTTGGTTGGGTTTTTGGTGGTGGTTGGTTGGTTGGTTGGTTAGTTGGTTGGTTTTTTGGGGGTTTTTTTGGGGTGAGTTTTTTTTGGTGGTGTATATTCTTTTAGTGCTAGAAATGTTGACATGCCTCTTCTCTCATGCTATGCTGCTGTCTTACATTGCTTTTCCATCCGAAAAAGGAAAGATTTAATGTGGAATGTGCCCGGTTTACTGACCAGCCAGCCCGAAACTCAAGCCGTCTCATCAGACCGATGTGACTGAGAACTCCTGTCACTGGTGCTTGTTGCCACTATTAATGAGTCTGTCATAATTTGTTTTTCTTCCAGGTGTCAGCACAGTTCCAGTAGAAAAAGACCGTACTGAAGAAATGGTGAGTGGCTGTGTGTCAGAGCAAGCTTCAGAAAATTATCAGTGATGTATTCTCCATGTTCTGTCTCTAAACTCTCAGGATAATGCTTTTTTTCCTAAGGGTAAACTCTTAACAGATCGTTGCTGATGTGGAACTGAGAGTCCCTTTAGCTGTCAGAAGATACCTGTGTGCACTTCAATGTGCTTGATGGAAAGAGAAGCTGTGCTCGTGTCACTGTGGTGCTTCTGGAACTGTGCAGTGTACAGCTTCCTGAAAAATGAACTGAAATGTTTGACAGTACATGATATTGCACTGTATAAAGTGAGATGGCAGCTTTGAGGAAAGATGAAATATCTACAGTTACCGACTGTGCAACAGACTTTCTAATGTAGTCCTCTCGTCTCCGGCTTTAGAAAGAGATTCTTAACCTGTGTGATTAAATAAATGCCATCACCTCAGACCCTCTGCTCTGGTTGTTAATGTGATCATTTAGATTAGTAAACACATGCTAATAACTAAAAATAGTTGAAAGATAAACTCCATAAATGTTTTATTGTCTCTTCCCAGTCAGCCACCCAGATTGTCGACCTGAGGCTCTTGTACCCCCAGTGTTTGCTCACAACCAACAACTTCAACACTTGAAAATCATTTAATATGGAGGAGCTACGTTGGTAGCACTTAGAATTAGAGGAGGTTAGGTGACTTTCCTAAATCAGCTTCCTCTGCTTCCAGAGGACTATCCAGTTGAATGTTAAGTGCTAAAAACCAGGCAGGGCTTACAGCACACACACACAAAAAGATGTGGAGCATGTCACTCACAGAGGACACCAAGGTGGGTTTGCTTTATTGGCAACCCAAACTACCTTTGCACCTTTGCAGCATCCTCATTTGGACAGATCCTACAGGATGATTCTCCTCCCTTGCATGCGTGTTGTGTTTGGGTTTTTTTGTAGGGTGCTGTTACCTCATGTTTGACTCTCCTTTGTACTGAGTAGGGTATTTAATATGTCAAAAGGTACAAAAGGAGCCTTTACCTGTGCAAACAAAAGAGGAGATGAAAAGAGCTTGTGACTATTCTCTTCTTACTGATACTGTGAGGAGCAAAGCGGTTGATGGCCAAAGGCACAAGAACTTGTGTTAGAGCTGGGGATTACTCAAAACTCATTAACAATAGCCTGAACTAATCCTAAACTAGCTTCTTTACCAACTGGATCAGTAGTAAGATTTCCATTTTTGCCATGAGAATTTCTTCTCCTATTTTGTCTCTTCTAGGTAACCCAGTGCATAGTGGAAGTTCTGTCCAATGCTCTGTCTAAGCCAAATGCACCACCAATTAATCCTGAATGTAAGGAAATCCTGAAGAAGAGTAAGTACAACATTACCTGAACTTGTCAAAGGAATTTAGATGGTTTCTGTCTTGCATTGGAGCTGGTGAACTGTTATTCCAGCCTGTGTGAAACTAGTGCCTCCAAATTTTAGTATCAAAATTCTGATTTCCTTCTCTTTAGTCTGTCTCACTCAAAGAACAAACAGCCTGACCTGGTAATTGTCAGGGATTCTTGGCTAACACTTGTGGCTCTCCACTTAAACCACTCGGAGAGTCTGAGAGAATTTGACAGACTCTTTAGGTAGCCTGAAAAGTCGAAAAATGTGACCATGTTTGGACCACATGCTGAATGTATTCCAGAGGGTAGGAACTGTCTTCACATCAAATCAGCATTTAAATCAACAAGGCAACTGAGTCCATGAACAGTCTCCTCCTTGTTTAAACAGGGAATAATGCATGGCCCTCACACAGTCATCAGAAGAGGGTAGGGTTTACACTTTGGTAAAACATGTATTTTTATCTAACTCAGCCCCAGATTCCTAGGAAATGTTGAATGCCATCAAGCTTAGTTTGTGACATTGTAATTTCAGGAAAAAATCTCCCGCCCTGTATATTTGTCATGTTTTGGAAAATAAAAAAACCAGTTACTGGAAAGAGAGGGTAAGCACCATATTTTTACCCTTAGGCAGATCCAAGAGTAGCAGATGATGAGAAACTTCTCAGAAGTAGTGAGCTATTTCTAAATCTGTGCAGCTATTGTCTGAAAACTTTGAGGATTTGTGATCTATTTCTGATGTTACTCAGACTCAAGTGAAGCAGAAATATCTTCACAGAAGTATGTTGTTACACATACAGTCAAAGTCAGACTTTCATTTGACATTTCAGAAATAGTGGAAGGAATGTGATTTGTTTAAACATAACTATTGCAAAGCAACAGATTTCTTTAATTTTTTTTCAGTCAACTAAAAAATTTTAAAATTTGCTAAAACCCCCTAATATTTTCAAGTAGCTTGAAACAGGTGGTTGTCTTTTTTGTGAGTAATCGTATGTGATGGGTAAGGCCTGACACTCAAACAACTGAACATAACTCCAGATCCAACTGATTTTTAGTGGGAATGAAAGCTAATTTAATTCAATACTTAAAAACATGATGGCAAACAAAGAAAAAAGCCAAAGAGGAAAAACTGTTCTGGAAATTCCAGGGAAACTTCTAAGATGCCTAGTTAAATGAAAGTTAGTTCATCCTCTTCCAGGTAAGCATACAAAATATTAGCAAATTACTAATTTTAAAAGCAGAATTAAGAAAATCAATTCTGTCCAAATCTTCTTGCTACTTTGTGAAGCCAGTTGTCTATTTGCACTGAAATAACACTTCATTGGAGAGTTGGATTACTCCATTGTGCTGCTCTTGGTGTTATAGGTGGTAGAAATGACAGAGAGAGAAGTGAAAGCAAAGAACTTGAAGTGAGGCATTCCAAAGACCCAGCAGAGATTGAAAAACATCATACTGCGAGCATGGAGCAAGAACAAAGTCAGGCAGAAGAGGAATCTAAAAACTACATGAAAGAAAGTGATGAGGAGAAACTTGCTCACGAGGAAGGTAAAAGCATGGAAGAGGAGGCTGGACACCACATGCCTGCTCAGGATGAGAGTCTTTACACAGAAGAAAAAACCCACTATCAGGAAACTGGAAGAGAGGAGGAGAAGAATTACCACAGTGAAGAAGGAAGCAAAGAGAGCAGGTGTTGTGATGAAGGTGTGGAACATGCTGTTCTCAACAAGAAGTCTCACTCTGGAGGCACGAGCACAGATTTCCGTGATGGGAATGATCAGCACCCCGTGGGCCGCTGGCACTTGGAGGAGGGAATGCAGAGCCCTTACAAACAAATTCATGAAGGTGAAGAGGGAGAGGAAAAAAGAAGTGAAAAGTACCACCACGAGTCTAAGGAACGTGATTTCTCCCATCAGCAAGAGCATGAAGAATCTGATGAGAGTGAAGAAACAGAGGAGGAAAAGCAACCCTACAAACCCAAACGATACCATGGGAAGCACAGAGTGGGTGACTCCTATGAAGACAAGAGGGGTCATGGTGGTGGGAAAGGGGAAGTAGCTGAGGAATCAGACACAGAGGAGACCCATCTCTGGAACCAATGGAACCATCATCAGAAACAGCGTGAAGAGCAGCGTGAGGAGAAGAGTGGTTATCATGGGGGGCGTGGGTCTGAGGAGGCAAAGGAGAAGAGGCTTTCAATCCAGGGAAGTGAGAAGTACAGAGACAGGTGGCAGCAAAGGGAAGAAAGCAGTGAAGAGAGCAGTGAGGAGAGCAGTGAAGAAGAAAATAAGAGGTATCACCACAGTGCAGAAAGCAATGAGAAATGGCACAAGGAGAGGAGACATCACGATGGATCACGTGAGGCCAGGAGGCACCGTTCTGAGGGAAGGACGTATCTTGCAGATGAAAATGAGGAAGAGCCAGGCAGTTACCTCAGTGGTGGCAGCAAGGAGAAGCAGCATCATGCTGGAGAAAGATACCTCTGGAATAATGAAGAGGAAGGGTCACAGAAAGCATCTGCTTGGGAGCACCGAGGGCAGACCAGGAGGTACCACAGCACCGAGGACGGGGGGGAGCAGCAGCGCTACCCCAGCTACAGTGAGGAGGAGGAGGAGGTAGAAAAGAAGCATCACAGCAGTGATCAGGTGGAAAATGAAGAGGAGGAAAGATATGCAGAGAGGGAGGAGTACAGAGGCCATCTCCCTGCAGAGAATGAGAAGAGAACCCCAGCATCCTACAGCCCTTTCTACCCACTGCTGTGGTGGAAAAGCCGGCACTTTGAGAAGAGGGACAGCACAGGAGAGCAACTTTTGGAGGGCAAAGAGGAAAGCAGGCCTGCTCTGAATGAGAAGAGTCTTTTCCCTGACTATGATGATGATGACTGGTGGGAGGAAAAGCAAATCCTGAGTGCTCTGAAGCACAAACGTGCTGAGAAGAGGAATCCCAGCAAAATTAACAGAAATGATGTGGAAAGGCAATACAGCAAGATGGATCAACTTGCACAGCTTCTGAATTACAGGAAGAAATCAGCTGAATTCCCAGAGTTGTACAGTTCTGGAGAAGACCTGAAAAAACGTCACGTAACTGGGAACGACAGAAGAAATCTAAGCCAGAGGCCTCTGACGGAAGAGGAGGTATGTGTACAGGTGTTTCTCTGAAAAGCTGGGAAAGCTTCAAATGCACATTTCCAAATCCATTCCCAAGGCAGCTGGTAAACTGTGCATGGAAAAACACAAACAAGATTAAGTCACGTTGAGAGTCAGATGTTCAGTGACCTAAAAATCTGCTGTCTTTGAACGGTGAAACTGTGAATTGGGTGAACTACCCCAGGGCACAGTTTATAAAATAAAGACATTAGCTTCTGTCTGCCGCAAGACAGGAAGGGAAAGGAGATTTTCTTCCCCCTTGGACCCTACCTGTCCATGTTGGGTGTTACAGACGAATAAAACAAAGATGCCAGTGGCAGCAGGAGCAGAGAGGTAACTCACAAACACCACTTGGTCCGTCGGGTTGTTTAAAGCATATAGTTGGCAAGTAACTTGGATGTTTAGAGTGAAATCAGCTGTCTATAGACTTCCCAGTCACTGGGAGCAGTGGAGGCTTAATACTGATTTATACAGACGTTGAATGGTGTTAGCAAGTCATAATAAACAAGAATTGGCAGCATAAAGCTTCTCCTGCTCTCTGTTATTGTGGAGATGTTCCTCTTGGTGCACACTGTGTTCGCTGCCTGTCAAAAGCCTGAACCACGGCGGTTGTCAGGCTGTGGCTTCCTAAAGGACCTTCACCCGAGCAGGAGGGACTGCAGCTGTGAGAGAGCAGGACATCCCCCCCTAGATAATGGTGCTTTAAATCTAGAATGATTAGGCTGTAATTAGAGCCAGCTCTCAGAATGAGTATTTTGATACTTTCCCCAGCCCTAATTCAGATAAAAGCAGGAAATTGCACAAAGTATATGCTGTTAACACCTCTTACCCCAGCAGTCTGCTCAGGGACCATTAAGTAGCAGGAGATCATCTGCCTCAGAAATGGCCTTTTCTGTCGTTTTCATGGAACAAAATATTTGCCAAAGTTATTTGATGAGTAAAATGCTCTTTATGTTTTCACAGGAAAAAGAACTGCAAAACCTGGCTGCTATGGATTTGGAGCTGCAGAGTATAGCAGAGAAGTTGAACAGCCTCAGGAGAGGCTGAAGGTGTTTGGGGTTTCAGAGATTGGTGTAGCTGTACTTGCTGTACCCATGTTCTGTGGTAAATTCACTGCCACTGGATTGTTGTTTGCCCTAAACCCAGGAAATACTGTTTACTGTCCACTATAGTGTAGTGATTTATACAGCTGAAAATGTCTTTAATTTGCTGCTATGCTACTGAGATCTGAATGGCATGAATTTTAGTATCATAATCTTTCATGTGGGCAGGTATTTTTAATAGGCTTTTGAAAATAATTGTGTTAGTGTTCTTCAGAAATATATTTGTCTGAGTTTGCAATAATAAAAACCATCGATCTTGGACCAAACTTTCTCCTTGCTTACTTGACTGACTGGGTTATTTCAGGATTATCTGTATCACTTACATGAGTGAGGGGGGTGTGGAAGGAGCCTTTTGGTGATCTTAGGACACTACAAAGCAGTAAAATAAATGATCCCATAATTAGTTTCAATTACTCCAAATATCTGGAGTTCAATTTAACCACTTATCCAAATGTGGTTTTTACAGCCCTCCTGCTGTGCTGGTGTCTCATATTCATGTGTTTCAACTGAAATAGGAACAATGGTACCTCAAGACATGCTCTTCAGCTCTTACCTACAGAATACCTTCTGTCATTTTGAAATAAATATCACTGATTTATTTCCTTTTCCGTATTGTTTTTCCTTGGTACAAACCTTATGACTCATTTGGAAACTGGGAAACAGAATTCAGGATCGAGGCCACGTTTGTGTTAATGCTGGTGAAATGCAGCCTGTTTGGCTTTGATCTAAACTAACTTTTCAGGTGTTCCAATATTGTTTATTTCTCAAACTGATCTTTTAATTATACAAATATTTTTTTTGTCTGGTGCTATTGTTTTTATTGCCACAGTGTACATGATATGTAGGATTTAAAACATGCTGGTAGTTTACCTTTTACTGTGTAAGTTTTCACACCTTTGTAGCGCCATAGGTACGACACCTGTGTACCTGCCAGCCCAACAGAAGTGGCACAGAAGGAGAAGTACCTGTGCCTGCTTTACAGGTAAGAGAAATGAAGCAGAAGATAGTTTTTCATTATCAGTCTCCTGGCTTACATGGATTTCGTCCTTTCCCAAGCTTCCAGGGTCCTGTCCATTGCTCTAAGCTGTGTGACCTCAGGATTTCATCACATCCTGGATGTTGGCTGCTTTCAAAGGCCCAGTTTCCCTTCAGTATGTACGTGTGGACACACATCCAGCGTTTCGCTACGGGTTCCTCGGAGAAGTTGAGAAATCCAGAATTCTAAAAAAAGCTTCCTAAGAGCCACATATCACATTTCTGTTCTCTCATGTGATCTGCCACACTTGGCATTGTATGGAAGGGTGAGAGGGGCAAAGCACATTTTTCAGATCCACAGGGCAGGTGGAACAGAGATGGTGAAACCTGCATCCTCTCCACTGATGGGTTTTTCACATAAGTAGGAGAAGAAAAGAGAAAGAGAAGAAACTTTCCATAAAAGGAGAAAAACAACACAGGAAAGTTTGCAGAACCCAGCAGTAGATAAAACCTGAAATACCCTGCACCTGTTCTCCTAAGAGAAATCCTTAACTGCTTCTTTACACAGAATATAACCCCTGTTTTGAGCTAATGGTGCCCCAAAATACAGAATTTTACAGCTTTATGAAATCCGATTACTTTATCTCAAAGTTCCAGGGTCTGTCCAGTCAGTCCAGAACCTGATAAGTAAGTTCAAGAGCAGAAGCCAAGTCCTTCTGGCCCTACGAGCTCCCACACGGACCTAAAGCTCTGACCAGGGGTGCAGTGGGGTGCAGACAGCAAAGGGGTTCTCCTGAAGCCTATGCTAGACCTTTTTATTTCCAACAAGAAGGAAAAGTAAGAAAAAGAAGATAAATCTCATTAGGAAAAACACCCTGCAGTTTAATTGACATGGCAAATGCAAAGTTAAAAAAAAAATCAATAAAAAAGCTGACATCCTGAAAGATCAAACAGTAGAATAAATATATATACATATAGCAGTCTTCAAAATAGTAGTATCTTAAAAATAGATAACAACTCTCAGGAAAATGACAGACAATACTAATAGAGACATTCTGATTAAATACTTAGTATTTTAATTTAAGAACATGCACTTTCTCTTCTGTATCTATTTCAGGAAAACATGGGGTCATGCTGTAAACATGGGGTCATGTCTAACATTAGTTTCTCTTTTTATTATTCCTTTGGAAAAAGAAGTGTATGATTTTTTTTTCCCCTGTTCATTCTACTTTCTTAAATTACTGAAAACAGCTGAGTTCTGTGTCCAAAGGGGGAGCAGATCACACAGAATGCTGATGAGAATTCTCTGATGCTGCTCTGGGAAAACGGAAAGCTAAGTTAGATGTGTTGATTCGGACTCAACCTTTTAAAAAAACTACATCATATTCAACTTTGGCAACAAACAAACAGAATGCCTTCACTGATGCTTTATCTTCCTTGATCTCTTCTTTCTGAAGTTACAGTGATTTCAGTGTGCTGTTTGCTTCCAGGGCTGCTTCTTCACATTCAGATCATGTAAACTGCTAAGGAGTGAGACAGTCCTCCCACCACACAGTTCTGCTGCTTTTTCTGACAGATGTGTGACAGGTACCATTCCTGTGCTGCCAAGAGCACTGAAAGTATAGGTATTTTACTAACAGTAAGACTCCCGAGATCTAAAAAACCAAATGAATTCTCCAAATGTTAACAATGAAGGTCTTGAACTTTGCATCTTTTAGGTGATGGCTCCTCCATCTTCAGTGCTTCTAAACTACTGGAATCAGATTTGCCCTTATCCAAGACAACAGTGATGCCAGACAGAAGGTACCCTCCGCCTCCACTCATTGTCAGTTTTGGATGGCTTCGATCTGGTAAGACCTTTAAAAAAAGCAAACAACAAAACACACCCAAAACCCACCCCACAACAAGCACCTGTAAAAGCTCACTCTATATCTGCACATCATGTTGTGTAATTTCAGCTTACAGTACTGGATGTAAATTTTTTTTCCAGCCATAACAACAAACAGCCATTTGGGAAAGTGTATTTATCTGTAAAGGGCAAAGTATCTGCAGGTGAGAATCCAGTTATAGAAGTATGTAAGCATACAGGCTACTGCCTTACTGATTAATTCTTTGTGGCATTTCCACCAAAATTGTGAAGTCAAGCTTTGGGTTGCATGGAAGTCCCATTATGTGATCAGAAGTGGTGTATTTGGAACCACAGCTGATCTTACAAAACAGCAGGAAGGAATGCAGGAATTTCCAGTTCTGTCACTACCACCTTTATGTAGCTTAAGGTAAGACATGAAATGAACCATCATTTTCAGATGCAATACACTCTTTGCAAAGGACTTCTCTTCAGATATTTCCTCCTTGCTCTGACTGCCACTGCAGGTCTGAACTGACTGACCTGTGTCCAGGATGCAGTAACCCTTGCCAAGCCTACCTTGTGTGAACATCTATGGTTCTCCTGGTCATTCCCAATTTGGTTGCCCAATAAGTAAGTCAGTAATCATGGCCACCCTTGAATTAAGTCATCCCCTAAATAATAATTGCTTATGGACTCCAGAAGCCCTTGGGCAAGGAGAAAGCCAGTGAAGTGCACCTCCTTCAGAGGTGGTGAGCTGCTCCTCAGATATGGTTCTGCTTCTTCAGAGATGAAGCAGCAACTCATTTTCCCACAAACATCTTGTTCAAACAAAGTCAGTCACGCTGACATTTCTCACTGTGGTGATATTTTCCCCTCTCATCGTGTTTTTATTGTTCAGTTCCCAGACCAGAAACTTGTTACTTGGGTTCCAGGAAATGTGCTATTTGAAGATGATAATTTTATAAGTCACGACCACTCTCAACATTACACATCTTTTTCAGCTGTCAAACCAGCTGGAAACGAATAAACACTTGTAATATTTTGCTACATCTCTCTCACATGACAGTGCTTTAGGTTAGCCACTAAAGCACAACACTTTGCTACAAATATTTCAGCAAGTGCTTAAGTGAAATGCTTTGTAAGAAGAAAATAAAGTATTTCCATTTGAAATGGTTACAATGAAGCATTAAAACTCTTCAGAATACCCACTACTCATGGGTAAAACCAATGCATGAGCGTATACATTGTTTCAGTCAGTCCGAAATTTTCAGAGAGTGTTTTGCTCCCCAGTGTTTGAGTATTTGCAGTTTTGACAGCCACTTACTGTGATCCTTACCTGGTAGTTTCGTAGCCAGGTTTCAGACAGCTTTAGGTTTATAACTCCACCTCTTTCTCTCAGCTTTGTGTAACATTCTAATAATGGCTTAAAAAAAAAAAACCCAAATAGTAGGTTACATAGCAGAATAGTATCAAACTGGAACAGTAAATAGCTAAAGTAACATACTTGATTTACCTCTTTATACTGGCAGTAGACAACAAAAGGCCTTGAAGGACCAACAAATTCCAATAAAGACAGTAATAAGGGTGTGGGATGAAACTTGCTGGCTACGATTAAGCTGCAAAACAAGTGTCATGCACATTAGTTTTCTACTCATCAAGTGACATTTTCCTCCTACTTAGCACAGCAATCAATTATAGCTTAAAAGTTGCTCATCAGCATGTTTTCATGTCTCTAACAACTCCCCGAATATAAAAACAAATCATGGTTTTCTACTTGCATAATTAAGAGCCGAAAAACGCTCATTCCCTAAGGTGCAGAATATTAAATGAATTGCAGAAGCACTCATTCCAGCTGTGCTGAGCTCCACAATAATTCTTACAACCCTCTTTGCATGCTGCTTTCTCGGCCCCAAGACCATTTTCCAAATACAATTTAAATTATGTGACCTGCTAATTGTTGCTTAGAATGTCACCTCAGCCGTGATTTTTAGACTGGGTAGTCTTCATTAAATACAGTTTTATATAAGAAGAATATTTAAAGAGAAAACAATCCCCTAATAGACATGACTAAAAATCTTTAAAATTATGTCCTTTCGAACTTAAAGGTTTCTTATTTAATTCTCCATCCCTGTTTTAGTATCACAGTACAACTTGGAGATACAGATGGTTGAGATTCTCTACAGCTATCTCCAGCTGAAATCCAAACAAATCACTGCCAAACTAGATTGCAAGAAATGGCTGAGTAAATTAGTAATAAGTTGTGCTTGTGCAGAAAGAGTGGGATAATTAAACTACTTCACTAGTTTACAGAGACTACATGAGATGACCCATTAATTAACATTGACCCATTAATTAACATTTGTTCTCCAGGGGAATGTACAGCACTGGAGACACAGTTAAACTTGTCTGTCAAAAGGGAGGTGAAAATGGTTGTTCAATTTTCTAAATGCAATAAAGAGGTGAGACAATTCTCTTACAGTTGTTCCTGTTCTGTTTTTTTTTTGCCAGCCATGGCCTTGTGAGCCATTTGCTTCACATCCAAACCTCAGAAAAATTGTGCTCAGTAATTTATCAAGCAGGTCATAAAGAAAAGACTCCATCCTGTGCCTCGGAAGGCTTGGAGTGCTGCACTGACACTGCCAGGAGCTCTGCCAGAAAACAGGAAGATAAGGGAGAGATGAGAGACTGTGGAAAACCAAACTCTGTTCTTTCATATGGCAGCACATATTGCTGCCAGCAGGTAGCCTGGCCAGCCACAAAATCAATGTAATGGGTGAGGGGGGAGCAGGAAGGGGTAGAGGAAGTGCAGGGAAGGGTAGAAGGAGGGAGCTGGTCTAATTCTGAACACGTGGAATGTCCACAAACCAATTTCTGCTTTCATAATATCAGAAAAAGTCTATCTTTAACAAGTCTTCTTTAAAAGAATACCAAATAGTCAATGAATATCTTTCCTTTTCCCCCTCAATGACCTATATCAGACTTCAGCTCTCATAAATGGAATTGAACAAATAGATCTAGCAGAAGCAATGTTTTACCACATAACAGCATAGAAGATAGAAATCCTATTGAAATGGTATCTTGTACATTAAGTAGTAAACCCTGTTAAATTCAGAGCCTCAAGAATTAATTTTCCTAAAGTTGGTTGCCCATCTTTATCTAACAACCAGTTTTTCCTTACTCTGCCAGTAAGTCCTCATCTTTCTCCCCACCAACATTAACCAGTTTTTTACCCATCCTTTCCCTGTTTCTGTCCTGCAAAACAAAACCAAACCCCGACTTTCCCTGCCTGCTTCTACTCGGGTACAGGGTTGTTGATTTGAAGCATTTGTTTATTCCATGCCAATTTTCTGTGTTACCCTGTGGTTCTTGATCTCAATGAACAGTGGGCTATAAAAGGCAGATGACTAAAGAAGGGTGATCATGAGAGAGCCATCTGGGATAGTGCCCTCAGGCACCATAAACTTCTCTCTCCCCCCATCACGCTGAAGAATTCCTGAAGCAAGAAATCACTCATCCCTTCAGGTGTGTAATTTGTTACAGCTTTCATGCCTTACAAAGGACAAAAGAAGTATAAAAGTGATTGAAAACAAATAAACAAGAGACAAATGCTAAACAGGCTTCCTTGAACTCAATCAACAACTAAATATACTATTTCATACTGCAGGAAATATCAGGTAAAGTCAGATATTAATTTTCACTTTGCCAGATCGTGCACAGACATTAATTATAAAACCAGTCCAAAACAGTACCATTATTTAGGCAGCTTAATGGTCACATGCACAGTGGTGCTGTTCTTTTGCCAAACAGATGTGCAGTGCTTTTTACAAACCTCCTTTACCATTTTATTGCTTTAGAGAACACACAATGACCTGTTTCTGCATCTTTATAAAAAAGGCTAATTCTACCACTTAAATATGCTACGAGGTACATGAGTGAACGTATGAGTTAAAACATTTCATAATAATAAAACCAAAAACTATACACAAGCATTTAAACACAACCAATAAATGTGCATTAAAATTTATGGGAGCAGAAAAGCTTTATTCCCAGTGAACCAACAGTCTTTGGAGAAAAAGTTAATGTTATTACTTGGTTAACTCAAATCACTTCAGCATTTGCTAAGAACATAGGAAAAAGTCACCAAATCACCAAATGTTCCTATACTATTGTGGGGCTGTATTTCTAGGAATATATTTATAGTATTTGTTTTAAATTTATGATATTGAATATTTGTGTTAAGTTGTTCGCTGGGAGTAACAGCAGGTAAAATGAAGTTATATGGGAGTTTTTTCCTGTGTAAAAAAGAAATGAGTGTCTAAAAACAAACCAACCAATCAAAACCCCAAACCAACAAATTTAGTTCCACCTTAATAAACTTAAAACCTCAGGTTCTACTTTGCCAATTAGAATCCTGTGATTTTTTTGGCAGTCATTTTGTATTGGATTCTACCTGGATTCTGGGTTATAACTGAGAGCTTTAAATTTTTATTTTAATATTTACTCATAATTAGTTGATTTTTAGATCATGAAATTTCAAGGCATTTAAATAACAGGGAAAAAATCTTAAACCAGGTAAGAACTAAACAAGACCCAAGACCCACTTGGTTTCTTATCTCATTGGTATTTCCAGTAAACTGTTCTTATCTCAACCCATGATCTTTACCTTTTGTGCCTCCAATCCTCCTCTCCATCCATAGAAGGTGGAGCAGGGCAGGTGTGTGGTCTGGGGAGCTTCAGTGGGAACACTAAATTGGGGAATAACATTAAACCAGGAAACAACTACAAACAAACTCACCCATCAGCATTCTTTTCCCTCAACAAAGCAGCAGTTTCTGTGAGCTTTTTTCTTCTCTCCCATTGTTTCATTTGCTTTTCCCGAACCTTTGAACAACAAAACAAATAGTTTGTACTTTAACTGGTAATTATATATCAGAGCACTATTGCATGGACTGAGTTTTCATTTTTTGCATCTTATGTCTTAATGTAAGACAAAGAAACAACTTGCAGAATTCCACTTTAACACCTGAACAAGCTGTATTTCAGCACATCTGATTCATACAGCAGAATTTTATGTATATTGAAATTGTAAAACTTGAATAGCCACAATAAATATTCTTACATTTTCTTTATTTTCTTTTTCTTTGTTCTCTTTAAATTCTACATCTTCAGCATTAATGTCCATTGTTTCCTGCTCTTCTGACTGGTTGACCTCCATGGGTGCTTCAGTAGTAGGTTCCTCTTCTGTTTCCTGCAGGGAAGTCTGTTTCTCCTCAGTCAATCCATTGCTTTCTTCTTCCACTGGTGCATTATCTTCAGGGTCTGAAGGCAGAGTCTCTGTAGAAAATGTCCCAGAGAGGAGACTGTGCACTTTGCTGAGAGGAAATTCATGAAGATTATCAAAGTAAGGTTTTGGAAATCCAAAACAAGTGGTAGCAGCTCTCACAGGTCCTCCTCCTGGGTACATCTGAATGATGGATCCATAGCCTACGAGAGTAAAAGAATCAAAAAACATTGGAAAGCCAGAATTCTTAAACTGCCATATTTTCAAAATTTCCAAAATGCTTGAATGAAGTGTTCATTTAAGAATAGGAAGGTAAATTTCCTGCTCTTAATCCAACCATCAAATTTAACAAGCTGTGGAACTGTGCCTCAAGGTAGAAGATCTTTATTGAAAGGACAACACTTTGCAACTCCAAAGGACAAGGTGACTCAGAGAATATTTGTGTATCAAACACCTACTTAGGATTAGCTCAGAGCATATAAGCAGTGGCAAATTGTTAGAAAATATAATTTAATTAATAATTAACAGACCAAATTTCTGCAGTTTTTGTTACTTATTTATAGAGTTGTTTTGATAAAAAACTAAAGCTAATTTTAACAGTATTAATAGGCAAAGAATTTCTTCAACATCCAGGCTCTAAAGGAAGAGCTGTTTAGACATACTAAAAATACCCTTTCAGTAGTTATGCTGAAATTGTATAATTTACTTCAAAAAGTAGCTCTATGGCCAAAAGTTGCTGCAACAAACGCAATTTCCACTGCCTGTGTCCTTCTCAGCCAACAGACAGCATGTCTGTGTGCACAACATCACATCACATCACATCACATCACACATCCTACCTTTCCAGGCTTCTGGAATATAACTGTCTCCTCTGTCTAGTGCCTTTGAATGATGAAACCAATTAACTGAGTTTGAAAAACAAGTCAAACTTCTCCTAGAGTATCCTCGAGAAAATGTCACATAATTTTAAAATCCACATTTTGCAGAATACACATTAAATCTGGTGCAGTGAACAAGAGGAATGGCAACATTTTCAGTGCTGTAGGCTGTCTGAATTCCAGTGCTACTATTCCTGTTTTCTGCCATTCACTTTCCTGGACTTCCAAGTGTCTGGGAAGAATCTACATACAAGCTCCTTACAGCTTTTCCTAAACACAGGAACTCAGACAGGAACTAAAACAGATCTACCTACAGAGTTATCAATTTAATCAAATTTCATTATATAAACAATTATATCAAATTTAGTTGTCAATTACTTTTTTTAGGTTTTTTTAAATATTGAAAAACAAATCCAACTGAAAGATGCAAAATGCAGCTTTCTGCAACAGAGAAACAAGTATCGCTTTGAATACCAGAGACAGTAAAATTAGATTTAAAAAAACCTGAGAAAACTATTTTGAATGGCTGCCTTTTAAAAGTATCACAGGGATGTGTATTTAAGTTTCAGGTAAGCTTAAGTCTGTGCATTACTAAAGCTACTGTGTAACTCACCCCCCATTCGCTCCATCACAGCTCCCAGCACGAGGCCGGCACATGTTTCCATAACAATCATCTTGTTGCCAGCGTGGATGTTTCCCAGGGTAAGCATCTGAGCCAGGGTGTCATATCTCAAGTGGCTGGAAGGCAGAGGGTTTAACAAACATCAAAGTAGTCAGAAATACTGCCTATTGGGCTCAGGAGCCTACCAAAAAAAGTTGGATTGCAGGCAGATTTTCAGAACAGTGTCGGTGATCCTCAGTCACCACGTGGAAACTCATAATGAACCGTCTGGTAATAAAGAAGAACCAGAACCAGAGCCAGCAAGAAATTAGAAAGGAATAAATAGCAAAAGTAGGGTGTGAAGTAGGGTGCACATATCAAAGTGGACATCTTGTGCTGTGTCAGGTTTTTATATTTTTCTCTTTTTTCTCTGACATGTCAGTTTTGTAAAGAACAAATGGTATAAATGCATTTCCTGATCCAATAATGTGATTCCTTGTGATTTTCACCTGTTTTGCAGTAGCACACACCACTGCAGTCCAGGACCAAAACCTAACACTGCTGCCTCCACTGCACAAACTGAAGAGACTCAGTCATAGCTACAGAAATTACAACTCATCTTCATAGTAAAATAAAGCCAAGTGACAGAGATGGTGGAAGGAGAAGGAAAAAATGTTTGAGAAGCCTTAAATAACATACATTTGAGGATTTTAAATCTCAGCATATCAGATCTACTATTACTACATTAAAAAGCATGTATCAGTCCATATTTATGAATGTGTGCAACAATGTATCTTTTAGTTTAGAGAAGTGAAAATCCAGCAGGGCTGGATCTCTGTAGTGGATCTCTGTAGCCATCACCTCCTCTGACTCCTGACCCCAGGGTTAACCACGAGCTTCTGGAGACTTCTGATTGAAGACTTTGAACCCCTGACACATCAAAGGCAAAAATTCCTGCTTCTGGTAAGTGGCCTGTTACTTTGATTACTGAGCCAGAAAACAGAGATGATACACCAGCAACCAAAACCAGGTAAGAGCTAGCTGTGAAAATGCAAAGAACATCTGTCTACAAAGGTAATTTGCAACATGGTGGTGACAGGGACGTGGTAAAAGCTGTTGCTGCAATAGCACATTGATTCATTTTCTGTATCACATTATTTTTCATTGACTTGCAATCTTCCCACTCACAGAAAAAAGAAAGGTATTATATACTCTGGTATAGTATTCTGAAAAAAATTAAATTATAGTATATGATAAAGTTATAATTAGAAAAAAGAAAAAGAATGAAAACTTACTTAATTTTTCCAGGTTCCCTTGCATAATACATTGTTGAAAGAATGCGAGTGGATGGTTTCACAATTGTAATAACTGCCTCATATCTGTAAGAGACACATAGGAATAGTCTTACTTTAATCTCAACAGCTTAGAGGATTACTAAATATTTTCCACATTTTAAAATTCACTTACTTTTTTTTCTTCTTCTTTATGTATTTATCTTGAGCAAATTCTGTTTTGTCTCTGAATGTTGTACTGTTCTCTATTAACTGTTGAACTATTTCCTTGGAAGAGACAATTTATTTTTATTACAGCTAGCATTTATTTCTCATTCATTTCATATATAGTATTTTTTTAAACAAACACTGAAAATATTTTCTTCCAGTAGAGGCATTTATACCAGTAACTTCTACTGACATTAATGGCAAAGTAAACTCCTACTAACCAACATGACAAGTGAGACACTACACTGACTACGTGTAGGATTTTAATAGTATTGTTTTGTTTTTAAGTGTTCTTTAACTACAGAATGCCATAATAAAAATGATAAAACAGAAAATGCTTATCCTGGAAAACAGGGTACTTTGTGGAGAAGGAGTCTGGTAGGTGCCAGAACTAACTCATGAGAGAGGGCAGACCCGTGTGGCCAGAAATGAGGAAAAAGCAGGAGCGTTCCTTTCAGAATCAGCAAGTCATTACTTCAGCACTTACTGTGAAGTCTTGGTACCTAAATATTTACCCCATTCTGAATGCGAACAAGACTACACTGCTTTCTCTAAGTGACTGGCTACCTTAAATTATCCTGTATTTAGAATGAGGCAGTTATGTTTATTGTCAATTATTATGAACAACTGACATATTTTGTCAGTGTAACATTCCCCCTAGTAAAGGGATTGCAGTATACTAAACCCTGTGTGAAGCTACACAGGCAAAAATATTTTACAGAAATAAAACAAGGAACCAGATATCAGACATAATATTTGGTTTAATCCAATTCCCTCCTTGGGTGCCTCTGTCTGATTTCAGCATCTGAGGGTATCTTTTTTCCCCATTAGTTCTTCCCCTCTACTCTGGCTAATGGTCAGACACCTCCCTCACCCCAGTTAATTCTGTCAGCCTCTCAAATTGTGGTATTACCAACTCCTTGCACAATGTCAAACTCCTTAGCATTTATTATTTCCTACAACACTCCCCCTGACTTTTTCCTTCTCTAGCTTCTAGATTTTCCCAGGCTTCCAGTTTTGGTTTCCTGGTCTCTTTATTCTAGTCTCCACCCTTTGCCAATCCAACTCTTCCTCATACTTTCAGATTCCAGCTGGAGGGATCACTAATATTTCCAAGAAAACCAAACCAAACCAAACCAATGGAGCTTTCATTGCTCAGAGTTTAAAAACACAGTGCTGCAAGTACTTCTCACTTCCTGTAGCTGCTTTTCAGGCCATTATTCCTTCAAACACTGAACATGTATTACTAATGGTGTGAAACACCATCTCCTTCTTTTTGCTTTATTCTTGGAAAAAATTAAATGGAGCTCCTGGGATGTTTATGCTGTTGTTTTGTGGGGTTGTTTGTTGCAGTAAAATTTACTGTGAGGAAACTGAGGAGTATTTCTTCGGGGTAAGCAAAAGCCAAAAGGAAGCTGCAGCACCGTGCAATGCCCTGGGAGTACAAGCCACTTCACATCTTCATTTTGACACATATCCCTTAGGAACTGGGAAGGATTTGTGAAGGGATGGAAAATCAAGCCCCATCAACACCTGTGCTGGTTTTGGCTGGGTAGAGTTAACTTCCTTCACAGTGGCTGGTACGGGGCTGTGTTGTGGATCTGTACTGAAAACACTGTTGATCCTATAGAGCTGGTTCTGTCATTGCTGAGCAGGGCTCACACAGAGCCAAGGCCTTTTCTGCTTTTCATAGTGCCAAGCTGACAAGGGGGCTGGGGGTGCATGGGAAACTGGGAGGGGACCCAAACTGACCAGAGGGATACTCCAGACCCTTGGATATGACATCATGCTCAATATATAAATTAGGGGAAAGAAGGAAGGAAGGGAGGATGTTTGGGGTAATGGTGTTTGTCTTCCCAAGTCACCCCTAGATGTAAGGGGGCCCTGTCCTCCTGGAGGTGGCTGACCACCTGCATGCCCACGGGAAGTTGTGAAAGAATTCCTTGCTTTGCTTTGCTTTCCCTATTAAACTGTCCTTATCTCAACCCACGAGTTTTGCAGCTTTTACGCTTCCGATTCTCTCCCAGTCCTGCTGGTGGGGGAGCAAGCAAGTGGATGTGTGGGGCTTGGTTGATGGCTGGGGTTAAGCCACAACAACACTGAAGTTTTATTTCAAATAACAATCATCTCTAAACTGAGCCTGCATCACAAAGACAAGCCATCCCTAAACAGGAGTTCAGATTTTTCTAGACATTTATGGAGGAATAATGTATATTTTTGTTAACATAACTTAAACTGAATATTCAGCCATGGTTAGGAAAAGCAGAGTAATGAAATAGGATATTTTAATAACCTAAAATAAAAGCATGGTAGATGTATTGCACTGAGGACATACAGAAAAGTCAGAATGATCTTCTGCCACAGATAATGAGAACAAATAGAAAACATCAAAGTTGTCAGACTGATTAGTACATTCTTCTCAAAGAGATAACACAACTAGCAGCACAACCATGGAAACAGAAGAAATACCTTTCTAAACTCCTTGGGTCCATCCGTTATTAAGCAGAAGCAGAAAAACTGCTCCAAAGAGCAGCAGCAAACAGCAAGATGCAAATAGGAGATGAGATGGACTTGATGTAAGCATGAGCAATTTCTTATTTTTATTAGAAAGGGTAAACCAAAGAGAGACAATTTTGCCTGACTGCCTGTGCAGAACAGCAGTGGCTGCAATGCTTCACTGACATTTAAGATGGCCTCTCTCACTTTATGACAAGGTGCAGGGTCAATACCAACCCCTTTTCTAACAGAACAGAACTGATCTCTTGTGAACATTCTTAGCTTTTGAGGTACAGATAAAGCACAGGCATCACACGGGTTTGGTAGGTACCTACAGGCTCACTGATGGTACATTTGTTACACAGTGTTATTTCTTCACACTTGGTTATTTGTCCATAATCCTTCCCTACACCTTTGATAGTTTATTTATGGCATGCTTTTAAAACAGCTGTAACACAGAAAGAGCATTTTGAATCTTATACAGAAACAAAGCTACATGGGGATTATGTGAGCTGTACTTCTTTATCTGTTATGACTTCTGATGCCATAAAAATCTATACTTTACTCTCCATTGACAAAGCTGCATACCTTACATGAATTTTTCTCTGAAAATAGCCTTGGTATTTTTGTAAAAACAAAAAACATGACTTGACCTATACACAGATAAAAAGAATAGCCTATTTCATAAACTAAAATATAACCATCAAGGTAGCAAAAAAATGACACCAAAACCTTATTTTTACCTGTCCTTTAATACCCTTGTCCTTCAAAGCCTTTATGTCATCATGAGTCAGTTTTTGAGACTTCCCATCGTCAACTATGTTACGATTATCTGTACCTGCTTCCTTTGTTTCTAAAGGAAAAGGATATAGATTTGTAAAATCTAGCACTAAATAAATTGGAGAAACACATGATTTTAGTTTCACAGAAAGCGGATTTCTCATCATTAAACCCACACGTTTTACGGCCTTGCAGAGCACAGCCTAAGCAATGAACCATAATATGTAAAATAAACCTTAATGTATATATATTCACCCAAACTAAGGTTCAAATTTTCTCCCATATTAAAAAGCTTATTTGTTACAAGACTAGTGAAACAACAGATCAAGACAAAACCATGCACTTTTATGGCAGAAGGAATATAAGCAACATTAAGTTAACAAATGATTAATAGAAAGCTTTTCCATTATCAAAGAAAAATTAATTTGAACTAGTTTTTCCAAATACCAGTCACTGCTCTGTGATACCTGTGGTAGTCTCTTCCACCTCTTGCTTTGGCTGGAGGTTTCCACCGTTGGTTACTTCAAATGTAGTTCCATAAATATGTCCAATGGCATTATCCAGGTAGAACCACTGCTTCTCAAAGATAATTTTTCTGAAATAAGAGAAAAGTTAATGACACTAAAAGCATTATTTTTACTATGTTGAAACCCACAAGAGTTGAGCTTAAACTATAGCTTTATACATGACATTTTCATCTATATCCTTTAAGAAAACCAGGACAAACATAAAAAGTGAAATTAACCCCAAAACCCACATTAAACTGAAACTGGTTAAGAAAAGAACAAAGAACTTAAATCGAGCATATAGTAAGAAAAATTTTTTTCAGTTTAGAAGACATTTAAAGTAAGAGATAAAACAAGGCTATGGCACTCAAATTATACAGTACTGTTTTTGATAGAGAAAGTCAGAACAAGGCAAGGAATTAAATTAATCATATGAAATCTAGGCTGGGTCATGCAGATCACTGCAAAAAGATGAGCATGAACCTGTATGTTGCAGAGCTCCTTTGAAATAACATTTGCCAAAAGACTATGAAAAAAACACACAACAGAGAGTGCCTTGTAATCCTAGAAATGGGTTTTTTAAAAAAAAAAAAACCAAACTGTATCATCCCTTTTGCATTAAGGCAGGTTTGCATTTTTCCTTCTTGACATAAAACAGGATCCACAAAGCCTTCAACTTTCAGGCTGGCCTACAAAGGCTGCCTTGCTAAGCAGAGAAATACCAATCTTGCCAAGTAGCACTATATTATGCCACACTCACATTCAACCCAAAACTTGTCGATACGAGCTATTATGCAAATTATACTCATCACTAATTCTGAAACTAAGGAAAAAGGTTGTTATTTCCAGTTTTCTACTGACTGAAGTATGAGATTTCTATATATATTTTACATATTACATTATTTGTATCCCCAAATAAAATCTACAATTTAAAGGAAGTGTAATAATAAAGTTTTATCAGAGACATTACCAAATCCTCTTCATAAAAAAGGACATTATAAATTAAAATCCCTTAACCCCTGCCAACCCAGATTTTAAAAGACTAATAAATTACTACAAAAAACTTGAAATTACTCAAAATATTAAATAGATAAATTAAATACAATATTAAATAGATAAAAAATGTATGCATATAATCAAATTTCATTTTGATGACCATTCTAAACAGAATATCCAACCATAGCTATTGTCACATGTTCCTGGAGTATCCTTACCCTCATGAGATTACAGAAAGGAAAATTAACGCAAAACTAATTTAATTGCTTATAGCTATGTTTACTCTTTGGCTTTTGTATTCTTTCTTTTATGATAGAGATTTTAAACAAAAACTGAAGAGGGACTTAATGACCAAGATCTTGTCGGTGACAGGCTGACAGGGGCTACCTGATTTTGGTGCCAGATGCTACAGGTGAACATTAAGCCTGACAATAACCAGCGCTCCCAAATTCGTAGGTCTGAGCTACACCGTTTTTAAACCAGTCTCATTCAAGTGTAGTACCTTCAAATCTCCATCCTACTGAATCAGATGTCTGGCCACATTACCCAACACTGACTTCTACACCTTGGTCTATAAATTTTTCTGCTGCAAGGGGGAGAAGCCCAGGCTGTGTCCATTGATTTTAGCAATTCCTGCTGGGGTACAGGCGCTTCCCGCTATGCCAGATGGCCTAGGAAAGAGAAATAGGAGACCTTTCATAGTAACTATCCAGAGCTGAGCGCCAGCATCTTCCTGCACACTGAGCACACCGAGGCCAATTAACAAGCCCTAATTAACGAGGCGATGCCGCATTTCGCAGAAATCCCGTGCCACGGCGAGGTGTGATGACGATTCCCTTCCCAGGCTGCCGCCACCTCTTCTCCTCTTCGACCGGCACCCGTTTGACAACGACAACACAAAACCACCTTAAATTCCTTTAGAATTCTCAGGAGAAACGCAGCCAGGAGATCTTCCGGGTTGTTTTCTGTCATAGCAACCGAGGCAGCACTAAAACCCTTCCCGCCGCCTGTCACAGCAGCCTGGGGCGAGGCCGCTGTTTGTGCCCGGAGCGGCGGGACCGGGACCGGGACCGGGACCGGGACCGCGACCGCGACCGCAACCGCAACCGCAACCGCAACCGGGACCCCCCCCTTCCTCCGGCGGGGCCCGGGACTGCCGCTGGCAGCGCCTCACGGGGGCAGGAGAAGGCGCAAACCGAGCACGGAGAGCCGCGGTCCGGGCGCTCACCTGCGGCGCAGGACGGGCACGGCTTTGAAGACCTCGCCGCGCTTGAGGACGGCGCAGTCCCCCTCACGGATGCGCGCGCCCGGGGACGCCTCCATGGCCGCCGCCGCCGCTCGGGCCCTCTCTGGGCTTGGGGCCTGCGCAGTGAGGAGCGCGGGCTGAGGCGGGGAGGGGAGGGGCCGCTGAGGGCTCCGCTTCCCGCTCCGGCCCCGCCCTGTGGTATCATATCTTTATCCTATCCTATCATATCTTTATCCTATCCTATCGTATCTTATCCTGAGAGCGGGAAGTGCCCGCGGAGCCCCGAGCTCATGCTGAGCGCTGGCCGCTGCTGCGGGAGGTCGTGGTGTTGTTTCGTCCCCTCAGCCGGGGCTCCTCCGTGCCTTCCTGTGGTAGGGAGAGGGAGGCCGAGCCTTCCGCGCGGTGCCCCCCCCCCGCCCCCCTCTCTGGCAAATAGCCCTAATTTAAATTAAGTATCTTCTGGTAAAATTTCTGTTTCTTTACCGTTTCTTTGCCGCAGTTTGTTGGCGCCGGCGGAGGGAGATGAGCAGGGATCCCCGAGGCCGGGGTTGCGCCCGGGGCAGAGGCTTTCAGGGGTGGCGAGGAGGATGGCGAGGAGGATGGCGAGGCAGGGGTCAGAAGGGAGAGAGCAAAAGGATTCCCGAACCTGGTGAGCCAAATCCCGTGCTTCTACCTGCTTTCTGAAGCCAAAGCGCTTTTCTTTTGACCTGCTTCTGTGCTAGGCAATTACAGCTGTTCGTCTCTCGCGGTCAAATGAATCGCTGAGAGTAAATGCAAAGTTTTACTATCGCTTTTTTTTAATCCCTATTTTAATCTTTTTTTTTTTTTTCCCTCCCCCAGCAAAATCTCGACTAGTCCAGTCAACGCTGGACCAGTTTATTCCCTACAAGGGCTGGAAACTTTATTTCTCTGAAGGTATTTTTAGACCAAAATTATATGTAGCAAGTATTTTATTTCTTTTTTTTTCCTAGAATTAGTATATGTTGTGTTTGTACAGTTATAGGTTCCTTAGAAAAACACCAAAATACATATCTGTTATATAAAACCATGAATACAATACAGACTTCTGTCTTGTGGCACACTGTAATCTCTGTGGGCTGCAAACCTCGGAAAAGAATAGTGTAAAATGTGATTTTTTTTTTTTAAGCCTGTTCAATTAGGCCTGCAAAACCTACAGTCTATCAAAGACTGGAATATGCATTCCTCTACTGGACTTTTCATATGTGCTTGTCCTGTGCCATCTTGGACAAAGTTCTGTTTTGTAACAGGTCTTACAATAGAACATTACTGTGATACTGTGGAGATCTATCATCCTCCTTAGCTTTGGAATGCAGAAAAATAATGGAAGAGAAATTACCTGTGTATGTGTCCTGTGAAACTGAAGTAATTATTTCTCTTAGTTACTAATTTATGTTTCTAATGTGTTATGTTTCTAATTAGCTTTTAGTGACAAGTCTCCTTTTGTCCAGAAGACTCAAGCCTTTGAAAAGTTTTTCATGCAACGCATTGAGCTTTATGACAAGGTAAAAACCAACCCAAAACATATCCCACCCCAACAACCCGTTGTTGATACAAGAACATTACAAATCTTGAGTGGTTTCTCCATCAAAAATAACCTCCATCATAGACATGAAACGTTTATGACATAATTTGGATGTGTCGTGCTTCTAATTTGAAGGGTATTTTGTAACTTACAATGTTTCACAGGATGAAATAGAAAGAAAAGGAAGTATTCTTGTGGATTATAAGGAACTAGTACAAGACAGAGAATTGACTAAATCGATACCAAATATATCTACGGAATTAAGGGATATGCCTGAGAAAATACTGCAGTGTATGGGTCTGGCAATTCACCAGGTAAATATGATGTTCTAATACACAGAAGCATAACCCTCACAACAAAGAAGTTATAAATGTTATAAAACCCAAATCTCTGTTTTCCTGTCTTACGAGAAATTACTGTTTATTTAAAACTGATCCTTTAACCTCTCCCATTTCTGTAGGGCCCACAAAATCACATTTTGAAAGTCCTTTGGCCTTGGTGCATTTTGTTTATTCATTGTTACAGCAGTTAAATGTAGTTCTAGCACCTGTGTTACTCCCTATTGGAAATTCTAATTCCTGTTTGGTTTTTTTTTTAATATACTGCGAGTTATTTGCGCTGCCTGTCCCGCCTCACACAGCAGAACCATGGCTGGTAGATGAATGGTGAGCAGATTCAAGAATTCCTGGCACTGCTCCATGTCTCTGAAAGTAGCATTTCAGTGCCTGTTGACAGGCAAGTTCAGATGTTGGTGCTTTAGTCAAATGAAACTTCACTTTTTGACCACAGCATTAAAGGTTACTGTATACTTTTTTTTTTTTAAATTAAAAAACCCAAACACAACGAATAGGTTGATTTTTAAATTCCATTTAAAATCTTAAAACTGCTCAGAAGCAGAAAAACATTATTTTAGTGGGGTGTCACTGGACAGTCATTAGTCTTCAGTAGGAGGATCTGATTGTCAGGGATGCTGATTGAACTTAATAGCGAATCCATGAATCCGTGTTGAGCGTGGCACACTGCAGCTGTGTCCTCCTTTCTGTTCCATGTAGGTGCTGACCAAGGACCTGGAAAGGCATGCTGCAGAGCTGCAGGTGCAGGAAGGATTACCACTTGAGGGAGAACCTATAATAAATGTGCCTCTCATTCATGCCAGGTAATGGGTGTTGAGTATCTGAGTTTTTCCAAGTAAGACCTCTTTGCTTCTTGTCTGATGGTTGTCGGTGTCCATTCGTGCTGCTGAAGGCTTACATATTTATTGAAGGACTTGACTCTGTGAAGCTATTTCCAAAAGAACAGTCTACATTTTGCTTTTTTCTTCACCATGACAAAAGCTAAACTGTCCTTGTGAAGAAAAAAGTGAAATGAAACATGCTTATAAGATGAGCAAACAACTTGTGACTAGAAAAGACTTGTAAGTAGAAAAGTGACTTATAAGTAGTACAACTATTCTATAAAGCATGTATTGATTAAAAGCAGAACTACTTAAATTTTTGTTTACTGGAGAAGTTAGGATGTAATTATGATCAAGCTTTTTGTTAGCAAAAGGCACATGTTTATAATAATGAGGTTGATTTGGAGGGTGTGGACATAAGCTGAAGCTGGTAATATTTATTATTCCTTATATGGATGTTTTGGCAGTGGCATATGAGGATGTGTTATTTCTTGTTAGCTTAAATCTATTAAATGATTACTGGTAGACAGTCAAGAATATTAATTCTAACTAAACTTCAACTTGAAATTAAGAAGCTGATGTTACAATAATTTGGAATAAGCTGAGATTACATTAATTCTGAATGTTTCTTACAAAAACAGAATTGCTGTTATGATTTTTAAAATGTGATTTCCTTTGAGTTTTTGATGAAACGAGTCCTTAGAAATTTTTTCTTTACTTCTTTAAGTAATGGCATCTCAGACTTCAAGGGTCTGAGGGGAACTGGGAGCATAAGCTCTGTTTGAGTTTAAATTACCTTTTAAAAAAAATTGTTTTATTTTTTATTATAGTTTTTAATTCCCTGCTGGTGGTGAGTTGGTATGGGAAAGCAGCATGTTTTGGCATGTGGATGGCAAGTGGATTTAGTTTGGGGGTTTATTGCCCTATGATGTATTTTTAAGTTCTGCAGTTTTATAATTATAACTGCATGCTTTTAACTACACAGTAGAATGTGCTTAAGAGAAACCTGTGTCCAAATAAAGGTATGTACAAACTCTCAGATTCTAAGAGACAGTTACAGGCCATCGTCCTGTAGACAAAAGCATTCCATAAATCAATAATAGATCATGATTCTAAAACAGTTTTGCAGCTCCATGATGGTGATGTTCGGGGTCCTAAATTGAGGGAGCAGGGAAAAACCTGGATTTCGAGAGCCTTACTCTTATTGGGGCCCAGTGACAGGACAAGGGACAAAGGGTACAAATTAAAACTCTTAAACATCCATGTGAACACTGTTTTACTGCGAGAGAGGTTGTGTAGTCTCCCTCCACGAAAATATTCAAAACTAAACTGGACTTGTATCTGGGCAGCCTGCTCTGGCTGACCCTGCTTGAGCAGGAGGGTTGGACTAGACAATCTTATGAGATCCACTCCATGATAAACAACTCTGTCTTAAGTTTCATTCTGATTTATTTGTCTAGGTACTTTGTTGCCCTTAAAAAGGGGCAATGTGTTGTACCTGCTGTCCTTATGTCCTTGAAACACAAAAACTCACCCTTTGTTTTGGAGCCTTTTGCGTTACAACTCCAGTGTTTGTCTGAAATAATGGAAAGAGACAATTAGACATGACTATAAAGTAGTTTCTGTTGTATTGCTAATCTCAGTTGTTTACAGGAGGGAGGTGCCACTATACAAACAAACTGTACAGCTGTTGAGATGTATAACTTTGGAGATTATGAAATGTTTTCTAGAACAAGAACTGAAGACTATGCCGTGGGTCCACCGACAAAATATTTCCAACCATTTTTTTTTTCTGGATTACCGTTTTTTTTTTTTCATTGGGAGGAGGATGTTTTTGTTTGTTTGCTTGGGTGGGTTTTGTGGTCTTTAGATTCCTTTTTGTTCTGCATTTACGTGTGCTAAGCTTTCGAAATGTTAATGCTTAATTCTTGTGCAGGGTGTACAACTATGACCCGCTGACTCAGCTGAAGAACGTCCGGGCCAACTGCTATGGCAAATACATCGCCCTGCGTGGCACCGTTGTGCGTGTCAGCAACATCAAGCCTCTGTGCACCAAGCTGGCTTTTGTGTGTGCCACGTGTGGAGATGTTCAGAGTGTTCCTCTCCCTGATGGAAAGTACACCCTTCCAACTAAGGTAAGTTAAAACCCTTTCACTTCATGCTTTTTCCCCTTATCGGTTGTGACTTGCGCAAAAAAGACACCACCGGTAGTAAAAAAGAAAATAAAAAAAAAATTAAAAATGTAGTCTATAAAGCTGGGTTAAACAACTGAGACATTGGAAAAAATTAATCATACCACGCAGCTTTTGTTACTTCAGGCCCTTCTTACTTGAAAAAAACGTACCCTGCTGAAACAGCGTATGTGACAAGCAATACATAGAAACCCTGAACTTCTATTTCACTACTTATGTTTAAAAAGACTCTTCCACCTGGCTGCAGTGGTTTTCTATGCCTGCACTGGGGGTTTTGTGAGTTTTGTTTAGAACTTTCTATTTTCATTTCGCTGTTTTGTTATCTGGACTTAAAAGGTACTAGAAATAGGACAGTGCCTGGTTATTTTATGTCCCCTGATGTCCTCAAGAGAAAAAATTTATCTAGAGCATCTGTGGGTATTAAAACAAACCCACCAAAACCAAGCAGCCAACCAAAACACTCCACTAAACAAAAAAAAAAAAAACAGGAAAACCCACTCACCACCTCCTCTTCCCCCCCACTGCCCTTCCCCAACTCAAACCAGTTCAGGAAGGGGATCATACAATTCAGCTGTGTTCCATTTCTTTCTCCAACAACTGCGAGTCAGAGTTCAGGTGTCTGTGCTTGATAACTCTTCATTAATTATGTACATGCTAATTTATAGCTTTTAACTAATTTAACTAGCTTTTTTCCTGGGACAATAATAAATCCTATTGCTTTGCTTTTTTTCTTTTTCCTGAATCAAATAAGGGAGTTTCAACTTATGATTTTAGAAAAGGCTGAGAATGAATTGGAATTCCTGTTGTTACAGTGCCTTGTTCCCGAGTGCCGTGGCCGATCCTTCACAGCTGACAGGAGCTCTCCTTTAACCACTACAGTGGACTGGCAGTCTGTTAAGTAAGCACGTCCTCCCTTCTGCACAAAAGTGGAATGCCACAGGATACTCAAAAAGTGACAGGGTGGCTCAACCCCTGTTACACTGTGTAATTTTAATACTCTTATTCTTTTGCAGAAAGCACTCTTCAACATTTGTGTCACAAAGCAGTTGTTTTATCCAAGCACTGGTATACTTTGTAACCTACCCTATGGAATAGCTTCCTGGAAATTTGTCCTCCCATTACAGAGTTCTTTAAGAAATGTTCAGTTTGTGCTCTTTGCAGCTTCTCTTGATCACTTGTTATTGCATCTATGACTTAATGATTCCCTTTAATGAGATATAAGTCAGCTAGAAAAGACCTAGTAAGTTATATCAGTCAGCTGTGTCAGTTGACATGAATGAACTGAAAGTAAATTGGAGGGTTAAAAATCTTAGTTTGAAGTGATCTTGTGTCCCCCAGTCTTTAAGGTACAGTCAGTAGAAGGAAATAGTGCTACATCTTCCTATTCATCTACTTTCTTTGTCTAATCAGCAAGTAAAATTTGTGAGACCTTTGCTGTGGGGGAGCAAGTCACCATATTTACAGAAATTAACAGTGTCAAATTAGCAGTAGGAAAGTAGAATACTGTTGCCCCATAATACCTGTTCAGAAGACTGTGATGTGTTTCATCCCGCTGGCTCACAGCAGGAAGGGTGTCAGCTTGGAAAAAACAGGACTCTGCTTGCTTTTTCCCACTTCTATAACATTCAGATTCTGTAAGTTCACACGCTCTGTATCAAACGTCTTGGTGTGACAAGTGACATCTAAGTATAGTTTTTCTTTAGTAACGTTCTGTAATGTAAGCAATTTAAAAATTCGTTTAAAGAGTCGTGCTGATGTAGCAGCTCTAGAGGGCGATGTTTATCACAGCTTCTTCAGTAAAGCTTGACTCGGCTTCAGGAAAAACTATGAGAGCTCCAAGTGCAGAGCCAGAACTGAAACTTTGCTAGCCTTTCACAACTGTAGAGTGAACTACTGTTCTTGTTATGGTCTGAGAAATTTCTTGGGCTTTTCTAGGGTTAAAATACCAATTAAGCATTTATGAGGGTTTATAATGTCTGACCTCATATTTTTTGTATATAGGGTCCATCTTATTTCATGTACTGTGCTTATTTCTACATTAACATGCTCAGCAGTGCTAGAAAATCTGAGTTTCAACTTGGAGTTCATAGGAGTCTTTCTAAGTTTTATGCATAATTTACACCCATTTACTGAAATCTGAATTGAAAAAGCCTGTTTCTCCAGCACTGCTGTTTCTAGAATTTACCAGGGCATTTCTGCCGTATCCCTTTTCAGTTTGGAAGGGATTGGCTGGATGCTTAACGGCTGCAGGTCTTGGATGGTGCAGCTGAACTGGTGTGTGACTCCCCTCGTGTCTCGCAGGGTGCAGGAGCTCATGGCAGATGATCAGCGGGAAGCGGGACGGATCCCTCGCACAATCGAGTGTGAGCTGGTTCAAGATCTTGTGGACAGCTGTGTCCCGGGAGATATGGTCACGATCACAGGGATAGTAAAGGTGTCAAGCACTGAGGAAGGTGAAATACATCATCTGAGAACACTTTCTTCTGGGGGTGGGGTTTTTTTAGGGATTACACAAGAACAGCCACCCCCCCTAATCTGAGCTCTCAAAGTCGTGAGTTCATTAAGGGTACATTTCTTCAGAAGTTAGCAGAGTTTTACAGTGAAGAGTTCTTTTGACAGGAGGGCTGCCCAAAAGGTGCACTGCCTCTAATCACTGATAGAGGGTGGGGTTTGCAGCACAACTGCGGGCCTGAATGTGAAGTGCCAGTCTGACATCTGATGTCAGCTGACAGAAAAGCCATCTCGGGACCACTAATGCAGGGGGGACATCCCTGTTTCCTGAAGTCTCACTATGACTCATTATTTCCTTAATCTTTAATATCTCCTTCAAACATTAGGAGAACTTTCACATTGTTGTGAAGGACTGTTATCTTTCTTAGTTTAGTCCTCCCTAGTCAAATTTTACAACTTTTTTTTTAAAATATATTGTGCAAAGCTGTAACAGAATACATTGCAGGTAACTGCAGCAGTGTTTTACTCTGAGACTTCATTCTCTGCCCAGTGATCATTGGAGTGTATAGAAGATGATTAATTATTAAGCTATATGTTTAATGCTTCTGCACTGTGCATTTTTTTTTTCCTCTAAATATTGAGTGGAAACATTTTATATTCAACTTTTACTTGACTGCAATAATGTAATAATTTAAAATCCCTGGAAAACTTATTTTATTCTGGGAGAAAATTCTCTATCTCAACATAGACCCTCCATTTCAGCAAAATATTTTCTTGTGTACGTGAATGAAGAAATCTGAAAAGAACAAATGTAATTAGAAAGTTATTTTGCATCAATTTTAGGAAAAGCAGATGTTAAGTACTTAAATATGAACATTTTGCACATGTATGATATTTCTGAGTTACTCTATGCCATTTGTAGATAATATGAATACTTAATGATAGAAGGAAAAATGCTCCATCGTCCTTTCTCAATTTTTCTAACAGGAGCTTCTAAAAATAAGAATGACAAGTGTATGTTCTTGTTGTACATTGAGGCAAATTCTGTCAGCAACAGTAAAGGACAAAAACTAAAGAATTTCGATGATGAGACTTTTCAAAGATCGTTCATGGAGTTTTCACTTAAAGACCTCTATGCTGTCCAAGAAATTCAAGCTGAGGAAAATCTCTTCAGGCTCATCGTAAAGTAAGTTGTGTTAGACCTAGACTAGGTCTAGGATTGGGCTTGTGAATCAGTATGACCACCCTCAGGCAAATGTGACAGCTCATCTTAAAGCTATGAAATGTCCAAGGCTTGTGCAACAGAAACCACAGAGATATAACAAACTTTAGTGGGTAAGGAACTTGGGAGGAAGTGAAACTATTGCAGTGGGGATGTTAGGACTTTGGGAGGGGTTTAAGGATACAATGAGTTAGCTGTGTTTTATTTCAACCCTGAGACAGAAAGCTATGAATAAAAAAACAATTAATTAATTTTGCTCCTCACTGAGCAAATTCAAGTTACAAGTACCATTTTGTTCTCTGCTTTACAGTGGAGTAAAGAGCTGCAAGAACTGAGCCTAGGGTGTGAAAAACCCTCACTTCAAACTGAGAAATATTCTTCTAGGTGTCCCTCAGGCCCTCCCAGTGGAGTCAAAGAATGCAAAACTAGCACTTTAAAAGGAGGGTTACAGTTAGTTGCTTGATTAAGATAAGAAGAGGTGCAGAAACCACTGGGAAGCTGGTTCTCCTCTGTCTTGGTGGGAATTCAAGTGAAAGTCTTTTCTTATTATCAAGCATTTCTTGTTGTACAAATATTTCAAGAAATTTGATGCTGCTGGTCTAAACTGATTCTGCTGTAAATTCAGCAGCAGCCAACTAAAAGTTTTATATGTTTATAAAGGTGTTCTGTGACGAGAGACAGAATAAGGGATTATTTAATACTGATGCGGTGATTTATACTCCCCTCATGTTGCATTGTTCTTTGTTTTTCAGCTCTCTTTGTCCTGCAATCTATGGCCACGAGGTAAGTGATTTAACAACTCTGCTTGCAGTTTCTGATTGAAATGTTTATGCCACAGTAAACTCCTAAAGGATTTATAAAACTTTTCTGGGGTGTGGGTAAGGGACTGTTTTTACTGGTGACTGTGACTCCCAGTCACTTTTGGTGTCAAGGAAGTGGCAGCCTTATACCTTTAAGTTCAGTCATCCAAAATGAAAAGAGTTATTACAGCCAATTCTAGGGAGCTTGTCAGTATTGGTCACTGTGATCAAATACTTACCAGTGTTGGTATGTTCCACAACAGATTGTAAAGGCAGGTTTGGCCCTGGCGTTATTTGGAGGATGTCAGAAGTTTGTGGATGACAAGAACAGAATCCCAGTGCGAGGAGATCCACATGTTCTGGTTGTTGGAGATCCAGGATTAGGAAAAAGTCAAATGTTGCAAGTATGGATTGATGTATCACTGTCCTCTGTCTTTCTCTAATTCCTTGTTATCTTGACTTCTTGTAATCATGGTAGGATAGGTGTGCTAAGACAAGGGGTTGCTTGAGCCTGGCTGGAGTTATGTTTTCATGTAGGATGCCTCAAATATAGGATAGTACCCAAAGGGGTACTTGCAAGGAGCCTTGCAGAAGGGCCTGTTAAAACACTTTCCAAAGCAGGTATACTTGGTCAGTATATACCTACCTGTGGACTTTCAGGTATAGGTTTATAGGCTTGTTGTCTTGCCCTTCCATTTTTTTTAATTTTTTTTAACAACTCTTTTCCCCATTCAGGAGGTTCACTCCTTCCTAACTTCACTTAGCTGGTCCACTGTCAGAATAGGTACACTCTTGGAACAAATGCAATTTTTTTGCCATGTAACTCACCTCCAGTGAGGTTTACTTCCATTCTCTTACCCTGTTTTTATGTTGCTAGAACAGATCTTGGCTTTTTGGGAAAGGGACCTGCTGCTGCGTTTGGGTTTTAATCTTGGTGGTCATTTCTGCATGACCATGACAAAATCAGTTAATAATAGGGTTGGGGTTTTTTTGTCTTAAAAGGAATGGTTTTAAAATTCCATTTCTTTTCCCATAGTTACTGTGAAGTGAAAGAGGGACAGAGTTCACTTAGACCTGCAGCATTTAAACCTTGTTTAAAAAGTCTGAGTCTTTCTAATGTGGACCTGTTTTGTTAGGATGTGATTTGCAATAATTTAACCAAAGTGATGGATTTGTGTGCAAGCATCTTAAACACATTTTTAAATTATTTTGGGGGGGACTCTGGCACAGAGTAGCTGATTTGTTTTCTTCACATTGGCATTCTGTTTTTTAGTAACATTTAAGAAAAGCTAGTACTCTGTTCCTCAGATATAACCCTGAGACAAGATTCCTCTCACTCATCAGTGTCAGAGAAAAGAATCCTAAGGAGAAAAGCCAAGGAGCCTGTGTAGGAGCCAGGGTTTTTGGGTTTGGGTTGGTTTTTTTTTTGGTTGGTTAGGGGGTTTTTTCCCTACTTGGTGCCTGTCACATATTTGATACTAAACAAGTATTTGGGTGTTATCTTTTAAATAAAGGCGCCTGTTGCAGAGTAATTATAGGTATTATCTGAGAAAATCCAGTTATAACTGTGTTCTAGGCAAATTTAACTGCAACCTGTCAGTGTTCAAGCTTACCATGCTTTGCTTTTCTAGTTCATATTTCAAATTGTAGGCTGCTTTCTGGATACTAGAGGCATGGAGAAAACCAGGACTGTCCTTTACCCCTTAGCTGTGGGGAGAACTACGTGTGCTTTCTGTGAAGCAGCATGTGTTGGGCACTAGGGCAAGACACTAGTCTAAACAGACCTTGGGGTCTGAAGATACAGAAACTATTTATCTGCAATCCCATGACAGACAGTGTGTCCCTGAGCATTTCAACATACTTCTAAAATGTGCTTTAAGTGCTGTGCCCAAGGTCCCAGTAATTTTGATAACACAGTAGGGTACAGCTGTACTGCAAGTGAGCAAAGTTTCTCCTACTGCATTGCACAAGTATGTCTCTTGGGGTTGCAATGAGTTATAACTTTACAGTTGGGCCATGTAAAATAGAAATAAGTTTGGGTTTACTTTGAATTGTTTCTCCAGAATAAGCTTCATGAAATTCTTCACTTTGGGGAGGGAAAAAGTATTTCTTTCTCTTCTAGGCAGTATGTAACGTTGCTCCTCGAGGTGTGTACGTTTGTGGTAATACTTCCACCAGCTCTGGCCTGACTGTTACACTGTCTAGAGATGGCACTTCTGGAGATTTTGCCTTGGAAGCTGGTGCTTTAGTGCTTGGAGATCAAGGTAATACATGTAATGCCACAGGTTTTGTATGATGATATGTGAGGGGCGGGAGTGTGTGCACTGCTGACTCTAAGATTAACCACAGTGCTCATTTAACAGTGGACTAAAAATGTATATTTAAAGTATGATATTGGCTTTCCACACCGTGGGGAAATTCTGAGCTTCACCAGTGACTTCTCTTGAGGGGATACTTGCTTTCCTTGGGTGTAGGAAAACTTGAGTTCTGCAATTCACATCCTAGACTTACTGTCAAAGAACTAGTATTTTTTTTGTTCAGAAATGTGACTTGATGGCATCTGCTGGACTCTTATAATTTTTGAAAAAGAGATAGCTTATGAGATTTGTTGTCTATTTATAAAAAGCTTGTTTGGTCATTTTAATGTGTAATCAAGATCTACAAGTCAGGCTGACTTCATAATGGTTTGGCTGCATTACCATGAAGTGAAAACAAACCTTGCTGAAATGGAGACTTTGTCCAGTGTCTCCTGCAGTCCCTAGGATTCTAGGTTGGACTTGTGATGTAGTGACTACTGGATTGTAGCACACACTTGCCCATCAGTTAATGTGTTTTCTAGTAAGTCTTTGTCTTGTTTTAATTGCTTCCAGGAATTTGTGGAATAGATGAATTTGATAAGATGGGAAACCAGCATCAGGCTTTGTTGGAAGCCATGGAACAGCAAAGCATCAGCCTTGCCAAGGCTGGCATTGTTTGCAGTTTGCCAGCTCGGACATCCATTGTTGCTGCAGCAAACCCAGTTGGAGGACATTATAACAAAGCCAAAACAGTGTCCGAGAACTTAAAGTGAGCGCTTTCTGAAATGCTGCTTTTATAGTTCACATTCAGGAGTAGATGTTTCTGGTAGTCTTGTATCTTGTGTATAATTGCTTTCTAGTTTTCTGGAGCTTGAACACAAACTTTAATAATATTTGGTGGCTCTTGAGAGAGAAATTGCTTTTCTACTTTATTCTGAATGAACAGGACAGGACTTTTTTATATGTATTTGAAGTGGAACAGGGTTGCTATAATTTTTCCTCTTCTCTGAGCACTGTGTGGTTCCTTGCCTTTACTCTAGAATGGGGAGTGCTTTACTGTCAAGATTTGATCTGGTTTTCATTCTGCTGGACACCCCCAATGAAGACCACGACCACCTGCTGTCCGAGCACGTGATGGCGATCCGGGCAGGGAAGCAGGCAGGGAGCAGCAGCGCCGTCGTGACCCGGACCAGCTCCCAGGACCGCTCTGTCCTTCAGGCTGTGTCTGACAGACCACTGCTTGAAAGGCTGAAGGTAGGACTTGTCCTGTGATTGTTGCTCTGCCCCTGCTCTGGGACCTGGTGACGCTGACCTGCTGGATGTCCTCAGTCTGCCACTCCCATTCTTCTCATAATTGCTTCTGAATTAGAGGAAGCATTTACCTGTTTCTACCAATTGCCTCTTGTAGCTAACATGACCTGTCCTGCTGGAAGATGTGGCTCAAAACATCTTCATCACACGGAAGAGAATTTATTAGCTGAGCTGATGGGGTTTTGGTTGTGAGAAGACGCTTTGCATGAGATGCTCTAAAGCAAATTTGCTGTGTTAGGTTTCAATAAAGAGCTACAAAATTAGACTGGATATAATAATTTGATATAACGTGATATGCAATGAAGTACTGAATCAAATAAAGCCATGTGTAAACACATCCTTGGACATCTGCAATTCAACAGATTTGCAGATTACAAGAGAGGAAGTATATTTCTTTTTAGACTTCAGTGATCAGTTTGGGAACTGGTATTGTCAAATGACAGGTCTTAGGAGAAATACTCCTGATGGAGCTAAACCCATGCACTTCTGGAAATGGGATATCAGCAGTGATGGGTTAGTCTTCTGCAGAGCTGTAACAACTGGGAATTTGGATTTTCTCTTTTTGAGAAAGAATTCATTATATAGTTAAATCCTATTTGGCACTTCTTATCATGGCAAAGGAGAAGCCTTGGCTGCTTTTTCTGAAATGGCCAAGTGTGTGTGTTTACATGTCTAAGCACAGTGTATGGACTTCAAGTACACTGTTCATATATTAAGCACTAAAGCCCTTACAGCGATGACACCACCAGATAAAGCATAGATGATGATGATTTTATATTAAAACTTTTATTGTGTAGGGCTCTGACAGAAATCTAAGCTTCTTGTAATTGGGTTAGATCTCAACAGGAGAAAACTTTGATGCCATTCCACATCAGCTGCTGAGGAAGTACGTGGGATATGCCCGGCAGTACGTTCATCCAAATTTATCTCCAGAGGCTGCACAGGTCCTCCAGGAATTCTACCTTGAGCTCCGGAAGCAGAACCAGGGAGCAGACAGTACCCCAATCACCACGAGGCAGCTGGAGTCGCTGATCCGACTCACAGAGGTAAATTCAAGCTGTAATACTCCAGGGATTGAAAGCAAAGAGATTATTCCTAAGATACTTCCGATGTCCTATAATTTTTGACAGCTTATTCACCACTCTGCTTTATTTTGTTTTGTTTAAAAAAAAGTGAGAATGCAAGAGGCCTAGAAGTGTTTAAGAGCTACTGTTCCTTAAAGCCTCTTATAAAGTAAAACACTCTTGAGGGGGTGGAAAGGGAATCTATCACGTTCCCCAAAAGGTACAGGCAGGAACAACCTGCTGCCCATCTTGAACTTAGAATGCTGCTGTTTTCCCTAACACTCTGCCTTAATAACACTATTTGTGATCTGCTGCTTCACAAGAATACAAAGCAAACAAACTCCAAGCTAAAGCCTAATAATGCAAGTATGCAGGAGGTGACATTGTAACACTAACAAAAAAAAAAAATCTTCCTCTAAATCCTCTAGGCTTCAGTTCCATCTCTGCTCCTAAAACTTGCACTTGTTGTAGAGTGATTGTAGCCTTTTTTCACATCAGCTATAATATATCTTTAATAAACCTTTGTGGGTTGTTTTGTTTTGTTTTAAGGCACGATCAAGGCTGGAATTAAGAGAGAAATGTACCAAGGAAGATGCTGAGGACGTAATAGAAATAATGAAATACAGGTAACACACACTGCTTTAAAAATTAAATAAATCACCGTGTCATTCATTCAAAACTTTTTTTTTTTTTAACACATGCAAACACAGTGAAGAAATCACTTGATCAAATTTAGGCCCATAATACTAATATTTGGATTTGTCTTTGAAAGCTGACAGCAGCTGTAAGTTGAACACAATTGCTTAGGCCTTTATGTGATCACAGTGGTTGTGTATATCCGTGCACAGCAACTTAGGCATGAGGCTGCTGAACGTTTTTTTTCTCTCATGTGATTACTCTTTGTTGTTGCAGCTGAACAATTAAAGTTTAAAAGCAATTTTGACGAATGGTTAGTTCCTTAGCCGATGACTTTCTTGATAGGGAATGGTTTCCTATGTGGCTTCTGAAAGCCTTCTCAAGCAGTTTTAGGAAGCAAATCCACATATGTTTGCTTTTATCTCCTGCTGATCTTTTTTTTTTTATCTGTTTTTAGCATGCTGGGAACCTACTCCGATGAGTTTGGAAAGCTGGACTTTGAGCGTTCCCAGCACGGGTCTGGGATGAGCAATCGGTCTCAAGCAAAAAGATTTATTTCTGCCCTGAACAGCATCGCAGAAAGAACCTACAACAACCTCTTTGACCTGCAGCAGCTCCGGCACATTGCAAAGGAGCTACAGATACGGGTGAGTCTGGAAATCAGGAGTTTCTTCAACAGCAAACTGCAAGACTAGTCAAAATTATGTATTGCAAAATGGGAAGTAGAAAAGGCACATCTGTTGTGCCTCTTTGTGCCTCTTTGCAGTGAACAGAAATAACCAATTTAATGCTGCTTTTAGGCTGAATAGTCTTCTTGAAGTGCCTTTGTAAGCTTTACTAACCTCACCAGCTGTTTGGCCACAGCAACTCCTCACACTAGTAAGGGCTGATTCTGCTTCTGAAGCTGGTCCTTGAGAAGACCCTGCTTTGTTCTGTGAAAAGCAGTGTTGGTTTCAGTATAGTTTAGTCCCTCTGGCTCCCCAGAGGGCAAACCTACTTTTGTTCCCAAATTTATCCTTGTGTGGTGTCCATGCTCTATTTCAGCAGTGCAATGGTGTTTCTGCTTGACCTCCTCTGGATGAAATATTGTGTTTTGGGTTTTCATTCCTGCTTCAAGCATCCTAATGTTGTAACTTGATAGGAACATCATGTAGGACACATGGCCACAAATGTATTTTACCCTGTAATTGACTTTCATTCTGTATTTGTGAGGGGGCTTCAGCCAAACAAAAACATCGGTGGCTAATTCTACTTTTTGCTTTATGTTAAAGAGTTTTAAATGCCAATTTAAAATGGGATATCAGATGTAATGAGTGAAAAGTAGTGATAATAAGTTTCATAAAGAGAAATTAATTATGGGAAGTGGTGCTGTTCTTTCTGTTACCTGGTGGCCCTACTTGGGCCTGCTGGGGCAAGATGGCTTCAGTTTCCCAACTTGTTGAACTGTTGACTGTACACAAGTCTAGATTTGTTTTGAACCCTGTCTGACAGAACATGGTACATCCAGCTCTCTTCTCCCACGACCATCAGTAATTCAGTGACTACTTAAAGTTAATTCAATTAACTCTCATTCTCCCTTCATATAGAGAGTATTTTTTGCCCATTCAGAGTTCTACACCTGGAAATCAGTGAGAGTTGTAGAAATCAGGCTTTTCTTTGGTAGGTACTTGTGTTACAGAACTTGAACTTATACATATGGAACTGCATACTTTGTGCATGTCATAAAGTAGAGAACACAAGTTCTGTGTAACACTGCAGTAAAAACAGTGTGTAAGTAGAACACAGAAGGGTGGGACTGATGGTGTGCCACCTCCTAGTAGGTCAACAGTTTGCTGAGGAAACCAACCTATTGTTAGCTCAGTTTATTTCACCGAGTTCTTTTAAATGGTTTATGGTGCTTTACATCAGATAAGGTGTCATTCTCCAATTTGATATTTTTGTCTTTATTTTCTCCAGGTATCTGATTTTGAAAGCTTTATTGGATCCCTGAATGACCAGGGTTATCTTTTGAAAAAAGGTTCAAGGGTTTATCAGCTTCAGACAATGTGAAAAGAGTCACTGTGATGAACTTCCCTGGGACATGATGGATACACTGGACTGATGGACCTGCAGCAGTGAGACACTGAGCTGCAGCCTGGCACTGCTGGCACTGGGGCTGACTGAGGCTGAGATTTCCCTTCAGAAACTGAAGTGCCCCCAGGCTTGTTTTAAAGCTGCTCAGGACAAACTGACACATGGTATTGCTGCCTGACTCATCCTGTAGGGTCTGCTTAACCAAAAGGGACTGTGTAGGACTGGAATGCACCTCATCATCCTTGAGGAGTGGGAAGTGTGGGTTTATATTGACATTATTACAGTGCCAGGACAGATTTTACTTCTAAACCCAGAAATCTTTCATGAGAAGATGGTGTGAGCTGTATTTTCAGCACTGTAGTTCACTAGGGGAATTTAAAGTGTTGAAATGTTTCAAAAAAGTTGGGAACCTTCATGTTGAGACAACACTGTTTTTACAGCTATTACCAAATGGCACCTTTTTGAAACCGACTTGATTTGCTGCTTTGAAGTTTGATATTTATTGGTCTTTGAAGCTGAGATTTAATTTGAAATGCAAGTCAGATTTAAGAAAATAGCCTTATTACAGTATTTATTGTGTAAAACAAGAACTGGATTTTGACTTTCATTAAACTTTATATGTGAGAAATATTATTTGTTCAAAACTGTTGTACAGTGTTCGTGGCCACTGCAAGATCTATAACAACAAAAAAGTAATGGGTGTCTTTGTGTAACTGTTCCTGACACAGAAGAATGTGTGTTCAGCAAGAGCAAAGTGCTGAGTGATGAAATCAGAATCATGGTCTGGTGCAATAAAATAGCAGATGGGAAGATTTTAGTGTAAGTATTAAAAAACCAACACAAACAAAATGACCCAAAGACTAATATATTTTTAAAAAATCAAGAATGCATTGCTGATCCTTCTGCTTTCCCTCTTTTATTTCTAGAGTAAGATATGATAGATTAAAAAAAGCAGAAATACTGAAGCTTTATTGTCTTATCTTCTAATTTAAGTGCCAGAAGGGTCTGATCTGCACCATCCTTCCACAGCCATTTGGTACCAAAATCCAAGTGCTGCCTTAGTGTGAATCTACTCCAACATACTTGAATCTGAAAACTAGTTTGGCAGATGAGATACTTTTAAGAGACCCAAGAAATTACAGTTCCACACCTGAACTCTCCAGGGCCAAGCACTCACCTCTGTCCAGGTTGTGGTTAATGGCTCTTTTGAAAAAAAATACAGCAGCTGTCAGTCTGTCCGTCTGCGTGGGGGGGCATAGGGGCAGCAGAGGAGACACCTTCTTGCAAACTGGGACTTAATCCCGCAGTAGAAGCAGCCTGCTGGATTAACTAATCGGAAGCAGGTGTTAGATACCGATTTTAACCTTTGCCGGCGCTGGGAGGGACAGGAAAGAGTCTCAGCAGCGAAGAAAGGGCTGCGCCTGGAAAAGTAAACTCTTCTTGTAACTCTCGAGCTAAAGTAAACGCGGGCAAAGGAGGGCAGAAAGCGAGTGCCGAGAACAACACCCCACTCACGCTCCCTGAGAGGTCTCTCGAGGCAAAGCAAACCTTCAGCTGCCTCCGCCCGGGGCTTGTGCGGGAACGGCTCCGCACCGGGGCAGGCGGAGCGGGATGACCCCGGGGCAGCCGCCCGCCCTGCCACCACGGACAGCGCCAGGGGCGAGCCTGGGCCGGGAGGTAGCGGGGGGAAGAACCGGGAGAAGGGCGGGAAAGCGGCAGGTAAAAGGATTTTTCCCGGTACTGGACTTTCAACCCCGCCGCCGCGGGTGCGCCCGCGTGCCGTAAAGCGCGCCGCCCCGAGGAGGCGGAGAGGGGCTGACGTAAAGCGCCGCAAAAGAAGGCCGCGCGTGCCCGCCGCGGCTCAGCGGCACACGCGCCGCGCGCGGCGCGGATGGCGCGAGGCCGCGCGCTCCCTCGGGCGGCGCCGGGGCGCGCGTAGGGCCCGCGGGGCAGCGCCTCTCGCTCCCGCACCTCGCTCCCGCACCGCCTCCCTCCCGCGCCATGCTGGCCGCCGCCTGGCTGGGCAGGGGCCCCTCCTGGGCGCTCCTCCGCGGCGCGGGCCGGAGGCGGCCGCAGGCGGCGGGGGGTGCGTGCGCCTTCCGCCTCCCGGCGTGCGCGGGGCCCCCGCGGCGGCCCCCGCGCCTGCTGCGCGCGCCCGCGGCCGCCGCCTGGCGCCTCCTCAGCGGCGGGGCCGCCCCGCCGGGGCCACCGCCGGAGCGGAGGGTGGCGGGGCCGTACGCGGAGCTGGTGCGTGACCGGGACGGGGGGGTGCGCGGGGGCACCGGGGCCGGGGGTCGTTTACTCGCCCGCGTCCGTGCGCGGAGCTGCCCCAGGGGGTGCGATTGTTGTCGCCGTAACGCAGCGAGAGCCCCGCTCTCCCCCCAGCCCCGCGGGACACAGGTGTCAGACTAGCGGCCAAACTTTTGGGGGGGGCTTGGGTCTGTCCTGGCGGAGCTTTCTCCTGTTAATGTTTGGCAGGTAGAGGCTGTGTCCCTGTGCCTTGCGCAAGCAGCTCCCGGGAACTTTCCAGGCTTTCTGTCCGGTTCTGCTCAGAGCGTTTGTCGTGATTGATTCTGTTAAGTGCCAGACTGGGGGGTCTGCCTGCCTGCCTGCCTGCCCTGAAGTTTCTGAGCCAAATTGGGGGTTGCCTTCCCGCCCCGAGGTTTACGTGCCAAGTTGGAGTGTTTGCCTTCCTGCCCTGAAAGTTCTTTGCTTTCTTGCTTTGCAGTATGAAAACCCCTGGACCATCCCGAATATCCTGTCCATGGCACGGATGGGTCTGGCGCCGGTTTTGGGCTATTTGATTGTTGAGGAGAATTTCGATGTTGCACTCGGTGTCTTTGTTCTGGCTGGCGTGACTGATCTGGTAGGTTCACCTCGGTTTGGAAGTGCTTTGGGGGCAGTCATGGCTTATGGTGATCCCACTGGAACTTAGACTCGAACGTAGAATGGAAAGAGATAAAATATGTGAGTTTTTATATTTGTTGTTCTTTAGGAATGCTATATATGTCCTTTGTGACAGTGCAGAGGGAAGTTGCAGGTGTCCAAAGGGGACTTAGTTCTGGTGGAGGGAGCAAAGGGGAGATGTCAGGGTTCCCTGACCAGCTCCAGGTGGGCATTGTCCAGTCAGAGCATCTCGGGTCTGTTACTATGTGCAAGTGTACCTGGTGCATCCATCATGACAATAATTGTGTGAATTTTATAATACCAGTTACACATACACACACCCGTTTGTGGTTTGGGGTTTTTTTGTTTGGTTGGTTTTGGGGTTTTTGTGTTTGTTTTTGTTTGGTTTGGTTGGTTTGATTCTTTTTCTAATGAGAATTGAGTATGTTGAGAGGCTTCCAGTATCTGAAATGCAGGGAGGGAAAGAAAGCATGATGCAAGTGTCAGCTAACAGGTACCATATTTCATCATAGTTAAACTAACTGTTTTATGTGATGCTGTTCATTAAATACCTCTCTAACAGTAGCATGTATAAGCTGGTTTTGTTCTTGGTTTTCTAACAGAGAGATGTTACATTTTGGTTTTCACAGTTGGATGGATTTATTGCGCGAAACTGGGCGAATCAGAAGTCAGCACTGGGAAGTGCTCTTGATCCTCTGGCTGATAAAATTCTCATCAGTGTGCTCTATGTAAGCCTAACTTGTGCAAATCTAATCCCAGGTGAGAAAATACCGATTGCATGTAAGGTAAAGATAATTTTATGTGTTGTAATATTTCTATTAAATATTTAACATCCCCCTAGCAGACCCCACAGAAAGCATATGCTGGCCCCGTATAAAAACAACTGCCATTTTCAAATGCACTTTCTTTAAAGCAACAATAGTTAGTAGCTATGTTAATTTTTTTTTTAATAGACTGGATCGTTTTAAGACTTAAACCCCTTCAGAAGTCACGTTAAAAATCTTCAGTCGTGCATAAAACCTTTTCGGAAGAATTTGGGAGTGGTTCTTTTTTTCTCGCTTCATACTGTGTGCCCCTTTGGTTGTGTTTTGGTTTTAATCATGGACATGGTTTTTCACTAGATGCTGTTGGCTTGATTTTTCAGTTTCACTTACTTCCATGATTATTCTGCGGGATGTAGCTCTGATTGCTGCTGTTTTTTACGTGCGATACAAAACTCTCTCTCCACCGGTAAGTGCGTTAAACGAAACTGTTTGAACATGTAATCGTAATAAAAAGTAAATTAATAAGCCTTTAACAAAGTTGTGACCAAGAGATTTTCATCTTGAGACCTGAGGGTTGCTCAGAACTTGGGTGTATACCCTAAGACATAATGCTTGTTCTTCTGTCAGATAGATTTCCAAGCAGAACAAGGTTTCATAAAATATGTTTTACTAAGATGAGTCAGAGCCACTGATAATTTTTTTTTCCTGTTCATGATGTGTAATAAATCATATAAAAGAGCAGTGTAATTCTCTAGTGCTACAGTTAACTTTTCTGTATCATGTGAACAGGGGTATCAAATTGAATGTACCAGGACTGCATTTTTTTCCTCTTCTCTCCCCTAACAGAGAACACTCAGTAGGTACTTTAACCCCTGTTATGCTACTGCCCAGTTAAAACCAACATTCATTAGCAAGGTAAGAGTAGTAACTCATTACAAAAGATAACTCCTCAGTACTTGGGGTGTTGTGTAGTTTGGAGGGAGGGGACAGTTTACTACTGCTGCTGAGTATAGTTTCAAAATAGGGCACATCTTAATTTGGTCACAATTCCCATTTTGCTTTTTTTCAGACGAATACAGTGGTTCAGCTAATTCTGGTGGCAGCTTCTTTAGCAGCTCCTGTTTTCAATTATGTGGACAGCATATATCTGCAGACGTTATGGTAACTTAGCTTTCTTTGGTTTTTTCCAGATGATTTAATGTGCTTCTAAAGAAACTGGTAATTGAGATTATTCTAATTGTGGGGAACACAAAAAACCTGTGCCCAGATGATGTAATATGCCTGGATTTTTACACCTTTATTCTTAAATGATGCCGGAGATAGATATTTATTGGTGCTTAATTTACTATGCAAGTAAAAAGTAGTCAAATGAAACTAGTTAAGATCTGGGAATAATAGCTTAGAAACAAGTCTTCAGGTGTACAGAGGCAAAGCATAAATTCAGATCAATAAGAAAGGAATGGCAAGAAAGGCTGTATGGATTCTTCTCTTATTCATGCCCTAAGTGTCCTTGAAAAAGCAATCTTGATATCAGTAAAAATAGACGTGAAGTGTATTCTTATTTTTGCTTTACTCTGTACCTGCTATCTTGAAATCCTGGTTTCTGAAGCCTCTTTGAAAAGCACATGAAGAAATGGTGATTCCTGCTAGATTGTAGGGAGGAAGGGGAGAGATTGAATGAAAACAGGCATACAGGAGTGTCCCTCCTTAGTTAGTGCTGTTCCTTTCACTGCTGTCCTTGGAGATCAGAACTGACCTGAGTCTGAGTTGTAGCTGACTGCAGGTGTTACAAGTGCAGTTATTTTTCCTGAGCAGTTAAGTAAGAGCTCAGAACAGAGAGGCTGAACAGCAGATACCAGAATTACTTAGTTAAAGTAGTGAAAAATCCAGTGTTGCTCATCTTCTAGGAAAAAAAACCAAAAACCAGACCAAATAAACCAAAACCACAAACTCAAAACAAAAAGCATTTAAGGAACTAGGAACCTTGATCTTAACAGTCAGTGTGGTTTTTCATTCTGTTGGAAAAACAAATCTAGGGTTGTATGTGTGAAAGATGCTTACCTTGCTGCTTGTCTGGGACTCTGGGAGAGTTACCATGTTGTGAATAATGGAGAAATGCTGTGTGTAATTTGCCAGAGTCCTCTGTAAAAACTTCCAAAAGTGCCCTGAGTTCTGGCCCATGGAGGGTTAACAGAGTGGCAGGACTGTAGCAGTGACTCACACCTCGGTGGGTGGCATCAGCCTTTTACATAGAGGAGCACTGATAATTTAGGAATATATATGGTTGTCAACCAGCATCTGGGAAGGAAACGAAACAGGCTGAAGCAGACACTCATGCTTTAGCTTTGGAACTTGGTAAAATGCTAAGTTCAAGTCTTGTGTGGTTTAAACGCTTGCCTTACATCTACCAAGGAATAGTTTCTCACATCAGTCAGTTTTCATGATGGTAAAAGTTATGTAGGCTGCAAATGCTGAATGTTTTGTCTTCCCTTCTCTAAAATAAATGCTAATATGGTAAAAAATTGTCTTAGTATGCAGTTACACTGAAGCATGCAGCTTAGTGCTGGATGGCAGATCCTTTGTTTTTCTAATACCCCACTTAGCACTGAATTTCAGCATAGAAACTGTAAACTGTGGAGCTGTGTAGTGAAAATAGGGAAGACACTAAAAAGAAAAAAAATAACAGTTATTGTATTGTTCATAGACTTACATGACTTACAGGAACTGTTTTCCCCCAAAGGTGCATCACAGCTTTCACAACGGTAACATCTGCCTACAGCTACTACCACTATGGCAGGAAAACAGTCCAGGTGATAAACAACAAATGAAGTTTTTATGGAAGCACAGGGACTTACCAGCATGGGGGTACTGTGCCTCCAAAGATGGTTGTATTGCAGCTGAGTTTTGGATGGAGCACTCTTGTCTGCTTGAAACCATGGCATCACAATGAAATGGAATTTGAACATGTACTGTGTATATATGTAGAGAGAGACTTTTCAATGTATTTTTAATTTCTTTAAAAATGGGGTTGTTTACAAAAATAAATAACATTCTTAAAAACAGAGATCACTTGTTGCATGTGAATAATTCTGAATGATTTTGTACTATTGTTGAAGTTAAAATACACACTTTCCACCAGTTTGGTTTTTTTTTAACTGTCTTCATGCAAGGCACTGAGTAAGCTGAGATCTGAGAAGAAAAAGCAATTACAAGAACAAATTTGTGCCTCATCCTGAGTCAGTCAACCAGCATTGCTCATTAGGACCTAATGACATACCTCAGCTTGCAGCAGAGGAAAGCACATCATCAAGGAACAGTATCTTCAGAAATTTAAACCAGAGAGAAATCTTACTTCATATTCCATGGTGATATGGATAAGCCATGAAGAGTTCCTACCCTGCTCCCTTTTTAAATATGAGCAATGGTGAACTGTGCTCAGAGGAGAGTTTAGGTCTCAAGAATGCTCAGCGGGGCAGTGAGGAGTCTGTACCCAAAAGGAATTACATTTTTCATACTATATATTCATTTCTAGTGATTGAAAGAAGCCCCTGTATCTCCAGATTCTTTAAAGCTCCTAAAGATGCTGTTTAATCTAAATAGCACTGGCAAAAGAGGACATTTTAAATACTGTCCAGATGAGACAGCGGAAGAAACCTTTAGATGCACGTACTGTTAATTCTTGCTGTTCTTCCAGCTTCAGGAGATGCATTGTGATCCCCATCAGGCAAGGAAAACTATCTCTACTTACAAAACAACACAGAAGAAAGAACTAGACAGAAGAGATCGTGGTGATCATAAACTCGTGGTTTTTTTTTTCAGACAACATCTCCTGTGTCATAAAAAAGAGCGCAACTGTGAAGGGCTTAAATAATTGAAATCAGGAGGTAAATGATACCGCAGTAATATTGGCAGAAGAAAATTTGCTGTAGGCATCTCTTGAGAGCACACAGCCTCTTTTGTGGTAGCATATGTTTGTATATACAAAGCATTTTAATATTTTTTTATGTTTAAACATAAAAAGCGGTGTACAGAGAAAACACTTGGTCATTATTAGTACCTTTGTCTTAAATGTTAGTACCTCTGTCCCCATGTTCTGTGGTCAACACCGCATCGTACAGTGAAGGGATAGAGGGGAAGTTTCCTTAAAATAGAGTACTTAGTAAAATGGAGCACTTTTTTCTTGAAGAAACGGTTCGAAAAGCAGAAATTTATTGTTCCTAGTCGGGTCAATGCTGCTTGGTTCTAATTAATGTAATGGGGGTTTGGTTGAGGGGGTGGTTCCTTTCACCTATCGCATGGAATTGCCCGGGGCTGGTCCGCGAGGGTACCAAGTTAAATGTACAATGGCTCGGTGGTTAAATAAAATTCGTTTGGATGTTCCAGCCGCTGGCGTGTCTGGTGTTCCACGGTTACAATCCGCTTCCCGGGGGCGTGATCCATCCCCTGTGGAAGCCGGGCGTGGGCGCGGCGCGGCGGGAGCTGTCCCCGCGCGGCCGCCGTACCCGGGCGGGCCCGCCCTGCCCTGCCCGCGATGGCGGCGCCGGAGCCGCCGCCGCCGGAGGGCTCCCGGCCCCTCAGCGCCCTCCTGGGCGGCATCGCCCAGGCCGCCTTCCACGGCAACGCCGCTGTCACCGACGAGCTGCTGCGCGGGCAGCTCTACCCCGAGGCGCCGCCGGAGGAGTTCCGCGCCCTGCGCGCCAAGATGGGCGGCCTCCTCCAGGTACCGGAGCTGAGGCGGGGAAGGGGCCGCGCTCTGGGGGGATCCGCTCCCTCGGCCTCCGGGTGTCCTCGGTGGGGCTCTGGGGGCAGCCGAAGCCGCGGGTGCTGCCTCTGTGGGGACACCGGCCGCCCTCAGCGCGGGGCCGAGCCTGGCCAGCCCCTCCCAGCCTAACCCAGGCCTGCCCAGCCCAGCCCTGCCCAGCCGGGTCTCTCTGGCCGCTCCTCAGGAGCTGTGAAGGGGTAACGGCGACACTCGAGTTCTACAGCCTTGGAAATAAGTACCCGCAGGTTTCTGAGGAGAGCTGCGGATTTCTTACAAGAAAACTGTGTTTTGGCGGAAGCAAGCCGTTTTACACAGACAACAGATTTTGGTTTATGTATAAGAGAGGAGAAGATATTCTTCTCCTTTAATGGATCTTATTTTGAGCTCCGTTCGGCGAGAAGAGAGTAGTGGGGTGTAGTGTAGTTCCCGGCGGCTCGATGTGGCTCAGGGAGCCTCCAGGTGCTAAATCCTTGGGTGGCCACTGCCACCTTGTGGGTGAATCCGTGGCTCTTTGGCCTCTTTGGATTTATAAACTCGGTCGGTAGTTCTAAATGTAATTGACAGATTGGGAATTTGATGAGGATGTTGACACTGGTTTTCTGCTTTTATGGAGGTTCCGTGGTTCATTTAATTATTAGATTCATATGATGCCCTGAAAAGCCTCTAATGAAAGCTGAAAAATAAAAATTGATTCTTGTAGGACTGGAGACTGGTTTTATCTGTGGGCTTGTTTCGTTCCCTCCTCTCAGGTACAACTGTTATTCGAGCACTGTTGAGATGTCATACTCTGGACATAATGTTAATTCAGAAGACAGCTGATTAAAGTTTTGTGGATATTTACCCATTGTTGTAAAATAGGCATAAAGCTTAGTAGGATGACTGTGTGTTGGGGGGAGGGTATCATGTTCCCTGTGTGCTGCTTCAGAAGCAAAACTGGTGGCAGTTGTGTTCCTCGAGGTCACTCACACCTTGCAATGTAAATTAGCATCTCACTGTTACCAGGTGTGTCTCATGGTCTTCATGGCCAGCACTCCTCCCATCTCCTTATGGATGAAATTCCTGGGAAATAACTGAAATTTATGCAGTTCAGCTTTAAAGATGAAATTTTGTGCTAAGCAGTACACAGACTACTTTGTACAACTCCATGTCAAGGGTGCATGGATTTTGGGGTGCTTATTCCTAGCAGGTAACTTGAGGTAACACCCAAGTCCTGTGGATACTTTTAACACCTCTGTTCTAGAGCATCCTAAAAAAAACAATCTTTTGGCCTTCTGGTCATTTTGAAGGCACCTAAATTAGATGGGATGGATAATGCCTCATGTATGTCTCTTGAGGGTTTTTTTTTCCTGACATCTGTCTTCTTGATAGTCAGAAGCAGAGAGGTTCATTGCCCTTGTGACTTCATTGCTGTAGTAGTTCATGTCTTCTAAGTAGCAAACACAGATCTGTACCATGAATCAACTACTTGCTTTTACTAGAGCTGAGCATAAATAAGGCAAAGGACTTTCCTGTTCCCTTCTGCATTCCACCTGTGCAAAGCATGGCATCTGTGAGAAGTATGGAGATGAATAAGTGACACTAAAGTGTCAATAAGCATTTAAATGTGGGGGGTTTTTTCCCCTGGATTATGTATAGAATAGTCCTGGTTTTATATTTATAAAATATGTTATTATGATCTACTTTTTACAGATGTTTTCTTTGCTGTCCATAGAGCTGCTGAATGAGCATGAATCATCTGAGCTCTTTCTAAAATGCAAGATTTATCTTGTAGTGAAATCATGGTTTTTTATTCAACTTACTTTTTTTTTTTTTTTAGTCTTATTTCTTGTGTGGAATATCTTGGAAGGTAGAATAAAGCCCTAGGAAGGCTGGCCCTGGAGAACTGTATGACTTCAGTGTTGTTCTGTCAGTTGTTTTTTTGCCCTCTGCCTTCATCCCTCCCAGCCTCCTGTCCTGTAAGGCTGTGAAACGTTGAGAAACTGGGGGAGATCAGCTTTTGCAAATTCTCGCCCCCAGCTTTTTTTGATTTTTCAAATATTACTTCATCCCGATTAAAACACTAAATTTGTCTCCTTCTTACATAAGTTTAATTTACAGTATTAGTCCACTGGTAACAGTTACTTTTCATGTGGAGTAATCCCACTGTTTTCCTTTTGGTGGCAGTAAGTCATTGCATTTGTTGAATGGGATCATTTGCTGCTGGGTTGAAAGTGTCCCTAGTTCACTCTTCTGCTTCACTCTTCTGCTTCAGGCTAAATAAGAATAAAAATTTCAGCATGAGAGCTATAAATATTTTAGTATATTTGATTTATATTTTTCCCCACAGATACCAAGGATTTTATCATCTGTAATAAATATCTTGGTATGTGAATGGTAAAATATGAATCAGATTATATAAATAATATGTGGGAACCAACAGATAAGATGCACCCGAGCTCTGTGTATGCACTTCATAACATTCACTTGCTCTCTTCCCTCGATGGTTTTCATTAGGAATCATACTGGTAGTTCTGTCAGATTACTGTGATGTTTAATTTCACTGGTTTTCAGCCAGTCTGGGTTACTGGGCCCTGCTATGCCGTGGCACACACACTGTATATAAATCCCATCTTGAAGCTATTTCTGGTGATTCCTTTTCTTCATGCCATCAGTGAAAAGCTGTTGAATAAGAAACCTTTTGATCAAAATCCTATCTAAAGGCTTGTGGAAGAAAAATTAGTGTGACTAGTGGATAAAATCTCTTGGTGTGTAAAATGCTCTGGAGTTGCATGAGCAACTTGTGGGTGCCTTGGAAGCTGCTATGTGCTCTCACCATGTGTTGTCCCTAAAAATTGTCCCTTTCCTGCTAGGGACTGTGGTCCTTTCCCTATGAAGTTGCTGTGGGGACCTCGAGAGGAGTTCCCAAAGTGTTGCTACCCCTGTTTGAGAAGGAAGAGACTATTTGATCTTCGTAAAAGGGATCTGCCCTTACGTGAAAAGTCAGAGCAGAAAAACAGTTGTAAGGTTCGCTCAGTTGTGGGGGATATAAAGGCCTTTGCATCTTCTTCAGCAGGATTTCTGCTAACTGGAACATTTCTGCTAAGAATTTCTGAAGCAGTTTCTGCCAACTGTTAGGAAATAAATTACTTCTTGCATTTTCTAATAAGGGAAGAGAGTTGCCATTCTACCCTCTCCTCAGATGCCTTGTGATTCCTCAAATACGTGGGCTGAGTCATGAGCTCGGGAGCACTTTGCAGTTGTCCAGGCTTCTGCAAGGCTGAGAGGCAGAACAGCTTCAGTCTGAAGACTGAGATAAAGTAATTTTGGAAGAGTTAATAGGAGAGGCTGCTTGATTTCTTCCATTTAGAGTTGCAGTTGTGCCTGTGCCTACTAACTAGAGAGAGTACTCAGTGAGCACACTTGTTGTTCTTGATTCAGGTAAAAGAAAACAAGTTGCTGGTACAGCAGTGCCAACTGTGTCCATACGAGCTGCTTTCTACCCAAATGTGTCCTATGTAAGTGTTATACTTTTCACTCTAGCAAATGACTGTGCTTACTGTGAATAATTCTATTTGTTACTGGGCTGGGTGAAAATGTATTAATAACTTTGCACAAAATTTTGGGAGGGAGGGAGTGCCTGCTGTGTCATAATTGGACATATGAAAGAAAATTATTATCTGAATTGATGTTTGCTTGGAACAACTACAGAAAAATCCTAGCCTATTTTTTTTAATTTAGTGAAACACCACTATTATGTAGCTCACTAATCTGAACACAGCTCAGTTGCCAGCTCTGCAGTGTCTGGTGTTGAAACATACATTTTCATTTTTATATTTTCATATAAACCATAAACCCACAGTTATTGCTTCTTTTTTTTTTTTTAAATTTCTTTTCCCTTTTTCAGCATTGTCTTAGGAGGGTAGAAAATGTTATGTTTACTTCATCACTACTGTATTGCAGTGATGAAAATGTGCATGTGTGCTATCCCAAAGCATTCTTCCTAGTGCTTTCAATCTGAGTTATTTTAGATTTTAGGTTTGTGTACTTATGGTCAGTTCACATAAGGACTGGGACAGCTGGCAGTTAACATAAAGTGGAGAGGGAAAACACTTGAAAACAATGAACTGGAGAGGAAGGTTGGATGCAGAAAATGATTGAAGAACATTGCCAGGAGCTGTAAGATCAGTGCTTCACTGCCCAGAGCAGCAATTTATTGCTTGGGTATGTCAGCTAGAAAGAGCAATGTACCTGCATCTTTATGGATTTGTTGATACTCCTCTTTCTGTGATTCCTCGAGTTGCAGAAGTCGGGGTTTGTGTCGTTAAAGCTTTTTCAATTGTAATACAGTTTTCATTGCTCCTGTAGTTACTGAGGAGATGTGTGGAAGGCGGTGTTACTGTGGGACGTGGGGGTGATGGTGTTCTGCACCCAAGCAGATCTGTATGAACTGGAGTGTTGTTTCAAACAACAGGGTGTGAACAGGAGTCTGTACATCACAAATCTCACAGTCTTCCTGCTGCTGTGCAACTACAAGTGCAATGCTGAAGGGAGGCAGAAATAGAAGGGATCCCACCTTCGTAATGTCGTTCATTTAACGAGCAGTATTTTCTATAACTCAAATATGAGACAGAAAGGCTCATTTCATTTGAGATTGTAAAGTGGTGGTGTGCTGTAACTGTGTCGCTTCAGTGAAAATGGATCACCTTGAGTTTAATGGTTTACTTGACCTTTTGTGGTGCATTTTTTTAAAACATTCTTACCTACAGAAAAGCAGTAAATTAAAATAAGTTGGCGGACCTGCGTCACTGATGTATAATAAGTGTGGTAAACTCTGTATTGCCCAAACTAGAAGGAAGTCTCTCTCTCTCTCTCTCGCTCGCTCTCTCTCTCTCGCTCTCTCGCTCTCTCTCTCTCTCTCTCTCTCTCTCTCTCTCTGTTTTTCCTCAATTACAGTGTTGATTCTATGTCTGTAAGCAGAGATGTAGTTGCTTTGTCCCGGCTGTGGAGGTGGGGACTGCCCCATCTATGTCTAGAGTAGACAGGTCAGTACTAGCTCTTCATGTTTGTAATGTCTCTGCATTACCTCTGAGTTTTAAAATGCCCCTGCTGCATTTGAAGTCTGCTAATTGCCAGTTAATGGACTTCCAGAACAGTGTGCTGCTGAGAAGTTGGAATTCCCTGGAGGTGGCAATGCTTCCTGTCCTGTTGATTTCCACTTTCCCATCCAAATGCGTGGTTTAGTTTGTTGCGTTTGCAGAACCTCTGCAAGTAAATAGCATTTGCATCATTAATGACACCAGCAAGCTTTGGATGTAGTCCTCATTTCTCAAAAAACCCAAACCCTACAGGTATGACTAGCATAAGTTACACATATGTGTGTCTGTGATTAGCACACGCTCTGTATATACGTGTGTGCAGGCACAGAAAGGCAAGTTTGTTAATTATACTGAAATTCATTAGTCCAGTCTGATCCCTGCAGTGTTTCTCTTGACCTTAATAAGAGTCTGCTCTGATTGAAGAATAGGGAGTCAGATCTTGCCTTTGAAGACCATTACTCCAAATTAAATGCTTCTGCTGTACTTAATTAGTATTCATCAAACACATACTGTATGGAATATATTCAAAAAGGGAGAAAGAGTCCCTTAGGCTTCACATGTGGTTTCATACCTTTATTTCAGTAACACTAATGCTCCATTCCCTATTTCCTAAAGTGTGTGGAAAATGCTCAAGAGAGTAATGAAGTTCATTGCCATCATCTCAGCACTGGTGAGTTTCTGGACCACTAAAAGTTGTCCTTCCTTTTTTATGAAAAGAGGAGAACTTGAGTCGTCTTATCTTCAGCTTGATGGCTAAAGACTAAAAGGAAAGGCTGTACACTGAAATTATATTCTTTATTACATGATACTTTAAAAATGGTGTCTGTTACAACTGGTGTGAAGGAAGGTTAATTCTTGCTTGCTCCAGGAGCCAACTGATGTTAGCAATGAAGTAAAAATACTAATTTCAACCTTATTGGTCTCGTGAGGGGCTGCCACACAGCTGAGCAGATAATAGACTTCTTTCTTTCTTCAGATACACATATCTTTTTTCATTGCAGGTAAGGATTAATCTTATTAGGAAGAAAGACTAGTCAATGGATCCTTTACGTTTGCGTGAGAATAATCTTCTCTGCTCACGTATATATATCCTCCTTTCCCAGAAAGTTCAGAACAAGAGAGAGCAACAGAAAGAGCTGTTAACAGATTGAGTAACACCCTATCAAAGATGCAAGAGCTGTGGTATTCACTTGAGCCAGTGAAGTTCACAGCTAGGGTATGAAAAGGAAATTTGGATGACACTTATGAGTCAACCTTTTTACAAGCTGAACATCTGAAATTCTTCATTTCCAGTAATACTTGGCAGCTGCAGTCTTGGGATGATATACTTTAGGTTTTTGACTCTACTGGTTTGTAGCAACTGGATGCAGTATATCCAACAACTTGTTTAAAAAAAAAATGCTGACAAGACCAAAAATTTCATACTGTGTGACTAGACTCCAGTTGTGTGGCTGGAATTCCATTTTGCAGCTTGTACTCTGGATTTCCTCCAGTCTGGTGACCAAATATGATGGAGCCTGAATTCTTCAACATGTTTGGAGGATGTTGATTTTTTTCAACAGTTTATTTAATTAAAAAAAAAAAAAAAAGGGAAAAGCACTAGTGGCACAAAATACCAGGCAGTGCAATTGTTACATGAATTCTTTTGTTCACTGATGTTTTAGCCATTGAGCCCCATGGGGCAGAAGTTGTCAGGTAGCCAGCAACTTGAGCTGTGATCAGAATGCCCAGTCTGGTTCTCCAGGAGCCTCCCTGGGCAGGAAAGGTCAACTGCAGCCTCCTGAGAGGGCTCCAGGTTCGTCCCTGGGGGATCATTTGTTTTATAACAAGATGAAGTAAGGGACTTTCTTTAAAGGCAGGGCCTAAAATATCCTCTTTTTTAATTTTGTATTTATCATTATAAACATATGCTTTCACAGTATAAATTTAAAAAAAAAAGGATTTAATATATGGAGTAAGTCAGAACTGAGTGGAACATGGATGGCCTCTATTGTGAAGGATTAGGAGTTCATTATTGGGAAAACCAAACTGGTGCCAACCAGCTGGTTGGGTTTTGTCGGGTTTGTTTTGGTTTGTGGTTGGTTTTTTGGGGGGGGGTGTTTTGGGGGAGGGTGCATTTTTGTTATTTATTCTGAACACCTGAAGCTTAAGCACAGTAGTTTCCCATAATTGTGTACCATTGTATGTAATGGTCATATACGAGGAAACCAAATCATCCTATTCTCATTTTAGTCATCCAGTGCTTTAAAAATTGGACTGTTTCAACAAAATAAGTGTGATTTACCTTTTTCTTTGTTTACAGTGCACAAGCACCTGGTTCTGGTTGCCAACCCAAGGTCTAATTCAGAGTATTCAGTCTTTTATAAAGTTGGTAGTTTTAGAGTTGTATAGCAAACCTGCGACTCCCTCCTCCTCCTCAGTTCCTGGTGGAGTTCAGTATCTCTTTATCTGCTGTGCTTGAGGGCTGCATGTTTCACTTCTAAAGGTGACAGTGATCTTGGAATACATTTTTTTATACCTCTAATTCTTTGGCATATTCTATATTTACCTCTTAATAATGCTGGTTTGTATGTGATTTCATGTAAGTAAAAATAGATTACAACAGACTCTCATGGAAAGAAGACATAAAATATACTAAGCAGAGAAAATGTGGAATAATAGCCAACTTGTCCAAACAATTTTTAGACTTAAAATAAGTGTTTTTCCAATTACTTTTAAAATATTTTTTTAATTTTGTCAGTTTGCATATGTTAATCTGTTTTTGAGAGCATGCTTTCTTACATCTCCCTCTCTCCTCAAACAATAAAAAGTGGCAATACAAATATAGTTTGAGTGAATTCTGTATTTTTTCCAAATAAGGTTAGATTTTTTCTGGTTGAGATGTTTTGGGATCTCTGCCAAAAGATTTCTACCTCAGCTTGGTGGGTAGTTTTCCTTTCCTTTTCTTTGCAGTCTCTATGAACTGTGATGCCATGATTATGAAGTATGTTTTGAAGATATATGCAGACACTGAAATAGTGTCTGTTTAAAAGGCAAGTAATCAACTGGCATTTTTACTCCCTGTCTGACATTTACACATGGCTTTGTTGTCTCTCTTCAGACTGTCACATCAGATGTGCTCTTCTCTTATACTCTTTTTGTCTTTTCTGGTGCAAGAGTAGTTTATATTCTGTTCTAACAAGCTGTTTGTGTAAGTACCCTTTAGTTTTACATGGTCATGTGGTAGAAAAATTTTATATATTTGAATTAGTTGTGATTTTTTTTTTAATTAAACTAAATTTTTACCTTTTTTTTAAGTGAGAAAAATATTCATAACTCCCTTTTTCTGTGGAAGAAGAAAGGGCACATTTACATGTGTGCTATGACTTTAGTAGATGGTCAGATCTGGTGCTCACACATACATGTTTACAAAGTGTGTCTGCAGGAATGTGGAGATAAGAAGAGAGGTCAGGAGTGCCCTTCTAAAGCCATTTAGTGATACTTGGGGTTTGTACATTCCCTGGGATGAACATGACAAGCTGTGGCTCTAAGGCTGGTTGGGTTATGGCAGTATGGTCCTGTGCTTTGCTTTCCAGTGTGGATGCTTGGATTCCAGAGCTGTGAATTCCTGATGGGTCCTCAAGAGGTCAGAGATTGTTATGCTGCGCTTCAGACCCCGTGAGACCTCCAAGAAGGTCCTCTCCTGAAGGCTTTAAGGAGCCCAAAGCATGAGCAGCTGATGCAACTTTGCAGAAGGGCCCTTTCCCCATTGTTTGCTGGACGTGCCTCTTGTACATGAGGGCGTTTGCAGGTGCCTCTGTTTGGTGTCTGTTGTATAAAGTCTCCTGAATGATGGAAAGAGAGGGATCTGGCTCTGGCTTATTGTGAACCAGGTTAGAAGAGTGTCAGTTGTTCCTTGCTTGGCAAGGAGAGTGCTTTTGTTCATTTTATGACATGTCAGTTTATGACATGTCAGGAAATCTATTAAAAGTCTCATAATGAAAAGAAAGCATTAGAGGAATTTTCTGGCTCATTGTGGGCAAGTGGTAGGGGGTTTATCGAATTAGTAGCCCCCAATTTGACTAAAAGCCAAAGAAAAGCCCTGGGAAGAATTAATTGAATTCTTTTTAATGCCATGGGCTGCAGTGTCTTGGAGCAATTGAGTGCTGAAGCTTTTAGCTGTTAAGGCCTGCAATGGTGAAATCTAAAGCCAGATTTTTTTTTGGCACCAGACAGTTTTCTGTGGTGGGGTGTCTCTGCAAACCACAGTTGTGCACCTGCAGCTCCCCAGGACACTGTAGATGATGTCTGTGGAGGTACAGGGGTGTTGAGTTGTTCCTATAAGCTTCATGGAAAACTTGATGACTTGGTCAGCTCTGCTGATAGATGATAGAAATAGAACCCCCTCCATGGGGTAATCAAAGCAGTTATTAATATTTAATGTGGTTCTGTTGGAGAATACTTTGATTGACAGCTGTTTCATTAAGTGTTTAGCTTTTTTTTTCCCCCAAAACCATTTATTACATTTGGTGCGAAGATTATTTTTGATACAGGAAATCACAACTAAATCTTTATGGGAAAGTGAGGGATGACTTTCTTCTGAGCTCCCTGGTCTGGGCTTTTTTCCCAATCAGGTGTTATTTCCAGCAACCAGGGTGTAGCAGGGATCTTTACAATTGTGATTCCTCTGCTGAAGAGTTTGACCTGCTGCTCCTTTCTCCTTGTAAAGGCTCAACTGTTAAGAACCACCATGTCTGCCACTGGTTTGGGGAACGTGTTTTGTGTTTCACTGAGCCGACAGGAGGGAAAAAGTATTTTATCTGTGCCGAAAGGAAGACCTGCCTGCTGGTATCCTGAGACTAGAAGCTTCCCTCTCGCCTGTCAAACCTGTCAGCACGTAACACGAGTTGTCAAAGTAGGTGATGAATGACCAGTTGGCAGAGCACTCTTGCTTGCTTCCCATGAAACAGTGTAGTCTGTAAACTTGTCTCCTTCACTTGCTGCTGTGAAACATGTCTGGGCTAAGGCAGTGATGTGCTCCCAGCCTGGTCTGGGAGTGCAGAAATCCTTCTCCTTCCAGGTAGGAAATGCAACTCCATCTGCTGCCCAGAGTAGTACAGGTAATATACAAAAGTGCTCTGAAAGGAGGGACAGCAGAGCCTGAAGTCAGAATTTGGCTCCAAAATGGTGTATATGGCAAGACATCCTAGAGTGGAGAGGTGAGACTCATGTAGTTCATGTTATTCACTGCTAGAGCATCTGTGCTTTGCTATAAAGGAAAGCTGATGTCCAAATGTAAACCAAGAGACAAATTAGCTGAGTTAATCATTAACCTTTAAGATGCAAACAATCAAGATACACGGAGTAAAATGAAAATTTAATTTGTGATACTAATTGTATTTCTGAGCTTGGTTCCTAATAAAGTTTGTGCTGATTTCACTGACAGGATCAGTGCCTGCAAAGCTCCAATAAGCTCTGCTAATGTGTGCACCATTACTGCTCTCAGGGTAGGGCTACAACATTTTTTTTTCCATGTCTTCAAAATGTGAACTGCTTCAGCTTCTATTTTTAACTCTCCTAAGTGAAACGAGATTAAACATGAAGCAATAGTCTGCAGCAGTAAGTAATTTTCCCAGAATGATTATAGAAACCTGATAAACACAGTCCTCTTTCATTGTAAGAGAGCAGAGAAGGAGAAAAAAAAGTTGACCATGTGGTCTCTTAAGGGAACAACAGGTCATGTCACCAGTTCCAGGACTGTCACTGTGTCTGTCTCTCTTTTCCTGCTTTTACTCCCTCCCTTGATTTTTTTTATTTACCATCTAGTATTTTCTGTCCTGTCTGGATTTCTTTCTGTCCTTTATTTTCCTCTTTGTCTTTAGCAATACTGCATTAGATGGCTTTCCATTTGTTGAGAGTTCTTATTTCTGAATCCAGGTCCTTCAGGAGGACTGAAGAAGACATTATTCAGTCTAAAATGGTTTAACCTGCAAAGATTTATGTGTTCTCCAGGAAAACAACTCCTTTCTGCTGAAGCATAGTTCAGGGAGCACATGTGCACACACATTCATTTTGAAAAAGGTTGAACCTCTCAAACTTGTCTGTGATACAACTGCATGTTTAAGAACTACTGGAAATGTGACATTTCTTTGCCTCCACCCCAAGTGACAAAATACTTTCTAAACCAGAGCAAAGAATTGGACTTCAGTGGGGAGAAAACTGATAGCAAATCTTAGGATTTTGTTTGCTATAATTCATTAGAGTACAGTCCAGGGTGGACAATTTACATTTATATTTTTAATTTTAATATGTTTATATTCTTAATCCTATTTCACCCTTGTAGTTGCAAGTATATCTGCTATTAATAGAACATTTCCCTATTTTTTTGGTACCCTGTTTTATCTTCTCCAGTGTGTCCAACGCCTGTCTGTGCTCTCTGAGAAGCACTTTTCATTACCTTTTGTCTTGTATAACTTTTCCTCTTTCTATTTTAATATATGTAGTTTGGAAACTTATTCAGGAAGAAAGGGCTGGTGCTTTTTTTTTTCATGTTTATTGCTTAAAATTTAAGCTTTTAACATCTATTTATAATCTGAGTATGGAGGCATCTCTTGGATATCTACCTATGACTGGTGGTATTAGAGAGCTTATTCTGGTTTTATTATTATTTATTCTTGGTTTGTAAGTGGTATAAAGCCTAGACAGAGTAGGCTCAGACAGAGTAATCCCAATGATTCTCAGTTTTCCCTCAGCTAAAGATATTTTCTGGGATCGGCCTGGAGTGAGGGAGCCACTTTTTGGAGCTCAGCACAGCAGGTTTCCGGGAAGCACGATCTGACTGCGGGAGGATGGCTCAGGTTGCAGTTTATCTGGTGGCTGCCTGTTTTAATCAACCTTGCATCCTCCTTTGTCATCAAATGAGTCTTCACACCGCAGAAAAACGACACCTTCTGCAAATAAATTTAGGAAGTGGTGTTTTTTGAAATTACGAGTTCAGACTGGTCATATCTGGCAGACTAATGGCAGAGGCAGAGGGAAAAAATGTGGTCGCTTCACATTCTTTTAAAAACTAATGCTGAGATCTCTTTTGCATTCAGTGGTAAGCTAGGTCAAAAATAGCTGAATATCTACTTCCCTGTGATTGAACTTCTTGTTCAAACAAAAAAGTAATATTAACAGAGAACACTGAGTTTGGTGAGCTTGAGCAAAAAAAAATTAAGATGGGGTTTAGGGGATTTCTGCTTGGTGGGAACCTGGGAACTGTGGGGGAGAAAATGGAGGAGTACACATTTGACACGTCTGGGTGGAATCAAGCTTAATAAGATCAAAAATGCAGGAAGGATGTCATTTTGCCTGAAACTTCATCATACACACATGTTTTTCCCATCTGCAGTAGCAGTAAATAATTTTTTTGTTGGTGAGTGTTGCGAGTCCTCCCATCCAAGAAGAAAGCTTGATGAAAATCAGAAGTCAAATTTAACAGTATTTACCAGTCTGCCGAGCATCTGTTGACCTGGCTAGTGCCTCCTTGGCAGTGAATCAAAAGGTTGGAATAAAAAAGAGTTGTTGGAGAAGATCTATTACATAGTAGAAAAAAGTAAGCTATGGGGTTTAAACAATGTATGTATTATTAACCTCTTAATGGTTCACAGTTAGCTCGTTTCTGTTAGCAAACTGTTTCATTTCACTTTTAGCTGTGTATTTCACTTTTAGCTGTGTATTACAGCTCCATAAGAGGCAAGAAATTAATATTGAGACATAGTATGGAACCTGAATGAAAGAAATTTGTATGACTGCCCATGGATTAGATGAAGACTTAAAGATGAAAATCTTTCTGCTTTGATGTAGAAATACTAAGTGTATTGTTGTCACTTGTGATTTCTGACTTACAAATTTGCAGGGGGGGTGTAAAAGCCTTTAGTTTTGGGGGTTTTTTTCCAAAAGATGGATCCCCACTTTCACGTGCAGACAAAGCAGGCTGTTGTATCTAATTTTATCTTAATTGCGACTCTCAGGAGAGCTCTTGGACTTTAGTGAACAGTGTTTGTGAGGCACAACCTACCAACTAGTCGAAAACTTCCACTGTCTCCAGAAATGTGGGAAAGTCCACTGGACTAATATTCAGGGAACATCTGTGGGAACAGCTCATTTGTGACAGGGCTGGATATCTCTGCAGCCCTTGGGAGAGTCTGGTTAGTACATACTCACAAAGGAAAACCCAGAAACCACAGGATTGCGAAGATCTTGGATTCCTCCTGTCTGAAGCCACTATTTTACAGCAGAACAGGCTGGGCCGACTCGGACAAATAGCAGAGTCACCAGGATTCACGGGTGCTGTTGTGCCCAAGGATGATGAGAGCTGCTTCTGTTCCTCCCCCAAATGCAACAGGTGCCCCCTACTTGCCCCAAATCCAGTAAATGTTTTCTTCTAAGGGTGATAAGTGAAGAAATACATCTTGATGTTAACAAGAATTGGCTTTGTGTGATCAAGGTGTTCGGCTGAGCGGGGTTCCTTGGCGTGTTCCTCCTGTCTGCAGCTGGTTCCCCCTCTCCCTGCATGTGTTCCTGGGCTTTCAAGGTTACATTTCTAAAAGCATGTGAATTACAAGGGTTGTGATACAGGAGAAGCCTCTTACCCCCACCTCCCAGAAACCTGAAGAGGCAAGTTTAGTAATATGGTACACGGCACTGAATTGTTTGTTTTCCTGGGCTTTGTGCTACAGGCTGGCAGCAGCCTGCAATTTTGAGAGTCAGGTGGAGGAAGTGCCTACACATGCTGACATGTCCAGAGCTCTTGGAGCTCTTCTGTGATGGCTGACAAGTAATGTTTTTCTTTCTGTGTTCTTTTTTCCCCAGTGTGTCTTATCAATTCTTGTTTCTCACTAGTATTGCGTGCTTGTCGGGTTTTATTTCTCAGAAGAGATAATGAATTTAAGTCTGTTTTCCTGTTCTGTGTACCAAGGCACATGTCTAGTGGATCTAATTAAGCTAATACAAAACTCTCCAGATTGTCAAATATTGTTTCATGAAGGAAATAGTATTTGAAGTCATATTTTTGTTGGCTGAATTATATTTGGAGATATGGTGTGTATGTGTTGAAGGTGAACACAAGGAGAATTCAGTAGGACCAAAACTCTTTCCTCTGTTAAAAAGCATCTGCTCAGCCTCTGGAAAGAAAGGTATTGCCATTTGCTGAGGGTAGGATTTCTGTGCTGAAATGGTAGATTACTTGTGATTACCAATAAAAATTGGAATTAGGTCCTACATAACTTTTTTCTCTCAGGGTCATACTTCTAACACAGTGTTTCTTCGCATGCTGTAGAACTGCATAGGGATGAGACAATCTGTAAATAAAAAGGGGACTGTGATAATATATTACAAAAGTGCTCAGTTTAGACCACTGAAGAGAGAAGGTGGGAAGCGACTGAGGCAGGATCTCCATGTACACACACTTAGCTCAGAATATAAAGTCTTTATAATACAATGACCTGTGTCACTAACAGTACAGTGACTCACAGTACAGCAGCAGATTCTGCACTTTGAGGCCTGTCTGGACTAAGTAATTGGCATCAATAGGATGCATCCCTCTAGAACCAATGCTGACAGTGATTCAGCTGGGGGAGCAGATGGATGAAACAGGTTTCAACACCTTTAAGTACTGAGAATTTTCCAGTTGTAATGCTGGACTGTGCATGTGTTGTTTACTTCCAGCAATAAAACAATCTTTGCCGTGGCAATGGGAGCTGGACAACAGCTGGTCATGCTCCTCTGAAGCTCCTGAAGGGTTTAATAGCATGAGAGGGAGATTTATAATCAGATATATTTTATCTGTCTCTAATTACAAGCACAGAAGAACCACTCGTGTTCTAACTTTTAAATTAATCCTTAGAAATATCAATGTGATGTATTCACTGTAATTTGATATTCTGTGTAAAAAATGAGCATTGTTAAAAGTAATAGAAAGAACTGTTTGCAATGTTATACAGAGTATGACTGGAAATATAATTTTTTGCCAAGTTAACTTAAGAGATTTCCTCAAACTTAAAAAAAGTCTGAACTGTGGCCCTTCATGTGAGCAATAGAGTAGAACTACACATGTATAAAAAATGAATTATATAAGTGTTCATGCAATAAAGATCAGCAAAGACTTTAATTGTTCTCTCATTCTTTGTCCACAGTGAAATGTTTCCAAGTTAAGATGAAAAAGAATATTAAAATTAGTTGCTGTTCTTATGTGACTTGAAAACCATTATAGCTGGTGGGTTTCATTGAGGAATTTCAAAGAAAATATATCTTCATTAATGTCTTCATGCAGCTGTATCAAAGTATAACTTATTGATTGTGTGTACCCACTTCCAGTTAATTTTTCTTAAAGGATTTTTTAAGTAATAGTCATACTTCCAAGAAGAGAGAGATTCTAGCCCTGAACTATGGATAAATATTCCACCAAAATACAGTTATGGTTATTATCTTTTGGTTCCTTAGCTGTGTACAGCAAGTTTCTTATGTGTGTACAGTATAAATCCACATTGTGTGGACGTGTGCAAGAGGGAGAGATATAAGTGATTACGAATTATCTTACCTGGTTTCCCTCCTCTGTTTTATGTGACAGTATTTTGGTAGCAAACTATATCAGGATGCTTTTAATGCATAAAGGTACAGAGTTTTTAAATTTAGCTCACAGTAGATCTTAACTAATTGTCAATCTGCTGATGATCTTCACCAAACAGCCAGGTTGAACTGTCCTGTATAAGCCCCAGCAATATTGTTTTACCTTTTTTATGCTTTAAAACTGCAAGTTTGGTCATCTTTCGGATACACTTCAAATTCAGATTTCTATCACATGTCAAGCACAATAAGGTTTGTGTGTCTGTGGCTTTTTATCAGCTTAGCAGAGCACTGCCAGTGATGCCTAAAGAAAATTCAGGGAGAAAAAAACTCTGAGGCAATTTAGTTTTGAAGGTGAGATAAGGAAAGGGTTTTAATTTGTGCCTGTGAGGCATGAGATTGCAAGACGTGCACGTCCCCCAGTGTTACAATTTATAATACTGCCTGTCCAATCTGAGGTTTTCCCACCCTGTGGCTTTTGCCCTGAACCACCCCTGGCCCAGCCCTGGGGAATTGAGGCAGGGGTCTTTTCAGGACCCTCTCTTCATCAGTCTTCATCTTCTTCAGGGTACAGGGGGCACATAGTTGCCCAGAGTTTGATTGTACTCTTCAGTTTAGGCCAAGATACAAGCATTCTCCAAACAGAACAGGCCTATCTTAGAGTGAGACTAAGCATGTTCTAATGGAATCCAGGGGTAGAATTGATATGGGGAGTATAGAATGGGGTAAGAGGGTTGGTAATCTATGTAGCTTCTGTGTTAAGGGTAAGGGAATAAAATGCTGCTGCTTCTAAATCTACTTCTGCTATGTAACTGCTTATAAAACTTATAAAAATTAGAAAAATCAAAAAACCAGATGGACCTTAAGGCATCACCAGGAATCTTGCTGCTGCTTGCGAAAGGAGTTGTTGTGAAGAGGGTGGGTTAAAAAAAAATCCGAAAGAATTACAAATGTGAAATATTTAAAGGTTATAAAATCTAGTCTAGAAAAGGGTTACTTGGTATGACCATGAATCTGCATTAGGTTCGTATTTAATGCGGATGAGCTGTTTCTCCCTGGTACCTTTGCATCATTCAGTGCAGAGGACACAGTTTATGTTCTTGGTTTCTGCACAGGAATAAAACAGAAGGCAATTTTCTGCACAGCTGAACTGAGAAGAAAGTCTGCATCTCAGCTTGATCTTGGCAGGGCTTACATAAGGTGCTGGGCTCTGTGCTTGTTGATTCACCTCCACTCCTCCCCCTGTTCACCCAAACCAACACAAAAGATGTACACAAGCAGCAGTTGGTGTCACACAACACGCAAACAGATCCCCACACAGATGTAGTGATGTGAAGAGTGTTAAGCCAGAAATATTCCACGCTGCTGTTAATAGACAGTCCTGTCCCTGTAAGATGTGGATGTAGGAAAGGACTGTAAGTCTAAGTAGCTTTTCTTTTGAAAGTGAAAAGAAGTGCTTTTTTTCTTTTACAGCATAATTAGTTAGTACAGGATAATTACCTCTTAGGTTAAATATTTTCAGTATAAAGCAAATGCTATGTACTGATATGTCAAGTGCCCTCTAGAAAAGACAGAACAGTGCACAAGCCACCTCAAATTTTATAATAAAATCACGGATGCTCCTATGAAGCTGGAACCTTGATACAGCTGAGGGTTTGCTTCTAGTATTGATTGCCATTTCTTTTCTCAGTCACGTACCAGATGGCAGCTAAACTATTGTGAAAGCAAGGCAAGGCAGCTCATCCCTTTTAAAAAAACACTACAGCTGCTTCAGTTTTCAGATAAGCACTGCCCAGGTTTTGCAGACGAGCAGTGTGAGATTACAGAGTGTGTGTCCTGCCAAAAGCCACACGATGTCACCCCCTCGGCTCATGAGAAGGGGATCGTTACTTCCCTGAATTCACGGAGGAGAATTCAGCAGAAGCAATACCATGTCAAGGAGGATAAAATCGAGGCAAATCCCAAGGATTGGCTGCATTTCACCTTGCTGTGCTTCCATATCAGCACGTGCTTGGAGGTGATGTGTTCATTTTGGATAAGCTGCATCCGTTTGGTGTGAAAATTAAGCGAATTGAAACTACAATGAGGAAACTTAACCACACTTTCCTCTCTCCACCTCCTGACTTCCCCTCCCTTCATGGCCATATGTAGCAACCATTGCCACTTAGGCAATGCAAATATAAGGCTGTGGGATTACCAGGAAAAATAGAAAAACTGTATATCTGTATAAAAAGGGGGTTTAGGAAGAATAATAATTTCTGTTGCTGCACAGGGGGGAGAGTAAATGACCCCATCCACTCCATTGCAAAACACAAGTGTTTTTCCTTAACAAAGTCCACCAATGCTCCAGAAGAAGCTGCAGTTGCATTTTAAAGGCTTTTTTCGACCTTACAGATACAGTAATATAGATGAAAAAATGCAGTTTTGCATTTTTCCACGCACGTGGACTCTCCCTTGAAAGACTCATGCTCGTGGTGCTGCAGAGCCTGCGTTCCTGGTGCAGTGTGGGTATGCCTAGGGCACAGTGAGGAAAGGGCCAGGCAGACAGCGAGAAGCCTCCTTGTTATCCTGTGCCAGTATTGCATTCCCAAAGGCTCTCCCAGTTCCCTCATGGCTGTTACTGATCCACTACCCTCCCGCTGTGTTGGGGCAGGAATCTGGGATAAGTAGTAGAACACTTGCAAATTGAGTTTTAATGAAAGTTGTCGGGTTATTTGCATAACCCAGATTTGTTTGTACTACCCCTTTAAGATCCAATATTTGTCAGACCCTAAAGATCTGACCTTTCTGTGGACGGTTAAAGAGTGATTTTGAGCAAGCTTTTCCCTTTTGCTCCTTTTATTTTCCCTACAGTCGATTGCTTCAGCGGACATGGATTTGAATCAGCTGGAAGCTTTCCTCGCCGCCCAAACCAAAAAACAAGGTGGCATCACGTCAGATCAAGCCGCAGTCATTGCAAAATTTTGGAAGAACCACCGAACTAGTATCCATGAGAGCCTGATCAATCAGAGCCGCTGGGATAATGTCTTGAAAAACATGAACTGGCGAGTGGATCTGAAGTCACAGTTGAGACACATCGATCAGATAAACACTCCTGTTGCCATAGTTGAAATGGAAGTGGGAAAAAATGGGCAGGTAAGCTTTCTTTTGCAAAATATAAAACCCCTGATGTAACTGTGTAAGTGCTGAGACATTTTACCTGTTGTTGAATTCACTGCATCCAAATCAAGTCAGTTTATTTTTCACCACTGGGCCTTTAAGTGTACTTGAAGTTCTGGTCCATTTCTGCATACAAAGACCCATTCTGTGTGGTGAATGCAATTTTCCCCTTTTTTTAAATCTTCATATGTGTATTGACAGCTCTCTTTACATTAAGCTTGAAAAGTCAGAGGATGTAGATATCAAACATTATCTTGTAATACTGTTTGTATTCCATGTACTGTGAAGTCAATTAGTCTTTTTTTTTTTCAATCAAACACTAAAATTAGGTAATATCTGCAGTGTAGAAGCTGGAAAAGTAAAGTTAACAAATTATGAAGATCGAACATCCCTTACATTTTAGAACAAATGAGGGGAAAGACTCATTTTTATTTTACATAACACCTATTTTTATGTGAGAAGCACGTCTTTATTACCTGTCACGTTATGCAATCTGGCCTTATCTGCCTGAAAGATATCTCTCTCTATATATAGATCTGTCAGTGCTGAACACTGCATATCTTTTTTAATCTTCATGGTTCATATGAATGTACAGCTAAAGACATAGCTTCCCATCTTCAATTTTGCTGTCATTTTCTAACAGGAAATGTGTTTCAATTTGGTATCTTTTCCCTCTGCAATGTGTTACTAAATTTTAAAACCTCATTTCTTAGCAGTAGCTACTGCAAATCACCATGAGCTAATTTGGGTGTTTTGATGCTGATAGTTAACATTTAGCAAGTTTCCTTGTATTTTATAATGTTTGAGTAGCTTATAGCAAGAGTACCTGAATTAGGAATACCTCAATATATGTACATACCTGGGATGTTCCTGTGCATACTGAATGATTGACTCGAAACTGCCTGGCTAGACCAAGACCAGAATAATATACAATAAAATACAAGTAAACTGGGATCCTACAGAGACAGTATATATTGCTGTAGTCATTCTGTTAGTTTACTTTTCTTCACAGTCTCTGAAAGCTTATCCTTCCTGAGTGCAGACCCTCTGCCTTCCACTCGTGGATCTCTGCAGTGACCAATACAATAATGGTGTGTGGCTTTACGTTTTTTTCTAACCCCAGAGAAGTGGATTTTTCTGCTCAGAATCTTAAGATTGGAAATGGTTACATTCTATTAGTACCATAGGGAGAAAGTTGTTTTAAAAAAAGTTACAGGGAGTACATTATAATGAGTACATTGAGTATTTTAGTGAGGAAATGGGAAAAATACCTGCGCTCTTTAAAAAACGCATCTTTAACTCAGAATCGCTGTTGCGTTTCATACGGGAATTATGTTGTTAGTGACTCTTGGTTTGAAATTGGTTTTTCCCCCAGTAATGGATTGTTACAGTAAGAGCAATGGGCAAGTACATTTATATTTCCTTCACCCTGTGCAGCGAGAGTGAGGGAATGTGAACATGGAGGAAGAATGCACATTTCTGGGATACTGTAATTTCTCTTACCGAAGAGCCCCACAACAAAATCAAAATGAATTATTTTAGCAGTGCAGCTTCATATTTCAAAGGGAAGTGGTTGTGTGAATGCATTTTTTGAACTGCCATCAAACACAACTTTTGCCTCCTTCGCTGAGGACAGCAGTGAGCTGTCACCAAGTCTGACATTTGGTGCAAATTAAATAATTTAAATAATTACATAATCATGGAGCAATTAGCACTGTCACCACTTGAGTAAGAATCTATGTTTATTTTAAGGAGCTGTGGTTTCACATAGTCTTTAGCTTTGGATTTAGTAAGTTCTCTGCTGTAGAGCTTTTAGTTGAGGCAGTCTGCATCAGGCTGCACGCTCGTGTGGTGGGATGAGTTTTGGGAACCCCACATGTGTTTGGGGACTTCCTAGAAAGGTGATTGCAGAGATTACTTCTGGAGGTTGAACAAGTTGTTGTTGCATGCTGGATCCAACCTACAAACTTGAAACTGTCATGTTTTATAGTCTTTATAAATGTATTTTTACTTTATTGGTAGCACATTTCTCTGTTCTAAAGTTCAAGTTTCGTAGCACATCAAATACACATAAAGTGGTACCTTTCTGCAATTTAACAGAGAATATATTTTCTAAAATGTCAGTCATAGATGGAATTTGGTGAATAGGGAAGATGTAGCTTCACAGAAGAAAGCTGGCTGATGATTCAGGAGTAAATTATTCACAACAGACTTTTCATTTGGACACTTGATAACGGGGGAGTATACAAATGCACTGATATGTAATGAGTTGCCATTAATATTTCATGTTTCAACAGAAGCAAAGAAATGCTCTGTAGAAAATGTACCTTTCCAGAAGTCACTCTGATTATTCTCAGTGTCTCTGGATTGCATTTAGATCTCTGCCCAGGAGAAGGCCAGGCTGTTTGGTGGGGCATCTGCTCCTTCTGCTTCAATAAGTAACCTTCCTTCCTGCTTGCCATTTCTGAGTCTTAATCAGTTAGTGCTTTCATGATGGAAAGGCTGTATGTGTGAGACTTAATATGGTTAGAAATGGGGAACTGAGAGTGACTGGTTCATCATAAATGCCTGTAAACTGAGTTTACATGAATTTTGTTGAATTTCGTGAATGTTTTCTCATCAGAGAGAGATATTTCTGAGTTTGAGAATCCATCACAACTTGCATTCATTCTTACTAGCCTTGGCATTACTGATAATAGAAAACAAATGAACCCTTTCCCCTAAGTGCTCTTAAAAACATTGTAATAAGAAACATTTGAAAACATCATGCTCAAACTTTGAAAAATTTGGTTCAGGATCTGTAACTTACAGTTTGAACTCTTCTTCAGTAAAGCTTTTACAGCAACATTTAAAGTCTCCTTTATGCTGGTGTTGTGGTCTTTATACATCCTGGGTAAAGGCAGATGAACATGCTAGCCATGAAAGTGGTCTGCTTTGAAAGCCCATTTTCTTTAACAGTATGATTGAAAACAAAATCCTAAAGCAGTTGCACTTTAGCCTGCATTTGCCTTCATCTCATGATATTCAGCACTCATCCCTGCCAGCCCATTCTTCCCTTTTGAACAGCCCATCTTTTCTTTGGCACAGTGGTTTTATCCTCCTGTGTCTCTACAACTTGCTGGCTTTCTCTTAAGACATCAGTAGCTACCTGCTCCCTTCTTTATGTCGTTTTTAATCTTGTTCTCCCTCTCTGAGCATCCCTGGAAAGCTCTTTTGGCATGAAATTCCAACCATCCTTCTCCTGCCCTTCCCGCCCCTCGGCACCAGCGCTGCTCCGTATGGTGAGCAGCTGCTGCTGTGCAATGTTGGCTTTACCTGCACATTTCAGTCACAGATTTATAGCTGACCTTGCCATTAATAGAAAATTGATGCCTTGCTTTTGCGCTGTGGCTTGGCATTAAGATTATATTTAAACTTGTTTTATGGACTTTGCCACGTTACTTTCCTCATGAGATGTGCCTCTCCCTCGGGGATGTGTTCTTCCCCAAAGTGTTGTGGGCTGATTTGCCAGTGAGTTTTACTTCCTTGCAGCATTACGTATTTTGCAGTTTAATATCTGAGACTCATCAGATGTTACAGATTAGCCTGAGAATTTGTTCTTGGCTTTTTTGCTTTTTTTTAACAGGGTGAGTATTTTCACCTGTGTTTCTCTTCGGTGTTTAAGATACCGGTAATCCATGTAATATCACTTCTGTTGGAATTTTGTTGGATGTTAAAGCATGTTCTGTGAGAAAAGGGTGTTTTCTGCCCTACTTTAACATGAAGTTGGGATTCCACTGCAGGATTCTTCCCAGAAAGACCTGAGGATATCACATCAGGATTATGAATTAGAGGAGTTTTCCCCAAAACATTGTGTATCTCTTCTCTTTCTTTTTTAAAACATCTACCTGACAGAGGTGTCACAACAATTAGTTAATAATATACAGTAGGTAAATACCATTATATGGCAAATAACAAAAGCTATGTATAAATTAAGAAATTAGGGTTATTTCTTTCAAATTTAAGGGCAGCCTTTCATTCCATATTATTTTTCTGGTCTGAAATGACCAGAGATATGTATCTTCATATAAAACAAGTATCTTTCTTTAAGGAACAGGCAAGCATTAATAACAGACTTTTGATAAATTGAAAATCTAATATGTGGTAATTCTGACTATATTTTAATTGTCACTTTAAACTCTCTACAGTGAGATAAAATACTTTTTGATGAAGGGACTTGTTCAATGAAGTGCACCTTTGCCAGTGAAACAACATACCTGGTGCTGAAAAAATAAGAACTGTCAGCTGGAGTTCAGCTTAGGTATATCACACCTGATCTCTGCTAATGGCTGGGTCCAGACCTTGGTAATTCAGAGAAAATAATAATAATTCAGGTAATAATTCTGTTAATTCAGGAGTGGAAAATCTTCATAAGGAATGTAGACAATTATCATGTGCTATATGTAGGAGGTAAAATGCTACCAGGGTTTTGAAGGTCTGGAGCTTGAAATCTCATCAAACTTTAGTTTGTATGACTATGAAGATTTAATTCTTTTTATGTTCTGGGAAGGAGTGAATTAGGTCTCAAAGTAAACTTCTGGAAGATCAAAATTTTTTCTGACTCATTAATTATGTCTGTTCTACACAAATTCAGGTTGAAATTTCTGTCATCTGGACTATAAACAAATTATGGTTGTTTACAGCATTCACAAATATTAAAATTGAACATGCTTCCACCGTGTAATAAAAAAACCTTAGAATTTATCTTCTAAAAATCTCATTACCTTGCTAGGATTGCAGACTGAATGCTGCTGAGGATCTGGTTTCCCCTGGCTACAGTTATCCTCAGCGATGACTGTCACCGTCGTGGAAAGGTCAGATCAAGAGAACATCATGAGTAAACTCATGCCATGGGGAGGAAGGATTATGGCTGCACTTGCTTTTGCCTCTGAGTTACTCCAGGTCAGGCTGCTACAGAGATATTGCTGAAAGTGACCTCAGATCATGGTCCTCCGGTCTTTTTTATGTAGAAGCTGTTTGAAGAGACAGACCACTTTTTGTAGGATATCAGCAAAGCGATGCATAAGGAGATGAAAATCACTTCTAGATACCTGAACCAAAATAACATCAGCCCATCCTGTGAAGGGGAAGGAAAAACAACCACCAAACCATTTTTCGTTTCCAGCCATAATCCATCATAATCTTTGCAGTTATTAACGTTATCAGAAATATTGTTGCGGTCAAAAATGGGAAAGCACAGGCGTTTTGGAGCCAAATTAATCAACTTAACTTCGATGGGCTTAATATTTCTGTGTGATTAAAATTATAGAACCCGGTAAGTAGAAGTTAGTGGAAAAAAAAAAATCACCTTTGTGGCCAAGCCGAATATAATCACTTGAGCTTTTGTTCACCTTGGAAATTTGTGAGCTGGAGGGAACAGTTACATAAGGCAGTACAGTGCAAAAGCAAATAAAAAATGGAGAGGGCAGCAGGTCACTCGGCACAGAGGAAACTGGAACACAGTTGACTGACTCAACTCAGTTATTTACTTAATCCTCTGCACGGTACTCTCTATAGTCCTTTGCTTCAATAGTTCAGTTTTTGTTACCTTCTTCTGAAAGTGAGGAGAAATTTAGGGAACAAGAAGAGAATTTTGTTATTTGTGGCTCTTGTGATGTGAAATGTGCTGTGTATGTTATGGAGATAAGAGCATTAAATTGAGATTATTAAAAACTGTCTGACTTGAACTGTTACTTTTCCACTGTATATATTTAATAGTATTTTTTACCTCATCTGTTCCCATACGAAGCAAGGATATTCTACAATTAATAGTGCTAACAGTTTCCATCCTTGTTTATTTGGAAACATGTGCATATATGGATGTGCAGGTACACGCATACTCGTATATTCCTTGTCAGCTGTCTACTCTGGAACTGGATTTGCTGAAGTAGTTAAATAGAAAAATTTAAGTCAGCCTTAAATATTTTCGATTGTAGCTAAGCTCAGGGTATTACAGGGAAAATTCTGCATTAATTGAAGATGAGCTGTATGAAGAGAGTTGGTACTGTAGTGATGCATTTTTACTGCCTTAAATCTGCCTAAATTCAGATTCAGGTTTGGACTCTTGAAATTTTTTACCTTCTCAGACAATACAGTGAGATCTTGGACATTGTGACAGGGGACTTGCCATCTGTTGTATATCTCATGATGTCAACAAATATTTTGCAATCTTAACATCAATCTGGCATTCTCACGCAGCAATAAAATGTGGCATAGCTTTGATGAAACGCCCTCCAGAGCCATCTCTTGCAGCCTTGGGATGTGTACTGTGATGATTCTGGGAAGGGGCAGCTGGGTTCAGCAGACCTGTCTGTTGAAAATTGTCCCCAGCAAATGTGTTTCATCACTCAGCTGTACCTTTTTTGGAGCTGCCACCACGCGTTTGAGTTAGTCAGAAGGACCTGTTCTTCCTTCTGCTCTCTAGTCTTATCGTCCCTGTGTTGTCTGCTTAATGGCCTTTCTAGAAGTCCTCACCCTGGTTTACGACCAGCTCCCTTGCCCCCAGAAGCGGCTGGTACGCTTTTGGAAGCTACCCTTAACTAGCAGCCCTCAATCTTTACCCTGACTCCCCTACTGAAAGCATTCCCATAACTTTTCAACCTTTCCTTCGCTATTCCCGCGGTGCTGGAGTTGGTTACCCTAGAAGTTTGTGGAAGTGCGTGCTGGAGATCTTCAAAACTCAAGCTGGCTAAAGTCACTGCAGTCAGGCATATGGTGAGAGTCTCCACCTCAACAGACCTGAGCCTTTGAGATGAAGTGGATGGTTTCACACTCCTGGTTTAGTCCAGTTGCTGCGTGTGTTTCAGTTCCGTCTCTATTCACCAAACCTCACGTGGAAGATTGAGCTGAGTGTGTGTTTCTGTGACTGTTGTACTTTGTGCTTTCTTTCACTGTGCATGCAGGAACTCCTGTGTCAGGAGATGGGGAGTTTGGTTTCAGCAGAGGGAGAGCCGTTTTTTGGGAACTGTGGTACTGAATATTGTGGGGCAAAAAACTGGCAGCATTTAAAAAGAACACCTTGCCGAAGCTGGATGCAGGGATGGCCAGTGACATCCCAAACCTCCACAGCTCTGGCTCTGTTCTCTAATAAGCAAGTTCCTGTGTCGCTGATGAGCTTAGAGGATGGTTATGAGCTTCTTCTGCTTCCTCATCACTTTCCATTAACTGGTTAATTCGTAGACCCTAAATTGCATATCCCCCATCACCAAAGGAATTGTTCTGTTTGAAGTAGGTTGGCAGAGCATTTTCTGTGTGACCCTTGTGCTCTGCTGTTGTGTAAATAATCTCAGGTGATCACACTGACTGTGCAATTCCCTACCACCATGGACTTGGAGCTGTGTGGAGACAGCAAACATGCAAATGAAAGCATTGCATTTGCACAAATGCAGACTGGCACCATTTGGCTGCATGACCGTGCAGCAAAACTAGTCTTTAATTGAAGTGAAATGTAGTGTAAGGCTTGCAAAGATGGAGCTTTAACGTGTGCAGTGGAAGGTCTTCAGAGATTTACAGAAGGTGAGATAAAACTGAAAACAGAAAAGGTGGATTAAAAAATACTACCATTTCTCATTTTACTAGTGCCAAGCCTGGGGCAGGAGGCAGAGGGGACCACACTTGGCCGATGTGATCAGTTCCTGGCTTGTTAGGAAGCAACTTTGCAATGCAAAGATTGGGTCTGTTTGCTGCCGTGTTGGCAGCTGTCAAGGACTAACAAGCAGCATGTAGTTTGAGTGTGGAAGTAAATGTGTTCTGTTTTCTAAACTAATTTCTCTTGGGATAAATATATTTTGTGAAAAATATTTAACGTAGGAGGCCTTCAAAGAAGGGAAGCGTAGTTGAAGGACTGAAAATTGTAATCTCCCCTAGCATCTTTTTAACAGAAGTCAAAAGTTTTGCATGATTTTCAAAAAACATTTTAAAAGCGGGAAATTTCTTTGCTGGGGAGCCTGCATACAACAGATCAAAGCCTCTTTGCCTCTTAGCTCTGGTGGTGTTGTCCATCTGTGTTCTTCAGAGGACTTGGTATCAACATTAGCAAGTAATTTGTTCTTAGAAAACTCAGGGAAAAAAGGGGTTGTTATGAACGTAAGTGCCCACTGCATTGGCTGACAAAGCATCTTGTTTTTACAGGCCTAGCCTGGCCAAATACATTTAAAATTGTTGTTTTGCCAGTTGGCCAGGCTTCCCCTCCTTGACACTATGCCATGTTGCTGCTGAAAAATGCTTTGGAGATCATTTCAGGTTTGTCATGGTCTCTTTTGAGATCCCTGAGTATTAGCATTCAGGAGTGTATATGGGAACAGGTTCTCAATTTATTTTGATTAGGAAGAGCTATTGCAGGAGAAGGTATCAGAAGACACAAAATCGGAAAGCTGGCACGTAATTGGGGAGAAGCACTTGTAACTTACACTCTTCTTTGCTGCTTAATCCTTTGGATTCTATTTATTCTGTCTTAAATATACATATATATATATATACTTTTCATAAAAGCTGGACTCCAGCTTTGGCTGTGCAAGAACTGATGCAGCAGAAGAAACAACACAGTCCACAGTGGCAAAGCAAAACCACCACAAACTGTACCATTAAACTTGCTGTGTTTCTCATCATGTATTAGCTTTTTGAGGGAGGAATGAACCTGTGTCACTTCTATTGAGCAGTGTGTGTGTTCTCTGCCAGCAGCTTTGTTTTTCCACCTTTCTTCATGAATTGAATTCCCACAGGGTGAACAGTTCTGTGAAAACATCGGGTAGCAGAAGACATGAGCAAAGGGAGAATGCAATTTGTGGGTAGTACTCTGTGTAATCCATTCATTGAGCAGATACTTCTGTTCTAAGTTCTAGCAAACTGTGACTTTCCATCCTTCTTGTGCCTCCACTCATATGTCTCATCCTAGTTAAAAATGAAAAAAAGATAAACTTATCTTTTTTCCTTTCCTTTTCTTCTTATCATTGCATATACAAAATTCCTGACTGAGTGATTTTACAGGCTGGAATTTGCTGTTGTACAAAGCTGTCCTTGGAAATTGGTAACTGAGCACTAATGCTGAGACACGGGGAGCTCCCTGTACAGAAATGTAGTTAATCCACATGTGAAGTACTTGGAATACTTGTCCGTGTTTGGATATAAGCAAACTCCCACTGGTGCTGCAGTTGCTCTTGCTGCTTTATACTACCAGCAGTGCTACCTAGGGACTTCTAGATGCCAGCAAAGAAATTCTGGAAGAGGCTCATGCACTTTCCCAAGAGAATGAATTAAGACTGTAGGCAACAAGGCTTTTTTTGCAGGTACCAACTTCCGTGTTTTATTGGTCAGTTTTTCAGCACATGACTGGTGGGAATTTGCACTGAAGAAGCTCAAAGATCTCATCTCCATTTGCAGGCTCACTTACCTTAAATGGATTTGTCTGTGCCTTAATATTCTGGCTTCATCTTGTTAAAAACATAGACTAAAAGAAAGGCAGTAAATAGAACTGCCACAGAAAATCACATGTCGGCCTGAGTTGGTTGGTTTAGGTTTCAGGTCTTGCTGTGAGGTGGACTTGAAAATTTCCCCACCTTTGCTATTTGTTCTCACCCTTGTGCTGCCCCAGCAGTGACATGTTTATGGAACTGAAAGGGGTTGACTGAGTCCAAATGAAATTTTTTTGTTCCCTCCCCACCCTTTTGTTTTTTCGCCCAAATTTATTTTTGGTGGGGATCAATTTGTTGAAGGGACAGAGTAGGGGCAAAATTGAGCAAAATAAATAGAGAACTCTGCCTTGCCTTGAAAAAAATGCTCATTTAAGCATACATCTTCAAAGATCCACCATTTTAAATCCTTTCTAGTAATCTGTTGAACAGAAACGAGGCAGCTTTCCTTGAGCACTGAGGATAACTTCTCTGAAGCGCCAGTTTGTCTTCAGAGAATGGAGGAGGAATAGAAAATGAGAGACACGGCTGTTGGATGAGTTTTGTATTGTAGACTTCATCTGGAGAAGTGTGGAAAAGGTATCTGATATGGAAATGATTTAAAATGGTATCTGGAGGTGGGAATATGCTAAGATTGCAAGAACAGGGGAATCTTGGTATTTGAACAGTGTTGTTATTCTTTGTTTCTAGAAAATTCCTCAGCTGTATACATTTGTGACAGCACTAATGAGAAACATAATTGAAATACTGGTCCTATTACTTGTCTGATTATTTTGTCCAGTGCTAGGTTGGAAGTATGGCAAGCTGAACCACAGCCTGGCTGAGTTTCCTGGAGTGATATGCTCTAAGTCTGGGAACAGCAAGAGAGTCCTGACTTACAGCTTTAACAAATAAACTGGTTTATTGTTTGGTTGGTTGATTATTTTTTTTTCATTCAATGGTTACAAGAAGTTGGTTGCTGTCAACAATTTCATCCTTTGTCTGATTCGTTGCGTGCATCTGTTCTGGTTTTTTTTCTTTTTGCTTGTTTTGAAAATACTCACTGAGACAGTGTGGTGAAGCATAAATTTCCCTGCTTTTCTCTGAAAGGAGATGGTTGGGAGGAGGTCACTGGCAAGTGCTTTTGGTTAAGACATCATTGTCCTATATACTACTTGAGGAAATTACTACTTTGAACATAATTCCAAGAGCAAATCCTCTTCATTTAGAAAGAGATCTTTAGTCTCTTTGTGGACTTACAAAAGATACAAAACAATCCTTTGATTAATAAACCTCTTGAAGCTGTAATTTTGCACAGACCTTGACAAAGAGGGGTTTTTTTCTGTTCTCCTTTCAAATTATCAGTTGCAAAACTCCAGAAAGATAATCAGACATGCAAATCTTCAATATATTTTTAGTTCAACTCACTGATGTATATTCATTAATATGTTAATAAGACAATGAAAGCATAATTTAAATTGCATATGCTTAATTTGGTTAATAAATGCTTTAAATATAGTCCCAGTTTTAAAAGTAGCCATACTTGATGCCAATTTTTTCTGTTAGGTTTTCTTTTCTTTTAAGTCATGAGGAGGGTATAAAATCTCTTGGTTTATGTACAAAAATAACTTTCTAGTGCTTTTTACCCTGATCCTGCACAACCAAAGGATCTCTTTGCTGAGAATCAGTCCTCCTTGCGTGCATTGTCACATTCCTAGTGCTGGAATTGTAATAAATTGCATCCATGGAGACCTAGTGAAGATTATGGCATTGTAATTTGAGTTCCCAGACTGCATTAAGTGGAGTTAGATAGGCAGATACAAGATGAAAAGAATAAAGTTTCCTTGTGTTCTAATATGGCCAAGCTCCACCAATGCAAATGAGGGACGTGCTTGCCCTGTATTTAATTTGCAGTGGCCTAACCAAATGAGATATTCACAAATTACTGCTGGAATTAGAATAAATTCTCAGTCAGCTTCTGAATCTTGGTTGAACATGCAAAGCTGCTATAATATCCAGATTTTTTTAAGCCTCTGAAGTGGTATTTGAATGCTTACAGGCAATAAACTTTTCAGTCAATTGATTCCATTTCTGTTGAATTGTCCTCAAAAGTGAAGCTCTGCTTTAAGAACTATTAAAAAATTTCATTCCATTTAACCTGTAAATATGCCACAGGACTTGAGAAAATTAGTTTGATAATTGCTTTTTTTTGGAAGACTTCAGCCTGGAAGGCAGCATCTTAAAAGAACTCGGCATTGAGGAGAGTCTCTAACGTATCCAGTTAGAGCCAGTTACACTGGCGTGACTTACTTGCTCTGAAGTAATGAGGTATGACAGATCATGAGTGCAGTGCATCATGGTCACAACCAATAACCCCTTTCAGAAAATTACATTTCTGCTCTAAGCAGTCATTCTGAGTTATCTGCAGCTAATTTTAAACTGCCTGCTTTTATGGAAATGGAGCTCTTGCTTTTCCCAGTAAATATCACCATGATGCTCCGAGACAGCTATGAAGTGCAACTGTCTGGGAGAAAGCTCAAGTCTGATCAAAGTTAATTAGACTGGAACCTGTTCCTGCCTACAAATATCTTGATTATATGATGAGAACAAACACAACACTTGACAAAATTGGCTTTTGTGATACGTACTGCTGTGAGAACGTGAAAAAAGAGGTGTTGGATTCACATGCTCCTCCTCATTGAAGATTCAAGCTGAGCAATTAGCCATGTCTGCATCCAGCTGATCACCCAGAGCTCACCAGAGAGGACATGGAGAAACCCAGGCTGTTTGAGGGAACAATAAACCTGGTTTGGTTTAGGTGTCTGCTTTGGACTATTCCATCAAAGAATCTGTTTGTATGGACTCCAAAGGAAAGCAAGCATTACTAGGTCAGTTCTAGGAGCCATGGGTTTGGTGAGGCAAATCCCACCCTCTGTCTAAACTGCATAGTGATTAATGATGGCTTGACAACTGCTCTTCTCAACTGAATGGTACAGATAAAAATTCCTTGCTTTGTTCAGCTCAGGGCAGAGGAGGCAAAGTGTCTCAGCCTTCATTTTCTGGGAGGCAAAAGCAGAAGGGAAATGCAGCACCTCCATTTATATTGTGGGAAGTATAGTTGAGTGCATGTCATTAAACTGTCAGCCAAAGAAGTGCAGGCTGCTCAGTGAGACCTGCATTTGCATTAAATCAAAACTCTTGGGGTAAAATTAATGCAAGTTATAAATGAAATTGTAAAGAAAACCTCTTTAAATGTGCATTTCTTTTTTGAAGTCAAATGAAAAAAGCATTAAAAGCAGAATTACTTGCAGGTTTAAGCATACCAAATGCTTTGCATGACAATTAACAGCACAGATAAGCTGTGATCCAAGAACACGGAAGTATCATCATGTTCTGGATGTGATGTGTGACCAAGCCACTTTGGTTCATAACTTTCCTCTATAAGTCAAGCTTAGTGGATGCTAAGGCAGGAGAAACAGAAGAAAGACAGTACCTGCAGCTGAGAGCAAGGATTTGAAAGATGATGGACAAATGGATCAGTGTCAAGGGCTTGAAGCTTCTCTCCAGGGAAAGGGGGCAGTGAAGAAGAGAGGCTTATTTTTCAAGGCACAGAGCCTGGAGATCAAAAAGACTCGCTCACCTCTGAAGGAGACTGTTCTCCAGAGCTGCTGGAGGAGAGCTTAGTTTGAGGAACTTTTGTGTTGGATGATGCTGTCACATCCCAGTGGCCTTTGAGTTTCTGGGGGGATGTTGGCTTTGTGCAGAAGCTACCTGGTAAAAACACTGCGCTTAGCAGATCTTTGTATTTTATTCTAAACCATCAACTTTTTCTCTGTTTCTTTCAAAGAGCATTGGATGTTGCCTTTCTCGGGCATTGCTCTTTGGAAGAGGATTTTTGGAAGGGGCTGTCAGAGATGTGATGCTGCTCTCCAAGCCTGCGACACAGCCTCGTTCCTTCTGCCCCTTTTTGCGCATCTCTTGCACCCCCTGTTTGCATGAGAGCTTGTAGAGCTCTCTACAAATTCTTCTGGGTCTTAGGAGAGAGATTTCAGTTCATGCTTTTCTCTCAGGGCAGCATTCAGAGCACCTGGCCAGAGGGCTGAGGATGGCAGGTACTTTTATGTGCAAGTGGGTGTGTGAGATTTGCCATCAGCCAGGACCTTGCACGCGACTTCAAATGCTTGTTGTGCTCTGGGTCAGCCTGGCTTGTGATCTCCCATCCTAAGAAGTGACAGCAGTGTCCAACAACTCGCTTTGGAGGACAGAGCTTTCTCCTTCAGGCAGGGAGTTGTCACCAGGGCTTTCCCTTTGCTGTCTCACTGCCTTCCCCATTTGGCACCATTCCCTGCCTGAGCACAGCTCCTCTGCGCCCTCCTTTCTTCTGTGCCCTTTGCTTGGCTCTGGTTGTGTGTTTGTTTTCTCTCCCACACTGCCTCTGTTTCATTCACTGCCCAGAATAATAAGGGGTTTGTTGAAAGGGTGCTGTTAAGTAATTTGTCTTCTTCATTCATTCTCTCTTTATTTAACATTTGTTTTCAGTGTGCATTTAATATAAAATTATTAATTCCACCATGGTTTATTTTAATAGTAGTTATTGTTTTGGAGGATACTATAGAACCCCTATTACTGCCATTAAAAACTCATAAGTAAATACTTATAATCAGTTATGATGCTATTATAATTCCCATTTCCAGGATACAGTCTGAAGGCAGAGAACTAAAACACAAAGATTTTCACTAATTTTCATGCACAGTTTGAAAAACCCTCAGCCCAAGTTCCCAGAACGCGGAGCCTTCGTGGTGTCACCAGTGACTGTGCACCCACAGCGGGGACAGACATCAGTCCTTCTGCAAACCAGACCCCAAGTGCCTCAGACTAAACCTGGAAAAAAACAGGCAACACACAGTGAGTGATCACCTGGAAAAGTGTGGGCTTGGACCTCCTGTGGGCACACAAGAACATTTACCTGTGTGCAGATACCTTTATTTAATGGTTCCATGCGCTATAAAGGCAGAACACTCATGATATCCAGAAGCTGCTGGAGAAAATATTAGTGGGATTTCTCCAGCCAAAGAAAATCTGAGGTGGACGTGCATTGGAGCAGATTGTTGATAACTCCCCATCCAAAATCTGGGAAATGGCTTTTAGTGCTTCTCTTTCCTTTCCCTGTTGTTAGAACCTGAGTCAAACGCTGCCTTTTATCTGAAGTGGATTCCCCAGGGACTCGTGCTCCATGCCAGTCTATGTATTATTCAGCCTCATCCTTTTCTTAACATCTTGCCTTTTCCAGATTTTCAGTTGTGAAGCAGTAGCATTTTATACCTAGTGAAATGTAATCATTCAATTATATTGTGTGCACTCTTATCAAGAAGGTGAATCTCAGGCCTCTCTAAAGGTGTAGGCAATCATGCAGAAAAATCTAATTTAGGCTGGTGTAGTAAGATAGATGTAATGCACCTGTGATTTTGGAAACCAGAGCCTGCCCAGCTGCCACTGAAGTGCACCCTGGCTGGGTACTTTGGTTTTTTTCTCGGATAAAATGAGTATTTTGTGAGACTGGAAAGCTGGGCAGGAAAGACATTACAGAGCAATTAGCACTGAGCTGTGTTTGGCCCAGGAAGAGCCTGTCATGTCTGACAGGGGAGACAGGTTGTTTTCCTTGGAACATCTGTCGAAGATGTAGCAAGCCGAGATGGGGGATTTGCTTTTAAGATACTGCTTTTTGAACTGATAGGCCATCACTTGAACATTGCCTGGGCATCAGTTATGATGAGTTCACTGGTAGACAGGGGACTATTTCCAGGGTAGGTGCTACATCAGGGACTGCTTGAGAACAGTCAGTAGGAGTAGCAGAGTCCAGCAGAGATGTCCGAGTCCTGGTGTGGGCTTGAAGTCCAGCAGGTCCTGAGGTGCAGATCACCTCTGGGCAGCAGCAGTGTATGCCTTGCTGATGTGAGTCTTGCTGTTTCTCCCTTGCCTTTCTCTGCTGCTTCTGTTTCATTTCTTCTGCCTCTCCTCTTTTCCGTTCTGCCCCCGTGCCCTCAAGGTGCTGTTCTGCCTCTTTCCTCCATCTTTTTGTTCCCTTGACTTCATCTTCAAACTTAGTTCCTTGCTTTGTTTTAGCAGAGGTGCTGAGTGTTTTTTGTCTTTATTGGAGTTATGCAACACAGCAAAGGACCACAAACTGTCCCAGGTCAAAGCTGCCCGTGACTACATGAAGGTATGGAGGCTGTCCTGGGGAAGGTTCAGGTTTACAAGGTGTCTTCATGTTCTGTTGCTTTATGTTATTTGTATTGAAACCAGTGCTGTGTTATGAAAACAGCATGTTGTTCTTTCTCTGTGGCACAGCTTATTTTTCTGGGAAACTGTGAATAGGTTGTGTTCTTAGGGTTGTATGTGGTTTGGTGGGGTTTATTCTTTGAAGCAGTGTATGAAATCTTCACTTGAAACTGTGTGTGAAACTCCTTGGCTGTACTACTTGTGTGAATTTAGTGAACTGCAATATCAAAGCAGGGCTTTAAAAACAAGGATAGAATATAGAGGAATTACTTGTCACCTGCATCTTCTAATATATTTGAAATAATGAGCTTTATGTGGTGCATTTATGTAGCTAAGCTGTTTAAATTTTGTTCATGATGATGATTATACTGAGAATCAGCTTTGCTGGTTGAGGTACACATGAACACAGCTGGGGCTTATTACCCTGGAGACTTGATTAGAATTGGGCAGGGGGCAGCTTAAAAGTGAACACTTCTGCATTTTAAGTGAGCTGTGGTTGCAATGGAGATGTGCAAACCACTGTCAATTAAAACTGTGTGTCTGTCTGTGCCAATGGTATCGCACACTGGTGACGTGACTCGGGGCTCTGGGGTGCATGAGGACACTGCTGCTTCTTTCTGATGCTTTTTCCCCTTTGGACTAGTGAATCATGTGGCAATCTCAGCTTCAAACAGGATGCTGTCAAGGGGTTTAATAGATTTACCAAGGGAATCGATTGTGCACACACTGGATGAAGTCTTCAGATGCCTCATTAAATATCAGCAAACCAAAGGGCCATTATCTCTTCTCCTCTCATCTCCTCCTCCCCGTACTTCATCTGTCATCTGTTTGTAGCCTGCACTGAAGCCTTCCTCTTTAGACTTTTACTTTTGAGTTGGCCTTACTTGAAAATAAATGTTGAGAACTGAAGATGGATGTACATGAACAAATGAGTCCATTTATTTAGAGAAGACCAGCTCTGCATGTTGCATATTGAAATAATTATTTTTTTTTCCTTTCCACAGTAGTAAACATGCTTCACACTATGAGCATTGTTCATACAAAGGACAGCATCCTTTTGACACTCGGTGATATTTTTGATGGAGGGAAGAGTTGGATCACCATGTTGTTTTGTGCTGAAAACTAACACATTCAAGTCTCTTACACTTGAAATGATGAAGATGCCTTTTGTCCATAGTTTCTCACTCCTCTGTTACAAACACACCTTCATCTTTTAGGCTTGTGTTTAGCCTTTAGACTTGGCTGGTACTAACTTGGGACAAATCAGGTGAAAAGCAATGAGTCAGATGTTGAGGAAAAGGTGTGGCTTTTTTTTAACCAGAGCAAAGTGCTTCACATGGACAGTCTGTATTTCTGGAGAAGCAGGAGGACATTTTCATGTCCTTCCAGGGTATTTTTTTGTATTAAAGAATAGCATAAACAGAAAAAAATATGTTTTACGCTCATGGGTTTGTTACATCACTAAGAAGTTGCCTTCATGGCACTGTAAGTGCTGTGCTGTGCTCATGGGCCAAAAAAGTCACACTTTACAAAGCTAATAGCATGGTTCTGTACCCCTGATAAATTCTGAGCATATTTGTTTTCATATGCAGCCTTCCACTTGCATAAACATCTGGGTAAAACAAGCTATTCTGTCTTTTTCTGCTTTTCACTTTGTCTCCTCTTGCCTCTTACCTCTGAAGTTTTCACTCTGGTTTGAGTCATTGGAACGTGTTGGGTACTCATGTAGCTCACCCCCTCACATACATACATGCCCATGGCCTTTTTTGGAAACTTGTGTTCAAACTCACATAGCTGTGCGTGGGTGTGCCAGGAGCAAATCATCAATTACTAACACCTAGAGAAATTTCCAGAGTGGAGGAGGCCCTGGAGATAGATACCCAGAGAGTATTTCTTCTGAGGTTCCTGCAGGGACAGAATTCTGGTTGTTTCAATGGGCTGTAGTGAATGGGGCGACATCAGGCTGGCAACTGGTCACTAGTGGGGTTCCAGAGGGCTCCATCTTAGACCCTGTGCTCTTCAACATCTTCATAAATGCCTTGGACACAGGACTGGAAGGGGCACTAAGTAAGTTTGTTGCTGGTACTGAACTGGGAGGAGCTCTCTCCCTTCAAGGCAGAGAAGCCCTGAAGAGAGACCTTGACAAAGGACAATCACCAACTCTGTGAAGTTTAACAAAGACAAGTGCTCAATTCTGCACCTGGGATGGGCAATCCCGGAGAGCAACTGCAGGAAGGGACCTGGGGGTCCTGGTCAGTGGCAAATTCAACATGAGTCAGCAGTGCCCTGGCAGCCAGGAGGGCCAGCTGTGTCCGGGGGGAGCATCAGGCAAAGCATCGCCAGCTGGTCAAGGGAGGGGATTGTCCTGCTCTGCTCTGCACTGGGGTGGCCTCACCTTGAATATTGTGGGAGTTTTGGGCACCACAATGTAAGAAAGATATTAAGCTATTGCATCTAGAGTATCCAAAGGAGGGCAGCGAAGATGATGAAGGGCCATGTGAGGAGTGGCTCAGGGCACTTGGTGACTGAGGGGAGACCTCACTGCAGTTACAGCTTCCTTGTGAGGGGCAGAGGAGGGGCAGGCACTGATCTCTTCTCTGTGGTGACCAGTGACAGGACCTGAGGGAATGGCATGAAGTTGTGTCAGGGGAGATTTAGGTTGGATATTAGGAAGAGATTCTTCATCCATAGGGTGGTTGGGTGCTGGAACAGCCTCCCCAGGGGAGTGGTTGCAGCACCAGGTGTGTCTGAGTTCGAGAGGCATTTGGACAACACTCTCAGGGTGTGACTCTTGGGGCTGTACTGTGCAGGGCCAGGAGTTGCACTTTGATGATCCTTGTAAGTCCCTTCCAAATCAGAATACTCTGTGATAATGGAAATCCAGTAGGCACTAGAAAGAAATGCAGAGGGCTGCTTTACTTGTGTTGCTACCAATGCTGTGTTCTCCTTGGTTTATTTCTATGTTATTAAACATGTCACATTTGGGTAGTAATTTAAATGTGTCCCAGCACAGGAGTGGGATACAGGCAGTTGTTTCTGTGTTAGGGATGTAGAGGGGGGCAATGCAGAGCTTATAATTTGCTATTTAATTACAAAATCACTGTTCTCATTAGATATTTGCCATAGCACCTTTTTCCTGTCCACAGCTCTTTTCGTTTGTCTCTCTCCTCACAGGAGGGTGGGAAAATGAAAATACTTCACTTCTTTCTGTATTATTTTATTATACTTCTTTCTGAAGTATTTTCTGGATTTTTTAGGTAGAACTACATCACAGAAAGGGTGATCAAATGTTGGAATAGGCTGCCCAATGAGGTGGTGAAAAGTCACTGTCCCTGGAGGTCTTTAAGGAAAGACTGGAGGTGGTATATAGTGCCATGGTCTAGTTGACATGGTGATAGGTTGAACTCGAGGATCTCAGAGGTCCTTTCTAACCTAATTGATTCTGTGATTCTATGGGTTAATCCCATATATCATGCTTATGAAGGACAAGTCCCAATCCTAACCTTACAAAGATGCTTTTTTGTACTGTATTTGTGTATCTTCAAAGGTTTTAATTCTCTTCTAGCATTTAATTTCTAGTAACTCCTAGATTAAGGAAATGTTTTAAGGGGAGGGATTACCTACTGCTTTCAAAGTACTGAATTGTTTATTAGGGTGAGCTGCATCACTCTGGGGTTGTTTCATCCCCAGGACCGAACACAATCATCATCACATCTTTTCTTTGTGCACTTGCCTCCTCTTTCTACCTAAATCAGCATCTGAAAGGGAGCCTTGGAGCTTGTCTTGTTTGAAAAACCTCCAGATTTCTGGCTTGCTGTCACTGTCATCTTTGCAACAGCATTGCAGTCAGGTACCATGGTGATCTTAAACACTGTCACACTGCCTGCATGTACTTCTCAAATAATTTTTGTAAGGTTTTTTATTGCTTTGATTCCAAGATGCTGAAACAAGAGGCATATCTAATCCCCGCTACAATGCCAGTGCCATTTACCTGAGAAGAAACTAATTTTTAATGATTTGCTCAGTGCTTATCAGTGCCTTATTCCTTTGTACTTCTTTAGCTTCGGGAGAACAGTTTCTGACATGGGAATCTGCCTGTGTAAAAGTGCTGTTCACTGAAATACAAATGGATCTCTACTTCTAGACATGTTTCAAATGAACACTGGTAATGAACTCTTTTGTACTTCTGCTTGGAAAGTAGAAATATAAAATGATACAATATTCTCCTAACTTCCCTGGCCTTTAACTTATCCAGGAAGCAACTCTTAACAGTCATTTTCTGGACTTGAAACAAAATTTTCTAAAACATGGAAAATGCATTGCACACAGACCTCAAGGCCATGGCTGCAGATGTAAGAAAAGAACCAACTCAGAATTGTGTTTTGACATCCCTTGTGGCACCAAGGATATGTGATTTCCCTTCCCTGTTTGGCAAAGCCTCCAGTGATTCCAGAATCGTGTTGGAGTCCCAGGTACAACAGCATCCTGCTCCTTAGGGGTATGAAAATGGTTAATACCATGATTAAGGTAATATTATCCTGAAAAAAATTGCCACATGGGTTAAAATTGCAGTTAATACATCATTGCTCGAGCAGGTATAACAAACTGCCAAGCTGAAAGACAGGTTTTAGTCCCCTGTATCCTTCCCTGCTCCTTTCCTATCCCAGAAAGGGGTTTGCCTGCTTTACTGGGTTAATTTGTGGCCAGATTAGTGGACAGAACTGGAGAGGACTCCAGTGGTTGCCAGCACTGGCATAGGGGAATTTTCTGGGAAGGGGGAGAGGACCTCAGTTTGGCTCCTTGTCTAACTGGAGGAGGCTCTGCTGGAAACCTGCAGTAAGAGGTGGTGCTGGCAGTGGCTGTGATGGTCGTGGTTCTGAAGGGTTTATCATGCCTCTAACCCAGGGATGTTGGAATTACTAGTTCTTCATAACCTTTTTTTGTTTTCAACAATCAAAATAAACTAAAGCTTTTTTCTGAGGGGCTGTTAAGTTTGATAAAGTCAACAAAAAAGTTAATGAGAACTTAAACTGTAAGCATACCATAATTCTTTCTTTTTTTTTTTCCTATTTCACATAAGGAAGGACCAAGTGGCCAGAAGCAGTAAAACCTAACTTACTGTATACTGGGAAACTGGGGCAGGGGGTAGAAATAAATCTTTGAGTGGGATAGCTTTCTTCTGGGAGAACTCTTACAAATATAAACATTGAAACAGAAAATATTACTCTGTTATATCTAAATAACTTGTTTTGTTCACTTGGCAAAGGCTAATTTTCAGCATCTAGAATAAAAGGGGCTTCTACTGATTTTTGGGAGGGTTATTTGGTTCTAATTTCAGGATCTGAGATTCAAAATAGTTTCTTTTTTTCTCCTTCTTCAAAAAGAAAGCCACAGGCTTGTTGCCATGGGCTTGAGGAAGATAATTCTGCTGAATTTCACAGAAGGAACTCTCTTTTGCTGTGGACTTACGGGCTGGTTAGAAAAATGAAACTAAGTCAGATTAGCAATAATTAGATCTATAAATTCAGAGTGAGATGTGTGTATATATATATTAAAAAAAAACCCCATCAATTGCCAGGAAGATATGGAGCTGACTGGATAGAGAAGCATGTGAAAGATACAGTGGGCCATCAACTAAAACACTTTTCCAGCAGAAAAAAATCTACTAAGAATTAGTGAAAGTAAACATTTGATCCTGCTCTTTCTCTATCCCGTGTGTGTGCCTGAGTCACAGGTTCGCAGGCTCTTCCCTGGGCTCATCCGTGCAAATCCTGCCTGGGGTCAAAGCTTCCTGGGGCAAATCCCTGGGGGTTTTTCGATTGTTCACCTAAAGCTCCATCTCTGAGGTGTCCTTGTTTTTTGTAAAGGAGTCCAGAGAGAGAGATAAGGCTCTGGGTGATGAATTCTGGGTCTGTTGTGCTAATGGCTTGTGTTTCACTGAGGAGGTAACTGAAAGGTGGCGATGTCAGTGCTTCAAGGAGATGTTGTTACGGCAGGGATTTTGAAAATATTGCAGAGGTTTATTTGCTTTCATAAGCACTTGAATTCCAGCTTTCCTGTGTGATGCCCATCTTCCCTCATTACACTGGCTGCCTGTTTTCCTGCTATGCAAGGGCTTGGGATAATGTCAGAAAATGTGAATTGCAGTGAAATGAGTGGAGTTGCTTGAGGTTTAGTTTGTTCCCCCTCCCAAAAGCAGCTGAAGGAAAGGATTTGTTTTCCAAGCACAGTGCCAGAACACCAGTGAAATTTCTGATGGATGCTGTTCTCCTGAGACATGGCAGTGCTTCATTCTTCCTCAGCTTGGCTGGATCCATAGCAGCTTTCATCTGCAAACAGGGTGGGTTTTTCCCTCTGTCCTGTGGATCCTGATAGACTTACACACCTTTTGGCTACTCCTTCAAGTTTGTGGAGACTAGGAAACGGGTTCATGGAGCTTGTATCCAGGATGTCAGAGGTAACCTTGGGAAAGATCTTTTTACTTAGGAGGATACAAAATTAATGTGACCTGACGGGCAGTCTGAATAAAAAGAGTGAAGAAAACAACATCAAAACAAAAAAGTTCAAGCAGCTGCCTCCAGGAAGTACAAGGGAAGGTGCTAAATCTGGGAAGATTTGTCCCCACCTAATATTTGGCCATCAGAATTGCTTCTGAATGTTGTGTGTTGAGTCTCATCTCTGTAGGTTCCTTGTGTAGTCAGTGGAGGGAGAGGCTTCTCCAGAGAGTGACTCAGGGTCGATTCAGAGGGCAAATTTAGCCTGACAAAGACTACCTTAAGCACTGTAGGTACCTGGACTTGATGTGAATACTCCTCAGTGTGGTTTGTTGCACAAATATTTGTGAAAGACTGCTGGTTGTTCAGCTCTCACCTCAAAAAGCCACCTTCCAAGTTCAACTGATGCGGTAAAAAGAAGTTTGTTTGTAAAACTAATATGTTTACTGTCCATCCTCAGAGAAGATGACTGTTCATCTTTTCCTGTCCTGCCTCTTCTTGATCTTGTCTCCCTCCGAAATCACACACAGATTCTTTGAGTGGCAGCATTTCCCTGCCTCTTTTGGTAGGTCACACTATTTAGTCTTTTTGTTGCCAAGGGTAAGAAGAGGGGTGAGAAGAAAGGGTGTGCTGTGAAAGGGATTTTTACTGCGGTATTTGTCTCATGTTAACTCAGTGACATTGCAATAGCTGTGCCTGTAACATTATCCTTAAATAAAAGCTGAGAGTTTGCTGATTGTTCCCCTTTAGTGCTGGAGGGGTGTCCTGTTTCCTCCTGTGCAAAGCCCTCTTACTTTGTATTTTACACTCTGACTTCTTGGTTTTTAATACAAGATGGAAATTCAAGAGGAGTGCAGTTTTTTGGTGAAGGTTGAGAATTGACAGAAGTTGTAATGCAAATAATGGAAAAATACTTCTGTGTTGATTAAAAAAGAGGGAATTTGTTCCTCTGAGGCTCTAAATGAAACAAAATCTTCATCCATCAATTGATCAGCTATTACCAACAGAAATGTTTCCGTGTGGCTCTGAGAAATTTTCTAGATTTGCAATGAAAGATGTGAACACTTCTGCAAAAACAATTAAACCTTTTTAATTCTGCTTTCCTTTCTCTCTCTTTCGTCTGAGACTGTTTTGCCTCTATTAATCTCTAGCAAGTATGTCTTTCCATCTTAAAAATATGGAATAATTTAAATATATTATCATATCAGTATTTTCACAGTGAATACCAGTTACAGCAAAAAAGATTTGTAGGATTAGTAAAATTACTTAAACATTCTGTATTATAAAACTGTAGGAAACTGTGGTGTATCACGTTGCTGAGTGTGTTGTGTCTGGAGCAGGAGGGACTGGATTTGGCAGCATGGCTATGAAGACAGAATTAAATCCAATTTGTTTTGTCTTTTCATTGGAAGATGTCAGTGTATTCTAAAAAACAACCATTTATTCAACGTTGAAACATGATCTACAATGGCAACATGAATTCCTTTCCATCTGAGCAGGAAGCAGCTAGCACTATCTATGGAGTTTTTTCATCAGGGATAAATCCACAGGAACCTTTGCTGACCTCCCTGTGTCTTGAACTTCTAGTTTGACTTAGTCTGCTTTACCTGTTTATCCTGTGCACTCCTTGGGTAAGGGAATTTCATGCCAGGGAGCAGCCTTGCTGATACTCAGAATTCAGAAACTTCCTGAAAAAAATGTACAAGTAAATATGTAGGTCAAAGAGAGGGAAATTTTAGTTAAGGTTTTATTGGTAATTTTTTTGTTGTTATCACTTTACAGAAATATATTTTGTATTTGTAAACCAGTAAAAGCGTTGTGTGCCTTTACTTCTTAGGAGATTTGCAAATATTTTTGTAAATATTTGTAAATATTTATCTTTGAAATTACACAGTCAGCTAATTCATGGATAAGGGAAAACCTCTGTTTCGTTGTCAGGCTTTCAGTGGAAGGAGCTGTCTGGTCAAATCTCATAGTGCAGATGATACCAACTTAAAAAAGGCTTTTCAACTTCTCACATGCTGATGTTCTCAGCAGTGCTATCATACTCTGCATGTATTGGCGTGGTCAAAAAAAAAAGAACAGAAGAAGGTGTTGAAGTGATGGGCTGTAGCTGTGTGGTGCAGCCTGGCAGGGATGAGCCAAGTGTTTGGCTTTGGGACAGGAGACCTGCAGCCCACAGGGCCCGAATTTTAAAGTTTCGGTTTTGTTTCTGTTCTTCCCAGCATGCGGAAAACTTTGTTTTTGTAGTGTTTCTGGAGAACAGCTAAAAAGTAAGGTTAAATTCTTTCAGGACAAGTCCATTGTATCTGACCTGAGGGAAAAAAAAAAAAAAAAGAAGTCTTTTGTGCTTATCTCTAAAGTGTATTTTAAATGAAAACTAAAGAAAAACAGTAAACAGTGACAGAGACAGGGCTATTTCTGTCATGATATTCTGCCTTCTGTCCCCTGTGCACTAATTTATCACAGCATTTGTGCTTACATAGGGTGAGTTTAACACCAGGCGTAACCCATTTATAAGTCATCTCCACAAAGTGATGTTTTCCAGAAGTGTGTAATGGGAGGGGGTGTGGGGTGTGCACAAAGCGTGGGAGGGAGGAGAAACCCTTTTGCCTTGTGTTGTGGCAGTTGGTGGTCAGAGGAGTCTCTTCTCTTTCTAGCAGGGAAAGAGATGTTTTCCTACAAAATTCAGCTTCTTTCATGTTGCCTTGCACAGTGCCTGGTGAAAGAAGAGTAGTGGGGGAGACGAAGAGGAAGCAACACAGCATCTCCTTTATTTTCACTGTTTAAATTTAGTACCTCTTGACTTTTCCACACGAAAAACACAATGGCTAAAACTTAGCTTGCCTTAGGCTTTATTTATTCAGATCTGTTTGGCTTGTTCACATGGGAAGGATCAAGTCTTCTGTTGTTTTCTGGGTCCTGAATTGCAGTCCTTGTTATAGGGCCTGATTATAAAGTCACATCTCCCAAGAAAGGCGTTTTTGTCTGGTGAAGTGCCGATGGCCAGGTCCTGGCAAGCGGCACTGTCTGGCCAGCTGGGCAGCACTTGGGTTTTCAAGGCTTTGCCTGCTGGACTGTGATGGTATCTGATGGGGGGACATTAACTATCAAGATGCTGATGCCTGTCATGGTTTAAAATGGGTCGTTGAAAAAGGTTTGGGGGCAGAATATGTTCTGCTAGGGAGAGGGCGTGTTTTTTCCAAGGTGGTGTCCCCCATAGTGTTGAACCAGAGCTTTGGCAGCTGTCACAGTAGCCACTCGTGACACATCCCTATGTCAGAATACCACGTGGTTCCTCAACCACAGTATATCCAGGTCCCCTGAAGAGCTTTAGGGCCTTTTTGTGACCTGAAGTCATGCTCAGAGTATGAACCTTCCCAGCCCCTTAACCTGGCATCAAGGCCCCAGGCACAGTTCCCTGCTTTCACCTCTGAGGGTGGAAGTCTTACATCTCCTGCTGTTCAAATAAACATAATTGGTTTGGACTTTGTTTTTTGGACAATACACATTAATTGTGTGGCGAGGCTTTTATTGGCAGTAATGTGTTTGCTTTTCCCTGGTGAAGTTATTTGTGCACCAACACAGTCCTTTGGTCTAAGAGACCAGTTTATTGGGGAGACACGTGTGTTGCTGTCTGCTCAGGTTACCTCAGACTCACCTCAGCAGCAGATCTTGCCTCTTTATTTAGAAAACAAATAGATAAAATAAATCTTATCTTTGACAATTGTGCAACCTGTGCCATTCGGCGGTGCTTTTTCCTCTTGTTGTGCTGGGCTGAAGTTTTCCACGTGCATTGTCTTGTGCTGCTGGTTAACAACATTCAAAGACTGTGATGTTGCATGTCTTAAAGCCTTTTCCATCAGTGTCATGGGGTTTTGTTGCTTATGAACACACATAAACATTTTGTTTATGAACAACAAAAAAGCTGAAGTGAGCTTTCTCACTTTCTCATTGAGAAGACACGTGACATGTCCATCACTCATCCCTGAGGTGCCAAGCTTCATTTTGTAGGAGGGGTTTTTAATGCATTTGGGTTTCATTTTAAATGAAAGTGACTGTTTCTAAGAATTCTGTTTGTTACTTTAGTGCTAAATCTTATAAAATACCAAAATATTTAACTATTACTGGGTTTCGGGAAATTTGGAATTCACTGCATATTTAGAAAAATATTCTGATATTTTTTGCTTTGTTTATTGTGAAACCTTGCTACAAAAATAATTCATAAACCTTCAAATAATACTTAGAATTAGCTGAGGGTCCTCTTTGTCTTAAAGGAGGAAGAAACTAATGGCGTTCAATATTTATCCAGCTGTCTTCCCACTCCTTCCACGAGTACTTAAACCATATGTAAATAACCACTTATTCTCCATTTTACATTGTTTTAATTAAAGGCATCTTTTCTTCCTCTGTAATTTCTCATAAAAAACCCACCTATAGAAAAACTAGTTTCTGTGACATGTTTTGCATGAATAAACCATGAGGTTTTATTAACATTTTAAACTTTTATATTTAACTTCTAAGAACACTTGGGAGAAAAACAGATTGTTCAAGAAAGGACGGTTTAAGGAAAAGCCTCATTGGAAGTCACAGTCTTTTGCTGTGTTCATTTTGTGGTTTTCACCGTCATCTGTTATTTTCAGATTTGAGTTTATTCTGGAGTTTACTTGGGATGCTCAATGATAAGCTTCAGGAGGAATATTTGTCATCCTGTGCTTTAAGGAGAGTGTCAACAACCGATAATCCAGGACCAGGAGTTCAGGTTGAACTTGTGGAGTTGTTGGCTATGGTATATCCCGCTCTTTCAGATACTTGAGGAGCTAAATAACTATTTTCTGGCTTTCATTCTCAAGCTCGGGTTGCTGCACTCCTTCGCACTGGAACTCTGTTAGGAGCCTGTAGGTTTGGTAGTTCTGAGGAAGATAGAAGATAAAACTGCTAGTTTTATTTGTAATTCCTTTGGCACACATAACGTTAGGAGGATAAGGAGGGAATGACGCCTGTTAAACTGAATAATTTGTTTTGGTCAAGACTGTCTTAAGGGCAAGTTATTTTTAGAGCTTTATCTGTGGCATGAGTTAACAGAGGTGTTTTGAAGTTCACTCCAACAGGAACAGGGATTGTTTTACCAGCAAATGTGAACAGCTTTGTTTTGTAACTTGAAATCAAGTGTTTAGTTACTCTGTCCATGTTTTTTGTGGGTCACAGTTGTGAGAAGATTCAGGATATAGATAGCAAGGGAAGTTGCTGAAACAAATGCACCCAGAGAGCAAAACTGAAAGGGAGATGTATTTTGGTTTTTTTCGCATTGATTGCCCAAAATAACTTTGCTTTTCATGTTAGAGAATATTGGTTGGTTTACATAATTTGCTGATGTTACAATAACTCACCACTGTTCAACAGCGTGAACGAATAAACCCAACCCAGATGCAACATCACCCTCAATTAAATCTTTCATTAGCAGATTCTGTAGATCTCCATTTCCTACATTTTTTAGAACAAACATCTCAATGGGCATCAATAAACGGAGTTATAAAAAAGAAATGCTGAAGCTTTCTGGTGATTCTAAGCTAATTTCCTATGTGCAGAGGGATGAAGTACTTGGCTGGGACCAGGAGGGGCCCAGGCCAGTGGGCTGCAGCCCAAGTGCTCTCATCAAATAAAACTAGGAGTTTCTCTTCTCTCTCACTGTATAGTTCTTAACACATGGACTGAGATTCCCAGATAATACTTTATGGATAAGTTTACTGCCAGTCTCTTGAGAGTTAGCACATAGAGTGCTGTATTGATTAGGATATTGAGTGCTTTGCTCTGTCAGTCTTCAACCCATTAGATTTTCCAAGATGTGTAAGTAAAGTCTTAAGAAAAACAAGCATTTGTAGCTTTAAAAAAGTAATTATTGCTAATGAAACCTTCAAATGAGGGTAAAATACAGCTGAGCAAGGCACTTTGACATCAGCATAGAGCATTATGCTGACCCTTACTCTACTGAGAATATTCAAGCCTTGAATAAATCAAAACTGATGGATATAATAGTCGAAGTTTGCAGTCTCAGGTTTGGATTGTATTTTGGTCTTTAATGGACATGGAAATCATTCTGATTAGAGCTCTAATTTCAAAAGCACACACTGTAAAAAACTGAAAAAAACAGGAGAAATGCCTTTGTCAGATGAGATGCTTTCTTCATGAGTATTTGATAGATGCTCCCATACCTTGCAGCTCTGAAAATTCATCAAAGTTTGAATTTGGCTGTTAGCTGCCCACTTGTATTGAACTCTTGCTAACCAATGACTTAAAAACAAGTCCATTTACTTAAAAACAAGTCCAGTTGTTGTCATCTGACAGCGGCAATTGATTTGTGTGACAGAGGCAATTGAGTTGTGAGGTTCTTCCTTGCTTCTTTAAAACTCTTTTTTTTCGATGAAAAACAATCTGAATTTATGGGTACTGTCATTAATGAAAGATAAATACATTGAGAATTCATGTAAAGCTCACTCTGAAGGGTAAAAAACAAGTGTCACACAAGCATTTACGCAAACATTAAAGCATCACCAATATAAAGATTCTTATTCATGGCAAACATCATCTCATCAGCTCACCTCAAACATTTTCATTGACTTTTCAAGAAGGAACTACACTGATATTTTTGGAAACTAGATTGTAGACTAGACACATTGATCAAGACGAAATCCATGTACGATCTGGTTTCCTGTAAAGCTTATGCAACAGGTTTGCAATTTTATACAAACTCTTCTAATGCTCAATGTGTTACAGCTTTGTATAACATGACTCTTTTGTCATCTGCAATTTTTAAAGCAGAGCTGGGTAATCCATTGACAAAACAGTAAGGGCATTAGAGACTGAATGGGAGACTGATGGATTACTGCATTTCAGGTTTTGAAGCTCTCAAGGTAGTTGCTTGCCCCGTGAACTGGCTTCTCTGTTTCAGATAACTGGCCTGGCTCAGGCATTAAAGGAAAAGCTTTGCACGGACTTCCTTGCTGCAGTGACATTCACATTACTGAGTTAGCCTTGTTTGCTTTCTTGTGCAGTCCATGCAGATAGTGCAGAATATAAAATTCTGGTAATAACCCCAGTCCTTGATTAGATATTTAAAATACACCATTTCGTTATTGTCCTTTTCATATGAGGGGGTCGCTTGGTACATGCCTTCCTGACTGTGCTTTTCCTGAGGGCTCCAGGCACGTGGCAGGGCAATTTTAAGAACTTGTTGGGTAAAGCAAGAGGAAACTTCTAAGAAGCAGGTGAGAAAGGTCTCCATTAGACTAATTCAGTGTCATGGGTCTCCTCATGCAGCTGGAGGTGGAGCTTTCTGCCCCCTCTCAGGAAGGGCCATCAAGAAGGAGCCCTCTGCTCCCCAGACACAGTGTTTTTACCACAAGGATTCCTGGAATGTCCATGTTTCAGGCTTTTTCTCATGTGTGCCATTTAATAACGAATACTTCAGCACATTAACAAACCTTCCAAATCATGATAAGGTACTGAAGGGTATTTCTGAGATAGGAGACTTTGTTTAAAAGCTGCTTCAGGTTTTACTTTTCCACCTTAAGTTATATTGTCCTTCACTGGAAGTAAGTATCAGATTGCTCATTTGGTGCCCTGTCATGTCTGCTTGTTTGCTAAAAGGAAGAAGAAGGAAATACATGCTAATTTTGATTTCTTCAGGCAGAAGTCTTTGGCGTGTGTTAGGCAATTACATCTGTAGTAAAGGCTTTGTAGGGGCTTTCTTCGCTCTCAACAAGAAACATTTCTGTATTTACTTTAAAGAGTGCTGCCCTGTTGTGTGACCTATGAAAGCATCAAATGAAAGGCAGCAAAAAACACCTGAAAAAATTGTGGACCAACTTGGTAAGTTGGAAAACTATTGTAGTGGAGTTTTGTACTGATGGCAAATTGTCTTCTCCTCAAAATGAAATGGTACCTCCTTCATTTACTGTGATCTGCTACACTTGGTAACTCCAAGGATGGACTGGTTCTCCATTCTTCATCCTTTACACCATATTTTTCCCTAAGAACCTTTTTCCTACGATTGTTTTCTTTTTGCTACACCTGTTCCTCTTCCCCTCTTTCATGCAAAAGCACATTAATCATTAACATTCATATATGTGTCTGAAAATGGGCCTTTTCAAAGCTGCTTTTAGCTGAACTGTGAATAAGAAGCAGCAGATCCACCAGTAGCTGTAGGACATCACTTCTTAAATTCTGCTGCCGTTAAGTGCCCTGGGTTTGCATTTGAGAGGTAGTAGTGCTAGTTGCACACTTCGAGACGCTCAATCCATGGATAATGGACCCAAAAAATGAACAGCAGAATTAGGGACAGAGTGACATGACCTCAAAGTGAGTGTAGCACATGCTGGTAGTAAGCCCCCTTCCATGTAATACACTTTTGGGATAGTGCCTGTAGCATGGGATCATATTTTTTTCAGCTGTGAAGCCCAAAATATTTTTCTGGAAGTGCTGGACCCTTTGGTCGTGTGGCTCCAAAGCAAAACTATAAATTGGTTTTCTTTAAGGATTCCAGGACAGAACGCCTCTGCACTAGACATGTTGAAAATGTGTTGTAAGAAATGATCCCTAGTTACCAAACTGCTGATGGAAAGCAAGAAGAGAGGATTAAGAGGAGGAAACAACTTACTTTTTTTTTATAAATAATAAATGTTGTTCTTCTCCATTGGTTTTTCTTTCCACTGCCTTTGCTGTGATTACATAGTTACCTTGGGACAGGTAAATATTGTATTGCAATCTGAAAGTAAAGATGCTTTAAACATATACCCCAAGGAAAGCAGCAAGTGGTGTTCTGCTCTATTTTTCCAGATTCCCCAACCCTTCTTTGAGGAATAAACTGAGGGTGGTTTTTTTTCAGTGAGTAAATCCAGACCCAGGTGAGTGGCTGGGCTGGTTGCTTGCCCTGTTTGGAGCTGTCAGCTGATGGCACATGTCTGTGCCTGCAGTGAGCTCTCGGGTCAGCGAGGGCACAGGGAGGGATGATGTCATGGAAACTCCAAACATATGGGGGTTTTAGGTTTGTTCAGGGCTTTTTTAGAGAAAAAAACAACCCAACAACTCGGTTTTACCCTTTGTAGATGGAAACTAAAAGGACAGTGATTAGAGCTTTTACCTAAGACAAAAAATTAGGAAAGCTGCTTTTCTGGCCATTTTATCTAATAGCAATAAATCTCATTGAGCCGAGTGCATCTGTCCATATGGGTGCAGCTATTCTGAGACTAAAGAACTTTAGACAGTCCTACTGGTGCATCTGACCCAGGTGCCAGGGTCTTTTTGGTCCAGCAGTAGTTATATTCTGATGGGTGAATCTGTGGAGATTATAACATCAAATGCCAGCTCCTCGTTATAGTTAGATAAATGGGTTCTAGCTGGGGAAAAGTATGGTGATTCATTTTTTAATGAAGAGAAATAGTTTCAGATGTTCCGCTTCTGGTAATGCACTCTCTTCTAAATGTGTTGTCTTTTGAAAATCTAATCTCAGTTTTAAACAGTGTGGGAGTTTGTGATTTGAACTTATTTCCAGTATGAGTAGTACTCTCATTTTTAGATGCTTAAGAAGACTCTTGTTTAAAAATAAAAATTATGTATCTTGGAGTTTAATGCAGACAAGTCAGTAAATAAGAATAACTTTTCAGCATTTCCGTCCCTCCATCCTCCCCATCCATAGCTCCTGAAGGGAATCTATATTTTTATTGTCCCTTACTGATGAGGTTGTCTCGAGTTATTATACTCATTATGAAGGGGTGAGGGGATGGTCCAGACAGCCTTTATTGTCTTCATCCTGTTCATGAATATCCAAAGCACAGTAACCAATTCCTGGAAGCTCTAGGGCTTCGTTTTTAATTTTGACTAATTGTTTTCTTGAAATAACGAGCAGTGGTGACTTCAGAAAGCAGACTCTTCTGGCGCCCTGATCATTAGTGACTCACTGTATCTGTAGTAACAGTTACAAATATGCTTTGCCACAGTTTTAAAAAGTCCTGGTTGTTTTGCTCACAAAGGATGTATAATGTACAGTGGGAGTGAGTGGAGATGTATTTGCTTATCATCTCCTATTTATGACCATTTTAAGACACAGAATCCAAGACAATCAAAAACTAGCAATAAAGAGGGGGTTGCATTAGAGGTCTGGTCCAGATAAAATATATTGTCTGGGGTGTTTGTTTTGAACATGGGCAATGGCCCTCTTGCCTCCTCCTTAACTCCTCTACAGTGATTCAGTGCAAGTACTGCTCCACGTTTCTGAGGCTCATCTGCAGTAGGAGCACTAAATTAGTCCCCCATTCAGTAAGACTTTGGCTTTCTTGGAGATTTCACGATAGAAATTTCATCACACACGTTCTTCAAGAGCAGCACTGGAAGGCAGTGGAGAGAGGCAGGTGCATTGTCCACCCAGGGTGGCATGTGGGAGAGGTTTCCAGCAAGAGAAATCCCTCATGACTTCTCTCAAATGATGCTCAGGCAGGTCCATTCTCATCCCTACTTGGTTTTTCTCTTGAGGAGAAGTCACATAGGGCCTCTCACTGTCTGAACTTCAAGTGCATCTATGAAGTTGCTGCTAAGGATTGACCATTGAGTCTTGCCAATGAGGTTTAAAACCAAAAATACACGTCTAATGTTGTCTGTACCTGTTTTATTGTTTAAAATTCAGCAGTGGGCTGAAAACTGTATTAACTCTTTTGCAGTAGCTCAGGATTCAACAGCACATCCAAAGTGTTCCTTCTGGAAAGCATTTCTGAGATGTTTTTCAGCAAGGGTGTGTTATTCTCTTTTTATAGCACACCAACCAAAGATGTATTTGATTTCTTCATGTGACTGCCTGGCTTCCTTAATAGGTGTAGTGGAAGTTACTTTTTTGGAAGTTACTCTTTTTTGTTGCTTTTTTGGTGCAGTGAGTGCTCAGCTCATGGTGCCCAGTGTCCTTCCCTGTTCTGCTGCCCCATGACCACAAAAAAACCAAACCAAACCACAACCAAGCACTGCCACTGCTTTGGTTTGAGATGGGAAGCTGAGGTCTGTGATGTCAAGATAAGGTATTTTATCAGCATTGAATTACAGTCCTTCGTTAAGCAGGTGCGTACAGGAGGAGCACAAACCCTTTAAATGGTAATGCTGAGTTCTCATCACGAACTTGTTTATTGGGGAATCAACTGAAGGAGGCCGAAAATGCTGTATTCCCTCCCTGGTTATTTTGGGAGCTCTAAAGCACCGATACCCTTTTTATAACTCAGGCTGATATTTTAGAAAATATCTTTACATGTCTACGACTTGTTTCCGAAACTCTTAATTGGGCTTGTGGGGTGAAAGGCCATTCCAAATGCAGAGCTTCTTCCCAGCATACTGTATCTCAGGATAATCCTTTTATACAAGGAAATTAAGGAACAGTGTCCCGCACTCTCCCTGCAGACGGTTTGGCAGGCTCGAAGAAATCGATCCCTACAGTTTTGTGGTAGATACAGACAGCAGCTACCATGACTTGAACCCAGCTTTGCTAATGAATATATTATTTTTTTAAAAAAAATCTCCTGAAGGGAGACGAAATGATGCTTTAGAGAAAGAGTTGCTTGGATTTTGTAAACCTCTCTGAGCTCTATGTGTGTTGTAAAGGCTTGTGAAGGACGGGTGCAAGTGTGGGCTGGTCAGTGAAAATCCCTATTTGGCATTCAGCAGGGGTTCACATAAAAGCAAGCTTAAAGAATGGGAGGAAATAAATTTAATTATTTACTGTTGCTGCAAAGGCTGTGCTAGCTTTTGTCTCCTAACCTTGAAGAAAGATATAGCAGACATGGAAAGATATAATAGGCATTAGCAGGGTGAGGAGAGACATGAAATTCTGCAAGCAGGCAGGGAAGGAGACAGATATTCCCTGTCCTCATTGCCATTTTTACCTTTGTATGCAGGCCTCTTTTTGCCCTGCTAGCCCCCAAAGCAGTCCAAATCTTTCCATACAGTCTCCACTACCTCCCAGCCCTTTGGCAGGTCAGCAAGCAGGGGAATTGAAAAGCAAAGTATTTAAACCAGAAACAGGTATTTTATGATGATGCACAGTCAGTCCTGGCTTTGTTAGTATCTTTTGGTCAAGAAGGCAGCAGAAAGACCAGCCATCAGTACAAACCCCTAGGCTTGCCAGGATTAAAAAAGTGTAGTGCTTTGATGTTTGAAAAGAGAAGGACACAGGTCCACTCACAAATTTTGCCATAATTCCACTTCAGGACAGCTGTCTAAAACCAGACAACAGCATTCGGTATTGCACATTGTCCTCCTCTTCCCTGCTTCCTTAAGGAAGGGGTGGCTTTGAGTTGTATAATGCTGTTCTCCATCTCATCTCCCTATCTGAAGTCACAGCTCCATTCATTTTTCTTTTATGACTTCCTCTTCCTCTTCTTCTTCTTCTTCTTTCTTCTTCTTCTTCCACTCAAGAGCTGCAGTGAGAAGGCAGGGGGTGGTGTCCCTGCACCCTCATGGCCGCGATGTGCCAGGCCAGCACAAGGTCCACAAGGCAAGGTCCTTGGTGCTTAGGCTGGTCTCCTAGGAGGACAACTTTAGTCTGATCACAGGAATAGGGAGGAGGTGAAATGCATTCTATTCCTCACAGTCCTGCAGCAAGAGCAATGACCTTACATCTGCCAAGGGGAGCCCATCACAAATCTGACGTTTTCTGGGTGCAGGGGGAAGGCATTACAGATTTACTACTGATGAGAAACGTGCCTGTTCTGCTAAAGGCTGACGTCCAAACTGTAGATGCAGGCCAAAAAAGACAGGAGAGACAAAAAAAAGAGAGACTTCTCCTCTGCTTCAAAGGCACAGAAAGCTGAATGAGCCATCTCCATTTTCCTCAGGAGAAGTGGTTAAGGTCTTTTATGTTTCATCGCCTTCTTCTCCCCTTGTTCATGATGAGAAAAAGAAAAAGCCAACCAATTAAATATCTGACACGGAGGAGCTGCAGCCTTTCTTTGTGCAGAGGTATCTCAATTCTCGCGTGTTTATTTTCATATTCAGTTCCATATGCTGAGTGGATCGCTTATTAATTGTTAAACGACTGCTCTGCAGTTCAGTTATGGAAATGATTTCTACTTCAATACCACTTGCCCTTGAATTGAGAACAGGAGGTCAACCAAAATTAGGTAACTTTTCTTTGAACCTTTTCTCTTTCTGAAAAGAGGTACGGTTCAACACGATGCCTGTCAAGAGGACTGTGAAGCTCTGTGCTTTAAAACAATTCTTGTGGCCAGGCTGGTTTTGGGATCAGGCTGAGAACTGGTGTCATGATCTGCCCTGATTAGACTTTTAAACAGATGAATACAGGTGTGGTGCATTGACTGTAGTGCAGAGTTTGTATTCTATTGCCTACATTCATTGCCAGGATTCATTTTGAAATCACAGATTGTATAAAACAAAGTTGTAATATTAACTGAGGCAAGAAGAGCTGTGTGGGCAGAGCAGACGGCCCCTTGGCTTCAGTGGGATTCTGCACAGGCATAAATGTCCTCCCACGCTCATCTCTTTTCAGGGTTGCACCTACAGCTTCAGCTTTCATTGCGAGCCTTTGCTTTTCCTCTTACACAAGAAAAGAGGCTGGAAAAAACAAAAGTGAGTTGTGTATTATGCAGCAAATACGAGCAAGGACATATTCTGTGGTTTAAAAAAAAAAAAAAGGCAAAGAAAAATGCAAATCTGTAGCTTTTCCTTTCTTTTCAGAGGAGAACTGTGTTCCTCTGGTGTCTCCCTGCTGGCACGTAATGCTGATATTTTTGTGCATTTGATCTGAAGGTCACTGAAGTTAGTGCAGAGATTCACACTGTCTTTAGCAGACTTTGCACCACACTGAGCTAGAGCTGCTGTTTTGCTGATAAATCCAAGTGTGATGCCTTTCCCCAGGCTTTGAAACAGCAATAGCAGCAGTGCTGGAGGGGCTTGTAAACAGGCTGGACTACAGATATTTGGCTGCCCCCTTTTCCGTGGGAGATTTCTCATGGTGAATTGCAAGACAGCAGTTTGCATTCTAAAAGAGATGAGAAAAAAACCCCAAAAATTATTTAGACCAATTTTTTTTTTTTCCAGTTTGGCTTTTTTCCCCTTGTAAGTTCACACGTTTGAATTCCAGAAAAGAAGCAAGCATGGTTAGTTTGGTCCCACTGAGAAGATGTGTCTGCAATGGCAGCATAACTCTGAGTGACCCTCTTGTCCTGATAAATTCTATTTTCAGATCATCGGAAAGGGTGTAGATAAATGCCATAAAAGCGGCAAAAAAAAGAAGCTTGACTGCTTTGTCTTGTTAAATATTTTAAGAAAGAAAACCCAGCTGAACACATGCTGAACTGCAGGCATATTTTCAAGCCCTTGGTACACTGTTTACATATTTTTAGATGAGCCCTTTTGCCCAAATGCTAGTAGCTTTTCACTCTTCATTTAGTGGTGTATTCATGTATAATTCCAGATCTGTGGGATGCATGATTGTGCCAGGGACAGAGGGTTAATGTTCCTGGGAGGAGGTGGAGATGCTGCTGGTGGTGTGTGTGCCTGGGGAGGGTCTGTTGTGCCAGGCTTGTGCTCTCCCTCCTCTGCATGGTGAAACACCCTGGAGTAAATGGATGCCTGGCATCGCTGAGCTGCGGTGCCATGGACACAGCCAGGAGAGATGAGCATAAACAGCTGCCCTTGAAAAATTATTTCTGAAAAAATGCCATTTTGTGGGCACAAAACGTATTTGCTGTAGCTGGGTTGTGCTGATCCAAGAGCTTAGGTGCAGGAATATAGGGACCTTTTTAACGTGGGACTTTCTGAGAGCAGTTGCTGTTACGAGACACAGATCAGCAGAGGATTTGCTTGGCCTTTACCAACCGCTTGCGAAACTTGCAGCAACCAAAATAAACACCGTTGTACTTTTAGTTCGGCTCCGTGTGTTCAGCTGCATGCCCTGTATACACCCCTCACCTTCTCTCGTTTCAGGCAATCTGGGTGCCTTTTAGACCACAGGGCAAGTATGAACCGTTCAGAAAGGAGCAGAAAAGAAGGTTTTAAACACATCTTATTCCAAAGTGCTGATTCAGAGTAATTCTAATCTTTGGCCTCTTCTTTGAGAAAAACAGGTGTGGTCTTGACTGAAGACTGGTTGGAGGGGAAAAGCCAAGGTCTTCTAGCCATTACCATGAACAGGAGCCAGCATTGTCTGTTCCCATGGAAAATAAATTGTTTTAGGATTACAGAACCATAGGATGGTTTGGGTTGGAAGAGGATATTCATAGAGAATATTAATTTCTACTCAGCTTTTATATTTGGTGTAATACTTTCAGGCAGGACGTTAATGGATTCTTGAGTCATTTATGTAACAGATAAACTAAAACATTAAAGAGCTGCAGGGGAGCAGGAGAGATCTGTTTTGGGGATGCTAACCACGTTATTCAGCCTGCAAGCTGGTAGTACACTCAGTCAGAATATGCCAGAATCCCAAGTTCTAGCAGCCTCCTAAAGGTTAGGAATTGTCTGCTCAGGTTTTCACTGTATTGTTTAACTGTGAGATTATTTTTAAATGCAGATTACTTAGACCATGTTGATGGAGTTGGTATAAAAGTAATTCTTAACCCCACGGTTCATTCCTGTTTTCCTGCCAGTATGTATTGCAGTAACAGAGAGGAACGTGGCTGACATTGTTTTGATTAAATAAAAAATTATGTTAAAAGCACAGAAATTTCCTTATGTAATTAAGAGTTAACCAAGTGCACGGTCTTGATGACACCCTGTAACAAAAACATGCCCCAGTGGCAAGGAGGGTTTGGTGCTGTGATATAGTACTTTCCAAAACCTGTAAGAAAATGGTGTATAATAACATAAAGTAGTTGAAACTTAATTCTGAGAAAGTGGGGGGTTTTATGATGCTGAGTGATGCTTGATTTTAGTTTTTTGGCCATGCTGAATGACTCCTGTGTTGGATAATAGGTAAGTTAAAATGTAAAGAATATGAATTCCAGGTCTGATTAATGTTCTTACTGGAGTAGCCGAACTTAGGATAAAAGCAGAAGATACTTCAGTAAGGACTCTCTTTTTCTTGGACTAATTTCATACTGCAGCTAAGTGCTACAAGATTGAAAAGACAGAGGCTAGCCCAGGTATTTGGAGATGAAACATGTACATGTTTCAGCTCTCTGAGTCAGTCTTGAAAACACCAACCAAACAAAATACGGCACAAGAAAACAAGTACAGCTGTCGAACAAGATGGAAAAATGCAGATCAGGACAGGAAGGCAACAAATCATAAGTGAGGAGGGGCATTTACCCTTTGAGATCCCCTGCAGAGGACTTTCAGAGAAGAGCACATCACCTTGCAGTGGTTCCACTGAGAGACTGTTCGTCATTGAAGAGCTGACACAGCAGACAGAGCTTGAATTAATGATGATGGAGCTTTCTGGTCGCTGGCATCCTTGTGACCACCGGCAGTGGAAGGACTACACCAGTGCTGGGGATGCTGAGCTGAGCCAGCGAAAAACACGATCAAGAAGATGAGAACCTGACACCCTGCCAGAAACAGGGTGTATTTCCTTTTGTTTTTAAATACATGCGTTCATTTAAATCTCACACTAACACAAAGGTAATTTAAATTTTTTTATGATGTCTTTATGTGGCTCTCTGTACAGTTTGGTGAAGCTTGCAGGTATCACTGTCTTTTTTTTTTTTTTTTGCTTTTGAAACCTCTTCAGTCCTGCCAAATATCCGTAGGCATGAACTGGGACATCCACGTGGAGAAAGATACATACAAATTTAAAACATATTATTTTACTGTTTTCCTAAGATTGCATCCTATGGCAGACCCTGGAATTGCATAGGATCCCCGAAAGCTTTATTGTAAAGGAGGAAAAATAACATGAAACTTCCAGTGTAATTTACACTTTTAGGGTGATTGGGAATTGGCAACTGTGTTTGTTGCCAAATGAAGCATGAAGCTTTTATGAACCATCTCCCACGTGGAGGGTCACCCAGTGATGACCAGTCTATGAGGACAGATTCAGATTAGATATAAGGAAGAAATCTTTTACAATGAGGATGGTGAAACACTGGCATAGGTTGCACAGAGAGGTGGTGGATGCCCCATCCTGGGAACATTCAAGGTCAGGTGGGACAGGGCTCTGAGCAACCTCATGTAGCTGAAGATGTCCCTGCTCTAGATGGACTAGATGGCTCTAGTTGGACTAGGTGACCTTAAAATGTTTCTTCCAACCCAAACTATTCTATGATTTCTAAAAATTGACCACAAACCTCTAAAATAAATTCTTCAGAAATTTTCCCTTAATAAGCCTCGCCCTTGAAGGGTTACAGCTCTCTAGAGCTGTATTGCCTATTTTATCTTCTTGTAAGGACAAAACTGCCATGTCTGTAGGACAGGAGAAGAGCAGGACTTTCTTCCTAGTATTCACACTAAGTGATATAAATCTCTGCAACCCATCTGCATGGAGGTCTCTGAAGCATGCCAAGTGGAAACAAGGTTTGTGCAAATAAGAGTCAGAGAGCAAATGCATTTCTTAGTGATTTTAACTCTCTTTACACTTTTGTTTACGTAACAGCTGGCTCAAGACCCAACCAGAGCTGCATACCAAGACAATGTATTTGGGCTAAGCAGGTTAAGTGATTTGTTTGGCACACCATTACACCTGTTCACTTCAAGCCAGTCAAGCAGCAGAAGAAAAATGCTCATGTTAAAGATTAAACATCCCACGCTTATTGTTTTAGGGTGTGAAAGAACTCCAACTCAGCTGTGCTTTCAAAGGTGCTGTAATTCAAATGAAAACAGTCTTGATGTGCTTTCTTTGTCAAAATGGTGTCTGTAGGGGCAGAGAGGAAGTCGGGGAAGTGTGGGTTTTTGTTTTATTTTTTATAAACAGTTTTGACACAGAGACATCTGACTTTTCATTCCTGCACCAGGAGTTAGATCATAACACTTTTTGTTCTCTTATCAACTCCATTCCTATATAAAGAAGGCAACAGTCGTGACAATGCCTTTGGTTAGGATTACCTGGCCCTATATTTAGTGGCCATCAACTCTGACCAACTTATATAGTCGGTATTTCCCGTGCCAGGTTGAATCCTTCCCCAAACTGCTTTGTCTGTATCCAAGATCAAGACTAGGAGGGAAAAAAAATGTTCTGAGTGTTTCTCCTTAAATATCTTTCTTTATATAGGCAGTGCCATAATGGTTTTTTTAGGGAAAAAAAAAAACCAAAACAGACTTGGAAATAGTAAGCTCAAGGTTTATAGCAAGGTCAGAAAGGTGCCTCTTGGTGCCCTTATGAAAAAGAATTGACTTAAAAATTTAGGAGCCTCTGAACATCTTATTTGTGTGTCTTTGATAGAGATTTTGTCCAACACCTCAATTCCAAGAGGCTTTTGCATTAATTGAGCATGTTCCAAAGTGGAAATGCAGTCTCTGGATGCACTGGGCACTGCTGTAGGTACCTGGCTCTGGGTTCAGGCTGATGAACAGGCTATGCAAGGACATTGCCCAAAGGTAAGAGGGTTTTCCATTCTGTTAAGCTCCTGTGGTGGCCAGTGACTGCAGCAGATTTTATGGAGTAACTCGAGTCTGAGAGAGTTGAAGATGTTGTAAAAGGGTGTCAGAGGAACCAGGTAAGCAGGCTTAGCAAACAGCAATCGATCAGGTAAGCCCACATAAAAAGTTACAGGTGTAACCTTGCAAAGAGTCATCCATAAATGAGAATGAAATTTGCATTTTGTCAGCATGAACGGGTGGTTTTTTTCTGGATTGTGTTGGTACCAGCAGAACTGTGGCTTCTGTAACCTTCCTTTCTGACCACAGCAAGCTGCCCTATGAAGTGGCTCAGCATTAGGGTGACTGAGGGCTCCTTCACTAATGAACAGAAATCAGAGATCACTAATGACAAATGCAGGGTGATTCCCTGTGCTAGATATCCACCATTTGTTCATTGTCAGCCTCTCTATTTGTGCATTGTGGTAGGATGTTTTTAAGTGGAAGTGTGGATGAGTAACTCCTGTAATAAGGAGCTTGTGCAGGGGCAGCACACAGGGCAGGAGACTGTTCTCTGGGTAGGATATAGGGAATACAAAAGGTTAAAGCAGGTACAGGTACAAATCAAAGTGATTTAAAAAAAAAAAAATCAAACAGAGAGGAAAGCTGAAGGGCTTACAGAAACCAATTCAGGTTAATATCACCAGTTTGAAAACAGCACAACCATATAGAAAATGTATAAGGCTTTCATAAAAGCACTCGCTTTTTTCCTTGTTAATTATTAAGAATAATATTATTCTTGTTAACTCTTTGATATGAAACATATAAAAGCTACACAGTAGGCTGCCTTCTAATTAGTTCTACTAATATACTGATTAAAGTGTGGTTTGGGGTTTTTTTTGACATTTCCTGAAAAGAAACCTGTGCTTCCAAAAGACACGAAGAGCAGCAGGTTAAAGCACCTCTATATCCATAAATGCTCATTTTTCATGCAGGGTATAAAATATGAGGTAGACTGTTTTCAGGAGGCTGATAATGTAAAAGGAATGACATTATATCTGCTGTGCAGTATCAGGGACTTAGTTTTATCCTCCTGGAATTGTTCCAATTTCTGCAATCCTTTATCTGTTTAATCTGTGATATTACAGGCTTGATGTTACATTAAAAGTATTAAAAAAGCTGCAGTCGAGTTCACTTTTTTTTCTATGGGGATGTAATAATAATTCGCTTAAGAGGTTCCTGGTTCATGTAATACCAAAATAATGGAGAATTAAAAGGCACTTTCTTTTGCAAATGTTTGTGCTTTTTTTTATACAGTGTTATGGAAATGAATTGCACTTTGCCTAAGAGTTTTTGAAGGCCATGATTATAGATTTGCAGCAAAAATAGCTCAATGAATTTAGTATTGACAGAAATGTGGTCGTATGAAATCAGTGGATTGCCATCCATTCCATTTTTTTCCTGAAATTATCTAGACTTGCTGTCATTATCATATGCCCCAGTATATCTTGCGGAATATTAATGAATACAAAAATAACTTCTCAAGTTTGCAGTGGGATCATGATTGATTCAACGTGATAGAAGATTTGATGCAGCATCTCACAATTTTACCATTTGGTTTGTGGCAGCCCTGTAGTTTGGTTTTTTTTTTTACCATTTATCAAATATTCCCAAGATTAAATCTAAATGGCAGAAATAAATCACTCCCATAAACATCTGACATGAAATATTTCCACCCAGTGGAATCACCAGTTTAATGTGGTATTACTGTAATTTTTGAAGAAGAAAATATAAGGTCAAATCCAGTATTTGTCTTCTTTTTGGGTCATCCGTGCAAGATGCAGTGCAGCTCAGTTGTGTATTCTGACATTCCTGCTGCAGATGTTTGCATGGAAGAGTCACTAAAGCCACATGTAGCAGAACAAACCCCAATACCTCTTACCCAGGCAGTCCTGGTGAGTCACCTGGGAACTGTGTGCACCAGTTGTCAGGGAGAGGCCACCCGAAGAAAGCTTGGGAAGCAAGTGATAGTGCTGAGTTTATCAGGGTTTATTTATTTTGTGCTATCAGGCAGTACAATAAAAAATTCCCACAGTACTGAGTAAGTAAAAATAGTCTCCAAGGAAGGGAGGCTTCTGCGATAGAGCTTGGCAGCATTGTTGCAAAAATGACTTCTGGATGTGCCTTTTCCAAGGAGAGTGTGTCCTTGCACTGTTACAAAGTGTCTAATTCCCATTTTGAATTTCTGGTTATGTTGGGACCTTTGGGGGGGGTTATTTCTTTTCTCTTGCCTTTTTTGGAATGGGAGAGGGTGTTTTGAATTTTTTTTTTTCTCTTCCTGCCCCTACCCCCTCCCATTATTTTCTTTTGTTTGGTTGTTTGTTTTTAATTAAGATTTGCACTTCTTTAGCAATGAAAGCCTCTAAGCAGGTCTAGCTAGACCTTGAAAATAATATAATAGAATCTTATTGTTTCTGTCCCTGTTAGAGAAATAACTCTAACATGTTGATGCCTCCTGGCAGTGTCCAGGGCTGTGTGCCAGCTTCCTTTGAACACTGGAGCCAGTGGGTTCCACAGGCAGCTCCCTGCTGCTGCTTTAGAGACACCTCTGCTCCCCCAGCTCCCAGCAGTGCTGATGTGCCAAGGAATGACTGAAGAAGCCACTTTGTACTTTCAGTCTATTGACTTTAAAACCATCCAAGTGACCCTGACAGAGCACTGTGTAAAAAAGGTTAAAAGGACTTGGACTGGTTTGTATTTTTTTTACTTGCCAAGTGAAGGTGCAGTTCCTGCTGTCAAATCTCTAGGTTTCCTCACTAGCTCTTTCCAAAGACTTTCTTTTTCAACTACAGTTATAATCTTTTAGGGATTAAGAAATAAAAACAGGGATAACTGAGAATGTGCAGTTCTTGCCTGTGAGCACGGGGGTCTGATGGTACTGGCTCAGGCAAAACCTGCTCTAGTGCTGAGCCAGCAAGGAGGGAGCTTTGGTACTTTCCTGCAAGGGAAGGAAGGTATAAAATGGGAGCTGATAAGGTAGTTGACCATTATTGGCCAGTAATCCACCTGGACCTGTTGGAATGAGGTCGGGGGGGGGGGGTGACAAAGATGTTCTGAGATCTGGAGCACCTCTGCTATGGAGACAGAGAGAGTTTGCTATGAGAGGGTTTGGATGGTTCAGCCTGGAGAAGAGAAGACTCTGGGGAGACCTTGGAGCCCCTTCCAGTAGCTAAAGGGGCTACAAGGGAGCTGGAGAGGGGCTTTGGACATGGAGTGTCATGGACTGACAGGACAAGAGGGAATGGTTTTAAACTAAAAGAGAGTATGTTTAGAATAAATACTGGGAAGGAATTCTTAACTGTGAGGGTGGTGAGGCACCAGCACAGGTTGCCCAGAGAAGCTATGGATGCCTCATCCCTGGAAATGTTCAAGGCCAGGTTGGATAGGGCTTGGAGCAACCTGGTGCAGTGGAAGGCATCCTTGTGCAGGGCAGAGGCTTGGAAGAAGCTTTAACTTCCCATCCCACCCAAACCATCCTATGATTCTGTGATTGATTTTCCTGCTGAAATGCTACTACACTTGTAACTTGGGATAATATTTACAGAGTAGTCCCTGCAGGTGTTTTACTAAGGTAGTATTTACATGAAGTTAGCAAATTTGGAGGAAGTGGGGGAGTTGACATCATCAGATAAACCAGATTTCTTTTTTGTAACCCTAACTTGTCCTGCTGAAGCAGGTTGTATCTAAGCCCATGCATACGTTTTCTTTTACTCCAGAGAAGCAATCTCTTAATACTTATTTGCAAAAGTGGATTTACTCTCAAATCAGTATCTGCTTAATTAATGCATTGGAAACAAAATGACGTTTGTTTCTGCTCGTGGGTGTTTCTGGAGAAGATGTGTGTGCTGTGAATTCCCAGGCACGTTTCCTGTGTGCTCGCTCCGTGTGATTCGAGCTGGCCACAAGTTCAGCCTCGGTGACGTCTTGGGACCGGCTCCTTGTTTTATTTATCCCCCGCTGGCTTTCCTGTTTGCAGCCTAATGTGCTTGTATTGTGAGCGGGCAGATACTCATCTGGTGTTAACACGTCGCTGGTTTAACCATAGCCCTGCTGCTTTGATGTGAGCCCAGCCCGCAGTCTCTGAGGTGGGTTTAAAAATGAAAGTCAAAGGTTGGTTTTAGATAACGTATTTACAGAGATAATTCTGTTTGAAAGAAAACTACTGGTTAGCTTGTAATGTATGTGGCTTTATATACCCTTGTGTTTCTTCTGCATATAAGACAAGTATTATTCAGACACATAATCCTGCCTGAACTCCTCGAGGGAGCGATGGAGTTCTCCTGGGCTGGTTGGCGATGCCTGACCTCTTCCTGGACTCCTCTTCCTGCAGGTCAGCCTGGGGTGAGCCAGGTGGGATCTGCGGGTGACTCCTGGCCCACCACCTCTTCTGCACAGCACACTGAGGCACCTGTTCAGGTGGAAAACTGTATGTAGTTGTCCCCAGGCATATTACAGTACCATATTATATTGATTTGGAGGTGTTCCCTGCTGGTTTCACTATCCAAGCAAACGTAACATGCTGAGAGGTTTGACAGCCTTGACTCCAGAGTCTTTATTTGTGATACACTCAGTTACTTGCATAATATATACTTGGTGGTTTTCCTGGATAACAGAGGTAGAATTTTTGCTTAAATGCAGAATATTTTGTGATCTAGAAGGAAAAATTACATGGAGTAAAAAAAATTTATTTATCACTTAGCCATGAGGAACTCAGAAGTTATTAACAAGCAACAAAATTTGTTTGTCTGGGAAATGTTATGCTAGAAATTTCTTTGATTCACCCTTTCACACATCTGACTAAGAAGTGAAGAAGGAAGTTCCTTTTTATTTTAATCACATGTCACTGAATGGTTGGGCTTCAGTCCCCAAAAGAAGGGCAACACTTCTGAACTCTTCTGCTTTCGTTAATTGCTTTTATTGAAAGTCTGAGCTCTGCAATTCTTTTAATTAGGAAAAAACCCTCTGTTAGTAAAGAACTTTGCTTACCACAGTCTCAAAACCTGATAATAAGAACAAGGTTTCCTTGCTAACAAGTGAATGCATAACTGCAGCTGTAAAACTGTTTTATCAGCTAGTCCTTCCCAAGAGCAATGAATGTCTTTTCTGTCTCTGTTGACCAAAAAAATTGGGAAGGCTGAAAATTAATGTGGGTTCTTAATCACAATGAAAGGTACTAGGATGTTTGAAGGCACTTTGGGTTTCTGGTGACATTACAGATTGGGTTTTTACTTATGCAAGGGACAGCTAAATCTTTAAAACATCCTAATCTAAGGCAAAACCCAAGACAGGAGAATAAAATATCTTCCTGAGCAATGAAATTGCATTGAATCCCAGCCTCTGCAGAGCAAATGACTGCATTGCCTGTACCGAAAGGATCAGACCTAAAACCCTACAATACTCCCATTGCTCCAAGAAGCAGCTGCGTGGGTACAGAAGTCCAGAAGTACTTGGCTGTCTGGCTGTGTTTGCACACAGGCATCAGAAGCTGATGCTTTTTCACTATCTAAAGAGTGTTTTCCTGGTAATTCAAGATGGGATAATTCCTTTACAAAGAACCCTTAATGATCTTACAAGCACCACATCAAGTTGAGAAGGCTTTTAAGAGTGGGTCTGGCGCCTTGGCTGGTGGCTTTAAAATGCAACTGCATTTCGTGTGAAATAGGATCTAACTGGACAAACCCTGTCCAGTTTCAGACTGTCTCTGTTTCTTGAACGCCGTGGAGCTCTCCCTGTGTGAAGGTGGAGTTGACTCCCTCTCCCTGTGACACTGGAAATGAATATGAATAAAAACAAAATGATATGTGAATTCAGAGAGGTTTCTTTTTGTTGTTCCAATATACTGGCTAAAAGTTAAAAATACTAGATGTATCACAGTTGCTAGAAACCATTTTAAGTAGCTGCTCAAACTTATGCCATAGAGAACAATTGTATTTTTTAAAGTTTTCAGCATGTGAGGATTGGTTTTCTAAAAATACATGGGTTTTTTTAAGTATAGTTACTGACATAGAAAAAGATGTGCTTCTTTTGGTCTCTCATATAAATATTTTTGCAGCACTCTGCTGTTGCAGCTCCTAGACAACCTGATTCAAGTCTGGGGGCAGTTTGTGTTTCTTGGATGTTTGTTTTGCAGCTCCTTTTTATAGCCCAGGCTCAGGAGTGAAATGGGAGGAGGGGTGGGAGAGCATGTGGGGAGAAAACTTTGCAGGAAATGGACGTCCATTCCTACACCTTCCTGAAAGCATCGAGCTTGGCTTTCCAGCCTGAAGGTGGGGATGCAGGTCACAACCCCACTTGTGCACATACAGGCACCTTTTTTCCAAAGACCACGTCCACCCCCATGAAGGGCTGAGCTGAAGTCCAGGTTTCAGCCTGGGCAGCAAACTGTGCTGGGCTTTAGGACTTCGAGTCACTGGCTGATTTGTTCCATTTTGGTTTTGCTCAACTGCAGAGGATCCAAGTGGGCTGAATTATTTTTTAACAATAAGAAGTATATCAAAAGGGATGCCTTGTTTCTTGCTGATCATGAGCAGAGATACCAAATTTGTTCTTTGCCTGGAGGACACCTTAGGGGAGCAATAAGGAGGTTTGAATTTCACCGCTGCATCTTATTTTGTCTTCTTTTTTTCATGAAGGATATAAACTAACAAAGCATTAAATAAAACTGAAGCTCAATTCTGAGCAGCCTGATTTACAACTCTCTTGGTCAAATTTTAGGTTGGTCCACTTGAGAGTGGATAACCAGACGCCATCCAACCCACATGGGAAAATTATAGCTGCTTTATAGCTAAAAGTATGCTCAGTGAGTACACTTACACTTGGATGAAGTGGCAATGTCTTTGTGTAATCAAAGAGTTTCATTTTGAGCAGTTCACATTCCTTTTAGCTGACAAAACCTGAAGAGGGAAAAAAAAAGTCCTCCTTATGCCTTAGGCTCATGAAAAACATCTCCTCCAGATCTAGGCACCTCAGTCTCCTCCTGTCTGCTCACACTCGCCGTGTGATTAAGCCATAAAATCAGCTTTAGCAGATCTTAAAGGTTGCATGGGCAAACCCTGGCCTGATTTAGTCTGTTGATGGGCTCACATGACTTGGGGTGCAGAGTTGTGGCTGGAAAACCTGAGATGTCAACAGGAGGCCTTTGAAGTCATCTTGTCGAGGACCAGGACCTAGGGCTGCATAACATGGCACTGCCACTCCTTCCCTGGAAGGTCAGGATAGAAATCAGCCCGTGGCTGGAACACATGTGGAGGAAACAGAGGTCAAGTTACAGAGAGGAGCTGTTGTCAGATCTTGTCTGTGAAACGAGACTTGTAATGTGTTATAGATAGTGGGATTATTTTGGGATGGTGAGAAAAGCTGCTCCTGCAGTAGCTGTTCTGTGAAAGACAGCTCAAGTCGTTTTCCTAGTCGGGTCTGGGAAAACAGGGATGCTAAAACTGGGGAGATTTAGCAGGAGCTGAAGAGGCATTTGCTTTGCAGTCCCAATTTGCAGCAGTTGCACTGGTTGGGCTGACACTGTCCAGTTCTGCTCATTTCCGGGGAGAAGGGTTAACTGCAGCAGGGGTCTGTGATCTGTTTTCTGCATGATGCTTCACAAAGCCTCAGGGGTTAACTAATGGATCACTAGAGATTTGACTTTTCCAGTGCTTCCTAATCAAGGAATGTTTCGAGAGGTACTTCAGGGCAGGAAAATATTCAGGAAGATACAAGAAAGCCCACTGCCAAGTGGAGTTAAGCTGTCAAATTACTCCCCAAACATTTCTTTCTGCACAGTGATCAAATGTAATTATTTTTCTCAAGTATTGTTCTTGCAATTTTGTTTTGTAGGAATCGGAGTTTCTCTGTCTGGAGTTCGATGAGGCCAAGGTGAGCCAGATGCTGAAGAAACTCTCAGAAATAGAGGAGAGTATGACTTTGTTGACTCAGACTACTTAATCAAATAAAGATATTGCAACTTAGAAAAAAAATGTCCCTTGGTACTTTTTCATAACTCCTGTTTCTGCACATAAAATAGGTGACAATGGTTAAATTATAAGTGGATGATGCATTCACAACCAGACATGGGCTGAGTCACACTGTGGAGATTTCTCATCCACTCCTCCTGACCTCTTCACCAAGGTGGCAGCAACATTGTTTGCACAAAGCTTTGCATAACCAAGCCTTAGAATGTAGCACAGCTTTTCTCTTTTACCCCTCAGTCAATTTTGGAGTCTTCCAGATACTGTAAATGCTGGGCTGGATGAACAGCAAAGGTAAATTGGCCCGTTGTGGCAGGAGAGAAATGAGCAGAAGAAACAGGCAGATTAGGGGGTACTCATGTTTATCCTTCCAAACCATGGGCTTTATAGGACAAATCCACCTGCGTGAGCTCTGTCTGCTTAGAGCTTAAAGCCCGGGAGAGCAGATGAAGTGCAGCGAGTTCAGGGAGCAGAGACACAAATGCACATTTCCGTAATGGGGAGCCCCTGTGCTGCGGAGGATTAAGTGGTTCCCAAGGGTGTGAGTTGGACAACCTGGCTGGCCTGTCCAGTGAGACCTTCCTGGTGCTGTGGGGAGCCAGGGGACAATCAGGAGAGCATCTCTAGGGCAGTGGGAGGTGCTGGTTTCCCAAGAGGAGCAGTCCTCCTGCATGTGCAGATCACCTGATCCAGCTACTTCTGGCGATCCTTCAAAGCCACTTCTGATGTGCTTCCCCAAGGACCATCCACCCTCTTCAGCCTTCTGGCTCTTGAGCTGTAGTGGTGCAGCCCTGGCACCAAGCTGCACGGTGTGTTTGAGAGGCCAGTGCTTTGTCAGAGCACAGTTTAACTTGGCTGCTCTTAGTCCTGTTTGTCGTGGTTTGTTTTGACCTCGGAAAGCCTCAGATTAAACCCAGAGTTTCTAGTGTGTGTGTGCGTGTTCAGCTTGGAATGTGGGTAAAAGGAAAATGCCCTTGGCAACCTGGCAGGCCCCATGGATAAAACAGTTGTGTGAAGAAAGCTGAAAGCAGGGGCAGATTAGGGGCACCACGGTCTGCACTGCCCAGGTTGCTGTGGCTCTGAGCAGTTGTGGGTGCCCACATCTCTGTCGTAACTGCAGAGCAGCCGCTGCCCTCCCGGGGAAAGAGGCCTCACAGGAGCGTTTTCAGGGTCATGTGTTTCTGTCCAGGGGTGCAGTCTTGTCATCTGTGTCATAGCAGGGAATCTGACCACACTTCACTGCCTTTTTGGTGCAGGAGGAACTGGAGGGGCTGTCTGGGCAGGCTGACACTCGCACAGAGAACGAGGGTCCCTACAGGAGAGCTGCCTGCTGGTCCGTGAAAGGGGGAGGATACTGCCTCGCTGGTTTGCTCTGTTACTTAACCAGAAGGTGTGCACACACATTTGGTTGGAGGCTGCATTGATTCTTCCCATTTTATATTAGCTTTGCAAGCAACCTCCTCCTGAGCTGAAATTATACTGAGGGCTTGCACCAAGGTAGAGATGACAACATAAAATGTTCTGGTGCCATAACTAAAGTACTCCTCATTGCTTCTCCTTGTGAATTTATTGCTTGTGGAGTTGCCAGATTGTACTTGGATGCAAAATCTCTTCAGAGCAAGGGAAGGGCACCTTTTCCCATCTGCCTGGTCAGAAGGGAAAGCATCACCGAGCCAATTTGTGTCACTGCCCAGGGAATTAACGTTTCCTTTCCCGTGCCTGTCCTGCTGCCACCTTGTCTCTTGGAGCCACCTGGTTCTCCCCTCTGTCTCATGGAGGGACTGCACAGCCCACAGCATCTCGATTTCCCCACATGCCTTCAGCTGATAACTTGTGAGAGAGGAACTGGTCTGTAACCACCAACTGATTCTCACACTGGTCACTGACTGCGTCACTGGCATGAAATGAGTGGTTTGTGACTCTCTGAGCTTTCCATTTTCAACAAAGTTCATTAAAATGTTTTCTGTGTTTTAGAGCAGTTTAGTTTACAAAAAAAAAAAAAGATTAAGGTCAGAGAAGGATCATGTTCTTAAGTAACTTGCGCTGTGTCAAACATACTTATTGTTTTATTTTAACATGGTCAGAGGATAGGAAAATGTGCTATAAATGGAAATTAAAGAGACACAAACTGGGAACAGATGTCAGGAAGTATTATTTCATGCAAAGAATATAAATATGTGGAATGGCTAACAAGGCAAGGAGGCTGAGGCAAAAAATCCTGGGGACATTCAAGACATTGGATACTTTCCTAGTTGAGGTGTGAAGTTAAAAAGGGGTACATTTTTATGGGTGGATGCTTCTCTCTATTCCTAATCCTCCCTCCACTGAATATCTAATGATCCAGATTTTCTTCTTGGTGGATCTTGGTAAACTACTGTGCAAAAAAAAAAAAAAAAACCAACAAAAAATAGCTGAGTGTGTTGAGGACTGCACTCTGCTCACCCCTTTGTGAGGGCAAAGATGTCACTGGGCACCAAAATCACTCCTACTTCACAAAATTTGATGCAGGGAGGGAAAGAGGATGCTGTGCTTCCCCAGACTGCTGTAATCCTCTGCTGCTGCTGGGGCACAGAGGACAGATTTGCTCCTTTAGCAGGACCGTTCTTTCCTACTGGGATGGTTTGTGTGTGTCCATCCATCTGTCCCTGCCTACAGTGTTCTGAACCTATTGGCCACTTTCAGCTGAACGTGGAGATGACAAGGCCTCCGACGCCACTCTGCTTTGCTTCCTTGAGTGAAAGGCACAATCACCCATGGCTTTTGTTAAGATTCACAGACGTCACTTGCTATCTATGGTCCTGCTAAATATCTCTGTGGTGTTGGCAAGTGAGAGCTCCTGCCTGTGCACTTCAGGAGAGATTTCATATTCCACCCCCAAAGCCCAGATACCAGACTTAGCCTGAATGCGTGGCCAGGCAGCTCCTGCAGTGGCTGGGGCCACACGTGGATGGTGCCTCCTGCACAGATCCAGCCAAGAGACATCCCAGCACAGCCCTGTTGGCCATAGTGGTCTCATCCGGTTTTGGAAACCACTGCTTCCTGCCATGACAGCGGCACCTGTGTCTGTGCACGAAGCCAGTGTGACACTGGGGCTCTCACCTCCTTCTCCTCTTCCTCCTTCCTTCAGTGAAGCAGCCATGTGGCAGCGTGCCCCAAATCGAGCCTGTCAGGCAGTTTGTAGCTTTACGGCAAGGACTGAACAGCTCAGCACAGCCAGAGGAGGAAAGTGAGGGAGATGGGGAAGCAGCGGGAAGAAAGGCTGAAGGAGGGCACCTGCCCGAGTCCCATCTGAGAGAGGTTTGTTTCTCTGCCTAATCCTCAAAAGCAGCCAAGGAAGGAGCTGGGACACCACTCCTGCTACGCTCCAACATCCTTAACCTTAGAGAGCTGCCTTTCACGCCTGGCCCCCTGCAGCTGTACCTGCCTGCCCCCTGGTTTACTAACAACTAAAAACCACTCGTGGAGGAACTGCCACGTGGCTGGGGCCACTTTGGTTTCAATCAAAGCCTGGGTCTTTAATCTAACCTGCATCACGTTGGCATAGGCCGGGCAGGGAGTGTCCGGGAAGATACTGCCGGGGCAGGGGACAGCACCCAGTGGCACCGGCAGCTTCCTCCTGCCCCACTTCTGCCAGCAGTTTCCTGAGTGACAACTTGCAGAAGCCACAGTGCATTTGCCCTGCAGTGAGCAAAGGCAGCTGCTGCAGCTCTGGCACCATGTTGCCGATGACTCACCCTACACGTGATGTGCAGCCCATCCTGAGTTCTGCTGCCTCTCACTGAAGACTCACAAGCAGCCGCCGCATGTTGCTGCAACCTTCAGCTTGTTCTTCCTTACATGTCACCTTTTGCGCTGCTAAAACGCCCTGCAGTTTATTCCTGCTATCGCTCCTTCTTCTCTGGGCATTCCTCCAAGTTGCCGCTCGTTGTATGATCTGGTGCTCCCTAAAATATCTGCAAGTCCTGCCGCCTTCAATCACATGTTACACAATTGGCAAGCCCTGCACTCAATCTCTGCTTGGCAAGACAATTACTCTTATCACAGTTTTCTTTTTTCTTGGTCTGCATATGCCCAGAACTGCTAAATTTTTTAAGTATTTTTCTAGGCATATCTGTATTTTGAAAAAAATAATGGTTTAGGCACACCATTCTTTTCCAAATCCAAGCCAAGCAAGTGCCGTATTTCGTAATGCTTTGGGCCTTGGAAAGCGGCAGATGATGAGGCGTATTTATTTTATATTGGTGTTGATTTACTTTCCCATTATTCAGGTTACTTAGTTTCATTTTACATTTTTTTATTTATTTCTTACAGGTCCTTTTTGCAAGTGTAAATATTAACGTTTTGCGCTCCTATTGTGTTTCACATGGGAAGGATTTTGCCGGAGCCCATGACCTCCACATCTTGTTGTGCTTTAACTTTTTGATAAACTGGTTGATATTTTGAGAGATTTTCTTTCCTGTATGTCAGTTCTTTGCTACATTTTGATAAAATAAACCATTTTTCTGAGGAGATTTCCTGATTTAAATATTTACTGACCGTTTGTAGATGCTCCAAAAAGTTTTACCCGAAGACTCACACTCGCCGTACGTTGCTCACAGAAATGTTTTCTTCTCCTTCTGGGGCATTTCAACAGTTTATTCATTCGATCCAAATATTTATAAAGAGGTGCTCAGTGCTGGGAACAGAGGGAGCCTTTCTAAGATGGGGAATGCAGTGGTCCTTTGCAGTAGCCGCTGACGACTTTTTAATGCGTTACGTTTCATGTGGCTTGCAGCTGGAATAACAGACGGTGACTCCTCACCTTGAAGCTGGGCCTGTTAAAATCTGCCTCTTAAATTATTCCCAAATCCCAGGGAAGTGTGGCTTGGGGTGTCATTTAATCCAGCGTGGAGGGTAGAACTGCACTCCTGGCTCTCCCTGCCCGTGGCAGGAGATAAAGGTGCCAGCACAGGGAGACAGGCAGCCGTCACCAGCAGCGCTTTCTCCCCTCAGCGCAGCAAAATACAGCTCTTTCTACTCACACAGGTCACACTGGTTCAGCCAATCCTTGCCAAAGCTGTGGATGAGTCCCCCCCTCTCCTCAATGAGGACATACATACACCAACAAAGATGCCTTTTCCCGGTAGCATGAATCCCGTGGGTGATCCCCAGGGCCAGAGAGATCCCAGAGGACACGGTGTGTCACCTCCTGTGAAAAGGTGGCAAGAGGGATGCAGCTACAGCCTCACCTGGTGCAAATCCACCTCTGAACGGCCAGCACCACTTGGGAAGTACTATTTTGGGATATCACCTGAACTTGTTGTCCAAGCACAAAATCATGGGCGGTAGAGGCTGGTGCTGTGAAACTTTCCTCCCAGATGTAATGGGGTTGATCATCCCCAAGGTCAAGTCCCCAAATGCCTTGCCCTTCCTCCTTCCTTTTAGTGGTAGCAAGGCAGATCTTGCAATGCAAGAAATTGCAGGAGAACAGGTTTGGAAGCATGTGAGAGGGAGTGGGCCTGGGCAGCTGGGGATGGAGAGCCCACCTGGGGGGGTTTGACCCTGGGGCATTTTGCAGGTGGTCCTTGGGGTTATCACAGCAAGCAGGACCCAAGAGGAGGTCACTGAAATGCAAAGCTGTCAGAGGACATCTGTCAACTGGGAGGTAAGAAATATTTCTCCATAGACATCTTCCTGTTTCTCATTCCCCCTGCATGCAGGTGACTTGGAGCTTGCATTTTAATTCACTTAGTGGCCACAGCACTGCAACTCCAGCACTCAGCCATTAGCTCTTGTAATGAGATGGTATTGGAGAATACACAATACCAGGTAATTGAGTAAATGGCATTTTTGGATGCCAGCAAGGGTCTCAGACCCTGAAGGGGTGGATGGGAGAAAATCAGTGATCACAGCACAAAACTCAAAGCCATAGTGTTTCTGAGAGGAGCATGGGAGGAAACAATCATTGGGGTTTGATGATATGTAATTTTTCTGCCATACTTCCTGAGCTTTCTGGCCAGTTGGCAGCCCTGGCTGATACAGCACTACCAGGAAATTACATGATATAGTGCATTTTAGTAATAAGTGGCACTTTTCCTCCTTGTAAATCAAACCATTTACGGCATTAGAGTCTTCATGGCATCTCTGTTCCTGGCAGCTAAAGAAACAAATAAGCAAAGCTGCGTCAGGAGTAGATGGCAGGCTCAAGCAGACAGAGGTGTCTGTTTGATCCCAGCCACCTGTGAGTGGTTCAGGCCTCTCCCTGTACTCTCAAAACACAGCAGCCACCCCACCACCCTCTGCAAAATATGTGGTGGCTTGGTGAGCTCTGGCCTCATCCAGGCATCCCCTTAAAATAAACTCACCACTGCAGAATCTCAGAACAAATCTGCATTTTTCTACGGCCGAGGAACACAGTGTGTAAAGTTAATCCCCTGTTCCAAGATCCTGCAAGGCAATGGTATGCAGAAGTATAAGGTTAAAAAAATGCCATCAAGAAGCAGTGGCTGGGAACCATAAATACCTTTCAGGCAGTCCTTAGGCACATAAGGAGATGAGCAAGCAAAGCAACTGGAATTTATAAACTTACATAATTAATTTTTCTTTGCAGGGAGGACAAACATTCCCATGTTGCAGCTCTCTCAGGGCCTTTGACAATTGGGCTCCTTTCTATAAATAATGTTATGTAAGTTTATACATTTCAATTAGTGCTTGTTCTAGCCTCTCACAGCCCAAGGATGTTTTCACTCCAGTTTATTATTTCAGCTGTGGATAGATCATTTTGCCTTGATGCATCTGTAATGGGATTTAAATTAAGATGCTTGCAAGCAGCATAATAGTAGTGAAATAGTCTTTGGAAAACATTGGTACATACCCAGTGAGAAAGAAAGGAAGAAATTAACTTTACATTGCATCATCAGGTGAAACGTTTGCACCCGTCTGTGCAGGGCAGGAGCAGGATTTCTCTGTCTGAGGGAAGGGCAAGTGCTGTACCTGGGCTGCATTGCAGGGCTGCTGGAGACATGGTGTAATGGCCATGGGTGTTTTTTCCCCACAGCACAGGAACACCTCTGAGTCATCCTACAGCCCGGTAACTACAGCATGCTGCAATCAGAGCCGCAGAAATGCTTAACCCCAACGGCTTAATCCCCAGCCATTGCAAATTAGCACAGCTCCATTAACTCCAGAGGACTATTTACATGGGGGAGGTTAAATATGTACAGGATCAGGCACAAAACCTGCAGCAATTGTGTACATGGGGCAGCGGTTTACTAATTCACGAGGCAAGATCTCATCTGTGCTGTGTGCTGGTTTCTGAAGTTTTGTTTATTTATAGTGAACACATCCATGTCAGGGGCATTTCTCCATCAAGCAGCATGAGGAAAACCCTTCATTTACTCTGATTATGTTGCTGATCCCAGCCCATAATGCGGGAGGCATCTCCCTTCTATGCCATTTTTCAATAACCCATCGGTACAAGTCTAAATATTAAAACTAGATATGTGGATTATTTAATTTCCCATTGTCCTGTTGTTTTTTTTATTTCTGAAGTGTATCTGCAGATCTTACAATAACAAGAAAGAAGCTTTCTGATCTCCTTCTTTGACATATTGTAATTCAGATATGCAGGGGGCCACATCCTGCACTGCAGCTGGGCTCAGTGTAATGTGGGCTGGGTAGTAATGAGTGTGTGTAAGTCAGCACTGTGGCACAGCAAATTGCCTGTGGCCTCTGAGGTGGCTTTTAGGAGCATAAATACATGTGAAAAGGTTACAGGAGAACTGCAGGTCCTGGGGGAAATCAGATGACCGCCTGGGAGAAGCCATCAGAAGCCAGATGGTGCAGGACAGGGACTTCTGAGTTGGGAGTGAGGCCTCAGGGCGGCCTGCAGGCTGGGCACCCAATGTGCTGGCCAGGTCCCTGTGTCCAAGAGCTGACACAGAGGCTGCAGGCAGTAGCAGAGCTGAAACCAGGGCTTGCAACTGCTGTTCTGACCCCAGAGAGCTGGCACAAATCTCCTTCTGCATAGGGCCTGATGAGAGCCTTGGAGTGTGCTCCAAAACAGCCCAGTTAGGTCCCACCCCAACCCTGCAGCTGTAAGAATGAAGCTCCTGAGACAGAGCCACTCTCTCCACCCTGGTTTTGGAGACGCTTCTGCTCACGCCATCCAAAGAAGGAATCACAGAATCAAATAGGTTGGAAAAGACCTCTGAGGAGCTCTCAGTGAGGAGTGCCAGCCCCAAGCCTGGTGGCAAAACACTCTGTGCCTCTGCCACTGGTCTGCAACTCCCGTGGGCTGAGCAGGATTTCGCTCTGGTAGCAGGTGTGAGTGCTTTGCCCAGAGGTTGGGAGTGTCCTGAAAAACCTCCTGCGCACGGTGTTGGCGTAGATTCCTTTGCCACCCAGAAACAGCCAGCTTGGGTGTCAGCACCCTCCCAGATAGAGGGCTGGTTTTAACTGGAATTGCCTTACCCAAGCTGGCACTGTGGGAGTCCAAGGGAAATCACACAGAGGAGCCTCATCCAGGAGATGCCTGAAGTCAAGATGATTTAAAAAAAAATCTAGGTGACGTGAGGACTGGCAGTTTTCCCACATCTGAGATTTTGCTGGTGCTTAAAACTGCATCTGCTAAAAAATAAAAGCAAAGCAGAAGCAGTTCAGCTGAAGTGGGTCCAGTACATTTTCTCCCAAGTGTAAATAGCTTTCTCACCTTTGAAGAGGCTCAGCTGCAGCTTCTTCAGTTTTACAGCTCTTCAGGTCTCACTGCAAAACACTGTGGGAAGCCTCTGAGCTGAGGGAAGGAGAGGTGTAAGGAGCTCATGTTTCCGGGACACAAAAAAGGATGTTTTATACACAGTAGGTGCTTTTTTTGCCTTTTTTTCCAAATAATTACTGTCCAGTTTCTGCTAGTATAGAAATTGAATTTCAAGCAGATTCTTCTTCATCCTCTTGCCTGCACTCTGCACTGCTGTGCCTTCTGCTTGCAAGCAAAAGGAACCCCACTTGGAGGAAACCAGTGTTAGTTACTGCAGCCTTTGTCTGAAAAAGGCAGGTATGTCCTTCTAGAGCAGGGAAACAGTGACTTTAATCCAAGCAGCTCAGGGAGTAATTATTTTTGGTAAATGTGAATCAATATGAGCACAAGGCAGCTCTGTCCACAGCTTGCAAATGACAGCACACAGCATAGCAGGGGCAAGTTTCTTTCCACAATCTCTATCCTGTCCTGCTTTCCCTGCAAACTGCAGTGCTCCAGAAGAAAAAAGTGGTGCTCTGAAGCACATGGATGGATGTGCCAATCTCTTCAACTCGGGTGGTTTTACCAAAGCTGAACCTACCAGCCCCACCTCCCCCATCTCACCAAGGAACAAAAGCAAAGGGGGCAGAACATTTCTGTAGCAGCTGCTCTGTCTGTGCTGGTTTGCAAGAATGTGGCAGGGGGAGAAGGTGGGGAAAATGATGACTGTGTGAGGAGACCACTGAAATGTTGTGTTCATGTCAATGGCACACCTTGCTGACAAACACTGCTTACCCTGGGAGAGGCTCTTTGCTTGTCTGAATTCCAGGCTCAAGCATTTGGGTAGGAAGAAACAGGTTCATTCCTGGAGGGACTGAGATACTCCAGCTCCAATTGCATGTCATCTTTGCTTTTTTATTTTGTTCTTATTGCTGCTGAAGAGCTCACATGCCACAGGAGCAATCTTTAGGCTCCTGTTATTATTTAAATTTTAACATCTTATCTCCTGTTCTTATCCTCTTTGGTCACAGAAGCACACTCAGGTTAGTCCCACGATTTCCAGCTACACTATTCTGTCCACAAAAATCAGACAGATCGGTGTCCATCACAGAAAAGGCCAACTGCACTGGTCTTATGGGAGGGCTTTGAGTCAGGAAAAGCAAATGACTATTTACAAGAGGGAGGTTGGGAATCATTCGAATAGATGAGTGCCTGCAGCCAGCAATATTTTCAGCCCAGGTGGTGAGTTTTGGAGCAGGGGCTGAGATGTCAGTAATATTACTGGATGTGATGTGAGGGGTCTGGGACAAGCACTTCCATAATGTAAATGACTGCCAGTCCATTTCCCTGTGGAAAGGAGCTAGTCAGTGTTTCCAATGGGATGAGTGCTGGTCCCTTGTGGAAAGCTGCTGTGGGGGATGAGTCGGGCCATGTTCACAAGGGTGGCTGCAAGCGGGAAAATCCTGTGCCTGCTGCTTTCCAGTAGCTGGGGGAGGACAGGACGTGCCTGCAGCCACTGCAATGACTGAGAGATGTGGGATGGGACGTGCTGTGATGTGGCTCCCCCAGGAATGCAGCACATGGCCGGCCCCCTGGAGCGAGTGCCCCGAGGCTGGTCCCCATCTCTCAGCAGCCTGGCTCTGTCTGACTTCCTGCTCTTGCTTTGCTGCAGTGGAACAGGGAGAGCAAGATAACCTTGAAGGTTTTATAACCTGAGACTCATTCCTACTTCTCCTTTGCTCCTGGCAATGTACCAATTATTAATTAACAGGCAAATGCTAGAGAAAAGGCCAACGCACATAGTTCATTTCCATAAATGTAAATGCAGCAGTCCCTAGGTCAGCTTTTATTAACAGTGAACCCAATTGCTATGAATAAATAGCCTGGAAAAAAACCCCAGAAACTATTCTGAACTTGATAAAAAGTGAGAATTGAATCCTTTTAAAAGATTCTCTTTTCTGGCTGTCATGCACATCGTCCTACCTGTGAAAAACCTCAGGCAAGAAGAATTTGTGTCACCAAGTGATATAACATCTAATGCCCTGAACACACAACTTCCCTGTAACCTGCTACTGGGAAACGTTTGGTGCACTGCAACTCCCTGACAAGGGCTGCACACTGCATCTAATCATGATGCTGAGTGAAGGTGGTATTTTTGAATATGTAGGCAAATAGTTATTCCAGATTCAGACCAAAATAAAGTTGCTGCAATCAGAAGCATTTGCTTTCTTTCTCAGGAGAGGAAAAAAAAAAGAAGAGCAACAATTTACTACTGTGTCCGTCACAAAGCTTAGCTTTACAGACCTGAAACATGAAAATCCTGCTTCTTCTATTGAAGCAAACTGCAGAATAACTTCAATAGCACATTTTTCAGGCCTCCCTTAGTTCCACCCAAACACAACCAGCCATCCAGGAGAGGTTGTACATCTGTGTTTAGATGTGATCCCTTGTGTCCTGCTTCATCCTACAGTGCATGCTGGAGGTAACCTAGGGACTGTACTCCCTGGAAGATGTCATTAGTGTCTGCTTCATTGTCAGTGCTTTAAAAAGTATATTTTTATGAGGTTACTCCTTACTCCGGAACTACCTGTCTCAATAGCTGGATACCAAATCCTCTTTCTCAGCAAGCCCTGTCAAATCAACAATGTCAACAACAACAGCAAAAGCTTGGGAACAGCACATCTGGGTGCTGGTAGGAGCTGTTCCTCAGTTAATTAATGGATAAGGTTGTATCAGGTCATGACACAGGATGGCAGGACATTGGGTGGATTTGTGTCCTTGCTTGGCAGTGTTGTTTTCTCCTGCCTTGCTTGCTCTAAGCGATAGGACCTGCCAAAAAGGGAGAAAGATATATAAATAAAATAAAATATATATGAATCTGAAGTGGCTGAGGTGCTTCTAAACAAGATGGGGTGCTGGCATGGGCTTAGCATGACCCTGCACTAGCCAGTGCAGGCAGAGAGGGGTGTAAGAAGGAGGTGGGTTTAAAGAAGGTGGGCTGTCTTTCCACGTGGCCTTCCCTGCTCCCTCACTTTGCAAAGGAGTTGGTGAGCCTTTTGTTAAGCCCATCTTGTCCCCTAAACCCCCGTGGGGACACAAACTTAGGGGTAGGTGTCCTGGCCCCCAGTGAGAGTTTGAGGGGCAGGAGGGAAGGAGCGGCTCTCAGGCTTTGGAGTCAGGATGGGATGGGGGAGAGAGTTGCTTTGTGCTAATGAGACTGTTAAACCTGATGACTGTCAGGGGAGATTTGAGTTTAGAGCTGGAGCAGTTTTCATGCCCTTGCAGCGGGAGGAGGTACAGGACAGTGCTGTGCTCACCGGTACTCAAACCAGGACCTGTTAATTGGCAGCATCAGTAAGAAACCTCTCCAGACTTAACGCTTTGCCTGGCATTGACACACAGATTTGGGGAAGGTTGATCTGCCTGCTTGGGAGAGCAGGGCTGGAAAGTGAGCTCCGGCCTCACCCTTTGCTGGCGTTTTTGGGGTGTTGCTGCACTGAGCACAGCAGGGGCATCACAGTGAAGCAGTTTGAAAACGTGCTGTGCTCCATGGCAATGTCGGTCCTAGGTATTTTCCTCCTTTCAGCTAACCCTTGAGGCTGCCAATTGCATCAGGGAATATATTTGGATTAAAACACCTCCTCCCCCCCCAAAGGTTTCAAAATGCAGCCCTGTGACCAGTTAAGTCGGTGTGATTACAGAGGAGCAGGCACGGCCATGGGTGTGGGACTGAGAGAAGTGTCCTTCCCCCAAAGACAGCAGACCATTTCACCATTGTTCGAACTTTTCAGCTTTAATGTGTTTTTCCAGGCTCCTTAGCACCCGGTGTTAAATGATACACTGGTATAGTTGATTTTTGTTTTCTTTTTTTTTTTTCTTTAGTTGATCTCAAAACATATTGTTATGAAATCTCCCATGCAATGGAGCCAAGCTCTTGGCTGCCAGACACTTAATTCTCCTTACCAGCCCCGTGTTACTTAATGGACAATGATGCTTTGCTGATTTAGGGTAATTCCTCCCTTTGCTGTAATCTTTCTGCGTTTATGAAAAAGACAGCTTTACTCAAACGTGAAGTACATATATTAATATTTGAAGAGGAATGAAATATGCAACGTCTCTCCCAATGCACTCTGAATGGGGATGTTTCTTCCAGACTCCCGAGAGATTTCAAGAGCAGCTCCAAATGACTCACTGCAGGTTTTCCACCGGCATTCATTGGCAGAGTATGGGGAGCTCAGTATGTGCTGTGGGTACTCATGAAGTTTGCCAAACCAGTTGTGTTTATGGCTGTGCACATCAGCTTGTGCTGATGTGACTCTTGGTGAAAATGAGTGCTGTAAAATGGAAGTGCATCAATGTGTATCCACGGGGACATCCTTACCACTCCCTTTCAGTGAAAACAGCTTTTAAGTGATTGTGCCAGGTGACATTAATTCCTTTGGTTGGGCCTCTCCTTATACTGGACCCAGAATGCAGGTGCTAAAAATAGAAAAAAATGGCATGTGTTCATTTTCATCCTGTACAGGACAAAAAGCTGTGAGGTTCACGTCCGTGGGAACTGCTGGTTGGTATTGATCTGTCCAAGACTGAAGACTCCACTCTTTGCTGTAGCAGCACACATTTTTATGTTTTATTTCAGTCAGCATCCCAGGTCTTAAAGAGATTCCTTTAGTTTGTTTCAGCAGGGATGTTTGGCTAGGATTTGTAGTCTCATCAGCTTAGTAAGCAAAGAACAACACAAAAAATAAAGAGGGTTACTAATGAATGAGTCATGAGTGATTAGTGTCAGCCCTGGAAGGCAAATCTCCAAAATCGGAAATTCTCAGAAACTTATTTACTCAGGGAAGCCTCGACAGCCCAAAACACTCATTTTCTCCTCCCTCCTGGTCTCGGTGACAAAAGCTTTGAAGATGATCCACGTAAAGGTGGGCCAGCTGCAATTACCTGGCTTAAAAAGGAGGGACATTAAAGAGAAAAAAAAAAAAAAACAACACAAAATCACGTGGAACGACATTTTCCAGCATGGATGAGGGGTTGATGCCGTGTGGGGGGAAAAAAAAAAAAAAAAAGAAGGAAAATTGCCATAAGGTGAGGTAGGGCGATGCCCACACAGACAGAGCTCGCTGCAAAACACCCCGTCCGAGCAGGAGGGAGGTGTCACCCGGGGCCACCCCCCCGGGAGGAGGAGGGTGCCCGGCTCGGGGCTGTTTCCATAGGGAGGGAGCAGCACCTGGCCCGGCAGAAAGGCGAACGGCAGCGCGGTGATGTCCGGGGCGGCACCTCCTTTCCCTCGCTCGTCCGACAAAAAAAACCACGTTTTTTGAGGTAAATACCGTCTCGTTTTACCGGCTGGGCTCGGGGGCGGCCCCGCGGAGCCCCAGGGACCGGGGGGGTGGGGAGGTGGTGGGAAGGAGCAGGCTGGGGAAGGGAGCTCCGCCCGCCCGCGCGTCTCCTTAGGGACGCGGCCGTCCGGCAACCGCGGGGGCCCCCCGCGCCCGCCCACGGCTCACGTGCCCCGCCCGGGCCCGCGGGGCGCGCGCCGCGCGCTCTCCGCCAACCCGCTGCGCCGCCGACCGGGCTGGTGGGCGGGGCCGCGGCGAGAGCGCGACGCTCAGTGTCTCGCCCCCGCCCGCCCCCCGCCTGCAGCGCGCGGTGCGGCCGCGGCGGCGCCTGGCTGGGGTTGGAGGTGGGGGGGGGGGGGGGGGAAGAGAGGAGGAGGCGGCGGCGCAGGCGGGCGGTGCGCGCGCCCGCGCGGGAAGGCGCGCGCCCGGCTCCGCCACAGGGCAACAAGTGAGGAGGGCGCGGCCCCGCCCGCCCCCGCCCCGCCGCGGGAGCGCTTCCCCCTCGCGTCCGGCTCCGCGCCCCGGCCCCGCTCCGCCCGCCGCGGGCTCTCGCACCTCAGGCGCGGCCGGCCCTGAGGGGAGAGAGGAGCGGGCGGTGAGCGCCCGTCCCCGCAGGGGAGGAGGAGGAGAAGGAGGCGGTGGCGGAACGGGACGGGACGAGCCCCCTCCGCGGCGCCGCCCCGGCATCGCCCCTCAGGTGCGGGGGCCGGCGGGGCCGGGGCAGGGCGGCGGGCCGGGGGTGGGAGCCCCGCGGCGAGGGGCAGCCCCGCGGGCGGACAAAAGCATGGTGGAGGCGGGGGCGGCGGCAGGAACATCCCCGGCCGAGACCCGCGGCTGCCGGGCAAGGTACGTGCGGGGAAGGTTGCGGGGGTGGGGGGGGGTGTTCGGCTACCGGCTGCGAGAGGAGCTTAAGAGGGACGGGGCGGGGGGAAATTGAAAAAAAAAAAAGAAAAAAAAATCATTTTTTTTAACTTAATTTTTACCTCCCCTGGCTTTCCAGGTCGCGAGGTTTTCCTTCCTCGCAGCCCCCTCGCTTTATCTGCGCGCTGACCGCTGCGAGCGGGCGGCGGAAAGGCGAACGCTCGCAGATATGTATTTACTCGGAATTTGATGTTTTGCTTTGTTGTGTGGGGTTTTTTTTGTTTGTTTTTTTTTTTTCCTTAGGGCTTGGGGTTTTTTTTTGTTCGCTTTTTTTTTTTTTTGTCCCCCCGAACGGGAGGTGACGGGCGGTGGGAGGGTGGGGTCACACCACGCGGACGCCCCGGCGCACGGGGAGCACCGGCGGCCGGCACATGTTGCAGCCAAACCAGGCGAGAGGAAAGGCGGGGAAGAAGAGGCACGATCCGCTGGCATGGATGAAACTTAATCCAGCTCAGCCCCACCGTATGTTTTGTCGTCGTTTGCCTTTTTTTTTTTTTAATTTTTTTTCTTTTTTTTTTTTTAATTTATTTAAACGTAGGGAGGGCGGAGTTGGTGCTGAAGCCGGGAGCTTTTCGCGGAGAAAGCCCAGTGCTGCAGTGCCGGGTGCTGCTGCAATCCGCTCCTTGGCTGGAGGGGAGGGCAGCGCCCGCCGGGCGCGGAGAGGGGAGACCCGCACATCTCCCGGGCTCGGCTCCTGTCGGCTCATCTCAGCTCGTTAGCGGGCTGCAACCCCAGTAGGTTAATTGTTAATACCCGCCAAGCCCTAGGATTTTGCGCTACAGTGTAGTGCTGAGGTAGTGGCTCTGTAACGTGGACTTCGGTGAAGCTGAAAGGGGGAAAATTACGTTTTTGCCAGAATTGGCCCTGAATGTATGTGCTCCATCACGAGATGATGCTTCTTAGTCCTTTAAACTTCCTGAGACGTACAGTACCCCGTCAGGGGTGGGGGACTTCAGGTTACTCGCTGTGATTGTGGCTGAACTGCAGCTCGCAATTCATTAGTCACCCTGCAAAAATTCGTGGTGAAAGTTACTTGAGTAACGCTTTAATCCGGCTTCCCAAAATGCTCAGTGCTCTTGGAGTTGATTATTAAACACTAATGTTTAGTTTTAACTATGCAAATTAAGAGTTTGCGTTGTGCAGTTGAGGGTTTTTTTCCCTATGATTTTTTTTTTGTTTTGTTGTTGTTGTTTTGGTGTTTTGGTTTTTTTGTTGTGTTGTTTTTGTATTTTGGACAGAGAAAGTGGGTTTGGGCACAGAAGAATTTAATCTGGACGCGGGAAGATCCATAAAATTACATGCTAGATATATACTCTTAGAGTTGTTGAGGAAACATGATTATAGCGTTCTCCTTTGAGGAAATTTCTGGTAAACTACTTCTCGCCTGTCTTTACAGAGAGGCAGCGCGGAATTCAGTTCTCTCTTTAAGCTGCTTGAAACGGTTTCATGTTCTTCTTTGCAGTTCCGTTTTGGCGTCGGGTCCTGGTGGTGTCACCGAGGGCGTGTGTGGAGGGTGGGGTGGGGGCAGCAGATGACACTCGGGTGAGTGGTACAGTTGGTGTTTCGTTCAGGTGGCTGCTGGCAGGGACTGCCTTGTCACTTAGTGACCCAGCCTAATGCCTGATAAACTACTGGAGGAGCTGAATTAGCTGCCAATTATTACGAAATGCGTGGAGGAAACGAAACAGAGAATCGGCTTTTCTCATTCAGCAGATGTAATTTCTAATGTGTTTTGCTTGTTTGTTTGTTTGTTTGTTGTTGTTGTTGTTTTTCTTTTCTGGGGCCGTGAACAACGTGAGACCATAGTAGAATCTTTAAAAAGCAATACTGCCGTGGAGGTGAATTGAAATACAGAATGTTTGTCATATACCTAAAAAGACAGCGCTGTGGGTTAGAATCAAAATATTTTTGGCTTAAAGGAACCCCTTGTTTTGCTGCTTGCTTTGAACATATGACTTTCTGCACCAGATGTTGTGCAGTACAGTTGTATGGCTGTTATATTCCAGCCAAAACCTAGAATTTATTTAAAGCGATTTTGTCATCTCTGGAGTCATCATGCATGGATTTATGCTCATGTCTTTTCTCCACGTGCTGTTAAAAGATGAGAAAAATGCCAGAAAGCGAGATGCAGCAGCAAGATAACACTGCTGAAGGGACTTGTTTTGAAGGTCATGCATTAGATGACTGGGAGTGCAGTGAGCTGTCTGATGCCCTGTGTCATAATAGGTAAAACTCACAATTCTCCCTAGAGATTGTTTCTAATGAACACAATGTTGTTGGTGGTCAAAAAAATTATCGTTGTTGCCTGGAAGCTCCTCTTGAAATTCTTAAATACTTCTGGATAATGAAGATGATGCTGAGGAGATCAGCATACAGGCAGTGTTTACTCAGAAAAAAAAATTAGTGTTTGACAAAAAAATGAGAAGTGGATAAAGTGTTTTTGTATTGCATGCTGAGAAATCTGTGCAAATGTCTGCATGAACAAGTCACAGTGTATATAGGGGGGGGGAAAAAAGCAGGATTTGAGTCTTCATCTTGCCTACTATCAGACTCCTTGGAGAGCAAAGTCTTTCAGAGGAATGCTCCTCCATGGTGACTTGTCAGTGCTTAGAGGATGAGGAATTGTCATTTTACTGCCACCTGGTGCAGCTATTTTTGCAGTGGGACTGGCTCTGACAGTGATTTTTCCTGTTGGCTGTGTAGACCCAGTTGAAGGAGAACAAACGGTGGTGACAAAAGACTGTGTCAGTGCTGATCCTGTTGAGACATATGTCCCCTATCACAGCCAATATTGTCATTTATCACAACAGTCAAGAAGCATTGATGGCTTGTCACTGATATGTGCATTTGACCAAAATCTGTATAGTCATGTTGTTCCAAATTAACTAAAGGGTAGGAAAAAGATTGAACAGTGTCAATTAAAATCCTCAACCAGATTCTTCAGTAACTTGTTCTTTTTCAGCAGATTACTTAATTTTTGACAAATGTGTGTCAGATTATCTTGTAAAATCTGTACTTCAGACAGCTTGTGAAACTTCAGGGTTAGTTACCTGATGGACTTTTTCTGTGTGCTGTCAGACTGGTGCCTTTTGATGGCAAGTGACTGAGCAGCTGTGTCAGAAACACAAGGGTTGACATTCCAGGTCTTTGTGTTTTGCTGGGTTATGTGTCCTGCTCTAAAAATCCCATTAATTTCTTCTTTTTCAGTTGAAGGATTTGCAGTCTACATAGTAGAAGGTGGTAGGTTTCTTGCAGGTTTGCCACATACTTAAAGCTTCTTAAATAGTGTAATTCTAAAACTGGCCAAGAACAGGTCAGAGGCAGGATGGGGGGGAAGATATTGACTAGAGTGTACTTGTTGTGGCAACAAGGGTTTTTTGTATGTTTTTGTAGAAAGCACAGAATATAGAAAGAAATATATATTTCATTAAAATTATGAGCATTTTAACGTGTCTGGTTTTCGTGTTAATGTGTCTTGAAGGCCATTAGGATTGATCGCCTCTCAAAAGCTTGAAACCATCTTTGTTCCTTTCATAGGTTGTTGGTTTGGGATTTTTTTCCCTAGTATGCCTCCTTATTACATTTTCTATTACTCTGTAGTAGAAGTGTATAAGTAATTTTGAAGCAAGTAGGCATCTGTTTACTTTTTATGGTTTTTTTCAGGTATACCAAATTTTTTTATATGGTAGTTTGTAAAGTTACATTTTTAACCGAAGTCTTAACAATTAAATTGGGTGGTTGTAGTTGTGTGCATGGGCAGTCACGGGATTAGTATTTGATGTTTCTGGTGTGTCGTAGGCTGCGTTCAGGTGAGTGCTTATCGTAGAATATCCCAACCTGGAAGGGACCTGCAAGGATCACTGAAGTCCAGCTCCTGGCCCTGCACAGGACAGTGCCTAATTTGATTTAGGGAGGACTTTGTGCCTGTGAGTGCAGTTAACAAAAATTACTTATGTAATCTTCCTGTTATGCCACGTGCTGACCTCACAAATATATATTTAAATGTTTTTAAATGAGTTTGCTACTACTTCACGGCTGTATCCTTTTATGTAAGTAAGCACCTTTTATGTGCTTAGAAGCCAGCAAAAAAGCAACAAAGATGATGATGATATAATGAAATACAAGCTCTTCCTGTCATTTTAGTACAGAGTGAAAAAGTCACTAGCCAAAAGTTTGGGAATAACTGTCAGATCTGTTCAGTCACATTTTGCTTTTGCATAGGAAGAACTGACGGGTGTCTTGGGCTTGATCTTCCACTTTGCTTGTATCTTTCTCTTGGGCCTTTTAGGATTTAAAAGATGACTATGTAAACCTCTCCAAGTCTCCAGATCATGTAAAACCCAGTGAAAAGACTGGATCATTAAACTGTCTTGTGATGAACTGTGCAGAAGACTGATTGAATTGGTGTCTCATGAGAGGCAATTAGCATTTAAGTAAGGAAAAGAATCCCACTGTGTGATGGGTGTGGTGCTGAGATTTTTTAAAGGGAGAATTGATGAAACAGTTTCCATCAGCAGTTGGTTAAGAAAGCTTTGTTGTTAGAGAGAAATACAATAGTAAGAGTTGAAAAGCACTTAATTTGGAAATAGTTCTGTTCATCTTTGTAAATAAGTTCTGAAACTTAGCAGCTGCTTCATCTTAAACTCACAGAAGAGTTAGTCTGAGAGTGAATTGACTAAATCACTTAATTTGAAAGTCAGCTCTCTAAATGAAATGGGCAAGAAATCTTGATTTGTGGGTGGGAATGAGTAATTTTTATTTTTTTCTGTAAAAGGTTAATTCTCAGTGGCTCAATGGTCTATGAACCACCGGAGGATGTGCATACTTGTATGGAATGTACAGTAGAAGCAGGGTATTGAAAGCTGATGTGCCCCATCAAGGTGTGTGGTGGGGGGGGATGTGCAGCTTCCTGCCGTTCTCCTGCCGTTCAGCCTGTCCCAGGTTTGCTGCCGAGAGCATCATCCTGCAGTGTCGTGGTGCGGTTTGGGGGCAGAGTGGCTGAAGCAGTTGCTGCTGTCTGTGCCCCCGGTCTCCTGTGCTCGTGTAGCTGTTTGTGCAGCTGTGTTGTGAACTGAATTGAGGAACTAAGTGGATTGAGAAATAGCCTTTCTGTTTGCTTGTCTTCAGGGTTATATGCAGTACAGTGAGCTGTGCAAATGTGGGAATTCATGGCCTGGGAAAGGGTGGGATTCTTTAAGTGCAGCTGAATGTTGCACTGTACCCTGAATTTAGTGCTGTTTTATCTTACTTGAGCAATTGTATTTTTTTAATCTGATATTTGAATGTTAGAAACTGGTAATGGAAGGCTGTCTTTTGCACACTTACTATTGATTTGCTTTTGAATAAAAACAATTAAAAGACCTGCAAAACAGCTTAAATTTGGTTTCCTAAACCACTCACAGACTCAGTGGATACTTTGCATCCGTGTGCAGGTAACAGGTACAGAAGGTACTCCTTGGATTTAGAAGTCTCTAATCAGGTTAGATGATTATCTGCTGTTAACAAAAATGGGAGTAGCTACCTAACCGGCTTAAAGATCTTTTACAAAATCCTCCTGGTATTTATATGCATCTTTAGCTGCCTAAAGCTGTGGAGAAATTGTTTCCTTTTCCAAAAACTTGACAGGCTAGAACGAGATCTGCATCTTAGGTTTTGTAAGTTTGAGAGAAGACAGTGAACTCCACTGATTTTTTTTTTCTGAACTTCAAATGAATTATTCAGAAAGATGAAAAACTTTTACTGTACTCGTTAATTACACCTGAAACCAAAACCAGTTGAAGGCAGAAGTATTTTTCATGTATTTGCATTTTAAAATGTAGGTTCTGCATTCTCAAACACGTGTTTAGTTCAGTACTGTAAGTTCAGAGGCAGATCCCAGAATTCTGACGTGAATACTCACAGTGTGAATTTGGTTTGGATTGCCTTCTGAGCAACCACATAGGGCTTGCAGGGAAATATGGCTTGAGATGGCTGGGAAGTCCCAGCCGTGTATCCCATCACCCAGCCACTGACTGCAAAAGTGGCAGCTTGTGGAAGTCAAATTGAAAGCCAGTGTTGGTTTATTTTTAACCCAGAAGGACAGTGGTCATCAGGGGTAGGTAGTAACTTCAACAGACATACCAGGTTACACTGTACTTGCTTTTGAAACATAGTTTTTAGCAGTGTGTTTTGTGCAAGAAGGCTAAGAAAAGGTAAAGTTTTACTGACTTGAAGTATGGTGCTTGAAGGATGGTTTAGTTAGTTGACTAAATAACGAATGCTCTGTATGCAGACATAAAGGTGGTTGAGGTATGGTTAAGGCAGTACTAATTACTGGTTTTAAGATAAAAGTGGAAGAGATACCAGGAGGAGATGTCTTGTCTGTGGAAATTATGGTCATCTGCCTCTTGAATAGGTACATTAAATCACCTTTTTTATTTCAAATACAGCACAAAAGCAAGGAGTAAGAGTGTGTCTGTCCAGCAGACTTTATCTCTTTAAATGTGCCTTGAAAGCATGAGTCAGGTTTGCAATGTGTTACCAGAACAAACAGGGATCCAAGTACGAAGAATCTGGGAGGAAGGTATTTCATTATCCACTTCCTTGGCTTTCTAGGAATTATGGGCAGATAACACTCCGGGTGAAAGGAACCCCTGAACAAAGAGCAGCACAAATGGGTGGGTCATGCTGGTTCAGTAGGCAACCTCTAAGCTGGCCTGCTTACAAAAAGTGTTAGAGAAATTCAGACCCTGGGGTGTATTTCGTTAAAGATGAGGTTTCCCAAACTCTTTGTTTCTGGTGGACCAGTGGTGGGTCTGGCCCTGCCTGTTGGACCTCTGTGGATGAAGGTGGGAACAAGACCAGAAGCATTGGGCTGCAGCAGCAACGTGCTGGTACATGGAAGTTTAAGCTGATGAAAAACGGGATCTGTTGTGGTCTGGCCTGTGGGAGTCTTCACTCTTCTCCTGCTCCATTCCTGGTGTTTGTGCAGCACAGTGGCAAACACCTCTAGGGATGTGAGGCAGCTGAAAACTAATTGCTGCTTTATTGTCAGGTGCTTTCTCATCCTCTGGCTTCCTGAACTGATTCACCACAATCCTATCAGTGCAAATTGGGACTGTGCAGTTTCTAGGGGAAGGAATAAATTACAGGAATGAGTCAGCTGTGACTGAAACTGTTTCAAACTGCCATGGAACTGTACCTCCCCAACTTGTGACTGACGTGATGAATGGCAATTAATTTTCTTCCAAGAAATACTTCTCTGCTGACATGACACTTGGTTAAACCCCTTATCTTGATTCTTTATAATTTACTGTTCATTCAAGCTGAAGCCTGTCAAGGGTAACTAAAAACTGAAGTTCTTAAATCAGAAGCTGGCAACTCTGCGTTATTCCCAACAAATTTACAATATCATAGTTCTACAGCTTGAACTGACCTTAGAATGACTTTTTTGTATTAACAAATTGGGAAAAACAGGTCACTTCTGCTACCACAGGCCCTCTTCAACATTTATTTTTATAGTGAGTTGAGATCTTACCCACAGTTGTCACCGTGAAATCTCAATTACTAAAAAAAAAAAACTAAAACCAACAACCCAAACCCTTTTTACTGATAAACAAAGAAACCGATTTTTTTTTTTTGTTACAGGTTTTTTTGTTTGGTTTGGGGTTTTTTTTCATGTGCAGTGAGGAACACCTTCATAGATGTTTATTGTGGCTGTAGGTGTGCCAGTATAGAATGGTGATATCAGCATGATGTACTGATTCATAGGGACACTGCCATGGTTTAAATTGCCTGATGTAAGTGTGCTGTACATGTGGAGCTCCGCTGCTTTTTCATCCCTGTAATAAATCATGACCAAACTCAAGTAGTCTATACCAGTAGAAAAATTGGAATATACATCAAACCTGGGATTGAGTTTACAGAATACTTCTTGTAATGACCAAAGGGGTTTCCTTGCATATACCTTGATCTTCAATAGAAACATTAAAACAATTCAAATATGAAACTGAACATTCTTTCAGCCAATCCAAGAATTTAATTTTAACAGCTAAAAAGACAATATTTAGGCCTAACTTACAGTGAATTCAGTAGGTGCACAGTATTTAAATATCTTAATTGAACCCAAAGCTTTCGTGAGAGACACTTTAGTAACTTAAAAGATAGACAGGGTTGGGATGATCTGAGGATTTGGTGGTAGCTGACTCTCATTTAAAAATGGATGAAAAAATAGATGACTCTCCAGTTGAAGAATTCGGCACTTTAGCAGTTTGGTTTGGGGTTGGAAGTATTCAGTTTGAGATGGAGGAGATCTGATAGTATCTCTTCCATCTCTAAGTGTTCTGTCAAGTAGGAATTTCACATAAGCTGGTCTTAATGAAGTTAAAACTAATTTTTTACTGTTGAACTACTTTGAAAAGATAACTTGATGCAAACTTGTGGATGTTGCTGCAACATTTCTAAACAGCAATATAAAGTAAACAAAGCTTTGGTTTCATAGATGTTATTTTAAATAGCGTGTTCTGGTAGCTTCTCTTTGCTGCTGGAAGAGCTAGAGGGAGGGGAACACCTGAAATTAGTGAAAATGGTGACAGGAACATAATGTAACTTACTCTGAAGATTCTGGAATTGTGAGACACAGAACTTGGCATTCAGCAGCAAAGGAAAGGTCTTAATACCACAGTTGAAAACTGACATTAGTGGTGTCGGGACAGCAGTCAAGCAGGCTATTAGGGGTAGGGAGTTAGATTCTCATTAAACTTTAATGTAGGAGGGATTTCCCCTCCTTTAGAAGTTAAATCAAGAAGTTAACTTAGCTTTTGGCAAGTTAACTTCTGGAGTTTCGTTGGAATGTAACTGCTCTGAGCAATGCCTTTATCTGATTGCTTTGAAAAGCAAGACTCTGCATAACGTGAAGACCTGCTGGCAACCAGGGGGTGGTGGTGGTAGTCTGAGAAATTTAAATGTAGTGCTCACAGATCCCTTCAGATTAGCTGCAGGGTCTGTGCATTGCACGGTGGGGAGTTGGCTTCCACGATAATCTGATTGTCTCCTGACAAGCTTATAGGATGGTGTTCTCACCTCATCAAGGCTGACTCTTGATCCCTGCGATTTGGAGGCTTGATGAGACCCAGTGAAGGAGTGTGGTCACTTGTGGGTTGTGCTGTAGAAGAACCTTGTTGGAACACGTTCTCTCTGCTTGATTTTGGTTGTGACTTGGATGAGGTTTAAGAGGCTTCAAGGGGAGTCTTGCTTTGTTCTTTCACTTCAGAGCCATCACTTGTGCGTGGGGTGCACAGTGACCTCATAGTCTGTGCAAAACTGAGTATCTTCTGTGATTTACACCTTGCACCAAATCCCGTTGATGTATAGCTCCAAAAAAAGTCTCCACAAGTTCTTATTTGTGAGCTTTAAGTACTAAACAATTTGGGTTTTTTGTTGTTATTGTAATACCAAAAATGACCAAAAAGAAGGGGAACAGATAAAAGTTCATTATATAGCTGGTATGGCAAATGTGTATAGAGAAAATAACACCAGTATTTTTTTGGTGTTGCTTTTGGGGGTTTTTTTGAGCAAAAATGTGCTGAAGATAACTAGTGGGAAACAGAATGTGAAGTTAATTTGGCATTTATTCAAACTCTTTATAGTTCTTTATGCCTTGGACTGTGTTTTAGGAAAATACAAATACATCCTTTCCTAGTCTTGTTATTTACTCAGGTCTTGAAATTCCATGCACACGTTGCACTGGTGTCCTTTGGTATTCAAATATTGGAAGATTGGAATTTCTCCCAAAGCTGAATAATATGCTGAAAGATGTCTCAAAGCAGGTATATGCAAATAATGAAAACTGATGTTAAAATAAACATATAACTACTCTGAATTTCGTTGCACTCTTTGCTTTGAGTAGTGTGTAATCTTGGTAACTTTCTTCCAACTGGAACATTGTTTCAGACTGTGCTGTGTGAAGAACACAGAGAACATTGACTGTTTTCAGTGGTAGCCACTGTGTGTGACGTGCTTCTGTAGAAGCAGAGTACTGATATCTGTTCGGTATTTTCCAGTTCTTAAGATTTTCTTAATTACCGTTGTATAAAAGTGAACTTGTGTAAAGCTCTGAGGGGGGGAAAAGAGATATGACTGTGTGTAGTTAAAAAACAAATAGTATTCAAGTTCTTAAAAGCTGGAAATAGCACAGACTTTTTATAACAGCCTGGGGCTCTTAACATCTTCACGTTCTAAAACTGTGTCGTTGCTCAATCTGGAAATCTCTTGACTCACTGAACAAAACTGAGCTTTTAGGAGAACTGATACATCTCACAGGAGGTTAGTAGGACTGAGTGTGCCTTGTGATGTGTTAAGTAATTAAATTATTTTCAGAAATGTAGTGTCACTGTTGCCCACAGTGTTGCTGACAGTGTCAGAAGTTGTGCTGCATGTACAGCTTCTGTAAGGGATACCAGGCCTCAAACTGAAGTTACATGGTAAGATCCAAGTCTGCCTTAGTGCCAGTTACAGCTTGCCTCTGCAAAGAGAGAAGGGTGGTTATATCTATTAGATAGCTGAATTAAAACGTTGTTTTGCCAAATTCCTGATAGTTTACTCTTGAACCAGTAGAGTGGTAGGTGTAATACCTGTAGCTAATAAGGATTATCTTATCTTTTGTCAGCCCCAGTAAATAAATGGACTTTTAATGCTTGGGTTTGGCAGTCAGATAATGTAGACATGTTACTCAACCCACTTAGAAAATACATCATAACTCCTGTCCTCAGTAGTAGATACAAGTGTTTGCAGTTTAAAGGCCGTGGCTTCTGTCAGACTTGGAAGAAGGTGGAAAAGTTGAATGTTTTACCTTGCACCTGCACAGTCTGTTCAGAGACTGGTGGTACATGACTACCTGCACCAGGGTATAAGTGTGATGCTGTCACAGCTACAGTGCCAGAAAGCCTCTTGTTGGAGGATGGTGGGGATTGTGGATCCAGAACCAAGGCTCAGTTGTTCATGTGTTGTCGTCCCAGCTGAAGAGAGGAGACGTGTCTGCTTTGCTTCCTTCTGCCCTGTGCTTCCACTGTAGCTGCCGTGGTGCTTACCTGGTGTGCATCTCTGGTCAGGGTTGGGTTTCTGCTGGGTTGGTGATGGGAACTGATTCATGGAGAGGCCTGGCAGAGCACCAGAGCCAGTGTGAGGGAGGGGTTGGACCCGAGTTCTTGGAGTCAGAAAGGGAGGAGGAGAGTCTCCATCAACAAGAGTGATCAGGTGATAAGAGTGGTTGAGCTGCTTGTGGATTCACAGCTTGGAACAGGGTTGAGGCGGGAAGTATTTACTTGTGGGACTGATAGCATTTGCTGTGCTGTGTGTGATGGAACCACTATCACCTTGCCAGACTTCTTCTGATGAAAAGTTCTACCAGGTCTAATAGGAAATGGAGATTTTTCTGCATAGGATCCCTGTCTCATTTGCTGCAGAGGATTTGCTGCAGTCACAGTGTTTTGAAGGATTTTGTTAAGTGTTTGCAAATGGTGTCTGGTGTTCAGAAGAGTCAAGTATCCTGATGACTTACAGAGGTGTTGAATACTCACAGTTTAGTAAGCTGGGGGCTGTGACAGATGTGCTGTGTTAGTGCTACATGTCCTGAAAAATCAAGCTTTGGCTGAGCTCTTGACAATCCTGAGTTTTGTTGGCTGTTACTGGGAGGGATCGTGTCATCCCATTGTGTCAGGAGTCCCGGGATCATAGGTCAGATACCACATCATTTGTTGTTCTGGGGAGAAGTGCTTCAGAGGACAGGGTAGATAAGCACTGATGTGCATGCTGAGCTGCATGGAGTAGTACAATCAGGGGACAGCTGCCTCCTCAGTATTTTTGTTGTACTGGAAGGAAAGTGAAGAAAAATAATATTTAATTATCTGTTCTTAGTGGAAGCTGCTGTGGCATTTGAAAGAGGAAGATAAAGTTTCTTTGAACTCTGTGTGACCAACCAGTGCTTTGTAGCAGTTCAACTGTTTAGCTTCAGTGATGGCACTGACCACAAGTGTGTTTTTTGTCTTTAAAGTATAGAAGAAAACTACTTTAAAATTAGAACAGGAACTTCACAGCTGACTGAGAATAGAATAATACATAAAGTGGATCTGACCTAAGTGTATACAAAGATAAATATGCAGATGGTACGTGAGGAAGAACAGGAATGTTTCTGAGTAGCCTGTTGTTTCTGAGAGTGGCTTTTTATTTCAGAAATACACACACCTCCTTTGGATTAATAAGGTCAAATAAGAGAAAAAAGATTGCTGATTATTTACCTGCTGCTTTCTTCCTAAATTTTTAGTAGTTTAGCGTTTAACTTGTTGAGGAGTAAAAGACAGTAAGGCTGATCAAACCAGAAGAGATCAAGGGTCAGTCTAGCTCAGTCATTTGGTGATGGCTGGGAAAAGAAAGGAAAACAGCAGCAAGTACAAGGTGTACTTTTCAAGTCTCCCTGTCTGCTGTTCTCCGTGACTTCAGGACCTCAGAGGCCGTGTTTACAGCTGGGCTTGTAACAGTGATTACAAATCTTCTGTGAGATTTTTCTGGTCTTCTAATAATCATTTATATTCCTGGCAAGTGGAAGTGTCTTCAGCAGTGAGTTCCATATATGACTTGACCGTAGTCTTGCTGACCTTATTAATTCTGAATTATTTGTGTAGCTTGTACATGGATATACCCCTGGGCTGGTAAACAGTTTGATAAGCACTGCTTTAGAGGAACATGCTGTTTTCATGTTGCTCCTTGTACTTTTCATCCTGACAGCTGTGGAGGAAGGAGGGTTTGATCCATTTTGTCTCTCTCAGTAAAAACTGGAGATGGGTAACAGAATTTTTGATTCAACAATTCAAAGTCTTGCATGTATGGGAGACCTCTCCTTTTTTATTTCTTTTCATTTTTTTTTAAACTTCCTAATAATTACAATTCTACTTTCAGCTACCATTCATTTCTTTTCCAGTTGGAGGGGAAAAAAAAATAGAAATCCAAGTTCACGTTCTCCTCTGTCTGCTGAGATCTGAATACCAGCAGTGCAGCTGGCAAGTTTTCTCAGCCTCTCTTCTCTCCCAAGGAACAGCCAAGTGAAATTGTCAGAAAATGATTGTGTGCTTTAAAATTTGGCTCTGCCTGTTATGTAGTTGGAAGATATAAGAGTGCAAGTATAAAAGCTTGAAACTTAATTTAAAAATAACTGACCTTATCATATAGCAATTTATTCTATACCCTTCAGCTCACCTTACGAGCAGAAAAAAAACTTTCTCTGCCTGCCTTTGCCAAGCTGAGGGCTCGGATTCTAATTATTATACAGTCAAGTGTTTACAGGAGATCTAAATAAGAAGCAAACTCTGCTGGCTGATTTAGGTGCCCCGTGAAATGCTGTGTAACTTTCCTAAGCAGCAAAGGGAAACTATGCATTTGTAGCAGCTTGCTGATGAGACCCCAAACACCTACGAGCTGTAGGTGTGCACGTATTAGAGACAGATTAGTTTGGCTTTTTTGGGGGTGTAGGTAACCTCTGTTTTTAGGCTACTAACTTTCATATTGTTCACCTGAAAGTAGTTTGTATTTTTATGAGGTCGAGAACTTGATATGAAGAGGGCTAAAAATCTCCTTTTATTTGTTTCTAGATATGAGAAATGAGTGTTGGACGCAGAAGATTAAAGCTGCTGGGAATTCTGATGATGGTGAACATTTTTATTTATGTGATTGTGGAAGTCTCAAAAAGCGGCAGCCAAGAGAAGAATGCAAAAGGCCGTGTTGTTATACCGCGTAGCACATTCTGGAGAAAATATACCCCTCACAAAGCTTATTGGAACAAACAGCAGCAGAAGCTTGAACTCCTGTACAACCCTATTCTGGCCTTGCTTTCCAATATGACTGTGGAAGAGAATTTGAGTTCTAACTTGAGCGCTCTCAGCTCCTGTGACCCTGACCCGTGGGTGTCTTCAGAGGTTAGTGACTTTGCAAACCTGCCAGACAGATTCAAAGACTTTCTACTTTATTTGAGATGTAGAAATTATTCATTAGTAATGGATCAGCCAAACAAGTGCAAACATAAACCTTTTCTGCTGCTGGCTATTAAGTCACTTATACCCCATTTTGATAGAAGGCAAGCAATTAGGGAGTCCTGGGGCAAGGAAATTGAATCAGGGGATGTGATAGTCAAAAGGGTCTTCTTACTTGGACAGACCCCACCAGAGGATCATTTTCCTGATCTTTCACACATGCTGAAATTTGAGAGTGAAACCCACCAAGACATTCTCCTCTGGAACTACAGAGATACTTTCTTCAACCTGACTCTGAAAGAGGTGCTGTTTCTGAAGTGGGTCAGCAGCAGTTGCGCGAACGTCCAGTTTATTTTTAAGGGTGATGATGATGTTTTTGTGAATACCCATCAGATCCTGGATTACTTGAAGAGCTTATCAAAGGAAAAAGCCAAAGACTTATTTATAGGCGACGTGATCAAAGATGCTGGACCTCACAGAGAAAAAAAATTGAAGTACTACATCCCAGAGAGTGTTTATGAAGGTTCATACCCTCCGTACGCAGGAGGTGGCGGGTTTCTGTACTCTGGTGATCTGGCATTAAGACTGAATAATGCATCTGACCAGGTACTCCTTTACCCTATTGATGATGTTTATACTGGAATGTGCCTTCAGAAGCTTGGGCTTGCTCCGGAAAAACACAAAGGCTTCAAAACGTTTGATATTGAAGAGAAATACAGAAATAACATATGTTCCTACACAAACTTAATGTTAGTACATAGTAGAAAACCTCAAGAGATGATTAAGATCTGGACACACTTGCAAGATCCTCACTTAAATTGTTAAAGTAATGTGCATAAGTCCAAGTCCAAATAACTTTCCAGGTTTGGGTCTGACTTCCTTGGTGGATCACTGAAGCTCTGTTTAATAGTTGAATTTTCTCCCTAAACTTTTTTCCTGTACTTTCGAAAACGAGAATAATACTAAAATTTGAAGGGATGGCTTGAAGACTTGGTCCTGACTTTTCCACTGTCCTGATGGTCGTTATGTTTCAATACTTGTCTTAATTTTAAAAGAGACTTTGAGGATATAACTAGCTGTCAGTGACTGGTTAGCTGTATTGGAAACAGGGATTGCCAACTGCAATGCATCTTTCATTAATTGTGTTGGTGGAAGATAATTTTTCCTTGAGTAGTGTTCGTGTGTGGAAACCACTGTAAATTGAAAATACACAAATTGGAGGAATGTAATTTTATCTTTAGATATGAAACATTTAGAAGACTTTATAACTTTTAGATTTTGTTTTAATGTAGTTTTCAGTCCTTTTGCACCCCGAAACAGTATTTTCTCCTTTACTTGGGATCTTTTGTGCAAAGTGTATCTGTGTCTGAAGGAATTTACCCTTTAATTAGATGATGTCCTTTTTTTTTTTTTTTTTAACAAGAAAAGCATAATACTGCTTGAAACACCCCTTAAGAGCTCAATATATAAGGAAAAAGAACAGACTTTGTTTGGAGCTGGGCAGTAGGTACAGTTAAGTTGGTCCCTGCCTCAGTTACTAAAGATGACTTATTGTTTATGTTATTTATGTGAAAAGCTACTCTGGTCAATCCTTGTTTCCTGTTTGGGCACTAAATGTGATCAGGTAGCTTGATGGGAATGACTGAAATTGCACATTGCTTATGAGAGCACGGTTTGGATCTCCTGTAAAGCGGTAGCAAATCCAGAATTGTGCAGATACAAAGAGTTTCGGATTTTGAAACAAACTTTGAAGTTGCATGAAGCCTCACGTAGAGTTAAACATGTTCTCGAAACTCAGATCTTCTGTATTTCCACATCTTGCTTATAAGAATTATTCTAAATAGTGGTTGCTTTCTTTGTACATGTAGAAGTGCCTGTCTATTTATTGTTCAGATGGAAGACCAAAACATTTTCTTAAATATATTTTGTGTAACATTTTATTTGTATAGTGTTGTCATTCAGATATTTAAATAGAGCATGATATTTTAAATCTGATACGTGTAACATGTTAAATAAAGCTAATTGTTATTTTTGAACTTGAAAAATAAAATGTGATTTAAGTATTTCTTGTAATGCTTCATGTTGACTTGCAGAGCTCTAGAATGTGGCATTCAGTAAAAGGGCATAAAGCAAAAGGCTTTATTTCTCTAATGCTTGTGTACCAGACTATCAAGAAAATGTCACAATTGTGCATGCATTCGTTAGATACCGGAATAGATGGACAAGTCTGGTGAAAGCACGGGGACATTAAGTGCCCTGGGAGAAACAGTAAGTACAGAGATAATTGCCTGTACAATGCCACTGCTTGTGCAACTGAAAGGAGTCAAGGAATGGATTGAATAGCTGGCACTTTAGTTTTTGTTTGAAACAACTTGGCAGCGAAGACTCTTTTCCTTTGCTTCTTCACCTGCTTTTTCCCCTTCATTTACCTTGAACAATTGTGGTACTTTGTTTGCGTCTGGTCTTCCACCTTTTTGTTCTGTGGATGATCCTGTCGGCCCCAGGGTAGGTAAAAGACAAACTGTGCTCTGGTGCTGTGCCGTGAGGTTTGACCTTGTGCTTTTGTCATTCCTCGTGAGAAATTACACCTTTCTGAAAGAGATGCAGGTTTTACTGTTCATGTGTTACTTCCTAGTCTGTTGTTCCTAGCACCCTGTTTCCTTAAATACTAGCGGGATTTTTGTCAAGTTTGGGCCAAGTGAAAGAAAATAAGTTATGCTGATGATGGGAGGTGCAAGGAGAGATGTAGTGTCAAGAGTCTTGAAGGGGAAGGAGGGGTTGCTGAGCAGAGACATGGAGAGGAGGGACAGAGACAGGCAGGTGAGCACTAAACATACCGATGAGGTCCATGGAAGGATCAAACACACAAGAGAGGCTTGAAGGGAAAAAAAAAAAAAGGGACAGGAAAAAAGCCCAGGATTTAAATGGTGTGAGTAAGGTAGGGTGGAGTGCACATGTGATACTAAGTGAAATGGGTGGGATTGGTGGAGTGCCAGCATTAATTGTGTAATTTATACCTGCAACCATGAGATCAAAAACAGGCCTCTTGCATAGGATGCCCCTGATGATAATAAGGAAAAACAGGCTGAGTGGTACTTGCAAAAGAGAAATGCTGTGAGAAAGCATCTACCCACCTCCTGAAGTGACAAGAGAAAGGGGGAGAGGAAAAGGCTGAGCAGGTGGTGCTGGTGGGGTGAAGAGGTAAAAGGTTCTGGGGAGGAAATTGGACAGACCAGTTTTGTTTACTGTGAGCATGGAGAAAATCTGGTGACTGTATTATCCAGTTATGTCTCTGGTCCACTCCCGTGGAGAAAGAATTGTCTTGACAAATAACTGAGAGTGTGTGGAGTATAAAGAGTAAGCCAAATAAATATCAGAGATAAGATGCACAGAATGCATCCAGAAGTGTGGTGGCAATGGGATTTGGGGACAGTTGGGAAACACATGAAAGTCTTTTAAAAACAACATGTATCTGCTGTATTCTGCTGTATCTTTCTTAAATACTGCTAAATACTTAAAATTTCTGTTGCATTTTCCTTAAACTTAAGGGAAAGAGTCTACTAAGATGAAAGCATGGTAAAATTTCACTACAATGGAAATAATGGAATTTGAAATAAGAGGTGTTTAGATGAGACATTTGAATGTGGATACAATATTTATTTATTTATTCTTCCCTGAATACAGCAGGGAAAATGAAGTGCTGCTGTGATTAAATAACATTGCATCAGGGCAAACCATTAGAATCCATTAACTTGTTTGTATAAAGGCTCAGACCTTTGTTACAAAATCCAGTTGGGAGGAGGAAATACAGGATAAGGAAGGTAAATGAGCTGTAATTAATGCACAAATTATAATGTTTATCTTCTAGAGGATGGAGTCCCTGTTTTCTGCCAGTTGGTTATTTAGCCTGTATGCACTTACACTTGGATCCCTTCCTCCCCTACCCAGCTTTTTTTTATGTAGGCTTGAGTGAAATGTAGTGCTTGACAGGACTGGTGATAAGAGAATTCCTGGCAATCCTTTCTGCTTTTCAGTGTTGGGAGCACAGAGAGCCAAACTTCAGAAGAGTTTTGGCTGGAAAACACAGGAAAGCGGCAGATTAGGATTCACTAAAATTTTTGCATTAGGTATGCAAGTCAGCAAGGATCCACAGGCAGGTAAATCCTTAATTCTGGGCTTTGTGATGCAGTAATGAGCAATCCAGCTCTTATCTGGTGCTGCTGTTGTTCTGATCTAGTTTACAGTAAGCAGTTTACCCCCTGAAATTTGGCTTCCTTTCTCTTATTGCACCTCATATGCATAAGATTTCCACTGTACTTGTGTTTTCCTGAGGGCACCAATCCAAATGAGTTCATGTCTACAATGAACTACTTCCTCCTCACAGAATAATCACGAACCCAACTTAGCAAGCAAATAAGGCAGGGAGAGCTGCTTTAAGGATCCCTTTTACAGACAGTAATCACGGAGGTGGTTCTGAGTGGAGGAATGCCAATCAGCCCCAGCACGAAACATCTCTCTTCAAATTCTCTTCATTGTATTCCTCTAACTTCTTAAAGCTGTTGCTGGATGAGGATGAGAACAAGAGTGGGAGTGAGAAGTTAGTAAAGAAAACCCGCAGTTCTGGAAGCAAATTTTCAAAATGACAGGAATGATGAAAAACTGAGCAGGTCACTTTTTCTTTTGCTTGTGCTCAGATCAGGTATTTGGTTGTTAATCGCAGTTTGTTTATATTTATATTGGCCCAGCCTGCTCAAAGTAGTGTTTAAACAGCTCTGGGTAGATTCTGCTGAGCAGCACCTTGTGGGGTTTGCACGGCCAGCCTTTTCAGAAGATAAACATCCATTTTCATTCGTCAATGAAAACATTTGTACCCTGTCTAACATCTGACTGAATGAGGTGAGTTGGACATAATCTGGTCTCGGTGTGTCCACCATCACTTCAGGCTCTGTTAACATCTACATAAGTATGGAACAAATCTCTATGACCTCAAATTTTGCTCTGTTTTCTGTATTTTCATGTTATTGCACTTATTCTTTGAGTTGTCTTCAAGCCTAAGCACTTCAGACCACGAGTTATGTGCTTATAACTCAGCACCCTCTGTGCTGTAGGGGCTGGGGCACTGACAGCGTGCAGCATCTTTGCTCTCTGAGGAACTGTGGAAGGCGGCCTCAAAACTTGCCCATGTAAGTTTATTGCCCAGTTTTCATTTTCAGGTCAGCAGTCTGGTATGTGGTAGGATCACTGAGGCCTGGCAAGTGTGACTCAGCTCTGAACTGGATGGGAATGGCAGGTTTGTGCTGGCTCAAAGGGAATTCATTCAGCCCTGAAGGACAACGAACACATGGGATCTCTGCTTTTGGGGTCTCTCCTGTTGCTGTTTGTCAGGTTCTGAAAAGTTACTGATCTTAGGGTGAAGCCCTTCTGTTCGTCTTACCCGCTTTCTTTTGAGAGGGGGGATTCATACGAATGCATTCTGCATTTCCTGTCAGAAATAAATCAAGATAGAAATTTACACCGTGTCAAATTTTATATAGAATTCCAATCAGTCTTCTAATTTCTGGGCTCCTTGGCTTACCTCTCCTTGTTCAACCTGTGTCAGTTACAGTTTTTCCTGCTAAGCTCCCATCTAAATCATCTTTCTTGCTTTGTCATCATGTCTTTGTTCCCTCTGTCCCGTGTTGTCTCATCCGTTGGTAGAGACTGAGTGCTTGCCTCACCAGTAAACCTCAGGGTTTTCTGAGAAACAGAAACACCTCTTTGGATTCACTGGAACGAATGGATCCCTCTAGCAAATGGATTTTGAATCCCTCAGACAGAGTAGTCTTAAGGTACTTCATTTTGTGGCTTGATGTTCAGTGACAGACCCTTAAACTAGAGGAAAGAGAGTTTGGAGAGTGTTCACTGGCAATTCACCTGAGAGATCAGCTTTAAAAAAAATTTACAAAATCACTTACTTCTATCAGAGCCTGATTCAAACTGTTTCAAACAGTGGAGTAAGTGGGAGAAAAAAAATGCTGAGCTACAAAACAAGCTGTAAACTTTCTGATTTTGGAAAGTTTCTGCTGTCACTGTTGTTGTAATCAAAACTGCCCTGAATAGATTTGGAGAGAGTTTCTACAGGAGTTAGAAAAAAATCCCCAAACATCCCCTGTTAGCTTTTAAAGCCAAGAGCTGCAGCTTGGTATTTGTTGTGGCTGTATTTTTGTGTCCTTTTCCCCTCTTCCTCTGTCCCTCCAGCTAAATTCTGGCCGAGTTCCGCAATGCGAGGAGGTTGTACCTGATTCTTTTGTGTTTCCTTGTGTACCTGAAACGTGTCATCTGTTTTTTCTCCGCTACTCCTACCGCTGCCTCTGATATTCCTCCTCTTCCAGGAAAGTCAATTATCTCATGACAGTCTGAATTTTGTCTTTTTTTGGGGACACCACATGCACGTTGTGCCGGCAGATCAGCAGGAGCCACCCGTGTGATGAGTGTTTGAACTGCATGAAAGGAGGTCATGAATTTTGCGAACACATAACCTTTCATTTGTGCAATAAGTTTGTAACTTCAGAAAACATCATCCTGCAAGTAATGTCTTCCTTGTTTTCTTACCTGTAAGATCATTCTGGTTCTTAATATTTTGTGCTCTTACTTTCCAGTTATCCTGTAACATTAGAGAGTTAGCTGTTGTGATAGAGCTGCAGGTAGTTGTGGGATTCATGTTTGGTCTGTAGAACTACCTTTTGCTAAGGAGGGAGGCTGGCATCTCTCTCAATGGAAATCAAACCTGAAAGCTCACCTCTGAGTAGAGGTGAGATTAAAAATATCCACTTTTAGACCAAATTTTACTGAGATTTGAAATATTCTTTAGCAATACTTTTGAAGAAAATAGAAGCATATTTGTGTACCTAGAGACTTGTTGTGTTTTATTTCATTTCCAAAATCTGCATCCTGGTTTACATTTCTTACTGTCCCGTATTCAAGCACATACAAATGATTTTTAAAAAAAAGGGGGGGAGTGGCTGCAGGAAATTCCCACTACAGACATTACAAAAGCTTTCAGGTAAGCAACTGCCAGGGTATGAAATAATAGGGTGAGATGAAGGAACAAATGACCCCTTGGTTTGATGGGTATCTTATTTAGGCACAGTGGGAAGTGAGGGATTTTTTTTTTTTTTTAATAGATGTAAAACCAAAGGAAATTTGCCTTTTTCTTTCCTTTCGATCTTTCCAGTATGTGAGGAAGGAGACTTTTGCTTTAGACATAGGTTTGGCAACTGCCCAAGAGATCTGAAAGTTTCATCTGAAAACAAAAATAAATGCCAGAGAGGCCAGTAAACTGTTGCTTTTCTTAAACCTGTCCTACATGGTTTTGATACCCTCCTGGGTGATCAGCAGTAGTGATGCTCAGATGAAGATAATGATGAGTATCACTATCAACAGTATAAACATAAGCCATGCTTTGTGATACCTAGAAATTGGATGACTTTCAAGAGAGGTGAGTTTTGTTTGTGCCCTTCAGATTTCAGAGAGGTTCCTTGTTGGAATTAGTCTGAGAATTTGTTCTTGTTATTAGAGCTGTCATCTGTTCTCCATATAAATATAACCTGGATTGTTCCAAAGTAAACTCGAGGAAGAGCTGTATTGGTTCTAACCAAGGGTAGATTGGTCCTCAAGCCCCTCAGAGGAAGAACAAAATGCTTCTGGTACCTCACAAGAGCCTTTAATCATTAGAAGCTGCTTCTAGACTATGGTGGTTAGTGACAAGCAACAAGATCATCTTCTAGGAATTTGTCTTTTTTTTTCTTTTTTTTTTTTTCTTTTTAAACCTTCACTGGCAAAGAGCTTTGCAACATAATTATGTGCTGTATGATCATTCTGTATCTGGCGCTTCGAGAATGAGAAAATCAGCTCCCTTCTCCCCACCTTGCAGTTTGGAGTGGACATAAGTACTAACCCCTCTGCTCTTATCAAAGCCTGTAAACTGTGCTTAAAGGGTCGAAAAATTTACTTGTGGGGTGGCAACTTGGCTTTTGAGCCAAACACTTTATTCCGCCAGAGCTGTGGGAACAGTGTGAGACTACAAAGTATGTACAGGGTGCTACCCCTGATCTCCTGCACGGTCTGTGCCTACTCAGTAACAGCCTGCAGTGCTACTGATTACTCTTCCCAGAGGAAAATGAGATTCCAGGGAGGTGTTGCCCCCCTGAATCCACAGGGCATATGGGTTTAGCACTAGGGGTACCCTTGTTATCATTTCAGAATGGACCATCCCCAGTGGTGTTGCTGGTACAACCATCAGTGATACAACTTAAACCTGATGCCCTTGTGATCTCTTAGTAACAAAGTATAACAGGAAAAATTGAAGTTTTATGTGTGGTTACATGATGCATTGAACAGGGTGTTTTTCCTCCATGAGGTGTACCTTGACATGTGATACATGCTAGCAGTTCTTATTCAATGCTGATTATCCATTTGTTCTGTTCCAGCTTCCTGATTTTTAATTCCTGTGCTTTCTTCCTCACAGGAAAGCAAGATGAACCATTTTAGCTATAAGTGAAAGAATGTCAAGTGTGAGAAAATGGGGTTCAGAGCTGCTGTAAAGTTAATGCCACAGTGGGGGGCTATGGGGGGATTTTCTTTGAGCTCTAATTGAAGCATCTCATTATTTTTCAAAACTATTCATGTTTGATCTAGGTTTGGAACTGACTTCCTACTATTTGCTACACCAAATCACATTTTGCTTATGCCAGAATTTGTTATATTTCCCAGCTCTCTTCTGTGTTGCCTGAGCCATCCTGTGTGATGGAGTTGCAGCTGCCTGCTAGAAAGTAAAGTGAAATATGTGTCTGTGTCTTGGGAGAAGGAACTGGCATGGACCCAATGCACTAAATCTCAGATGAGGCTTGTTCCTTTATTCTACTTCTCAGGCAGTTCCAGCACATGGGAGGGCCCTCTCATACCTGCATGTGCTTTTTCCCTACTCAGAGTGTGTTTTAGGGCAGGAGAGAAAATGGATGCCCTGGTCTGTGCACAGTTGAGTGGTTAAGAGTATAATATCCATTCCTGGATTTGTTTTTGCTTGTTCTCAGGTGATCTCTTCAGGATTTTCCCTGCTTTAGGATGTTTGTTGTATGTAGCTGGTGTTTAATGCTGGAGAGATCTGAATCATTCGCTCAGGGTAATTGATACTGACCTAATTACACAGATGAGTTTTTCACTGAAGTTTTTAATGGTACTTAATAATTAGAAGAGTTCTTCATTCCCCACATCTGTGATTCAGTCCTTTGCCTTTCGTGCCTCCAAACAACAAAGGCATTTCATGAAATTATCTCCCTGTTTATTTTGTGTTGGGCAACTCTCCGAGGCCCAGTGCCTCCTGCCCAGAGAATCAGCGGGAGTTTCTGCAGTTTAACCTCTCCATGGAGAGAACTGTGGTTGAATTCAGCGATGCTCTATTGTCCCTCATCTAAACCAGGAGAGGATATGGATGAACTCTGATCTCTGCAGGAGATTGCAGAGGTCAAACGGGGATAGGGAGACTCTCAGACCACAGCTGTGTCCATGGCTGTTGTGCACAGCGCAGCTGTTTGTTCAAGAAATCCTTAAGCCACATTTGCTACACTGGGATTTATTCTAGAGAAGATACATCTTTGTGTCCTACTTACATCCATCCCCAGAGTGTCTGTCTGGAGAGGAGGATCTTGCGTAATCTGGTAGAGTTGCTCTTTACCCTCCTAACCGATGAACATGCGGGGTTGTGTCCTGAGGTGCTGCAGTAAACAGGAGAAGCCCAAACGATAAAGTCATCACCTCTCCCAGTTTCACCAGGCTCAGAAAAGGGGTTAGAGGCCAGCATGGTTTCAGACCTACATTGCTCCTGTAATGAAGCAGTTGTGCACTTCCACCAGCAATCCAGCGGGGCGGGAATGCAGCTGCGCTCGCTCCCGTGCGGAGCAGCTGGAGCTCTATGGTTGGCTGGGCCTTGCCAAAATGACTTCCTATGCTCCTCTGCAGGGGAGAAGGGGAAGGAGGGGGGGATAAACACAGATTAAAAAAGCCTGGCACAGGAGTGTTTTTTGTAAATGAAGGGTCTGCCCTTCACTGAGGGGCAGCGAAGGTCATCAGAGCTGGAAGGATTTCACAGCCGATGGCAAACCTGGCAGAAACCTCGGCCCACTCCTGCATCCCAACAGAACACCCGATGAAAATCCTGGTGGAAAACTGATGCACAGAAATATTTGAGAGACTTTCCCCCCCGCCCCCTGGGTCTGTATCTTGTGAAGCACAGTGGTTTCAAAAACACCGTGGATAGCTTATTTCTAGAGACATGTTTACACCTTGCATATCTCTGGGGGCTAAACAGACACCAGAGCACCCGTGTTGGTGTAGTTCTGTGAGAGTGAGCAGATAAACATGGTGCTTCAGGGATGATGTTACTGTTTCTATCCCCAGAAGGGAGATGTGTGAAAGGAAAGGGCCCAAATTGTGCAAAAGAGAACAACCACCATTTCATTTAGTCACCCAGCATTTGTTTGAATAAACTAGTGCTGCTTTAACATTATATTAAACATCTCTCCCACCTACTGATTTATAAATTCCCCCTGAGCTTCTTCCTTTTACTTTTGGTCTGTTCTGAATATCGCAGTGTCTGGAATTTGTCTTTTATAATGATCTATAGCATGGCATGATGCCAGCCTCTACTCTAGGGAATTTTTGTTCATGTTAAGATTTGAAAATCTTTATAAACATACACTTGGAGGAAAAATAGTTTGGTATTTAAAAAACAGGATAAAGAGTTAGAAGAGCTCAAGTGCTCTTACCAGCTGTGTCATATCCTCTGAGGCTGCCATTTTTTGGGGCAAAAAAATGAAAACTGGGTTCTGTAACTCAGCTCCAGGATGTTTCCACACTGACTCATGGAGCTGCTGCAGAGGAAAAGAGCATCCGAGATGTGCTACATAAATATAGGTAATAACTCAGTGAACAATTTTTGTCCCTAACCTCTTGAGCACATGTTGGTACTTGATGTGAGAGTAAATATTTGAGAGAGGCACAGTTTTGAGAGGAGCCAAATGGTCTGTAACAGAAATTAGACCTCTGTTATTTGGACTGTCCTCCTCACCCACCGTCTTTGGTCCCAGGCAGGTGAGCATAAGACAGTTTCTTGCAGGAGCCAACATGATCGACAACATGTTCACACTGAACTGGAGGTGAGCAGTGGGATAGGACAGCTTGCTCATGAGGGGAAGTTTCTCAGGGTGGTGGTGATGAGGACATGGGCAGCCTGGGGAAGTTCAGAAGGAGCTGTGGGAGGCCAAGTGAAATGGGAGGTAGATGTAAAGGAGGAGGGGTGGAAGGTGACATGGTGAGGGAATAGGTGTCACCTGTTGCTGCTCTGGTGCAGGATCTTGGGGTTGCTGTAGGTAGGCTGGGAAGTGGTCAGAGCCAATTGCACACCAAACATGGTAAGGAAAGGGATAGAGTAAATCCATGATCCATCCATATTTTCAATACACACATGGTTTGGGTTTCCTTGTCTAAAAAGGACAGAAGAGAACTGCAAAAGGTACAGAAGGAGACCACAAGGATCCACCTGTGGCAGCTTCAGTCTGTGTGAGGTATTAAGTCTTGGATTTAGAAAGAAATTACTGAAGAAGGGCATGAGAGGGGATTACACAATCATGAGTATCCTGGAGAAGCAGGAAGCGAGGGTCTTCAACAAGAGCCAGCCAGAGCCACAAAGAAAAATGATGGTTTTTTTACACACAGCAGGGACTGGATTAATGGAGCAACCAGCCTGAGGAGTTTTGAGTGTTAAACATATATATGGGCTCAAGGGAAAACTGGGCAAGTACTTGAAAAAGGGAGTCAATGTCGGGAATGCAGTATTTGTGTGGCAGGTGTCCCTGAGCAGAAATCACACCTGGCTTAGAAAACACCTGAGCTGAAACCCACTGGAGGGAGGGGCAAATAACTTATGTAGTCATCTTCTTATTGCTCTTCCCTGTTCCTTTGTTAATAACTGCTGTTGGAGGTGCAGACAGGGCTGGGTGGACCATTGGCCTGACCTAGTGGTGATTCTGATGTTCTGACAACACCTTTAGAAGTGTTGTCAGTGTTGTTAGGAGCCAGCCCAAAAATCTTTGTTTCCTTAATATACAGAATTTCTAGCAATTGTCTGTGGTATAACATGCAAGAACATCAACTCTATAATAACTTCACAGAAGATAATTATTTTCCTCATTTTCACAACAAGCCATTGCATGTAGGCAGCAGTCATTTACTTTGTATTCTCTGTTGCTGTCAAATATGCTGAGTTGGAAGGGACCATCAGGATCATTGAACCCAACATCCCAAGAATCCCACCGAGTGCCTGAGAATGTTGTCCAAATGCTTCTTGAACTCTGCCAGGCCTGGTGCTGTGACCACTTCCCTGGGGAGCCTGTTCCAGTGCCCAACCACCCTCTGGGTGAAAAACATTTTCCTGATATCCCACGTAAACCTCTCCTGACTCAGCTTCATGCTATTTCCTCAAGTCCTGTCACTGGTCACAAGAGTGAAGAGATCAGTGCCTGCCCCTCCACTTCCCCTCATGAGGAAGTTGTAAATGCAATGAGGTCTCCCCTTGGTCTCCTCCAGGCTGAACAAACCAAGTGACCTCAGCTGCTCCTCATAAGGCTTCTCCTCCAGACCCTTCACCATCTTTAGGGCCCTCCTTTGGATGCTCTCTGATAGATTAATGTCTTTTTTATATTGTGGTACCCAAAACTGCACACAGGACTCGAGGTGAGGCTGCCTCAGTGCAGAGCAGAGCAGGACAAAACAATTGGGCTGTCCTTTGACCGGCTGTCATGAAGCTCCCCTGAATGACAGTTCTAAAGCTCAGGCTTTTGAAGCAAGAGTAACTCTGGCTCTGCAGACAACTTGCCAACTTCTTGAGTGAGATGAAGTGAGCAGAGAAGGAGAGGAAGCTGGTGTCAGTGGTGGCTTTGCTCAGTGCTTACATTTCTACTGTTAACCTAATACTCGAGGTTTACATCAGTAGTGCTTTGGTTCTCATTCCTTCCTTCCACTGTACATTTGGGGAAAGTAGTAAATGCCATTTCTCAACTGGTTTTGTTGGCTGTGTAACCACCTGGGAAGAAAAGGCCACTTGGAATGGGGAGGTATTTTGCTCCAGTGCCTGGAGGGATGGCATGGCATGGCATGGCATGGCATGGGCAAGCTGCTCTCCCCCACAGCAATGCTCCTCACTTCTCACACGGGCTTCCGCTGCTCTGTCCATCCATGTCCATATCCACTGACTGCTGGAGTGCCTGCTGTTCTGGATGCTGATGTTTGGGCTTGGGCAGACACCCCAGCTTACACTCACTTCACATCATGGATGAGTCTTCATTGGAATGAGTGCCTGCTCAATGAGGAAAGTTAAGATGGGTTTATCTGTGGCTGCACAACACAAACCCAGCTGGGGATGAGCCACCAGCAAGAGTGTGGGGAGGCCAACAAGGAGGGACCTGGCAGAGAAACCAGCCTGGGAGAGCGAGGGAAGGCTGGGAGTGAAGAGGTTTGTGTGATATAAAGTGTATCTCTCTTGCTAGAGGGTTTTACAGAGCGGCTGAAGGCAAGGGAAGGTATTTGAGTCTGTTGGAGGTAACCTGAGTGCTCTATGCTGAGTTTTTTGCAGATGTGTTCAGATACAGGTTGTCTTCCAAACCAGCACTACCCTGACTGAGCACTTACATGGGAGGGACATTGTCCCCAAGTGCTCGTGCAGTGGCAGCCAAGGGTTTTGCCTGGCAGCTCCCATCCCAGTGGAGCTGGGAGCTGATTCAGGCTGGCGGGGCAGGGACAGGCACTGTAGGCTTTGATCCTCACCAAAGCCAGGGTGATGTGGGCAAAACAAAGCCTCAGGGGGGCTTTAAGTCTCAAAGAACACATTTGAATAAATTATTTCAACATCTGACTGTTCCTAAACCCTCCCCCTCCAACCAATGGTGTCAGTAAAGTTTGGATTTGAGATTGAAAGTCTTTACATATAAAGAAAATTCCTATCTTCTGATTTTGCTCTATTAGGGCAAAATGCTGCACAGACAATCCTATTTACAGGCGTGAGGCAGCTGCTTTTCATTAGGATCCTTTGCCATAAGCCTGGCTGTCAAACTACTTCTGCAATTAAAGAAAGACTATTTCAGCCCCTCTGCTCCATGGCCAGCAGGCTGCCAGGGCAACCGTGGCAGTGGGGGAACCATTTTCATCCAGATTAAGGCTGGTGACCCCAAAGCCTTGTACCCCAAAGCCTTGTACAAATAAGCTCCACAACACCCAGCTGAGCACAAATGATCCACCAGGGGGGATTTTTGATGGCTGCTGGTGGCTAAGAAACACCAGCCAGTGTCATCAGGGGATGTAAGGTCCTCTTTTACGGCAAAGAGACCTATTTGTTGAAAATACATATAAATGAATTACCAGATGAATTGGGTCCTGCAGAGTTATATCTCTTGCACAGGGTCCTCCTTGGTGCAGCGTGGGTGGTTGATAGGAGCAGACTCCCCTGTGGCAGCAGAGGCACTCACAGCCCAATTGTTTCAGACAGACCCAGAGAAGTGGCAACCAAGTTACCATTTGACAAATCCCCTTTCCAAGCATACCTCTTACTGACTTCTTTAAAACTTAATTTTAATTTTCAGAGCCATGAAGGGCTGCAATATTTGCTCAGCCTATTTTTTTAACCAACCATCCATCATTCTGGTTTACTGCAGGTGGGATTTTTCTCCTTGGCTTATGAGTTGCTGTAGCTGCTGGCAGTTGTTCAGCTAATGCAAGCTGTTGTTCAACTGGGTTTTTGCTCCCAAGCTCCTTCCCAGCCCTTCCAGCCAGGAGAGTGGGGAAGTATCACACACGGACACAGGCCAGCTCTTTGGCGTGACAGCTGTTTCTAACATCTGGATTCCTTCATGTGAGCTCATTAGCCAGAAGTAAAAGAGAGTTCAGGCTGAAGGGAGATGAATTTCCCCTTAGATAGCTCTTTTAGTCTGTTCTTTGAGGACATTCATGTTACTGGCATAGTCATTTGAACATCCAGCTGGAGGAATTGGATGTTTTTCTGATCTTCTCTCAAAGAGCTGATGGCTGCTGCCAGCATGGACCCAGTCATCACCCCTCTGAGCCTGCACAAACCATCTGGAATTTAGACCTTTCAGGCTGAGCTCATGTCTGCCCCGAAATCAGGCAGGGTTTTGCCACGGGCTTTGTTGTATAGCCTCACTGCCTGCAACAGGTTACTTCTGAGCAGCCCATTCCCCAGGGGACTTCCACCAAAATATCTGGCTTTTTTCTGAAGCCGGAGGCATCATGGCTCCTGTCTGGATGATTTTGAAAGAGGTGCTGCCAGGCACAATATTTGGGAGCCCTTTGCTCCCTACACGGAGCAGTAAAAAAAATCCATCTCTTTTATTGCTTTTGCTGCTGTGATCCCCCAGTGGCTTCATGGCGTGGATGTACAGAGCAGAGTTTCCTGCAGCCTTTCAGAGCTAGGATTCGTCCTCATTTTTATGATTTGTTTGTTGGATTTTCAACATTTGTCTTCACTTCTCCTCTGTGCGAGAGTCTTTAGCAAGAGCAGGAAGTGGTAGCTCTGTACCAGGCATCATGCTCCAGAACCACGTGCAAGTAGTGGCAGTAGAGGAAAAAGTGGTGGTGTGTTCTTCAGTCAGACTTCGACACTGTTTCCTAGACCACTTCCTGGCTACATCATCCTCACAGCACCAGTTTCTTTGCTAGCACCATGGGGGGTTTCCCTGCAACCCCTGCTGCCTTCCTCCAGCACGTTTCAGTCCCAGATTTGGTAGGTGCCCAGTGAAGTCAGCAGCAGCACGTTGGAATTGAAACTTTTCCCGTGCTGAGAGTTGCAAGGCAACAGCGCTGCCAGACTCCTGGAGGCTGCTGACTGTGGTGGGGCCGAGGGAGAGGGGAAGAGAGGGGTTTGTCAGCCCAGACAAAGCATGTTTGAATGCATCTGGTGTGGGCAAGCACCGCGTGTTGGCTCACTGACTCTGGCCATGCATGTCTGCATGTGGAGCAATGAACATCCCCCGCAGAACTCACCACCAGCCTTCAGGCACTGCCACCAGCTCAGGGCACATGTCTGGTCGAGGTTTCAGCAATCTGATCCCATGCTTCCTACCCAGTAGAGGTATCAGAAGCAAGGGTGTATGTAACAGACCTTGCTGAGAAGATGGGGTGAGTATTACCCCAGGGAAAATGGGGAGCTTGTCTAACCAGGGCTGTGCAGATCTATCCAGGGCTTTGGGAAAATCCCTCTTCTAGGACCTCACCTTCATGGCATGTTTTGCCAGGACACCAGGGAGGCTTGCCAGCCCTATGCAGAGCTGTGATGGGTCAGTCCCTTTGCAGACCCAGGTCACGCTGGCTTGGAACAGAGACAACTCAATGCAAAGAGCAGTCTGCACTGAACCTGTGTCAGCATCAGGACAGGACTTTTGCAGCAATCCATTGACACCCAGTCATTCCCCAGCAGACAGGGAGTAAATCACATCAATCAGCGACCACAGCCTTAGTGGCATCTGGTTTGCATATTTTTTTTCCAGGTGTTTAATTTTTTTTTTTTAATAGAGAGAACAGGATCCCCCTCCCTTGCCCCCAGCTGTGCAATAATGAACCAACATGGAGAGGAACTGCAAAGGGTTGTAGTCACCTCACACCCACTCTGTGCTGTCACAAGAAGGTGGCTGTGAGGGACAGAGGGTCTGCTGCTGAAAAATCAAGTTTCTCAGCACATGGATCTATGTCTGTACAGTCATCCTGAAAGTTTGGGGTGGGTGCCAATGCATCTGTTCCCTGGGCACCACTGTGCTGACATCACATCACCACCAGGCCAGGCTATGCTGTTTTGGGGCAGAAGAGAGTAATATAGTGAGTTCTTTTGCTAGGCTGGGAAAGTCCCTAAGACACTGGGCTTTCCCCACGTCTGTGATGCCGACACAGAGACACAAGGCTGCATCTTACCCACCCCAGCAAACTCCCCCAGAGGTGATGGGAGCCAGTATAGCAGCGAGCCAGGTGGGAAATACTAGTTTTTGTTATTGGCTCCTGAAATGTAGTCCCTAAAGAGGGAACTGCTGGTTAGACTGTTGCTGGCATCTCTTTTGGTGTTGCTGCTGCTTTTTGAGGGAAAACAGATGGGAACAAGAGAGACTGGACCCACCTGAGCAGGGTGGCTGCCTGGGGAGGAAGATGGCCCCTATGGATGGGGATTTGGATGGAAAACTCCTCCAGCACCATTGCCACCCCGGGGGACTCTGAACGAGTCCCTTCTGCTGCCTGTGGTGGCTGAAAACAGCAATTACCAGCAGAATAACAAGCCCAGCTGCCTCCTGGGGGCTCATTGCTCTCAAGTGGTTCCATTAGCCCTTGCTTGCATAAAGGATAATGCCACTCTCATCCTGGCTGCATTGGTCTTATTTTCATTTCTTCCCAGCGAAGCACCACTGCAGGATCACTGGAAAAGGAGGGGATGCGGGAGCTCTGTCCAGGTGCCTGGTGGTTCAGAGGTGCTTTCCCACCACGGCTGCTGGGAAACAGAGCCCCATGGTTAGTTTTGTGCCCAGCCAGCGTGTGAGTAAAAATATGAGTCATGATCCCACAGCCCGTCAAATTGCTTTGGTCGCCCTGTTTCAGGCAGTCATTATTGATTATTTTTAGCTGTAAAAGGGGGCAGGGAGGAATGAGCTCGGACACGGCTCCCTGCTGCTATTTCAGAGGATTTGTTAGGTTTGCAGCTGACTATTGAGAGATTAATAGACAAACCCCAACCACTTCGGTATTGTCTGCTCTTTATTTTTAATATAAATCAGTTTTGCAGTGGTTTGCAGGACACAAAGCTGCCTGCAGCCTGGGTTTCCTCCCACCAGAATCCGTGGCCTGGCTGGGTGTGGGGCATCATTGCCACAGGGTTTTTGTTCTGCCTTTTCTTCCTGCTGCTGAGGATGTGCAGAAGGTGGCAACTGTTCCAGGAATGGGATGAACCTGCCCATGCCCTACAGTATGCAAGTCCTCCCAGGTCCTCTAGAGCTGTTCCTCCCAAGTGAGCCTGGCTTTGGAATCTTATGGTGTCAAAGAGATGGCCATCAACCCTCTTGCCTGTCTGCTCTGAGGCAGAAGGGCAATGTCTGCCCCTGCCAGGAGGGACTAGAGGGCATAAATCCCTGGCTGTGGTGACGGCTGCTCTGTCCCTCTCATCACCAGGTGAACCACCTCTAAACCCACCTTTCATCTTTTTCGGTTGCAAGCAGCTTTCCTGGACCTGCCGGGCAGCAGCTGTGGCTGCTATGAGTCCTTATGTTGAAGGAGCAAGAAAAGTCACCCTGCAAAGAAAAAAAGAAAGAGCAGGGATGTTTTTCCTGCCTTGCTAATGAGCTGAAGTGGCACAGCAAAGTGTCAAATGCTCTCTCTGGCAGCAGGATGCACCTGATGAGTTCCCTGTTGCAGGATAATCACATGGGGAAAAAATTAGTGCCAACACCTGAGGATGCCCTCATGGGCTAAACAAGATGTTGCAACGTGGTTGTTCGACTTCTTGATGGGTTTAATTTTGGGGGTTTTTTTTAGCAGTACTGGTTTTTAGCTGGATTTCTCCTTTCCAGCTGCAGTAGGAGCCAACTGCAGGTGTTGGTACAACCGGTTTTGCTCCTCTGGGGAGCAGGAGCATCCTTTGAGGTGAGGTGGGAGGTCAGAAGTGGGTCAGGACCAGCAGCTCTTGTTTTGTGGATGCAGTAGTGGGTCTAACCAAGCCTGCCACAGCTCAGTTGTGGAAAAGACAGCAGTGGGAATCTTTAAGTCAAGTTGATATGGATCCCATAGCATTCTCCCACTGAAGTTAAATGATAGTGTCCATGGGCTCCCAGATTGAGATAAAGAAGGAAGGTGCCTCGAAGGCTTCAGAAAGCCCAGAGAAAAAATATTTTATCCCTCCCATGCTACTCCTCACAAATCTTGCAGGTGTACAATCTGTGCTATTAGTCTATACAAATCCCACAAAATGCAAAGTTTAAACTATATATCAGTTTTATTAACAATATTACAGTTCACCATCAACATGGGTAAAACACACCATGATAAGCTGGAGCATGATGTCATCACTCATTTATAACATCCCTGAGAATGATCCAGAGGATTAGAAGCTGAATCAATGAGGAGCAACTAGTGATCAAGGAAAGCCAGCTCCCTATTTAAGGAAAACACCAGGTCCTGAGAAATGCCTTACATTTAATTATATCTAAAAGCATAATTGCATCTTTGTCCCCAGCAGAACTAAAATCAATCTGGCTAATGAGTGACACAAAGAAATGGGACTTAACCTGATGCTTATCTCTGGTCACTAAATACAGGGATCTCTTTCTACATAATGTATATATAAATATTAAAGCAGCCCTTGCAAGAAGAGTCCTTGTCAGCTCACTCAGAAAGATGGAGCTGTTGAGATGGGCACCCTGGATGAGTCCCTGGAATTTCACTGGGAATTTTGCTAAGGTCTAAACAATAACACAACTTTTGAAACCTGCTTAAAAAAAGACTTCATCAGTGATGTTATAATTTTTCCTAAAAAATATTTTCATCTTTGATAAAAAAATGTTTGTTTTGCAGCAGCTTTTAGCTGTCATCTATGTTACCCTTTATTTTGGGACTTAGTTATCCTAGTTAGTGAGCCAATGAGCAAATCCTAATTTCTCATCCTCTTTTAATTCTTCCCACTCACTTTTGGTGCGTAAGAGAATCATGAATAAGCAACAGAAAAAATGAAAGTGTTCAGTTACTTTGATTTCCTAAGAAAGAAAAGAAAAGTAACTCCAGCCCAGTGTGACTTTTGCTTTTTCTTTATTCAGCAATGCAATCACTAGAGGGAGGCAGATGGTAAATTTATCTCTCCTAAGCTCTCAGGCAGTCTATGGTGCCTCTACAAATGACAGCAGAGGAGTTGTAAGTAGGAGCTCCTAGTACATCATACTGCCCTGGGGGGGAAATTTGAGCATTTGCTGAAATCAGCTTAATTTTGTTGACTGTCCACACTGGCAGCCCCCAGGGTGGCTGTGTCCCTCTTAGCAGCTGTGGCCAGCCCTGGTGCCTTGGCAGCCTGCGGAGCTGCTTGGCTGCTGAAGGTCATGTTGAGTCCCTCAGCTCATCCTGGGAAAGATTCAATCCCATCCCAAGAAATCAGGAGTGCAGGAGCTGGTAGAAAGGCTGAGACATGCAATTAGGGTTTTTTTGGCCCCGTGGTGCAGAGTTTGTGCAACTTGGCACAGGGCCAGCATGAACATGCCCACCAGCTCTTCCCCAAAAGATAATCTTGGGCCAGGTGTGCCCACAATAAGTAAGAATCAGCAACTGCTGAGCATGAGGATTCAGTCAAAAGGGCCAAACGTCCTAATGGGTAATTTATGTTTTTACAGAAATAGGCTAAAACTCAAAGAATTGCTACCAACCAACCAAAAAACTCCCCTGCACATTAAAATTCCTCACTCAAATACTTACATATCAGCAAATAAAAAATAAACGTGGCCTTACGATTTATTTCACCATCTCTGCTGTACCGTCTGTTAAGCTAATATGAAGCAAATGCTCCTGTTCTCCTTGTAAACCAGATGATACCCTGGGGACCTCCCTGCTTTGCAGCAGGGTCCCCATCACATGACATGTTTATCCAGCTGTGTGCTGGACATGTTGTCCAGAGGGATCCTGTGAGAAATGGTATCAAAAGCTTTATAGAAATCCAAGAAGATTATATCAACTGTCTTCCTTGGATCAAGCAGGTGGGTTACCTTGTCTTAAAAGGAAATTAGGTTTGACAAGCAGGATTTTCCCCTCATGAAGCCGTGCCGGCTGTGACTAATGACTGTGTTGTCCTTCAGGTATTTGTCAATACCTCCCAGAATAATCTTCTCCATAATTTTCCAGTCACTGAAGTGAGACTGACAGGCCTGTAGTTTCCAGGGTCATCCTTCTTGCCCTTCTTGAAAACTGGGACAATGTTAGCCAGCTTCCAGTCAGCTGGGACCTCTCCAGATTCCCAAGACAGTTCAAAAATCAAGAGAGGCCTCACAATGACACCAGACTGCTCTTTGAGTATTTTCATATGAATCCCATCAGGCCCCATAGACTTATGAGGGTCGACCTGGAGCAGCAGATCAGGGTCAACTTGGAGTTTATCATTCTCACTGGAATGGTCCTCCAGCTCAGGAAACTGGGACCCCCTTAGTTTGTTATCAGTGTTAGAGACAAAGAATGCATTAAACATCTTTGCCTTGTCTATATCCCTGTTTGTGAGGTGATCATCCTCACCCTGTAACAGGCTGCATTGCCTTTTCCTATTAATGTATTTTAAAAACCTCTTTTTATTGTCCCCCAGATTGCTAGCCAGCTTCAAATTCCAACTGAGCCTTGGCTGCACGAATCTTCTCCCTGCAGTGGAGAACAGCATCTCTGTATTCCTCTCACATCACCTGACCTTGCTTCCACTAGGCATGCATACACCTTTCATTTTTGCCACAGTTCCAGAAGAAGATCCCTGCTCAGCCAAGACAGCCTTCTGCCTTGTCTGCTTGATTTCCAATATTTGGGAATTGCCTGCTCCTGTGCCCTTAGGAAGTGGTGCCTAAAAAGTGACCAGCATTCATGGACCCCAGCACTGACAGACTCCAACACCCTCAAAAGCGTTTTCCCAGGGGACCTTACTCACTAGTTCCCTGAGCAGCCTGAAGTCTGCTCTCCTCGTGTCCAGGATTGAGGTTTTGCTGACACTTTTCCTCCTGTCAACAGAGATTTTAAACTCCATTGCTTCATGATCACTGTGGCCAAAGTGACCTTCAATCACCACTTCACTCATGGGACACTCTCTTAACAAGCAACAAATCAAGGAGGGCATCTTTCCTAGTCAGCTCTCTTAGTAGTTGTACCATTAAATTATCATCCAGGAGTTTTAGGAATCTTTAGAACCTGTTTGTGCCAGCTGTGTGGTGTTCTCAGTTAACATCTGGCAGGTTGAAGTTCCCCATGAGGACAAGGACTCCATATCTGGAGGGATTCAAAAGTTGTGCAGATGTGGCGCTCAGGGACATGCTTCAGTGGTGGACTTGTCAGTGTAGAGTTAGTGGTTGGACTCGATGACCTTGGAGTGTTTTTCCAAGATTCTGTGTTTTTATGATAAGTGTGGAAGGGGTTTTGCAGGTCTGTCCACACCTGCCGTAGGACTGCAAGAGGGTTTAGGATCAGTTTGAACATGTGTAGTTACAGACAGATGGCTGTGGGAGGAAGAGCTTTGTCCTGCTGCAAGAATGACAGGCTCTCACTGCCCTTTTGGTCATTGGTACTGCACTGGGATGGGCGGAAAAGCTTAAAAACTGGGAGCTGGGATGCGGTTGCTTGCTGAAAACCCAGGTGACTGGGACGGTCTGATGCACTGCTTGTTTTGACCCACATAAAACCCATGGGTGTATTTGTCCCTGAACACCCATCAGCCTGTCAAGCTGTGATGACTAGAAGAAAAAAAGGAATTTATCATTTTATTTTGCTAAGTGATGATTGACGTTTTAAAGGGAATATTGTCAAAGCCATGTGTCAAGCAGCCTGACTGCCTAATCTGTGTGGCCCCTAATGACAAGTTAGACTATTACAACTGAAAGAATTTTAAGTATCTAATAATTTATACATCATCACCCAGGCTATTTGCTTTCCACCCTTCAGTAAGTGTAGATGAGGAGAGAAGGTGCTTGTATTTCAAGGCAGTTTCACCTTTTTTCGCTCAGTCCTGCATCAGGATGGTGCAGCCCTGGGGAAAATCACAGCCTTCAGCAGAAAAGCTAGTTAAAATGTTGTGATGAAAACACTCACTTTTACATTGGGGCTTTTTTTTGTCCCCTTCAGTAATTGAATATTTTTTTCTTTTTTAAGACAGCAAACACCTTCTGTGTCATGTTGGGGGGGTCAGCATCTCTTTAATTCCAGGTTATAGCATTATGTGTTATAAATGGACAAATGCCTTCTCACCCAAACACCCAGCAAGGAAAGAATACTTGCACAGCAAATTGAAAGGGCAAGTATGTCCCTAACAAGTGACAGCTGGCCTCATTTCTTTGATTGGCTATTTACTGTCACAGGTGTAGCAGGGCCATATATGAGTGAGTGGGTGCCAGGCCACCCCCTCCACTGTGGGGATGTGTTTTGGAGAGAGGCTGGGAAAGGTGGTGATCCCACATTTGCTCTGCCTGGTTGATTATTTTAGGGAGGGGAGAGTTGGGGGTTTTTTCTCTTTTTTGTGGTCTCGTTTCAATGTTGTGCTTCTGGTAAACTTCTGCCATGAAGCCTTTGCCCTCCCTGTTTCTTCTTGCCCTGCTCCTGGTGCTTGCTCCTGCTCCTGGGGTGTGGGGGCCAGCTGCTGGTGGGCAGGCTCCAAGGGTGATGCTGAGATCCTACTCTGATGCTGCTGATGCTGCCCCAGGGGTGAGTATGGGAAGAGCGGACTCAGTTGCCTGGAGGAAACTCCCTTCTTGGGTGCAGTGTCCTGCCTGCTTACAAATCCTTCTCTCCTCTGTGTGGCCTCTATGGATTAAAGCACAGCTGGGCTTTCTTTGCTGTGTTTTGGGAAAGTTTTGTATTGGCTGTGGTCTGACAGTGTAAACTGGGCAATGCTTCTGGATGTAGGGAGGGGTGAAGATTTATTATCACATGGAATAAACAAGGTGGCCTTGGGGCTTGGTCCACGTGCAGGCAAAACCTCAATCAACCATGGTGGATTTGGTGCTCCCTTCCCCTCGGGCTTGAATTGGCATTTCTCTGAGCAGCATTATAAGCATGGGCAGTGGTACTTGGATCTGCAACAGGACTCTCTCTTCTTTATAGGCACAGGGATCCTCTCAGGAATATTGGAAGTTTAAACCAGGTAAGAGTTAATTCTCAGACTAATCTTTTTTTCTACCCAGAACTTGTTGGGTACCTCAAGCCAACAATAAGTGATATGGAAAGTCAGGAACAACAACCCACCCCTGGGGTGGTATGGAGAGGGAAGGGGATGTGGCTGATAAGTACTGGGTGCTGGGGTGAGGAAAAATCAGTGCTAGTGTGGGAGAGAACCTTTGCCACTGTCCTGTGGCTGCCAAATCCCTACCACAGGGCAGGTCCTGGAGGCAGAAGCAATGCACTGCAGTAATTAAAACAAGTAGCAAAAGTTCAACCCAAACTTCAATTGTGCTCCTGTAGGGTAAACCTGTTCTGAACCTGTGACTCTTCTAGGTTTGAGATGGTGTATTTGGAAAACACTGTATTTCTTCCTGCTTAAGGGAAGGCGCTTCACACTTTGACAAGATACTAATGTTGCTTATCCTACTGAGGCTTTAAGGGCTTCTGGCTTGGCTGAGCCCTTTAAAGCAAAGAGATTGAAAACACCTTCAGGAGAGCTTTATCTCCCATCTCTGTGTATAAACAACAAACATCACCTGTGTGTTGAAACCAAATGTAACAGTGCACTCGCTGCTTTTGTAACTCACCCAGGTGTGGCAATTCCCTGAGCCTTTAGCTTTGATCCCTATTAAATAGCCTAACCCTGCAGATGAGAATCTGCCTCCCTGGGACAAATGGCACCCACTGTGTGGCTGTGCTGGGACTTCTGTGCTGCTGCATGGCTGTGGCAGGGGGGCCTTAAAGTGTGAGTGTGCCCAGCTCTGGGGTGGTAGCACTGAGGGTACAGCCTGGCTCCACACGGAGCAGGAGCTGATGGTGGCAGCTAGGGCTTCTCCAGCTTTCCAAGCACTCTGGAGTGGCACACACAGGTGGGGCGAGCACTGATGGGGGCAAAAGTTTGGGGTGGGTTTCTGGCGGGTGTGGATGGAAACAGCCACTTGGGCTGGAAGGGTTGGCAGTTTTAGGCACACCCCAGGCTGGTGCGTGAGTGCACACTCAAGTGGCCTCGACCCCCGGGCCTGACACAGAGTCACTTGCACATTCTTCTACTGATGGATTTGCATGTTGATTGGCAAATGGGAGCAGGAGGCAGCAAAATGGGGAGAAGAGTGACCTTTAAAATAATTTCTGCTAATAAGGACTGGTAACTCTGGAACGGGGAATGGGGGAAAGCTTCGTTGTTGCTTCTTGTCTTCCAGAGCCAGAGTCTCCCTGGATATTGGCATATGTGCCTATAAGAAGCTGCCATAGAGTTCTGAAGGACAAGTATGGGGAGTTTTTTCCTCCAGCATACCGTGGTGATTTCCCCGTAAGCTTTTGGTGCAACTGGACAATCTGGGCAGGCTCCAGAAAGCATATAATAATTTATATTCAAGGCTTTAACGCTAAGGAGGACTGCAACAAAAATGAGGATAAAATTCTGTTTGAAGGAGTTTCTTCACTGGTGGAAAACAGTGTTGTTTATTCTTGCTGGAGAAAGGAGATGCACGTTTTTGCCACCTTTGCTCAGGCTGTCCATGTTGTGTTGCTGAAGAGGTACTTGCCAAACTGCAGAGATGCACAGTTTAAAGGGAAATACTACATCTTCCAAGACCAGGAAGGTGAATCTTCCTCCAAAGATGATGGGATTTCTGAAACTCCTGCTCCAAAACTACCAAAGCAAGACAATGTTTTTCAGTCTGGCTGTGTTGAAAACCTTAGAAATGTGCTGGGCTTGGCAGCCACATGTAGCACCAGGAGCCTTGGCAAGACCACAGTGCTAAGTGGTGAGCTGATGCAGGAAAGAGGGATCACTCTGGATACTATGGCTGTGGAAAGTCCTATTGAGCTTATTCCACGTGAACATGCAAAGACACTGCTTCTGGAAACAAAAGCTCCTGGTGAGCTGGGGTCTGAGCTGCCAGGGGTTCAGGAAGCTCAAGGCACAGGAACACCTGAGGGTATAATCCCCACTGCAGCACAGGATAGCTGGGGGCAGAGTCCCTCTGTGAGTGGGGACATCACTGTGGATTTTGGTTATATGCACAGGCTTTCAAGTGTGCATTTGAAAACTCCTTTGCTCGGTGCCTTGCACGTGGCAGAACCTCTCTTGCAGCCAGCAGGTGTGAGTCTGGAGGACAGCCAGTCTGTCCTGAGCGCTACCTTGAAGCCAAAAGGTCTGGGTGACCTACAATTTACTATTAAACCAACACGCACAAGTTGCCTGGACTTGGCTGCATGCTCACAGTCTGTGTCCCCTGGCAGAGGGGAAAGCCAAGAAAGCACAGGTACCACCAGGAACCAGCAGCTCAGCACAGTCAGCTTGGAGAAGGGTGAGAACCATCCCCAGCTGAGCATCCCAGCTGATGGCCCAGCGAGCAGTGAGGCCGAGGGCCTTGCGCAGGGCCTGACACCCAGCCTGAGCAGCCACTATGAAGTGGTAAACAAGGACCACTTGCATCTGCTACCTGAGAGAAGCTTGAGCTGCCAAAGCAGTTTAAGGCACTTGTCCATACCTAAATCTGAGCTGGGAACAACTGGCCTCCAACATACAAAGCTCATGGATATTTCCCTGCTGGAAAGCTCTAGGGGAGTTGGTGTGGGACTTCCTCTGCCCAAGGGCCGTGTGAGCAGTGGCTCTGGGGTGGCACCAGCTTCCCTGTCTGACAGCTGGGGGGTGAGGAGAGAGGAGCACATGGTGCCTGTGCAGCATCAGGACACAGCTGCTAGTGACAAACTGGCTCCTGCCTCCCTCCTTGGGGGATGTAAAATGCAGAAAACCACAGAAGCTCTTCGAGTGGGTGCAGGACAGCAGAGAACTGCCTCCTTTAGCACCACTCCTGCACACCCTGATCTTCCTGCAGCTCCATGGGGAGGAACACTATCAAGAGACCAAACGCCTTGGGATCCCTCTGATGTATCCAGAAACACCCAGATGCCAGAAGGACAGCAACGGAAACACGCTGGTAGGTTTTTCAGTACTCTGAATTTTGATGTAGCCCATCTTCAGAAGGCCAAGGCTGTGTTTTTCACCTGCAATCTCCACCTGGCCATCATAACCTGTTCTCTGGGGAGAAGTGTGGTGGGTTGACCCTTTCTGGACACCAGGTGCCCACCAGAGCTGCTCTCACTCCCCTGCTCAGTGGGACAGGGGAGAAAAAGTATGACGAAAGGCTGGTGGGTTGAGATAAGGATGGGGAGAGATCTCTTGCCTGTTACTGTCATGGGCAAACCAGACTCAACTCGGGGAAATCAGTTTAATTTATTATCAATTGTATCAGTAGGATAATGAGAAATCAAACCAAATCTTAAAAACAGCTTTCCCACATCCCTCCCTTTTTCCCAGGCTCAACTTCCCTCCTGGTTTCTCTACCTCCTCCCCTGACCTGAGAGGTGCAGGGGGACAGGGAATGGTGGCTGTGGTCACTCCATTACACATTGTCTCTGCTGCTCTGTCCTCCTCAGAGGGAGGACTCCTCATACTCTGCCCCTGCTCCAGTGTCAATCCCTTCAAAGGAGTGCAGTCCTTCAAGAACAGTCTGCTCCAATATGGGTCTGCTGTGGGATTGCAAACCTGCTCCACTGTGGGCTCCCCCCTCCACAGGGCCACAGGTGCTGCCAGCAGCCTGCACCAGCACAGGCTTCCCATGGGGCTACAGCCTCCACTGGGCATTAGCTCTCATGGGGGTTTCTCCAGGGGCTGCAGGGGCACAGCTGCCCCTCCATGGGCTGCAGCTGAACCTCTGCTCTAGTGCCTGGAGCCCCTCCTTCCCCTCTTTCTGCACTGACTTTGGTGTCTGCAGAGTTGTTTCTCTCACACAGTCCACTCCTTCCTTCTGGTTGCTGTTGTGCACCAGATTTTTTTCCCCTACTTAATTGTGTTATTCTCGAGGTGCTGCCACCATTGATGATGAGCTTGGCTTTGGCCAGTGGTGAGTCCATCTTGGAGCTGGCTGGCATTGGCTCTGCTTTGTGCAGCCCCTCATAGAAGCTCAGCTCCAATTGTAGAGTGGATATGTAGCTCCAGGGGCTGAAACTGTAGAGATCTTGCAGCAGGAGAGGGTCTGAAATGGTGCCTCTTCTATGGCAATTTGCAGTGCTCCTGGAAGTGTGATATCCATGTTGTCTTGGTGCATATAATGACCTTTGATTACATGTTTCTTTTCTGTGTTTCTGATGTGTCAGAGCTGGGACCCCCCTGGGCAATGGAGTACTTTCCCCTCAGGAGCTGCCATCTCATCTTTCGGGATGGGTCTGGGGTGTTTTACCTTCCACTGCATTCTGACATTAAAACCAACATCTGGTGCAACTGGACCATCTGGGCAGGCCCCCAGAAGCACATTGTCATCTATGTCCAGGGATTTGAGGGGAGTGGCGGCTGTGGCAGCAACCAGGACAAGATCATCTTCCAGGGGGTTTCATCAAGTGTGGAAACCAAAGTGGTGTATGCCTGCCACAACCGAGGCACTCTGGTCTTTGCTACGCAAGCTACTGAGGTCCAGGTGTTGTTTCTGTCAGGGAGTGGCTCCCGAAGCCATGAATACAAATATTTTAAGGGACAGTATTACATATTCAGGGACTCTGAAGCTGTGGGCTCTTCAAACGATACCATAGCAGCTCTCCAAGAGCCTGTCCAGGAGACCTCTAAAAAAGAGAGCTGGAGGACAGTGGCAACAAAAGGTTTAGTGTCCACGCTCAGTGCCTCTCCAAGCCCACCAGCTGCACCTGCCAGTGGTAGGATTCAGCCTGATCTTGTGAGCCCAGATGGAAAGGCCCAACACCCTTCTGATCTCACAGAAGATGCTCAGTTTGGTACTAACCTGAGCAAGCTTGACCTGAGTGAGCATGGTCAGCTGCAGGATGAAACCAAGCTGGAAAAGAGCCCTCAGGATGGTAGCACTGAGGGCAGAGAAACTGAAGATGACGTGTTGGTGGAGGCAGCTCCAGCTGGGCAAGACACTGGGTGTAAAGCTGAGCCATCTGCCTTGGGGCTGACCAAGGGGGATGTAGAGCCAGTAGCTGCCCTGGCCACCACAGTCCCAAGTCACTCAACTGGTTTTCCTTTCTCAGAGATGCCCAGCAGCAACACAGGTGTCTCTGACAAATCATCCAGTCTGGGTCAGGCCAGTGACAGCCTGTCAGAAGAAGTGGCTGCTGCTACACATCGCACACAGGCACCAGTGCTGGAAGAGCCACCACTAGACACCAGTACAAAACCTTCTCTCTACCCCTCTCCTGGTGTGACTGCTGGTGATACGGTGTCTCTGGGGGAAAGGACTGAAGAGCTTTTTGGTAAGGTGGTTTTTTGAGTTATCTGTGACTGAACTGATGCCTGACATTGTGTGATATCCATCTCCAATGATGCATCACTCTCTTAAGAGGTTTTATTTGTAGATATGGCTGTTACCTTCAGTTGGTCCATGCAGTAGCACTCTTGACTTCTGTATCCAGGGCAGGAGGTACTTGAGAAGACAGAATTATCTGCTATAACATGACTATCTATGGGATGACACTACTCATGATAGGGACAGGCTGGTTTCTAATCCAAGTGTTTTGAATTACCCATGGAGGAGCCAGCCTCTCCACTGTGAATGTTATCTTGGCTTTAAACATCTCTGGCTTGCATTGATTCTTATGTAGCTTGTCACAGTGCTCCCAGGCATGATCACAGAGTCTGAGCTCCAGAAGTTGGAGAAGGGGGGAAAAAAAGGCTTTTGTCTCCTAGAAGTTGATGGCAGACTACTTTCACAGAAATATTTAGCCACTGATATACATTAATTTCTGCCAGAAGGTAGAAGAGAAGATGTTTTCAATTGGTGTTTCCTCCCCTCCCAACTGTTCTTGCCCCTCCATTGTAGATTTTATTTAGGTTTTTTCTACATTTTCTGGCACATAATGCACAAGCAGTTTTGCTCTGTTGGGCTCCAAGGCGGTTCCAGTGGCTTCACAGTGATAACACTTCATCCGCAACTAGAAATGGAAATGAGGTTTATTGGGGTGATTTCTTTCTAAAGAGCACTTTCTACTACAGAGGAGAGCAGATTGTATTTAGAGCTTGATATTTAATTTCAGTGTAAAGAATAGAAAAAAACTGGAAAAAAGGAGCTGGCATGTGGCACTCTTCTTGCAAAGTGCCACAGACCTCATGTCCTTTCCCTCCCCCATTACTGGTACATTGAGTTCAGCAGCCTGATGCTTTCCCTTTCTTTGACAGATCTGGTTTCTGCCCTGGCATCTCTGGAGAATGGCACAGCACTGCAGTCCCAGCACCATCCCGGAGGTGAGTTGTGCAAGGAGCTGAGCGTGTCTTAAAACACTGTCCAAAGTTCAGTGAGCTGACTGGGGCTGTGCCGGACATCACCTGCTCATTAAATTTAGAAATCAGTAGGGGTTGTTTCTGAGTAGTAACCACTTTGAAGATGTTAGTTTTTAAGATACTACTGCAATCCCACAGTTGTGCTTTCACCACTTTGTATCTCTCCTGGAGAAACCTGATTTCACATGCCTGTTCAAGTTTAAGCATTACTTGTTGGCTGTTTAAAGAAGACTTTTCTAAGGTGAATGAACTTCAATTCCTCCAATACATTCCAATGGACACCTTGTGACTACTGGAATCAGAAACTTGCAGAAGTCCTGCTCCTCAGACCAGGGAGAGAAGCAAAACCCCCTTCTGGGAGGACTAGCAGCTAGGCAGCATAATGCTGGGCTTCTATGGCAGAGCAAGCCACAGAAACAGCCTGCAAAAAGGAGCCAATACAGAAGGAACCTGAGCTCTGAACCTGAGAAATATTGATGAATTAAATAGGTTTTAAACAGCAGACTGCAAAATTTGTGCCAGCCTGGATTCAGCCAGACCATTGCAGTTTATATGAGCCAATCCCAGAGATGGGTGAGAGAAGTGGGCTTTTAGATTCCATCACAAATTATGACCATACCTTTGGGAAACAGAATAGCTAAAGACATGTGAATGTGATTGGGCATGCATTATTTATACTTTTTTCATGGAAAGATCAATTCTGATCACCTGTTACTCAACAACTTGTTCTACCTGATGCATAGCCTCTGGAAATACCCATGTGGCACTAACTTGCACAAACATGTCCTTATGGGTTTGTTCTGCCAGTGCTGATATTTTAGGACTAACTCATTTAAGGAGCCTGTCGGTGTTATGTGGATTTGAACATGCAGCATCTTGTGTCTTCTGGTAGATGTGCTGTTTGAAGTAACTATGGAAGTCAAACCCAAGGACTGGATTCCTCATGGTGGAAGTGAGCTCCAAAAGGGTCTTCTTGAATCTATGAAGAATCATGTAAGTCTGGGTATGGGGAGGTGGAGAAAAACACATGTAATGTCCCAAATCTTCAATTAGAAGAGACCATCCTGTGCCATGCAATCCAGAGATTTTCTGCTAGAGCCACATGATGAACCAGTATCTTATTTGTTTGTGCTGTTCATTATCTGAGGCCAATTCTGATGCCTTGGCAGGGGTGCCTGGCTGCAGTGCCTGGTGTTTAGCCCTTTATAGCACCATGCCATCACAAGGCAGCAGAAAAGCACTTCAGATACAGGGACACAACCAACTGAGGGCTGTAAGTCGCCTCTGGAAATGGGGCAGCCTGTAGCCAAAGCCTAGAAGTGGGCAAGTGTGCGAGCATCTGCTTTCAGGGCTGCACCTAAACTTCCTTTCTGGAATGCAGACTGGAGGAGCTACAGGGTTCAGCCTCCTGCTTAGCCTAAAAAGCTGCTATCCTTCAACTGCTGCTCTGCAATGGCTTCATACCCACTTACCTGGGGCTACTATTGCCCTTCCTTTTTCCAAATTCACTTTTGTGTTTGGGAGCTAAGCTGAAGTGAAGCAGATGGGAATAATTAGTGTTCTCCTAAAAAAAAAAAGCTCAGAGCAGTGGGCTTTGGGACATCTACTGCATCCCAGGTGGTTTGTGAAGGGGAAGAGCGGGATGGGGAGTTAGACTGAGAAAAGAAACTGCTGTCATACTCCTGTCAAATATCAAATCAGCACTGGTTGCTCTGTTTCTTTGCAGATACAGAAGAACCTGAAACTTTCTGCCAACAGAGTCAATGAAATAAAGTTAAATGATGTCAAAAGGTAGGGTTACTGCTGTGCTGCTGTCTTGGCAGGTGACTGCTATAACCTGTAATATTTCTTTGATTGTATTGTCTGGGTTCTCATTCTCCTTCCCCAGGCAGACACATGTGCTTTCTCCTCTCCTGTGATCTGTAACTTGTCCTGAAATTAGAAAAAAAAATAAATCTGTTTTCTAGAGGAAAGATGGTGAAAACTGATGTTTAGTGCTAGCTGGGACCTACATAGGTCTAAGACGGATTTAAACTCTGGAGAAAAATGAGAATTCTCACACTTGCCCCACAAAGCCTGCTGGATAAAGCTGGGAGCTGCCAGCAAGGTCCTGCTGCACTTGGCTGAGGCTTATCTGGGACTTCAGATTGCCACTACAATTCACTTTACACAAATGTCTCATCACTTCAGCCTAGCTCCAAATGAGGAGTTGGGCTTTCCTTTTTCCCTTGGTCCAAGTGCAAAGCTGCCTCTTGCCACAAATAATTTTTGCAAGAGCCTGCAGCACCACGATCTAATAGTAGTGAGTGGAAGGTCTAAATGGGCTATCAGAGCTGGTGGGCCTGCAGTGACTCTTCCCTCCTGCCTTACCCTGGGCTCTCCCCCACCTGCAGCACAAGGGATGCCAACCTGCTGCTCACCTTCTGGCTGCACCTGAAGCCAGAGGAGAGGAATTTGTCTGTGCTCCTGCACTCCCAGCTGGAGGAGCTGCTCGGCACCTCAGTCGGAGCAGAGAAGCTGCAGCTTGTTTCGCTGTTTGTTGAAGGTAGGTGGTTCACTTTTTTTTCCCTGGGAGAAACCCTTTTATGCCAAGGCTGACCTGATTTAGGGCATCTATTCCCCATCACAGACGTGAACGAGTGCAATGCCGGGGTTGGCCTCTGCGGGGAGGAGGCAGAGTGCTTCAATGGCGTGGGCACCTACCTCTGCCGCTGCAAACAGGGCTATGAGGATCATTCTCCCACCAAGTCCGGCACCCTCTGCATCCGCACTCCCCGATCAGGTAGAGGACAAAGCAGCAGTTCCGCTTTCTCTTGCAGCTGGGTGTTTTCTTGTATGTGGGGGTGAGTAATTGGTGCACTCTTATATGTGATGTTACTGAACTGGTGGCTTTAGATGTCCTTATATAGATGTATAATATCTTTGCAAGGCAGTTTGCAGCTGGCACTATAACCTCTCCGTGAGCCTCCCTTTCCCTAGTCTGCTACTTTCCCTGTATCAGGGTTACATCTTGGCACTTGAGCCTTGAAGTTATAAGCAAGGTCAAGGGTGATTTATGAGCTACCTCTGCTGTAACTGATGTGATCAGCAAACTTGGTCACTCCTGGTAGTACCCTGTGTTCTCCTGTCATACTGTGCAGATCTTGGTGAGAAGGACATTGATGTTCCTGGTGTCCACCCCAGAGCTCCCCGATGTATTTGACACAAAGCTAAGCAGATGGCACGTGGTGCTTGACTATAATCAGATAGCTAATCCAATCTTGCAGAGTAATGAGGCCTTGCAGCCTGAAAAACAGCAATATTCTGCAATTTGTTCTCAAAACTCTGCTACTGCTTTACCAAAACTACTTCACATCCCTGCAGTGGCTTAAACCTCAATGTGAGTCAAAATACATAACTGTGAGCCAAATATAATTTCTCACCCATCCTAATGACTGCAAGTTAATTAACCAGTTGTGCAGTCTAAGTCTATCCAGATCAGCTGGTTATATTCAGGTATAGAATTCATGTTTATAAATTCATGTTTATCCATTGGGTCATGGAGAGGGTCCCTTCAGGCCTGGATAGGAACAGCAGCAGGTCTTTTAGTCCCTGTGGGTTTGACAATGGCTCTACTCTGTTGGGGTTCTCCTGGGGTAACACCATGCCTGTGATGCTCCTGCAGGCTGCCTCTTGGTCTAAATATTTCTTTGGGATAGATATTTGGGAGAGATGCTCTGCCCTGAGGGCAGGTGTGAGTGAGGGTTTCTGGACAGCAGGAGGCAAGAAGAGGTTGAACTTCCTGGAGGAGCACCCACAGATATAGGTCTCACCCCTGAGCACTGCAGTCACAATGTGGGGGACTTTGTGAGCACACTGGGGGCCTCTGGGGCAATGGCCCCTGGGATGAGGCCGTGGCCTTTCTCTGGCAGGGATCAGCTTCTTCCTCCATCACACTGACATCCTGGTGGGGGCAGCCATCGTGTCTGTCCTGATGATGCTGGTGGCTGCTGGTATCCTCTGTGTGACAGCCATGTGGAGACGGCACCCCAGGAGGAGCCCAGGCCTCGAGGAGCCATCAGTGAGGGCCGTGGAGGAGCCAGAGATGGAGTTGCATGACCTGGGGGAGTGCCTGCGCCTGGACCCCTTCCAGCTGAAGCTGCGGGCCAGGCCCCCCGAGTGGCTGTGGAGTGTCCATGCCCACCATGGTGAGGTGTGCCAAGTCTTTCTGGAGCAGTCTTCCCCACTCTGAGGGAGTTGCAGGTCTTCCCCAGCCCCCCCCTGTGGCCTTAGTGACCTGTGCAGTCACTCCTGCCTTTCCCAGCTGACACAGGCCACTGGCTGTGCAAACCCTTCTGCTGTGTTTTATGGACCATGAATATCCCACAACAGTGTTCCTAGTCTTGTAATTTGATTTTTTTTTTTTTTTAATATTCACTCAGCAAAATGCTTGCTCCACCCTGCTGTACATCTGCTGATTTACCCTGCTCAAGAGCTGCACAGAGCTGTCAGTATGTGAAAATTAAACACTTTTTTTTTTTTTAAGGAAAAAAAGGAAATAAGATGTTTTGGTGCTTAATTTAAGAAATTAAAAGTTATTCTGCATTCTGCTCAGTGCTGCCTGCTTTCTCCTGCCCCTCAGGCAGAGCTCTATGGGAAGCCCTGGCATGACCTGGGGATCTGTGGGGTGTTACTTCCACCCTGGCTGAGGAACATCTCCAGAACTTGATTTAAAGTTTTGATGAGAATCCTGGTCATGTTATGGCAAGTGGGCCCCTGCTCACTGAATGATGTGGACGGCATTTTTGGTGCTTGCATGGATGCTGTTTGTCCGGATGCTGGCTGCAAAGAGCACCACCACCCCACCAGACGTAAAGCACAGGTGCCTCCTCAGCTTGTCCTGCAGCTGGAGGCTGCTAACTTCTTTATTTGTTTGGTTTAAGGGGGTTAAAATCTGAATTACCTCTTTTCTCCGGGAAGAAGTGTGTATGGTGTGGTGGCAAACGCCCCACTGGAGGGAGCTGTCTGCCACCAAAAACCCAGGGAGGGCGCTGGATGCAGCTGGCCTGGGAGACGCTGCCAGATGTGGGACACGGCTGGAGCTGGGGATCCCTGAGTGAAATAGGAGCAGTTCGTGCAGCTTGTGGACAGTGTCTTTGTGCTTGTTGAGCAGCTTTGGCCAAGCAGTGCTGTGGAGGTGTGGGCTGAATGAAGTGGTTTGCTAATGCATATATGCTCAGCTCAGGGTTTGGAAAAGGCCCTACTGTGTTTCTCTGAAGGGAAATGGTGAGGATATGGGTGAAGAGATCTTTTCCTAGAATAACTCTTTTCCTTCCCCTGCTCCCCAACCCTGCCACCCTCAAAAGGCAGTTCTTTTATCTTAGTTGTTGAACTGGGGAAGAAGCAACATTTGCAGTGTGGAGGGGGATTTGCCAGAGGAGGGGGCTGTGGTACAGATGGGGGCATTATAAATGGCAATGTCGTGAAAATCAGGTGAGAGCATGTTATTTGCACTGAGATGATAAGCAAGCGTCCCCTGTGCTTGGCTGGCAGCTGCAGTGCCCCTCTGCCAAGGGGTGACTGTGTTGTTCTCCAATAACAGGCTCATCCAAATTAGCTAATGCTGATGGGGCCCCTCCTGCCTGTGGAGATGTGAAGCAGAACTAACACCTCTCTGCACAAACTCCCCTAACAGCAACTCACTTTAGCACTGCTTAGTGCTACCCAGGTTTGGGTACTGAGAAGGGTAGAGAAAAATGGCTCTCCTAAAGACATCCTGATCCTTGCTTCTTTTGACATAAGTGGAATGATCAGCTCTTATCAACTGTTTTTTTTGCATGGCTTTCAAAGTATTTTGCAAATAGCAGACAATTAAATGCAAACATCTCCCTTGGAGGCAGATAAGTAGGTGTAATTTTCCATTGTAAAGAGAAGGAAACCATTAATAGGTTTGCACAGAGTGTGCTTTTTTCATCACTGAGATCAAAGAAAAGCAGCAGGGGCTTGGCCTTGGATTTGGTCAGTCATGATCTCCCCTTTTCCCTCCTTGGTTCCATTAAGGGAACTCGGGAGCTCTTCAGGTTGGAAACTCTGCTCTCTCCCAGTAAGTTAAGGTTTGGATACCAAATTCAAGAAATGAATGAGCAGATTGATGCTTCTGCTCCTTTCAGTTTTCCAGGAGCAAGGTGAGCCTCACACTGTGCTCCTGTGTGGGAGGCCAGCTCATCTAATACAGCTTTAGTCTGCTCTGTAACCCAGGCATGAGGCTCTTAGTGGATCATCTTTCCCTGCAGCTTTTCATCCAGACAAAAATGTCCTGCTGATGCTCCTGTGCTGGCACAGGGGATGGAGTAAAAGCCCAGAGAAGAAATGTGCCCAGGTAGGGCTTTTGCTTTCTGCAGCCAAACCCACGACAGCAAGGGGCATCTAGGTTTTGTGTGAAAGCAGGAGGTGGAGATGGTGCCTGCCCTCATGGCTGTGCCTTGGAGAGATGTCAGGCTTTTACTGGAAGCATCTAAGGTGCATGTGTGATCTGTGTGCGAAACACAGCAAGACAGATCCAGACATCAAGCCCATCATAAGCAATAGGTGCTATGGTTTCCCTGTTACAAATATCCACCATTTCAGTCCCCAGTAATGTTACCTTTTATTTTCCACTCTGTCCAAAAGAGTATCATGCAGCCCTGTTTTGCCTTGTGAATGCCAAGCTGGCTTTAGGAAGAACCCATCCCTCCTTTCCTACTCTCCCACTTGATTTGAGAGGGGCTGACTTCACAGAATCACAGAGTGGGTCAGGTTGGAAGGGACCACAGTGGATCACCTGGTCCAACCTCCCTGCTCAAGCAGGGTCATCCCAGAGCACATGGCACAGCATTGTGTCCAGATGGTTCTTGGATATCTCCAGTGAGGGACACTCCACAACCTCTCTGGATGATCTGTTCCAATGCATGGTCACTGCCCAGTAAAGTTATGTTCAAGTAGAACTTCCTGTGCATCTGTTTTTGCCCATTGCCTCTTGTCCTATTAGTTGGCATCACTGAGAAGAGACTGATCCATCCTCTTGGCACCTCCTCCCAGGTACTGACAGACATTGATGAGGTTCCCTCTCAGTTGTCTCTTCTCGAGGCTGAACAGGCCCAGATCCCTCAGCCTGTCCTCATGAGAAATGCTCCAGTCCCCTAATTCTCTTTGTGGCTCTCTACTGGACCTGCTCCAGGAGCTCTGTGTCTCTCTTGTCCTGACAAGCCCAGAACTGGACACAGCACTCCAGGTATGGCCTGACCAGGGCTGAATAGAGAGGCAGGATCACCTCCCTTGACCTGCTGGCAATGCTCTTCCTAATGCACCCCAGGATACTGCTGGCCTTCCTGGCCGTAAGGGCACTGCTGGATCATGGACAGCTTGTTGTCCACTGGGACTCTCAAGTCCTTTTCTGCAGAGCTGCTTTCCAGCAGGTTGGCCCCCAGCCTGTACATGGGATTGTTCTTCCCCAGGTGCAGGACCCTCCATTTACCTTATCGATGATTTAGATGAGGAGATTGAGTCCACCATCAGCAAATTTGCAGATGACACTAAGTTGGGGGGAGTGTTGATCAGCTGGAAGGCAAGAGGGCTCTGCAGAGGGACCTGGACAGACTGGAGAGTTGGGCTGATTCCAACAGGATGAGGTTCAACAAGGCCAAGGGACGGGTCCTGCACTTTGGTCACAGCAACTCCCTGCAGCACTACAGGCTGGGCACAGAGTGGCTGGAGAGCAGCCAGGCAGAGAGGGACCTGGGAGTTTGGATTGACAGGAAGCTGAACATGAGCCAGCAGTGTGCCCAGGTGGCCAAGAAGGCCAATGGCATCCTGGCCTGGATCAGGAACAGTGTGGCCAGCAGGTCCAGGGAAGTGATTCTTCCCCTGTACTCAGCACTGGTGAGGCCACACCTGGAGTGCTGTGTCCAGGTCTGGGCCCCTCAGTTCAGGAAGGATATTGAGATGCTGGAGCAGGTCCAGAGAAGAGTAACAAGGCTGGTGAAGGGACTTGAGCACAAGTCCTAGGAGGAGAGGCTGAGGGAGCTGGACTTGTTCAGCTTGGAGAAGAGGAGGCTCAGGGGAGACCTCATCACTCCCTACAACTACCTGAGAGGAGGTTGTAGCCAGGTGGGGGTTGGTCTCTTCTCCCAGGCACCTCTCAGTAAGACAAGAAGGCATGGTCTTATGCTCTGCTAGGGGAGGTTTAGGTCAGATATTAGGAAGAAATTCTTTACAGAGAGGGTAATCAGGCCCAGGGAAGTGGTGGATTGTCCATCCCTGGAGGTTTTTAAGATGAGACTGGATGTGGCACTTAGTGCCATGGTCTAGTAACCACGGTGGTAGTGGATCAAGGGTTGTACTTGATGATCTCAGAGGTCCTTTCCACCCTGGCTGATTCTACGATTCTATGAATTTCAGACTGTTCTTCTCTGCCCATCTCTCCAACCTGTTGAGGTCCTTCTGAAGGGCTGCACAGCACTCTGGGGTATTCCCACACTGAATACTTCTTGGTACTGTCCCATACCCCTCTGGGGTATCAGTCACTCCTCCCAGCTTTGTGTCCTCAGTGAACTTGCTGAGGAGGCATCTACCCCTAACTTCCTTCCCTCTGCTGCAGGTCAGGGTATTGGCATTTTCTCTTTTCTCTCATCTGCAGTGGAATGAATTAATAGAAAATAAGACAAATCTGCTGGATCTGTAAATCTGAATTTGGTCACTGCAGTCAGAGATTGACTGGAAAGCTCTGCTGCTTCTGACATCCAAAATGAATTTGTCACCTTGCTGTGCAGCACTCTGCTTGCTCACAGCCCTTGGCCATATGAAATGACACACTCTGTTGATTTATGGGCCATCACAAATGATTTTTTTTTTTTTGGCAGTAGGAACTGTTCTCTCATGCATTATTGCTGCATGATTGTGATGTGTGCAGAGGTTTCAGAAGTTCCATGATTTACTTGGAGACTGGAACATGTCCTGGGAGCTGCAGGGGAGGAACAGTATTTGAACATAAGCTGATTTTTTTTTTTTTTTTAAAGACATTGACTAAGCCCGATTGAACACATTCTTCCCAAATGCTTCAAGCTCATCTGTTTTTTTCCTCAGGTTTTGAAGCCAGCAGGGCAAGCCTCACCTAGCTGCAGAGCACTGCTCAGAGCATTTGGACACAAGTCATCAAGTTAGGGCAGCTCCTTGTGGGAGACCCCTCATCCTATCCATTTGCACCTACCTCACCAGAAAAGCCATGAAAAATGTGAGACGTCTCTCCCAACATGTGGTGGCCGTGGCTGGTACCTTAGCCTGAGTAGTGAAAGCACGAAATAATGTGTGGGGAGAATCACTGTGAAAGGACATGCTGGAATTGAGTTTGATTTTCCTTTCCACAACCAGGAAAGAGTTGGGAAAGGGGTGTGGGTGCTCACAGCCTGCTGGGACCCCATTCCTGTATCTTTGCTGCGTGTGAATGTCTGCCAGTTAGTAGAGGCTGGGGTACTGCTGCTGTTATTGTCATGCTGAGGGAGATCTCCAGAGGCTCAGATGTCCTCGTGTGACCTAGAGGATTTAGGAGGACACCCCTCATCAAGTGCTTCTAGAGCTCTGCTGCCAGCAGGGAAAGTGAAATTATGGCAATTGCGGCTTTATGCTGTGGCTTGAATGGCACTAGGCTGGTGAGGCTGTAATATAAACCACAAACTGAGGACAACCCCTCCTGGAGAAAGTATTTGTTGCCATATCAGCACAAGTGCAGAACCTTTTAGTGGTATTTTGTTGACTGGGTGATACTCGCCCAAGTGAGTGACTGTGATACATAAAGATGTAGTTATATATGGCTAAGAAATTACTTGGAAATGATGTGGAAAGCCCCATCTCCTGGAAAGCTCAGGCTGCTTCTGAGCAGTGATTTCCCATGGAACTTCTCACAGGGTACCCCAGTGATGGTGGTTTGAAAGCCCAAATGCTGCCACTTAGATGGTGGGATGGCTGTTCCTGATGTACAGAGCCTTTATGTGATCCCAAATCCCTCAACTTCAGTCAGAGCTGGGATGCTGGAGAAGGTGCAGGTGGGGCCACACGAGCTGATGTGCAGCAAGACGAGCAAATGGGCACTGCAGGGAAGGGGCAAGCACGGGGAGGGCAGGCTTGGAAAGGCTGCATCTGAGCAGCTTTAGGGCTGAAAGCTTCAAATTAAGCCATCCTGTGATGTAGTTTTGAGGACAGACAGCATGGGGAGTCTGAAACAGTTTCCAGTTAGGCACCAGCATGCCGTGATGGGAGGTGTGGTGGATGTATTAAGTGTAGGTATGTCTGTGACAGCTTCAAATTAACAAGGCAGAGCAGAAAAATGAAGCCTGAAAATGAAGTTTTTTTCTTCTAGCCTGGTGTAAAAGCCTGCTCTCCTATTTCTTCCATCTCCAGAGGATGAAGCTGAGGATCCCTGCCTACCCTCTGCATATCACATAAAAATTTGGTTTCTCTGTTTGAGCTGCTGCCACATACGCAGTTATTACCTGCAGATGTGTGTGTGCAGCAGGGGCTCTGTGGGGATGGAGCCAGAGGAGGCAGCTTTGTGGGGATGAGGAGCACTATCTAAATGGTGAGATTTCCTGGAGGGAGGCAGCACTGACTGTAAATTGGGTCTGTTCCCAGAGCATCTTAACTCACAAGTGATTAGCTGTTAATTATTATGCAATAAATTACTTAACAAATGAGTATTTTTCACAGAACCTGTTGTACCACATGGCATCAGCTAAACTGTGTGAAATACGTGTAATTACTGTTGCAGATATGTAATTATAGCTCTCCCCCTCCTCAAATTCTTGTGCATTCGTCACCCCTGGCATGGACACTTAGACCAGGACTATATGCAGGCAGTGCCACCATGCACCAACAGCCACTTTGTCCCCACCTCCAAGCTTGCTTTCAGTTTTTCAGTGACTGCCAGGATTCAACATACAGGAGGCAAAAAAGCTGTCCTCAGTTGTGCACTGCCTGTGTTTCAGTCTCAGCATCAAGCTTAAAAAGCACCCTGAGGATAACATTAAGCTCTCACAGTTAGCTTTAAAAGAGAATATAAAAAAAAAATCCTACTAAACAAAATGATTTTATCCCAGTATTGTTTAACAATGTTTTTACTTTATAAAGCTTTAACAGTTAAAACCCCAAGGAAGGAAGGGTGCATTCTCCTTCTGGGCTACTTTAATTCAAAATATTTTTGCACTGACCTAATTTTGTTTGTGGCCCCAAAGAGGTGGAGTTTCTTAACTGAGATCATCAAAATATTTGTGCTGTTATGTGTATTTTAGACCTGCCCTTGAAATTATTCAACTTTGCTGCGGCTTGACCTGTTTTGGGCATTTGAACTTTAATTTTTCCCCCTAGTTCTTGTTGGTGTGACTTTTGCCAATTGGCTGTGGGACTGTGTAATTGTAGGTTTGGGTATTTTCAGCTGCTTTTTGGGACATGCATGGGGGTGGAAGGGGAAATAAGGATAGAGAAAAATAACTGCACGTGGCTGAGTAAGTGAAACAGTTTAAACTTATTTAAGAGGTTTTCTAACATATTCAACTGAAGTGCCTCTCTTAAGGGTGGGCTGCACATGTGAAAGATACATTGCAGTAAAGATGTGCTTGATTGTGCCAACTGTCTCAGGATAGCAGGAAGCTATCAACAAGGATAATAAGCACTGGATATTACAATGGGGATTTTTTACTTTGCTAGCAAGAGAAAAAGCTGCCCTGCCCCTCTGCTGGCTTGAAAACACCATAGAAAATAGTTCCAATATTTATTTTCCCCCTAAAAGGTTCCAGGCAACAGTGTCCATGTAAGTGGATGTTGCTGACAGCGAAGCTGGTGCCTCCATTTTTGTTAGTTTCCAGCTCACACTGATGCAGCAGCAGACAAACCAAACTGTGAGCACTCTCTAAGCACAGCCCTGAAAAGCACCATTTATGTGTCTAATGCATCAAAGCCGCACAGAAGGGAGAGCAGGATCAAGCTGTGTGTTAGAAAGCCTACAGAGTATTAATGATGTACAGTAAATGGGTGGTAAATAACAGGGCTGTCACTGCAAGGCTGCTGAAGCACAGAACCAGCTGTGTGTGCCTGTTCTGCATACAAACAGCACTGGGATTTCTGCAGGGCTGAGTCGCATATGCCTGGAAAAGTGCCTAATTCCCAAAGTATGGGAGGATCTGTGTTCTGAATGTCTTTCACATAGGATGGTGATCTGATGGTATAAAATGGGCAGTACTGTATTATGTATGTAACAAGCAGGACTGGCTAAAGTCTTTCAGCTTTGGGGGAGAAGGGTCCATCAGCCTTCAGACCCAGAACAACATCTGTTCACTGGCTGATTTCAGGAGTACAGAAAACAAAACAGGAAAATGGCTTAAAGCACTGTGCAATTTCTCTAAACACCCTGATCCCATAAGCTTGAAGAAGAATAAGAAATTATTAAATTACTTTTCTAAGCATAAACTATTAGTTCAGCAGGGCAATGGGCAGAGCTCTTACTTTACCTTAATTCTTTAACTTTTTTATGCTTGAAATAGGGCAATATCAATTTTTGGGTGCCTGACCCTCTGAAACAGACCAAAAGAGTGCAGACACCTTTTGAGGATGAAAAGGTACCAAATGGCTTTGTTGGAAGTCTCTGATTTCCTGCAGACCTCATGAGAAACAAGTTACATTTACCCAAGGTGCTGGGGTGGGGGAATACAGTTGATTCCTCACTCAAAGCAGGACAATGCACATTCCCAGTAGTGCTTTTACAGGCCAGGAGCTTACTCCTGGTTTGCACTCAAATGGATGTAGTGGTAACAAGAAGGTAGGCTGGACACTGAGGTCCTGCTCATGCTCCTGTCACAGCTGGCAACCATGGCAGGATGGAATATTAGCAACTGTCTGCCAGCCAGCACTAAAAATTCAAGCCTCTGGCTGCCTGATTAGCTACCAGCAATACAGCCTGAAACAATGGCAGCTGGCCATATGAGGAAATTAAAAATACAAACAAACTCTTCCTTGGATCCCCACAGAAGCTTCATGTTTTTCTCGGAGTTAAAATCCCCATTGCTAACAACTTTTAAAGTTAGCATGTTGTTGAAATATATCTCCAAAATTGATTAGCAGCTTTTAGCCAAGAAAAAGTTATGCTCCCAGGAAAGAATAACTGATTGATTGTTCTTTTCCTCTGGCTTCACCTGAAAGCTGATTGATTGTTCCTTACCCCGGGCTTCACCTGAAAACTCTTTAGAAAGACCAACACCACCCTGAGAAGCAACCTCCAGAAAGGCTGGATTTCAAGGCAGAAGCAGCACTGTTTGCATTTGTGCAGTGCTGGCATAGCCTCCAAAGGTAGGATGCTCCAGGATGGTCCCAAAGCTGTCCTGGAGCCGAGGACCAGCTTTGCTGAAGAAGAAAAGAGCCCTTGGCACACCGGGTGACAATGTGCTGGCCAGGGCACATGGGAAACTGTACAGCTGTTCCCTCACCTTCCTGGACCAGCACCAGCCCTTTAGTAACATTTAATTGCTCTCTATTGTAATTTTATTGCTCCCTGAAAGGTCAGTCTCTTCTCCCAGGTAACAGGTGCTAGGACAAGAGGAAACAGCCTCAAGTTGTGCCAGGGGAGGTTTAGGTTGGATATTAGGGAAAATCTCTTTATTGAAAGGTGGTCAGGCATTGGAACAGCCTGCCCAGGGAAGTGGTGATAAATGCAAACACAGGCAAATGTGTCCCATCCTACTCACACCTGTTGGGTTGTTTTGTTGCAGGTGCTATTTAGAACTAAATTACCCTTTCAGTGAATCCTAAAGAAAACCCTCGAAGAATTCTCCTTGGCTGAGTTTTTTTTCTTCTTTTCCAATCTCTGTTATCACTGTAATATTTCATGCTTCTGAAAAAAATATTTAATATTCAAGAACAAAGCAACCCACAGCTTTTCTTCAGTTCAGTCTTTTGTGTCCGAAGGGCTATCCTAGCTCAATAACTGAGTTTTTATTATGCCACATTTCACTGTCACTGACTGCAACCAGCCTGGCTGATCCTTTTGCCATCAGTTGGGGTTTTTTTTTGTAATTCATCGATTGTCCATTCTACTTTTACAGCTCTTAGGGTTTTTTCTTGATTCTCCCACCCCTCAATTCTAGGACATTTGTGGCTGCCCTCCGTGATTGCTCAGTCTGGTAAGTGGTCACATGCAAAGGCAGGGGCTCAGGGTGCCCTGGAGTACAGCTGAGGAGCCTCTGTGATGATGGAAGGGTTTCGAGATTAGTATGTTGTTAGAAATATACCTCCAAAATTGATTAGCATTATCCTAGGAAAGAATAACTGATTCATTGTTGCTTAGCTCATGCTTCACCTGAAAGCCACAGCTCTTTATAAAGACCAACACCACCCTGAGAAGCAAACTCCAGAAAGCACACATTTATAAATTATGCAGAGGGGAAAAGGATTAAATAACCTCAGGCTTCGCCCCAGCTGGGAACAACTTCAGGGGTGTCTCACAACCCTAACGGAAAGAACTCAAAAATCAGAATTGATGGGTTGGATGAGGACTGCTGTTTGGGATTTTTGTGGTGTAACTTTGGCTGATCAGCAGATGTCTCCTCATGCCCAAGGACACTTGGTGAGGAGCAGCAACAGCAGGAGATGCAGAGCTGACCTGGGGAACTGCTCAGGTGGGACACTTTGAAGGTCATGTGAGGAGAGCAAGCATGCTCAGCTGATGAGTCCCATGAAAAAGAAACCCCACTCAGTTTTGACATTTGAAATGATCTTCTTTCCTTTTAAAAAAAACCAACCAAACAATCACATCAAAAGAAATAAGGGGCTAGTGTTGTGCTGACAGGCAATAAAATACCCTGTGCCTGCAAACACAGATGTGTGCAATCCCCAAACAGAAAAACAATCCCCTCCGTCTCTGTGCCATATCTACAGTCCTGTGCTAAGAGTAATAAGCAAGCAAATGAGCACTGCCTGCTACATAAACACATGAACTTTGAGCCAGTGAGAGGGATTATTAAAGATTAATTTATTTAAAATTGAAAGTTTTTTCATCTGCCAAAAAAAATCCCAGCTTGTCCAGTTATTTGTTAGAGCTGCTTTGATTAATGGACAGCAGAAACATGCTTCTCCTGCCTCAGTGCACCTGCACCCCTGTGACAGCACCCTTGTAGCACAGCATCAGCTTGGGACAACCTGTATTTCCCTAAACAAAGCCACAGTCCTTTTATTATCATCTTGACACCCATTCCTGGGTGCCTGGCGGGGTTTGAGAATTTAAAACTATTTTTTTTAATGCAGTTTTACTTAGGAAAAAGAAGCAGCTGCAAAACACTTCCCCATTCCATGTTTTTATACCTGCTCTGCTAACCATGATGAATCATTTGGAAATTAAAAATTGAGCTTTAGGTTTCTCCAGGATTTTTACAGTGAGCGTATTGTTCGAAGACATCGTTCAACTGCTCCCAACTGCTTTATAAAATGAGTATTTGTAGTGTTTCTGGTTGTGGTAAGAATTCACTTCAAACTGAGGTGTTTTAAAAGCAAACAAAAACTGTCAACTACAGAGTCCTTTAGCTATATATTTTAATTGTTGTTTTTTACATTCATAACCTGCAGAAGATACTCCAGTATCTTCTGATGTGCTCTTGCAAGTTTTAATCTTGTGATAAATTTTGTACTTCCTGTGCAAAAGGCCACAGGCAAAACGAAGAGAGATGTGCCTGCTAAAATCCTTCCTGTAATTCACACAGGAACTCAAACCCATTGACTGATAGGAATCCCTCTGGATTGACACAAGCAGTAGCTACATGGGATGAGAGGTTCTGTTCAAAGCTCCAGCCTGCCATAAACTCCAAGTACAGTAATAAGAAACAAATTTCCCCTGGCATTAGCAGTACAAGTGATTAGGAACAGGTATATCTGATATTCTTCTCACCTTCATGAGTTCAGCTTATGGCACGTTTTCAATACACTGAGAATGTGGTAAATAAAGGGTGTTCAAACATTTTTTCTTGAATATGTTACCTGGTAACAGCCTGGGTCCACCAGTGTGGATATAGAACGGTCTTTCCTACCCCTTACAGAACAACAGTACCTTATTTCACAGACTGCAGGGACTCCTTCCCTAATGCAGCTCTCAATGCAGTTCAAGGCAGCTCTCAAGGAAGTCTAAATCCACCAGGGAAGCTACAGGTCTTAGTATGGTTGTGCTTGCAGCCACCTGCCAGAATTGTTCATTTCTTTCTGCAGTTTCTCTGTTGTGCTCGTGTCTCTTGGCCAGTGTCTGCTTCCCAGGGACTATGTTGCTTTTAAACCTTGGACCATCTGAGGAAGAAAAAGTGCTTTTCTTCCATAAGAAACTGCAAAAGTTGGATGTATTTAATGAATGTGGAACTGTGTTCCGTAGGCTGTTGCTTAGCTGGGGGAAAAACATTTCTGCTGAATCCCTGTAAAATTTCAAGTGACTAAATTTGATGCTTTTATTTTCTTTTAATAAATTCTTTCTTTCTTGTACCCGGGGTGCCTTTGGTGGCACCAATCATCAACACACACATTTTCTTTCAGTGTTAACGCTTCTTGAACCCATTTATTTCATTATAGTTTAAATTCTTCCTGCTCTTATCAGCTGACCCTTACATTCTGCTTTGCCTGCCTCCTATAGAAGACCTCTTTATTATCTTTGCTTTATTTGAAGCACCGAAAAAAGTTCTTTTTAATTGTTGCTATCTGATCTTTGTCCTGGAGAAACAAAATTTGTTTTTCAAAATAAATGATCTCTGCAGCCTTACCCAGCTATTGATTATCTTATCAGACCATGTAATGATGCCAATTCTACCTGCTTCATCAACTATTTAAAGATTAACACTGAGTCAAGCCTAGTTTATAAGAGACAAAGGCAAGAGTGAATGTGTGATCTCATTTCTCTGGGTGCAATTCTTTCAGCAATCGTAAAGAGTGAGCTGTTGATATGGAAAGGTTAATGCTGTACCCCCTTTTTTATCAATAGAGTGGTTTTTATCAAATCTGTGTCTTATCTCATGTCTACTTATCAGATCTGTTTGAGTAAGGTACATATTTGAAGCCTCTTCAAAATTTAATTTCTCCTTCTTGAAAGTCCTGCAACTATTAAAAAATGAGAAATCCTTTTATGAAGTCTATTTTAGACAAGGAACACATGTTGAATTCAAGTATTAACCACTTGGCAACTATGCCCTTGAGCACAAAATACTCATCTTCAAATTGATCAGTAACCTAAAATAGAGCATTTTAAGATAATATGCCCATTCCTAATTTCTTTTATCCAGATAAAGGAAATATGTTGGTACAAATTTCCCTTAAAATTGGCTGTTGGCCTTTCCTGACAGTAAACTTCATGAAATAAAATAACTGGGTTGTGTTCATAGACTTTTGCCATTCAGAGATCTTGATTGTGAAGGGAGAGATTATTGGTAACCATCTAGATCATCACAAACTACCTTCTGTGGTTTTCTCAGCGCAAACCCTGGCATGGCAAAAAGCCACTGTTGTACAGCTTGTGTTCAGAACTGTCTAGATCATGCTCAATGAACTCCCACTAGTTTCCAGTGTTCTTGAGTTCCTTCCTTTCACTTTTGTTTCCATGTGTTCTGTAGAGGGGAGAAAAAACACCAACCCCTCTCACTCCCCAAATATTTGCTTTGCTGAATCTTAAGTTCTCATGTTCTACCTGTGAATACTTTGTCCTGCAAGATAAATATATTTTTCCTGTAATGGGGCAACACAGCTATGGATATATTCTTCCTGTTATGGCTCACAGCTATGCAACAGGAGGAAGAGGATTGTTGAAGGAGTGTTAGGTTTCCTGCCGTGCCCCTCTGGAGTTCTGGCATACCTTTCACTGCTTCCAGTCTGTCCTGGCAATCATTCCTGAACTTCTCCAATTAAAACAAAGAAAGCTTTCCTATGTTTTTCTTTAAAACATGAATGTCACTATTGCTGCTTTGTTCTTGATGCTAAAAAGCTCTTCTGTTTATTTTCTAATTTACACCTTTTGTGCCAGTACCTTCTGTAGTGTTTTTCCCCCTTCTCTTCTCCTCATGTATTTCACTTGATTCTCTTCTCCCCAGCCCCCAAATTGTTTATCAAAAGTTTCTGAAGTTTGCATTTAGGTGTCTGAAATCTGACTATTACAAGTGACCGGTATTTTTTTCTGCTCGCTTGATGTCTGGTTTTGTGAAATTTGGAAACTTAAGGAAAGTTTCAATGCGATTCTCCATTTGTTGTTGTTTTCCTGAGCGCTACTGTAATTTTCTTGTCTCCCGGTACATGAGGAGCAGGAAACTCATGGAAAAACTGCAGCTGTAGGACCTGAATTTAGTTTTAGGTGCTTGCAGGCTTCCTCCACTGGAAGTTTTGATGGTAATGGCGAAATTAAAGCTGATAATGATGAAATTAAAAATAGACTAGCAGGTCTGTTAGTAAGCCTGGGCAGAGAGAATGCAGAGATCTTGTGTTTATCAAACACATTGCTGAAGATTTACACCACACGGTCTGGTTTCTACCTTAGGCATTTCCAGGCAACTCTAACAGTGTTTTTCTGAATTCTGTTTCCTGTATTGCTTCATTGGAGTGCTCCCCCTTTCCCCCATCCCCCAAAGAGATGTGTCCCTGTGCCTTTGGCTCCTGGTAGTTGTGTTGCATGGCAATTTGATCTTCCAAGTGCATGATTCCCTTATCACTAAAAGCAAGGATTTTTAATCATACCTCATAGCCTTAGCCTGGAGGGCAGTTCCTTGTTGCCAGTGTTGGTGTATGGTTGATTTTTTTTCAGCTTTATGTTGTATTTCATGTACTTGGTGGCAAAAACCTTCTTTCAGTGCTGACCTTTGCACTCTCCAATAGTGTAACTCTGGTTGACATTAAAAATATGTGCAACGTTCCCCTTGCATCAACTAAGAATGTTTTGACAAGGAGTTTCTAATGCTGTAAAAGTATTTTTGAAATGATGTAACTTCTGCTTAAACCTCACTGTCTCTCTTTCAGGCCCTGATCAGAGGGCTCTAAATGTTTTATATTAACTGTTAAAAGACATTCTTAGTGACTCTTACAGAAATGCTCTTTTTCTGTGCAAAAGACAACCCAAGACAGTAGTTTGATTACAAAAAAAAGGGGTATGTGCTCTGGTAATATATGCTTTATAATAACAGAATGGAGAAGGAAACTCAGTATAATTAATTGTACCGTTCACTCATGGATTGAAAGGAAAATTAACCATTTTGGTATAAAACAAAGCTAACGCCTTCTTTTCACCAGGGGTTCTATAAGCCTTAAATATTCAACAGCTTTAAGCATAATGTGCCTTTTTCTTGTTAGATTCATCTTCCTTACAAACCTATGAGCAGTTTGGATGCTTGTGCCAGCTCTCCAAACTGACAACTCTTGCTCAGCTGAAAGGACTCAGGGGATTCAGATGAAAAATTTATTTTAACTTCTGATCTCCATCATTAGTCATTACCAAAACTGGAAATACAGTCTAGAATTTAATACACATAAGAGGAATGAGAGAACCTTGTATATGCCCTGGCTTGAGAGAAATGGGCTCTGCCTTTCAGTGACATGAACCAATTTTTCTAATGACTATAATTTTGTTACTGCTCTGCTTGAGAAAATTGCACCACTCTGACTTGGTATTTAAAACTGTAGCTAGGCCAAAAAAGATGAGATTAAGAGTTTTGTGGAATTAATACTTTTGAAATTACATCTCTAGTACTGTAGTAAGGAATTTCTAGATGCTGGAATTATCTGGAAGACCACCTCTGACACTGTAGTCTTTGTTCACTATCTTATTATTGTTCTTTCTGAGCCTCGAGATCTCTTGCAGTTTTTGTTTTAGGTTTGGTTTTGGGTTGGTTTTGTTTTTTTTCTTAACTGAGGTACCAGTTCTTAAATATGTGCAACATATCTGGAAGAAGGTAGACAAAAGTGGTATCAACACAAATAACGTGTATAAAATATTTATTGTAAACAAAAGAATTTTGTGCAAATGTTAAGAACAAAGGCTTCTGTTTTTTCAAAAATGCCACGATTTTCTAAGATGTAAAACTCACCAAATCCACTCAGTAACAGTCTACAAATAGTCCACTCAAGCCAGACACATAATTGGCTTTGATTTTTCCTGTAGAGTGGAACTTCAGTCTCTGAAGTTTAATGTTGGCTCTTAAGATCTATTTTTTAATACCTCTGATGTAGGAAGGTAAAGAATGACCCAACAAAATGGAAACAGAGCTGCAGCAGCATCAGGCCCACCTCTGTCAACTCCTCAGGCCCCCAAGGTGTGATCTCCAGCCAGCAGTGGGGCCCCTACCAGCCATGGGAACAGCTCTCTCTTCTCTCCCCAGGCTGTAAAAACTAGGCACGGGCTGTTCCTCCAGGCGGTGGAATTCCTTAAGGTGGAAGTGAGTTGCCAGCTTGTTCACCATCCTTTTCAGAGTGACAAAGGCTGTGATGACTTGGAAGGCAAGGAAGAAGGCAAAGACAATGTGCACTGCTCGCTCCAGAGGCTGGATTTTCAGACCTTCATTAAACAGCAAGAAGAGAATTATGGGCAACTGCAGGAGGAGACTCAGGAGCCAAAACCCAGCCAGCTCAGGGACCTATAATAGGGAGACATCACCTATTAAAAACCTGGCAGCCAGAGATGAAAAAAAATCCAAAATCTTGTGAAGAAAAAACGTTGGGGTTTTTTAAATTTTTTAAAGGACAGAACATAATGTGAAAAATCAGAGTGAGGTGGCTTCATGTTTTCATATACCATGTTTTTAAGCGTACTTATATTTTCTGACAAAACAGTTTTAGAGAGTGAGAGGGCTCTCTTCTGAGGGAAAACTTCCTGGAATTCACAAAATTAAGTGGAAGCCAATGCCAAGGGAATAGAAGATGCAGACTGCAACTTAAGAGAAATAAACATCTCCTCAACTTAAATCTTTTCAACAAAATGTCTACCAGTTAAACTCCAAAAAGCATTCCTGCAGAAATTAATATGTACATTTGGCAACATACTTTCTCCTGGAGATTGCCCATGTATCCCAGGTAGAGTCGAATGACCTCTATCAGAGAGGCCAGGATCATGATGGTGACCAGGATGAACTTGTAGTAATCTGACAAGTCTGGATACTAGAGGGAAAGAAGAGAGTAAAAGCTTCTGCTGTGCTGTTTGTGATTTAATGAAGTTACTGTATGCTACTGTAAGCTGACAATGTCATATTGGCACTCAAACACTCTTGAACCTCCAGTTGCAGGGAATTCCCAAATAAATGTAATAAGCTCTAACTCCAGGGAGCTGTATCTCCTATTAGGTGTTTCATGTAATATACATTTGCAAACCAACACTTTCCTTCACACTTACCTTCAGATAGAGTATGACAACTGTGCAGAGCCACCAAAAAGGGAAAAAATAAACATTGAAATAGAGGGACATCTGCAGTGGCAAACTGGAAACAATTTCATTATCTGTAGAGAGAAAGAAGATTTTATCATTCCTGGTTTGTTCCATACTTCCCTTCCATAACCATGACAGAAGGATACTGCTCCATCTTAGCTGCATGCATTAACAGTCCAGTCAAATTAAATGTTAGGAAAAATATTTTTAATTATCCAGAGGAAATATTCTTACCCTATCTGGAGTGACACCATTTCCTGGAATCTAATGCACCTTTTGGTTCATGGGACACCAAACTTTTATGACCTAGTCATATATTCCAGTTGAGTGTCCAACTGTTGATTACCTGGTAGCTTAAGGATTACTCCATGATCTCTGAGGCTTAGCTCAAGTGGTGCTGTATACTGACACTGCAGAAAGAGTCAGTGGTTATTTCGCTGCAGGTCCCAAGAGAATGGTTGTAAGTTTAAATGAGTACACACTGGATTATCAGTATTTTGTAGATCACACCCCTGAGTAAGAACTTACTAGTAGACAGCAGGTTTTCATTGCCCATTCTTCATCTGCAATCTTTTATTTAAATAGACATTTGGATGGAAGCCAGTAATCTGCCTAGTTCTTAAGAGCTAAAAATTTCAAATATGTGTCAAACTAAAACTTATGCTTTAAAATCTGTAAAGAAAAAAATGCATTCGGACAATGCAATGTACAGAAAAGCAAATATGAAACGTTACGATGCAGACAGTAAATTCCATATTTACAATTCTGTAATAGACCTACAAGATGAGACTTAAGAAAAAAAATTAAAAGGGCATTCTAAGGGAATCATTAATTTTTAATGGGTGGAGTTTTACTGCTGTATTCTAGTAAACTGATATTGCATCTACTTTGCTTCCCAAATGAAGTCTGTAGCCACATATTCACTTGGTACCACCTGAGCAAGTTTAGAAAGTATTGACTGTGATCTGCTGATTTGTATTCAACTCCTGTGCCCATCTGTCACAGTGGTGATGTTTGATTGAAAATTTGTCCAAACAGCCACACTGCCTCCCTTCCAGCCTCAGAACTACCTCTCTTCTGACACTGCCTTCCCTTTTCAGATCTTCCAACCACTCTAATACCTGTTTTTGTTCCACCCCAGTCTGGCATTTCTGTCCATCCTGGTACAGAGTCTTTATGCCAGACAAGGTGGGAAGAGGGGAGGATTTGGGAGTAGAACTGGGGCAGACCTCATGGGTGTGAGAGACAGTGATCTGCTATTCTAAACAGAAGGTGCAAGACAACCAATACATATATATATACACATATTTAATAATCCCATTTTTAAGCATCAACACATTCTTACATCTGCAAAGGAATTAAAATCTATATGTACCTCAAAAACAGTTTCACCATCTACCTAAAATTGTCCCAGCTGTCCTAACACAGGAATCTCTTGGACACGAAGATTACTTCAGTGGTCACCAAGATATAATTCTAAAACGCTGTTTTATCTTTCAAAAAAAGGATGACCATAATTGCAAGTAACTATGCTTCTGCCCTATATGTATTAGACAAGATTGTATTGGTTCATGGCCACATTAGTTAAAAACAGAGAAGCCAAGAACTCTAATTTCGATTGTCATGATAATGTTTAGGTATGTTAAAGGTTTCATTGACATAGTATTGTTATTTGGAACTGCTGTGCAAGTTCTAAAACTGTGTTTTGGATGAATATTTAGCAGTATAAGCCAACTCTACTTCATTTTTCTATCCCTAAATTGAATTAATGCTAATTTTCTGGGATTGCTAAAATTAATGGAAAAGCCGGACAGTATTGCAATAGCCAGTTGCTAGAGAAACTCATTAAGGTATATATGTGTAAACTTAATTTTTGAAATCCCAATGTCCAAGAATTTAATGGCACATTTGCAACTGGGTTTCAGTGGACTGGACACTCACAAAGGAGTTTTCATAATGGGAAATGGAAAAGAAATGACTAAAGATAGAAGCTATTCCTGGAGTGTTGTTTGATAAAAGAAATGAAGAAAGCAGTAAATGTGAGCAGTGTAACCACATAAAGAAAATCACTGAATATTCTGAGTTGGAAGGAACCCACAAGGATCACTGAGTCCAGCCCTTAAGTGAATGGACTGTACGGGGATCGTGACCTTAGCACCACGCTATAACCAACTGAGCTAATTACTTTCTGATTAATTTGATCAGCTTGAAACGGATTTATCACCCGAAATTAATACAGCCTTTCTATGCAGACACATTGTGTGTATTCTCGCTCTGGAGACACGAAAAGAGGGCGCGCTGGCCTGCAAAGTTTCACTGGCAATACGATGAAGGAACAGCTGGCGGTCGCCACAGCAGACACGGGCAATTCCAGAGAAAGCTGGCAGGGAAACCAGCCCCATCCCAGCGGCGCGTCTGCCGGGCCCGCGATCCAGGACCGGCCCCTCAGCCTTCCCGCCCCATCCTCCTCTTCCTCCTCCTCCGCCCCGGGGCTCTCCCGTGCCCGCCGCGGCCGCGCGGTACCTGCGCCGTCCCCCGCGCACCGCGGGCCGGGCCGGGCGGTGTCGGTGAACACGGCGCGGCTGAAGGAGCCGAGCCCCCGCCTCAGGGGCTCCGGCAGCGCCATGATGGCGAGGCCGCGAAGCGCAGGCCCGGGAGCTCTCCCGGATTTGGGGCGGGGAGCGGAGCGGGAATTTTCCAAGAGTTGAGGCGGGGACAGCGGTTGCCTCCGCCCCGGACACGGTGCTGTGGAGCGCACCCAGGGAGCGGTGGGAGCCCAGCCCGCCCCCAGGAGTGTCCCGGTGCTCGGAGCTGCCAGGTCTGAGCGTCTCCCCTCAGTCCTGACTTTGCTTTTCTTCTTTTCCGATCAGTCAGAGGGAATTCTACCCCCGCCCCGTAGTCTGCGAGGGCAGGGTATGGGCTTTCTGAAAAGGTAACTGTTGTAGAACCGCTCTGCATCTATCCGGATAAATCCGGAGCAGTGATGGTCCTCGATGACGGCTGGAGAGTGAAATAAGGGCGAACATTTTGTGTTGTTACTTGAAGTGAGTGTGGATGACTCGTTTTATGATAGATGCAGGTGTAACTGAACCAGAAAATACCTTTTTCCTCAAAGAAATCCGTACATATTACTCTGAAGTGAAAAGCTGCGGTGAGATTGACACAGTCATTTCTGTCCTAGTCAGCTTTTGTCCCTTACAGGACGTCCTTATGGAGTGACAAGAGGTTAATAATGTAAAACCAACTTATGCTTGTTCTTTTATTCGGAAAATGCAGTCGCCCTAAAAATGGGTAATCTGCTCACCAGGCCTTTCGGTCCCCCAAGGGCCTGATTCCTTCTGAGGAGGAAAGGATGCCATTCTTAAGTGTGCAGGATATTATTTTCTGTGTGACCAGAATGAAAGAGCAGCTTGTGCCTTTTGCTGTGGGAACCAGTAGTATTTGTCATTTTTCTGTACCTAATATGACATAGAATTATAGGATGGTTCGGGTTGGAAATGACCTTAAAGACCATAGCGTTCCAAGCCCCCTGCCGCACACAGGAACATCTTCCACTAGACCAGACTTGTCGACTCACTCCTCCTGCCCCCACCCCTGCCTCGAATCATGTTTAGCTACTTCCCTGGGTGATCGTTCTGCAGTATGACTTTCCAAACTCAATTATCTCAGACTAAATAATTTAAAGCCTAGTTTATATTTAATTTCATTCTGTCCCACTGGGAGAACTACAGAGAAAGATGGCTAAACAAGCAGGAGTTCTGAGAAATCCATTTGGCTTTTGAGCTGATGAATGATGTGGTATTGACAACAGATACTTTTCAAAGAACTTCCCCATGTGTGGGTATGCCAGCAGGAATCTACATTAAAAAAAAAAAAAGCCAAAAACACAACAAAAACAAAAAAACCCCCCAACTTCAGAAGAAATTAAGATGAAACAATTTTTAAATACTGGCAGCAGACTGAAAGGGGGAAGGGATTAAACATATGCCAGAATTTCAAGGGATGCTGTGCCCCTTAGAGGCAGGGAGGGCAGTGGGTTTTGCTGTGTGGCTGTTCCTAGAAAATAAAGTTTTAAGCACAGGTGAGGGTTATCCGTGTTTTGCAGCTAAGACAGAACAAGAAAAGTTGAGCCCTGTGAAATGCTGTTTGCAGTTTGTCTTGAAACCTACAGAAAAAGGCATGTAATTCAGTGTCCTGGGCATAAGCAGGTAGGTAAGTCATCCAATGAAAAATACTCCTTAAAATGTATCAAAACATCAGGTAAAGGAAAAACAGTGATGTGGCTTTTGTCATGTGAGATATGTCTGTACAGCAGTGACCACAGCTCAGCAGTGCTACCTTGTTTATGTTTGAGCTAGGTAGCTTAGGTTTGCTGGCAAGACATCTCTACAAGCAAATATTTTAGTAGAAGTAAAAAGTTAAGAGTGTTTTTCAGCTGTTTTTGACCTGGCTCTGTCTTAAACTATGAGGCTTCCCCCATGATCAGCACAGTGACTGTGCTGCCTGGGCTAATGAGCCTGTTTGTGGAGGGGTAAAGCAATGCCAAGCTGCAGTCAGAGACATACATGTCATAGGCTGTGTCCTGGCCAGGTGTGGACCTCAAAGCTCTGAGCTGTGCAGGCACTGGACTTACACTGCAGTTTCAATTACAAAAATCTGTGAGTGGATACTTGGTAATTGGTGAACTACGAATAAATAATAGAAGAGTTTAAGGATCACTTTGATAAAACTGTATGAAAACCAGCATTAATCTTAGATGGGTTTCTGAACTTCAGAAAATGCAGTCTGTATCTTCCCAGTTGCTAGTAGGTGCTAGAAGTTTTTTCCTGTCTGGCTCAACAACTGTATGGTGTATGAACTGTTGAGCCAAAATCACCATAGAAGTCTCTGTTATAGATAGTGGCAAGATGATGAATCTGCAAGATTTCCAAAGACATTGCCTGAAATTTTGTTTTACTGTTGTTGCCTTGGACCTGACCCAGTTAACCACGAGCATTGGGAAATGCTCATCCCATACACTCAACTATTTAGACACAAGAAAGAGGTTTATATGAATTAGAAGAATGGCAGAGTTTTGATTAAGTCAGATATTTGTAAAGTCTCAGTTTTTTTTTCATAGTGTGAGTTGGTGACCTGTAAAAGTTCAGCCTTTAAGGATTTTCCTTGTAATTACTTTTTCAGAATGAAAGATGGAAGAATTTTCACTTTTTTTGCCTTTTCCTGATGACAGTGGCTTTGACTGGGGGCCCTGATCTCCCAAACACTGATTGTCTTATGTTCCTCAATTCTGAAAACCTTCAAGCATACAGTCAGGTATCCTGCCAGCAGCTTTTGCAGTCAATGCTTTTGCAATACCAGGCTCTGCTCATTTCAAAACTGTGAAGCAATCCAGCTTAGCAGTCAGCAGAGTGTAAAACTGAATAGTAGGTAAGTGAAAAGCTAATGGCATGCAGACACCACAAGAAATGTATGGATTTGCCATGTAAACTCAATTTCCAGGCTCAAGGTGTGACTCTGTGATATTTGGCAGCCGTACATTTTCAACAGATGGCCAAGCATCCTTCACGTCCCCACAAAATAAAGTTGTGCATTCTTTTGTTTAATGTTTTTGTGCATTCTTTTGTTTAATGTTTTTGTCTACACAGACACTTAAAATATTCCTTGAAGATATACTCTTTGTTTTTAGTAATTCTGTTTAGTTTTCTTTAGACTGCAGCGCGCATTTTTTTTTTTTTTTGCAATTTAATGAATAGAATTCTTTTGATTTTCTGTAGGAAGCACTGGAGAGCACCTACTCCAGTTTCAAGCAGAAGAAAACCTTAAAACTTCAAGGATCCGAATGCTGGGGAATCTCCACTGACAGGTCAGAGCTTTCTGTAACAGAAGGATATAAATCTGTGCCATAAGGAGTGGGAGAAGGAAAAGCACTTAGCTGTTATGTGACTGTAACAGTGATGATGACCATGTGTATAGATAGTATTACATGTCCAGCTTTTGTGAGGAAACTCCACTTGGTCTTTTCCTTTCTTAATGGAAAGGCATTCCATTACTGAATTTGTGTCTCTCCACATATGGATGTTTAAGTAGGAATAACCAGATTTCCAATTCTCTGTGCTTCAAAATAAGATAGTGAAATGTGAATCTGGAAGGAATAGGCTCATAATGGCGTAGCATATTAAATGACTGTTTTATTTCTCTCCACACATGCTAGCTATAAATAAAACAAAAGTCTCTGAAAAATCTGCCTGAGAGCTTTAAATCAGAGAAATATTGGATCTTTGTGTTATCCCAGCTAAGTTGGTAGACACTGGCCTGGCTCCCAGAGCAAAGCTCCTGGGGCTCTCTGGCAACAACACAAAGCCATAAACACCAGATGCAGTATATCTATCAAAATTAAATATCAGCAGGTTTTTTTCAGTTGGCATTTTAGAAAAGCAGAGTTCATTTAAATGATACCAGTGGTTTACCTTTGCACCTGAATCACAACTGCTGTATTTCTGAATGTGCTGGTGTGGAATCTTACAAAAGCTATTTTCCCTGGCACACCTGTGCTGCTGTCCCTTATGTGTGTGAGCAACAGAAATCACTCTCCTCCTTGCTTGTTCCTTTCTACCTGCCTGCTGTTTTAACAGAAATGCTGTAAAACATGTGAAAAGTGCTGCTGAGCCGAGGTGTGTGCAGGCAAGCAGAGTACAGGCTTTCTTACTCCTCATGTCCTCAGAATGGAGTGACAGATTGGGAGTTTTAACGAATTATAAATGCCACCAAGACTCTTTCAATATGTGTGATTGAAAGGATCGTGTTATTAGCTGTGTCAGTGTCTGCAGAGTAATTTCACAGCTGTGCTTATGGCTTGTGATATCCCAGGACTGCCTCTTCTCCGTGTCAGTTGTGTATAAGTCCCAGATGTTCATTTCACGCCTATGGGCTATTTGGGTCTGGTAAACAGTTTTTGTTGCTGATGGGACTTATTATCATCAAGTACATATCACTGCAGTGATTCCATACATTAAATGTATCTTGGCTATTCAAGTCTTAAGTATAAAGATGGCGGGGAGGGGAAAAAGGGCTGTTATTTGCTCCTGTGGATTGAATTTCTTCTTGCTGTAGTTGGCATTTAGTTAGAGCCACTCCCTAGCTTGTTTTGTTTTGTTGATTTGTAGTTTTGTCAAGCATGTTGGGAAAGTCTCAACGCTCGCATGGTCATTAAGTTTTACTGTCTGTGTTGCCAAAGTATTCAAGATTTTTGTGGTACATGAGAAGGTTGCTGAGAATGGATGGATTTTGAGTCAGGTTCTCACTTCTGTAAAGATCCTTGATGGGCCCTTGAAGGGCCTGGCTAGTGCAGAGAGAGGCCCCACTTTTCAAAAGATGACTTTGTAATAGCCAGTGAATGTCATGGTTTAACACTGTAAACAGGCTGGGTACCTTTGTTTTTGGTTTTGTCAGCAAAGTGATGTTTTTCATTTGTTTAAAGACCTTGTCACACCTGCAAATCCTGGCAGGACCTGAGACTTACTCAGACTTAAGACTTTCTCTTTTGGTAGGTGTGCAGTGGTACCATGGTGGGGGCTGTCAGAAATTCTCAGCAAAAAGTGTTTTGTGTGGTGTGGGGCTGGAATGGCTGCACTGTTCTTTGTGTGCAGAAATATGCACTGAGGATCCTGCTTTGAGTCTGGAGTCACTTTCCAGACCTTGCAGGAAGTGTGTGTGGGAGAATCTTTATGGCAGAGGATCTGGTGGCTTCAGCCTTGGTCTCATCTTTGCAAGCTGATCTTTCACGCAGTAATTTTAGCTGTCTAAATATCCAAAGTACAATCCAAACTAGTTAGAGAGGCTTCACCTCTATGATGTTTTCCCCCAGAAGGCTTTTCATGGGAAGGAGTAATGTTCCTGCTGAATGTGTCTGATGGACACTGATTACTGATGGAGTCTAGTTGTTCTGCTAAATCAAGGTGCACAGACGTTTGAAAACTTGACACTTGACAGAGTTCTAAGCTCTCCCAGAGGTTGTTTTGTGGATCTGAACTCCTCCAGATGATAGGGCTGTTTGTGTTCCCTGGATATCACACCAGATGCTTTACCTGCAGTCTGTATAACCCTTGCAAAAGGCTTCCTGAGATGTGGAGTCTGGCAGTTCCAGTGCTTTCTCTTTTTATTGCAGAATCCAAAGATGGCACAGTATTTCAAAATTCATCTCTAAGGTGACGTGTCAGCGGGATCATAAACCCAGGCAAAGGCAGGATGTGTTTTGCTATTACATACTGATGACAGGTCCCTGTAAGAGCTGTTTTGTGGATCCTCTGCAATTAGCTCAAGCCCAAACCCTGAGTGAGTGATGGAGGAAAACACTAGGAATTTGACCCTTTAGGAAAAAAAGCCACAAGGCAGAGAGGACTGTTATTTATTGAAGAAACTGATCTCAGGATTAAAGTTTTTATTTTTAGTTTTTAAATTCCTGTTTGGACGGTTACGTAAGTGCCTAATTTCAAAAGTGTGAGTGTGTGACAACTTCTGTGGAACTGAAATGGGAGTGGCAGCAGCGCCTTAAATTGGGCGTAGGATATTTGGATTCTTTGATATGCATTTTGGTGTCTAAATTTGGATTTCTATGTAAGAACAACCTCTCCCTCTGCTTTGAAGTTTTGCTGAATGTAAAGGTAAATATGAATGTAAAGTGTGTTCTCGGGTCAGCATCACCGTGTTTCCTTTGTCCGTTCTTCACGTCCAGGCCAACACTTCATCCCTGTGAGAGTAGAGAATTGTGAGAATGTCTGGAAATCCCACAAGTCTCGCTGCCTAAAATTAAGGCATAGCAGCAGAGTTCTGGTTCAGGACCTTTAGCTTCTGACATCATGAGTTATGCTTTTGGGGATGTTAGTGCAATACCACTGCAACCCACAATATCTCGCTGTTGGGATGTGGATTTGGCTCTGTATTTATTTTTATTCCATAATCTGTTTTGCCATCCAGACAAAGCAAACTTCACTCAAGTTCTCATCAAGTAGTAAGAAGAAAGAGTGTAGTGACTCCCTGAAGTTCCAAAGAGTGCTTAATTCTTTTTTTATTATGTTTTCAGTTGTTTAAGGCAGGGCCTTCTTATTTGTGGGTGCATGTTGCTTGCTCATGCCATTGTACCTTAGTCTCAGCTCTGATACTAGTTACTGTTGTAGTATGAATGATCATTTTGAACTCCCCAGTCTGCTGTCTTTGAAATGTAAAATTTCTATTTGCCATTTGAAGATAGGGTTTCTTGTGTAATCAGAATCTATAAAGTGGTGCTTAAGACTGGAGAAAGTCCAAGGGGATTCTTACTATAATGATGTTCTTAAAATCAAGGAATTCCTTTCCTGCTTGCTGCATTGTTTTCATTCATGGTGGAGGAGACCAGATTGAAAGATCAAATCCAGCTTGCTTGCTTGTCCTCTCTCTCCCTGAAATGCTTTATTACAGGACTCAATTAAGAGCCAGTTTTCCCCTCAGACTCTGTCTATGAGGTCACGCCTACCCTTATGAAATATTGAATTTGCAGCCGCAGGATTTATTACAACAGTATTTTAAAACACACACTGCTGGTGCAGCAGCTCTAATTAGAAATGCCCTGAGTTCACTGTGCAGGCAAAGCATTGTTTCTAAACTGCAGCATTGACATCAAGAGGCAAATATGGATCGTGTTTTTACATGTTTGAAGGACAAACAGATGTACCCGTGGGAAAAACTGGATTCTGCTGTGAAGGTGCTGCTGCACTGTGCTTTCTTCTTTAATTTGAATTAGCTCAGCTTGGGTCACATTTTTGCCTCTGTAGCATTACTGAGTTGCAGCAGTTTAGTGGAGAGGGAAGACCTGTGCTGAGGTGCTGCAGCTTTGTGTCACAGTGTGACAAATTATGTACTTTGCCATAATAGTCAGTAAGAAGTAATTAAAACAGAAGGTGGACCAATTTCTACATTTTCAGAGAATATTCTGAGTTGGAAGGGACCCACAGGGATCATCAAGTCCAACTTGTGACTAAATGATTTCTATTAATCTAGTTGGTTTTGGTTTTAAAAATTCATGAGTATCCACTAGGTTTAGTCTGATGTTACCTGCCTCATCTGTGACTTCCCTAAAGTCCTCCACTCAGCCTGCCTTGGGGAAAACCTCTCCTGGTGCTCTGCTGTGTCATTTTGAAATGCAGGCCTAATATCTAGCCTAAGCCAGTTTTTTCAGTTATTCCTTTACTTCTTATCCTGCCCACCATGCACATGCAGCTACTTAACTGCTATTTTCTCCGGCAGCTCCCTTTTATTCTGTATTCTGTGTTCCCTTATGTGCTCTTCTTTAAGTAAAACAAATCCAGCTGAAGTGGTCCATGTCTGTTTATGCTAGATATTTATCACAGAAAGTCTCCCCTGCTTTCCTTGACAGGAAATCTAACAGGCAGAGATGGGAAGAAAATTAGGAGATGAATACACAAGAAGAGTTCTGCTGTACGCTGCAAATTGCCCACTGTGGTACCAGACAGCCCTTGTTGATCATGCCTGAAGAACATATTTTTTCCCTGAATATGAAACATGGCAACCCACTGTACTAGGGCTCAGGATTGATATTGCTGTCCTGCAGGGATAATTGGGAATTTACCAAACCAGAGCAACAGATGCCTTGAGAGACACAAGTATGATTAACTTCATAAATACGTATTATGAAATCATGGGCAGCGTTCTAACTGTAATGTATTTTCCCTGAGGGAAAATATGCCTGAGTAAAGAAATCAGAAAGTACTTGATGCCAAATGCAGAATGAAAAGAAATTCCTATAAGGCTGGAGTCTATCCACATATTTTTCCTAGTGGTCTTTTCCTTTGAAGAATTAGATGAGGAGTTATTTCTCTTCATTATATTGTCCTCTAATCTCCAAAACCTACATCACTTTGCTAAAACACACTGACATGTATCACATGCATATATAACATTCCCTAGGAGACTTGTTACTGCTTTATAGTCACTGCAGGTGAATTTGTTTATAAGAAGGCAAACACCTATTTGAGACAGCATGAATGTAAGTCAGTATTTGCTTCAGTGCTGAAGGAGGATTTCTGAGCTTTTTATAGTATAAAGGAGATGATTTTTTTTTTCTACAAAGCTGTGAGACCAAGGAACCCTGGAGGTGGATACAAGCAGTCCTCATAAAGAGGACTGTTTATAATAAGGTTTCACTTGGAGGGCCTTTAACATCACATCTGGGTTAGCTGCTTGAGTCTGCAAGTTAGTCTTAAAGCTGTTGGTACTTCCCATATGACATTCAGCTTTGCCTCAAGGAATCCTAATTTAAGAACCACTGAAAAAACTTGCTAGAGGGTCCCTTCTTGTCAGTCTGTCCTGGCAGAAGGTGATGTGTTGAGTTATTCCTGAATCCTGCTGACCCTTGCTTGCAGGAGCATCTGTTGGCAGCAGATATCATGTAGAAGATCTCACGGATTTCCCTGGCTTGCACGGGCATCAGGGCCTGGGATCTGGCAGCCATAGGTTAGAGGTACACAGAGCTGCCTAAAAACTGCCTTGTGCCCAGGGAGAGAGTATGCTGACCTCAGTGCTGGCCTGAACTGACAGCACTTTATTCCAGCCATTATGTCCCAGAATCTCAGTCTGGCAAAGGTGGAGTCAATCGAAAAAAAACCCCTGTCCTTCTGTTATTTCCGTTCTGATCTCAATATCCCTTTACTATGCAACAGTGAACTTCTACTGGTAAATATCTTGGAGCACTTTTTTTTCTGTGTGCCTTTCAAAGGAGGGAGAGAAGGACAAGTGCCAAGTTAAACTGAGCTTCAGAAAGCCACATTGCTTGGGAGAAAAAGCTCATCAGCTACAGTATTCAGTACGATGGGTAAAAATCTTGGGATCTGGATTGTTTTCTCTAAGAGTAGACAACTAGTGTAGCCCTATTTTCAGTCCTGTGTGCAGTCAGGGTCCTGACAGCACTGGGCACTCAGCTGCAGTGGATTAAAGATATGGTTTGGGTTCTTTTGGGTTAGTAAGGGCTTTAACCTTTCACATGAAACAAGCCATGTAACTTCACTAGGCACTCCTGCAGTGAACTTTATAACACCTAATGGAATGAGAGCTTGTTTCTTGTCCAGTCTTGATTTAACTGGGTCCAGCATGTGCTTAAGAGCTTTGCTGAGTCTAGGCTGAGAAATACTTTTCATGTAGGAATACTGCAGAAAGAATAATGATCACAAGAGTCTGGGTGGCAGCAAAGGCTTCAGCCTGCTCCCTTTTAGCCTCAACTTGTCTCACTTTGGCATTAATAAAATGTCACGATGTAGACTTCAGTTGAAGTAGCATTTTTCATCAAATTTCTTTACTTGGGTTTTGTCCCCCACCCTTGTTCCTTTTTACCCTTGTAGGAGTCTTTCTGGTCTTGGACACTTCAGAGAAATTGTAATTTAAAAATCCTTTTTAACTACACCTGAATTTCCAGAACTTGCATCAAATTTAAGTACTATTTGATTTGTAAGTGTTGGCTGATATTTGGTCTGATTAATATCATGCACTGGTTTCTGGAAACTGCAATACTCCATTGCACAGGCAAATATTGGGCTATCATATGGAAAATGGCAAGTGATCCAGATGCTTTGGAGCTCCCAAGTAGAGATGCATTAAAAAGAGCTGGCTTTTCAGGGCACCTCCACCTTCTGAAATGTCTCTGCAGCTATTAAATTAGTAGAAATACAGTTTCTCAAATAGTATGTAGAGTTGAGAGTTCCTGACATATTAGAATGTCTCTAAAGCTCAAGATTGATACATATATAACATCCATAAGAAATCTATGTCTTGTCTTTTTTTCCAGGTATCTTTCAGGAGCTGCCTTATCATGTATCTGTCATAAAGCCAAAGTAGGAGCAACTGTTCATTCTAAGGTAAATTTCTGATCCTGCTGAGAGCAAGAGAAGTTTGGTTGGTGGGAGCCAGGTATTTGGCTAGTTTCTTTCAACTGTTGTCTGCAACATGCTTCACAGTTTGTTTCTTGAGTATATTGCTGAGCTTCATCAGTAAGAGATTGTAATTTATACAGCTGGAGTTGGAATGAGCCTTTGGTCACCAGTTTTGGTTACCATTTCTGTCTATTCTTCATCACTTCAGACACTAATAGTCAGTGTATACTCAGTGGATCCAAAGGGTGTTCACTCTTGTTGTAGTGATATAGTTTAGTGGTTAGTGTGCAGAAGAATACTGACTTACACACACAGGATTGTTTTGTGATTAGCATTTTGTGTGGTAAAGAGGGGAGGAGTTGAAAACCACATCCTGAAATATAAGTGTATATACAGTGTCTAGGTGGCTCTTCAACTCAGTCCAATAAAACAGAGTTTATCTCCTGTCTGATAATTTTAGCAGAAATTATTCAAGAATATTGTTTGTTTTATGCAGCCCTGCAACTCTCCACTCTTACCACTCTAGGAATTGGATATAGATGTAGGCTTGTTGATTTGTGCAGCTGAATATTTCATTACCAGAGTTCAAAGACTCTTGCAGAGTGCTCTGGCCAGTGTCAAAACTGGATTCCTCCACTAAAAATTCAGAGTAACTTCACTGATTAAAAATAAAATTGCAGCTGCATTTGGCCTGAGGGGTTTTCATTTCAAACTACATGACTTTTCTCAGTTGGGCATTTTAGAACTGTAAGTCTCATCCCACAATGATCTTGGCCTTCTAAAGGGTGGATATAATTTGGGTCCCTCTGCAGTAATAGCTTTTTGAAGATGAATTCAGTGTTCTTGTCAGGAGTTCAGTTACTTTGTTGGTTAGTGCATTTGGAAAGCTGCTGTCAGTCTAACTGATTCAATTCCACAGCGTTTCTTGATTTTTTTTTTCCCCAGTGCTGGTCCAACTATTTTATTCCTGCATATTGTGTAATATCTCAGCATAGACAGCAACCTCCATAATAGCTATTTTTTTCCTGCCTTTTTCTAACCCCAGTCATACTCCAGTGTGAATACTGATTGCAAAGACAGTTGGCTTGGTTACAACCTCCCTATTTGATTACTTCCTCTGCTGCTGGGTCCATCAGAGACCTACTGTTTCTCTAGACATCTCTCTCCTGATATACTTCAGGCATTTTTTGTTATTTCTTCTGGCAATTTATTGTCCTGGGTGGTTTTTTCTTTTTTATATCTTTTTCATTTTTCCTGTCAAAATCCATTCCATGTATTAAAGACAGATGAACTGGATTTACAGAGCCTGAAATACTGTTTTGGCCCTAAGACTCACCCTTTGTCACACCACTGGAAATTACTGCAACTTTTCTGTATCTTTACTTTAAAGATCCCCTTGAAGTCAGGCAGACATGTGTGGCACTTTTCTAGCAGGAGAATATTTATTTAATCCCTGTATAGAGAAGCAGAGAGCGAAATCCTAAATCCATTCAAATCAGTGGGGCTTTTCCTGGGCTCCAGCTGAATCATGGCTTAATGATCAGCTTCATGGTCTGTAGTCAGCCTCCCAGAAAAAGGAAAAAGAAAGCACAAAGCAGGATTTTCACTCTCATATTCTGGGATTACAGGCTGAGCTGAGGGACAGCATTTTACAGCAAGAGGTGATGGACCTGAAGAACCAAGTTTTCTTCTGGTTCTTTCACCAGTCTCCTAAAGATACTTCAAAATTTATGGTTTAGCATTTGCCTGCTGTAAAGTAAGAAAGTTTCTTGGCAGCACAGTACAGTTTGAATGCATAGTTTTGCTGGTGTATTGCAGTTGTATTCGAGGTTCTGGACATGCATGTCTATCTGGGACATGTGAAGCCCATAAAGCAACGAATAAGCTTAAGATGTGTGTTTTTTCAGGTGCTTAAATGTGTTGCCTGGATTGGGCCTTAATTCATTCCCTGTGAATTGTGGTGGTTTGTCCCAGTGAAAGTCATCTGGTTTGATGACAAGCCCGGCTTATTCTCCCAGTACTGAAATAAGGTGGGTTAAAGAGGTTTCCCCCTATTTCCTGTCCCTCGCTGAAGAGCAGCTTGAACAGTGAAAACTGTCAGGAGTGCTTATTCAAAAGCAGCAACGTTGGAAGCTGAAGATAAGAGCATTTATCTCTGTGTCAAAACTACTCAGTGTCTTTGATGGACTCCCAACACGCCGTAACAAGGAGCTTAGGCTGGAGACGCTGGAATGCCAGGAGTCCGGGGGGTGGTGTTTATCCTGCTGAAACATGGAATACATCAAATCAATTACACGGTGCTGAAGTATTTCCCCATCACCAGCCAGTGTTGTGAGCTCCAAGAAAATATGTTCTCCTAGGCACTAGGGGAGCCTCCTCCTTGAGATGCTGATTTAATTTGAAATGCATATTAACAGGGAGAGAGAGAAAAAGAGGGAGAGAAGATGGAATCTCATATGTTTTGCAGCAGATTGCCACATCGATCTTGTCACTTGGCAAACACAGTTGGACCTGAGGCTCTGAGTCTGTGGGATGTGCTGTATTTCTGTCATCAATTGTCAGCCTCAGAGAAGCACAGGAGAAAGAGAGGCATGGTATCAGAGTAGAGAATCTGTAATAAATGGACCAGCAAGCCATTTAGGAGCAAATCAAAGCAATTGCATTTTTGGATTGTGCTTGCCTTCATCAGCTAGAAATGTGGTCTGTCCTCATCTCTCCCAGTGAAGCGATGATGGGAAGGACTAGTATTTCTATGGAGGCTGCTCCTGTCTGTGCTGTTTTGTGGGAGTTAAGCTGTTCTACACGGGAAGTGGTACCTGCAGGTCCCAGAGGAGCCTTCAGCCTGCCCTGTGCCCACCCTGGTCCCACTGCTGCTGTAGCCACAGCCCTCTCTTGAGCCATCTCTGGGCATGTGGATTTCTCCTCTGAGCTTGCATCTGAAACCCACAACCCATTGCTGATGGCCAGTTTGGGAGCTGACAGGATCGCACTTAGGTTCTGCAGGGACTTAGTCCTGGATCAGAAACTTCCCTGAAATAGTTCTGTCCACCAGGAATGTGGCTTAAAACCTGGTTTTGTTTAAAGGACTGCCCTGGAGGCATTGCAGTGCTGGTGGGGCCCACAGCCAGACAGCTGGAATGGCATCCCCCAGAACGTTCAGTCCAACAGATACACTGGCAAATTGGTCCGAATGAACAGCAGGCCTCAGGCATCCCTCTGCCTGGATATTTGTACCATGCTCTCTGGGATGATGTCAGTGCCTTGGGATGTGTTTCTCCTGAGCAGAGCAAAAACACTAGAGAGCGCCATGTATTTGCAGATTTTGGCTTGTGAAGTGCAGTCTGAGGATGTGAGTGCTCCCTGAGGGGGGGGATATAGGGAGAGCCGTGCTCAGGACCCAGCCTGGGCTCACTGCTGTGTGCTGCTCGGGAAGACTTGGGTATGGAGAGGCAATTTCCCTCTGGATATGGGCAGCTGCAGGTGCAGTGTAGCTTTGTGCTTTGTCTCTAGGGGAGAAAAGGCAGTTTGGCTGTTGGGAGGAAATCCCCTTGGTCTCATTGCTAGTAGAGGAGATGCATTTGAACCAGCAAACCTTCCCAGCCTTCTGTTTCAACCCTCTGTCACGTCACCTTGAACATAGCAACCAAGAGAGGGGCCTGTCCAGTGACCTCCCATCTGAAGGAAATTCTCAGCACAGACCGGGATTAAATGTCTCAGGAGGTGCCAGGCAGGAGCTTCGTAGAAGGATTGACTTGGTTTTTGAGCTCACGCTTTCTGGTCCTCCTGAAGAAAACTTTTGATTTTCAAGTACTTCAATACATAAACAATGTTGAATATTTTAGTGCTTTGAATGGCTGAGTCATTTCTTTGAAAGCAGGCTGGATCAGATTATTTTGCTGTCTCTTATTCCCAGTGATGCAAAAGGCATAGACTCCGTGTGGGCTTCATGTGGGCGCTACCCTCTTCTTCCTTGTGGGAGGATGAGAAGCTCATGACCGTTTCAGCAGTACTGGAGAATGACTGTCTTGGCTGTTACAATATACACTGTCCTGTATCTTCTCCCGTTATCCAAGGCCTCCTGAAGCTCCCCTCTACCCTAACTTGGTGAGGAAGCAGTCTACCTGGCATCATGCTCCTCTTAATCACTGATCATGTGATGGTGATGACTAAACTTTCATTATAATGAGCTGGCTTTTTTCCGTCCCCAGTGAAATATTTCCTACAGAAAAATGAGGCTTCACAGAAACCTGACTTATCTTTCAGAAGATGCCCATCTCCATGTATTCAGAAGTATTTTTTCAGAGAAAAACTTAAGAGTTATTTTTTAAGGAAGGTAATATGTAGATATTTCAGAATTTTAAGTTGGTTGTATTTCTCCTCCTTTTCTTGTGCTCTTGGTCAAAGAGGCTCAACAAAGTCTAGCTGTTATTTTTCCTATCTCGTATTTTTTATTGTTTTGTGGATGTTTTTCTCTGTTGACATTTCTGAAAACATTTCACATTGGGAAAGCTCAGACATAGTGAAAAAAAAAAGGTAGAAAAGGAAAAAAGGTGATAGTGAAAAGATGTTTTGGAGGAAATGTTATTATTGCAGTCGCCAGCAGGAGGAAAAAGGAGAGGGAATACATTCCCCCCCCCCAACCAAAATTATTAATGATGTAGATGTTTAGACGTTTAATTGAGGACAAAATTGAGTTTTGGCACGTCTGAATGGGTACAATTTATCCTGTCCTGTTTTGACCTTCCTCAGTTCTCCCTGGCATTACTGCTGGTCCTCTCTGCCCTTTAGGCTGTGTCAGAAGCATCTGGAAACAGCAGATAAGACGGGGCCATGGGGCAGAGCTGGACCTTGGGTGCAGTGCTGGAGGGCAGGAGGCATCTGTGTGCTTTGGGGGAACTCTGTGGACATGAAAAGCTGCTGTGTCATGAGCAGAGCATCTATCCAGGGAGAAGCCATCCAAGGGGGAGCTTGCCACCCCTGTGCTTTGGGAACTGCCTCTCTCCTTCCATGGAAGGGGGATGTTGCTCATCAGGGCTGGTATTTCCAAGGAAGATGGTGTGCCTGGAAGCAGACACAGGATTTACAGGCTGCAGAAATAACTTTCAGGAATGCCTCTTGAAATTTGCCTCTATGCAAATCCCTGAGCACAGAGAAGAAAACAACCCTGGACACGCGGCTCTTGAAATGAAGAAACATGAGCCCTGAATTAGAAAAATGGGTCAAAGCACCCAGAAATACACTAGAGTTCAGTGGAGGTGTTGAAAGTAGCTGTGAAGATTCCTTCCCATTCCTTAGTGCAGGGGATGAGATGCTGGTGGAAAGCATGAAGTGCCTCTCTGGAGGCTCAGTATTCTGTTAAGTGCCCTGTGTTACCTGTGCAATATCAGCAAATCATTGCTAATTAGACAGAAAGACCCTCAGACTTCACACACAGCACCTAGTGAGCAGTTTGCTGGAGGCCCCTTTGCACTGACACCTGGCAGGGAAGAGCCCAAGTAGGAATTGCACATGCACATAGCAGATATGGATAGTGTTAGTCTGATCTCTTGTACTGGCCACTCGTTCTTTACCCTAAAAAGCTTTGGTAAGTGTTGAGTGATCTTGATCAAGTTTGGCCAAGGAGGAAAGGCCTGAAGAATGTTTTTTCCTGAAGATCAGCATCAGAGCTGCAGAGGCCAATAGGAATGCAGTCCCTAAGGAAGGGCAGTCTCATGCCTGGTCTGAGAAGGAGGTAGTTTCTGGAACCCTGCAGCTTCCAGCTTCTTTACGCAAGGAGTAGTAGTATAAATAAAGATAATAGGAAGGATCTGGAAGGTTTTGTGATGGGAATATTGCCAGACTGAAAATACTCTATAAATGTCTCGGGAACTAAGGTGTGCAGGATATAAACCTTCAGAAAAAGAACAGATTTCATGGCTCTGCTACTCAGAGAACAATGTGCTTACTGGGAATGTTGGATTAAAATTGGATTTCTCCATCAACAACTGTCGTCAGCGTGTACTGTGTTGTAAGTGGGCAGAGGACTTTTGCCTGCATTAAGTAAAGGAGTGCAGTGTTATGAATAGTTTTCTTACAATGGCATTACTCCAAGCCTCAAGGTAATTTATGTCTCAGGTAGGCATGCTGTAGTTTAACAAGGCTAAATATGGAGAAATGAAAGCCTCGTGGGACCAGATGCACTGGAGGCAACAGCAGGGTTTACCAAGGGTAGTTCAATATTCTTCATATTGTAGGAACAAGCATAAGCAGATTTTTTTTTTTAATGGGATTTTGGGACAAAGCACAGCTGGTACAAAGCTTTATCAGGAATTCAAATGCTCCTTGCTTATTAATGCAGCAAGTGATTATTTACAAGTCCTAGTTTTTTCTTTGCTATTTAATACTCTGACAGCCATAGACCTACCTAGTGTGTTGCAAACATAAGGTTTTTAGAGAAAATCAGCTGCTTGTTCTTATGGTGTTTGGCAAGGCAGGAGAACTTAGTCACAACTTGCTAGAGGTAATCTTGCATCTTCCTTGGCATAAAACAGGTGGGAAGAAAGAGATGAAGAGTGTGTAAGTATCCTCCTGGTCAGTGTAAAAATAGCAAGTTGAAAAAAAAAAATCACACAGATGATTTAACCATTTTTCATCTCTTTGCTTAGAGAACTGGGAAAAAGTGTGTTTGACAAATGAGTTGTCGCATCAGCCCCTCAGCAAAAGAAAACCTTTTTGAGCAAGAAAAGAACTATCCTTTCCCAGTTACTTTGCGGTTCTTATTTTAGTCTTTTGGGAATAATGATCATTTGGGGATTTTTTTCAAGTGTGGCTTTGGTTTGATTTTTTCTTTTTTTTTTTTTTTCGCAAAGAAGAAAGAAGGCAGCGTGTAGAGACATTAATTGGTTGTGCCCTCCCTGCTTCAAGATTGCTGGTGGAAAAAGAAACCCAGTGATCATCCTTAGTATACATGGGCTTTATAATATTTGGCACCAGGCAAGATGAAAGCGTGTCTCTTGACAGCCAGCTTCGTACTGGCAGCCTTTACTCCAGGCAACAAATTAATCCACTCCACTGTGTTCTGCATAATTGTTGATACTGTCTTAATTGGTACCATACGTTTCTCCATGTCGACATGTCCATCATGTTAATGTCTAGGGACTGTTGTTTCCTGCCAACTCAGGAGCAGCACAGCCTGCTCCATCCTAACTGAACTCCTACCTAAAATGTCTTGGTAAGAAATTTGACTTCATGGCAAAGGGAAAATGAAGAGCCGTGTTGGGGCATGATTCAAAATTCATGGGAAAAATAAATGGGACTCCTGATTTCAGTAGGTTTGGAGATGAGCCAGCCCTTCCAGGGCTCTCTAAAGGCAATCCAGTTCAGCTGAAGTCAAGTCTGAAGGCAAAGGAGCTTATTCTACTGCTCCCAGGAAATCTGTGGCAGGGGCAGGCAAATGTTTTCCAAGCTTGTCGCTGTGGGGCATCCAGGTCAAGGCAGCTGCAGAGCTAATTGACCCCAGTGCACTGGTGGCTTTGTGGACTGGGATTAGCATTTTGAATTTCATCCATTAATAAACTGGCAGCCAAGGGAGAGCCTGGAGTACAAGTGCAGTCTGCTGTTCCCCAGCTCCTCCATGTACTGTGGTAACAGGGCAGGAAGATGCCAGAGAGGTCAAGAACTGAGATGATCATGCAAGGGCATGGGCAGAGTCAGCTCCTAAGAGGGAATAGCCATCTCATCACCAGACAAAGGCATCACTGATTCTTCCCTCCCTGGCAAGGCAGGATAGAGGTACTAGGAACCATTACTGGATGAGATTAGCTCTGAAGTGTCAGCCTCAAAAAATCCCAAATTAGTCACTGAAATAAAAGGACACTGACCATCTCTGTGGTCACTTCCACATCTCAATAAGAAGTAGTACCATTCCTTTGTTTCACCGAGGAGTTTCATGGTTACAGTCATTAGAGCTTGCAAACAGTCAGGATCCTTATGACAGGCATCTCACTGAAGGCTGTATGGTAACTGAATAGTGCTGTGTTCAGAGAAATGCTGGAACCCTGCACAGTGTGGAAGATACAAGCCAGGAAACAGTGATGAGGGTCAAATGTTAAGCAGCATTTTATTCAGTTCATGCCGCCTCTGCTAAGCGTTGAATTATCTGAGATGGAAAAAATGGTACATGATTTGAAGTGTGAGGCTACTGCATAAGGTAAATGTGCAGGGAGGGCAGAGTGTTTGCCCAGGTGGCCTTGCTTCTGATCCCTCTGGGTACCAGGTTACTACACTGCACTTCTGCAATGAAATTGTTTACTGTAATATTGCCTGTGCACAAATCCACATACACACACACACACTCTTTTTCTCTCTCTGCTCCTAAGGTTAATTGATATGAGCTTCACTTATTTACCTAATTTTATGTGCCATCATTTCTTGTTCAAGCTGTTGGCTGGTTTTAAGGAAAACTATTTATGTAGACATGAGAGAAAAAAGGTTTCTTCCCTATGCTTTTGTAAAGGCATCAGGGTATATTTAGGCTATGGCCAGTGTATGGTTGAAAAGCTCATTTAAGAGAGCAGCAAAACACTTGGAAACATGCTTTGTGGAGGTTGTAAATTCTAATGTTGACATTTTGGTGTGGAGAAGAGAGAAACAGGAGGGGAATAAATGCCAAAAATTTTTTTTTCAAGTGTGGCTAGAAAATATAAGTCTGCTGAGCCATAGTGTTCTATTTAAGAGTCTTCACATTCTCAGAAACCTGTTTTTGCACGTGGCATGCAGCAGCAGTATTGGCAATCAGTATGCCAAGAGAAATGTCATTATTTTGAAAGCTGTGGAGTGCCTCACCCTTTGAGGTTCCCAGGAATTGGTATTGGGAAATAGAATTTAAAAAAAAAAAAAAAGTTACTTCAGCAAGTAGATGTGAGAGACAGATGAAATAGCTGAACTAAAGGAAAACCTTTATGGGGAAAAAAAAAAGTAAAGTGAGACCTCCAAGCTATTTCTGGCTTCCCTCTGTACACCTTTGGTGAGCCAAAGTACATATGCAGTGCTGAGACTGCCCTGTCTGATGCAACTTCAAGCCCTGATTCACAGCTTCCACCCAAAATCCTTTCTAGCCTCTGAAGTCAAAGGATTTGGGTAACAGTTTGTAGATGAGCTTTCTTCTTTCCTAAGTGTCTTGAGGAGCCTTCCATCAGTGCAGTCACTGCAAATAGAGGTGCAGCTGAGAAATGCAACCTTTCCGGGAAGTAGAGAGGGGAGGTGTTGGCTTTGTGCACAGAGGGATCATCATCACTAAGCTGTCCTAATGAAAGAAACAGACCAAGAGGTGTTTTGGGACCTCACCCAGAAAGAGAGCAAGCTCAGCATCTTGTCCTTGGCAGGATTTGGCCGTGGCACTGCTGCTTCTTGTGCTGAGCAACCCTCTCCTTCTGTTTGTTCTGACAAAGTCAGCGGAAGTCATCCCTCTGGTACCAGCGTGGCTGGGAACAGGGAAGCAGCTGGGAGTCGTGATCCTATGGCTATGATCATGCCTGTCTCCTGGGAGAGAGGCACTGGGCTTGCACTGTGGGTACTGGCATCACTGTTGAAAGCATCACTTAAAGCTGACTTGCTTTTTCGGCTGATGGAGTTGTGGTACGAAGCAGTTCAAAACAGAGATCAAACCTTGAGCTGCTTCAGGCAGGGACAAGGTGCTTCTGAAGGGCAAAAAAACCTTATAGATTACTTCAACCTGTTAAGAAATCATCTTAGTTAAGCTTTCTGGAGAGCTCTGAAACCTACCAAGAACTCCTTAAAGAATCCTTAAAGCTGTGATTAAGTGTGTTTTGCCAGCACTTGAAGTGGAGATTACATCATCCTGTAATATATGTCTATAAAATCAAGGAATAGCAGTCTTCCTGATCAGATGCAGAGTACAGCACTGCCTCCTTCCCCCACTGCTTTCACTGCATGTGGTGGTAGCCTCTTTTAGGACAGGAAATTTATATTATCTTTTCCAGTTGAAACTTTAATAAAGTTCAGTAAGGAACTGGACTTTGGATGTAGTTACTTGAGCATTTGGAAGTTAGGAACCTAAATGATAACAGACTGGGCTACCTCGTGCTTCTAAACTAAACATTGTTTTTCATGAGAATTCTCTTTTAGAATATATTTCTATTATACAATCGTCAGGTGTTGTTTTTCCATATCATTCAGTTTAGTCAAAAAGCCATTGTTTTTTCCTTCTATGTTTCTTGTAGTATTTTTTTCCATTTTTGTGGGAGAGAAAAACTCACAAATAGATTTGACTCAAATGCTACAGTGGCTTTTGGTTGCTTTTGCTTTTGACCGAATCTAAACATTTCTTATCCTCAAAAAATTTTACTCCTGGAAGTGGAGGTGCTTTGCTGGGGCTAATGCCAGCTGAGGGAGGCATTAATGATGTTGTTCTGTTATTGCTACTCATAGGCTGCAGTGGCAGATGCTGGAGCTGCCAGTGACCTGAGAGCCTTCAACCCTGCCTGTCAGCTCCCACCTTGCCCTGCATAAACACCTCCAGCCAGTTCACCCTTGCTCAGCTTGTGGGTAGAACAATTCCAGTCCAAAACAGGACCCTCGTAAATCACATATTAAAAGAGTTTTACAAGCCTGTGCACTAAATGGGAGACAGGCACACAAGGGTACATTGTTCACACGTGTCTGGAACTGAGGCCAGAAACTTCAGGGAAAGGGAAGTGAGGCCACATGAAAGGCCCGAGGGAAACAGCCCCAGTTGGGCAACTGCAGGGCCACAGGTCCCTTCACACGTCACTGGCTGGTTGCTGCAGCTGCTTTCAGCTCTCAGAAGCCTTTCTTAATTCAGATGCACCTAAAGATGCCTCAAGAGCACCCTTAAGCCAGACAAGTTCAAATCCTTGCTGGGTGAACAAAGAGGCTGCCGATGGTGATAAAGGGGAAAGGATTAGCTTCCCTGGTGCCTTGAGGCAGGACAGGGTCCTGGTGGAGGGGAGCAAGGCCTGTGGGAGGAGCAAAGGGAGGAGGTGGCAGGGTACCCAGAGGGGTCAGATGGGCTGTCTCCCAGGTTTGAAGGATGGGGCTGTTTGTCAGGGAGCAACAAATCAGTGTGAGCCACAGAGGGAAAATGTCCTGAGGATTCAGTCCAGCGGAACAGTTTTGGTCTTAAAGCCTAGAGATGAGTCTCTCAGGGGCTGGAAGTGATGAGAAAGAAGCTGGGCTGCTGTGCCCCTACACTCTGCAATTTAAATTAAGCTGGCATGGGCCTCAAGATGTTTGTACTTTCATCCTGGCCCATCTAAACCTTGTCTACTTGCTTTTTTTTCCCAAGCGTGCAGACAAGACCAGGGACTTATTAAATGGGGAGAAATAGCCTTACATTTAACATAATTATGGTAGTTATATTTGAGAGAACAATGTAAAATAGTTTTAATGTTTAGCTGTAAAAATGGCTTTAATATTTTAGATGGGCTTTCATACATCCTCCTAAGTCTTTCTTTTTTCCCCCAGGTTAAATCTGAACTTCACAAGCAGTGATGATATGAAAAGATACAATTAAGTAAATATATCTAAAGAAATTAAGTGCATTAGGACTCTGCCAAGCTTTGTGCAGGGCTTACCTCTCTTACCTCTTACTTGGTGTTGCATCTAGGCTATCTTCCAAAATATGCACACCTTGCATAGCTTTCTTGGGCTCACTGAAGCTGCATCCCAGTGTACACTGCTCTCAGTTGTAGCCACGAGGGTTGAATGGTGATTCCCCATGCCAGGGGCTGTGCCTAGCTGGGATGGTAACATCTGAAAAGACAAAGAGATACAACATGAATATAAGTTATGACTTTCAGAGCTGACGTGAACATGACGTTTAAAGACAGAGCAGGGTGAGGGAGATCACCAAGGCTGCCTTGGGTGTTTTTGACAGCTGACGGTGGTGCTGGCTGCCTGTGATCTTGCTGCTGAAGAGATGAAACATCTTACTGTGTTGACAACAAGACTCTTCTGCTACTTTGGTAGCTCTCAGCTGGGGGCTGTTCTTCCCACCAGTAAGGGTCTTTGTCAAGAGTTGTACTGAGAGAGGTGTAACCTGCAGTTACTAATGACAGCCTGGGGACCTCAGTTCACGGCTTTCATTGACTCTGTTTCATGAAGGGTGGTTTTTTTGGTTGTTACATGGGTATTCAAGCCCTCACATTCCCCAGGTGAGTTGGGGGTCAGCATGAGCACCCTGCACGACCAGGCTGGGCACATTGGGCTCTAGGGGTGATTTCTGAGCAGCACTGCAGAGCTGTTTTACACCCTGCCATCAAACTGCTGCTCCCCAGTGTCTGCAGCTGCCTGGGGCTGGGAGGGTAGTCAGAAAGCTGACTTGTTGGAGCTAAACTCTTTGTTTCCTCCCACGTGCCCTTCAGGACTCAGCTCTTACAGGCTGGAGTGCATGCAGGAGGTAGGGTCTGGAAAGGGTGGCAAGGCAAGCAGAAGTGATCCATCAGAATTGGTGTGACCTCCTTGGCTTAGTGATGGCAAAAGTAACCCAAATGGTGGCCACAAAGGAGCCTTCTTTTCTGTAGCTCACCCTTTGCAGCTTCTGTGTTAGGGATACGAACTGTCACTGTCTCCTGGTCTTTGCTTTGTGAGCACTGAATTTCAGTCTGTTTTGTGAACTTCTACATTTGACAAAATGAAGCTGGTCTTTAAAGTAATTTGTACTCCAGTTCAATCCAATTCCTAGGGCCGGTTGTTTATTTCTTAGCCATCACTTGCCTAGAAGCTCAGTCAGCCAATACTGATCTGCTACCTGCAACAGCCAGTCAGTGTGGATATACTGACACAGGAGGCATGCAAGGGAAGAAATAGTGACAGATACTTTCTTCAAAAGTGCCCCTTTGGGTTAGCCAAAGAATGACACGATAACAGAGTCTCTGCATGTCCCCATTCCAACCCCCACTCAAGACAGGTCCATTTGAATAAAGTTGCTCAGGGCTGTGTGCAGTTAATGATTGAGCATCTCCAAGAACAGGGGTCCCACCACCTCTCCTCACCATACTCCAGTGTTTGACCATCCACATAGTGAAAACACTTTTCCTAGTATCTTAAGTGGGTTTTCCCATCTTCCATCTTGTACATATTTTCACTCTGTTCCTCCCCTGCTCACCTCTGAGAGGAGCCTGGCTCTGTCACCACCATAACTCTCCAGCAGTACAGAGTGAACTGGGTGCTTGGCTGCTTTCTCAAAAGTAAGATGAGATGAGTAAATAGCTCTGTAAAGGCAGCCTGTGTTCTGTCCTTGAGAAGAGTGAGGTCATGGTGATGCTGGCAGTGCTTTGTGTTGGAGAGTTCATTATTAATTGTGATATCTCGACTTTCATGCTCTCTTTGTGGTGTACCAAGTGACTGCTCTTCAACAATGTGAAGCCCTCCATCTCTGAGTAAGGAATACTTCTGGGTTCTGGCTTTCATTAGGTTTGTTCTGCTGTGTGTGTGCACAGCATTCCTTTCCCCTTAGACAGACAACCTCCCAGGCTTTTAAGCAAGCCAGGCCATAAAAATGTTTACATTTTTCTATAGCGTTTGGTCTGTACACAGTCAAATAAGCATGGCACTCACTAAGGAATTGTGGGACCAGGATTCAGTGGGAGCCTGGCATCCTAAGCTGCAGCAGGCTGGCTTGCCTTGCTCTCCCACCCCTGCAGCGACAAGACCATCTCACACAGAAATGTCTCTGTGACCATGAGACTTCACTACAGGCCCCAAAAAGGGGCACTGTGTTGAAACTGCCTATCTAGACTTAATTCCAGGCAGCAGATTGTTAACATTATTCTACTCATAGAAAAAAGCTCTTCTCTGTTTTAAAGACAGATGTGGTATTCGTTCAAGATGTGTTTGATGCAGTTAAATCTCCATATATAGCAAGGAGATTATAGCAGATGCCTTCACCACTGCTTCAGGCTTTTAGGGTAGGGTTAAGGTGTCTTCCCTCCTGAGTCAGTCGTGATCCTTCACCTACTTCTGTGCATGCTGCTGACATCAGCACTGTGACTGATGGTGCAGAATCTGGGCTTTGGGGCTTATCTTACAAAGCAAAGGTTTGTTGCATCTACGTGCGTGCTCGTTGTTCCCTGTTCTTTGTACCCCACTTGTGGAGCAATCGTGGCAGCTGGGGAAGGAGAGCTGGTGTGGGACTTTTAACAAGGGCATGTAGTGATAGGGCAGGGGACAATGGCTCTAAGCTGGCAGAGGGCAGGGTTAAGTAAGATATTAGGGAGAAATACCTTACTCAGAGGGTGGTGAGGCACTGGAACAGGTTGTCCGGAGAAGCTGTGGATGTCCCATCCCTGGAAGTGTTCAAGGCCAGGCTGGCTGGGACTTTGAGCAACCAGGCCTAGTGGAAGGTGTCCCTGACCATGGCAGGGGGTTGGAACTAGGTGAGCTCTAAGGTACATTCCAACTAAAATCATTCTATGATTCAGTGATTCAAGTGAGGCCCAATGGGAGCAACCAGGCTGTGGCATGGATACAACCAGGGCACATGTCACAGTCCTGCAGCTCTGTGAGTGCTTGCTGATGCAGGGGTTTGCTGGAACTTACTGGATCCGGGTGTCCCACTGAAATTCAGTGGGATTCTGGTTCCAGGTGTTCTGTCACATGTACCATGCTGTTACAAGTGAGACTTAAGTAGCTACAGGGATTTTCCAGCATGCCTGGGCACCTCACTCCTGCTAACGTCAGCATAAGGTAGCAGCCTTGGCGAGTTTGAAAATCCCACTAGACATTTACTGCAACCCTGCTCAGCCAAACCCCTCATCCAGGCTCCTTTTCCTTTCAGCTGTACTGGAGTAGTCCTGGAGATAGAGGGAACAGAAATGCAGGAGTCAAGCCCCTTGCCCGTTCTCAAAGACAGTAAATCCTTTACAGATGTTAAGAAAATTAACTGTCTTCCTCCGTTATGAAGAAAAACCTTGGACTGAATTTATATAAATTTATTTATTTTTATATGTATCTATATGTGTATTGCTGTGGTTAAGCACAGTACACATTACACTGTCTAATGTGTCCACCGAAAAGTCAAGAAACAGTTTCTGTGAGAGCCACAATGTATTCCCCTGTTCTACTGAAAGTATGTATGAATTTGATTTTATGTATCCTTTCACATACATATGTCTGTATCAATACAAAAATATGGCTCTATGGACCCTTATCTATCATTCCTATAGACTCTCATCTGTCATTTCTCTATAGACTGTATGTATGATCTATATCTCTGTCTAACCCTAGAATTTATATTCATCTAGTATATATCATGGCTACGTGTTTGTGGGTTTTACAGAAACATTTCTTTTTGTTTTGATGCAGATGCATAAAGCAACTTTCCAAGATGATGCTCTAAGGAGTGTGCTGAAGAGCTCTGAAGAGCTTGAAGCTGGCAGGTACGGGGTGGCACACCTGAACTGCTCCTGGCTGCCCTGGAACATCCCACTGAAAATAACATTTATGGTAAATAACTTCCTGCTGGTGGCATTATTGCAGGAAATGCTAAATGAATCTGATGTTGAATGGTTACAGGCTTACCTTTCCTGATAACTCTATGTTAATATTACATTAATTATTCCTGACTTACAATGCTGTTGAATGTTGATAAAAGCTGAATTGCTACTTGAAATGCTGATCCAGACAGTCCTGTGGCAGGCGCTAAAATGTGATTTCCCAGTCTTAGGGGAAAAAGAGGGAATACATTACTGCTGCGATTAGAGCACTTCAGAAGAAATGTATTCCAGTCACATCTCATGGAGCACTCACCTGAATCCCTCTTGCTTTCAGTAGCCTTTGCACACGACATAAAAGGAATATACACTTCCCTGTTTTTATTTAAGATTTTATGGCAATTGCTGATGTGGATTCAGTTCAGAGTGTGTGAACAGGTCCCCACAAGAAAGGTGCTGTATGTACATAGAGCAGGAGGCATTTCCTTCGCCTGACAGCTGACACGTGGGAGTAAAGCTTATGGAGCAAACAGGGAGAGACCAATTCTCACTGCTATCACCTTCCCTGCAATTTTGAATCTGAGCTTTTTGACTCCAGACTCTGTCATTGCCCGTTTCTGCACAGCCGCTGTTTATCTCAGGTATCCCTTGTGTAACAATGCCATTTTCATGGTGTAAAGAAGATGGGAACTGTGTAGCAAGGTTGAAGACTGCCAGAACTGGGAAAACACAGGGCTTAATTTCCCATTGAGCCCAACAGTTATGTTCAGCTGTCATCCTCCAAAGTCCCCTCCCTCTAAGTGCTGTAGGGGGAAATAAGCAGCTCTGACATTTCTCAGCACTTCCACCCCTCCCCAGAGTCAGGATGACCTGTGTGGCAGGGGAAGGGTTGAGGAAGGGAGGAGAAATGTTTATAGGGTAGAATTTTGGGGGGTGTGGGGGACCTTCTTCCACTGTCCTGCACAAGCAACCACTGTGGCCTTCACTGTAGGAAAAATGTTCCATCTCTCAGAGGGCGTTTGAGGTTTATGTTTGTTTATTTATTTAAAAAAGAAAGCATCTGGCATTTGTATGCAAACATTAATGAGTCATTTAAAATATACTCAGCACTGCAGTTGGGAGGCTGGGATGTTGCAGCTAGAAGAAATGAGATGAAAGGGAACAGGCACACCCCAAAGGACTTCTTTCCAAGGATGAGGAGGGGAGACAAATCTTATTTTTACCTCCCTTCTCTTCTCACCTTACCACAACTCCAGGAGCACTTCTGGCCTTCTAAACCCCCTTGGTGAGCACTTTGAAATTAGAGTTCAAAGGAGTATCTTTGAGGCTGCTGTGCCCTCTGTAGAGAGCCCAGTGCTTGGCAGTGGGTCTCTCTGAGGAAAGCAGTTTATTTCTGGCACTGTGCAGGGCCACAAATAGACTTGCCAGTGGGGAGGGAGAAGTGTGGGTTGGTCTGGCTCTGTCCTTTCTGCAGTGTCAGCTGGCAGCTGGAACCACTTGAATCCATTAAAATTCATAAATATATGAGAAGTGAAGCTCTAAGAAGACTCAGCCGCGTTCTCGGAGGTTCCTGAGCAGCACAGCAGGCCAGGAAGCTCTGGCTGGAGCCATGTTTGAAGGCCAGTGGACAGGGTTCCACTGCAATGCTGAGATTATAGGAACTTCTGGAGTTTCTTTACAGGAGGAAATTTTCAAGGATAAACTAAACATTTAAATCTTTGGCAGTGTAACACTCAGAGAATTTCAGTTTTTGGAGAAAGAAACCTTCCTGCCTTAGATTTGTCTCTGGGAAGGAGCTGTAAGCTAAATCTCCCAACAGAAAAAGGTACTCTTATGTCAGGTTATGCTTTCACCATCTGTTCTATCAGTGGCAGCGTGATGACGTTGTGTTGGTTGTGCCAAGCATTTTCCTTCTGCAAAGCCTACACACTCCTAGATTATTAGAATGAAGCTACTGTGGAATAAACAAATACTTGATTTTGTTTACTGCTTGGTTTTGTCTATTCCTACTTCTCAGGCCTTTACTAGAGAGAGGAAAACAAGAACTGAAGCAACTCTGGCACCTGGGATGTGTTTAAGAAACGGAGAGAGCACTGTGTGATCCAAGCACCTGCTGAAATGTCTCCCATGCACCCAGAGAGATGCTCTCTTGTGTTTCTCCCCTCTGGTGTAGTGAACTCATCCATCTTCCAAATTGCTTTTTGTAGAAAGCTGCTGAATCATACACAGAAACGCTCATGGGAGGGGAAAAGAGACTTCCTCAGGCAGTGCTCAGCAGTGGAAGATGGTCAAATGGACCTTCCTGGCTGCTACTGCAGAGAATGCTCAGGACATACAGGTCCAACACCCCTGTTTATGGAAGTAGTTTGCATTTGAGGAAAAGCTATCATTTTTAAAATTTATTTTAGATAGATATAGCTTATTTCCTTTTGCCTTTGGAAACAGCTGTGACTCTTTGCTGTGGTTCAAACTGTACTGGCTCCAGGGGCACTTCACGCTGCACCCGTGTTCATAAACCCTTACAGCTTCCATGTGCAGATGAACCCTTGATGTCCCTCCATCTCCTGGCAGTGTCAGTTCCTGTGAACAGCTGGGTCCAGGCCCTTGAGATGTAAAGGAAGAGCGTATTTCAGTCTGTCGGGGCTCTTTCGAAGAAGTGATGCAGCTGGTTCATCTGCTGCTGTGGAACTTGGATGCCTCCCAGAGATTGCTCCTGTGTCATCATCCCACAGGCTTTGGAGGCAGGGTCGCTTAATATTGAACAGGATGTTTCATACTTCTGAATACTGCATGACCTAGAGTGCTGAGTGGATGGAAGGTTAGAAGTGAGCCATATAAAAAGTGTATAAGAAGGAGAGAGTAGGCACCTTCTTGATGTGGTTAAATGAGCTGGAAACCATGGTACCCAAAATGGGACAGTGCTGCAGGGAGGGATTTTGGTGATCCTCTCTTTCAGTGCTTCTTGTGAGGCTGAAAAATGACTGGTGCTTGGGCAAGAGAGAGCAGATACCCAGAACTAGAAATATGAGTGGTGAGTGAAAGAGTGGAAGAACAGGTGAGTAGTTGCTGAAGGGGTCACAAAGCATCTGAGGAGTATTTCTGCAGAGGGGCTGAGTTTCTCTACCCAGACTAGTGCAATAATTAATCTTTTGTGATTCTGACAGATGCCTGCAGAGAAGCAGAAACAAAGATCATGGTCTGACAGTGATTAATGCATCATTAGTTGTCGGATTAAGGTTTTGGAAGTGGGTAAATAAGCCGTAGGCCAGGTTGTTGATTGTGTTTGGGAAAACTGCAGAGGCCGACAGCCTGGGGAGAGCTGGGCTTCAGCAATTACTTACCACAGGCACTTACTATGTGTTGTTTGAAACCACCCTGTTCACAGGACAGGAGGAGAAATGGGCATGCAATTTCTGAAACAAAGCTCTGCCTCAGGCCTTGGTTATGCTGGAAAAGTGACAAAAGACAGAACCAACCCCAGCCTGTGTTGTCCTGGTGTCTTTGCAGGGTATGGAGGAGGCTGGGCAATGGCCAGAGTTCCAGGACACCATGACACTGCAAAGCATCTGTGAAGGAGGGAAATGCAGTTCTTGCTGTGTATACTCATGGTTGGGGAGCAGGGGGGGCTGTTGGGGAGCTCCTCGTGCCCCACAGGGTGGGTAGCAGAGAGGATGGGAGCTGCATGGGGCACCACGTGGCTGTTCCCAGGGAGAGCTCATTCCAGTGCTGCTGCAGCAGGAGGCATTGCTTGGGGGGCTGTGGTGCTCATCATCATCTTTCACCTGCAGGCTGTGTCCCAGTGTGCTCCCACTGCAGCTCCCAGGATGGTTCCTGGTGGGGATGGGGACAGCACTGCAGACCACGGCAGCACTCACATGAGAGCTGGAGTGGAGGTGTTTGGGTGGGAGCAGCTCTGGTTAACAGCTGCCTAGGGAGACTGTGAGTTGAACCAGGAGGCAGTGGGCAAGTTCAGGCACCTCCAGGGCTAGGCAGCAGCAGAATGGGAATATGGAGCTCCCCAATTGCAGTTTTCAACTAAGGTGCCCAAATTCTGCCAAAATCTTGCTTAAGGTGCCTGTGGTATTTGCAGGGTTTGGTTTTATTGTAACAACACCAGCCTTTAATCTCTGTGGCTTGCATTTTCCTTATAAAAGATGGAGTTACTTATGCTCAACCTTGTTTTGCAAAGAGTGCTGCTATCTCTGTGTGAATGTTTCAGTAGACAACCACAATATTTAACACATCACATTGCTCTGTGGCTCTGCCTAATTCTTACACCAGTTTCCAAGCTTCTTAACATGTGTATGTTGTATCTGAGCTGTTTGTCAGTTTTTGGAAGAGGGATTTGCTCAGAAGCAAATCTCCACAAGGGCTGGAGAAAGAGGATGGCTGTAAGCCCTCCTTAGCCTTTTAGTATGGCGTGAACAGGATGGGGGCTGCATACATCCCTTCACCTCAAGTGTTCAGCACTGCACAGGACCAGCATTGAAGTGTTAGCTATAGTCACATATGGCCATCCTGTGTTTGCCCATTTTCCTCTGAGTGTCTGAATGGAAGTGCTTTAATCCTGTCAGTTCTTGGTTTGAAAAGCTGTTGGCGTCATGTGTCTGTCCAGTGGAGGCAATGAGTATCACAGTCTGATCCTGCTGTCCTGACTGCCTGCATCAGGGGCTCTCTAGGGCCTGTTGCAGCTCTTCTCTAGCCCCAGGTCCCAGTTTTAGTCCTGAAGTGTTTTATTTTGTTTGCTGGATGTCTCCTCTTGTTCTCCTGTTGTTGTTCACTGTGACTAGCACTGCCTCATTTCTTCCCCAGAGTAACACAAAGCAAACCAGTTTCCCCACATCCCACTGCTTCCGCTGGTTGTCTGCAGGGGCATCCAGCCTGCAGCACCAAGAACCTGCTCAAAACCTTCCAGAACTGAGCTTCTTTCCATGAAAATACGGAGCCGCATTCTCAGGCTGATGTAAACTGGTGTACCTCCATTGATGTTGATCCAGCTTATACAAGCCAAAAATATGGCTTAAACTAAGTGAATCACTCTGTTGGAATGTAGCCAGCTCCGAGGCATACCTGTCCCATGAGGATGCTGAAAAGTGCAAAGTGCTTCCACCCTTTTTGGCTGATAATCCACAAATGAGCCACAAATTTGCTGTGCCAGAAAGGCTGCAGTGCCACAGTGAGTCACTTCACCCACTGTAAAATGTCACTGTTCTGGAGAGAGGTTCAGCAGCTGTTCAGCAGAGTGTAGCCCAGGTGGCAGAGATGGTCCTTTTATTTACACAGCTCCATAAATGAGCTCACTGCTATGCAAAATAACAGCCCTTCCTTGAGCAGTTTCCAATGCACCTTGCTCTGGAGCAAAGCAGGACAGTGCTGCTGTGAGCCCAGGAATGTTGCAAGAAGTGTCCCAGCTGCTCTGGTGGCCTTAGGAGCAAGCACTGCATGAAAGACAGCACCATGTCACCAGTGGGGCTTTACAAAATGTGTCTGGAGGTCAAAACCCACCTTCCCTTTTGCTTTCTTTCAGGAAATGCAAGGAAAAGAATTGCTCCACCTTGCAGGTACAAAACAAGATGCCATGTTCCTCACAGCAGCCAGAGTTGGCGTGGATGAACAGCTCTCCCAGAGGGACCTGCTTTCCTGGGGGAAGATGCTGCCCAGGACAGTAACGTTTCTGCTACTAGAGCTGAGGTAACATTTTTCAGATTCCCCGGGATTCAAGGGTTTGTGACATTGGGTCACATCTATCTTTTTTCTTTTTTTTTTCTTTTTTTTTTAAATTTCCTCTTTTCTCAGGGGGAGCTGGTGCCAAGAGGCTTCTCACAGTTAGGGGTAGGGCTGCAGGACTGAAAAGGATGAGGTGGAGCAAGAGGGAGGCAGACTACCAGGCACTCTGAACCTGGGCTTTCCCTGGAGTTGTTCATGTGTGCAATCACCAGGGTTTTCCAAGGTAAAAGGCATCAGCTGCTGTGCTGGCTGATGGTGCAGGAGCGAGCATTGCCAGCTCTGCAAAGCTGCGCCCTGGAAAGAGCTGCTGCGATCGGAAAGTGCAGTTTATTAACTCCAGATTTTTCCAGTGAGGCTGGCACGCCAACAATAGGGTCTGAACACAAAGGATCCCTTGCAGATATAAATCAGGGGAAGGCATCTCCAAAGGCTCCTGCTAGCCTGAGTCACGCACAGCCGCTGTGCCAAGTGCCAGCTGCTGAGTGGCAGCGGGCCTGCAGCTGAGTCACAGGCACCCAGCTCAGGGGGCATTACTGGTGGTCTGATTAGCAAACCCACTAAAATTGTGCTGTGCTGACTGCAGAGCACAGGTGTCTCAAACAGAGGGCTTGCCCCTTACTGATGGCCAAAGGGGGCTTGGGGCAGCTGGTCAGTCAGTAGGGGAAAAGGAGGAGGTGAGTTATAGGTCCCCTGGTGCTTCAGTTGAGGAGAGGTGTTAGGGAATAGCTAAGGGATTTACCCCTGATGAAGGAAGTAGGGCAATAGCTATCGCTGTCCCAAGCATCATAACCCTCTACCTCCTTTCACATGTTTAGAAATATCTTTGTTATTCGGTCTACAGGAACAGATGGAAAAGTTGTCTCCTACTGTGCTTGATACAGCCCCACAGCTGGAAATAACCATCCCTGGAGCTGATCCAGTACAGAGAAGATGTGTGTGCACCCTTTGTCTGCTCTGGTACAGCATCAGCCTTCCTGGGGCGAAGGGTGGGAGCCTGAGCCTCTCCTCCTGTGGCTACAGCAGCCTAGCACTCACTCAGCTGGCTGGCAGCTTAAAGGCCTCCTAGCTCTGCTTGGAAGAGGACCCTTCACTTTGTACAACATCCTTAAGAAAGGTTCAGGAGAGGGTTGGGTACATCAGGAACAGCTGACAGGGTGGGGAAGACAGCAAACAACTCTCTTGCTGTGCTCCTCCTGTGCATTATAATGTCTCTAATCTCTTGACTCCCCTGCAAATGCTGATGGAATTCACTGACAGATGAACGCTTTCTAGCAGCTAAATGAGTAATTTTTCCTTTTGTGTTGGATTTATTTAGTTTTTTGATTTGTTTTGTTTTTTACAGGGGGAAGGCCATATTTGGGACCTGATGTTAGGTCAGAATTGGAGCTGGAACTTTGAATACAATTTTTTTCCCCCCAAAATGGTCCTGTACTCTACTTTCTCAGCCTTGTCCTCAGGTAAGTGCTCTACTTGCTCTACACTTGAGCCCTGAACAATTTTTCTTGCTGCTGCTGAACACATCAGGATGCTGAACTCTCTACTTTTCATGTCCGTTTTAATAATTGATCATCTCGAACCTTCCCATTTTGCTTGGAGTATAAACTTTTCGTGGGGACACTTTCCTGTTTGCACCCACTCTGTAAATCTTGATGTTAGTCTTTAATTGGGACCTTGTTGATATTTCTGCAGGGTAAGTAGAGTTATCATATGTCTCCAGAACTTAAAATTCAGGTGAGAGCAGCCTGTGTGGGTGCAGAGATGTGCATTGCAGAGACAAGCAGAATGAAAGTTCAGTTATTTTTCTTTTCTTTTTGTGCCGCAGGACAAACCTTCCAAAAAAATGAAGGCTTTGCCACATGTTTCCTATAACCAGCCAAATAAAATATTATGTTTGATATCAGTCAGGCTCGGGGAAATAACTCAGGCTCTGGGCTTGGCATTTTTTTCTTCCTCACAATACCTTCTGCTGAATGATAATCTTTGAAACTATGCACGTGGGGGGCCAGATCCTGACCCCCACTGCATCTGCTCTGCGCTCCTGCAAAAAGTGCTGAGCAGGCAGAAAGTGAGTTTAGCTGAATTTCTGGAGATAACCCTGCCCCAGTCTTCAGCTGTGGGGCAGGAGACTGGGCACTATGGCCAGAGTATGACAGAAAGAAGAGAACTTGTGATACTTGTGTATTTTGGATCGTGCTGGGTGGGGCTGTGGATATTTCCCCCAACAGCACCCCAGGGGTGAGGTGGTCCCTGGCTACGCTCACATCAGGGCTCTGGTGCTTGGCAGGAGACACAGCTGGGGCTGTTTTCTGGATACAGGTATCATTGCCACATGAGAAGTGCATGTGTCACAGGGAGTGCAATTTTCCCAGCTTTCTCATGTGTATGTTTCCTGATGCAAACTTCAGAGTGTTTGGTTACCACACAGCGATCCCGAGCGAGCACAGCAGCTGGGGCATTCCTGCTGCAGGCTTCCCAGTGCCCGAGCCAGTGGACAAGCACACGCATCTCTGTCATGAAGCAGTCTCCTGGAAGTGCTCCCTGGAGCGTGTTTTCCTTTCAGCAGCAAGCAGGGGCATTTGCTGTCTTGGAGGGCCTCGCTGATGTATAACTTGGTGCTGATTGCTACAAGCAGTAGAAACTTTTTCTACATTAAAACAGAGAAAATCAAGCTGGAGTGGGCTGGAGCTATTCATAGAGCATGCTGTTTTTGAGTAACCCAGTAGTTTTCTTTAAAGACTCTGAATGGCTTGGTTTATACAGCTTTTTTTCACTGTTTAAAATTGATGTCTTGTTTTAACAATAGATCAGTCTTGGCTAGTTTATTTAAAAAAAATAATCTGCACTGAGTTTATCCATAATTATCCATCTCTGAAATTCCAATTTTGCCTATTCTCCATTTTCTCACAAACTGACAATACTCTGAGCTTTCCTCAGAGGGATGGATCATGAAGCAGAGAATAAGGAGGAAATTTAAGTTTTCACTGCAATGCATTATTAAAAAGCATAGGGTGTTTTTTTTTGGTTTGTAATGATGGAGGAAAGATTGAAAATGAGAGCTGAATATACTCCACAGGTTCAAGAACCAGAAAACTATGAATAAAGAACCCAAAATCCATTGCAATTTTTTGTTTGCTTGGGTTTTTCTGTTTTTAAACAAGCAAGAGGGTTTCAGAGGCTTCATTTGCACATTTATCCCTAGGAATGGCAGTGCTGCGATCCTATTGAACACTGCAGGACATCTGCTCCAAATTGCACTGTGTCTTCCCTTATCATTAGTCCATTCATCTTCCCAAAGTCCTTCTCTTTCTACCCCAGTGCAGTTTCTCACTGAAGAAGTTTGCTGTGTGACCCAGTTTGCTCTGTTTTCAGTTTCTTGTGTGATCCAGAGGAGCCTGCAGCTTGCAGGGTGGGTGCCTCATGGCTGTGCCCTTCCCAGGTACTTCCCACAAGACAAGTATCCATCCTGTCTGCTCCCAGGGCTGGTCGCTGCAGGACATGAATAGATTCCGTGGTGCACACTTCCAAAACTGGATGGTAGATGGCCACTTTTGGTAAAATCCCAGCCTTTTGGTTCGAGGACTGCTGGCGGTGGCAGCTACAGCCATGGGAGGCTGATTTGATTGCAGAGTGCAGGTGTCTGCAGGCTCCCTTTCTGTTGTGCATCCTGGTGTTTCCTGGTAGGCTTTCCAAGGTGGCAGATGGGGAGAAGTGCTGTGAGTGGAATGACTTTCCCCCCTTGCCACCCTGCAAGGGAGGTGCCAGCCTCCCCTGAGGAGCACCCTCTCACCATGGGCTGAGCCTGTCACCTGCCTTCATGTGCCATGATGCCTCTTCCACTAGGGCTGCCCACAGTGTGGGCACCAAGTATATCCACTGATAGAGAAAAATCCCAGGGAAGGAGAGGAAAAGCACAGGTACTTTCTTGCTGCACCTTTAGTCAGGATTTTGCTGTTTTGCTGCTAGTAAAGGCAATTGTATTTTTTTTTAATCCCTCTCTTCTCCCAGGTTTCCAAAAGGATTTATGCTGTTCCCTAGCAGTCTTATGTATCCTGTTGTGCATCTCAGTCACTGAGGAGGAACTGTGCTTATCCCAACCAGCATCCACTGAGCAGCCAGACCACTTGTGATAGAGAGGCACAGCTCCACCTTCTTTGCTCCTGAGCACTTTCTGCTGCTGGCTTTGCTTCTCTACCTGCTGTTTATAGCACAGGCTTGTCACAGACATAAGCTCATTAATCATCCCAAGCCATGCTTCCCTGATTCCATTTATAGCACCTTCCTCTATTCCGTTTCACAGTCCCCACCTTGGTCACTGCTCAGTTCTTGGAGTCTGGGCTTTGTTTTTACTTAAACTTGGAATGGATAAAGCGTGAAAAAAGAGGAAAATTTGGAAAGGCAGATGAACATCACAAGCAAAGTGTATGTAGGAGACATTTAATGTTAGACTACTTGGCGTAAAGTGCATGGGCAGAAGACTGGCAGCAAAGCTATTGCATTAAGTGAAATAGAGACCATTTACCCTAAAAAGTTAATAGGCACAGGACAGACAAACAGGAGCCCTTTCATCCTCTTGGGATTTCTTGTGTTCTGCCAGCAGCTGAGATTGCTTTACTGCCCTTAGCACTGGTCAGTCCAGTGCTGACCCTTGGCCACCAGCCTGGCTGGAAGTCCCATGGGCAGCCTGCAGGAGGAGGGGAAGTGACACAGAATGTGAAATTCTCTGCAGAGGTATTTAGGTGCCCAAACATGCAGAGAGGCAATTAGTGGCCTTTCAAAAGTGTGGTGGTTTGACCCTGGCTGGATGCCAGGTACCCACCAAAGCCACTTCATCACTCCCCTCTGCAACTGGACAGGGGTGAGGAAATACAAGAAAAAGATCATGAGTTGAGACAAGGACACGGAGATATCTCTCACTGATTACTGTCATGGGCAATACCGACTTGATTTAGGGAAATTACTTGAATTTATTACTAATCAAAATCAGATAATGAGAAGTGAAACAAATCTTAAAAAACACCTTCCCCCCACCCTCCCTCCTTCCCGATTTTCTACCTCCTCCCTGCCACAGCAGCACAGAGAGATGGGGAATAGAGGTTATGGTCAATTCATCACATGATGTTTCTGCTGCTACTTCCTCCTTAGGGAGAGGAATCCTTCCACTGCTCCAGCGTGGGGTCTCTCCCACAGGAGATAGCCCTCCACAGAATTCTCCAGCATGAGTCCTTCCCATGGGCTACAGTTTTGCTAACTGCTGCAGTGTTGGTCCCCTCCACATGGTCAGTCCTTCAGGAACAGGCTGCTCCAGTGTGGGTCCCCCATGGCGTCATGGGGTCCTACCATGAAACCTGCTCCAGTGTGGGCTTCTCTCTCCATGGATCTGCAAGAAGCCTATTCCAGCATGGGCTTCCCACAGGGTCACAGCTGTCTCTCGGGCATCCACCACTCCAATGTGGGACTCCTCCATGGGCTGCAGGTGGGTCTCTGCAGCCCTGTGGTCCTCCATGGGATGTAGGGACACAGCTGCCTCACTATGGTCTGCACCACCAGGCTGCAGGGGAATCTCAACTCCAGTGCCTGGAGCACCTCCTCCCCCTCCCTCTCCACTGATCTTTGTGTCTGCAGAGTTGTTCCTCTCACATATTCTCACTCCTCTCTTCTCTGGCTGCAATTACTTCTGCACAATAACTTTTTTTCTTTCCTTCTTAAATATGTTATTCCAGAGGTGTTACTACCATCCCTGATGGACTCAGCCTTGGCCAGTGGCAGGTCTGTCCTGGAGCCAGCTGACATTGGCTCTGTTGGACATGGGGGAAGCTTCCAGCAGCTTAACACAGAAGCCACTCCCGCTGCCCCCCCCCCCCCAGCACGTTGTCATGCAAATCTAATGCATTAAATTCTCCGGGAGACTGGAGGGAGAGAGGAGGAGAATACCCATTTTGGGGTTGAGTCTGAAGAGCCTGACCCACCTTGAGGCCTTGGAAAACCTCACCAGGCACCTCTCTTCATTTCTAGGCTCCTAAGTATCTTGGGAAATCTGCTTCAAAGTAGTTATTACTTCTGTTGAGCAGTTCCTGCCTGTTCAAGACTGGAAACAGAGTCTCAGCAGTGTGTGGAACTTGCTGTGTGAAACTGCTGCCATAACATGAGGGTTGTACAGATTACAGGGATGGAAAATGACTCCTCCAGTAGCATGTTCCTAGCTGACATTGGTTTGCAATAAGTCTGTCAACAGCAGCTGGAGAGATCCTGGAAAACAATATGTCAGTTGCCTGGGTTGGTTTTAATTCTTTAATCCTTTGTCTGCAGCTAACGTGTTGCAGTACTGCTTGGGGGTGAGCTGTGCTGATGCCACTGCTGTACTCTTGCTGGTTTGGAGCATGGGGTCTGCCTGGCCAGGTCTGGGAGGAGCTGGGAAGATGGACTGGCTTGCAGTGCTGTTTGAAAGCTGCACAGACCTGTAAGTGACTTGTATTTATATAATTTTGTCCGTCTTTTTCTACATCTGAATTTCAAACATCCGTTATACGGCAATACTGCTTTAGAGGTGAGCCAAGTTTTTCTTCTAAAACACATGTTCCCTAAAGCCCTAGTACTTCATTTCCTTTGTTCTGATTTATTGCTGTTGCCTTACCACATGTGCTAGGCAGAGCAGAGAAAAAACTACCAAACCCACAAAAAACTACAAAACAGTCTTCTCTATCCTCTCCCCAGACCACATATATCAGGATTAACACAATGAATATATTATATCAACTGATTCAACAATGAACTAACTTATCTCTAATTTCTTAGCTGCCTCCAAGTAAATATGCTGATGAAGAGTGAGTGTAGGTTAATAATGTGAAGATTATGGTAAACCCAGTGAAAGCTACTGTGGGGAACTGAAAAAATGGGATAGATACTAAATCTAAAGAAGGATAGTGAGATTAAAAAATAAAAATTGTTGGCTGCATTTTCTAAATAGGCATTTTGTGGATATAAAATTTTATGTGCCTTTTATCAATACCTAAAATGGCCTAATTTGTCAAAAACTCTCTTCCACAAAATAAAAGCCACTATTTGGTATCCCAGGGTAAGCATCAAGCAACCAAGGCATGCAATTGCTAGTTAAAAAAAAAAAAAAAGGAAAAATAAAATAAAAAATTGGTTGTTACTGTGAGTTTTATAGGGCTCTTTGAGATAGAAAAGTTCTATCGAAATTTGCTTTCTTGGAGGTTGTTCAGCCTTGACAATAACAGAAGGCTAAATTATTTTCATTGGGATTTATACTAAAGTAAGCTCCATGTTTTTCTCTTCAAATACGAAGCAATAGTGCAGAAATTGAGCTGTGGCCGTGAGTCAGATGAACCTCAGCAGGAAAAAGCTGATTTGGCACGATGGGGTGTCTGTGCTGTTCCTCAGGCAAACCTAGAAAGTGCCCAAGTCCAGACTCACAAGTGGGATTGTTGTAAGTCTGCAAAAACTTACCTATCCATAATGGAGTTTGTAACTCCCTGAGCACATATTGGATGTCTGGTGTCTTGGCCACGTCCTCGGCAGGAAGAGGCCTGGACATGGTGAGACTGGTGACTGGTGACTGACTGGTGACTGGGACTGGTTACTGTGAGGGTTGCCAAGGTGTAGTTTGTGTCCAGTCCTCACTGGCCACTCTTGTGCTGTGCTCAGCCATGTGCAGGACAGGAGAGCTGCTGTGCCATGTCCAGGTTGCTGCTACAGCACTGAACGGAATTTGGGATTTTGTGAGTTGGTGGTTACCACTAAGCTCAGAGGGTTGGGATACAGCCTCTCTTTGCAGACAGACTCTTCACCTTCCTAATGGCAGTGATAGCAGGGGGCTTGGGATATGCTTCCCTCCGAGATCACCACGGGCTTTAGGAAAGATGAAGTGGCAAAACACATTGTATCCCAATGCTCTAGAAACATAAAGGTCAACTAACACCAAGCAATCACGAGGGAAGGGATATCAGAGAGGAACAGCCTCAGTACTTGCCTTCTGAATAATTTCTTCCTTTCCGTGAACCAGAGGGGCAGCAGCTCACGCGGTTGGGTACACTCACATTATTATCTGAGCTGATGTACCACGAGCTGCTGGTCTGTACTTATGTTTTCCCTTTGAGTCAGGCTATTGATGGGAAGTTCGTTGTCATACTCAGGCCTGTTAACTGTATTAGTTAACAAAGGAGGGCATTCAAAAGCCTGCTTCGAGGCATATTTGTCTTTTTTTTTTTTTAATAATTTTTTTTCCTCCTTTTAAAATGTAAACAAGCTTTCCTAGCAGAATGTTTAATGGAATCTGCTTCCTTGAAACCAAAATGAGGCAACAGCTGTGATTGCAGCAAGCTGTAACATCTCATTACTGGATGGAGGCACATCCTGTTACAAGTGGTGCTGCTGCAAAACCTCAGCAAAAGAGCCTACTGAGACCTGCCTGGCTGGGGGCTGTGAACTCCCCTGAGGTGAGCTGAAGACCCAACTTCACTTGGTTTCTTTGAAGAAAGAGCTGTACGTACTCCAGCCAACTTCAGTGAAGAGAAGCTTCAGTAAACCTAGACCTGAATTTGAGAGAATTTGGCTCAATAAGTGGGTTTCTGTGAAAACTAAGTCAAATTTTGTCCCCAAACCAGCAAAACTTTCTGGTTTTGAGCATCTCTGGAGGATTCAGTTAAGCCAGGAAGTTGGGGACAGTGACGACACAGAAACTCAGTGCTGGTGCATAACTCTCACCTAAATCTTAAAGTGAAGATCAGATGCCGGTATGAAATGATCAGACTGCTGCTTTGACAAAACTCTGAGCACAACTACTGTAATAATAATAATCCAATGACTTTAGACTTCTTTCAGGTCCAACCAAGCAGTGCTTAAAGCAGTGTGCTTGGTACCAAGGTCCTGTAAATTCTTTGTATTAGTATGACTTGTGTGGTTCTTGGGAGCTTTCTGAAAGGGCAAACTGTTTTGTTTTGGAGGAAAAAAGTCAAACCATGCTTGCCTGGTTGAAAACTACTTGTGAGAAAGTCTTTCTCAGAAAGACTGAAGAGCCATGGGCCCTTTTTTGTTTTCTTAGAAAACAGGAAATGAATTTTAGCTCTGCAGTTGATTTCCTAAGTGACGTGCTTTCTACGATCACTTTTGGGTTCTGGAATGCTACAGAAGTTATCTGAGGGCGTTTTCAACACTTCAAAATTAAAATCAAATTGTTTGAAATCGTACCAGCATTTTAATGAAAATTATTTTCTTTAAACAAACACTTGAGGACTTTCAATTTTTTTTATTCACAAGAGCATTCTTAACACAAACACTTTTTCTTCATGGTTTTTCAAGGATCCATTCTGCAATGTGTCTCAGAATGTAATCAAAGTCAAGATCTTTTCAGCCAAAATCTAAATGAGTGGAGACTACTCATTTCTCACACAGCACAAAGACTTAAGTAGGTGTAACTGCAAATACCATCTTTGCCTCTATACCCCGAGAAATGTCTGGGCAGCAATACCAGCAAAGGCTTCTGCTGTGTGGAGAGGGGTCAGACGTGAAGCTGAGACCTGTGCAACTCCCAGCAGTGAGCATGGAATCATGGAGGCAAGGAGCTGGCTGTAAATTAACTACTGTGCAGATACTCTGATACCCAGCTTTCCATGCAGTGGAGATGAGAGAGCCACAGAAGCTGCTGCAGATTAATGGGAGAGGGTTGGTCTAGCCCTTGCATCTTTGGAGGGGTTTGGTGAGTTTATGCAGAGCTCAGGGGATGTTGTGTGTAGCCAGAGGGTGAGTCTGGGTGCCAGGAGCAGCATCAAATCTAGAGATCTGAAGCACTGGGGCTTTTACCTGGAGCTCTTCCAAAACTCAGGACATGGCTGGCTCTTGCTCTTTTCCCATGCAATGGGATTTAGCTGGCCCTGAGGCGTTTCATGGACACTACAGCCTCTCAGGTGCAGGTGGGTTTGAGCTGTAAGTCAGAGCAGCCAGAAGGTGCCCTTTATCCTGCTGTAGAAACCTGGAAACCCAGGGACTGGTGTTTCTGGCAAAGTCCATCTAGGCCCGTGTCTCATTCTTGGCAGAGGTCAGCAGCAGGTGCCCAGGAGTTGAGTTTGAGAACAGGATGTGTGTGTGATAAGGTCATTCCCTGATGCTCTCTGCTAGCTCTGGGATTTTTAGAAGCAAAGGATTTCCATGGGGCTCAGTGGCCCTGTCCTTCTCTAAGAAGACCCCAGGACAAGCATCACATCTGGGCTCTGGGTGCCAGCCCTGCTGCCTGCCCATGGGGTGAGATTTCTGGTGGTGGTGTGTGAAAGCCCTCAGTGCAGGGGCTTCTCTTGGAGAACAATGGCCGTCCCTTGGGCAGCTTTCAGCCCTCCTAGGATGAGGCCTTGCTCCTGCCCTAGCCAGGGGTTTGGTTACTGTTGCTGGGTGATCACTGACTGTGGGAATGGAAAATTAAATCAATCTCTAGAAAAACAGTGGTTGAGGGTTTCTGACATCATTTCATAGGTGGAGTTGTGAGAAGAAGCAAAACACTTTAAGGTAAAGGAAACCAGTTGGGGATGTGGTTTTATTTATTACTGCCTCTTTGATGGATATTTCTCCTTTGGAGATCAGCAGCAGGACTGATTGAGGAGTAGGTACCTGCTCTGACAGACTCTGTCCTGTCTGTATGTCATAAATGAAGAAGCCTGAAAGAAGTGCCCCTCAGCAACACAAATTACTTGCTATTGTCAAGTAACTGCATACCTTGTATGTTGGTAAAAAAAAAAATAAAAAGCCTTCCTAATGACCCCAGCAACACAAGCTCCTCAATCAGCTGCAGGTCAGAGAGCCAATGCTGCATGTGTGCTTTCAGAAAGGGTGTGGAGCAGAAAGCATGCTGTAGGATTTGGGATGGTTTTTTATCTTTTGGGTGCTATTGGTTACACTCAGTCCATCAACAAATTCTTTTAACAAATGCTGTCATTCCTTTGCTGAGAAGAACACGTGTAAGCACAAGTGACCATGTGATCTCAAGACTTTGATGTGTTTCCCAATATATTAGATTTTCTGGTATTCACTTGGAGATTAACCACATTAGAGCAGGCTGCCTAAAAAATGAATTGCCTATTAAAAATGTTGCAATATTCCCAACTTCCCTAGCCTTTTCCTGCAGCAATAAGTAAACTCTTTAAAGAGCTGGTAGCAAGGGAAACAGTCTAAGTCTTCAGAAACCTCTTCCTATGTGTAACGTTAAAAGTTACCACACTGCGATCTAGAGAAGCTACAAACAAAAAAGAGCTGCATAAAACCTTTTCAGCCCTCTGGACATGGAAGTCCTTCAGACCACGACTCCAGGATGCTCTTTTTTGACACATAGTGCCATACATTGTGACGGTAATGCTGTCACCCTCAGCTTGCTTCTGCTTGACTGTCTGGGCCTGGCTGGGGCTGGGACTGCGGAGATGTGAGTGCAAATAGGATCTCCCAGAGGCTTATGCTGGCCAGGAAAATGCTGGCTTGGAAAAGGATGTGGAGCGTGTCCAAATAAGAAGAGTCTGGAAGGAGTTTTTGATGGTCTGTTATTTCACTATTAGCTGGGAGATGTGAAATTTCCTTTTCCGGATGAGCACATTTTGTGTTTTGCAAAAGAGAGCAATTGCTTCTTGTAAGACTTAGCATTTCTGCTAATTTAATGAGTTATCCATACAAATGGACTGCATTAGTCATTGGAAAGGCTTTTTCAAGTTCCACAAGCGTGTTTTAGGCCTCTTGATAAAGCCAGTAGCATGCTGGACTCTCACAAGCAGAAAGACCTCCAAAAGTATGCAAGTTATTTCTGGCATGTTGTATTCTCAACATGTCAAGGAAACATGGATTATTTTTACACAAACAGGCAAATCCAAATGGTTCCTTAGCAAGCTCCCATGAACATTATTGGGCCCTGAGAAGGAAAAGAAAAAAAAAAGTAAGAAAAATCATTGCTTCTCAATTAGGTTTCTTAGGTGGATCATGTCACACATTCAGAAGTTCATTTGTACCAATTTGGACCTCTGGTGAATGATGAAGGATAAAACAGGAGATAAAAGCAAAGACCAGGAATTAATCTGGATATTTTATGCTTGAGTGGATTTTTTTTTTCCCTTAGTGTGAATTTATCTTCAAATGTAGACCGTGACAAACTGCAGACACTTCTGGAAGTTCTTTTTTAACAGCCATTAAATGAAAGGAGGTGTGTAGGTGTTGAGAGGAAAAGGACCTGTGGAGCTGACCAGGCCAGTGTGGAAAGAACATGCCAACATCCTGCTGAAAACCACAAAGCAGCACACCAAGATTACTGGAGTGTCCTAAACCCCCCTGACATGGCAGCACACAAAGCCAGCTGTACGTTTCACAAATATTGGAGGCTGTTTTGAAACTCCCTATTAAGGATTACAAATGCTGAGTGCAGTTTCTGGGCAAAGACAATTAGATATCAGCTCGGTGTTCTATGTCTGAGCTCTCATTACTGTGGAGGGTTCTTATGCATTACACTATCTCAGCCAAAACCAAAATCTGACACCCACCAAAGCAGAGTCCTGTGATTATGGTAAAAAAAAAAAAAAGTACGGCCTGGTCTCAGCATTTTTTCTGTTTCAGTGTATAGAAGTATTTTCTCACACGGTGAAGGGACTTTTTTACAGAAAAGAGGTGTAAAGCTTGCATAAACAGTGATACTGAACATGCATCCTCATGCATAGTTGCTTCTCAGCATAGTCTGTTTGCTGGATCCATACTCATATTCAAATTCAGGAATAGCACTTGCTGCTTGGGCTTGGTGGAGACAAAGCCAGCTGTGTTAAGGTTTGTTTTGGCCCAACTAGTGTCGTTAATGCTTACACAGATGAACATCAATAATTATCAGTAATTATACCTTTGCTCAGTGGGAGAGTAGTTGTACTGCAAGTACTTTATCCCAGGAAAAATAAAAAAAGGGAAGAGGGCACTTTTGTGCAGTCAAAACCTCCAGCAACTGGGTGCTGGAGTCAATGGGTACTGCACCACAGGGACAGTGCAGTTGTGTGATGTACATTGCATCTGCATGAAATCAGAGTTCACACTACCTTCTCTATTTTCCTTTTCTTTTTGTTAACCTTGCACTTAAAATTTCCCCTCTCCCCTCTGACAGGCCTCAAGAAGAAGCTTGGAATGTGGTGCCAGCACAACAACAGTGAGAGAAACCGAGGGAAGCACCTCCAAGATAAGTAATAGATGATAATTGTTATTTCCTATTATTCATCTGAATCTCTACTCCTGACAAGTGGAGTTAAATCCTAAATCTTCCTTTATTTTTAAGCAGATCATCCAGCAAGTTAAAAAACAGCAACACAAGGAGGTCCTAAGATAGGGTTTGCTCCAGTTTTCCTGCTGAGCATCTGTTTAGGAATTGCTGCTAAAAAAAGTCAGAGGGGATGGTAGTTGCTGTGCTGTCACATGGGCTGATACAGTGCAGAATCTGCTTAGCATTCTTGAAGGGAAATTATCCAGTGCTGTAACTCACAATTTATAATTGGTTGCATATTAATATCTAAAAAAGGCAATAAAATCCACTGTGTGTTTAAAAAAAATAGTAAGTAGGAGTATTACAAGCTGAGCAGTGAAAATCTGGAAGACTTCTTGGCTAGAGCAAGGCTGTGTGCAGTGCTATTTCTCTCTTAATTACAAGCAATTTTAAATCATCTCCTTCCTTCAAAGAAGGATTTTGTTCAGGGTGTGTGTTAATTTTAATCTTGCTAACGTGATACTCTCTTGGAACCTCTCCCTTGTGTCATAACAGTGAGATGTGCTGCCTCTTTTGTCCCTGCCCTTTGGGAAATGCAGTTACTGCTGCTCGTTGCCTCAACCCTGCCGTCGTGACTATCAGTGTACCTCCCTTGAAAGGAGAAGAAAACAAAACCCAACAGCAGCATTGCTTTTTCCCCCCCCAGAGGTTCACTTTTATTTGTACTATTTAAGCTAGACTGTGCAAGTACTTCATGAAAACCAGGGATTTAAAATGTATGGTGCTGTATTATGCTGTATTATAGTGGAAAGCTTATTATTCAGCACACTAATTATTTCTGAGTCACTATATTTATGAAATGGCATGTAATAACTACTTCACCACCACGCAAAGTAAATAGTATAAAAGCAGGCATTTTATGATTTTGACATTTTAGTGTATAAACATATTCCTGAATCTCCTGGGGGGCTACTGGAAATCAGATAATGTTTTTATGACTTTTAAAAAATGACATTGAATTTCACAGTCTGTAATGCTCCATATATATGGTTAATGTAGCATATTTTATTACAGCCTCAGTGGCTTATGTTACAAGTGTCAGCTGCAAAGAGAAAATGTACAAAGGTGGGTTTGTGGAACTGTGGGGGAAACAACATTGTACAACCTTGCAATGCACACATCAAAGCCCTTGGACAAGCTGTAATGGCAGGTCCTGGGCCATGCTGGGACACCAGAATTCACCCTCTGCTTTTTTTCGTGTCAGGATGGATTACAAAGTCCTCACTGAAGGAGGGTTTCTGCCCACACTTGTCACTAGAGGATAAGTAAGTTTGGGTTTTTGTCAAGCCCTGTGTGAATGACCCGTTAACTCCAGAGGAACTGGGACGCCTTGAGTGACACCCTGCGAGTGAGTACAGAGGGGAAGGAGGATGGGTCGCTGCTCCACTTGGGCTTCTGAGTAGTCTTGCATGGTCTCTGAGAACAATGGGTTGATGCTTACCAGAGTATGTGATTTCAGAAAATACTGTGCCTAAAACCAGGCCTTTTGAGCTCCTTTGCAAAGCTTGCTTGGTGTTACAGAAAAGTAACACCAAGAGAGAGGAAGGAGGCTTTCACTCGTCTTTAAGATTCCGTATACATGAACATCATGCTGATGTTTCATGATTACTAGCCCTTGTCCATGTGGGAGACTTTAACTTGATGGATGTCTGCTGGAAACTCAACACAGCAGAGGAGGCAATCCAGGAGTGTGTGGAAGAGAATTTCTGTCACAGCTATTACAAACAGAGAAGGTCCAGTGGGAGATGTGGTGGTTGAAGGCCGTCTTGGGACAGTGACCATGAAATGATAGTTTTCAATTCTTGAAGTAAGGAAGGGGGTCAACAAAACCTCTGCCTTGGGCAGACTTTCGCTTGTTCAAGACACTGGTTCAGAGAGTCCCCTGGGTCTCTCTGAAAGGGTCCAGGAAGGCTGGACATACTTAAAGAAGATCTTAAAGGTGCAGGAGCAGACTGTTCCTATGTGCTAAAAGATGAATCGGCAGGGAAGAAGATCAGCCTGGCTGAACAGGGAGCTTTTGGAGGAACTCAGTAAAAAAAAAGAGTTCATGACCTTTGGAAGAAGGGGCAGGCAACTCAGGAAAAGTACAAGGATGTTGCTAAGTCAGGTAGAAAGAAAATTAGAAAGACAACAGCTCAGCTAGAACTTAATCTGGCCACCACTGTGAAAGATAATAAGAAATGTTTTTATAAATACATTAACAACAAAAGGAGGGCCAATGACAATCTTCATTCTTTATTGGATGAGGGGGAGGAATATTGTTACCAAGGATGAGGAAAAGGCTGAGGTACTTAATGCCTTCTTTGCCTCAGTCTTTAACAGAAAGGTTGGTTATCCTCAGGGCAGCTGGTCCCCTGAGCTGGTAGGCAGGGATGGGGAGCAGAACAGACCCCCTGTAATCCAGGAGGAGGTAGTTAGTGACCTGCCAAGCCACTTAGACACAAATCCATTGGGCAGGATGGGATTTACATGGAGGGTACTGAGGGAGCTGGTGGAAGAGCTGGCCAAGCCCTGCTCTGTCATTTACTACCAGTCCTGGCTAACCAGGGAGGTCCCAGTTGACTGAAAGTTGGCCAGTGTGATGCCCATCCACAAGAAGGGTTGGAAGGACGATCCAAGGAACTACATGCCCATCAGGCTGACCTCAGTGTCCAGCAAGGTTATGGAACAGATTATCTTGAGTGTGATCACACAGCACATACAGGACAAGCAGAGGAACGGGACCAGCCAGCACAGGTTTAGGAAAGGCAGGTCTTGCTTGACCAACCTGATCTCCTTTTATGACCAGGTGACCCTCCTAGTGAATGAGCTAAAGGCTGTTGGTGTTTTCTGCCTGGAATTCAGCAAAGCCTTTGACAGTGTCTCTCACAGCATTCTGCTGGAGAAGCTGCAGCCCACGGCTTGTACAGGTTAAGAACTGTATGGATGGTTGAGCCCAGAGCGTGGTGGTGAATGGTGCTGCAACCAGTTGGTGTTTGGTCACTGGTGGTGTCCCCAGGGATCCATGTTGGGCCCAGTCCTTTTAATATCATTATTGATTGTTTAATATATTTATTGATGATGTGGACGAGAGCATCGAGTGCACCCTCAGTCAGTTCACAGATGACACTAAGTTGGGTGAGAGTGTTGATCTGCTGGAGAGCAGGAAGGCTCTGCAGAGGGATCTGGACAGGCTGGACCAATGGGCCGAGGCCAATGGTATGAGTTTCAATAAGGCAAAGTGCCTTACTGAACACAATAACCAATGACTGGATGTGGCACTCAGTGCTGTGGTCTGGTTGACAAGGTGGTCATCGGTCAAAGGTTGGACTCAGTGATCTTGGATGTCTTTTCCAACCTTCATGATTTTACGATTTTATGATTTTATATTGTATTTCTTTTCTGACTTTTCTATTAAAAAACCCAGCTATTAGGAATGCCTCTGACTATTATATCCAAGGATAAGTGTTTGAGATACCTGAGAGATACTCAGGGAATTGATAAGTCTTCAGTAGAAAAAAATGCCCTGAGATCAATTTCCTGATTTAGTAGTGAAGTCCTCATATCATATAAAATGTAATGTGATTGTCCATGGCCCTAATGAAATCTTGACTTTTCTGCCAAGCTTTCATCTATAAAAATCAAATTTATCCGGCATTTGTCTGCATTTTGAAAGGGATAGGGATTTTTTGAAATTGATATGATAGTAATCCTTTATGGTGCATTAATACAGGAGAACAATAATTTGTTGCATTTTCTTCACACAGAAACAATCAGCTGGGAAATGTGCATAATAATTGTCTTTGTCCTTCATTGTCACAGGCCATTAGCTAATGAATTTAAGCTGTACTTGGCTCTTGCTCCAATAAGAAAACTACATTAGAGATCTTGTAGCCGTGGTATAATATAAAGCCTTTCAGTGGGTTTTATTTTAGTCTCGCTGAGGTGATGCTGCCCTGGCCTGAGGAAGGCATCACAATTTTGTGGTGAGCAATGAGGTCAGCATTGTCTGATGTAGTAGGTCAAGCAAGCTGAAGGGCACCGACAGTTATCGTTGTTGCCAGATGCCAGACCCTCTTTGTTTGGTTTCTTATTCTTTAACCAAACTTTTCACCTCTACTTTTGTGACAGCTTCAAGATCTTCTTTTGGGTGGGAAGATTTGCTAAACTCAGTTCAGCTGTACTGAGATTCCTACTAGGGAAGATAAGTAGTTTGGGCGATGCTTTAAATAAACAACAGGAGCATGTAACTGTGAGTTGAGCAGTTTTACTACCTATGCAGTTTTCCTTCTCAACTAAGAGGCTGGCAAAAGAAAACCCTGTGATGGAAGGTCTTCACTGTCCTGAGCAATTAGGAGCTGTTGCTGCTGCAGTGGGCACCAGGATCTGCAGGCCAGCAGACCATGCAGAGTGGGACTCCTGAGTCTCAGCAGAGGGGTGCAGCAGGATTATTCTATGGGATTTCAAATGCTGCAGTCTCCAAAGAGGCACTCCTGCCATGCTAGGCTACACCAGTCACCCAGCTACTCTGTCCTCATCCCCATCTGTGTCACAGCTGGGAAATGACACACCATTCCTACCTCTTCATGTGTTCTGCCTGCTCCCAGGGAAGACACAACCTATGAGTTCAGTTGGGTTGTTGCCACCTTTGGGCTGCCAGAATGGTGAGCAGAATAGCAGGAGCCTGAGACAAAATTCATGCCATTGTCATTTGTGCTGAGCATCTTATCAGTGTCCAAAAAAGAACCTGAAACTTTCCAGGCATTACTTTGTATCCAAGCTTTTAGCTCATGGATGTCTTAGACTTGGGAGGAGAATGGATGGTGAGTGTAATACACATCTGCAAACTGCAGAGACTCTCCAGAGAGCAGTGGTGGTGTAATTCTCCATCTGTTCAGGAATTATTTCTTCTGCACAAGCTGCAACACCACAGCATCTGAGGGATGGCTGTGGCAAAACAGTGGTAAAATTTTGTTGTGTCTTGTAGAGAGAGATGGCACCAGACAATCGGCAGTGCAGGGTAATTCACCTGCAAAGCTGTGTGAGAAATGAGTTGGGATGGTCACTCCTGTGAACAGGCAACACTTGCTCCCTTTACCTCTTTTAGCTTCACAACTGGAGTCTGGGGTCTCCATGGCCTGCAGACCCCCTGTACCATCTGCCTACTTGGGCAAATGTTTTAATAGCGCAGCATTCTGAATGCTGCACCCAAAACCATGATGCTTTGGTGTAAAACAAGCGTTGCTTGCAGCCGAGTAAGTGGCTGGAAAGCTCAGGGCTCTGGGGTGTGCAGGGAGCAGGTGCCAGGTTGCAGCGATCACCCATTTTTCTAAACCGGCAGCACTTACAGCCCTACTGACAGGGGTTGACTCGCACCAGAAGTAAATTCAATATGCATGAAAGGACTCTTGTTCTTCTTCAGTGGAGAGCATAAAGACATACTGTCAGACAAACTAATCTCTCTCTGATAATTTTCTTTTCAACATCATTGAACTGTCATTTCTCCTGGGCTTTGCCAGAATGTTTGACGTATCCGTTGTTTCCCAAAACAGACAGATTTTGCTAGCTTGGCTGATACAGAAATTTTTGCCAGGAAGAGAGATGCTGAGGTGCCTTTACCAGCCTTGTGCTGTTGTTGTGCAAGTCCTTTTGCTGAGCTCTGCAGCTCTGGTTAGGGATGAAAGGAAGGTATCTTGGTGATTGATTAGGTTGCATCTTTAAGTGCAGCAATGGAATTGTTCCCAGCACTTGCCCTGGGCTGGGAGCACATTTGCTGGGGTTTTGGGACTCTACTGTTTTTCCTGGTGAGAAACCCATTTATACCCCTAGATCTTTAAGTTCAAACCTAGGGATTCAAAGTGGCCCCAGGCACTAGTGTGTCACTGAGCTGCAGTTAGCAAGTGGCCCAAACTAGAGATTTCCTTTTTTTTTTTCCCCTGATTGTCCCTCTACAGGGCTGGCAAAGCAGTCACTCCTTCTAGGCATGTGTGAAAAGTCAGTAAGATTCCAAGACTGTGGATGAAAAATATCTACATTGAGCAGTCTCCTCTTCAGCCTGGGACTCACTGAGGAATCTGCCATAGGGATACATGGTCCATAAGGCTACATGTCCTCCATAGCTTGTGCAGAGGAATTTAGCAGAAAGGAGGTTGTAAAGTGGGGCAAACTGGAGGAGCCCAAACACCACCATGATCTGGCAAATGAGTCCTACAACCCATTTGTGGTCAGCTCTTTTATTTTTGGAAGCTAACATGTTTTCTGACAGTGTGACTTTATACAGTCTAAAAAGCATATAGGGAGATTAGTGATAACTCAGTTAAAAATAACTTGCAACATCATTTAAATCCCTATGGGTTAATCTGGGCATGTTGAAGAGTAGTTTCTTAGTCTGGAATTATCTAACTTGGCTGTGATTATGTAGTTTAATTTCCAGATTAACTAGAGGTATTTGTCTAAGATGTGTGGCTGCTGAGATATTAAAAGTAGGAGCAGGAAACTTTGCAGTCAGTTTTACAACAGAATTAATTGCTTGTCCTTTCAAAACTGAGTTTTTCCACACCATCTCACACCTGCCCAACACCATTACTGCAAACACTTGTCCACTTGCATGTCTTGCATGCATGAGTAGGTGCTTTCAGCTGTGGTGACTGTAGATCTTCTGCAGGATGAAGGCCATACCACACATATATATTTCCACTCTGTGATTTGAGGTACTTTTCATCAAGTATTCACTGATGTCCCATTGTGTGATGTTTGGGATTCTGGTTGTACAAGTTGTTAGCTCCAAAATTCCTCTTAGCCTGGTAGGAACACGGTTTTGCATAATAGATTGTCTTATCACATCTGCAAGGTAATTGCTTCTCCACTGGCTTCCAAGAAGGCCTCAGATTTGATCTATGATGGCCTGTGCATTGCTAATGCCTGTATTCCAAGGAAGCATACCCCTGTTACTGATGAACTGCATGAATGACTGATGGTGTAGATCCAAAGTTAACCAGGCGTTCTCTTTAAAGGTGACATATATTATATTTGGGCAAAGAGGAGTTTCCTGAATAATCTTTAGAGGCAGCTGTGTTCCATTTTATGATTTCTCTGGTGGTTATGGAAATACAGGTAAAAGGCTTTATATTTTTCCAGCTCATTATTCTGATTGCATGTCCAGCTACTGATTTTCTGATAAAGGGGATCGCAGTAGAAAAAAAAAGTATGAGCTTTACCACCTTCACTCCTTGACCTTTCCACCACTGAATCTGCAGTTTCCTTGGATGCCTCCATGAAACATCTACAGCTGGTTAAGCAGAGATTTGACATAGCCAGGGTCATGTAGAATGGGTATGGGAGCTAAAAAGCAAGTCTTCCCCTGAACTTGCTCCATCTCTTATTTTCTGCCGTAACTCTTAGAAAAGGGTCTTTCTGTTCTTAACCTCTATCTGTGGAGAAAATGTCTTGTGTTTTCACTTGTGCTGCCATACCTCTCTGAGATGCTTGTTCCAAATCCTGGCCATAGGTTGCTCCCTATCTTTATCTTGTATAAAGTTTGGCCCTTTCACTTTCAGCTGTGTCTACAGAGCATTGGTGGTGGTCTGTGTAGCAGCAATTAGCTTAAGAAAAAAATTACATATTAAAAAAGGTCATGTTTAAAGTCAAAAAGAACTGTAGAAATTGAAAGAAGAAAAAATCTCAATGAGAAAAAGCGAACAGTTCCAGAGAATCAAGGCAATTGTTTATGAAGGGCATCTTAAATTAACAAGCATGGATTATTTGGTAATAAATAATAGAATCATAGAATCATTTAGGTTGGAAAAGACATTTAAGATCATGAAGTCCAATGGTCAGCCCAGCACTGCCGAGCCCACCACTAAATCATGTCCCCAAGGGCCACATCTACACAACCCCTCCAGGCTCCCTCCCCCCCTGAGCCTCCTTTTCTCAGGCTGAACCCCCCCAGCTGCCTCAGCTGCTCCTTATCAGACTTGTCCAGACACTTCACCAGCTCTTTTGCCTTTCTCTGGACACACTCCAGCACCTCAATGTCTTTCTTGTCCTGAGGGGCCCAAACTGAACACAGGACTCAAGGTGTGGCCTCAAGAAGTGCCCAGTACAGGGGGATGATCACTGCCCTCTCCTGCTGGCCACATTATGTGCTGTTTGTTTTAAAAAGAGAGGGAGAAAGGCATTCTTTGCCCTCATTAGTGCTGCAGGATGTCCTATACAAGCATAATTATACTCTGTAAAAAGGCTAGGGAGACCACACAGGAAGGGCATTGAAGAACTGGAAAGAGTACAGGAGACACTAAGCATGATAAAAGATTGAAAGTTGTTATTTATGGACAAAGTACTGCCTGCTTCTTTTTTTTATTTATTTATTTTTTTTTTTTGAGAAGAGGGTGACTAGGGCCACTAAGAGGTGTACACAATTTCATGGGTATCAAAAGGCTATGACAAAACTCATTCAGACCATTGCAAGCTGACTAACAGGGGAGTTGACAATAAACTTGGAGAAAGCAGCACTGATCCAGTGTTCTGATCCAGAGCAGGGAAATGCTCTCTGTAGTGTAGGGTCTCCACCACCAGTGCCCCATCTTTGGTCTTGACTCCACAGGCTGGACTGCACTGACTTCTGCATTTCAGGAATGTGACTCCTGTCCTTGACCTCGTCTGCAGATAAATACAACATGCCCCTTAGTGCTGAGTGGTTTGGGAAGAATGTCAGCCAGACAAGAGAGGGGAGATAATGGAAAGACAGGTGAGGATGTTTTTCATCTGCTCTGTTTGAACCACCCTGCTTGACTTTGCCTACAAGACTTTGGGCAGTGGGGTTAAGAGAGGCAGGGCCCTCTGGGGTGGCAGAACAAAGTCGGTCACAGGAGAGCAAAGGGGCTGTGACATGAGGCTGCCACTCAGGGGACAGGCCTTTTGGGTACTCCTTCTGGCACAGAGCCTGGAGGGGAGGCACTCACTGCCTGGCTGAAGCACAAGCAGGGGCTCACCACATACAAGTGTGAGCTCCAGCCACAGCAAGAGAGTGGGAGAACAATCCATAAAAAAGAGGTGCTGGTGAGGTACCCCAACCCCTGTCTCTGCAGATTCCTCTTGGCAGCAGAGCTCTCTCTGGATTAGGAGGTTTAACAGGGGGGGTGCCTGTACACAGCGCCACACATTGGGCTGGGATGTGGTCCGGGCTGGGAATGCTGCACACGGGAGCTGTTCCATAGGCAAGAACCAGGCTGGGCTGCCTCCCTCAGCCCCTGCCAGTGTTAACAAAGCACAAGCCCGCCAGAGCACATCCTAAAATCTGCTTCTTTTGTTTGCAAGGCAAGAACAAATGGTGATGTTTTTATGCCTTAAGCACAGCTGGGGGTATTGCTGAAATGATATGCTTTCGTTCCAGGCTATGATAGGAACTGGGCTGTCTGATTCTGCAATGTGGGAATCGCCTTTTCTCAGCTGCCAGTGTCAAAGTCAAGCTTGCATTGCACAAATAAAATGGGGTATTCCACACACACACCTGCACCCTTTCAATTGTCACTGATATTTAGCAGAGGGAATATTCAAAACATTATTCCCTCCAATAGAGAATGGCTGTTGGGTGTTACCAGATCACGTAAAAAAACTCCATCTGAGTGGAGTTTTTCCAGCAACGAACAAGAAACAAAGGGAGGATTAAAAAAATGTTTTGCTACGTATACTGTTATGATTTTTTTCCTGAATGTATATATATATATAAATTAATGTTGGGATGTGAAGAAACAAAGAAAAAGAGCAGGCAAGTTTGCTACCATAATATGTAGCATGACATGTTACAGAACTGAATGTTACAGGCACATGTGTTGGGGACCAGGATGGTACTTCACACTTATTACTGAGGTCAGTGCAAATTCTCCAGTACCTTATTTAATGTGGGATCAAAGGTTTGATGGGATCTAGAAATCCAAACACATTTAAAACGTGGCAGATGTGGGTAACCTCAAGTACACAGCCCATCGCCTCAGAAAGAGGAATGTTCTTGCAAATTTGACATAATCCAATTAGTTGATTCCTTCAGTGACATTTCTGCAGGCTCATGTACAGAGGCACAAGGAAAGAGAGATTTATGACAGCTATTCCTAGCAAAGGTCATTTCTTTATTAGTGAACAACCTGTCCTTAGTCATGCTGATGATGAGGCGTTGAAGGATAAGGGAGCTTTAAAACTTGACAGGGAATAACAGCAATAGAGCATAGATCATCTCTCTACTTGGACCAGGAGGACTGAAATCTCCCACTATCAGGCCAAAGCCAGAGAGCAGGAGGCAAAATCCAGGAAAAAAATAATACATGGGGATTTCTGTGGAGATTGTGAAGGAGTTTGGATAGTTCAGTGTCAGCACAGCAGGGGGGAAAGAGCCACAGAGCATGAGTATGTGTTTTTGGATAGGATGAGTGTCCTTAGTGGAACCAGCTGCTTATAAAGAACCTGGTATGGTTGCTCTGGGGAATCCCTGGTCAGCACTGCCAACTTCCCAGTTTGAGCAGCTCTCAGCATCCTGTTCCATGCCATTTCCAGAACAACACAGATGAGAGCATTCTCAAATATATACAAATACACTTCCTTGGCTGTCCTTCCATAGGCAAGGAAAGCACCAGATTTGACAGGAATGTGGTTTCAGTAGATTGTGACATACACATTATGTATTTTTAAACAATAAACCAGCATCTACCTATTCATCAAGTGACTATTTTTCCTGCTTGCAGAAGAGAAGGTATTTGACACTGTACATAATCAGAAGGACCCTTCTGGGAGTCACAGAAGAGTTGTTCACTCAGGTATTGACCTTAAAGGTGAGTGTTGGGTACTTTGGTGTAATTAGCTGTGCTTGTTTTCACCATCAAGCTCATAATATTGAATTAAGTAAAAATGTGACAGTTTCCCTAGACCTTGGCTCAGATCCTGAGCCACCCTCTAGAGCTGAGCTATGGTTTGAGCTGGGTCACTGGCACAAACCAGGCTTGTGGCTGGCAGGACCAGTCAGGAGATCTTTGCAATGTGGGAATGAAATCAACAGGGAGGTTCTTTGCTGACTCATCTGAGTGCTCTGACCCAAGGAAGGGGTATGGGGTTCTTCATCTATGCCCTTGCTAATCCCTTTTTGCCACTTATTGGGTCCTCTGGGCTGTGAGCTGCCAACAGAAGTCACATGAGCTTTTGAGTTGGTCTGGTATGAGGCTCAGTCCAGTAACCTCATAATGCTGTGGTGGCCTCTAGCTTTCAACCTCCAGCGGAAGATCTTGCCCTTCCTTCCACAGTAATTCTTCACACCCTTTGAAATCTCCTAAAGCTTTCCCCAAAATTGCAAGAACTGAGGAATGCTAGTTTTAAAAATTGTAAAATAAATGGATAATTTGTAGGATAATTGCCTATGTTACATTTCTCCCCATACCACTAAGGAAAAAGCAGCCTTATGCCATGTACCTCCCAGGACTGGTGTAACTCGAATCCAAAAGCTATGAAGGAGATGGAAAATGTTAATAAATAATGATGTTTGAAACACAAGTCACTGAACAAACCACCAGATCTTCTGCATTTATTCCACAGGACAGAAAATGTCTATCTCAGTTTGAGGAAAATGAGATCTTGGTCAAAGATATGTCTTAGGAATTAGCCTGAGTGCTGCATGATATTTAGGAGATAAATCAGAGAAACTTATGGATTAACTTTTGGTAATAGAATAAAGACAAGTTTTGAAATAAAATCAGCACAACTGATTACTGGACATTTCCCTGGTATGAGAAACTAGGGATCTCCTCAGATCCCTAGATCTGGAATTTCATATTACCTTGTTTGATCCACTTTACAACTGCCAGTTTTCCATCTGGTATTTTCCAAGTCAAAATCAAGCATGTGTGCGCTCCACACTGTATGTTTTTAGTCTGATGTGCTCTGGAAATCCTGGCCTCATTTCCCAAATCCTAAGCAGGTGATCTGCATTTAATCAGTGGATGTCTCCCTCAAGTGTGTTGGAATTACTCTGTGTACAGACCAGCTGCGAAACTGGGACAGAAACGTTAAGATAAATGTGCAAAATCTTCAAAACTATTCTGGAAAAAGAGCATTTCCGAGAAACTCCGTATGAGTAGTACAACTGCCTGTAACATTTCCAGTGCAACACTTTAGAAAAAGGAGAATCACTGCCTTTCCCAGGCAGCTCGGGTAAGGACTGAAGACTGACACACTATAAGCAAAGGGCTGATGTTTTCAATAGCCCAAGTATTCACTCTCTCTGAAGTAACTTAGTTCAGCTTAGGCCTGTGGCCATCCACACAGTCAATCTTTCTCTCCTTTCACTCCAGCCACTGAATGCTGGCAGCCACTGCGATATGGCCGCACAGTCAGAGGCAGCTTAGGAGAAAGGAGGGAAGCACTGGGATAAGGAGCTTCCCAGTCCGTGGATCAGGCTTGGACTCCATTTGGTTTGTCATGGAAAAGAACAGAGGAGGACTGCAAAGCCCCGAGGCTTCAATTTCACAGCTGCTCTCAGAGCTCTACTGCATTATCTTCCGTATTTCCCTGTGCTTCCACTCGATAGATGGCTTAGTTTCTGATTTGGCCGGCTGATAGGTTTGGGATTAGCTCCCACAGATCACACAAACACCTCACCCTGACTCTGAGATTCAGTGAATTTCAGAATCATTGCAAATGGCGCTTTGGGATCCAGAACTTAAACACACGCGGACGCGTGTCCAGGAGGCACGTGGGCAGCGAGCAGCGTGGCACTTTCTTCTGTGTGAACCAGAATATGCCTCCGTTTAAATGTCAGATCAGTGCTAGAACCCAGCACCGAGCGTTTACCTCTGGCTCCCGATACCTCCTCAGTGGCACTGCACGGTGGGAGAAACATTCAGCCAGCCTGGCTATGGGGAATTCACAGCCGCATCCCACCAGGATCGCCCCCCTCGCAGCCACTTTTACACAGAACTGAGCAGCACACCCAGCCCCCCGCGCCTGGGCGCCGCTCTGCGCACGCCGGTTAAACCGGCAAAGAAAACATCATCCTGCCCGCGGAATTTCATTCCCACCAACTTCCCGTCCCCACGCGAACTCCGGAGCCCCTCCCGCACGGGGGCCTGCGCTGCGGGACTCGGGCTGGGCCGGGCGCTCGGCCCGACCCCTCCTCAGGGCGGGCCCGGCGCGGGGACTGTCCCTCGCCGTGGCTCCTCCGCCCCTCCCGCCGCCTCCATCCACCTTCCGCGGCCGCTCCCTCGCTCCCTCCAGCCGCCCCGCGCCCACCTCACGGGCGGTGTCTGGGCGTCCCTCCCCGGCCGCGGGGCGGCGGGTCCCGAAGGCCGCGCGAGACCCCAGCCCTGCCCTGACAGCCCCGCTGCCGCTTTAGGAAGCGCCGCCGCCAATCGCCGGGCGCTCTCGCGCTGACGGGCGGCCGCACCCACCTATCGTGTGGCTGCTCCTCACAAGAAGCCCCGCCCCCCCCGCGGCACGCGGCAAATCAGAAAAAAGACGGGGCTGTGGGCGGGAGGCGAGGCCCTGCGAGCCCCGTCTGCGCTCATCGCCCCCCCCGCTCCGCTGCCCCTCTGGAGCGCAGGTGATTGACAGGGGCGACGCCCAATGGGGCCCTGCGGCCCCGCGGCGCGGCCAATGGCGCGTTGGGGGCGGGCGGCGGGGGCGGTGCTAGCGGCGGGCCGGGGCGCGGCGCGGCGCAGCGCCTGCAGGAGGGCGATGGTGGCGGCGTGAGGCGCGGGGTTGAGCCGCGCTCTGCGTGCCCGGGGCTCGCCATGGGGCTGCGGCAGGACGGGGGCAGCCGCGGGGCGCTGCCGCCGCCGCTGGCGGCGGGGCTGCCGCAGTGATGGGCAGCGGCAGCGCCGGGGCTCGGCTGCCGTGTGGTGCCAGCGCGCCCGCCCGGCGGGGCCGCCCGCGAGGAGCCGGCGGCAGGTGAGTGCCGCGCACGGGGACCCGCCCGCGCCGCGCCCGGGGCCACCCGTTCCCCTCCGTGCCTTGCTCGCCGCCCGTTGGCGTTTTTTCATTTTTTTTAAACCTTCTGCGGCTCCCGGCCGAGGGCGGGAGGCGCTGCCCCGGCGGGCTGGGCGCGGAGGTGACACGGGCTGGGCGCTCCTCGCCCCGCGGCTCCGTGGGGACCACCTTCCCCCCGCCGCAGGGGGACGTTCTGCTCCAGGTATCCTCCTCGCCAGCTTTGATGCCATCCTGCCTACCTTACCTTCTCGCCAGGTGCGGCCAGCTTTTGCTTCTCTGTATTCCTAATGAAGAAGCTGTTTCCCCCTGCACCCGGCAGAGATGCTGCTTTCCTTTCGAGGGACGAGACCCACCTGGATTTCTCCTCTCGCTTTTTACCTCCCTGATGGACCGTTTCTCCGTGCGGGATGGGGAGACGTTTCAATTTCAATATGATGCAGCGAGGAAGATGGGGAATCCTGGGTAGTAGCCAAGGCTCGGGAGATGCCCCTTCCTCTTTCATCCTCCTCTTCACCCTGGCACGGGCATTTGAATAGTAACGCTCCCTTACCGGCTTCTTGGGTGATCTTTCTCCTTGGACAGAGAAATGGGAACGGGAGATGTGTGTGTGTAAGAGAGGAAACAACTGTTACACCTTTTGTCATCAAGACAAAGAACTTCATCTCCCTGTGTCCCTCCCTCTGGGTGCATATTGGCAGCACCTCAGCCACTTTGCATTGCTTCCCGGAGATGCTTCGTAGGGAGATGCTTCATTAAGGATCCGGTGTGGCCCTGACCTGCCCTTTTTTGTTGTTGTTGCCAATTATGATGGTGCTGATAAAAGGACATGTTGATATGTTTCCAAACAGTCTCGTGGTTTGCATTCCTGAAATTGCTGCAGCATTCTTATTTATTTATTTAATTGGAGGGGTGGGGGGCTTGATAACAGGAAGGGGGGATGTTTTTGTAGTTTACTGTAGCTGTTTGGAAGGTACGAGGTCACGTGCAATTGTAGCACTGTAGTGTTGAGTATATTAACTAGTGCTTTCTCTCTCTGTCTTGTCTTCTAGTCCTGCAGTCTTCACTTCATCTACTGTGCGAGGAATGGTGATTCTGTGAGAGAACTGCCTTTTGATTACCTGTCTCCTGCTGTTGCTTGCTGCTCCTGGCCAGTGATGAGCCATTCAGCTGGACTGGGATTTACCGTGAAGAAGGGAGACGCAGAATATGAATTGTAGACATCCTATCACATTCCTCACATACTGTTTTTACTGTATCTGTATATAAACCTGCTAGTATCAAGCACACACACTCTCTTAAACCTACATTGGTATTCACAGACTTGCTATTGTGTAAGAGGACTGGTATTTTTCCCCACTATGGCTTCAGTTTGGAAAAGGCTGCAGCGTGTTGGGAAACATGCATCCAAGTTCCAGTTTGTGGCCTCTTACCAGGAATTGATGGTCGAGTGCACCAAAAAATGGTAAGAAGTGTCTCATGTTGCTGCACAAATGATGGAGTAAGATGCTGGCAGTGAAATAGGAAGGATGTGGCTCATTTTGTATTGTTTGGTGTGTGTGCACTGCTCTTGCATCCCCTTGCCTTCTCTTGCCTGCCCACTGCAGAGGCAGCTGAGTGGGGTGCTTGTCTTTCTCAGTGAGTGCTTGCTTTGCTGTGTGGTTGTCCTGGACCTGCTGGGTTTGTTCTGTATTCTGAGTTTTTAGGCTGGCATTGTTTTTACCTTGCAGAGGAGGGTGCATTTTATTAGCTTGGCATCTGTGACATATGTGACTTAGTGGTGTGGTTTTGATTGTTGGTTTTGTTGTTTGGTTTTGGTTTTTGGGTTTTCTTTAAGTATTTCCCATGAGCTGTTTTCCAACTGCCAACTCAACTCATCATCATGAGTGTTATCTACTGACACTGTTGTTACCTGACTGAGGCATTTGAGATCAGTCCTGGAGGTGGTGGTGGTGGGATATCTGGGGTGGATGCCAGTTTTGATTTTTGACTTTCTTACCTGAAGAGGTCATGTTTCTCCTTCTCTTACTTGTTCCTTTCCATCTTTTAACGGGAAGAGGCAAGAGACAGGTCCTTGGGAATTGCCTTAAGGTATCTGTTTAGTCAGACAAGAATTTTGTGCAGTGGTGGTCCAGTTGGATGGCTTTATAGCCAACTAGACAGCAGTTAATGGTTAATGTTGTGGGTCTGGCAGCTCTTTCCTTTGCAAAATGAGCTTAAATAAATCTGCTAGGGAAGACTAGAAGCAGCTTTTAAATAGTCAGGGAAAGATCTCCATGATACAACTGCTGTTTTATATGTTTGGAATATTGATGTTACTGACATAATTCCTCACATTAGTGTGAGCCTGTAGTGTCAGGGGATGCAGAAAATACTTTCCAGACCTCATGGACTGAGATGTTCAAATTGCCTTGTAATAAACTGCAGCCTCCTTTCTAATACTTGGCCTTTATTCTTGTTGGCAAGTTTGGCACTTGCATTGGCTGCTTTCACTGGTTATGAGTAATTGCCTCTACAAATTTAAATTCTATCTCCTGGAGTAGGAAATCTCTGTCAAATATGCTGGAGGGCTGCTCAGTGCTCTGTCTTAAAGAAACACTGTCAGTTTAAACATGCCTAAAATGTTCTGAAATATTATTAAGAAGCAGAATTGTTTTGGAAGTTGACCTTGCTTTCACAGAGTAAACTACAAATAAAAGCACTGTAGAAGTTGAAAGAGGCTGTTGTGATTATCTTGTGGGATCTACTGTCCTAAAGAGGCCAGAGAGTTTTCCACAGTAATTTTGGTTTATCAGATATATTTCAGCAGTTGGGTTTATTACTTTTGATGTTCACTTTGCATTAACAAGCCTGCTTTAGTTTCATTTTCACTTTGATTCACTCGTTGCTTGAGAATTTGCAGAATGCTTCAGCACTAAAATATGAATCTTGCAGGGGAATGTTCACATTGGAATTGCAGCTAAGTGTCACTTCATACACAGAAGTTCTCTTATGAAGGATCTTATTATTTTAGTAACAGCTTATTGGTTAATCGTAACTGAGAGTGCCCACCTAGCAAAATACCTGTGTGTGAAGCAGTGGAACAGCCTTTCAAAGACTCAGATATGCAACTAATTTTTAAAAACTAGGTCATCTTTCTGAACTTTCATTTTGTGTTCTTGAATATAATAATAGGCAATATCAGTGCTTGTGTTGGTTCTGATAAAGCAACAGTATGGTGGCGAAATGTGGATGAATTCTAGGAAAAATAACAATGGGGAAAAACATCACTCACACAGTCCTTTGATTGTGGGCTTTTTGATTCTGCTTCCTCTTATTTGGAAAACCTTAACAAAAGTGTTCCTTAAGCATGCAAGCTAAAATACGATATTTCTGCCCTAATTCAAGCTTCTATATGAAACAAAGGGGTAAATATTTATTTATTTTTACAGCCTTCATCTAAATCTTTCCTTACCTTTGGAGAAGGTACAGTTTATATACATTTTTTGTGCATGCTGACCGGATCACTGCTTCATCTGTTTCTAAGTCTTGTCTCTGAGTTTGGCCCATATAAGAACAAAACAGAAGAAATGAACTCCATATGCTGTTCTTGCTGAAAGTATTCAATACATATTAAGTGTCAGTGCTGTAGTCTGTAGTTTGTTTGATTGAAATGTAGTAAGCAGTAAGTTATTTTAATGTACTGGCATTTTAACAATGCAGTGTTTCTGGAGGAAAAGAATGCTCCATTCATATTTTAAAATAAATGACAATGCAGCCATAAACACACTAGCACTGAAAAGTGTCTGTGAGCAAGGATTGTGCATGACCAAAACAGGCTGTGTGCCTCTTTGTGAACTGCTGTCTTCTGTTAGGTCTACATTTGTCTGACTCTTCAGAGAAGGACTTGTGCGTTAGGATGTTTTTGTACTGATCGTTTATGGTTTGCAATGTCGAGTGTGTTTCTGGTTGGCTTTAATACTCTTTGTCTCCTCTGGACTTGTATTGATTTGAGTTTGTTGTTTGGTTTTTGGTGTTTGTTTTTTTTTTTAACTTAGTGTTTAAAATAGCTCCTGCCCTTTTTTCTGGAGTTACCCTGGCTGTGTGGAAAGTTGCTACCACTCTGGTGTTGCTGCTTCACTCTTTTAAAGAATTCTCTCTAGGTACAGCAGCGTTTGTCCAGATTAGGCTAAAACCTCCTTTTCTTGCTTTTTCTACTTTCTACAATTTGTGATTCTTGTCCCTACTAATGATTAGAGACAGCCACTCTCAAATGATGGTTTTTCATTGGTGATGTGTTTGGGGGGAGACAGGTTGTGATGGAGTGTCCACTGTTGTCACCGTTCCTTATTTTTCAGATAATTAACAGGACTGAGTCATTTCTGTGGCATTTTGGCAGCTCTCACTGACCCAGACCTAATTACTGTGGCTGCTCAGTACCTCTGAAAAATTGAACACTTGGTTTATTTAGAGCCTTTCATTAAAATAAATAAACAAACAAGTGTAGTCTTGGTCTTTAATATGGATTAGTGACTTCTGCTACGGTGAAATCAAAACACTTTGCATTAATCATATAAGCACTTGATTTTTTCTTTTTTTTTTTTTTTTTTTTAAAAGATGCTTACTTGGAAGTGCTGGAGTGTGTCATCCTCCATTTACCCTTGGAATAAGCCAGGGCAGCTCAGGATTTTCTACCCAGCCTCTCCAGTGAGCTGCAGTCCTGGCCTGAAAGGACTATATGTTGATAGGAAAGAGTTAATTTAGTGCTAATCCTCAGTGCAGAGTCATTGAATGAAACCAGAAATCAGTCTCATTCATTTTGCTTAGGCTGCTACAAAAAAAGCTGTATTTATTGCTCTGTGCTGTCAGAGCAGACTAGTTTTGTGTAGGATAGAATCTGGGCATCACTGGCAGGTGTAATGCTGTGACTTGTGCAGGGGACCCAGTTCAGTTCCTGAACACTGGCGTCAGGTGCTGTTTTGAGATGCCTTTGGGTTTACTGTCAGTCCCAGCTGCCAGTTTGGAGAAGCCCAGGTCTCCTGTTGACCCTGTGTCAAACCTGCCAGCCTGGCAAGTGTCTCTTGTGTACCCTGGGGCTCCCCAGCTGCTGGAGGCCTCTGTTCAGGCAACTGAGTCAAGGCTTGTCTGAGATACAGGCTCAGCAGAGGAGGCTCCCAGGAGGAAAGTTGTCCTTTGGACCAGAGATCAGTTCTAGTACTTGGACCTGAAGCTCTGATAGCAGTTTTATAGAGCTGCTGAAACATCTAATGCTGAACACATGAGCTCTCCAGGGTGGCGTTTGTGTTTCCTTATTGTTGTGTGATATCTCGCAAGTCAAGGACTCAATAGAGGCTTCAGATGTAATATCAACTGGTTTCCACAGAGAATGGCTTAATTTACAGACCTAAGGTTGCCAACTTCCTAATGTGTCATTGTCCTTTAGATGCTTTTATGAGCAAGAAAGCTGCTCACCTGAACCTGGGTGCTAACTGCTTATAAAGGCTGGAAAAGACTAAACATAAAGAGCCTTTTCTACAGGATTTGTATTCAGGGGTTGCTTGATAGATAAAATATGTTCTTTCTGTACAATGTTTGTAATGTTTGTCATCTACATGAACTGCTTTGCTTTTAAATCCTGCTTAAAACAGTGAGCCATGGTGTTCTAAAAGGGTTAAACTGTTCTTATGTTTAAAAACCTTAACTGAAGAAGGTTTTGCATCCGTGAGCCAAGTTACCTATTTTCATATCGATTAGGTATGGTCTGAAGTAGGTTCTGTATTTTCAAATATACATCTTTTTCCCTTGGAAATGAAGTAAGGCTTAATCTTTTTTTTTCCAACAGGCTTTAGCCATCTGTTTTTCTCTTCTATTGTAGTTTCATAACTGGATGCTGCAGGAATCCTAAGATTTGGCATGCACTGTGCATGGAAGAGAAATGAGCTTTCTGAGATTCCACGGTTCACACTGATCTGCTTGCCTTCTGCTTTCCAGCAAACTCATCAGTGCTGAAGGCCACCAAAAGAACTGGAGTTAACTGGTTGCTGTGGAAATCCTTGATTTCCTGTAGAGTCAGGCTGTCACATTGCTCAGTTAATTTCCTTGCTTTGTATAGTTGTTAGAGGGATTCTGTGAGTACCTAAGAGCTTTTAATTATAAAGGGTCATCATATTGAATCTCTTTGAGTCAGTTTTGCCATGAACCATGCTTTTTTTCATCATGTGCTTGCTGTGCAATTTTTGGTTGTATTGGAGTGTTAGTTATATAGGTGTACTCTAACACTTATAGCTTGTGCAAGGAAGGCACCATGCAATTTCTTCTGCATTTTAGCTTCTGTTCTCCTCTCAATGAAATGATACTCTGTCCTTATACTTTTGAGATCTGATGCCACACCAGATAAACCCCATTTGCAAATATGCTTTAGCATTTTCCAGTTTTGACTGAGGACTGTTTGAGGACTTAAATTGTGTCTCAAACGTACTCTTTCCAAATAATCACTACCAGCTGCCTTACAACTGTCTTGTCCCTTTCTTTCTGCAGTCAATTAAAACAGTCTTACTGTCAACACGCAAAAGCAGTTCTCCTCTGTCACCTTGCATCTCTCTTCTTTGTATCCAAAAAAAAATCTGTGATTGCAGAAACATAGATTTGCTCCTTTGGACTCTCTGCCTGACTTCTGTCAGGAGGTTGTCTACCAATCCTGACTCTTTTAACACCAGCTGCTTTCCTTCCCTACCATACCAAGCTTGCCTCCTAGCCCTTTTTACAGCCTTGGGTCTGTTCCATGGACCACAGGTTAGGAATTTCTTGTCAAAATTGTTGGCTGCATATTGGCAGCAAAGAGATTTCAATAGGAAATCTGTGAGTATATGTGAAATCTTTGTTGCTGATGACTTTTTAGGTCGTCAGTGCTGCATGCTTACACCCATTTTGTATTTGCAACAACTTTTTGAGGGTATTTGTAACTCTGTGTCCAATTCCTAAAAGACAGAAACAGGCACAAAGTTTAGTGTCTGTAAGGTAGAAAGATTTGTGTTTGGTTTAAATACTGGTTCTGAATTTTATTTTTCTCTGAGAGACAGAATTCTCTTCAGCGATTCCTTGGCATTGTTTACTGCCCTAGCAGTAACAAAAATAATTATCAAGAGCAGAAAATGTTAGATTATATCCAGATGTATTGTAGTGTATTTTATTCATTCAAGGAGACATCTTTAACTGACCACTAAGTTATGTTCTAACACAGCTTTATTTTTTGAGAGAGAAACTGTGTAACTTCCTCACAGAGCTTTTCAAACAAATAAAACCTTGCCCTGTTCCTGCAGGCTCTGTGGTGCACACATGCACTGAAGTGCATACTGTTCGTTTGAACCCAGTGGACTTGATCTGAAATAAAGAATGTTTTTTGGGTTTTTTTGCAGGATTGGATCCTTGTGAATACTGTTTTCAGCGCTTTGTGTTATGAGGTTAAATAAAATGAAATATTATGACATTGTGTAGACCTCATCTGAGCTGAGTCTTCAGTCTCTTAGACTGCTCAGGCTGTATAGTGCCAGTCTGCTGCTTCAATTAGTTTTTAATTGGTTGGAGAGAGCTGAAGTCCCTTTCACAGTTTAGTGTGAATAAGTAGAGGAGGAGGAAGCTGGTAAGGTTGACTAAATCTGAGGAAACTCTTCTTATAAAACAAACCCTTCAGTTACGGTAGTAAAAACATTCTGCTTGGGTGGCTTTCTGAGAATATGGGGGCGGGGGTGTGTGTGTGTGTTTATTTACTTCTAAAAGCTTTCCCAGTTTACTCTGAGGAGAGTGTGTGAAGTGTGTGTTTGTTTCCCTTGCCCCTCTCTCTCCTTTCACTCCTTGGGGTAGAAGCTGGCCCTGGCAGGCTCTTTGATACGTTGTAGGACGCTCCTGAGCCACCCTCTGTGCAAAGTCTGTCTCGTGTGTCCTCAAGTGGACTCTGAAACACAGGAACTGTGCAGCTGAACTTTTGTTCCTTATTTTAAGATATGCACGTAGCAGTGGGGTAAATAAAGCCAACCTTGTTTTCTTCCTCTTCCTCATTTGAAAAATGTATTTCTGCAGCATTCAGTTTCTGTAAGTGCACCAGAGCCTCTCATCTGGGAAGCTGTGTGTTTTGACAGTGGAGGTATAGGGTAGCTGTGGCTTTTGGCACCTGGGAAGGCATTGCAGGGACTTGGGAACTGTGGGTTAAGCATGAGCTAAAATTAGCAGAACCATAACTAACATTGCTGTTGTCTAAGGCTCTGACTCCTGAGGTTTTCTGGCTTCAGGAGTGAAGCAAGATGTCACTGTCCCTAAGTAGTAGTTGTCTTGTGCCCGAAGCAGAGGTAGGGCAGCAGTAGGGCTGTGTGGTGTGTGAGTATTAACAACCATCACCTTCAGCTCCGATTTGTGAGGTGAGTGTGAGCTGCAGCAGCTGAGGAGCCTGCACACCTCCCTTATGCTGCCTGATGCAGTGGGGAGGAAAATCTGCCTGAGCGGTGAGATGAGCCACAGCTGCAGGCAAGAGCATCTTAAAATGCTTCAGCTAAATCACTCAGATCCTTAGTCAGTGCCCTGTGCTGTCACTGTAGGGCTTTAAAATGCACAAGCTTTTGAGATGAATCAGAAGTGCATGCCCTTCTGAACTGTAGTTTCTAGCTGCCTGCAAACCTGTGAAAATGAGCAGTGCAGAAGTAATTCTTGTTTGCCTGTTGAGGTTTCTCTTTGTAGTGGAGAGTCATTATTGGGGGTTCTTTTTGTTTTATTATTATTTAAGGAGGCTTTCTTGAGTATTATACCAAAGCTATGGCCAGGCTCTCCAGCTGCCTAAATGTCTGCAGCTGCTGAACTGCAATCTCTGTGGCTCTGTGTATTTATTTTAGAATAAACTGGGTTTGGGTTTTATTTCATGTGCACACTTGGTCTCCTGCAGTCATTTTGTGGGCTTTGTTTTGGGTGAGCTGCTGTATCAGCTTAACAGCACACCAGCAGATCTGACCTTTCTTTTCTGATGGATGTGTTTTGAAAAATTATTTTGGTGCTGACCAAACATCACAAGGGCAAAACAATCTCTAGTTCCAAGAACAACTGAATTAAAGCAATACGGGGTATTTTAAGACTCTGTCATGTCACATGAGTTTTGGCTCCCATGTTACCATGGTCCATATTGCTCATTTCCTTTGTGCCACCTCTCTGCAAGCACCAGTCACCCTTCGTGCTCACTGCCTTCTTGTTCTTTGCCCAGGAAGGAATGTTTGCTTCCTTGCAGCTGTTTGACGGGCCAGAGTTGTCTGGGGCTGCCTGATGGGTGGCATTGGCTGTTGTGGTGGGAGATGTGTGTTCTGATGGGCGTGCAGCTTTCCTGGGAGCATATATTCATCTCCACCTGTTGGGACAAGCCCCACCAGCTTTTGCGTAGGCCAGGCAGACAAAAGGCATTCCCTAAGTCAGCTCTGGGCTTTGCATCAGATATGTTGCTGCATGATGCCCTGAGACGATAATTGTCCTGACCTTTCTTTAGGGCTAAGACTAATGCTAATACAGTGATGCCTTGTGTTTTTACATCCAGCGTCATAAACTGACTTTCCCCTCCCAGCTGCACTTGGGAAGAGTATTTGCATGGCCAGTAGTGTCAATATCAAAAGCTATATTAAACAAAGTAATTGGAGAATCTGCATCCTTAAATGCAGGTTGGCAGCACACTGTACACTACTGCTTCCTCAGCTTTCAGTGGCTGCTCATTAAGTAAACTCTGAATTCCTTTGTTTATGTCAGTACATAGGGAGAGATTTAAAAGAACAGAAAAGGAGCTGTCAAAACTTTTTTCCAGCAAACATCTAATTCAGATCTGTAAATTTCCAAACCAATCTGTTGCTGATTTATCTGTGGTTGATTAGCAGAGGACTTAACCTTGACTGCTCCTGGTGACACCTGACATAATTATAGCTGTAGAGTCACAGCTCTGGCCATGCTGGCAGCTGGGCAAGTTCTGTTTGACTGTTTTTTTCTAGTTGTACCTGTCTTTTATCACGTTGTGGTTTGTCTCTTCCTGTAGGTAATTTGAGCAATAGTTGTATAAAGCTGTGAAAAATTTCAAGAGAACAAGGTTTTTGAACTCCTCTTTTCTCTTCAAGAGCAGATCTTAACTGGATAGAGTACTTGGAATAAGTGTCTCTCGAGTGAGTGAATTCCCCTCGCATTCCTTTATCTTTGACATGTAAGAAAATTTTAAGAATGAGAAAGTCCCAACCCATTTTTCACCACTTCCTCTCATACCACAAAAATCGAAAGAATTTATACCAATGTTATTTGGTTTTGAGGCATATTTGGGATGGCTTCTGTTTACTGTTAATACTTTTTTAAAGACACTTTTTAAAAATACCTAGAACAATGGAGTTTCCATTCTTCTTTTTGGGCTTTTTGCATGTAGGAAAGGAATTATAAGTTGTAAGCTGTGCTTTTATTTTTTTTTCCTTTCTTTATTTTCTTGCTAAAATTGTTTACTTTACTCTGTTTAGATGGCTACTCTGAGCTCCAATGTCTACATGTCCTTTCAGGATACCAAAACATAGACAATCTTGAAACAGTAAAGGAATTATTTCCCATAGATTCCTTTTTTCTTATAGTAAATGGGATTTGATTTTTAAAATTTTGAACTGAAAGATCACAAAGAGTAATCTTTACACCCTGAATTCTCATAGTCACTGATGTAATCAAGGGAATTTTTGATAGAGGATTGAGAAGGCATGTAGTCACCCACACTGCTATAATGGTAAACATCTAGTGCTTGAGAGATGATACCTCCTTTGATCCGTAACTGTAAGACTGTCCAGTTGACTGGGGTAAAAAAAAAAGGGAACTACTCTTCTTTCCTGCTCCCACACTTCCCTTCTGTCTTTTCTGGGGGGAAATGCTGTGCCAGCTGAAAGCTAGCAGCTGCGACCAGAGAGTCCTGGAATACAGAGAGCTTGGCAAAGCATGGGATGAAGGCACTGCCCCTGACACATCATCTGCTACCTGTGGAGCTGTGACAGCCCACTGTGCCACACTGCCTTGTCAAATCTGCCTTAGTTCCACACCAACACTGCTGTCACTTCCCTAGTGAGCCGGGACATCCCTTTTCTCTGGGCATACAACACTGCTGTGGTTGATGGGTCTGTGTTGTCAGTGGTTGTGACAAGTTAGCCTGCTTTGGTTTTTTTTTTTTTGAACCTTAGGCCTCTCCCTTACTTTTAGCTTTGCTTCATAGGGGAAAAGCTCTTTTGTGATGTTAAAACATGCCTGAATTTTCTGTCTGGCCAGAAAATCCCGTGTTGCATTGGGAAGTTTCAGCAGACAATTTCAACCAAAGTTTGTGGAGTGGGAACCTCCAGCTATTGTTTCCATGGGTTTTGTGACAAAGGACCTCTGGATAGAAGAGTGGAGTCTTGGTCAGACCCCACGGCTGCGAGCAAAAAGCCAGTGACTTCACCCTTTATAGACACTGGAGAACCTGCAAGGGTGAGAGCTGCTGGCAGCCCAACCTCTCTCCCTCTGCCTGGAACTCTGGGTTTGTGTCAGTTTGTGCTTCCACGTGGCCATTTGTACCAGTGTATTTTTGGAGCAGGGAGCTGCTAGATACATTTCTGTGTTTCTCTGCTCCCCATCTGTTCCTGCAGCCACCTCCTGCTCTAGCTGCCTCGGGAAAAGGTCTATTGCAAGGGGCCATAAAAACGGGCATTACCTGTGTTTTCAGTTTGAGTTACCCCATCCTGGTGCTTGGTGTTGATCTTACCCATCACTTCAATATTGTTGGTAGTGTGGCTAATCCTGTGGTATCACAGCATATGGCAGTGCAGTCCCTTGTCTCCTTTCCTATTGCTGCACTGGGAAACAGGAATATGGACATTTTTGCCTATAGATTCAGTCTTGTTGTCTGGAGTGACCCTAATAAAGCATTTACAGTGTGCAAAGTCTGCTTCCTCCTGGGGAAAATAATGCTGACTTCAGTAAATTAATTTATTTCAAACAAACTTGTTCTTAGGGAACTAGATCATGTGCTGTAAGGGGAAAGAATGATACTACTTCTTTTAGCAACAGCTGTTAAAAGGAGGATGCTTACTTGATTTGCAATTAATGATAAAGTCAACAAACTATAATTTAAAAAAAGAAAATAATCTTGAGCTACTCTTGACTACAGTAAGACTGCAATTTATCCTGATTTGTTTGTGCTCACCTCATTGTGAGAACTGTTAGTATCTCTTATGGCTGACAAAACCCCATTAAGACCTAGAGAAGCAGAAACTTGTTACCCTCACAGAATGAGTTGTCCTGCCCTCCTCTTCCTCCTGTGCTGTGCCGTAGGTGGGCTTAGAGAAGGCTTGGTAGGGCTTCTCCTAAGGGGTTGGTTTCTTCTTTGCTGCCATAGGAAGCCTTCTGAAATGGTCAGCCTTGCAGGCTTTTCATGGAGGCTTGCAGGCTTGTCTTGTTTTCAGCATTGCTCAGAGATGAGCAGGATGGGCAGTGAGGTGAGCTGAGCTGATGGAGAAGCAGGGGGAGTGGGGGAGATGAGGAGCAGAACACGAGGCTCTTCTCCCTGTTTGCCTGTCTTCAAGTCCGTCTGCACAGGGTGTACAAGGCAGATCCTGCTGGGTTTGGAGATACAAAAACAGTGACTGAAATATGAGCAACCAGCGTGTGAAGCAAAAATAATTATTTCAGGGAACAGCCGCAGATCCTTCTCGTGTTTCTACCGACATCATCTCTTTGATTCGCATGGAGTTTATTGCTGGGATCTCAATTTCTTATACTGGCCATCTCTTACAGCAAAGAAGTTAAGGTGGGGAGTTGATTCTGGAAGTCGGTAACATGTGACAGCGAAGTCACGTCACAGTGTGTCACCTGTGCATAATATGTACAGATATATAGTTCAGCATGTGTATATAAAATCAATGTATGTTGTTGAACCATCTCAAGAGGGTGGAAAGCCTGGATGCTGATGGTGAATAGCAGAAGGGGTGGCTGCTGCCAGTAAGGGACAAATCTTGTCCATCCTTGGTTACTCTGGGAGATTCCCAGGTGTACTGTGCTGCACATGGGCTGAGCAGGGCCAGAAGTCTCACTCTCCTTACAACCTCAAGCCATCACGCTGGTAAATTAAGTAACTTTGAATAGTGAAGTATTTTATGCTACTGAAATGCTTAACATTGTAGTGAGCTCCAGGCCTTTGTTCTTCTGTTGAATACAATCCCCATAATCAGCTGTATTCAGATTTTGTGTTTTGTTCAGGCAGATGTTTGCTGACCCAGGCCATGTAAAAATTCTTATGACAAAGTGTGCCCACTTTAAAATGGGAACTTACTGTGTCACGAGCTTTCAGACTTGATTTTGCTGAACAAGCAATATGCACATGTGTTCACTTGAACCTTGTCTATATGTAGCAGCTCCACTGTCTTACTGTGCCTTTGCAATCATACAGCACCTATTCTTCCTTTATAGGCAGAAGACAACCATACAGAAGTATGTTAACGAGAGACATTTTTATGGAAATAGCTGCACAGCCAGCAGCTATTAAGCACTTCTGTAGCAAAATAAAGTGATTTATATTTCTGATTGTACCAGAGCAACTATTGCAGTTCGGAGTAGCTTCCCTAACTGAAGAAAACTTGTCACAAAAACTGTTCTGAGCAAGCCTTGAATTATGAAAAATATTGTTGTACCCCTGCTTTTTTTAAGGGAGGAGTAATCCATCATTACTCACATCTCCAAGTCTGAACCTTCAACCCAGCAGAGCAGGTCATAGGGCAGGACAGGTGCTCAGCCAGCACTGATGGGAATAGAACAGAACTAAGGCTTTGCCAAACACAGATATTTGTGTTTCACTTTCATAATTGATAATAATCAGTTCTTTCAGAAACTGTTTTGAAAGAGAGGTTCCATCTTCTCTTGGTGAATGCTAATTAGGATTTCACCTCTTTTTGAGTGAGTGTGACAGAAACAATCATACAGTGAAAGAAGAAATCTAAATTTAAAGTGTTCCAGGGATTCTTTTTGTGCTGAATGAAAACAAATTTCGTTATTTAAATATTTCTGCCTTTTAGAGACAAGTAGGAAAAGTTTGGCTATTGATATTGTATGATATTAAAAAATTCTGAATATTCTTTTATAACATTTTGTAAGGCCGCTTTGTAAATAAAACTGCAATATGTGTCTAGCCTTCCCCAGGGCAGTTTGACTCAGTTCAAATTGATGTGATGATGACCTCTCTCTCTCTCTGTTTGAACCTGGGAAGTTGATTTTTTACATGTGTACTGTGGGAGCTTAATTTTTTTCTATCCCAGTGCAAGTTCCCAGTCACAGCAAAGAAGTTTCACACAGTGCTCTCTCTCTTGCTACCCAGATGTAGCCAGAAGCTGCAGAGTGTTTTTTTGAGAATACTGAAACTAGGAGAGCTTCCAAAGCTATACAGGCTTTCAGTTACTGAAAGTTATTTCGTAATAGAAGTTATTTTTGTTTCTTATATAAATAATTATATGTCAGTCTGTTTAGCACCTTCTTTTGTTCAGAGCAGACTTGATAAATTCTGTACATTTTTTTTTATGTAGGTATTTTTGACTTGGAGGGTGAAATAAAGTCTTTGCTTCTCAATCTAGTAGAGAGTGTGGTCTAGTGGTAGAAACAGCAAAAGTAAAAAAATCCTGGTCTTGCACTAGGCTTCCTTTCAGCTTTCCCTTGTAACTGTGCAGACAAGTCATCTTTCCAATCACTCCCTAGTTCGTGTGCACAAATCACCTTACATCAACTCTTCTACATTTTAGGTTCACAATTACTTATAAGCAGGATTTATATCTCCTATTAAGGGCCAGGTGGTATCAGCTCTTTGTTCTGTGGTAATGGTGTAAAACTGCAAAATGATGCTTTGCTGTGAAGAAATAGTGCTAACAATTTCTCTGTGCAAAAACTCTGCAGCCACACAGCTCCATTATAAATGTAGTCTTACAAGACTGTTTTGTGATAGAGAAATATGATCCCCATTCTATGTCTCTGAAATAGAGAGAAATTGTGCAGAAGGTGCAAGAAACCCTCTCTGTACTGATAGGAATTATATGAGCGCACATTTGTGAAAGCAAGATGCTGCCTGAGGAAGAAGCTGCAAGTTATACTTCACGAACTTAGAAAGTGGCCCCTTCCTTTTTCTTTTTCCAATATGAATCATGTTAATAACGAGGTCTTTTACGAGTGTGTTTGATCATAGGGGTTCAGGGTGGAAACTGTTTCAGAGCACAGTACTGAGGTAGAGCACGACCAGTGGAGCAGAGTATGTGGGGAAAATGGGACAGGAATTCTGGAGGGGAGGTGACCACTTAATCACTGATTGACAGTTGCTGATGCAGGAGTTGAAGGAAGGTTTTTGTTGTGAGGAGGGTTTTTTGTTTATTTTCTATTTGCTTCCCTCTGAGTGATGTGTAATTAAGAGTATGTGTAATGGGTAAATGTCAGTGGGGAAGGAAGTAATTTGTGCTAGGCTCTGAGTACATCCTTTCAGGAGTGATGTTTCTAAAACATTTTATCCAGTGGTGGTGATATTAGAAAATGACCATAAGAACCAAACTCCTCTTCAGCAGAGGTGATGAATGCCCACAGCATGTAATTACACTTGAAAGCCTACATGTTGATTACTGGAGTGCAAAAGGTTCAGAGGACCCACACTGTTTGTGTCAGATTCGCTTGCAAATGGTTGTTACAGTCTGTAAACCCAAGTACTTTAAAAGAGGTGTTTATGTAGCACTAAACTAAGGAAGAGAACTTGTTAAACTCTGAAGACTTTTGGGAATAAAACTGATAGAACGGAGTTCAGTTACAACTCCAACAAAGCTATGGCTGCATAGTAGCATGTAGCCTTATCATTACTGCAATATAATCAGAACTGTTGGAATATTCTGCTTAAGCTTGTTGACTTCAATATATACATCCACTGTCTGGATTAGAATTGCTGATCTTCCCCTCCCACACACCCCTTATATTGCTGTAGAATTTATTCTGTAATTTATTTTCTGCTTGGAATTTGCATGATAGCTTTTTCTTTCATATCACATCCATAAAATCAGTCCCAAAATCTAATGCTTGTGGAAGAGAGAATGTGAATATAGGGGGAGAGGGGGGGAGTGACATTTTATTTCTTACCCTTAAAAAAATGCCAAGAAATCTATGGAGTGTGTTTGTTGCTATTATTTTACTTGTTTTTTGCTCCAGCATATCTGTTCTGTGACTCAGTATAGGAACAGATAAGGTAATACATGAGACATTTGAAATATTTATGAGGCTAAACTGCCAGAACTACTCTGAGTTTGGTCAGACAGACTATATTCTTGTCTCTTTAGTCTCTTGAGGGAAACAAACCTCCATCACCTGTTTCAGAATTGCCAGTCAGTCGTGGCTGATTCTTGAAGACCAGGATTGTACAGAAATCCAGTGCTTCAAAAGCAGAAGAAAAATGTAGGTACTTGTTCTATGTCTGACGCTGTTAACAATGTGATGAAAGTGGCCACGTGTCATCTTTATCTTGCTGATTTTTTTTTCCTCTTGATCATTTGGACCTTTTTTCCTCCTTTTGGGTGTTCCAGCTGTAAGGGCCCAGGGCACCTGTGATCTCTGTCCATGTCCTAGAAGAGGCAAGAGGGCTAAAGGAGCATATGGCTGAGGAGGAGAGGGGAGCCTGCAGTCGTCATCAAATCCTGGGATTATCTGGGTGTTGGAGAGGTTCATTTATGTGAGGTAAAGTGGGAAATGGTGTGACCTCACCTTGAATATTGTGGCAGTTTTGGTCACCGCAATATAAGAAATATATAAATCTCTTAGAGAGCGTCCAAAGGAGGGCAGTGGAGATGGTGAAGGGCCTTGAGGGGAAGCCATGTGAGGAGCAGCTGAGGTCACTTGGTCTGTTCAGCCTGGAGAAGAGGAGGCTGAGGGGAGACCTCATTGCAGTTACAACTTCCTCCTGAGGGGAAGAGGAGGGGCAGGCTCTGCCACCTTCTACCCTCCTGTTGCTGAGGGACAGGCCTCTCTCAGCAAGCAGAGAGGTCTGGTGGGCCGCACACCTTTGTGTGCTTGCCTCGGGGACAGCTGGTGACAAGTGCCTGCAGGTGCTGCTGGGGACGGGCCACACGTGTCAGACATGGCTCGGACACTTCGGATTTACTGTGTGTCCTGATGGAAAGGTCTCGCAGCTCAGAGCCTGGATGTGGCAGAGGCAGAGCACTTGTAGGAGCTGTTGTGCTACTGCACGTGAGCGGAAACACATCAGGTTCTGGCATCCTCAGCTGGCACAAGGAATCCCACCCTGCCTGTTTTGGGGAGTTTAAAGGTTTCATTGCATCTTTTCAGCGATGTGAGCTGATGTTACAAAAGCCAAATGTCTGACTCTGGTTTACACTTGGACTTCATAAGTTTCTCCAGAACACTTATTTTCATTGGCTTTGAAGTTTGAGGGTTTCGATGGCCCAAAACATCTTTCCACATGAACTGCATTGAAATTAATGGGTAAATTCACACCTCGTATGGTACTATATTGCTTGTCTGTCTGCAGAACAAACACAAACCATATATAGATTAAAACTGACTACTAGCTGAGAAGCCAGAGCAGTGGGAAATAAGACTCCAAACTTGCCTGCAATGAAAGGGGCTAAAAGCTTTAACCTAACAGGCCTCCTGTCTACCTTTGTCAGCGTCAGGTCCAGCTGGGAGCTGCAGAGCCAAGGGCAGCAGTTGTGATTCCTTGTCCAGTGGCTTTGGGGAAGAAAAGTGACTGAGGAGGTGTTGGTACTGCACAGGATAATGTGTGAAGCAGCAAGAGCTCCCTGTGCCAGCGCTCATCTGTCAAAGCTGAAGAGACAAGGTTGAATTAACAGATCAAGCTGAGATAAGTGTTCTGTGTAAGGTCTTGTCTATGCTCAGAAAGTGGAAAAGTTAAGGAGAGCTGACTTAAAGCATGTAGTGCATAAATAAAGCCTTGCTGAATGCACTCAATTCAAGAGATCTGCTCATCACTGTGGTAGCCTGGTGATCTTAATTTTCCTGAGTGTTCTTCTGTGGGCCTTCCTGTCTTTTTGAGGCACTGGTACTGCTGGAGTGGGGCCGTGCACACACGTGTGCAGTGCTGGCCCTGCCAAGGCTGATGTTCCATCTGAGTGCTTCAGAAGGAAATATGTCAAAATTTTGCAGGCTTCAACTTTTGAGCCTTGTTTGTTTTAAAGATGAAAAGTGCATTTTGTATAAAGTATGCTGAAATATGTGGAAAATCTTATTTTGCAGAATCCAAGGAGTTTGTGCACCCACGCATCTCTATTGTCCATGTTGATGATTCTGCACATAACTGTTTTTCCCTCTCAGTGCCCTGTGTGAACTCTGCACAGCTAAAATTGATTCCCATTCCCTTGATGGTTAGTTTACAGAGTGGATTTTATTCATTTGGCTTCTTTGACCTTAACTAGGCAAACGTATTAAAATTCTGATTTAAAATGGAATAATTTACAACAACTTATCATAATTTCATTCACCATAATGCCCTTCTAAAAGCTTGAAATTAAAATTTTTCCTCCTGTTTATCCTCATTTAATACCAGATCCTGCAGCACTTAATTTGGTGGGAGGTTTGTGCCTTTCACTGTAAGGACACTGTTCTTCACTTGGCACAACAAGGTATTGCAGTAAGTTTGAGAGGCTTTGTCTTTTACTTTGAGTGGTTGGCTCTCACTTTGCAAGATTAAAAGTGTATTTTGCTCCAGGAACCAACCTAGCCTCCCTTTTTATTCACCTTTCGGCTTCCAAGGAGAGCTGCTTTACACACCAGACACATTTGTGTTTACAGATAAAAAATTTTTGAATTAGAGTAAGATTGAAGTCTAGGGTGAGACAAAAATGCTTAATCTTTTAAGCTGTGTGCGCTACGGGATAGAGAGGCTCTGTCTCTTTGTCCCTTTGCCTCTTTTAATGGTACAAGACTGGAATCCAGCCTACAAGACATCAAATCTACACAACAAAAAATCTGGAAAGAATCCAGGTATGTCTCCTGTGGCTGAAGATGTTCCTTTACAACTGCTCTGTGGTAAGATCCTTCAGCTATGTAAGGCAGCTGAAACATTATCGGGCATTTCACTATAGCATGGAAAAACTGTGGGTTCTGCCTGTTTTAAGCTGATGTAAAATACCAACCATGACAACACAGAAAAAAGGGAGAGGGCAACACAGTAGCTAAGGTAATGACCAGGTTTCCTGTCCAGTTACAAAATTGTTTGATGAGTAGGAAAATGCCTCCACTTAAGACTTTGAAGGCGTTGATACTTGTATCTATGTGTCTTCATTGGGAATGTAAGCAAGGAAGGGACAGTGTTCATTTTTAATAGTTTATGTCTCAACAATCCTGGGTATATAAAGGACCTTGAGAAGTGTCCTCCTGTGGATTGTTAGTAACCAGCTGTAAGCTTTTTGAAGGAGAGCAGGTACAGCTTGGTGTGCTGACAAAAATGTGAGGGACTACTTCTCTGTTTCTTCTGTATGGATGCTGAGACGAAGAGCTGCCCTAACTCTGAGGGGTCTGTTTGTGGGAGTGTCTGACTTGAGTGAAAGATATTTAGATTATTTAGAAAAATAAAAACCACAAACAGAAAAACCTGACTGGCTGAAAGATATGATTTCTTTTTGTGTTTTCAACATCAGCACAAATTTAGCTCTACTGTATGCACTGTATGTTTGCTTTTTTAACTGAAAACCATGCTTGAAACAATCATATTAAATATGCTGTTAATTTCCAGCCTAGGTCATCTTGAAATAATTAGTTACAATCTAGTTCAGATTGCTGCCAGGCATCTTAAAAACAGCAGTTACTGGCAAAATCTGTCTGGGTCCTTAGTTGGTGGTGTTCTTAGGGGGTTTTTTGACCTTGAAATAGAAACGTTTCATCAATTGTGTCTGCAAATTATGAAGCTTGGTATTTTCAAAATACTCTCTAGTTTTTAGAAGCTGTAAGATTTTTTTTTTTTTTTACATTTTGAAGTAGAAATAGAGGTCTTTCAGTTAGGAATATTATTTTTTTTGGTTTTGTTTACCCTGTCAAGCCCCTAATATTGGCAGGAGGTTTTGTGTAGTCTCTTGAGTATTCATGACTTAACATACATTTTTTTCATATCCAATACTTGCTGCTGGATATGAGCCATGGGTGTTACTTTGAGGGCATTATTTAAAAGGCTCAGTCAGTTTTAACTTCCTATGAATAATAAAAATTTTTAGACTTTGGGTGTACAATTCTAGGGGAAAAACTGTTGACCTATAAATAGAAATAATTGATGTTGGTTTTGAGATTAACTTCTGTAATCAGAAGTGGTATTTTCCCTTTCAGGAGGTAGCTTAGACACAGTGTAACAACTTAAACAGCTTGAGCAGGAAGAGGAGGAGTCATTCTAATTTTGCAGTCTTTGGAACAGTTATTTAGCTTTAAATACAGATCAAATAATTACACTTCTTATGGCCATGCCTCCATCTTAAACCAGGTCTTGAAAGGCCACTAACTTGAAATGGGGCATCTCGTGGAAAATGATCATGGCAGTTTCCAGTTCCCTGGAAACCATATAAAAAATTTTTGTGTATCTGGTAATGTTTTCATTAACACGCAAAAATTAATATCTTTAATGTTGACAAACATCTACATATAGCTTACTGCTGCTAAATTTATCACATTGGCTTATTCTCAATATTTACATTTTGATGGTGTCATTAAGCTTGGAGAGGATGAGGTCTGTGGGGGCTTTGGGGTTTTTTGTTTCGCTTAGTGTGCAGGTGTGTGACTTTGGTTGGGTGCAAGTTTGAATGCGAGGTTCTTGTGTTTCTCTGTGGTGTTTTGGGGCTGTGGCTGCTTCAGAGATTTCCAGTAGCTGGTGCTTTATTGCATTTGGTAAAATTTTCTGGTTTGGGGCTTCTGAAGGGTGGCAGAAAGGTGTGTTGCTTCCACCGGTGTCCCAGCTACTGAGAAGTATTCCTCCCAGTAACAGACTCACCTAGAGCAGGTGATTCATAATCCTGTGGCTGGTCACACAGACAAGGTGGTGCCAGAGTCAGAGCAGAGAAAGCAGTTCAAGATCTCATATTTGAACACCTTCCTTCCCCAAAAATGAGTTCATACTTCTTGATACCGTGTCTGTTATGGCTGTGGTTGAGAACACCTGACAATATTTGCAAAGTCTGGTCTCCTGGGCAGAGATGGGAAAAGAACTGGCATAGCATTCCATGGTTTCACTAGCCACTCCCCCCTCCTTTTTTTTTTTCTGTGTGATATTAATTTGCAAAAGCAAAAGGAGGCTGCTGACAGATGAGGAACCTTTAATTAGACACCTCACTGTGCATGAACCTGGAGTGCTCATGTCTCAGAATAAATATGGATTAACTTAGGGCTCAGTAAAGTCATCATTTGGAAAACTAAATAAGAGTTTGTATCATACCAGCTCTTCCACACTGCTCCTGTGGTGTGGACACAGCACACCACAGATCTGCTTCTTAGCTTGTGATGTACCACGCAGTGTTAGGCTACAGTCGTCTTCGGAGTGTAACTCCAGAGTTTGCACTGTCTTTGTAGCTCCAAGCGCATATTCAAGCTTTTCAAATTTACAGAGAGGCAGACTGCTGTGTGTCCTACCTACAAAAAATAAACAAATGCTGTCAGCCTTTTTTTCTAGATTGTATAACCATCTCAGTTCCATAACCTGAGCACCTGAGGTGGTGATGTGAACCTTCTCTTCTAGACAAACCCTGCAAGCCAGTACTGTTCCACCCATGCTGCCCACTCAGAAGCTTTTAGTATGTTCACAATTTCTATGTGTCTTCAAATGGTAGAAGCTGCTTTGTGTAATCTAAAATATGGTCTTAAGTAATAAAAGAGAAAAAAACCCTGGTGCTGTTGGTTTGGAAGGGAGCTTTAAAAGACATATGGTGCCAGATTCTTTTACTCCTGCCTGTGCTGAACTGTAATCTTCTCTGGGATGTGTCCACATATTGCAAGGAGAGGAGGAGAATGGAGGCATTAGTGCTTTGTAGCTTCTGGAAGTTGCTGTGTATAAGTCCTACTGTAGACATTGGATTTTCTGTGGAACAGAAGCAAAAGCCCTTGTTCGTATGTGTGAGTGTCAAACTTGCCCAGGCAGTAAGAGCAGCAAAGATCATCCTCCTCTTTAATTGCTCATGGTAGGCTATGCAGAATTTCTCAAATATATTTTAGACAAATTGGAGGAGGAAGTTTCTGTTGTGAATAGTTTAGTTTCCTAAAACTGTGGTTCTGGTGGAAGATACACCCTTTTCTGCTCTGCAGGAACTGCAGAAAAAGAATTTTTTTTCTCTACTGTTTCCAGACTGAAAACCAGAAAACCCTTCTGTTCGAATGCTATTTGAAAAAGAAATAAAGTATGCAAAAGGGAATAGGGTTCTATTAAAGCCAACAATGGTGTGCCAGAAAGTCTCTTGCATATTTTTTAGTACAAAAAGATATTATTTAATGTGGGCATTTGTTTTTGATGGCTTGAAACTATGTTTCAGGCAGCGTTTGTCAGTCAAAGAGTTTTAGTTTTGTTATGTTTTTTACACTTTTTATCATGAGAATAAATCTAACATTTATACTCGTAGTGCTTCAAAATATGAAGAAATAACACAATAGGGCATCCTCAGTAACTCACATACATTGTTGTACAGAGATGTTATTTTTGGTCTATAGGTAGAAGTATGAGTAGGTCATGGAACATGACTAAAATCAAAGGGAGGGTTGATGCTGCTCAGTGTCCACCTTAAAATTTTCTGCATGCTTGTATAGTCAGTGAGGACAGGAGATGGAATTTGAATTCAAAATGCCTGGCTCAAGTTTGCTAAAACTGTTTTTTGATGATTCTTGTTACTAGTCTGTTTAATTGCCTTACACCTCAGCGAACATGGTGATCCCTTGTTTCCTCTAAGGAAGTGCAGGATGGGTGCACAGGGGTCTGCCTTGGGCACTTGGGTTTCACAGCACGTAGATGGCCTGGCACTTCACCTTCTCAAACCAGCTCTCAAATGCACTGTTATGTATGAGGTGAAAAAGTGGGTTTTTTCCTCACTATTTTGTGTTTACTCACGTGGCAGCTGTCAGGTCCCAGTTCTGCAGGGAAGAGGATCAGAGCAGTGAGTTCAGCGGGTTCACCGCGGGTCAGGCCCCGACGGACTGTGCGGGTGGGGTTTTTTTTAAAAAAAACCATTGATTTGTTGTTGTGAAAATGTAGAAGACTAAATATCCTGACAAAAGAACATAAAAAGGAAAATCGAGCATCTGAGAAAGATCTGGCTCGTGGGAGCTTCCTGTGAACCTTCCACTGTAAAGTGATTTTAAAAAAAGAATATGCTCCACTCTTTTCATTCAGGGTTTGTCTGAATGGCCCCATTAGCCTGTGCTCCTTCCTGCCAGTCCATCCGAGTCCCCTGAACTTGCTTGACTGGGGAGGTTGGTATCACAAGCAAGCTTTCCTTAAGCAACTCTTGGGGGTTTTGGTATCATTTGTTATGGAGTATTGGGTGGTGTGTCTAACCTGTGGTGTGGTAAGGTGGTTGTGTAGTGTAAATCTGTGGACTAAGCACTGCTGGAGTAAAGGTCTGCCTGAGGGGAGTGTCTGTGATTATAAGAGAATGAGATAAGAAATCCACTTGACCCTTCTTGTGCAGTACTCTTAACTCCTCCTTGGGAGAAGCAGGGCTAAATTGGACCAGGAAAAGAAAGCTTCCACATGGAGGGCAGCTGGATGTGACATCAAATTCAGGGACTAGTCAAGGCATCCTTATGTAACTGCCAAAAGGACATTAAAGAACACAATTTATGAAGACTAGTGTCAGTTTGTGTATTCTGCAGTATAACATTCTGTTGCAAAAAGCTTTAAGAAAAGATTTTGCTAGGTAGGTTCTGTAGAGGTTGTTTTGCTCAAGATTCTTTGCTGCAATAACTCCTTGAAAAATTAAGTCAAATCTGTCCTTGTCGCTTGTTCTGAATAATGGATGAACTTGGGCTTTGTTTAATTCAGCTCATTCTGGAAACTTCATTTGTGTTTGGTTTAAGAAAATCAAGTAATCAGCAGTACATACGACACATTCCACTCTGTCTTGCAAAGAGATGCTGTGCAGATTCAGTAGGTCTGATTGCACTTGTAAAATAGGTCATAGTGTCTTGTCTTTTCCCTATTATATTTAAACCAAGCAAAGGCAAACTAGAGCTTCTTTTGAAAAACAAAACAATCTAGAGATGTAAGTCTTGTAGAGGCCAGTTTGTTTAGCTGCAGATGTATTAAAAAAAGCCTAAAATCCATCTCACAGGAAAAATTTTGGTCTTTCTACAGCTTGTGTCATCTTGAAAAAACCTGTAGAGACCTCTGGTGGGAAGAAATGAAGGCGGAATTTTCTGTGTTAGAAAGTGAAGATGCAGAAGTGGACAGACGGTGTCCTCTTACTTTCCCTGTTTTAATGATTCCTCTTTTGAAATTTCTCAGCTTTGCTAAGACTACTGGGTGGTTTCAATGATGGAAGAACAAACTTTGCCTTATTTTAGGGGCTTGATGAGTGTTCCACAATGAGTTGGACTGGGAGACTGCTGTTTTGATTCAGGTAGTCTGACATGGTAATGGCTGTGAGATGGTTCAGAAGTCTGTGCACAGGCCTTACCCAGGAGTCCTGAGCTTCTACCGTGGAAGTTAAGGTGAGGTGGGGAAGAAAACCCCAAACCCTTCCTGAAATGCAAAACTTCATCTCATAACTTCATCTTACAGTTGTCTCAGAAGGGTTTTATCTGCACTGCGTTTGATTTTCTCAATAATGTCTCTGGCTCTTGCAGTCAGTGCTGTACCTTCACTCTGCAAGAGGGCTCATTTGGCAAGTGCATCAATCCATGACATCATTCCAACAGTGTCTCCAGGCCTGGTTAAAGCATCTGCAGCACTTGACTGCACTCTCTGCAGTTGTTGGCAGCTGTGAAATTTCATTGATTGTGACCAACAGGAAATTCTGAAGGAAAAAAAAGCTTAGTACAAGGCTCAGGAAAGGCTTTGGCTAATGGTAATACATAGTGTAGGTCCCAGTGCAGAAGACTACACTGCAAAGAGTGCTTTTCAAAGTAATTATCTGTAAAATGAGGAAAAGTAAATTAATGGTGGTGCAGAACCAACCACATTTATTTTTAAGAGACCATTAGAGAGCCTTGGTAGCATTTCAGCGGTCGTGTGGGAAGCTGTGTGCTGGTGGGGTGGGAGGGTTGGTTCCTAATGAAAATCTTGCCTGGTGTGCACAGTGCAGAAGGGACAAAAGGTTATTAAAAAAAAATCTTATCAGAAGTACTTTGACATTAGTCCTCAAGTAATTATTTTTATCCTTCAATAGGTGCATCTGCATGCTATTGTGCTAACACTGCTGCCTCTCTTATTAATTATACTCTTTTAAGCTTGCTTCACAGGAGTAATCTAGCAGCCTGTACAAATTAATGCAGTTCGAATCAAACATAGTAAGTATAAAACAAGCTCAGCTGAAAAGAAAAAAAAAAAAAAAAGGCAAAAAAAAGGAGGGGGGAAGGCAAAACCCAACATTTGGACAATTCAATGCCAAAACAAACATTCAGGCTGTAGCTGTGGGGTACATACAAAAAAGGTATCTTTCACCTTACAGGCATTTAAAGGTTATTGAAAGTTTAAATACCTTGTTACAAAAAATACTGTTACCTGTTTTCTCACCTTTCAACAAAAGGTCATTGGTCTTGCCATTGGCTTCAGTGGTCCTAATTAAAGTTAAGTGCATTTGCAATTCTTTCCAACAACAAATTCTAAACCGAAGCCTTTTACAGTTTTTTGTAATTGAACCCTAAGTTTGGTGGAGAAATATGTTTTGGTTCATGTTATCAGCTTCTGCTAAAAGGTTTACAAAACAAGAGTTAACAGGAGACTGATACCTTTCATGTCCTTCTTTCACAAATGATGTTTGGAGAGTTCTGCAATCAAAATGTTGTGCCAAATATTTCCTGGAATAATCAAACAAAGCCCCGGAAGACCTTGAATCTTGCACAACCTCCTTTTCAATTGGTGAAATTTGCAGCGTACAAGGGTTTTTTTCAGTATGTAGAATGTTTTTATTACTTTATTTAATAACTGTGGATATGTCAAAGTCTGATTCCAGTATTATAAATACATATTTTTTAATCAGTTGTTTCAGTGGGAGAATCAAAGATATCAGAATCATGGCTTCCATCTGATAGAAAAGCCGCCATGGTTTTGAGTTATAGGTGTTTTATACATCTGTTTTTTAAATCCCACTTTAGCTGCTTGGTATGCAGGGCATCGATGAAGCTCTTTTGGAGAGCCACAGACTGTGAAATCAGAGTCTTCCCTCCTTCTTTGCTAAGTTTCACTTGTCAGTAATAAAATAAGTTTACCACTGTAAACTGCCTTTCTTCAGGAATAGTTTCTTGTGAACCACATAAAAATGAGTAAATACCAACCACAGGTTTATGGTAGGCTTTATAAAACACCATCTTTTGGATCCAAACTGGACCTTCCACTGGATCCCTGCTTTTCCCAGTGGCAGTGCCTGATGTCCCAGTGCTGATGGCTTCCTTCAGCCCTGCTCCCAGGGAAGTGCTGCTGCCTTGGCCATGCTTGACATGGTGGGAAGTGCACAGCATCCCCAAGGTGACTGTGGTAGATTCCAGTACAGTATTAAATACTTCTACTGAAAGGTCAGTGGTGTGGGATTGTATGGATTGAAGCAATTACTTAGTGTGGAGATGTAGCTGTTCAGCTAAAACCCAGTTCTTTTCCCCTGCTTCAACTCCATTGTCTTAAGGTTAGCAGTGTGTTATTCCTTACCTTATGGATACTGGCTTTGCTGGATAAGTGACTATATGAAAGCTGGTGGGTTTAAAGAAATGAGAAGTGTTGTTTGTGCAGCATAGAAAATTAATTTTTAATTTTTTTTAATAGCTGACCATTAGTGTTTGTTCAGCTTGCACCATTGTGGATTTTGTATTTGGATTGATCTCCAAGTTTACTTTGTAAATATATAAAAGATACTAAAACTGGTCTTCATTCTAATTCTTCGGAGGTGATTTTATTTGCTTTAATTATTGGCTAATGAGCAGCTGAGGTTTATGGTGTTAAAGGAGGGGGGAAGTCTGAAGTAGGAAATACTACCTATTGAATTCAATGAACAACAGGCACTATGTGATTTTGGCTACTTCCTAGCACTGAGACATCACTAATAACCTTGAATGCAAATTTGCTGATTAAAAATATGAACTGGGCTTTTTCTTCTAAAGGTGTTTTGGCATAGGAGAGCAAGGAACAGACTGTGGAAGTAAAGATTGCTCTTGGTTTCGCTTGTACAACAATTCTATGAAGATATTTAGAAATTGTTGGATTAGTGACTTTCTTGAAGAAAATCCCTTAGAAAAACTGCAGTACTTACTATTTGGTTTCAGTGAACGTGTGGTATACATAGTGGGGACACTCATCCTTTGGGATGTTTTCTTCTCTTCCCTTCTCTCCCCACTCCATTTTGCTAAATTTTCTGTCTCTGTACTGTGATGACCTTCCTTGGTTTTTGTTTTAGTGAAGTACCTCTGGATGTGGATTTCTCTTATACTTGAAGCTGAAGGAACTCAGTACTTAACAAAATAAATATATGATTATTAAACCAGTTGAGGTTTCATTTGAAAAGTTAGAAGTGTGGGATTTTTTGGGTGCATCTTTTAGTAATGATTTCATTGCCCCCCGTGATTTGTTTTGCTTCAAGGATTGCATCAGTGTCTCAAAACTCTGAGTAGCAATGTTTTTCCAGGCAGAGTTGCAGGTTGAGTACTTTTAAGTGGAGATGTGAACTCCATTGAAAATCATTTGTGAGTGGATTTGTAGTTGGGCTTGATAATGGAATTCAGGTTGTCAGCCAGAAAACAAAGCTGGAATGGAGTCAGGAGTCTCCAGAAGAGGGATTATGTGTCTGGAAGTGGGACCAGAATTGTGGTCATCATACAATGGGAAGTGTATCATGGGAGGGGAAAAAAAAGTCTGGGAGTTAAGTCAACATCAAAAATCACTCAAACACAACTGTAAAACTAATAAATATGTAATAGGGCTGTAACTATTAACGAAGAAATAACTCTTATTAAAGAGAAAATAATTTGTACTGGAAGTGTCCTTTATTGAGGTTTCCTTCTGCATTCATTAAAAATGCCGAATTGCTTGGGAAGCCACACTGATTTTCAACATGTTTGTCCTTTGGAGTAAAAGTTGAGGAAGTGCTGATTTATCTGTCTGGTCATCAAAGGAGATTTTGAGGGGGAACAGAGGACTCAGTTTTCCTATTCTTTGTGTTATTCAAGTAAAAAAAGTAATCCTTTGTGTAGGAAAACCTGAAATTACTTGTTTTTGAGGGTTTTTTGTGTTGTTTTGTTTTGGGGTTTTTTGTTGTTGTTGGGGTTTTCTGGTTTGGTTTCGTTTTGGTTTTGGGGGGGTTTGTTGGTTGGTTGGTTTGGGGGTTTTGTTTTTGGTTTTTGTGGGCTTTTTTTGTTTGTTTGTTTGTTTGTTTTTGCTGCTTAGCAGTACCTTTTCAATATGTCTGCATAGAAATTCAAACTAGAATTTGCATTGATGTTTATTTTGGGTACCAGATTGTTTCCAAGGTGTCTTTATGAAGTCTGGATCCTGTGGATCCTGTTCTCTGCCCCATGGAAGAGTTTCTGCTCAGGTGTGCTGCTGGCTCTGGGGAGATGTCCACAGGCAAGGAGAGCAGGAGGACAGTGATGACATTACTGTGTGGATTGGAGGACAGCCTTTTTCTATAAATACATGTTATTTTTCCTGTTAAATGACTGATGCTGACAGTGGTTTTCAGATGAGCTATTTTTAAGACATCGTGTTATCCACTAAGGATGTCATTATGTGTTGCAAGAGTTTTAATATAAACTGTTTACATATTGATCTTGTTGTAAATTAAGCTGTTTCTTCCTTATCTTCAACAGGCAGCCAGATAAACTAGTGGTGGTTTGGACAAGAAGAAGCAGAAGAAAATCCTCTAAGGTTAGTTGATTGCTTACTAAGTCCCAACTTCAGTGAGAAGCAGAGTCAGCTCTTTGAGGGACTGGGGCTTTTTAATGTGGGAAACAGCCATATAAATGAGAAATATTTCAATTGTTGCCTTTTCTTTTTAACTCAGTTTATCCATAAAGCTCAGAATAAGCTGCTGTTGATGTCAGTGCTAATTTATGGGAACTCAACTCCAATTTCAGCTTTGGTTGGTTGTTTAGCAAAACTGTATCATCATCAGTTCAATTTCAGTTATTAATTGCTAGACCTAATTAGAAAGGACTATCTGTTTCACCACTACAAGTGTATTAAAAATAATTTAAAAAAGTAATAAAGAATCTGACATCCCTGCAATAGGCAGAATAAGTCTGAATAAGATGCTATTTCATAATTTGAAATGCTACAAATAAAAAATAATAATTGCAGGCTCTTTCAGCCCAGCAGTGTATCTTTGCATTGAATTTTTACATTTTACATCTGCTAACACTGTGAGAAAGCCTATGAATTTGTGGTTTATGACTAAGAACTTGTCAGCCTGAGGAATGGGAAGTCTATCCAGTGTCTGGACATGCATAAGTTTATCTTGCATGGGGGCAAGAGTGCACACTGGTTTCCTCCCTTCCCAGGAGTATCTCCACCTTCAGGTGACTCGGTCTTGCTCATTCCCTTTCCCCGCACTGTTGCCTCGTATCTTGATTGGGCTTATGGCAAGTGGTCTTGTCAGAGGGGAAATTTTGGAACTTCTAATAATTCTTAATCACTTCATTTAAAAAGGAGATGGTCTAAGCTTCTTTTTTGGGGGGTTATGCATGTGACACAAAATGATACTTCCAAGAACTCTGTGATGGTGGAGAGAGGGCACCCACGATAGAGAAGATATCTTGAAATAATTATTTGTTGAAGAACTTAAGTATTTAGAAAATGTGATATAGAGTTTTCTACCCTGCTCAGGAGAGACTTTGAGGTTCTTTTTTTAGTGGTACTCCTTCTCACTTCTCTTTCTGATTGTCATACGTATTTGTTGTATTTTGTCTTTTAACTTGAGGTATAAGTTATTCTAAGCTGTTTTAGATTGACTGGTTACTGACTGAAGGTGACTGCACAGCCTAAATGCCTGCTCCAGTGTGTGCATCCAAAATTCTGCTTTAGGTTGTGAAAACCCAAAGGTGTTACCTGGTAAGTAAACAAGGCTGTGAACTTAGTCTGGCACCTTTTCCAGGGTAACTGCCTGTTCCATGTTCTGTACTCTTCAACAAAGCCAGTCGGACTGTTCCTCTTCTCACTGAAGGATATACTAGTTCAAGTTTCCTTGAATTTCTGGCGTGGTGTGTATCTAGGCAGTAACTGCTGATGTGTGGTGTCTGATGTGGCTCACTCTGTGATAACTTTTTTAGTTTCATTTAATTTCTGTAGAACAGAGAGAGAAAAGATATATTAAGCAGTTAAGTGCAATGCTTACCCAAGCATTGTAACCCTGAAAAGCTTGGTGAAAAACAGGGTATTTGTCCATGAATGACTGCTTTGTTGGGATTCAGGATATGTTCAGAAGCAGAAGCCCTAACAAAAGTCCATCAGGGCTTTGTGAAATGATGGGGTTTTGCCTGTTGTTTTATAGGATCCAATGGCAGCATTTCCCTGAGGTGAGAGGATTTTCTGACTTTAGCTCAGCTTTTTGGGCTTGAAGTTTTTTCAACTGGGACATGAAATTCCAGGGCATGTCCTCTCTTTTGGTCACCAGGCAGTAGAAGCAACTTTTGGATAAACTGGCAGATTTATCTGAGACTCATAAAAGTCTTTGGCTAACTAATTAATTCATGTTTGGTAAGACCCCACAAATGTACTTTGAAAAAGGCTGAGTGGCCCTGAAACCTGGGCAGAGATAGTTAATTCTAAGCTTAGATAGTTGATGTGATTTGAGCTGTTTGGGTCAAAAACTGTAAATCAATAAATGTTCTTGATCTCTTAGTCATCCTGCCAGTAAAATACTTTATTCAACATAGTTGTTCCATCTAATTGCTTTATTGGAAGCAAGTCAAATGGATATTTCCTCTTATTTTATTTTTGATGGACACTGGGTTCAGTGAGTACAAAGCATTAATAATTGTCTATGTTTTTCAGCTTCTTTGAGAAGGAGGAAGAGAGGGATGAGGTCTTAACTTACTGAGAATATGTTGTAAAGGCTACTTTGGAGGTTATGATTTCTGAACTTTTCGAATTGTTAGGGATTATAAGGGATAACCCTAACAGATAGTTCACAAACTCACAGAATGATTGAGGTTGGAAGAGACTGCTGGAGGACATCTGGAGGACTACTGCTGCTTGGTAGTGTCAGCCAGAGTGAGTTGCTCAGGACTGGCTTTGAATATCTCCAAGGTGGGAGACTCCACAGCCTCTCAGGGCAACCTGTGCTGGTGCTTGGTCACCCTCATGGTGGAAAAAATGTTCCTTGATGTTCAGAGGGAACATCCTGTTTCACTTTTTGCCCATTGCCTCTTGTCAATGGTGCTACTGGGCACCACTGAGAAAATCCTAAATCAGTTATCTGTACACCCTCCCTTCAGGTATTTATGCATATCCATAAAGTCCCCCTTCTCCTGAGCTTTCTCTTATCCAGACCAGTCTCAGCTCTCTGTTTTTCCTCCTGAGGGATCATCAGTCCTTTAAACATTTTCATGGCCCAATGGGTGCTTTCCAGTAGCTCTGTGTCTCTTTTGTACTGGGAAAGTACAAGAGATATATTAAATAAAAATGGAGTGTGGCTTGGAAGATGGTGCTATGGACACATACTGGGACTGGCCTGCTCTAACTGATATAATAAGATACCACTGAGCTGAAAGCTGAGTTCGTGATGTCCTTTGAAGCCCTTATTTTTGTAGGTTTCTATGATTTTTGATATGCCTCCTGGCCCACATACTTTCTTTCCAGGTAAGCTACAGTGGTCCCTTTATTAGAATAAATAATAGGAGACATCATGTGCAGGAGTCTGAATATTTTACTTGTTACTGTGAGAAACAGAATAGGAGCTGTACATGTGTTAAATTACAGTGGTTTCAAAGTGTTGCAAACGATAAGCGAATAATCATTTAGAAAGAGCATTGAAATAGCAGACTGATGGATGGATGGATCCAGGACCATAAATATATCCAGCACTTACTGACCTTAATGCAGATTTAAGTTACTTACAGTTCTATTTTGGGATCCGCTCTCTATAGGCAAGCCTGATTTCGAATTTCATGAGGCAATTTCAAGACAACATGGCTCTGTGTGGTTGGGCATATTCATTGTGTGCGCCAGGAGCTGACAAAAAATGGTGATTTGCAGTTTTGCTATACTTGGCAGAATTTCTGTGCAATCCTAGAACCAAAATGAACTTTCAGCTTGGGGAGGGGGGGGAGTTCACGTGTGTACTGGTGCAAATGTTGTCTGTTCTCAAAATCAGGTAGACTCTTCAAACTTTATTTAGCCTGTATGTTGGCCACCAGGTTTTCAGACCCTGGGCTTTTGGACTTGCTTTTGTTTGGTTTGTTTTGGTTTTTTTTTGTTTCTTTGTTTGGTTGGTTTTTGTTTGTTTGTTTGTTTGTTTTCTTTGTGGTTTTTTGGTTTGGGGTTTTTTTTTAGTGATAGAAGAATGACTTTGTTCTATTGTAGAGCAAGGGAAAAACGTGTTGTAAATATGTTTACCTTCACTTCACTGAGATGCTCTCGAATTTCCAGGCTTTGAACTAAGAAATTTCAATTTGAAAATAGATGTTGCCATGATGTCAAGGAGGTACTTTCTACTATTCCTGTGAACATACACGGGCTTATAGTTGAATTATGCACCTCTGAAGAATCAAATTTGCACTTGCTTCTGAGAGCCTGACAGAATTATTCTTCAAAGATTCTTTTTGTATCAAAGTGAAAAAAGGTGTTTTGCCTCTTATTTCAACAACTCTGCTGCAGGTTTATCAAAAATTGTTTAAGCACAAAGGAGAAGGAACAACGCTGGGAAGAGGGAAAGAACTTGAACAGTAAGAAGTAAGAGCCAAGAGAAGCAGAGGGGCAGGGTGTAGAAAGGATCCCTTGTTGGACACAGAAGTAGCCTGCCCAGCCTCTTTTCAAGGCTATACCATCAATAAAGCAGCACTTGGGTCACCTGTTTTGCTGTCCTTGGCAATCTCTCTGACTGCTTCATTGCCTGGTGCCAGCCCTGCCTGTCACTGTCAGGTTCTTCACTGGCTGGAGTTCCAAAGGCATGTTGTGGCTCTGACATGCTGGTGAGTGTCCAGGACCAGCACAGTTCCATAATGCCACTCCTGTGGCTTCTCAGTTTTTTAGTAAAGTAATAAAATTGCATTTTGTTGCAAGTGTAAGTGGTCAGAATCAGGATGAATCATTCTAGTGGTTGGTGGGTGCATTTTAGGCATATGATACAGTCTTTAATAGGGCAATTGCAAATGGTTTTCCTACCACATTGCTGCCTTGTTGAGCAGACAGTGGTTAGGGAGAACATAAGGACTGAGTGGTGAGCAAAACTGCTTTGTCCATAAAGAAGTTGGGGGGTGTTACAGAAGGTGTAGGACATGAACAGAAAAGACTTACCTCGCTGTTCCGTGGTTAAATGCTGCATTAGGGAGTTCAGTTTTGTCCCATCCTCCTATACAAAGCTCCTGGCTGAGGCTAGGTAAGAGTATTAAAACTAGATTTGATGTATCTTTCCATTTTTTTGTGTGCCAGACATAGGGACTGACAAAAAAGTCTGCTTTGGAAGACAAAACAAAGCTTGTTTCATGCTTAATCCCTCTAAAGTGAGGGTGTTGCTGATTTAAGCAGACCTTGCTAAATTAAGGGAAATTGGTTATTCTTCCCCTGCTTGTAAATTTGGGGCCATAATACCCTTCTTTTTTCCAGGGATCCCATAAAGTTGACTTGCGGTGACATTCTGAGGTGCAGTGATGGCAGTTCCCAGAAAATGATGAGAGAAATAACTTTGCATTCACAGTTATTTGTTTGTTTGTTTGTCTGGGTTTTGATGGGTTTTTTGTTTCGTTGGTTGTGTTTTTTTGATAAGAAACCCTCTAGATAATGTCAGATAATGCTTGATGAGAAGGGCAAGAAGCTCATTATCTGAGCATCATCTGTTGTGGACAGTGAATGAGGCAAGATTTGGTGAAAGTAACAGCAGGAATATTAAGGAATGTGTCATGAATGTGTGTGTGTGAAATTAAGCTTAAACAGTGCTAGAGAATCTGTGGCGAAGATGAGTTGTTTTGCTCATTTTCCAAGCTTACAGTCTTTCTGTAGCTTTTTAGCAGTAATGCATATGCACACAGATGCACAATTGCAGTTGTAACACATGTACATGCTGATGAATTGAAGACATTCATGGGAAGACCTGTGGGAATCTGCTGGGTTCCTTTTCTGCTTTGAAGGGGCACTGACAGCAGTGGGTTGATCAAAGGCTGCCTGGAGTTTCCAAGGCTTTGAACTTTCTTCTTTGGCACGTGCTGGGTTTTTTGGACTGCATCCCAGGGCAGGAATGTTGTTCTGATGCCCAGCCTCTTTAACTGGTGGCCCAAGCACAGTGGTTTCAAGATGATCATGGGGATGCAAGCTGTAGTCTGGAGTATGGTCTTTAATTTGTCTCCCTTTGTGATACTGAACTGTGGTACAGAAGAAAAGGAAGAAGCCATTCACAAACTGCCCCTTGAGGTTTCCTCTGGTGTGGGGGAATTAGCAGCTTTCCCCAGTCCATTCTTTTTCCAGTTAGGTCCACTAGCAGCCAGGTCATACTGAGCTCTAGCTGTCCCCGGATGGCTTTGGTGGGACTCATTACACAGAGCAAATTGGAGCAATCCTCAGCCTTCAAAAGACACACTGGAAGCACCAGATGAAGGATCTGGCTGCTTAATGTCAGCTCTTCCTCTTGAGTTATTATTTTTTTTTCTTTTCCTATGTAAGTGTTCTGCCTGGATAACACTGAAGAAGAGGGATTATCCTCACAAGCTGAGCTGCCCTAAGCACTGTTGGAGCCAGTCAAGCTCCCGCTTGCTTCTTGTGCCCTGAGCAGCCTGTCACACAGACAAGTAGCAGAGCTGGTCTGATCACAGCCAGCTGGCAAAAAATTTATCAGGAAAAGAAAATCAGCTGTTTGCTGGCTCACAGTAAAGACACTCTTGGGGCTGCAGGTGAGGAATAATGGTAGGTCTGTTTCTGGTGGCTTTTGCTTTTAAAAACCAATATTGACAGCCTTGCTATAAGAACATATTTTTGATTCATAAATATAAACTGTTTCATAATTTTCATCAGGCTCAAAATATTACTGTCAGCTCCAGGATCATACGGTAAAGTAACATGCAATTGTTACTGCACAACAGAGGCAGGATTAGGCAAGGTGGTACTGAAGAAGGCAGAAAGCAGATAAAGCATCTGGAAGGGTAGGCTCTTGAAATAATGTAATACCAAGTCTATCTTTTTTCCTCTGCTTGAACTGGACAGTTGTGATGTTCACATCACAGATGGTGGATTACAAAGTTGGCTGTCTGGCTTGTAACTGTTATTATTTCAAAGAGAGAAAAAGAATCTCCAAACTGGATAGCCTGAAATGCCCATGTGAGTCTGTAGGCTCACCTCTACAGCCTTTCTGTAAGAGATTTCCTCCTCTGCCAGTCACCACTTTTGTGCCAGAGCAACACCGTAGGTTGGACTATGTCATTCACAGCCCTACTCTATTTATAGGGTACTTCAGCAGCCCCTCCTGTAGCTTCTGTTTCCTGATTTAAAAGAGCTTTCATGTTATATTGTCTCCTCTCATTTTCTACAGGCAGTCAAAAGGGAAGAGTTGGCTTTTGCCTTGAAATGCAACAGAGCACTTCTGCTTCTATTTCCAGACCACAGCTCTCATCCCTCAGATCTAGGAGACAAGTCAGGGAAGGGGAGGGCTGTGGGTGAGGCACCCGCTGCTGGCAGTCACTTCTGCTTAGCTGCTCTTGCCTTGACTTCCAAGACAATGGGAGATGGCTGGTGAAGACTAATAGCAAATGAGGAAAAAGTGGGCCTGGAAAGCACAACCTGAGGGGAAATGGAGTTAGAGGTGAGGATTAGAGTGGAAACGTACCGTGTAGGTGCAGCACCTTGTCTTGGTGAGCCCTGACAGCAATTCCCTGTCACCTGCAGAGGTGGCCTGATCCAGCTCATGTATAAAAGTCAAGGCTTATAATTTGGGAGTTGAAAAGGTTTTTTGATAGAGGCCAGATGTAACTTCAAGAAACTGCAGCATAGAGGTCCCTGACAGTAGAAATGTTGCATTAGAATAGCAGTCTGCATCTTAATTTCAAATTACCCTCCTCTGTCTTTCTCCTCCTTTGCTTTCCCCTTTTGCTTTCTCCTTCCCGACAACCCAGACATTGTTTTGATGTTATCTTTTTCTATCATGCTGTTTGTGTGATACAGTGTTTATTTTTCAAAGCCAGAGGAGGACTTAATAACATTCATGATCACAGAACAGCTTTGCTTTAAAAGCTCATTAGCTGGGGCTTGTCTCCTGGTTGTTGCTTTCCGTGACAGAAAAACACATATATCCATTTGTGTTTATTGTGTCTCACTGACTTTCTTGGTGGGAGGAAACGCTGATAAAGGGCTTGAAGTGAAGCATTGACTGCACCGGTGAATGCTCATTTTCTAGCTGGGTTTTTTTTTTTTTAATAGGTGGAACAAGGGATTCTCAGCTGAGCAGGCTGGCAGTGCCTGGACCTTGGACAGCAGAAGTTTGACATAATTGTCAGTATTGGCCAAAACCAGCAGGAGAGCACAGGTTTCAGGCAGACCATGAGCTCCTGTTAGTTTTGTGAAAATTGGTATGTGGAAAGAGGATGGACTGCTCCTATGGAGGAGGAGTTGATTTATCTTACAAGATGCTACCCAAGGACAGGGTGGCTGGCAGATGAGCGTGTGCCTGGCTCTGGATCACTGCCTTGGGTCTGCTGAATGTCATTGGGCAAGCTGAGAGCCGTGCAGGGGGCTGAGGGTTCTGTGGGAGGGAGGCACGAACTGGAGCTCCAGTGGCTGTGGTGGGGATGGCAACTACTGTGGTGTGTTTTGCTGCTCACAAAATATCTTTTTCATATAAAATATGCTTGTGGAGTAAAGCTACAGACAGTGTTGTTTGTTCAGTTATTCAGAAATTCATCCAGGCCTGCTTTGGAATCATAAGATTAGGCTTCAGATAGCAGTAAATAGATCGGACATTCTTTCCTGATAAAACTTTCACAAATCTCTAATAATACACCTGCTCTGTAACTGTTACTTGTGCAATAACATCCTTCCCTTATTTGTCTTATGGCATCATGAAATAGATTTAAGTTGAGCTTGGGAAAAGGCATACATATTCCAAAACAGAAATGCTCACACATGGTGTGTTTTGGGACTAGCCATACTGATACTCAAAGGTAGACAAGTTCTCAGTCTATTTAACTGTTGGGTTTTTTATGTTTTCTAGGTGTAGGTACCGCAACATATTAATTCTTAAAAACTTAATTGTTTTAGTAACATTATAAGTAATTGTTTTCACTTTTCTTTTCTGAAATAAAACTTCTGTTTAGGTGTAAATGTGATCGAGTCTGCAGTATGTGCTGTACACAAAATAAAGCTCAGCTTGCTACAGAAGTTCTGACCTTACAGCTTTAACTCTTGCAAGGCTCTCAGTATGCTGACCTGTTCTATGTAATAAAAATGCAGAGGTTAGGACCTTGTGAGGAACAGTTTTAGTACAGTGGAGGAAAAAAAAAGCCTGCTAGTGGTCTGAATTTCCTTACTGTCATTCTTAATCATGTCCTTTGTAGTGTTCAGTAGAGCCATACATATAAGAATATGACCTTTTTGGAGTCAGTGATGTATTACTTCTACCTACATGCCTGGGGTCCCGTGGGAGTTGAGTCAGCACTTTTATAATGGCTTTAAGACAAGTGTTTCTTTTCTTCCTTTAGGCTCACAGCTGGCAGCCTGGAATCAAGAACCCATACCGCGGGGTGGTGGTATGGCCTGTACCTGAAAATGTTGAAATTACTGTGACTCTCTTCAAGGTATGTTTGGGGTTTTTTTAAAAGCATAATCTTTACTATTTCATATGTAAACAACTATGAACAACATATGAAAAATTCTGTCTGGAAATGTCAGATTATGATCACAAGGTCTAATCTTGCAGGGTTTAAGTCGTTAACTGCAAAACCTTATGTCCTCAGTTTAAATCCAGGAGAGAGGGATGGTCTGTTCCCTGCCAGAGCTTACTTTTGTAGTTTAGTTAACACGCTGAAAATACCCATTGAGCTGATTATGGCGAGTCATTGGCACAGAATTCAGTACATGTGTAACTGTGCACGTAGTACATGTGTAAGGACTTGGCATGGGTTATAGTCTGGTTGGTTTTCTTTAGATACTGCAAGCCAGAAGCTGTCATAGCAGTAATATCTAGACTTCCTTGTTCAGTTGCAGTGCACACTATTGGCTAAGAATCAGAATCCAGCTCTTAATTTCCCATTATTTAGTATGCCACACAAACATCACAGCACTTATGTGATTGCAATTGTAAGAGTGGATGTGGAGTATTTGCGTAGTACAGATAATTATAAGATTTTACAGGGAAATTTTTTTTTTTGGAACTGCATTTTTTCTATTAAAAAGGAAAGCTGTTTCTATGGCTGTGAAGCAGGAGGAGGAAGTGATGCTAGAATTTATTTCCCAGATATCATTGTGCAAGGCCTGTCTGCATAAAGATAAACAATGCAGCTTTGCACGTGTGACAGGATAGGAGGCTACCAGGAAGCTGAAGATTTCTGGGATTTTTATTCCATTAATTCTTTCTTGTTCTTAATTCTGGTGCCTCCATCTACGCTCTGACTGTTCTTATTTATAACTGCTCCCTTTACAGCTTAGGGCAACAGTAAGTTACTTCCTTCTAATTAGTAATATTTGTATTTCTTTGTCTTGGGGACTCCTCTGAGTAGCTGCTTGGACATGGCTTCTGATTAGCCTTAGAATGGGAATTTATTACTTGGTTCATTAAACCTGAAAACGGGGAGGTGTCTTTTTTTGTTTTCCCTCCTGTCTTTGGGATTAGCCATGAACACAAACTTTTTAGGTTGACAGTGATGCCAACTGTCATAAATTTGTTTCTCTTCTTAGCACACACACGGTCTTCAACTGAGATCCAAAAGTTCACTACCAAAAATTGTTTGCTGCAAGGACCTCTAATTGGATTAAGAAATTTAACAGCATTATGTGACAAGGCTACATGTCTACATAATCTGAACATGATTATGCAACACAGTAAATGCTGCTGGATATTTTCAGCATTTAAAGTGAAGCAGAAATGTACACAATTCTTGATTGTGATTGCAGTAAAATGTGAAGAATGAGAAAGTTTCTGTTGAGTCTCTGTGGCTTTGGAGTTGAAGTATCTTCCAACCTTCTCCTGCCATCCCACCTTTTTATTTACGCTTGCACTGCTTCAGGGTTGTGTTGTGTAGAACAGCACAACTTTGTTAGTTGTGTAACTGAGAGCAAGGGCCAGGACCATCTAGTGAGGGGACAGAAGGGCCTCTGGAGCCAGTGTCAGGTATTACTACAAGCTTAATGTTATCCAGCAGTGATTCTGCAGGCACATCTGTTCACTGGACTTCCTCCTCTCCCGCCAAAACGAGCCTACCTGTCACAAGAATTGTTCTGGGAGGAGAGGTAGGAGCATGAATAACTCCAGCAGCTGTGCCATCTGAAAACTGTACCCACTGATCTCCGGGGGAACGAACCCTGGCTTTTATAATCAGAATATTGAGATCATAGAACCATCCTACTCTCAGGCAGCTCTTAATGTAAAATCTGCTCTAATTGATCCTCTGGCTCTTCCAACAAGAGTGCCTATATGTGGCCAAGCACACTTTTTTCTCTGTAAGGGTATGCAAGTGTGGCACAAAGCAGCCGTTTGAACAGGTTGTGTGATGCACCAGGAGCACTGTACCTGTGTGAGACCAGCAGCCTGCTGGAGTGATTGAGCTGAGGAGTAGGGGATTGCAGGCAGAAGATGGTATTAGCCCAGTATAGACTGTGCCCAGTCACCTGATGCCTTTGTTGGCTCAGCGCTAAAGTGGCACTTCAGCTGTAGTGCAGGACATGTCCTAACACCCACATAGCTGGCATATGTACCATAGCTGGTACATTCTGGGCAAAGACAGTCAGAAAGAACTAGCTGTTTTTCACACAGCTGATGCATTGTCTGGTCAGCACTGGAGCAGCGAGAAGTATGTAATAGCACACTGCAGCAGCCTTTTTGGGGAGCTGACTTGAAAATCGAGTATTTATATTGTTCCTTCATCTAGAAGGAGGGAGACAAAAAGCCTGAAAATATTAAAGCTCAGAAAAAGAGACAGCTCGTCTTGCTGTTCTGTAAAAGTCCTTTTTGGAGCCACCGCCCTGCGAAGGCAAGTGGCTGTGGAGGGTTTGGCACTTTGCAGTATGTAGACTTTAGCCTGGCCATGCTGTTTAACAAGCAGTAGTTGTTCTCTTTCACTGCCACCTGAAAAACAAAGGGAAGCTGCTGACTCCTTGTCCACCCTGGCAGAGCTCACCGATGGGAGCTGGCTGCCCTGACAGAGCTGTGTAGCAATCACTGATAACGAACGAGTGCAGTGGTGCTGTTGGAAATGGAAGTGCAGGAAAGGGAAAGAGTGGGCTCCAGATAGACAACTGTGTGTTGTGGGAAATGATTCACACAGTAGTGGCGGTGCATTCGTAAGTGGCTGTTGAAATGTGTTGCTGGTAGGATTAGGAGATAAGTCAGGGTTTCAAGTGCTGATGAGAATGTTAAGAGTATCCTCTCCAGTGGACACTTGAGAGCTGCCTAACAAAGTGTCTGTGATCAGTCAACAGATGAGATGTTCTGCATTATCTGCACATCCCTGTTTTGGGTGTTAACTTGTTTCCAAGCAAAGTACTAAAGAGACTACAACCTTCCTTTAGAAACCTTTAATTTCAAATAAATATAAGCTTTTTGTTTTAATTAATTCTGCGCTGCTGGTAAAATTTCATAATGCTCTAGAGTCATGTGGGGAAAAGCATCATATGGATATATTGATTCAGCTTCCCTTGACCAGCTTTAGCTCCTGCCCATGCAGCTGCTGAAGTGCTAATTGCATAAAAAGTTCCATCTGTTCTGAAAGTTTAACTTTTTCCTTTACTAGTGTTTGGTTGTGCCTTGGGTTTTTCAACCAAACTGGGGAGAAAGAAACATCGTGAAACAATAAGCCTATTGTGCATTTAAAATCCACGATTTGTAGTGCTTTCATGGAAATATTCACAAATACCAGAAAAGCCATAGCTGAATTCCCATTTTTTGTTGTTTCCATGGTTGCGCTCCAGAATTTTATTTTCTTAGAGTCCCTGCATTAGCAAATTTTAACTACCACATATGAAAACTTGTATACTTTTCTGTGGGTTTTATGTACAAATACAGATCTTTATGAACTGAGAGAGATTTTAAATGAGAAATTTTCACTGCCAAGCAAGCCCAGTGCTTTTAGCAAAGCTAAATGAACATCAGTTGTACTGTGAGGATTTAAATTGCAACATCATTATTTTCTAGCTTAAAAGCAAAGTGAACTTCCCAAGCAAAAATGTTTGTTCTTCTGGAGTAAGCATGGACTTTGCTTTATTGGATTACAAAAAACACTTGTTTTGTTGGTAATGTACATGGTTTATCACACTAATGTACAACTGCAACAACAGGGACAATTATCAGCTCTTAATTCCAGAGTTTGAAAAAGACATTTTTAAAGCATAGCTTTCTAAGCCCACAAAAAAATATTTAGGAGTAAAATAAAAATGAAATAGATGATCAAAGCATACTTGTGTTGTTGAAAATATTCCTGTCCCCACAAAATACTCAGAATAAATCCCTGTCATTCTTCTTGAAAGCCCAAGTCAATCATGCTTTGATTATAAAGTAGCAGCTAGCCATGCACTGGCAGGAACACTGCAGCAAAGCCAATACATTGTCTCAGGGAAGGAGAAAAAAACCCCTAAACTAACCCAAAACTTCTTCATGAAGCCGTTTCTTGTAAGCAAAGAGCAAATTCAGGTTCAGAGCATACTTATTTCAGTTTAGGAGAGACCAGTGGTTTGACTGGACACTATGGAGAATATTCCACGTGAGGGAAAAACAGTTCCATAGACAAGGTGTTGTGTGCCAGATATAAAAATCACAAGCCCAAGGAAGTGAGCGCATTTGCACATTAAAAAATTAAATGTTTAAAGATGTAAAGGATTATGCTCCCACTAATTTTACTAATTGTAAGAAAATAAATTAATAAAAAAGGTCATTCAGTCTTTCTTGCCTTTCTAGCCCAGAGGCTTTCCAGGAAAGTGTGAGCTTGGTGTGCTGATGCACAGGGATGTTTCTGCCGGTCTGCTCAGAGCTCCCTGCTTTCTGGCAGCTCCAATTAAAGCTGATCACAGTGTATGTGATTTTCTAGACTAATCAGACCTCTGTAATCAGCACTGAATGGGAGAAGAATTGGGTCAAATTTTGAGTCTTCTGCAGCTTCAAACAGCCAAGTACAAAAGCTGGGGACAGATGCTGGAGTACTTGGAGCATCTGCTGCAGGCCACTGGTAGAGGAAGATCACAAACCCTGTCATCGTCTGATCTGATTCAATATGACAGTCCTTAAGTAGCTATTCCCCAAGAAGAAAGACTGAAGATTAAGACTGGTATGAAGTGATCTAATTGAAGGACAAGCTTCAAAATGCAGGAACGCTTAGGGAGGAGGCATAAGGAAGGAAGGGAGGAAGGGACTAACAGTCTGAAGATCTTCCCTACCCACTCTGGCTGCTGATTAGGAAAAGGACCAGTCTCCTCTTTTCTGATATGTCCGTCATTCCTATTGCAAGAGATACAAAAATAACTGAATATTACCTGAATTATTGGAGAAAGTTTACCTTTCTTCAGTCTTCTGAAACCACCTTATACATTGCAGAAAGGATCTAATCCTTGACAGAGCTCCTTGTGGAAGGGGTTGATGGTCGACAGAGAACAGAAAATGTTACTGACTTGTTCTTTGTTGCTCTTCCCATGCCCGAGTCCAGAAGAGTTGACTGTTTTTGGGTAGTTGGCATGGTGGATGGGCAGAATGGTGTCACAGAAAGAAGATAAGGGGTGGGATTGCAGAGAAAAGCTTGTAGGACTGAGCTTGTTGAGAGCCAGCATGTCTCTTTAAAAGTATTTAACACAGTTACTGGGAAAATGTGAAATGGGCTGAATTTTGCTGGTAGAATAAAACAAGTCTCTACTGAGAGTTGGAGAAATGATCATCTGAGAGTCTCACAATAGGAAATGTGCAAGGTGATGTCCTGTCTGTTGCACATTTCTCTACTATTTGCTTCTCACCTGAGTGTTACTTTTGAACACAAAGGTTATCTTACCAGAAAAAAAAAAAATAAGAAGAAAAATGGTAGGGGAAAAAGACTCTAAAACTAAGTTGAAGATACTGAAAAGGAGCATCATACTGAGACACGAATGAAGATGGAAAGAGGAACAGGAAAATGGGACCCATGTCTTGGTATTAAAAATGATGATTCTTTTTTATGTGTTAAAATGAGGAGGAACAACAAGTTGTTCAGTCCATTTGCCCAAATACAGTTTTCAGCTCAAGGTAAAACCATAATGAATGTTGGAAGAATGTAGTTCTGCATCTGTGGTATATGGGTAAAGAAAATAAGCAATATAAAAAAGAAATTCTCTTGCCAACTCACTTCACACTACAGCAATATATGAGGAAGTTTGCTCCTTGATCTTTTTAGATAATTTTCATTAACATTTGCTTTCAGGAAGGAGGATGGGAATGAGATCTGTTTATAACTCTTGTCTTAAGGTGTTTCCAGCTTGTATCTGCTTGCAGGTGAGGTGAGGTTTTGTGTACTGTGTTACCAAAGAACACTTTCATACAGCGAGCATTTGAAAGGCTGCTATAACCATTACTCCTGGAGTTATTCTTCTTTGGAATGGCATTTTTTTTCCAAAGCATAGTCAGCTGTACAGTCATCAAATAATAGTTTGCTACATTCATCACATGAGTTTTCTGTGGGAAATGAATGGAGAACACGGGTTAGCCAGTGAGGGAAGTATGTGGTGGTGGGGCTTTTTTACTGATATTTACTCTCTTCAAATCCAAAATAAGATGAAAGATTAACTAGATTTGTAGAAACATCACTTGTTATGGGGCCCAAAGTGTGAAATGTTGTTTGCAATAGAAACTGTGATCTTTCTATAATCATCATGTTAACATGACCATGTACTAAATTTGTAAGCTAGCTAGAAATAGGACTCTGTGTGGTGCTCCCTGGGCTTCTGATAAAAACATTTTAGTGGAAGAGTGAAGTCACTTATGTGTTGCAAGGAAATGCTGAAGTTTATGTGTATAAACTTATTCAGGGTTTTCTGTTTCTGGAGGCATTTTAAAACTAACAAGAAATTTGGCTTTAACAAAAAAATGATCTGCATTTGTCTTTAAATCTGAAATATATTACACATGTGCAAAGTGTCCGTATCTCAGCATACTTCATGCTCTCTGAACATTTAGTAAGGGTTGAGAAGTCCTTGAAGCTTTTAGGAGGAGTTTGTGGGTAATACACTTGCATTTATTTTCCAAAAGTGTTCACAACTTGCTTTCAATTGCATGCTAAAATGTTGAGCATGAAGAAGTCTCTGCATTTGGCAGTATTACTTTCCTCTATCAGATGATCAGAAACAGCAGAGCACCTGATTCTGTAGCCTTCAGAGGTGTGAGTCAGTTTTATTGCCATTGACAGAAGAGTTTTGTTTTTCTTTATACATTATTTCCTTGCATGAAGGTTTTGTTTGTTATATGGGATAAAATATTGGGCCCTGACTTTGGAAGCAGTTTTAGGTCAGCCTGCAAGCTTGTCCTAATAGCTTCTGGGGGAGTTAGAAAAAGAAGATCGAACGGGATGAAATATTCAAGAGTTTAGTCACTTATTACAGAGCAGCTTATTAAAACATAAAGTGGTTAATGATCCCATTAAATCTCATTATGTCATTTCATGCTGTATCAAAGGAAGCAATTAAACAAAAAGGTAATTGCCCCAGGTTAACTCTTGAAAATTTTAAGTATTTAATGGCTGGATTACAGAAAGTTATGTCTTTAGAATTTATACAGTATACAGCAAACCCGCAGGTATCATGTACTTTATTTACATAATGCAGAATTCCACAAACTTGATTAACATGATGGATGTATAATTACATAATCTGATATTTACAAGGCATAATTTGGAACATGGAGATATCTCAGTATCATTTTTAAAAAAAACTTCTTAAAAGATTTATTCGTATAGAAAAATAAATCATCCGTTTTGACATAAGTTTCTAGCAACATCCTGTATCCTTTCATTGAAACTACATCCCATTGTGGGAGTGTTGCATTTTAAAATGTGTATCGTGTATGACAGCTGTGGTTGTAGCTGTTAAATATACAGCTAATGATGTTGCCAGTGGTATGATGAGGTGTTGGATTCCCTCAGGGAGCATGCTAGTGCCCAGCAGGACTCCTCCTGTCACGAGAACCAGTGTTTTACAGAGCAGGGAACCCGCTTGGCTGGGTTTTGTAGGAAGGATGTGCTGCAGGAGATAGGATGATATCCTCCTAGAAATGTTATTGTAGTTTATTCCAAAGAGGAGGTTTATTTAAGGGCACATTTCCCAAGTTTTTTGTGTGCTGGAAAAAGGAAAAAAAATTCTTTTTGCTTTGTTGTTTACACTATATGCTCATTAATTACAAATTATTATATATATTTGATGAGAACTAGTTAAAAGATCCATTTGTAGTGCTGTGGTACCTCTACCCACTGAGTGTCTGACTCCAAAGCAAAACTAAAGTGAAATGAGGACTGAAGCAAAGTCTAGAAGATTGAATGTGAGGCTTGTAGCATTCTGGAAAGGAAGGAAACATGGTACTAATGGATATAAAGTAGAAGCACAATATATTGATGCATTTTGTTAATTTACAGCAGCAAGATGGAATTGGTGCAGTGCTTGGTGTAGTGTCATGACCAGTTGCCAAGTAATAGCACCTCTGCAGGTGCTGAGGGGTCTCATGTATGATGATGGCAAATGTGATGATGTGGAAGTGACATTTGTCTACAAGTGTCAATAGCGTGCAGGCTGCAGAGGCAAAGGAGTAATCAAGTGTTTTCTTGTAACTAGAAATAATAGGATAGAATTGAGGTATGGCAAAATTAGGTTTCATGTCAGAAGAAAGGCTCAAGCCACATTCTCTTTGTGTGAGAAGCTGTTTTGCAAGTAGAGTAGAAATTATTTTGTTACAGTTGTTCAGAACTAGGACTGGATGATAAATTAATATTTTGATTTTTTAAAAAGGTGTTTTGTTTGAAGTAGGATCGTTGACAGAGGCAGGAAGGGGATGACTTCATGTCTCCATCGTTTTCTTAATTTCACACAACAATACAGAACCCCTCCAGCAGACTGAAAGCTCATTAAATTGAAAACAAATGCCAGATATATGAACCTCATTGTTATTTTTCTTCCTGTTGGTGAAAATGTTTTCTGATGCTCACATGTGGTGTGACAGAAATGTTGTGAGGATAGGCATTTAAGAAATCTGCAGTGAAAGGAGGTACCTGTGACTGGATCTCTGCTTGTGCTGATGGAGTTTGCCATAAAGAGCTTGGGGTGATTCCTACTGAAGGTGTGCGTCTTCTCACCCCACGCGGGACGAGTGGCTTTCTCCACTGTTATCAGCGAGATATAGATTTGTTGTGTTTATTTGGGAGGTAGATCTTAAAAATTAGAGGGAGATTTATCTTTTTTTTCCCCTTCCAGTGGAGGAAAGGAAATAGAATTACAGGCCTTTATCAGCATCAACCTCATGTTTGTATCTGTAGGAGCCTCTGTTAAATCCTCGCTGTCAGTTTTACCCCAACTTGCTCATCATATTATTGATATCCATTAAAGCCCGCATCCTAGCTAAAATATTTCCCTCTGTCATCTTCTGTGGGTAGAAATATTTCTGAGTATATGAAAATCTTGGCTGTGTTGCAATTTCTTGCATCCTGGATTATTTTTAGACTCAGGTTCTCTGGTTTGCTTTTCTAGGATCCCCACGCTGAAGAGTTTGAAGACAAAGAATGGATGTTTGTCATAGAGAATGTAAGTTGGAATGTTGTTATGGGTTTTTTATACATATAAGACTTAATCTTTTAAAAATATTAAAAGGTGTTCAAATGCTGAAAAAGGCTTCAGTAAAATTTGAGCTGCTGAACCACAATAAAGCCTTGCTCTGTAGTAATGAAGGCTTATTAAAATACCTATTGTTACGTTACAATTAAAACACGGGAGAGGGGGAGTAGTATACTGCATGCTTAAATTCCTTCCCTGTAAGCATCAGCCTGCCTTGCATTTATTTGCCATGAGCAATGGAGTAAACAAATTAGAGCTGGGCTATGACTCACTGTTTTGTGGGTTATGACACATTATTTTTGTATGAGCAGGGGAGTGAACAAGTCAGAGCTGGGTTATGACGTCTCTACATCCCCAATGGGAGTGCCTGGGTTTGAGTGCCTCTCTTTAGTGGAGAGCACAGGTTCATTGCATGCATTTTATAGGTGAATGGGTTGAGGCAGGGTGGAAAGGTGGGACTAGCCCTGGTCACGTAGTTACAAGTATGAGTCATGATGTGCTCCCTGAGATCCCAGTCCCGCCCACGGCATGGGGAAGCCGGCTTGTGCACTGAGTGAAAAACCAGAAACTGGCTCCTATGAATCTCTGACTTCTCCAAGTCAGGAGCCCCCAGAACTTCAGGGACAGCTGAGCTCCTGAGGGCTGTACAAACAACACACTTTGCCAAACAGCAGTGCTTAACATTGCATAGAGCAAGTCCTTCATGAAGTACTTTTTTCCTTTCCCTTCTCTGTGTTGGGCAGCAGCTTCCGCTCTGGGGCTGCCTCGGCTGAGAAAAGGGGAAGCTGCTTTACGTGGAGTTTTCTTGAAATGGAAACTTCTTTTTGGAATACATTTTAAAGGATTGTGGCATCAAGACAAGAGTGTTTATTGCTCATTAATATCGTTTCATTATGGACTGTTTCTCAGTAACATTATTTACTTTTTATGTTGTCTTTAAACAGACAAAAAAATTGCTTTTCTACCAAGTTATAGTAGTACCACATAGCACTGAAGTGTGTGGAAGCAATGGATTTTGCATGTTATATTTTTTTACCTAAAGAAGCTTTTTTCTTATCAATATCAGAAGTGCTTTGGATCCAAAGCTAAAGTGTATTCTAATCACCAGTAAGTGAACATTTGAAAGGGCTGAAACCAAAGTGCTTTATTTATACTTTTGTTTTTGAATGTCAAGTTTCTATTTTCACTTACAAGACTTGTGAACGCAGAACACAGTTTAGTTACTGTTTCCTGGAGTTTCCTTTTCTTTCTCACTTAGTTTATTTTAGTCAGGGAAGTCTCCATCCCCAATTGTCACTGTACAAGTAACTCTGAATAAAACAATGTCAGTGTATTTCTCAGCCAAACCCTCTGGGTATAGTTGGATTTCCTGTGATGTTGCAGCAGATTTTTTTTGTTTCAGAAGGTTATATGGGGCGTGTGGACTGACTTCATGTCCTGCTTTCTAACATGTTGCTTTTTTCATGTCAGCCTGTTCCATATAGAGGTGGCAGTAGTGCATCTGCTCTGTGCTGTTCCTGCTTTCTGCCTCACGCCTTTGCTGAGCAGTGAGGGAGTAATCTTTTGTTATGTGCAAACTTCTTTACAACCTCAGTTATGCTCTTAGTTCATCTCACAAGAACTGTCAAATAGTCATCGGTAGGTAGATATTTATTCCTTGATTTTGGAGGATATAGAGATGGTATTCTCAGAATAATAAGTTTAGTAAATAGTTTTACTGCAGAAATTATTGAGAGCTAAAGCAACTATAAAACTGGTTGCTTTCCATCACCTCTTTTTTTTTTTTTTTTTTTTTTTTTTTAAATACTGGAGGATACAGAGAAACTCTTTTCCCAGAGTAACAGCTCCACTTAGTGGTGGATGAAAACATGTTCATCGGTTTGAGCAAGTGACAAATGATCTGGCTGACATCCCAGAGCATGTAACACCAGCCTGTTAGAAATCGGGGAGCCGGGGAGGCAGGAGGTTTATGTCCTCGCTCCCTAAATTGTAAGCATTTACTCACTTCGGGCCTAAGCAAGGGGACACTTACAGTCCTTCGAGACCTTTTCCTTTCTGTCTGAGGATGTTCTCTACCCTGAGAGGCTGCAGGGTTTCCCTCACACCTTAGTCAGAAGTACTCAGAACACAAAATACTGAAGTCCGAAAGCTTATGGATGTACTTTAATTGTGAAGCTGCCTGAATTCTGCTAAAAATGCTGAGGTTTTTTTATTAGTAGTGTTAAAAGTCAATCTCCAAAATAATTTTGTAATGCTTTAGTATGGCTGAGCAAAGATCAGCTAAAAGAGATATTCAGCTGCAGTTTGATGCCTCTGCTGGCAGATGCTACCAAATTCAAAACAAAATTATTCTGCCCTTTTAGAGGGCTTTTTAAGTAGTGGTGAGGTGATTTGTGCAAGATAACTATGTTGTAAATTAAAGTGAAGCAAGATACTTGGTTTCTTTGTGGCTATTTTCTTGTTTGGGCTATATGTACATTACTTCATGACCTTGATTATTGTAAGATTTTTTTTTCTAACTGTATTTTTATTGTCTGAATCACTCTGTGTTTTTATTCTAGTAAGTGAACTTCGTTATCTACTGTATACCTAATCCATAAATAGTTGGATCATAGAGCAGTTTCTTATATAAATCTTGATATTAATTTTCCATCAGCCTCTTCCATGTCTTTATCTCCTTCACAGCTGCGTTCTTTGGATATTTACTGATAACTTTCTTGTCTCTAACTTCATCTCTCTTCAACCACACTCTGTGTAATTAATTATTTGCTTTTTCTTGACAAGACAGTTCTTGGAATTCTCTTGGCATTTTTTATATTCTTTTGGATAATAACATTGGATGTTCAGGTTGGCTGTTGCAAGTAGGATAGCAAGAAATTCGTAACTGGGAATACGAGTCAAAGCATGGCAAAGCACATAATAACATCCTCTGAGGAGGATATTTGCTTGCTTACTGACAGCTTTGTAGACAGCTACCTCCTACATTCTTAAATAAAACTGGAAGATTCATAGAATGTTTTCAGACTTGGTCTATGAAACAACTTTTCCGGCTTTTTGTCAAAAATATTTTTTTTGAACCCAGGTTTGTATCTCTAATAGCTCATAAACGGCACACTGATAGATTCCCACGTTCATAGTAGGGTTCTCCATCTTCCCTCCTGTGCCTGTGTTTCACCTTTGTCTATGGGTTGTTCACAGGGCTCAGGCTTGTGAGCAAGCCCTTTCCAGCAGCATTGGTGGAATCGAGGCACTGGCCATCATTGCTGTGTCCCTGATACCAACTGCATTCCTCTTTTTATGTAGCAGGCCCATTAACACACGGTCTTTGCTTAGAACAAAAGAGGAAATCCCAGACCTACTAATTTGGGAGATGAATGGAGAAAAATGGCTCACCTGTTTTTGAAGCTTTGCTCATAGATTCACGTAAACTGTGGCTGGAGGCAGCCTCACCTGACTTGTAATGTTGCCTCAAGGCAGCGTAATTCCAGACAAACACTTGCCTAAACTGTTTTAAAAATTTTTTTAAGATGGACTCTCTGTAGAATTGCCAGCCAGCCTCTTCCAGTCCTCCATTGTCCTGCTTGTTGAGAACCGTTCTGGCCCAGATCTTTGTTGATACAGTTTCAGGCTGCTGCTTTTTGTCTTACCAATTACAGTCTTGGAGAACAGATTCTGCTTTCCACGTGGCCAGAGGCTCCCTCCTTCTCACCTCTGACTAATCAACCCCAATAATGTGATCATGGTTACATATGGGATTTCATTTCCCATGTTTGCATTAGCAGATCATTAGCATTCCCTTTCCATGGACTCATTTATGAGAGGGAGTGCTCAGTGTCCTGCTCTGCTCCTGCTGCCCTTTGCTTTCAGGGACTAGCAGCACCCAGCTCTGCCTGCACACCATCACCTGCCTGGAGGAGCATTCCAGGCAGCATTTCCAGGCTATTCTTGTATTGAGATCTTGGAAACTGAAGTAACTACTGCATCTGTCCTTTCTAGAGAGTCTTCCAAAATGTTTCTGTGCCGTTTTAGACCACAGTTTTGTAATGGTCCCTTTTTTAATATTAAGGTAATATGTGGTGAAAAAAAACCACGCCAACATTTCAAGCTTGACAAGATGTCAGATGTACATCCTTCTGCGAGACACAACTATGCTTCCAGTAATTTTTTTATATCTTAACCAATAAAGATATTCTAAGTGGTTTCTCCGGCATAATATGTCCAATGGAACTGCTGAAATGAGAGAAAAAAGGAGTTTAGAGTTTCCTGTTTGTGCTAGCCTCCAGCAAAGAGTTATAAATACTGACAAGTTTAAGCTGAAAAAATGAGACCTGACTTTTCCTTCCTCCTTGTCTGTCACTCTTGCATCCCTTCAGGAACCCCAACCCAAAAAGAGTTCTGAACTGGCCTCCATTCAAATGTCAGCAAAGCCTCTAAATGAAAGAAGCATTAGGAAATGTTACTGAGCATTTGACATAATCCAGCTTCATTTTATTGCTACGAGTGTGTTGTTTTGTGGTTGTCATCCTCCAGTCCACCCTTCCCCCATCGCTCCCGAAATTCTGCATCATGGTTGCTTATGATGATTTCTCATTTTGAATGCCCTGAAGCATGTTTTATCACTCACAGGTTTGGAGAGATTATTTCTCTCTCTTAAAATGCCTATCTATTATTTTTAGGCATGACAACACAAATAAAGGTGATAAATAGTGTGAAAGTAATGGGAAAAAGAGGGCAGGTGGGTGGGATATAGAAATGAATTTGTTTCTAGTCTTAAAGGAGACCAATTTTAAATGTGATACAATAAAATGAGGTATTATCAAGAAGTTAAGTTTTCATTAGATACAGCTCTGAATATGTTGTTTTCCAGATGAAGCTTTTCGAGAAACAGCTCATTGGAGTGGAAACAGTAATTAGCCCAGAATTTTTGTAAAATCATACTTCTTTTACCGAGTGGTTAAATTGCTTTTACTACAGCACTGCTGCAGCACTAACTCTGCAAGAGCAAGTTTTGCTTTATGTCTGAATGAAAGCCCAAGTCTGATCTTCCCACCTGTTTCTGGAAATAAATGTTGGGAAGCAAATGCCAGCATAACGTAGGGAATTGAAATTCTGACTCCTGCTGATGCCGTTTGCTGAAAGAACCTGGGGAAAAAGAATAGGATGATTCCTTATTTACTGCTCAGTTTCTATACCAGCATTTATTAAAAAATCGTGGCTATCTCTTCTAGTGCATGTGGGAGCTTAAGCTTAAATTGGCTATTTCCTTTGTTTTAAGAAAAAAATACTAAAAAACCCCTCTATCCATTAATTTTGTAATTTTTGCTTGAAATAAATTTTTGCTTAAAATAAGAATTGACCAGGTTAACCTTTTTCTGAATTAAATGTCTGCATTTAATATATTTAGAGTAGCTCATAGTTCAGACATGCTTTCCTGGTCCTTTAATTCCCCTGTCATATTCTGCTGTGTGTGATTATGTGAACTGTGACTGGCTGCCTGTGTAAATTAGGCCGAGTATTCTGGACTAGATAGAGCTAGGAATTAAATGCTACTTTGTCAGCTGTCTCACTCTTGCTCTGCCTTAAATGTAATAGAGAATCAGAAAACTTGTTTTACTTTTAGTTTTTGCTTACATTAAATATTTAGCACTTTGTTCTAGTTGAGAAATCTCCGAGATTAGGTTTTTGGAGCAAAACTTGCAGAAATTGTCATCTTGATTGGTTGCTCTGGCTGTAAAGGAACCAGGGTAGGAAATCTGCCTCTGAGGCCTGATCCTGTGCCTTTCTGTAATGCATTGTTGCTCCTTGTGTGCACCATGATGGCATTTCTGGGCAATTTTGACTAAAAGTGGAATATGATCATGGGCAGGGTCCTGATTTGGGAAAGGAACAGAAGAGTGGCTTGTGCACAGAGCAGATCACTTGGGTTTAGGGTGTCTGGGAGTGAGTGAGTCTCTTGTCTGTCCAGACCAACCCTATGGGGGTCCCTTACTTAAACAACCCCCTTGGATTTGGCATCTTCTCTGAAAAGTACAGAAGACAAAGGAAGTGGAATTTACACTTGAGTTCTGCCAGAGAAATTTTACACCAAATGCTATAGGTCAAGTAAATTGCCACCTGTATTTAGGACAAGTGTTACACGGGCAAGGCATGACCGTGGGTATTTTCCCCTCTATATGTTCCAGCACACAGTAGAGGCATCAGCAGCCCTGGTTTCAGGTAGGCATTGTGAGGGCAAGCACTGCATAAGCTTTTCTGAACAGCTCTGTCAATTAATTGATGTTTTGACCCACAACCACCCCCATATCCCCAAGAAAAGCCTGGTAGTTGCTTCAAATGGTGCTCACTCAGGCCATGCTGCTTGATGTCTGCAATGTCATTTTCCTTTCAATCAAAACAAGGCTGTGCCCAGATCACCTGAAATTGGGACCACCATTAATCCTTTTTGTCACTAATGTGTAATAATCTATAAAAGGAGAGCTAAGAGATGACAAAAATCTTATTTAAATGAGAATTTTAGAGAAATTGTTGAAATAACTTCCAGTATCTAATTAACTTTTTACACTTTTAATACCTTTTTTTATCTTGAATGAGCATGAAATGTGAGTCCATCTAACTCCTCTCTACTGTGTTTTTTTCAAAATTTTCTTTTGTTATTTCATCTTCATCTCCTAAATGAAATGCAGTGCCCAAACTGTCCTTTAAATAGTGTTGTTTCTGATGTTAATAGCTGCACTAAGTGGATCTACATCAAATATAATTTGGCAGATGATATGGCAGTTTTGAAAACTATATTATAGCATTTCAGCTTAAAATTTTCTGGTGAAGGAGACATCTCATTTTCTCATCTTTATGCTACAGTCACATGGGAGAGTGTTGCAAGTGGCAGCTGGAGAGAGAAGGGCACTGGGCAGTGCAACCTGGGTGTGAGGCACTGTAACATTTACAACAAATTTATACAGTTATTATTGATTCACAGTGGTAAAGTACAACTGTTTTCTAAATTGCTTAGAACCATTTTGTTTAGGTTTTTTGATGGGAGGTTATTTCCTGCTAGAAGAACATTTCACCTAATGCCGAGTGTACTGTGTGAGACAACTGATTGGAGTCACTATCAGTGGTGTTCTTTGCCAGCTGGAGGGAGGAAGCTGATAAACAAGGCAGACAGCTTTGGAAACAAACCTCTAATACTACATTAGGCATGTTTTAAAACCAGCAGCGTGTTTCAGCCACTCTTAGCATATGTTTATTCATAGAAAATCAGCAGTAAAATACACTTTCCAGTGCATGCAAGAGCCAGAGTCTGCATGAGGTCGTTTCTCTTTCAGACATCAAATACAGAAGAGTGTCTTGGTAATTGTTTTACAGTGGGGTTCTAATCATACTCCAGGCATAAGCTGAGCCAGGCAACTTGCCTTTTAATAGAAAAGTATTTGCTTTTAAGCTTGTTCAACTTACCATGTTTTTTTCTGGTTTTATGGTCTGAGCGTGTTTTTACATCTCCGTACAGTCACAGCGATGTGTTTGTTCTCGATGTGGTTCAGAATATCATTATGTAAAATACCACTGTCTGGGGCAGCATTATGATGGATAAATCTCATTTTTGACCTGGTAGCTGTACGGTGTTAAAACAGCATATGCTGCAGCCATGTAGTACGAAATATTCCAAGTAGAAAATGGAAAAAAATGGCAATGCATTTAATGAAAAATATTTTTGACATAAGTCACCTTCAAAGGCAGATAATCTGGGAGTCAAATTGAATATTTTGGTTGATTTGAGATAATACCTTGCAATTGCATGTGCTCAAGGTATGGAAATATGTGTCAAAAAAGAATTAAAATACCCATTATTGTGTAAAATGTAGCTCTGCATTAAGCAACTGGATAGGATTGTACATGCAAGCAGTTGTAATTTAACTGAGAGCATATTATTTAAAAATAGTGGCCACCAGCAGAACTGTAGCCAGCTGACAGGAAAATAAAGAGTTCTGGCCTCCTTAAAACCCTTGTTATTAGGAAAACCATCTGAGAGTGTAATAGCACTGAGTGTTATTGCCTTCAGTCTCTTATCTTTGGTTGTTAGCTGTCTTAATAGAGTCTAATGTAATAGAAATTAATTGACCTCCATAACTTAATTGATACCATTTCATTCATTTCCCTCCCAGCATATTCTTCATTCTGAATTGATGCACGGTCATAATGTGTTTTTTATGTGAAGTTTCTCCTTTCTCATTGTTTTGCATTATATATGTATGGGCCACATTGCTTCTTGGACCTTGACAGGCAGCAGAAATGAGCTTTTTCTGTTTTAGCTTAGGTGTGGTGGCATCCTGAGTCTTGGCTGGAAAGATTGCCTGAATAAAATGGTATTGAAAAGTGCCATAAAGGACATTTTGTAACTGTTCAGTATTTTCTCTGTTTCCATGTACTAGCATAAATATAAGATGAAACTGGATTTCTGCCGAATTTGTGACCCATACAGAGTTGCATCCCTGAACTCAAAGGTTGCTGTTCTGAGCATAGTGGGCTGTATGTCCTGGTTCCTGCCAGGACAGGGTTAATTTTTGCAGAAGTCTGGAGGAGGCATGGCCAGCACCCAGAGGTTATTCTGTACCACCTCACAGTCATTTTCCAGGGACAGAGGGAAAGGCTCTTTTCCAGTATCTATTGCTGGGGGGTTTAGGTGTGAGTAGTTCATTTCTTGTGCCCTCTGCCATTAGTGTTGTTGCTGTTTCTGTTGATTTCCTTATCTCATTGCTCTTTCCAGTAAATTTTTCTTATCTCAACCTGTGATCTTATCTTTTGTGTTTCCAATTCCCCTCTCCATCCTCTCCAGGAGGAAAGAGAGGGGGAGCGAACAAGCAACTCAGTGGTTTGGAGAGTTCAGTGGGAGCACTAAATTGGCAAGTACCATTCCTAAACCACCACACTATACTTCAGCATTGTGTCTTACATTTTCCAGTGGCCTGAAAATATATATATATATATATATATATATATATATATATATACACACCAAGCATCATTCATTTAAAGCCTGAAGATGATACAGTTGTGTGTTAAGTTACTTGTTAAATAGTATTTCTGTTTCTGGTGTGTTTTCTGTAAACCAGAACTGAGAACAAACTGACCTGTCCTTCCTGGCAGCGTGGCAAAATGGCAGGCTGAGAAGGATGGATGCCAGGTTCTCTAAGTTTGTTTTAATACCATGTGCAACACAGCCTGAGATAGGAAACTGCTATGTCTGACTCTGAGGACTTTGCTTGCTAAAAATAAATACACTTACTAGTTTTCAGAGATTTCCTTTAAAGACTCAGGTTTTTTATATAGTTTTTATGATTTATACTGTAAGAGTATTTTGCTCAGCAAAGGGTAAGATTAAAGAAACTCTCTAAATATTTGCTCCCTAAAGCACAACATCTCTGAAACAGCCCCTTGTAACAGGAAGGCACTGCCCAAAAAAAGTCAAAGAACACATGCAATATTTACCAAGTCTGAAGTGATGTTGAAAATTATGTGAAGAATTGTCTCTCTTAATTTATGAGTAAAGTAGGTCCCTGAAATGTAAATTAATTACTTTTTTTTTTCCCTGATGAAGAGTGAGGAGTTATTTGGAATGAGGGATTTGATAGTGCTTTCCACATTTGAGTGCTAAATAAATTGAGAAAAGAAGTTCAAAAAGAACATGGAAATCAAGAGCCATCAAAATCTGTCTCTGACAAAACCTTATACTTTTTCACCTCTCTTCCCCACCCCCAGGTTGTTGGGTTTTGGTTTGGTTTGGGTTTTTCCCCTAGTGCTACTATTCTGGTGTTTGCTTTTCTTCAGTATATCTTTCCCTGAAAATGAAAAGTCCAAGATGCAAGACATGGCTAATGGCAATGGCATGGCAAGGTGAAACCAAGGGAGACTGTATAGTCAGGTCCTGTGGGCAGAAGGGAGAACAGGAACAGAGTGAATGAGCTGTAGCTGGGCCAGTGGTATAAGAGTGAGGGAAATGCTCTTGCAGAAGTAGCTCCAACAAGTGCCCAAAGCCCCAGTGACAGGCATTGGGTACTTGCTTCCAGGAGCAGCCACAGGAAGGAGTGTGGTGAGTTTGGGAGGATTTAATCTATGTATTTGTCAAGGAAAGGACAAAATAACCCTAAAAATCTGTCAGCAAAGAATCAGTATAAAGTTTATGTGCTTGTTGTTCCATGAATCATCTGTATAAATGCTCCTCATAATTAGTTTTAATTCATATTACATAATTTTAATGACACAGTATAACCAAAGAATGTCATTTATTAGGAAAGATTTGAGGTATTAAATAAATAGACTGCCTAAATAACTAGTATGGACACTATTAAGGAAAGGTATTATCTCAAAGAATATTCAAGATCTGTAGAACAATTTGGATGTTTCACCTGGGCTTCAGTGCAGCCTATTCCATCACTACCCACATCCTTCTCTGCAGTCTCCCCTTTGGATGAAGCAACCCTCTGCTGCTTCATGAAACCAAGCTCTTTCTGTCTTTATAATTTCTTAATTTCTCTTGCTCCTGTTGTGAAATACTTTGGGAAGTAGCTTAGCATCAGTTTGATTCTTGGTAATTTTTTCATTTTATTTCCCCCCCGCGCCCTCCCCCCCAGTTCAGTCTTTGGAAGTTTGTGTACAGATTTTCTGTGAAGAGTTGTCATCATTTAGAAATGCTGCTCCCCAGTCTAGTGCTCCCACTGAGACTCTCCAAACCATGTGCTCCCCTCTCTACTCCCAAGGAGAGGATGGAGAGAAGATTGGAGACACAAAAGGTAAAGATCACAGGTTGAGATAATAACAGTGGTATAGAATGATCTCCTTGTCTCAGAAGAATTAGGGCCTCATTTGCCTTGAGCATTTCTTGAGCATGGACATTTCTTTGTCACTACCATAGGAAAAGTATGATTGAGGTTATGTCCTTAAAAAAGTCAGTGGATATGCTGGTGTGGTCATGGCTGTTCAGCTTGTTTGGCTGGTTGGCTTTGGAGCCAAACCCTTTCAGAAATGAAGAGAATTGTGTCTGTCTTCATCAATTACATTCAAATCAAATTTTTTTTGCAAGTGCAAGATGCAAGGTGTTATTTTAAGTAATAGCTGAGTTTCTGGAAGTCATAGTGGGGGTGACCATGATCTGGTGAGACACAACTGGGTAAGCTTCAGTCTCATCTGTACTATGCAAAACTTTTCTGTGTCCCATGGCATGTGCAAAACTTTTTTCCTATAGTAGCAAAATCACCACAATTTTTAGAAAGACACCATTCTTTTTCACTGGAAAACATCTGTCCCAATGCACTGGAAAGTGAAAGGGAGGTGGAGAAAAGAAGGAAGTCGAGGCAGGTAATTCTGCCCTTCTCTGCAGTCCTGGAGAGGCCTCACCTGTAGTTCTGGGTCCAGTCCTGGTCTCTTCTGTACAAGAGAGACATGGAGCTCCTGGAGTGAATCCAGTGGAGGGCTGTGGAGATGATGAGGGGGCTGGAGCACCTCAGTTATGAGAAAAGGCTGCGGGAGCTGACCTGTTTAGCCTGGAGCAGACTGTGAGGGGTTCCTGTCGATGTCTATCAGTATCTGAAGGAGGGTATCAAGAGGATGGAGCCGAGCAAGAGGATGAGAGGCAACAGGCAGACACTGGAACAAAGGAAGCCCTACTTGAACATGAGGAAGTAAAGCTTTACTGTGACAGTGACTGAGCTCTAGAAAGATTGCCTAGAGACCTGGAGTCTCCCTCACTTGAGATATTCAAAAGCCGTCTGGGTTCAGTTCTGAGTAACATGCTCTAGGGGACCCTGCTTGAGCAGAGAGGTTGGACTAGATGACCACACTATGGTTCCTTCCAACCTTACCCATTCTGTGAATCTGTGTGGTTCTTTGGAAGTGTGTTTTAGTTTGGTTTTGGTTGGCTGTTCATTACCTGCCAGGCAAAGCTGAGTTGGAGTAATGGGCTGTGTATGGCGATAAACTATCCACGTGAAAAGGCCAGTTGTGTGGGTCAGATTGAATGCTTGTGCTGAAGAACAAGCTTCAAATTGCTGACTCATGCTGAAGATACTCCACACTATCACTGCAGGGAAGAGCTCTCACATTTTCTTCAAGTTTGGTATGAATATGGATTAACAAGTAATCTTTAACTGAGTTTGATTTGAAACTGGGTACGGTGGCACAAGAAATTGTAATTATTCTCCACTCCCTGTATCACCCTTCTTGTACCATTGCTAGCTGGGAGGTTTTAGAGAGGTTATTAAGGCAGTTCTCCACGTGTCCTCTGGTGCATGATGGCAGAAACAATTCTGGAGCCCGTTGACCCAGAATGGTGAGAAACAGGAACGTCTTCAGCGTGATGGTGCCGGCAATTGGGCTGGACCTTAGAATTTAAAAGGAAGAAAATGACCACCATCTCTTAGCATCTGAATTTCCCCAAAAGCTTTAAATCATGGCAGAGTTTGATCCACCCCGTATAGTGTGTCCTGGTGAAACCCCTTGCAGAACACTGGCTTTGCATGGTGCTGGCAGTGTGCTACGGCCACTTGATGGCAGCCTTTGATTTGGTACATGCCTCATTAGCCGTAGCACAGTGCAGTGTGGCTGTAGTATTTGTAATGGAATAACACGTAAGAACTAAAGACTGCAAGGTATCTGGTTAATGTAGAGATGAAATGAATGAAACAGCAAGGCTAAGCTTTCCTGACCCTTCATGAGAGAATAGATGAAAAAAGGAAGAATGAGGTATTGTGCCGAAGGGAGATGATGAAATTCAAGATCCACACACATAATCTCTGGCTCAGCCTCTGAAATGTTAATCCCTGGCTGGAATTATTTGAGCTGTAGATTGCAATTTATCATCAAAATGGCACTGTGTCAAACAATACTTCTTGTATGTGTGATGTTTAGAACTATCCAATTTTAATATAAAATGGTTCACAGAGCGCTGTCTAATGTTTAAGTAGCAACTCATTAAGCTCAGGATGTTTTTGCTTATTTCTGTAGACTTGTGGTGATCATATAGATTTCTATTCCATAGATTGCTCTTTGGGGCTTTTACTGGCCATATAGTGTATTTGAGGAAGTGACTTGTTTTGAGCAGAGCAGTGACAGCTGATGGGACTACTTGATAGTAATTCTAACACAAAGTGGCCAGGATGTTTATTTTGAGGTGCTCAGTTAATTTTTACAATGAAGAAATCTACCAGAAGTTTGTTGATGGCTTAAAAATCCCCAGGATTTGAGATTAATGTTTTGCCACGTTGTGCAAACAATTATTTTGAGGTTACAAAAAATATTTTCTCATTATGTTTTACAAGCTAGAATGCCCTTCAGGTTTTTCTTTCCTTGCTTTTAAAGTATGCCAGTAGAGGGAGTAGAAAAATTACCATCCAGAAAGGATAAAATATTCAGCACTAAAATTCAGCCCTTTCTCCTTTAGAAATCTTAGTTTTTCTTACTGTAGTCTGTTACTGAAAGTAAAAGAAGATAAGCATGGTCCAGATAATTTCTGAAATGTAAGGCTGTGTGAAACAGCATAATTATTAGAGAAGAATGTTTAAATCCAAATATATATTTAGAAATATGAACTGCAGGTTTTTTTCCCCTGCTTTGTTTGAAAATTACAAAGTGATTCTATTGGTGCAGCAAACCCCAACATGTTTTAGTGCATGCTAATTAATTCATTTCTCTGCATTTATTTTGAAAAGTGTCCTCTATATAAATGTGCAATTAAATTGTGTTAGACTTTCGCAAAAAGCTTAAAAACTGGGAGGGGCAGGGGGGAGGGCTGTTGCACGTCTTGCATTTTTTGCTTGGAAGAGGTGAGAGACTGAAGGAGGAGAAGGGAGGAAGCGGAGTGTGAACCGTGCCAGCCTGTCAAATTTATAATTCCTCTGTAGAAGTTGTTTCAGAAAGTGCTGAGATTTGAAGCAGAAACTATTTGGGATCTTCCCGTGTTTAAAAAGTCTCTTTCAACGTGGTGGTCATTAAAATTTCCTCTAAAAAACATGCCAGTATCAACAAGAGATTTTCCAAGTGTCTGGTGTGTTTGGTTAGCAGGTATATACCCAGCGTTTGGGATCACAGGCCTGACTGAGCAGTCGTGATGGCTGTGAACTGAACTATGAAGGAGACATTTGTCTTGGAGTGGGACCTTTTGTGTTAATCCTTCCAACCTTTATATCCTAGCATTTCGTGATGATATTTAGTCAACAAATAACTTGTATTCTGCACTTGTGATCCCTCTCCACCAGCAATGGGTGACTGTGTGGAATAAGTATCAGTCTTAGATAAGAATTACTATTTTATTTTTTATTTTTCCTGCACTGTGGCCATTTTTCCTCAGAGGCTGGTGTTTAAGTGGCAGATATAGTTTCTAGATTGGTATTTATAAGTGGATGCTCAGGAGATGAATGTGATTACATTGAGTGTAGCTGTTTGTTTGTGCATGCAGTTGTTTTCTGTGCACCCAAGATAAACATGTTATCAGAGTATTTCTGAGCACAGATATTCATGTCTTAAAATCACACATACCAGTGAAGCTTCGCCACTGCCTGCACAGCCCAAACACCCTGGGCACAGAGTATGTAAGCACAGTCACCAGAGTTGTTCTGCTTTAGAAAAGGTATTTTTCTGTGACTGCCTTCTGCACGTCTCTGTGGTGTGAGTTGCTGCATCAGGTTGCTGTTTTCTGGTTTTTGCTGCTGCACCAGCCCTGGTATTTTAGCTGTTCAGGCTTGTACTCACTACCTTGCTGATGTTCTGCCTCTGTGTTAGTTCTGTGAGTTACAAGGAGACCAGGCATGCTTTCAGAAATGGGTATGGGACAACATTGCACAAGGGTGTATTTTGTGCTGTACCATAGATTTTTATTAGGTGGTTAAAGTTTTTGCAACTTAAAATCAGTCATCCTTTAGTTGAGTCTATGGTCTTGGGGTTTTTTGGCTTAAAAGTATGTTCTAAATGGTACATCTACTAGAATCAAGAAAGTTATGCTTAATTTTTTCACATGGCTATGAAAGATAAAACCCGTGTTTGATAAATGAGGAGTTCAAATTTGGCTTGGTAATGGCCTTTTTACCTGGTATTTTGACCCCTACATTCTGTAGGAATTTGAGGATCCGATTTGATTAACTTAGGAACACTGAGCTATTTAAATGTTTGTTTAAACGAGATATACATACAAGATGCCTAATTAAGATTCGCGTGTTCCATTTTTCAGCATGGTGCTGATTAAATGTAAAATCTGTCTTTAAACCAGAAATTGTACAGAAGCAAGTCACAGCAAATCTTGATAGTGTTGTTTTGTGTTCTGGCTGGAAATGCTATGAAGTTGTCTGTTACAGAACAGCCTTTAGATTTGTCTGGGATGTGTACATGGATTTCACTGTTAGGCTTTAAAAAATTATTTTCTTCTAAGTCAAGATTTCAAATTGCTGTACATAAAAGGAACAAAAGAGTTCTTTAACTTCTTGTCTCTAAATTTTTTATGAATAATTCTTCTGTATTTTAGAGCTGCAGATATCGGGGGGGGAATCCACATTTATGTACAGTGCCTGTGGATTTTTTTACTGAAGCAAAGCTAATGGCTGTCAGTAGAAGTTCCTTCTGAGCTTACTGTGATATCTGGCTTCTATATTTCTTTATAAGGAGTGTACTAAAAATAAATAGTGGCAATCAGTCTCTTCTAGGAATTTAACTTCAGGTTTATCTTTTGAAGGAATCCAAGTTTAAGTGCCTGAGCAAATTTTGACCGGATAGCATCAAACAGATTTCTGTTGTACATGTTGTGAGCTTCTGCATTCCTGAGCTAATTGGATGTAAAGTGTCACGTAGAATTGTAGTATCTGTTGGTGAACCTGAGCAGACAATAATAATTACTAGGTTGAAGTGTGTTTTCTGTGCAGTTGAAGCCCAACAGTATATCCTGGTTTTTATTTAGGATAGGTCTGGTTTAATGCTAGTTTACAATTATTACTCACAGGGCATTATCATTTCAGATCTGTGCATCTACTTTTAAGGTACGCCAATTGCTGTAATTAATTAAAGTGCTGCAGATGCTGCTGGTTAAGCCAATTTAAAGAACAGAGCGTGAATTTCCAGTTATGTGAGCTAGATAATGATAATGCCTTAACGTGGCAGTCACTCCTGTGAGCCAATTACTGCTCAGATAGCTGAAGCAGGGCTGTGGTTCACTTTCTGCCTCCGTCCATTCCGAGAATACACGTCTCCTTTTTATGCCTTTTGCTGCTGAGTAATCTCAGTTTTCCTCCTTGGTTGTGGGGTGGTCCGACTGACAGCTTTTACTCTTAATAAGCTTAGAGGTAATAATCCCAGTCCTGTAGGTCACATGTACAATATGCCTTTTAGTTTCATTTTTTCCTGCTCTAGTTTTGCCAAAGCATCAGGCTCCCTGTAATATTATATGAGTGCTATTGCTAACGGCCTGGGACTGGAGCACTACTTTCTAATAATTGATTAATGCAGATGTCTCGTAAGTGCTTTTATGTAGCAATAATTACAAGATTAAGCCTACTTTGAGTTTTGAGTTTTTTGGTTTTGGTTTTGTTTTCTTTTTTTTAATTTGCTTTTATTATGGAATATTTTTAAGTATGAATGGATCAAATATTAAGTTAATTAACACTGAGATTTTTTTCAAATCCGTAAGTTAGGTTAACTTCACAGACAAGAAGTAGAGAGGAAAATATATCCATTCAAGGTACTCTGTATTTATTAATTTATTCTTGTATTTGTTTTAGATGACAACATGATACATTAATAAATAAACCATTATCAACATCTTTGCCTTTTGTACACATGTGAACTTGTTTCTAGGGGAGCTTTAGAAATGCTGAAAGTACTTGTGCCTGTAATACTCCAGGAATGTTCCTGATGTAACTGGAATGTGGAGAATAACATCTTTTAAAAGAATGTGTAAAAACTGATTATTTGAAACTGATATTTCCTTTATATCACTTATTTTTATGAGTTATAAATTATGCAAGTCTAATAATAATATATTTAGATATTTTTAAAAAGTGGGCAGTGGTATAATATGGGACATACTTGCTGTTTGACTTGCCAATGCCCAATTTCAGGTTTCAGGCTTAGACTAGGGAGAGTCTGTGCCGTGAAACGTCTGTGTTTTCCAAGCCAGCCCTACGGTTGTGTCAGGTACGTTTGAGCAGAGCTGCTAATGTATTAATACCCTCAGGAGTGGCAGCCCCTTAGGACCGTGGAGTGGCTGAACCTGAAGAAAATGAGTGCAGCTGAGTTCATATGCAAAGTGGGGAGAGAGTGGAATTTTCCCAGAATCAGAGCAGAAAGAACAGGTTTTCTTCCTGGATTTGTAAACGTAAAGCCTTAAAGATCTGGGAGGCCTCAGACAGCCTGGGGTAGATGCGCAGAGAATGGCCCCTGGAGAGGAACAGGGGAACATTGTTTTGTAGTAGCTGAGGCTTGGGCCCAGACAGAGAAGGAGGAGGAAATTGGCTGCAAAGGAGAGCCCATAATTTCTGGGAGGGAGTGGAAGAGAACAGAGTGCACTACTTAGATGTCTCTGGCCTCATTCCAGAGAGTGGAAATAAAGACAAGAAAGTGCATGTGAGCATTTATTGCTTTGTCCTTTTGTATGTTCTTATGTGACCTGAAGCAAAGAAAAAAAAAATCTTTCTGGAGATCCTTAAAAAAAATAAATCTTTGTTTCACTCCAACCATCCCCTGTCTGCAAGGCTGGGGAGCTGAATTCACACAGGCTGGAACAGGAAGAGTAAATCTCCATGAAATAGTCCATGAAAATGCAACCACATGTGATGACTGAACTGCTCTCAGTGCACTGCTGTCAAAGCAGGTGGTTTCTTTCTCTGTCCTCTCTGCTCCCCACTTTATGTGCAGCAGCCCCTTCCATGCTGGTGCTCCCCTGGCCTTTGGAGAGCTCAGTTGTCTGACCCAACTGAAACACTGTGGGTTCTTTTTTCTGGGTGAGTTTTCTTCTGGTTTAGTGAGAGGAACCAGGATGTGAAAGAAGAGCCAGTAAAGTGCCAGGGCTGCTGCAAGGCAGGAGCATATGGCTGGAAAAGTGGGATGCAGGTAGGAGATGAGTTAGGAGACAGACTCTGTGTCTGATGGGCTGCAGTCAGGTAGGAGTTGTTATGTTGTGCCTCTGCTCTGGATGAGGGTGGTGAGGAGAGGGGGTGTGTCTGGGACCCCTCATCCTTTTCATGCCCTACAGGAGCTCACACCTTGTGCTGCAGCACAGCTGCTCTAGATGAGCCTGGTTGCCTTTGCTGGCCCTTTTTGATCAAAACAAGATTTCCAACTCTCCTCTCTGCTGTCCTCTCATCCAACACTGTGGAATTTCAGGGAAACCCCAAGAAATCACCTTCTTGTATGTGGAGAACTAGCCATCCTTTCTAAACCCAACTTGCATCAAGTTTCCCTTGCTTTGGCCTGTTTCTATCCTATTATGGTAGGACTCTCTCTCCTTGGCAGTGAAATGAAAATTTTAAGTTCACGCTTTCATCACGCTTAAGTTCACGCTTTCTTATCTTTGTTTAAGAAAGATACTGAATAGACTTATTTTTATGACATAGGGACATTGGGAAATGTTTTATAAAACCACGGATTATTATTGGAAGTTTAGAAAGAACAAAAGTGTGGCCAGACCTCCTTCTAACCTGAGTAAGAGCTGCACTTACTCTGTATAGTTACACTAAAAATAAATCCCCTCTTGCAAAAGTTTGCATAATGCTCTGCACACGTGCATGTGTCTATGTGCATGGGTTTGTTTTCATGTACTGTAAACCCCAAGATAGAATCTCCTGGTTTATAAGGGCTAATAATTTGTTCCCAAATTTAACAAGGTGCTTAATCATATGGCTTTCTTTAACTTGATTTAATTACAAGTAGATCATGTGCTTGAAGTTAGGCTTGCACCTAAATACCTTCCTTAACCAAAGTGCATCTTTGATGTCTCTGTATCACTGTGTTTAATGGACGGGGGGATCTATGGGCCTTAGAGATAAGCATTTATGCACGTGTTATCCTGTGATAGCTGGAGGCAGTAACAGCAGGTCAGGGCTAAGTTCTCAGTGACAACTGGCTACAGGTTTCCATAAGACTTCTCAAATACCTCTTTATTTTCGTTGTATTTTTTATGTAACAGAACACAAATTCTATAGTAATGATTTGTTGTCTCTCCTACTTAGTTTTGCAGTCTTTTTTTGGTAAAAGTTTTGTAATGCAAGTAATGCTTAAAGAAATCAAATTGTGGAGCAGAATTTGAAAATTCCTTTTTAATATATTCAATATGCAATAATTATTGTTGTTTGTTAAGACTGGACCGGATCGCTTTGGGACATAAAGCTCTCACTGCCCAGTACTTGCTGAGAAGGAAAAAAAGAGCTGTATCAAGTTTTTTGCAATTAAAAATCTGGAAAAACTTGTTTAAGAAACTATTAGCCCAAGAACATGCATCTTTTGTCAGTATAATATGCAGCCCTGAATACAACTCTTTTTATCAACAGTGCAGTGTTTCATATTTAATCAACGTAAAATTGAGTGCTTCCCTCACATGAATGTAACACAGATCAAGTCTCAGCCAAAGCAAATAAAAGAATGAATGCTTTGTTAATCATCCATAACTAATTTGTGCATACACAGAAAAAATGAAATCTGTTTTTGACAAGACCTTTTTTCATAGAAGCAGCAAGGGAGAATTGAACATGTAATGTGCATTAGTAATAGAGAATAGCAATGGGAAGATCTGAGATGTTTGCCTGGAACTATTTCTATTTCTTGATAGTTACAGCATTTAACAGAAACCTCAGATAAAAGAAGGGCAGATTTTTAAGTTGTTTGTTAAAATATAATATAACCTGTGCTGAAGCAGACATAGATTGATTCTTGTATGCCTTGGCATATATTCATAAGTATTGCAGGGAACTGCCACATATCTCTCTGACAAACTCAGCTAATAGATAATACACAGTGAAGAAAATGTTAAATGCATTGCTTCTTTGCACAGGCAATATGATTGTGTTGCTCTAGTGACAGTGTGGTTATGGTTGATGGGGCAGCTTCATTACAAGCCCCTGTTTTCAGGCTATTGCAGCTTTAACAAAAAAAAAAAAAAATCATCCATTTGACTGAAATTTTTTATGCTTGTCAGCCTTGAGGTGAATTTTACTTTAAGTACAAAGTTAGAAGAAATCCATTTAGCTATTTGCCTGATTTAAACAAATTTGGAGGGATGGATGGGCTTTTAAAAATTTGAGGTTTTATGTTTATTGCAGAAACACATTTTTGGAACGCTTTATGTTTATACTTGCTGTTAAAATGTATATCATGTTGTTTATATATATATATATATCTACATAAAAATAAATAACTGCACCTGCACCATACACCATTCTCGCTGTTGTGTGTGCACAGGATGTGACAGCTGAGATGTCTGACATGTGTGAGCATGCCCCTGTTCTAGCTGCACACAGATCTGAATTTTCAGCTGCCTCCCTTTACCCTGGTTCTGTACCCACCCTTTGCCCCCTGCTCCTTCCCACATACGTCAGACTCAAACCACCTGTCAGTGGTATGACATTGGTGACATCCACACATCCCATATTTTTCCTCCTTCCTTTGCTCTGTAGAGGAGTGTGCTGCACACAGGAATCCTCACCTGCCAACCACACTGCTCTGAGATAACAGCTAGGAGGAGACTTGCATATTAAAGTTGTCTCAAAACTGGGGTTTTGCCCCTGATAGTGAGCTGCAGGTTTGGACAGAAGAAATAGTAATGAAGTTGCATGGGCAAGAGAACTGCCTGTTGGTGTGAAGACACTTTCTTGGAAAGCCAACTCTCCCAGAGTGAATGTTGTGATCGGTGTCACAGCCACAAGGCTGAGAGTAGTGGTGGCCTTTCAGTGCGTCCCCTTGGTGGCAGCGGGAAATACAGGGAGAGGGAACAGCACCAGCAGGTCCAGTAATTTCTCTGTAGTTTGAGGGACTTCTCCAACTGCATTGTATCCTCTTGTTGTTACGTATTTTGGTGGTTTTGGCTCATGCCTAAAGTGAAGCTGCAAGCAAGAGAATAAAAAAAGCACGGTCATGAATTTAATAATGCTCCAGTAATATTACGGAGATGTTCACTTTGAATAACATCATGCTGTCTTTTTTGAAGTGGCCTTTTAGCTTAAACATAAGATATTTCCAATGTGATCAATAATTTGACCTGGAGACTCTGGTTCTGCCAAGGAGAATGTTTGGAGTGTGAGCATCACTGTTTAGCATGTGACCATCAGGCATTATACACCATTCAGCCATTTGTTCGGGGCTTTTGCAGTTAAGGTCCAACTTTCAGTACAGAAACAATACAAGGTAAGAGTCATAATATGTTCCCTTGACACTGTTACAAGGTTTTCTCTGTCGTAGCCTTGCAAACTTTGTCGTTTAAGGTTGTGCCTTCACTCTAGGAAGTTATACTCAGATAATAACAACTGGTTGATGACACACTGGTATTTTACAAATCCCATTTTAACGGGTTTTGTCTATGCTAAATAATTAATCTTTCTGTGGAAAGAAGAATGAAAGTATGTAAGGTTGTTGGATCAGTTAATCTTTTCACTTTGTTTCTTCTTCAGTGAGTTTTACCTCAAACTTGCTTCCTTGTTGGAGATTACAAAGAAGCTGAATAATGTGTTTACATTTGCAAGTTTGTTTAAATAATCAAGAGTTAATTCTGGGGTCTGTATCATGTGTGTCTTCCTGCATGGTGTTTGTTTCCTCAGGACAAGGCTTGTAAGTAGGCATGGCCTGATCTACAGAACTATGGATCTTTCAACAGCTATTCTCAGTATTATATTGAACTCAGATTAAATATTCACTGCTGAGCTTGAGGTATTATTTCAAATCCACCTTTTTAACGTCGAAGAGTCTGGATATTTGTCTTGAAGAGACACCAAGACAAAGTAAGAAAATTTAGAGCCTAGAATGGAAAGAGAAAAGAAGCTTGAAACAGCAGAAGGGCTTTTCACATCTGAAACCAACAATAAATAAGTAACTAGTTTACCCTCTTTAACAAAAAACCCCACATTTGATTTTTCTCTAAAGACTGTCTTCTGTTAGGGGACACTAACTGGACATCTTTGTGTAGCTATTTGAAGGTCCAGTAGCACCATTCATGGGATACCTCTGCATACAGCCGGTGAGCAGTAGAGTGGATCATAAAAATGGAGGCTTTCTGTCAGGCAAAGTAGCCCTGAAGTGCCAGACACTGGTAGGTGAGCTTTAATATAGAATTATGACAAGTATTGCCTAGTATTTTAAAACAAAAACCAGAGTGAGTCCCTTTAGGCAATACATGAAAAAATGTGGAGTTATGAGCTGCTGAGCAGTAAATAAAGTCATGGTTTTCTAGTCAGCTCCCCTGTCCTCCCCCTGGAAAGAGGAGGTCACATATATAAAGTGTTTCTTACTCCAGTTTCAGTTGAAAGTTTAGGAACTACCTTTATCATCTGCTATTTCTTCTTCTCCAACATTAGGTTAATTATCTGCATTTCTAGTTTGTTTTGAAGCTAACTACAGAAATACCATACAGTTATACAACAAACCCTTCAAAATCAGGGAGAAAAATGAGCCCAGCCCAGGGGGAATGCTGTGTGGAAGTACCCCAGCTGAAGCAGAGCATGGGAGCTGCTCTCGGAGGCAGGCAGCACGCTGTGAGGGATCCAGCTCAGCACACACAGCTCACAGGAAATGAAGGACTGTTATTTTCTGCCAAACTGCCAGCCCTGCATGCAGTGCTTTTCCCAACAGCCAGCCTCACCTGCCATGTGTCAGCAGTAGCTCAAGCCCAGACTTCTTTAAATCTGCTCCTTTGAGAGGAAAGGTTTGAGGATTTAAACAGCCAGTTGGTAATAACAAGTTTCTCTGCCAGCTTCAGCTGAGCTTCCATGAGCTTGTGGCCCAGATCCCTGGCAAAATAAAAATTCTGTACGGGAGTTACAGTAGGAGTTACTCTTATATAGCCTTTGCTACCTAAAAATTATTTAATCTCAAAAGCTTTTGCTTACTAATGGTTACTATGTAGTAGCACACACAGACTTGCACACAGTGGTACCCTGTACCTTAGCAGGCCTGGGGAGATGGTCACACAACTGACTGCTGAAGCGTTTGGGGACAGGAAAGGAACAGACAGTCCCTATCAGGTAGTGATCCCAACAGGAGAGTGTGAATGGCTGTGAAAGGGAAGCAGAACTATTAGGGTGTTCATGAGCTCAGCACGTTGGGATCTAGACTTTGCAGGAAAAGATGTGCTTTTTTTTTTTTTTTGCTGCTAAGGGAAGCAGGATAGTCAGGCATTCCATGGTTCCTGAGTGCTACAGCACAAGCTGTAGCTCTGCAAACACAAGCAAAAATTCACGCACTTCACAAAGCTGCAATAGTGTTTGCATAAAACATAAGGACCGACTGAGTTTAGCAGGTGATCAAAGGCATCTAACGGTAAATTTAAACCTGTCATTATAGAAGAAGAGAAACTTGCACAGCATCTCTAGAGAAAACGATCTGAAAGAGCAAAAAAGCTACAAATACTAAAACAAATGTTTCTCAAATCAGTTATCAATTTCCTCTATCCTTCTGTGGGAGAATGTTCAGGAGTTGTTCCTACATTACTAAACAGTCTAAAGGAGAAAGCAATTAAGGTTATATAAATGGACACATAAAGCAGTTACCACGTCCTCTGCAAGGTTCAGTATTTCAGGGTTCAGTAGTTATCTGCTATTTATTAAAATTATCCAGCTCACCTGTAAATTTTTCTCTGTTGTCCTTCATAAGCAGCAAGCCTACTTTAGAAGGGGATACCTGTCTCATATACATGGTCTATTAATAAATTGCTCAACTAAAATTTTAACCATGCTCATAGTTTGCCATCTGTCTAAGTAGTTGTCTAAGAAGCTTTTTGCTAGAGAAACAGGACCTCCAAATTTTCTTGGTGTTATTTTGCATAGTGTAGATGAATTACCTCAGTGTATGAGGTATCATTTCACTTTCTAAACTTCCTATCTGATGTTAATCCTTGGAGATTTCCAGAGTCCGTGAATGCAAAGGATTAGCCTGTGAAGATGAATGGTTTGTTGTTACCCACAGTAGGTTGGTTGAGCACACCCACAGGTATGATTTTGGTCAGAAAGAACCTTTCACTACATACCTCAATCTCTTGGGGTGCTAGTGAAATCTCATGGGGCTATAAGAAGACAGTAGCTTTAGTGGCATGTTGTGTTTTCTCTTTGCTTACCGAAATGATCATCTCTGCCTGTGTTAAGTAAGGAACAATGTATGGTGCTTCCAGTATTATGATCAATATGGATGTGCTATTCTGACAAGGATGTGGTTCTGACAAGGATGGAGGGTGTATTTATATTTATATATATTTCTATAAATAAGTGTAGCTGTTTCAACTTTTAAAAGTGTTTTGTTTCTTTTCCAACCCTCATGTCTAGGGCTCCAACCTTTCTGGTATGTGCAGAATTTTTTAAACATTAAATTCTCCATTCAAATGCATCATAGTCCCTAATAATGTTCTGGATACCTTGAACCATTATTTGCTTTTAGACAAGTTTTCAGCCGAGATCGTGCTGCCTTCATTCGGCCTCCAAATCTCCCATCTGCCTGTCTAAATTATTTTAACTGACATAGTTTCTAATTTACTCTCTCCAGTTGAGAGAGCTCCCTGTAGCTTGTCTATTTTAGCATTTAATTGCTGTATACTCTCCCAAATTAAATTCTGTAGTGATCCATTTTGCTCTGCCAGTGAAGCAGTGATCTTTTCATCTAAGCAAGATGGCACGTGCAGCTCAACCCCGGGCTGGATCCCACGCCGGGAGAGGGAGAACCTTCCAGGCCCCCCTCCAGCAGCATGTGGGGGCTGTAGGGGTGGTGGGGCTTGTGTCAGAGGACAGCTTTCCTCCAAAATGGTCTCCACTTAATTCTGAAGCAAAAGGAGAGTGAAATCCATTGTTCCTCTCAATTGGTTTTTACAGCTAGAAAAACTGCTTTGTCAATTATTTTCTGCCCCAAGTTTGCAGCAGAGTGCTCCTCCTTAAAATCTGCATGTCTTTGTGGGCTTTTTATAATTTGCTTTTATAAAAAGTGAAAAGGCAGCCCCTAAAAATATTACACTGTACATTTTCCTTTTCTGCAAGAAAGACAGTCAAACCCCATTGTTCTTTTTGATAAAATAACAATATCCAATTATGAAACTCCTTGTCTTCCCTAGTTACGTCTTTTCGGATAATGTTTGTACAGTGCTTACAAATTACTTAATATATTTCTATTAAAGAGGGACCACTTAGTATCTAAATAATTAAGAACTGCAGTACTTATTGATCTAGTTTCTGCTGGATGGAAATATTTTCCTGTTTTTACTTGGTATATGTGTATGGAAGGGAGGGCACTGGAGCCTTGGGGGTTACAGGCTGCAGCTCAGCAGGGTTGCAGGTCTGTAGAGGCAAGTTGAGTTCAGGTGTGCAGAGGTAAAATGCATCCTGCTGATTTCTGTGGAGGGACTCTCCCCCAGCCCAAATAACCCAGAGAAATATACCCCATGAACAAAACCAAGCCATTGTTTTGATTCTGTGTAACTCTAGAAGCTCGAAGGCAGTTTAACAGAAAATACAAAGCTGTTTCTTACTTGTTTGCACCTCTTATATTAACCTCGCAGAAGACTTGCCAGTCAGTTGGTAAGTACAGGACACAAGATCATTAAAAATACGTTTTAAGGAAAGAAGGCTGCATGAAATTTGCATTACAGCATTATTCATCTCTCCTTTAAATTAAGAGTCTGGATTCAGACCTTTCATTTCACTTGCTTCATTCGAAACAGAGTTGGGCAGTGTTTGATAGTGTGATGTGTTTGTCATCTGTGATCATCGTCTTCTGAGTAAAAGCAGGCTGTTTGATTTATAGCTGTGGTACAGGCTCTCTGGTCCTAGTTCCTTAGTCAGAGTATTTTAGTCCTATTTGCTGTAAAAGGACTACTTTAGTAGGGAGAGATGGGGATGATTCCTAGAAAAGGCTCGTCATACATGGCATTACCTCACATTGTTCTCATTTTAGAAGGAGATCAGGGTATATGGTTCCTTTATGCTGGGCAGATATGTATGGAACAGTGATACTTACTGTATAGCCATTTTTAGGATGTTTGACACTGCTCAGAGTCAGGAGTGCTGTGGCAGAGAATAATGTGTGGTTGCCTTATTGAAAAAATTGTGTGATAAGTGGGTCTGGTCCTGTAGCTGTGACAGTAAATGCAGCTTCATTGGCTTCATTTGAACTGACTGCAGTTTGACCAATGTTAATTTTTCCTTCTCTAGACCCCAAATTTGTAACATGATGCTCATTTGAGGGTTTGTGGAAGTAACTTAAAATGCTGGAGAGGGGTAGTGTTGGGGATTGTTCCATGAAAAACCATCCATAGCTATTTGAAACCCTGTTTACAGTCTGTGTATGTCTGTAGGTCTCCAGGCTTTAGCAGAGCTGAGTGCCAGGTGCTCCTCTGCAGTGGGAGCTCATCTGAGCCTGGCCCTGAACTACTCTCAGCTGTGTAGCTTCTGATTGACTTAATTTTGTCTCCCTAATGGTGCCAGTGAATTGCACTTCTGTTGGTATCTGAGATGACAATGTTTTTAAAGTCTGTACAGACACAAACAGCATGCTTAGAAATTGGAAGCTACCTGGATTCATTAGTACAAAAATATTCTTCTGTACAAAAAAAGGAATACAACTATTATTGACTTACTTAGTATTGCTTGCTCTACATATTTCTTTGTCTGAATTCAGAAATCAAAGTACTCCAGGGTATTGGGAAGTCCTTCTGGTTTTTATATTAATTTTTGTTTTGCCAGCTTTGAGCTCTTATTATTATTCCAGATATTAATAATTTGCTAGGTTTCCTAAAGTATCAGGATGCACAAGTATCAACCACCTAGTGGGTATAGTGCAGACCCAGCCACATGCCTCACCCTGCTGTTTTGCCAGCTGGGAACAGCTGATACAGCTTGGTGTAGTTCCCAGACAGGGTCATTTCACCCAAAATATGGTGTATATTTGAGAGATTTCAGGGATTACGGGAGTAGGAGGAGGAGTCTGTCAAGAGAGTGAAGCTGCTTGTGAGAGAAAAGCCTAGGATACAAAAGCAGAAATTTCCCAACATAGGAGAGTATTATGGAGAAGTATTGCTACGTGTTTATGTGTGGGTTTTATTCTCCTTAAGTAAATTACAATGACAACTTTTGTGAATAGTGTACTTTGTAAATAATATGCAGGTATCTCAGAGTCTTTCTGTCCCCAGCACAGCCATTATTCTATTATGCAAGGAGATAGGCTGCCATAGTTTCTGCTAAGTAGTTATTTTTTTAATCATTTATTGATGATTTCTAAAAGAATGGCACTTTTTGTTTTTCTTCTGGTATGCTGCTTCTCTTGCCAGAGCTATACAGTAACAAACAAGAAACGACAAAAAAAGATCATTAACCAGTATTCCACATATTCTCATGAACCCAACACTGCTCATTCTCAGTCTCAGTAGGATGTTTGAGTGGAAGATAACATGGAGGTGTTTGTGTTTTACTGGCATTGTGTATTATCTTCTGTCTTTCTGTGACTTTCAGATATCACAGTTGATTTTATTTGCATAAAACATCGCCTTTCTTAGAAAGTAAAGAGTTTCCAAATTGCTGTTTTCTTAGAGAATGAACTCCACCTTTATAGTTGTGCTTTATTTTGTCACCTCTCCGTATTATTACATTGGATTGTTTCCCTCTTGTGACTTCAAAATTGACTTTTTCATGCACCTTTCACAAAACGGGATGTGGCAACTCCGGCAGTCACATGGATGTAAAATACCTGGAGGCATAACTGAGCCTTACACATTTTAAACTCTGATTATATAGTCAAAAGTAGAAAAGTTGAGCAATTAAAATATTTGCCTTGGGATTCCTGCTTCACCATCCACAAAACTCCACATGTTCATACGAGACACAAGTAATACCAGATCAGACTTTTACTCTTAAATGGCTGTTATTTATTCAGTATCTTACCAAAGTGTGCTTCTCTTTGGAATAACTCATTCCAACCTACGGCTGAGCCGTTTCTGTCTACTCCTGTAATAGGTATTTCTCTTGGATTATATTGTCTCTGCTAATTTAAGAATTATTTATTCTTCTACAAGAACATTTCTCTGTAGTTTTGGGGTAACTCATTGTATTATACGAAACATGTATGTTTTTTTGAGGAAAATGTTACAATCTTTGTAAGAAGTGACTATTAGCGTGTTCTGACATTTAAAGACAATTTTTTAGAAGTTGGTTGTGTGTCAGAGCAGAAAGCACAATCCATTGTGAAATCAGTCATGGACCTAAGCACCTTGAGAATATTTTTTTCAGGGGCAAAAAGAAGTTTTCTCTCCTATACTTATGTAGCTAAAACCACGTAGGGCCAAACCTGTAAAGCTTAAAAGGAGAAAACATAGCAACACTTCTAATACACTTCAGTTTCTGGGAGAGTAGAAGTACATATTTAAACTTGCACATGAAGCAAAATAAAACTTGAAAGGTCAGGGACTGTCTATTTTTGTTTGGATTTTGGGGGGTTGGTTGATTTTTTTCATATGATTAACTTACAAATTTGGACTTTTATAGGCAGTTGGAACCTGAAAAGCCAACCGCTGTCAGTGTCCCACAAAAATATGTAATAGATTCATTTCTTAGGAAGACTGAACTCGATTGCCAGGTGTATCTTATTCTTTACAGCATGTCAGGATATGTAGTGGTAGGAAAATCTTGCACATGGCTGACTTCTTCCCTTTGCACCGGCACACCGCTACCTCCACTCCTGTGTCCCTTTTCCTCTACACCAAATAACTCCAGAAGGTTTCATAATGAATTGCTGAAGATCATCTTCACTGGGAGAACTTTACCTCTTCCTGATTCATGTCTCTTATGCATTCTCTGATCCAGATAATCCAAAGCTGCAAAGGATAAAATGATCATTAATACAATAAGTAGATACTAAGTGAAAATGTAATTTGATGTTATTCCAAAATATATCTGTGTCCAGCTTTTGGATGCTTCCAAGCTTAATGCCATGTTCTTTTTCTTCACTTCAGAATCACCACTGAACTGGAATTTGGATTTTCTTGTCTTGTTTGCTTTGACTTTTTTAATAAGATCACTTTGATAAAGACATGGTGACATCTGAATTATTAGATAAGATGATGATGTGTTTGTAACAAGTGAAAGTAGCTCTGCCCCCAAATACACCTGTTTATTCAGAGTCACTGAAGTGTATTTGTGTCCCCTACAATGCTCCCCCCACGGGACCTTGTGGGAGGTCTGTGTGTTGCTGCTGTAAGGTAGAGTGCATGTAACAGGTGAGCCAGCACTGAAAAGGCGTTGATAGCTACACAAGGAAGTAAATCTAGACCTTTATTGAATTGGGGTGTTCACAGCTGCTGAAAAGTGATTTTTATAGTCAAAGTGAGAAGGGTACTTCAGAATACAGGCAGGGTGTGGCTGAGCAGCAATTCGTCTGGAAGGCTGGCAGCAAGTAGCCACGTTTATGTTTTGTTCTGTCGAAGATCTGTTGATCTTAGTAAGATCAACATCTTACTAACAACATCGACTACCCCAGATCTTGTAGAATTTGTTGTCTAAGATCTTCTTAGGTGTACATATATTTGATATTTATGGGGGTATTTTAATTGATGAAAAGAAAAAAAAAACTTTTTAAGGAAAACCTAATTATATAATTTTGAAATAAGGAACAAATGAGGAGTCTTTCCATGCAATTATGTTACTAACTATAATTTCAAAAAGAAGAAATATGATACTGTAATACAGATTTTAAAACCAACTAGGGTATAAATGCTTTTTGTACATAAGCTCATCCCAGTGGATTCAAAGGAGACTTGAGTCCAAAGTGTAACAAATGTTTCCTAATCATTATAGCCAGCAGTGGAATGTTTTCCCTTGACCTGGCTGCAGGTACAGGTACGTAGAACAGCTCAGCTTGGAAGGGACCCAGAGAGATCATCTGGTCTAACCTTTTATGGGACAGGGAGACTACATGAGATTATCTAGCACCCTGTCTAGTTACTTCTTGAAAACCTTCTGCAATGGAGACTCTGCCATGTCCCTGAGATGATTGTTTCAGTGATTGATTGTTCTTGCTGTAAAAAATGTTGGTCTTACATAAAGATGAAACCTCCTGGTGCAACTTGTACCCATTGCCCCCTTGGGCTCCAAGTTACTTCTTAATTTCTGGTTGCTCCTGTTCTGTTTGGCAGAAGAGCACGTGCACCAGTGTGGATAAGTAGTTTTTACCATGCCAGTTGCATAAGTACTTGCACACCACATCATATATGCCAGCTTTCTTTAAGGATACATTTGAAAAAAATGAAACTAGGGGAGGTTTAGGCAAACTTTGTATTCACCTTGACCACCATTTTTACACAACAGTATGAATATTGAAAATTTAGCTTTATGAAACAAGTTGCTGTTAAGATACAAACTGTTTATATACCTTGACCTGGAGAACATGCCCAAAAGAAACTCCATGTCCCTCACATTGCTCTCTGAACGGGCACTGCAATAAACCTTACATTGAGTATAACGAGCTGTGATGTTGGTTATTCTAAAGGTATGATACAATAACAGATTATTGTTGCCTGGACCTGTGTAATCATTGGAACTCCCTGATCATACTTTCCATTTTACACATTGTCAGAACCTTGGACCCTAATCTTGCTCTTTGATTGGCAGCTTCAGCCAGGGAAAGAGCACTTGTATTGTTTGTGAGAGTCGCATCTGTTCAACTTGATTCAGCTGAGAGTATTTGCATATTCTTAAGTATTTCTTCTGAGAGGGCCTAAATCCTTCTCAAGTGTTTGATGCATTTTTGAAATTCATTCATAAGGTATCTACATGCACTAATAGTTCTGTATAATATTGCTGTGCATAATCTGTCAGATAAGGCTAGTTTTTTAAACAAGGTATTCTTTGGGGATGACATATTACATTCTGACTTATTCTACTGGGCGGAAATGTCAAGTACTTTGAAAAAGGATGCTTGAATGTTTTGATTGAATTAGTATTCTTTATTCAACACAAATTGTCAACCGCAGTAAAATGTAGTCTTATTGTGAGAACGTTTTTCAAAAGAGTTAACAGCAGGGCTTTTTTGTTTTATTTTTTGTTACTGGAGCTTTTATTGCAGCTTTTGCTGCCGTTATTAGATGGAACAGAAGAGTAGATTCTTAGATGCATTTTAGATTAATTTGTTTGAATTGTTAAACCGTGGGCAACACTTTTATATTGAAATACAACTCAGGCTTTTCAAATAAAACTTTGGCTTTTATTTTCCTCTTTTCTTGCTCTTTATTTTTTCCTTGCAAAATTTTTATCAGTATTTTTGGAAGATCTGTCAAATTAATTTCAGAAACCTGTCACTCCTTATAGTGCATGTGCAGCACTAATGAGAATACCACTGCTTTGAAAAATATTCAGGTGTTGCATTTAAACATTGAACACAATCTAGATGAGCTCATACCATTGCATAAAGAAATATATGCATGGTTGAAACCCATGACTTCCATAGGCTGGAAGTCATAATCCAGAACTATTCAAGTTTGGACAAAACTACTCCAGTTTGCTGTAAGAAGAAAACAAAATATATTTCCACTAGTTTGAAAGGATGTGTGCTGTGGATGCTACTTCAGCCTCAAGTCATTAATGACATAGGATCACATATGGAAGACCACTACCCGTAATGAACAACCTTTTTTTTTTTTTTCAATTGCATTAAGAAAGATGCACCACCATCAGTGGCTGACCTATTTTAAGAAATGGTTTTCTGTCTCTAAATAGGGCCATAGCAATGTCCACTGCCTGTGTACTTGACAAAAAGAATGACAGGTTTAATAAGTGTATTTTTTTGTTTTGTGCACGTGCAGGTTTTAGTGTAACAGACCTTTTACATTAGTTTTGTTTTTTCTTTTGCTTTCAGGAGTCTCCTTCTGGACGTAGAAAAGCACTTGCCACCAGCAGCATCAACATGAAGCAATATGCCAGCCCCATGCCTACACAGACAGATGTCAGGTTAAAATTCAAGCCTTTGTCTAAGAAAGTGGTATCTGCCACACTCCAGTTCTCGTTATCTTGTATTTTCCTGAGGGAAGGAAAAGCCACGTAAGTTGTTGTTTTTTGGTTGGGTGTTTCTGTAAGCCAGATAACGTGCTTTGTGTTACTTTTCAAAGAATTCTTTGGATAAAGAGGTCTTTCTGTATAGAATGGCAGAATTTGAGAGAATCCTTCAGCATACTTATCATTCCTGCCGTACTTAGTTCCTTGACTGGGTAAAAGTCGTTTCTTACTCTGATTTCAGTCTTGTGTTCTTCAGAGAGAAATCACTTGTGCACTGATTACCACTCCTTTGACTTGCTCACTTGGTTCTGTCCCTTATTTCAATGGCTTTTGAAGGGCAGAGGTTACAGATTGATTTTGCAGATCCTGTAACCTCTCCTGCAATTTCTATCAGATTCCAGATGTCAAATGTTGACAACTTCATGTGCATGGAGAAGGGATTGTTTATCACCCATCCTTTTTCCTAGAATATGGCAATGTGAGAATGGCAGCACAAAAAGAGGTAGATGGGGAAACTACTGCTCTAGTAGTTCTTCTGCCTCTTTTCAAATTTCTTTTTCCCTCCAAAAGAGTAACAGTTTACTTCCAGCTTTCAGTATTCTGAATGCATTTTGTAGACACTGCCCACTGCAATACCATACCTCAAAAATGTTGCATGAGCAGCTTTCCAGGTTACCTTGTTAAAACATACATTTGCTTTTTGTCTGCATGCTTTGAAAGCCACAGATGCATTAATTACTATTAATTACTGTTTCCCTTCACTGATTAACCTGTTGTGATGCACATCTTGAGATATCATATAAGGATGATGCTTTGAAGTATTTAACTTGTGATTTAACATGGTTAAAATGCAGCTGAAAATGAGAATGGAACAAATCAGTATCTGATAGCCTCTTTTTTTGAACAACCAGCATCTGTGAACTATACAGTGAATAGCTACACTAGGCTCTTAGTGGGTTTTGAGGCCATAATATGTAAAAGCTGATCCATTTAAGCTCACATGCAGCTTTTCCCATTGAAATTGGTACGTTTCAGGCTGAAGACTGTAAGTCAGGTAGATTGTAAGTTACCAGCAGTGCTTTCATACTGCCCTGAACCAGGGACCTGAAAAAGCTGTTATTTGTGAAAGCATTGGTTTCCAATATGTGTAAAAAGACACTGTCCTATTAATGTTTTTTTATCTTGTTGATGATTTCAGGTATTTAGAAAAGGAATTTTAATTTCTATAACAGCATCAAGAGTTATAAATGAATGTAGTGATAGGTATTGCATGCAACATATGGACAGTAGGTCTGGGCAAGCATTTTCACTTTAACCAAAGCAGACCAGAGAAGCATTTGTCAGCCTATCTGGGCTCGTTTAAAATTTTAGGAAGCAGGCATTAAATTGACTCTTGATGCAAGGCAGTATTATTTTTAGCCATTAGAAATGTGTTAATAGAAAACTTTCCCTTCAGAAATTAGTATACATGAGTGTGTTCATTTTGTTATTTCACTATATTCAAGATCAGATCTGAGATCATAGACCTCCCTGAAGAAAACATCAAAATATTTAAAGAATTTTTAATAATGTGGTAGTATCAGATGTGGTATTAACAGGCTGCATTTTAATGCCTGGTGTGAAATTTGTTATTTAGGGATGAAGACATGCAAAGCCTGGCTAGTTTGATGAGTATGAAACAAGCTGATATTGGTAATCTAGATGATTTTGAGGAAGACAATGAAGAAGATGAAGAAAACAGAGTGAACCAAGAGGAAAAGGCTGCAAAAATTACAGGTTGGTTTTGCCACAGGCATGGTAAATTATAGTTTCCTTTGCTAATTGTCAGCTGTTTTCCATGAGTTTTATCCTTATTTGTGTTTAACTTTAAAAAAAACCCTACCAAACAAAACAAAATTTAGGGTAGCTTGATTGAAGAGGAACTCATCCATAACTCAACAAAGTTTAATATTTGTGAATTTAAGAGCACTGATTTCTGTATGTGTGTGCTGGTTTTCGGAGAGAATGCACTAAGTAGGTGGTATTTTAGGGAAGCAAAGAACCATTGTGAACAGAGGAATAGAAAAAGCACAGGAAAAGGGGTCAGTGAGTGAGAAGACAAGAGAGATAGGCTCGAGTGAAATAATGAAGACAGTTTATGAGAATAACTGCGAAATGAGTTGTGCCATGGACAGATGCTGAGGTTCTGCTCAATAACATGGCAATTCCAGGCAGCAGACTTCTGCCTTTTGGGGGGGGTGTCTCATGGAAATGAAATTGAGAGTCTGTTAAAGGACTTGAATGGAATTTGAAAATAAGGTTGTTTGAAGTGAGATAGTGTAACCACATTTGAATTGCTGATGAAAATGCTTAGTGTGTCCAGGATAGCTGAACTAATCGATGCAAGTCAGATCAGGATGAGATGGTGTTAAATTGTTGGTAGAGATCAGTATGTAGTGCTGCTCCAGGTGAGTTCTGTAGGAGCTCTTAGTGTAAAGAATCAGGAAAAGAAAATTAACTTCTGTTACCAGACTTCATAACTTCCAGTGCTTTTTAAAAATATCTGAAATAAAGGGACCCTTCTTTAAGGTGGGCAAGGGTATCCCGAGCAGAGAAGTGAATTGTCAAATCTGTTCTTGAAAATTCAGAGGAGCATTGATTTGGTGTTATGAAACATTGCTTTCATCACTTCTTTTTGAGCTTTCGTTGCAATCAAAAGGTTCAGCCTGAAGCAGTTATTACTTAGTTACATTTAGTGTTGTGAAAGGATGCAAATATGTTTTCTCTATGCTTTACATATTCAATTAAACATCTGTACCCTGACCAAATCTTTACTTATGCTCTATGTGTCTGGCACAGAACAGATTGGAAAGTCCAGAATGAAATATTTGAGAGACCAAGATAATGTACTCTTGGTCAGGGAGCAGTGATATACCAGTCTGGTCACACTGAAATTATTCTGCAGAGTTGACTCCTTTCCCAGTGTAACCAGAATATTTCAGATCAGAACACCAAACGAAACCTGACATGTTCATCAGGCCCCACGGGATAATCAGAGAAGGGCAAATAAAGGAGAGGCAATGTAAAGTATATAGAAACTACTGTGCACGAGAGTTTTATTGAGATCTGCCTGGATACTGCACTGAGGACTGCTACAGAAAACCCTTATGCAGAAGAACAGCAGCTGAAAAGCATCAGATCTTGTTTCTCAATTTTATTGATTTTGCCAACAAATGACCCCTGAACAAGTAATAAGTTTAGACTAGTCCACTGTCCTTTGTCTATGAAGTGAACATCCCTGGAGGTAGATGGGGAAGGAGGAGCTGTCTGATGTGCAACACAATGTCCTCGCTCAAGTTGTTTTGGAGTCATTTCAGCTTTTCCATCTGTTTTTGGAAAGGCCAAAATTATCTGTTCTAAGCAAACAGTACAATACCTACTTGAAATACTTCTGAAATACACTTTTTCTGCACGTTGCTCAGCCTGTTCTGATACTGTTTTCCAATGATACAAGATGGGAGGGTTGGGTTGGTTTTTTTGTAGATGAATCATTAAGGAAACCTGAGGAGGGAAATGTCAGCCTTGGATTTTTCTTCTTATGTTTGCTACAGTAGCTGAGTTGCATTTTCCCACCTTAGACAAGGAGAAGGATGTTGAAGGGGATTGAGTGCACGTAGTTTCCCAAGCAAGTGGGAGAACATAAAATATAGGGCAGTAAGTAAACATTAATAAATAAACTGTAAAGTATCTATTTCAACATGTGTTTGAGATTGATTTCATAGGCAGTTGGAATGACGTCTGTAATAAATGTAATGAATGGGGAAAACTAATAATGCACAGGGAGAAGAGCTGAGGAACCAAGGGAGAAAGAGGTTGGAATCATTGTAGAAAAACAGGAGGAAATTTAGAAGAAAATGTAGAAATTTATAAGAAAAATTGAGAAGGAAATGTAACAAAGCCGATGTAGCGAAGTACTCTTTCTAAAATTTCTTTCAAAAATAGTGTTCACACAATGCCATAAAGTTAATTGAGGAAGTTACATAACCCTTTTGAAAGCTTGCTGCTACCAACGTTTTCTCCTCTGCTGCTGTGTTGGGTGTTGGCAACAAGGAGCCAGAATGCTTCACTGACTCAGAGTTCCCTGCGGCAAATCCCTCACCTCGGTGCGCCTGTTTTCCCAACTGTAAAATGGCTATACCACTTCACAGGAACCATGGGAGCATTACATGGTTAACGTTTGCAACTGAGCTTTGAAAAAGTTAAGTTCAAGTGGAAAAGCAGAAGGGATTGTTCTCCTACCTTTGGCTCAAGGTTTTCTCACAGAAGCAATGGATGACTTAAAAGTTGTCATTGTCAAGGTACAGCTGCAAGAGGTGCTGCAAATCTTTTATCGCAGACACTGTTCCTTCTAGCGGTGTACAAAAGTTTTGGTTTTGTTTGTGTGTTTGTTTTTTTTTTTTATTGGGCCCAAAGTTACAGTTTTACAGGTGAACATTTATATCCACTGCTAGGAGAACAAGGGAAATCTGCTGTATGGGGCTCTAGATGGTGCAGGCGAGTTAGGAAATGCTGCTTCTCTTCCTTGATGTGTTGCTCAACTTTGAGTAGGTATCTGTGCTCCTGTTTTCTTCAGCTGTGAAGTAAGTGGTGCAATTCTGACTGACCTTAAAAGCACTGTGGAATTTAGTGTGGTCAACATGGGAGCTGTTGCCACTTCAACTGACCTTAAGATCAGACTGAAAGATGTTTTTTAAGTACTATGTTAATTTAAAGAAATCCCCCTCCATCTCAGGCTTTTCTCCTCTTCCTTCCCAGTCATTCATGTTTAAATTTTGCATGTGTAAAAGCGGTATATCCACCTGGCTGTTCTGCTTTCTGTGAAGCTGAAAATTGTGTTTGTCACCATGAATTTAGTTTCAAATATTTTGTTTCTACACTGTTAATGTAGATGGATTTAAACCTCCCAGAATTATCCTGTCCTTAGTCTTCAGTTGAAGACAAGGCATCCCAACATACCTGAAGAAATGTGCCTCATAACTCACAAACAGGGTAGTAATAAATATGTTGCTTCTCTTAATGTTTTAATTGCTACTTAGAGCCTCATGCTGAAGTTAATAGTTGCCTGCTGCTCCATCTGCCCAGGAGCACAGTGACTGTCCTGAGGCACCACATGGAATCAGCAACATGCCCATGTGCTACCTATTACAGGAGTCTGAATCCCAGCATGTTTCAAGAGCAGGCTTCTGGACAGCAATATGTGTAACCCTTTCTTGCAATTTGCAAAACCATCCCTCTGAAGTAAACTTATGATACATTTACTCTTTTTTGTCAGGATCACCAAGCTTCTTTAAAAAAAAAAAAAAAAAGAAAGAGAGAAGAATGAAAAAAACCCCAAAATCCAAACCAGTGATTTATGTGACATACTTGTAGAACAAGTTAATGTATGTTTGTAGATAATGAGATTTATAAAAGATAATATAGGATATAAATCTCCAACCTACCATTTCCATACTCCAAAATATTACATAAACCATTTAATATTGTAATGAGAAACATTGTAGTGCATATGGGTGTTTAGGTTGGCAGATAGGACCAGGTGATTCAGACCACATCAAAGAACTCCCTCTTTTTAAAGCTCTGAACTTAATTTGTTATTTTCTGACAATAAAAACTGAATTGTAATTGTATTGGGGTTTTTTTTCACATGCTGTCATAATAGATTGTAAATCATGTCAGCATCTCAGCCTGTTTTAAACTAGTAATTCGTTAGTACTACTGTTTTATGAGGTCGGCTCTGTTTTATTTCAGTACAGGAAGGTATTTTCCATTGTGTATCTTGAGTCTTAAAAATTTGCAGAAGGTAGTATTGTATTGTTCAGACCTCAGTATATATGATTTTATACTGAGAAAGCTAAGTTTTGGGGCAGTTTTGGTGTTATTTTTTAGGATCAGAGTCTTGTTTGTCGGAGCTAAAAATAAGGCATTGAGGATGGTTGAATTAACTCTATGTAGACAGATAGAAGTGTAATCACATGTAAGTAGATTTGTGCTTTAAGGTCAGGAACAGTTAGAAGGTGTGTTACAGAGGAATTATGCTGGTGGTTTGTCACTGTCAGCATATAGTACGTGCGATAGGTATTGGCAGAGTAGATAATTTTTCTTGGTAATTTGCATACTGGCATATCTTTGCAAAGCAGTTTGAATTTGGCAAGGAAATTTTTGACCATATGACGGAAATATTTTCAGGTTCTGGACTGCTTTGGGCTTCAGGTTCTTTGTGCTGTCCATGAAGGCATGAAATTAGGAATGGTGTCAGTGTCAACTATGAAAAAGCATGAAAAAGCCCCCTTAGCCAGGAAGTTCTGTGTGGCTGTGGGCACCCACATGAGTTGGGACAGTTATGATACTACTCAATTTTTACCTCAGTTTGATATTTTGCTCCCTGAAACTAGTTCAGCAAATAAAGATGAACTTTTGCTTTCTCAAACAAAAGCCAGATGAGAAAAAGTTTAAAACAGCAGCAAACTAAAAGTGGTACTAAGGAGTAGCTTTTTGTGTACACAAGAAATTGAAATGTAAAGGAAATACAAGAATGACTGGCACAACAAGTGTGCAGTAAAGGTGTCTACATAGCTTCGACTTCACTGGTGACACTCAAAGACATCATCCCTTTATTTCATTGGGAAAAAACAGGAGATGGAAAAGACTCTTAATGGGGCAGTGATATTCAACAAGCAGAATCATCTCTTCTGCACAGGTTTCTCCAGCCTGTTTGTCAGCTGGAAGGATGAGTACCGGTGTCCCCTCTCCACAGAAACCTGTGCTTGATGTCTCTCAGACATGCCTCAGGCTCAGTCCCCATTACTACAGAAGCTGCATTTGTCAGATGCTGAGGATGGGACTGCATTAGGGCACTATCAGAGAGGAATTTTTCCCCTTGGGCCATAAGCCACTAAGACCTAGTTGGTTTTTTTTTTTCTTTCCTTCCAGAATTGTGGAGGCATCAACAGCTTGGTTATAATTAAACTTTAATATGTTTTAAAAATTACTAGTTCATGGCAATTCAGACCTCTCCACTATGGACAGAAGGTGAAATAGGATTTTACCAAACAGTAAGGTGTTACTTACATAGCATGACAGTGAAAATTCAACCAATGTCCATACGTTCAGTTTACATTCTCATGGCACAATACTGATCATATATTTTAGAACTACTTAGATAAATTCAGCTTGTCATAGATCAGAATTTAATGGTGACTAATTGTAAATGTTAAATAATCAGTGTATGTGTATAAATAAATAAAATATTTAAAATGTATGTTGTATATATTAGTTTTCTGTAGGCTTAAGAGTTTGGGAGGGAGGTAAATTGTTCTGGGCCTGTTTTGTGTTGATTGATAATGTTTTAATATACAGGTTTTCTTCACAAGCAGGAAAAGTCTTTAAATTGTGTCTAGTACATGGATCTAAGTTTTGAACTGATGTGCATACTCGTCCCCATAAAACTAATTACTGTTGCTGACATCAAAAATCAGGGTTTTGTTTATGACTGTTAACTGGGTTTCACGTTAAATTATCACTGAAGCACCTACACAGGTACTTTGCTGTAGTTATATAATTGTAAGGACTCGTTCTAAATCTCTTCTTTTAATTAACTCTAAGTGTCTTCTCTTTTGCCCCCTCTCCTTCGCTCTCTCTCTTTCTAGTAACAGTGTTCGTTCCACTTCTGTTTCATTAAATGCCCTTGCCTTACGTTTGTCTTGACTGGCTTCTATTTACAGAAATTGTAAACCAGTTGAATGCTCTGAGCAGCTTAGATGAAGATCAAGATGACTGCATAAAGCGAGCAAATATGCCTTCAGCTAAATCAGCCAGTTCCTCTGAAGGTCTATGAGCTTTCATCCTTTCTTTCTGTTTCTGATTGTATTTACTGTGACCCATTACCTTTTGACTCCTGCCTGTATTCAGCTGTCAGTTTTATCTCTGTGCTTCCACCCAGCATGACTCTCAGTAATTTGTAGTGCATCCAACAGGTAACAACATGATAGAGAAAGAGCCTGTCTCCACTACAGCTCCGTTGTCATCTGATAATGAACAAGAAAGAAAAAAAATTAAAAAAAAAAAGTAAAAAACCCCCACCAGACCCTAAACCTAAAACATTAGTTTTATAGTCAGTAATACCTGACCTCTCCAACATGACAAAATGTCCCCTCTCTGCTTTTATGTTCACGTTACATCCAAAAATTTAAAATTTCCTGCCGATAGTTAACATGTATTTGTAGAACCAAAATAACTGTATTTAGCTTGTTAGATGTTCTGCAACATTTATTTAATGAAAAAAATAAAATACTTTCTTAGTAATTATTTCTGTTACATAATATTCTGATCAGCAAATAGAAGTTTCATTCATTTCACTTTTTTTTTTCCCTTTGTTGGTGTACCTACTGGAGTGTGTTAATTTAGTCGTGCAGTTCGTGCCATACCCTGGTGCAGTGTTTCAAGGAACTGTTGACAAGGAGCTTTTTTGAGCTTCAAATACATTAGTTGAACAGTTTGTATCTATATTAAAACAATGTTCTAACTTGTTTGTAGAGCTTATCAATAAGCTTAATTTTCTGGATGAAGGGGAGCAAGACCTGGCCAACTCCAGCACAAACCCTTTTGGTGATCCTGATGCAGCAGAATTAAATCCATTTGGAGACCCCGATGTAGAAGGTAATGAATTTATTTTACTTAATTCATCTCTATTTGCAAATGCTTAGTGAAACATGATTTGTATTTCTGTAGGACTACAAATGAAAAATTTTATTTTGATTAAATAGAATTGTTGCATGCAGCGCTGAGGTAGCAATAGCAGCGATCCAGTTGCCACTGGAAAATTGATTTATCCTTTGAGTCTCATGCTTTGTATTGAGGCACATCCTGTATATTTGCCACTGGGGGCTACCAGCTGAACCAGAGACTTTTGGACCTGTCAGGTGTGTTACCTGTAGTCTACTCATGTGGTATGAATGAGCAACACACACTGTCAAGCTACTCTATTCCACGTGGGTGATGGCTAATATCATAATTTCCTTCACTACAATCTTCACTGCATCACAGATATTCTTGGTTAGCACTAATCTTCATTATTACAATTTAATTTTCTCTCTTTTCTTCTTCCTTTTTTTTTTATTTATGTTTTTATGGCTTCCTCAGTTAAGCCTCCTGGCATCGTGCCTTGCGCCACATGCTAGGTGTTAATCCCCTTTCCAGACTGACATGCCCATTCTTGTTCCGTTTGGGTGAGATATACAACCCCTGTAAATTTTTAATCTGATAAGATTTCGGCCGTAAGGCCAGAAAGGAGCACCAGGACAGCAACCATCTCTGCTGTCCTCAGCTCCATGCCCAGATATGCAGGCTCCCATCTGCTGGACGTGTGACTTCTGGCTTGCAGCTGCTCGAAAAGCCAATTCATAGTTAATTGCCAAGTTTGAAGCTGTACTCAGCCTTTCCTGTTCAAAGCTCCAAGACTTTTCTTCCTCCAGAAAATACCGAGCCACTCTGTCATGGCAATGAAGAAGTGAGTGGGAGCAGTCCAGGGTGCAGCCATGGGATTTCTAATGCCAGGTCTAATGAGGATGCACTTCTGAGCAGCATTTTCCACCTATGGTTTATCACTTTCTTTGGACAAGCAGAATGTTTACTCACAACAGAGTTTTTCTACCTTCAGACTCCACAGAGGTCAATGTGGGTGGTGATCAAGTCCTATCATACTTTGATTGTAGTGTAGTCTCACAGCTTGTATTTCTGAAAGAGGGATATTGCCCTGTCTTCTGTATTGAGCCACTGAAGCTGTAAAGTCACTATCCTGGGCACCTTCTCCCTCCTATAAAGTTGTCAGATGTTTCTGGAGCTGCAGAAGTGAGTTGTTTCATCTTTGTAGGTACCAATATCTATGGATTAGGTTCTGGTGTCCTTATCTTTGGCTTTGTTTCCTGTCTGTTCCTTGACAGTGAATTCTCTTAGGATCATAGAAGGAGGCGGAATAACTGGGAATATAAATCACCTATTTTCGCACATCTAGTAGTCCACACACAACTTGCTCTAAGAGGCTCAGCCTATATTCCTTTCTCCTTTCTCTGCTCTAGAAAGAAGAGCTCCCTTCTCCATGGAGAAAGCAGTACGAGTCCCGTCCTACCTAAACTGCTGTCCCCCAAACCCAGCTTTTCTTTCCTTTCCAGAGAGAACCCTGGAACCTTTTCTGTCAGAAAGCAGTGGGTGTTGTGGTCACAAAATACAGAGGACTAAAGACTCAGCTCTTTCTCATTTTAGGGACAGAGAATTATAAACTGGTGTTGTTTCTTAGCACTGGAGTAGCTTGATACCTCATGGCAAGCTCAGTATGAGCAGCCTGCATCCAAAACAGCAGCCAGCTTATGTTCCTGATACACTCTCGGTGATTGAGAGGCATGTGTTTTTTCAGTTGATTCTGGTTCTTTTGGTAACATCTAGCCTATACTGTCATCCTCAGTCATAGTCGTCAACACTTTTCCATTTTTCTGGGTCTGTCTCTGATCAGACTGTTGGTCTCATCTTCACAGCTGTGGGCAGCAGTGCTGAATTGGGTGTGTGTGTACCAAATATTCCTCCCACACACTGTCGCTGTCATGCAGCAGTCAACGTACAATAACATGACAGTGATTGTGACAAACAGGGTGTCACTAGATTCTTCCCAATGTGTCATAAGATGTTTTTTTATTTGGGAGGGATGCACCTTCTGTCAGGCTCATGTGACAATAGTGTGTCTTCCTGGAACACTAAAGCAGATTGGAAGATCTGAGGGCTTCCAGGCTATCAGGCAAAGAGTGGGACATCGTGGTGTGGCATTTTTAAAGCTTTTACTGTATGATTAGTGGCTCCTCAGGGATTCTTCTGTTCACCTCAGACACCTCTGAGAAGCACTGGGTCTTCTACTCCAGACTGTAATGAGCACTGGTTGTGTTCATCTCCCCTTTCTTGGCCTTCTTGACATATGCCTTTTCTCCAGTCCTTCACAAAAAGTTGAGGAAGGGAAAAAAGGGTGCTGAGAAAAAATAGAGAAAATGAATCTTCAGTAACAGCAGGAGTCTGCTGTGTATGTCTATGGCTAATTGGACCAGTGTCTACATGGGGAGCACCAGGACCTTACCATTTTGGGGAGATTTACCTTTGGTTTGGACTACATTTTGAACTATACAATATCATCACTGTTCTCATCCTGTTGCCCAACTGCAGAAGGCTGCCCTGTTTGTTTCCCATCATTCACTCATGGTTTAGGACATTCCTTCTATTTTGAGACCTCAGTGGAACTTTCATTACTGACATCTTTCTAGGAAACTCTTTGAGACTATGCCTGCTTGTTTGCTTTTGTATCCTTAAGGGAATGTAACCTTTTTAGTGGCCACCCCAGAAGCTCAGAGAGCATGACAGAGGTTCAGGAGTTTAAGAGAGACTTTCTCCTACAGGCTTAAAGAGTCACATTACTTGTTTCACTTGTCTTGTGATCTGCTTAAATGAAGAGATTAACCTTTTATGCGTGCAGGGATGAAGTATTTTTCTATTCACTACATGTTAGTCTCTTTATCTTTTTATCTGGACAAGGCTTAATCTGGAATTTAGACTTTGCGAAAGTTCAGAGTCTTCTGTAGAATTTGTTACTTAATTTCCCCAAGATGTGCAGAGCAGCCAGCTGGAGCCTCCTTTCCTGAGTACTTTGCCATCAGATGCAAGGAGGCATGATGTGCCATTTGGCAAAGATATTCCAAGGATATTCCTATCAAGCCTGTACCGTGTGTGCTTGGAGTCACTCAGGGTATGAATATGTATGTATTGACAGTCACTCAAAGGGAAAGGAGGATTACTTGCCAGTAGATACTTGTTTCCTAGACAGATATTTCTTGTGCCTGTTCACAAACCGGCTACTTTCCCTCTATCTTCCTAATCCCATAATCATCTAACCCTGGGAATGCGAGGTGGAGAGAAACTAAAGGCGTGAGCGCTCCCAGCATCCGTGTGCACACCGTGGGTGTGGTGCATGGCAAAGGGTCATCAGCAAGCTGGCTCTAGATGCTGCTGGGATTTAAAAAGTCCTTAGTGTAAATGGTCTTATACACACAATGGAGTGAATGTGCATATGAAAAACTCACCTCAAAAAAATCTTCAGATGTGTTTCTTGGTTGACATGTCAAATTGAGGTTTATTCCCTCTGTATCTAGTAGGTCAGCTAGACATTAGAAATCTGGGGAAATCAAAAATAATCTCTTTGAACAGTATATCTCTACCGCTTTATACTAGACAAGCAGTAGATGATCATATGAGGACTACCTTTTGGATTTTTAGTCACAGTAGAACAGAACTCTAAAATCAGTTGACTTCCCCAAGTAAATATTTTGCACAGAAATTAACATCTACAAAAAATGCAAGTAGAAAACAACAACACACTTTCAGCACTCCAGATATTTTTTTTAAGTAGGTGGGGAATACAAATTTTGAAGTTGTATATGACCAATACAAGTTTCCTTCAACACACTCGAGACATGAGGCTAACTTTTTGCTGGCACCCCTTGCCATTTTAGAGCAGCATTTACTTCACCAGTATATTTCTTTACCTTGTGTGTGGACTTCTGAGCTCACTGCAGCATGTAAACTGTCACAATGCAGCACCAAACCCAGAATCCTTCTAGGATAGTCCTACAGAGAGAGCAGCACAGGAACTAATAGAGAGGAAAACTAATAGAGACAGAATAAACTCTGTCCCTTCTCCTATTTCTTACTGAAAAGTAATGTGGGTGTATTAATAAAAGACATAGAAAATCATCAGTGGTTTGTGGACATGCCAGTCATGATGCTTTCTAGAAGTCCTGGGCAGTACATTTTTACCCTGTGCTGTTTGTCAGGCTGCTCACATCCCCACCGTGCCTGTGCTCCTGCCGGTCGGGCAGTGAGTGGCGTAACTGAGTATCTTTCACATGTGGCTTGTTCTTTCATCCTCTGCCAAGGGGAAAGTGGTATGTGTGATGTTTTGGTGGAGGTTTTGTTTGGTTTTAAGGGACGTGTCACAATATGTTTGTGTTACAAAAGGCAAGTGGGTTGAAGGGCAGGGTGATTTTTGGAGATGCTCTGGCTGATTGTGCAGATAGCTAGTGCCAGAGTGATTACTATCATAAGTAGTCTTTCTCAGTGGAGTTAGGGCAAGTAATGTTTCCAGAATCTGGCACAAGAGCAGCTGGTGCTTCTGCTTTAGTAATAATTTTACCTTTCTTCTTGTCACTCCTACCCCTGTGGCTTTATTACTTAATCATGCAAAATTATTTTGTATTTGACTATTGAAGTGCCAAACTGCAAGCATCTTTTTCTTTTTTTCCCTTTCCTTTTCTTATTCTATTTTATTTTTTATTATTTTTTAATTTATATCAATGTAAAGAACTGCAATTAAAAGAAAATAGTTCCAATAAAGACTGGAGTTCTGTGTTTTCAGCTGTGATTAATGATGAGGGGGAAGCAGGGGAATCTGTGTTGACTTCCAAATGTGAAGAGGGAAATAAGCCCCTTCTAAGCTGTTGTATGTTTAGTCCCCCAAAATTCACTTCTCAGCATCCTTAGGTCCTTGAGAAAATAAGTCTTTGTTACAGAAAAGGTGACAGTGGATGTGGTTTTAAGAGCAGTGCTGTTGAGTCACAGTCCTAGCAACTGAATTTGTTATAGAGAGGCTCCTGAAGTGATGACCAACATTTGACACGAAAGCTAGTCCTAAAGAGTTTCAGAGACCCCATGGGAGAGAGCCTGTTTAAGTTCTCCAGTGGGGACACTGAAGGAAGCAGAAGGAGGGGAAAAGTAGTATCCTGGATGGCAAGAATAGGGAGAATGAGTAGCCAAGTTAAGTGGGTTCCAGCTGAGCCTCTACAAAATTCTTGTGTAGAAGTGTCTTGACAATGACATTTTTAGAAGCTTTTTCAATTTTAGTTTGGGTGTAGGATTTTGTGGAAAATTTTAATTAATAACAAGCCAGAGGTGTCTGAGCACTGATGTGCAACATTGTGTGTGTAAGGCCAAACCTGTAGTTACTGTTGAGCCAATGAAAAAAAGAAAGAATTTTGTCCTAGTTAGAGTTACAGCACTTGATCCATAGTGTTGAAATAGAAAGAATTGCAAAAACCATTTGCATTGCCCCTTAAAATTCATCAGATTTAAACAAGGATTTAACTCGTTGTTTCCAGGAGACGCTTAAAAGCAAATTAAAAATAAAAGCTTACACTGTGGTTTTAAGAGATTGTTTCCCTGAATGTTTTTAACTTCAGGGTATATTACTGACTTTCCTTCTTGTAATATTTATTTGAATGCTGGTTGTGAGTTATCAGCAAGTTTCACTCAGATATGATAATGTGTATTTATGAACAGATTCAGGTGCAGGTGCAATGATCCATCATGTGGACTTGCAGAAGCAGCTATTTGTAATTGTCCACTCTCTTGATAAAATATTTTGATATTTGAGCGAAGTTTAAAGTAGTAAAAAGTTTGGTTAAAGCTTTGTCAATAAGCTACACTATTTGAACAAGACATCTGTCATTTTTTTCTACATTTTGTTAGGTTATTTTTGTTTTTTGTATGAAACTATCTTTTGAGAGGAGATCTCCAAAACACTTCTGCTTGGTCTAGTTGGTCAGATTACAAAATGTGTGGGTAACATTTGGGTAGTATTCTGATTACCATGAACTTCAAGGCAGCGTGTCTATATGGTAAGGGGGGGGGTGTTGACTCACCTGATTTTAAAAACAGTTTGGACATAGACCTGTAAGCTTTGGCTGTAAAGGAGTCAGCTCAGCTGCAGATACCCACACTGAGGACATCTCAGGGCAAGCAAGTGCAAAACTTTTGTTTGCCATGACCAGCTGCATTGGGCACTGGCATGATGAAAGTAAGTCTATATAGAATCTTCAGTTTTAGGTTAAAATAAATGAAAAAATACGTTTTAAATTTTGGGCTTTGCTCTGATATATTTAATCTGTAGTACTGTCAAAGAATTCTTGCTTGATTTGATCATATTTGTGTTTTTAATAATTTCTGCCTAAAATGGTTTATTTCCCCCTATCAATTAAGTTATAGACCTTCAATATTATTTCACTGTGACTTTCTCTGAAAGAGCTTTCTTACAGGGATGTGGGCTTATGAGCAAATCACCACACATAAACTGGGGTGTGAGCTTAGTACACATCACCTGCTGTGCAGTAACTACTCTTTCTCCCAGGATAAGTACCCAGTAGTTTATTCCCTTTTCTTAAGGGATAAGCATGTTGTGTTTACTCTGGGGTAGGAGTAAACACATGCACTGACATACTGCAAAAAAACACCCCCTGATTTTTCCTGCAGTAGTTTGTCTATATGATCATCTGCTCAGAGATGAAATGTTGCTTTACGACACTCAGGTGAGGCTTAACCAGTTTAAACAGTAACAGAACCTATATTTTAGGTTTAGCTAACACTGTTATTGCACCCTGATTATTTGGTTTTTTACTGTTAGTTACAAGCATTTTGATTAATTAGTTGTTCCTCTCATATTCTCACTCGACTATTCTCTGGCTGCAATTACATCTCCCTCATAACTTTTCTTTTTCCTTCTTAAATATGTTATCCCAGAGGTATTACTATCAATCCTGATGGGCTCAGCCTTGGCCAGCAGTGGGTCTGTCCTGGAGCCAGCTGGCATTGGCTCTGTGGGACATGGGGGAAGCTTCCAGCAACTTCTCAGAGTAGCCCCTCCTGTAGCCTCCCGCCCTGCTACCAAACCCTGGCCATGCAAACCCAATACAAACCTGCAGTATTGTCTGGCAAAGAATAATTTTATTTTGTTTCACCCTGCTGAACTCTACCTCAATCTTGGATGAGTGATTTATCTCCTGAGGGTCCACGCTGGGCTTAGATAAGATTTTGATTAATTTTTTCTGTTATTCCAGACAAGCCCATTTGATTTCTACTTTCTGACCATAGAGAAATGATCCATCATTTTGGAAATGGACCCTTAGAAACAGTGTAGAAGAAAATCTGATAATGTAGTCTTTGAGGTTCAAATGCAAAAATCAAGAAGAAGAGCGTTAGAGCTGTGAGATTCTTTCTAAAGTGAAATCTTTCCAGTCCCTGGTAGGTTTCTGTTGTCCTGAGAAGAGCGAAAGCCTTTCCTGCTCCGAGCCTTTGCTCTGATCTAGTGAGTAGTTACTACTCCAGTGCATAGATAGGTGAAGTTTCTACCTGCAAGTAGGGATCATATTCCTGTCCAACTAGGAATGGCTCTTGTTCACACTGTAGGTTATAGTTGGTCACACCTTGGGCTTTGCTAATGGCTGGAGACAGGGTGAACTGGATGTTTACTATCAGGGTAGAGAACACTCATATTTTCTAGCAATTCACCAGGATTAGCATCTTCAGTACATCATCCATCTAAACCCACATAAAAACACTGCTGTTTCTTTTGCTGCCTCTTCCATTTGTTAGTGGTGTGACTAGTGATTTTGTGTTACCAAATATTTCTTTAGTGAAGAAAACCACTTCAAACTCCATCTTTTTGTTGTTTAGACTCTTGTTACGAGTAACTTTTAGCGTTCCTCTGTTAAGGCTTAAAGGTATGTGTAGTCTGATTTAGTAACTATGCATCTGAAAAAGAAGCACTTTTCATTAAGAATAATGTGAAAATGGTTATTGAAAGTTAGGTTTTAATGACATTACATTGAAGGTCCTATTTGCATAGATTTTGAAAGTGCATCACATCCAGTATTGAACTGAGCTTCTCATTATTTGATGCTGCAGGAAGAGAAACAGTAAGATTAACATGACTAAGTGTCTTTGTAAGAAATTTTGTATTACTATATGGGGATTTGTATTATTCAATATCCAAATACCATTCACTTTAGAGTAACAGACACTACAGAAAGGACCTTACACAGAGAACTGCATGCAGCTCTAGGTTGCCAATAACTTTTTGTTGTACAGCCCAAATAAAAGAGAAGCAGTTTGATTGTCTGTCTCTTTAGGGTTAATTTAAATTCAGTTTTACTGTGAGACTGTGTGTTGTTACCAGGAGCACACGTGTTTTGAAATGTAATTACTGGTCATACCTAATAACTGATCTTTAGTTCAGTCATTTTAAGAAATGAAAAGACCACCTACTTACTATCACCATTATAAATCTAGTAATGTTATAAAATAAAGACTATCTTTTTTCGTTATTAAAGTAAATAATTAAGGACATTTTGTTAGGATGCAAATTCACTAATAGTCTATGAAAATGTTTTAAAATGTTGCAATACCATGTGTGTGACAAATAAGGAAACTAATAACTATTTAGGTTGAAAGAACTTTAATAAGTGAGAAAATGAAACCTATTGAATATACGCTAAATGAAGCAACCTTTTGAAAAGCCTATTTTTGAATAAACAAGCATGAAAATTCACCTAAGGCATAATACTTTATGTATTGAGAGTTAAAAAGCAGACCTTCTCATATGCCTGATAAAATGGTTTCAATTTTTTTCTTTGTTAAATCTGTTGAATGCTTTTTTTGTTCTTTGGTAGAGCTGCACCCTGAAATAGCTTCGTCTTCAAAACCAGAAGAAAGTTTCTATGCGGACAGTTACAATCCCTTCAAGGATGAAGATGCCCCAGACTACTTAAACCCATTTGATGAGCCAGATCACGTGTCTGAAGCACTTGGAAGTGCAAGAGATTCTCCTCCACAACCTGCAAAAAGGAAAAACGTCAGGCCAGTGGATATGAGCAAATACCTCTATGCAGATACCTCTAAAGCCGAAGAGGAAGAGCTAGATGAGTAAGTATGATTCTTCATCTTTGAGCAGCTTTGGAAGCATTAGTGGGATCCCTGGCTTAATCTTGAGGTGTATTGGGTTGAACCATGGTGATCCTTAATCACTTCCTTAGGACAGATTGATCCTTAGGCAGCTCAGCAGCGGAAAATACCATACCCCCAAGTCATGTTATTCAGCTGAACATGATCAGTTAGGAAACTCTTTTGCGTCTTATTGATAGCAAACTACTTGAGAGGGAACAAGTCTGTGTACCTTTCTGGCACTTCATGCCCTGACAATTGCAAATGAGCCAAAAATTAAGGAGCAGAAGAGCTCGATCCTTCCTCTCCTTTTCGCCATTATTTTTCCTACATAAAATAATAATTTTTATTAACCATAATGGAGAGTTTGTTTCATTTTGGTGCAGTATGTAAAAAGGAAGAGCATTTTGCAATCTGCCTAGCACATTTTTGAGAGTCCCATAAATTTAATCTTTATATGAGAAAGTTAACACCATATATACTTGCTTAGGTTGTTCCTTTTATCATGACCACCCAGAAAACTTTTATAAACACACACTGACTGCCTCGTAGTACAGTATAGAAACTATAACAGGGAGTGAAAGTTTTCTGCAATTGCTGCACAGCTCAGGAGATTGGAAGGTGTATCCTTACTCCTTGTTTGTGGTCATTAGTCACCAACCACACCACTCATGAGACAGTTTATGGTGATTACATGCAAGCGATTTTACAGACAACAATTCTAATTAACATTTAATTTTACATTATTTATTGAGATTTATCATGGCATGACATTTGCATTACTTTTAATATTAGCACAGGTATTCATTGTATCATCATCTTTCTGTTTCTCTGTTTATAGCTGTGTTCTAGGGAATTGAAGAATTCCCTGTGCACTCTTAATAGAAACACATAAAGGATTCAGCAGGGTTTTTTTCCTTTTAAAACTCTGTGGCTGTGGATTTGATGTTGTTGTTTAGTCTGTGAAAAATAAAACAAACAAATAATAAAGGAGGTTGGGGATGATGCCTCTGCCAGCTCCATTTATCAGGGCAGTGCCTGAACAAAAAGCACTGGCTGCTGTGTCTTCAGAGTGCAGTGTGATCACCCTGATGGTCACACCAGGCATTGTTGGTCATTCTGTGGTCACCAGAATCTGCAGGGAGAAAAAAAAAAGTATACTTTACACCCACTAAGATATAGGTATAGAGGACAGCAAAGATTGAGACGAGCAGAAAAAGAAAAAGCTTCATTGATGAGCAAGTGAAGAATTTTCTCTGGTTTATATTTTTTCTCTGTTTTATCTTTTTTTTAACCAAAGATAAAAATAAACTCCCCACAGGTGGAATCTACTGGAATATAAAGCTGGGTTGTGTTTTCATGATAAAGCAACGTCCCATGGGGAGATGGAAGAATAAGCAGTCAATAAACATTGTAAAAACAATTTTTTACATCTTTCACATAAGTTTTTTATGTCCTGACTACCAAAGTAACCTTCCTCTCCACATTTTTCTCCCAAGCTGTAGAAGCAACATGTCATAGAAAAAGACTTGGAGACCATATGTTGAATGTATTGGGTAGGAGCGTGGCAAGGGAAACCTTTGAATTTTTATATTGAACGCTCTGGAGGAATGAATATAATGATAAAACTCCAGGCTAGGAACACAGGACACGTGATATTAACTCACACCTACAAACACTATTTCACCTTACCTCATGTCATTAATTTTCAAATCTTTAAGCCGAAAGTTTCTGCTAAGATATGGTATGGTGAGCACCAAAGGGAAAATTTTCTTGGCATTACCACTTGGTAGTTTTTGCGTGCCCTAAATCATGAAGGCTTATGTCCAGATGTGTATTGATTTTTATCTACTGTGAATATTGATGCTTTTACTATTTACCTAAGTGGGTAATCTTCTTCCAAAGCTATTAAAGTCTAGCCTTCAGTGTCAATTTGTGGCAGAGAGTTCCACAAAAAAACCAAGATCTTAAATGAAATGTGTTTCCTTTGTTGATTGTAAATAAATTACCTTTCCAATCTCATCCCCTCTCTTCTGCTGGCTTATCAAAACAACAATTAGTAGTGTTGGATTTACCTGCTGTAAACAGTTGTTGTCTCGTCTATCTCTAGCTTGTTCACCATTACTTATCTCTTGTCTGAGTTAACTTTTTCAATCTCTCTTCATACAGAAGTCTCTTCATCTCTCTAATCATTTCCACTGCACGTCTCTGGACCCTGTTATTTCTCCTGCTGTATGTCTATTTTAAGATGTGTTGACTTGGCCTGAGCAGTGTAATCAAGACAAGGCTGAAAAACTGAGTCATATCATGGCATTAGACAACTTTGCATATTATTTTCAACCTCTCTCCTAATGTCTTGTCTTTTGACTTTTTAAAAGTTTTGTTTCATTTTGTTTCACTGGTCAAGTGCTTTCCTCAGGTGTCGTTTTGAACCTGATAGGTGGAATTCATGAGAAATGGAAGGCTCCTGAAAGACATTTGCTGTCAGTCAGGAACTACAGTGTATTTTTATCCCTATGTCTTAAATGTTTAATTGGAGTTCATTTAATGTACTGCTTGGCATTTTCCTCTTATATTTTGTGTGAAATGCAATGATATATCCTGGGAACATGGACACATCAGTTAACATCTGGACCCTTGTCCCACTCTGCTCTGGCAGATCCCTAGTTCTGATTCTGGACTTGGAGCTTACACAAAGTGCCCCAAGAGCTGAACTCTGACGCTAGTTTTGTAACAGACTCTCATTGTAATCTTGTAAAAGTTACTTAGCCTCACTGTGCCTCTGTGAAGGATTTACCTTGGGTAATTTGCTTCATTGAAACATATTTCACTAATGGTTGTGAAGATAAGTAATATTTCATAACACATGCAAAGCATAGTCACAAGCATAAGCATCATGAGGCATTGCATGGTATTGAAGGACTTAGATGAGTCAGTACATTTATTTATTCTGCTGTAAAACTATGCTCTCAAAACATACTTCCTCTGACTAGATTGAGATCTCTACCTAGGTAGAGATAAGGAACACATTTTCCTTTTGTTAGTTTGGACATTTGAATGGTAGTGGAGAATCCTGCTTTTGCCTTTTTGAATTTTATACATTAAAATCAAAATGGTAGGTGGCAACCTGTTAATGAAGGACAGCACACCTTGTGAAATTAAGTTCAATTATTTGAAAATAGCGCAGCTCACAACTACTTAATGTATAATGCTTTCAACCTTAGTACTTCTGATTGGCAGTATTGCCTGATCTTTTAACCCTGCCATACTGACAGCTTTGCGTTTCCTTCTCAATAAAATGTTGATTGTTTTTTTCCAGTTAACTGGTAACACTGATCCAAATAACTTTTAAATTGGTCAGAATAAAACTTGCTTTCCAATATCATTTGGCTCTGTGGCTTCTTATCTCGTTAATCATTGTATGGCTTAGAATTATGCTGTCTAATTGGCAAGACTATCGAGTTGCCATCTACTGAAGCTGCCTGTTGCACAAGAAGCCACAAGCCACGTTGTCAGTGATATTTTAATGCCAGGTCGTTTGTCACGTCTGGGATTTTTTGATTTTGTGGTGGACAGTCTAGTAGCTCTTCAGACAAATCATACTATGTGGGTCAATTAAATGACTTCACCAAAGCAAAAAGTACGGGGCTGATCTCAGAGAAAAGTGCTTTCATATTTTCCAGCTAAGGCTTTTTTCAGCCAGGCTTTTCATGGGCTTAATTTCTTGTATAGCCATGTGGAAGCCGTTGGACCAAACTCTGCGACATATATCAGACTTTCATGGTTTCAAACTTCACAGCCTCTTCAGGAAAGAAACATTTTGGTGGTTTTTTTCTGTATTAAAATGAATTTATCAAAAATCTGTCTCAATATTTGTAAGAAGAATTAAAAGCAGTGCAGGGGGAAGGTAGAAAGTAGCACATGTGTGTGTTTGTTCTGTACACGTATGTGTCTCTTTCTGTGACTAAAATGTGAGGGTTTATCTGGCTTTCAAGCAAGTTCTTCTCTAGAAAAAAAAGGGCAGTGACTTGTCTCTTTTAGCACTTCCTTCTGGTTCAGACAGAGGGTACAATTCTTCAGGCTGATGCATGCAGTGCAACGAGTTCTGGAGCACAAAAATTAAAAAAAATAGTTCTTCCAAACCTGTTTACTCTCATCGATAAGGTGTTAGGTTTTTTTTCACACCAAAATAATTTTAACACCTTAAAAATACACCTTTCTAATTCAGAGTACACAGAGGTGAATTCCTGCCAAACATGCTGTGCCTGTTGGCTGTTCCGAAGGCAGACTTGTTGAACTAAATCAAACCTTGTGCTGTCCCATAGAATGCATTGTTCTTCAGCCTTTATCTCTTTTATCTTCATTTTCACCTCCCTTTGAACTCTCTAGTGTCTGAAGGCAGCTGAGCTGGGCTGTCAGCTAAATTAGAGCTACTGACAGCTGGATGCATTCTCCACTCCAGCCTGAATACCTTCCTTTTCCTACTGTCTCCAAACACCCATCTGTTCCCATTACCTTGTTATTTTGGTGTTACCTTTAGTTTTGACTGCCCTGGTGGCTTTGCTGCTTGATGGGCAGCAAAGTGGGAACACCTGAAAGTTGCCTTCAGTCAACAGATGAGTTATTTTAGTGTTAGTCTTTCCTTTTGCTTCAGGATCTGGATATCTTTTTCTATAAGGAGCAGATTCTTAGGAAGATTTGGAGGTTTTATGCCTGATTTTCATTTATCTGCTTTGGAAAATTTTGCCTTTTAGAAGCAGACTTATTTTCTGTGGTGTGGATTACTAATTGCTTCCTTTTTCTCAGTGAAATGAGTAAACTGCATTAAAATAAATTCTAAAATCATTTTCATACTAAAAATACAAACAAATGAGAGAAATTTCATGTTGTGTGAAGGGCAACTGGATGAATAGTTGGTTTTTCACTTGTCCCCAAATTCTGCTGTTGTATTTCTTTAAAAACAGCGTGTACTAGCTCATAACTCTTATCCTGAGAGGGAATTTGTAAATCATCTAGCTAGGTAGGCTCTTGTCTGATGCTGCATGCATTATTGTTTCCATCCAGAGTTGAATTCTAAGGGACTTCAAGGGACTGAGGTTATTTTCTGTGGTTAGTTACACTGTATGCAATAACTGTATGTAGATAGATTGTTGGGAATCACTCTTAGTTACATAAACATAGTTTGAGATATATGATAAATATATCTTGCAAGGGAAATATGGGCTAGAAAGGAATTAATTAGTTTATCCATTTCATAACTCACCATCCAGTTTTGGATTGCAAAATGTGAAAAGCAAATATTATTAGTGTAATAATTCAGTGCAAAGAAGGTTCCCATAAGTATCCTTACCAGGATACAAAATTGCTGGCTCCTTTAAGTGTGTAGAAAAAGCCATTATTGTTATATTATTGATTGATATTTGATGTATCAAATTAATATAAAATATGGCAATGCTGTGGAACAAATGCAGAGTTGGAACATGAATGCTAGAGTTAAGAATAATTCTTTGGACTGTATCTACTTGTTTCTTAAGTAAGGTTTAGTTATAAAAAGCACTTTCAAAACAGACAAATGATGGCTACTGGTATCTGCAGAGAGAGATATACAAGTCAGCTGTGGCTCTTCTTACACTGTTGACTTATCCAAAGAGTGTTCTTGAAATGGTGTGGTGCCTTTATGCTACAGAGTTTGAAGTACTCTCAATGTGGATTGTGTACCTAATGGAGGCCAAAATTTTCGGGCTTGGACAGCCAAGAGTGAGGAAGTGGAAGCACGACTGTACCAGTGACCTTATTCTTAACTCTGTTATAATGAAGCTTTCTTAATTCTGTTCATTATGAGTGTTGAACAGCCAGCAACTTCACTCAAATTTGTCGGTATTGATCTTGTAGAATCAGATCATTCTTTGATAGATGGTGAAGTATAACTGAACAGTTAGCTTTATGAAAGTGGTAAAACTTCTGCAATTTACAGGACTTTATAAAATTTATGGAAATTATGACTTAATGGAGGTTTAACTGTTGTAACTCACTTTTCAGTTGTATGAAACAGTATCTAAAAGCATCTAAAGGTAAAACATATTTTTATGTGGTATAATAAAAGCATTTTGGTCATTGGCTTTTCTAAATAGGTCTTATTTTTGATTTAATTTCCAAGGAGATAGCAAAGAAATGTGTTTCCCTTCTTTTAATTAGATCAAATCCATTTTATGAACCAAAACCAAGCCCTGCTTTAATTAAAGTTGCTCTGCTGCAAGAACCAGAAAAGAAGATGAAAAGAAAGGCTCCTGAACCCCCAAACCTCTTGCCAAAGACAGAGATGGGCATGGGTGAGAACGTGTCAGCTATTCCTGCATCAAGGGAGCTTTCCTCCTCTCCTAAGGTAAGCTTTACATACCAGAATTTCTTCTTTTTTCTTAACAGTACCTTTCTGTGTATTGTAAACATCCTATTTATTTCTGCAGGCCATCTTAAAAGCTTTGCTTGCACTTAATAAGGTGTTGGCTCGTCTCTATTCATTTGGTTCATGGGGAGGGAGCAGCAGTAGGAGCTTGTATTTTTTCTTTAAGGATTTAATGACAACAGTAACAGCAACTGCAGTTTCAAAGAAAAGAGCCTTCTAGTAACCAATGTTACAGGCCAGCTGGATATGCCATCGAGAAGGAAGAAAATCACATTGAACAGTGCTTTGTCCTGATCTATTTTAATGCTGCTAAGCCTTGCCCCTGTTGAAGAGTCTGTCTCCACATTTCTGTCATAAATCTGGGTTTTAAGAGCTTAGTACTGGATACTGTTTATTTGTATTGGGATTTATATGTGTCCAATTCCATAGCTATGTTGAAGTAATTTAAAAAAAAAAAAAAAGACAGTCTACTTTAATTCAGATTAACTGTTTATTACAAATGCCCAGACTAAGAATACTTAGATATGCACATCCATCTCTGTTTGTCAAGGGAAAATCTGAGTTAATTTCAGTTGAAGAGGGCAATGTGAGACATGGATATTTTATTACTACAACAGCTAACTTCTGTCAGTATGGATTTCAACTCCAGTGTTTCAGCAGTTCACACTACTTGTGCTTTTTTTTTTAAACAAAATAAGCATTTAATAATGTAAGTTAATGGACCTTCCTTAGAAATGAATGTCACATATGCTGCCTGCTTGTTTTAAAGGTAGGAAGATGAGGACAGAAGGCTTTCTTTACAGCATATCTTGCCCAGTGTATGCATATTATTGTCTGATTTGCCTTGTATTGGAGCCGCTTTACTTTAATTTAAGAATTGAGTGAAACTACTTGTCATATGTATAATTTCATTGTATAATTACTCAGCCAGATTGTGCACATGTCCTTGTCCACTCAGGCTCTCATCTTGTTGTGGTTTTACCACTCACTCAGGCTAAAGATTATGAGACCAGAAATCTAATCTGTGTCTGCTCACTGCGAAACAAAACAGTAGGGAAGACTACAGCTATGCTTTGCAAGTTATTCTTAATATGAAAAACCACAACCAGGGATATATGAAATCAAAGCATAGCAGTTTTATAATGCTCTGAAATGGGATTCAGTCTTGTTTGCTGAATGAAAAATATGGCACATTGTTTGATTTCTGGTGGAGACTGGCCCTTGTGTCAAAGCAAAATGGCCAAAGAAAAGCTTTCTGGTACTACCAGCCTGTGCAAAGGCATCTGTGGAGATTTTCATCAGGTTGCTTGATGGAAGTTGTGCTCAAATTGCTCATTGAGAGGTGTTTTTTACAGATCTGCGTCCAAGGAAATATGTCTGTCTGCTTTATTCATGTCTTTTTTGTGCTGAAATAACACATTACTGCTGAGTTTGGTTGTTGTAGTTTTTGTAGGGCTGTGAGGGAAGGTGGAGCTCTATGCTGACATTATCTTTTATAGGAAAGCTTTATTTTTTTTTTTCAACAGGATTTTGGAGGATATGAGACATTAGGGAGGTCTCCCAAGCAGGTGCAGTGTCCTGGTTTATTGTATTGCCACTACAGTGGAAAATTTTGCTGACTGGGTGTGTTAAAATATTGCACGGTCACTTGCAATGCAGAAAGCTTTCTGTAAGCACAGTCTTTTTTCTGTGCTTTAATTGTTTTGCTCTAAGATCGGAAGCACTTTACTTGGAATGCTTTTTGAAATTTGGAAAAGTACTGGCATTTAAAAGAAAAGAAAATAAACAGTTTTCTCACACTACAATATAAAATAGTGCCCAAATAGAACTTGGACTGTTGGCACATATGACTTGTTTATTACTCAATAACAGAGACAATGTTTAGCAACTCAAAGGTATAGGCATTAAACAAACATGAACTTAGCACATGCCCTTACGTAGGGGGAATAGTCCTGCAGAGGTAAACTTAGGGAAAGGAAGGTTAAATAACATGTTATTCAGTGTTTTGTCCAAGTTTGCTGGGCACAGAAAGCCTCTGGTACAACTGACTAGAAAGTAAGTTGTTTCAGCAGGTTCAATTCCCTGTCTTGGCTGTTGTCATAGGAAATGTCTGTGGAGCAGAAGTGCTAAGCTTTTGACTATACAAACACAGCACTAGTATTAGAACTTCAGAGTTGAAGAAAAAATATTCCAAAAGTTCCTCTGCAAATCTTTGACAGAGTATTTGGAGCTCATGTTTCTTTCACATGCTGGTGGCGTTCATCACATTTGCTGAAGGCAGGAAGTACAAATGCTGTCATTAACATCTGTATACCAGCAAGTTCATTAAATGATGAGCAGTTACCTGTAGTAGCAAAGCTTTTCCAAGTCTCTTTAATGTCTTCCCCTTGAGCAGACCCTTTTGATCACTTGGATGTCCCTGTGTCACCTGTATTGGTGAGGAAGGATCAGTTATCTGTATAGATAAGGCAAGGTGTAACTCTCCATAAAGGTCCAGCCAGCTCTCCAGCCCATAGTATTAGCTCAGTATTTGCCATACATGAGTTTAGAGGAAGTTTTACTTCCAAATTTTATTATCTATTTGCACTTCCTAAAGGAATATCTTTATTCTCTCCTGTCTTCCTTCCATAACTCCTCCAAATGATCTGAGTCATCAGAGAGGTCTTTAAAATGCAAACTCTGAAATCTGGGATCATCCCCCAGTTAATCATCTCCAATGACTTGAGAACTGCGGTATATTTTTATGGCTGACTGTATTTGGGTGAGTCTGACAAACTACAAAGCCGTAATTAAACTCTTCAGTCATCAAACTGCTACAGTGTTGTCAAGCCCGACTGAAGCCTTGGGCTTGTTGCTGTCATGCATGTGTTAGTGGCCTTTACCTGGTTTGGATAACCAGGTTTTGCCTCTCACAGAGGTGATAGAGACTTTAAATTTCTTCCACTTGTTGGCTTTGTGGAAAAAAAATTGAACGAAAGTTCAGGCTCAAAATGTGGTATCAGACCAGTAAATAGCATGCATATCAGTGCTTGTCATTGCTTTAGCTGATTACAAAATATGCATATGAACTTCAGCTGGGTGAAATCTCAACCAGTCTCAGTATCTCGTCTCTTCCTGCATTATGTTGAGTTTATTCAAAATAAGATCAGTTCTGGAGCTGTCAGCTATGTGTCGTGGTAGAGAAGCAAAAGCCATGTGTCTCTGCACAATCGAGGATTTTATGGCATTTGTGAAAATGAGGAGGCAGGAATGCTACCAAATATGTGTGGGAGGTGAAAAATTATTTACTAGGGAACAGGAGGAAACGGATAATCACCCTCAACCATAGGGTCATTTTTAAATGTGAAAAGAAAATAGTTCCTGCACTAGATTGACATTACTCATTCACTCTTTTGAAGGATAGCATATGCCCTTCCCTTTCAGGAAACAATTCTGAGAAGGGCTTTTCCTGTTATTTGGTATGTTCAGTTTTTTGCCAAAGCTCATGTTGATGGCTCATGAATCTATCAGGTTTCTGTAGTTACTATTAACCTACTGAATGTAAAAAGGCATGCTGTGTTTGGTGAATCCAGCTTGCTCTCACATCCTTTCTCCTGTCTTCAAGGTCTGGAAACCTGTGTTCATTAAAGACATGCTTTACAGAGTAACTGCTGCAGGCTGAGTAGCTACCAGCCTGGGACTTGGGAGCTCACAGAGCTCCATCTCAGTACTGCCTACTGGGCTACCCAGCATCTCTCAGTAAATGAAACTCCTGCACTCCAGTCCTGGGGATAGATGTTTCTCTGGCAATACTTGTGAACAGCCATGGAGTTGATATCAGACCACAGGATGCTTTTTGACCTTTACCTTGAATGGATTTTTAGTTATGCCTTGCAACTCATGAAAGTATATAGCACCAGGGCACGATGATAAATCAGCTTAAGACTATCATTAATGTATACACCATTCTTGCCTTTATGAAGTCATGGTGTTGCTGGTAATCATGAAAATACAGGAATTGGTTTTGGTGCTTGTAGACAAGAGCTTGTGATGACCTTTTAAGTTGGTGGAAAAGGAGAATACACGTTCACTTAATAGTCCAAAACCAATAGTAGTAACATCTCTGTTTTGTCACCATCATTGTTTAAGCTCTCTCTGTCTCTGATTTTAAAACTAATTGTTTTGCATGCCCAGTGATAGTCTGCTCTTTCATGCCAGACAAGCTAGCTGATTTAAGCTCTAATGAAACATTTATAGGAAATGTAATAAGAAACACAGAATCCTTTTTCTGCATGACATGTAATAACCCATCTCCATCCAGTATCCTTTGTAATCTGTTGTGTATCTGCAATGCTTCTGTTCAGGCTGTTCAGAAAGATTTATGCCTGATAGACAGTTTGTCCTTCAAACAGCAAATGAGGTACAAATTACTTTATGAAAAAAGTTCTCAGACACTTCTCGAGGGAACGAGAAAAAACATGTAATTTTTAATTTTTTTTTCTCCTTCTTATTTATTCTAAGTCAGAATAAATGCTTAGCAATAAAGTGCGAAACACTCAGGTAGGTTTAATGAAAAGGGGAGAAGTAACGTTCCATATAGCACTAGGCCCTGCTCTCCAAGATTTCAGGGATCTCATATGCTCCTTTTCTCCACTTTACTCCTTTTCTCCACTTTTCTTTACCTCAGCATTATCAACCTCATGTGACCAAACAGTAGGAATACTTCATATTAAAACACAGGTGCAGTAATGCAATTAAGTGGAGAAATGACATTAAACTCCAAATGGGAGATGGAGATCACTCACTCTCTTTGTATCAAAAGTATCTCCAGTTGTTCATTCACATAAGGACTTCCTGGCTCTCTGGAACATCTTTAATGATTTTTCTCCTTCTCAGCTTCACATTCACTGCAAAGGAATTGTGCAGCTCATTTGCATGAGATCTTTGTCACTCCCTATGCAGACAAATAGTTCATCAAGCCCAAGGAAGACTTGGGAGGTACTGGATAGAATTGCAAGATATCTACTCTTATAAACTTGTGCAGAAAAGACACTCTGAGAAAATCTGCCTTTGCATGCAGCCCAAAAACATTTTTTCTTTTAATGGGAAGAAACACAAGCTGCACACTTAATATGAACAGAGAGACAGTGAGATAATCATATGGAAACACAGACAAGTCATTCAACTTGCAGCTTTTCAAGTGTTAAAGAATAAAAGAGGCTCCATTTTTTAATACAATACTTAAACAATTTTGCATGTTTGCATTAAAACTCATGTTTGCATGAGTTTTAAATGGTGTTTGTTAAATTGACTGTGTTGCCTTCGTATTATTCCCATGATTGATGCCAACAGGAGTCCATTTTTAGACACAGAGACTACAGATGAAACCAAGCCCTTCCTTATTCTATGTGTGGCTTTCTGCCCTTCTGAATGAAGTATCTTGTGCCCATTTTCTGGTAACAAGCCAGTCAAACTGCTTACAAAAAGGTTTAGATGCTGCTCTATAGTCACATTTTCTCTAAGAGACATGCTTCCTTCAGAATTTTAGGTCTAAACCAGGTAAGTTAATAGTTTGCCTTTATGTTCCTATAGCAGGAGTTATGCCCAGGTCTGGAGGCAGAGCTGAGCTGCTCCCAACCTCAGCACCTTACTTCTTGCCTTATCCTATTTCCAAGCACCTGCTGGAGTGGAAACACATCATCACATACAGGTCCCTCTGCAAAGCTCATGACTCATGTATATGTTGTTCCACAGGGAACAAATCCAGGTTGTGTGCTGAGCCAAGGGTCAGTGAAAGGCACTGCTTTCTGGGACAATTGAGCAACTGAATGCTGTCCAGGAGCAGTGAATGTTAACCTCTTGAACCAGATTTTGGTGGTGGTTTGGTTGTTGGGTTTTTTTCCAAGTTCACAGCTTGATCCAGCCAGCTATTGGCTTGACTGTAATGCCATGCAGCTGAAAGAGTGCTGGTTTGTGTCACATGAACTATCATAAAAAAACCAGTTCTCTGTAAGGGTGGGTCTTAGGTGACTCAGACTGAGGACTCAAAAGCTTTTTTTGTGGACGTCAGTTTTTCTTCAAAAGTATATATATGCAATTATACAAAGTGAGCTAGTTAAAAATGTATTTGTAACCATAATTTTTGAACACTTGATTTGGCAACTTTCAGTTCTGCTATTTAGGTGTTTGACTCTTTCTTCTTTAGATGCCTATTAATAGTGGGGATGCCGATAACAGGCCTCCAGAGTTGTCCTAGTAAAATATTTTTCATTGCAAATTAATATATATAATATGCAGGTTGATAAATGCTTGGCTGCTTCTGCCATTTTCGTAACTGCTCTTTAAGGTATTTCTGCATTATTGGTGCAATGTAGCTCCTACTGAAATGGATGGAAACATTGTCAGTACCTGCAGCAGTTCTGAATTGCACTAGTTAGGACTTCTGCAGAATGTCTGTGCAAATAAATTTTGGTAACTTCACCAGTGTTGTGACATTCCAAGCCTCAATTTTCATATTTTTATATTTACCTTACATTTACAAATTACAGTACTCTGGTTGTCATAAAATATTACTTTACCTGTTGTGGAGAAAATATGCTCTTTAGATATGTATTGGCAGTAATTTCATATGTTTTATTTCCACTTGGAAGTTTAAGATTGTGCACTATTCTGTGAAAAAAAAAATCCATCTCTGGCAGAGAGTAGAAAAGCCAACAGACATATTGTATAACACAGTGTTGCAATGTTCCATTAAAATGCCAACACTGTTGCATGTAGGTAAACTAACAAAAAATACTTATTTTATGTTTTGTTCAAAACCAACACCAATACAATAATTTCTTAATTTTTTCCCATATAAATATATGTAATGATTTATATAACCATTCATTTCCTTGAATGATGTGTTCCAACAGTCAACAAATGCAAGAATGGTCAAATAAGACTCATATCCTGATTTGGGAACTGTTTAAAGGCTGATGAGATCAGGAGAGAGAAGGTGGCGGCCTTTGGGTGGTGGGAACACCCACACTGCCTTTTCTGGGCTCTAACTTCCCACAATAGAAGGTGAATTAAATGCTTGAAGAGCATGCTTCTCAGAGGAGAGAGATGGAAGGAGTGACAGTGGGGTATCTCCGGAGGTGAGCGGAGCTCCACACTGCCTTTGAGACGAGTCTCTCATTACACCCATTTCTGCAGGACTGGGAGGGGACTGCTCTTCTCATGGAAGTGCCAAAGGCATTTGCCTGAAATCTGTCCTTAAAATATCCCTAAAGTGGATAAATGCAAAGAAGAAGTGAGGAGCTGCCAGGAGCATTGAGGTTTCTGGAGTGCTGTGGTTCCTAAATGTCAAGGCTTTCATAGCACTGTTTGGTTTCTCTCACAGAGGTTGAGGGGATGAGGCACAGGCACACAGACTGGTAAGGTGGAGTCCTGGCCTTCCAAAACATCTGAATAACAACTGCATTAGGTGAGCTCCCAGTGAGATCTAGGGGAGCTTCTGGAAGATGTAATCTGAAAATCCTTATCCCTGATGAGGGCCTTTTATTTTATTTCCTATAAGTTATTTGCCTTCACTTCTTCAGCAGAAAGGAGCTGAGAGGAGACAGGCAAATGGCACCGGGCTGTGAGCTCCTGATGTAGGTGCTGAAGGGCCACCTTTCTGCCATTCCTGTAACGTTTTCAAAGGACCTGGGGGCCTTGATTTTCATGCTGGGCTTCACAGACTGTTAGTTCTGTTCAGTTCAAGCTTTGCTCCTTAAGAGGTAGAAGAAAGAAGGAACACTTCTCGTAAGACCTTTTTTAAACTACCATCAAAACAAAAATCCTCACAACAAAAACCTGATAAAAATCTATCCTTTTTCTGTACAGTTTTTATACCTTGTTATCAGGTCCCTTAACAAGAGCCAAACAAACAGGTTACTGGACAGCTTTTTAATTGAAAACTTGATTCTTTCCAATATTCCCTTGCACCTAGCAAGTCGCACAGTTTGTAGAAGTTGATGTTATTGTAGCATTTTTTATTACCTCAAGCTTTACATTGGGGCTGGTTTAGATAAAGTCCTGAGTACTGTCTCCACCACCTTGGCCCTTGGTGCAGTGCTCCAGTGAAGGAACACACTAACAATAGCCTGGTTTTCTGCTTGCCTGAGGGGTGGGTTTGGTTCATCGTGGTTGGCAGGCACCTCAAATTGGAAATAAGTGTGCATGAATAAATTTTCCTTTGCTTCTGTCATGATGAGTTATGGACATATTACAAAAATAATTATCTTCCCTTCATAAATCAGTCTGATAGTTAACTTTTGTTTGCTCACTAATTCACTCTTCCTGCTAAATGTTCTTTGGTTTGGATCAGATACTTAAGCATAGGAATAAATCACAGGTCTAAGACAGAATGCTTTTTGTTGCTGGGAAAGAAGAATAAGTCTAAAACCAAAATAAATGGCATTTGTAAGCAAATCTACAGTGCAATGATGGCCCTAAAATGAGGTGCTAGTATTAGCTATTCTGCCCTGCTTTGTAGAAGTATTTTTTTAGGTAAAATTTTGTCTGATTTATTTTAAAATAACAATCGCCATTACTTTTAGATGGGCAGGTTAAGTAAATAAATTTGTGAAGCAAGATATACTGAGAGGAAAAATCCAGGAGAAAAATGGAAGCCAAGGATGCCAGGAGCTAAGCCCTGGGGCATGTGAAACAGTCAGGTATTATATGTGTATGTTGTAGTCACGCTCGCTAGCAAATACAAGCCAAGCGCAAATCTTTTTTTTTTAAGGAGAGAAAACCAAGCCAGTTAGAAGGAAAATGTTGTATTCCTGAGTTGCTGGAAGAAATATGTTGCCAATTCATATTGCAACACAGCTCTGATGACAAGAAGCTGCATAATAAACCAAGTACTTGTGCGATAGTGCCGGCACACTAGCTGCGTGTTCTACAACAGCATTTTTAACCATGTTCAACAGTGTGCTTGCTATCGCTCCTCCATTTGTTGAATTCAGGATGACCTTTGCATGAATAAAGTCAAATAGGATTAAGGCAGGAATTTTCAACAATGGGAAAGAGCAACAGATGTAGCCGACTTTGAACGTGGGAGGATTGTTGATGCACGGTTGCCTAAAGGGAGTGTCTGTGGTGACTAAAAAAGGGGGAGAGGGGAAAAAACCCAACAATTTCCTAAAATATTAACCACATAAAAGAAAAGAAAATAAATAGAAAACAGTCCAAAGGAACTGAGTGATCCTGGTTTTTATTGGCATCGAGCTGAAGGCATGATTTTTTGATTCACTGCCTCCTTTTAAATCTGTTTCTTTCTATTCTTTCAGCAGAACTCTGTTCTCTGAAACTGTCGCTATATATGAGCTGTCCGAGGGGTTTGTGGTGGGTATCGTGTTTTTAGGTTCATGGTTTCTCCTGAATTAAGGAAAACAAAAATAGAATATACAGGGGAAAAAGTTGTTTTGCTGCAGAATTAGTAGTTTGAGTACGAAATCCAGTTCCTGCTGGTATTTTTTTATTTGATTTATCCTATGGAGAAGTATATAGATGGATCTCAAATACAGTGCAAGCACTCTACATAGAGACTGTTACAGAAAAGGGGGGGGGAAGGTTAGAAATATAGTTAAAGCAAGAACTCTGATATATCTTAAGTAGTTTTATATTTTATGTGCCCATTAGATATACTGAATTTGTTTTTATCTCAATAAAAAGAGGACATACATATGTATTTTACTTAGTAGATTTAAAGTATTTGGTTACCTTTCTAAAATACAATAAATTCTTTGAAACTTACTTAGTTTCGTTATTGACAAGAGCTGTTTTGCAGTTTAGTAGATAGTTGTGTTAACTCCTAAGTGATACTTCATAGTTTTTAGTAATGAATAATGCACAAAATTTAAATATCATTCATAAGTGTAATTCAGACAAATCAGCTTTGAAAAGCGTGCATGGGAAAAGCTTTTAAAGTGTGAATGAAATCATGTGCTCTAGCTCAATGAAAGGGCTTTAAAGGAGCTAGCTAGAAACCAAAGTAATTAAGAAAATCATGCTGTAAATGCTGTGAAAAATATTGGTGAGCTTAATGAATTACAGTTCAACTGTAATATTTAAGAGCTTGATTAAACATCCACTGATTAAATGCTTACACTACACTTTAAAGAGAGCTATCCTGTTGAGAGGGCAGTCTCTCACAGTAGAAAAATCATTTGGATTCAGAGGATGTAGCATGGTAAAACATCTTCTAATACATCTTATCCTGCTTCTTCTCATACTCCTTTAGAGCGGAGCTTGCTGTGGGTTACCACTAGCTGATGACATGCCAAAGTGTACTCAGTGGTTGTAACATGTTTCCCACCCCCCAAACAAGGAGTATTTCAACAGATATAGAAGAAAAAAAAGAAACAAACAAACCTAAAACAGAACAAAAAAAATACCCCCAAACCCTCTATTGTTACCTGGATCAAATATCCTGAAGGACACAGCTATTGAATATCTGAAGAACACAGCTCTCTGCGTGCTGGAGGCTTCATTACTAATTTTTGTTACCTTAGTAAAGAGGCTGTTAATGTTTCATTTTTGCACTAGGGACAGCTTTGTATGCATGCCTGGCATCTTTAGCACCAAGAGCACATAACTGTTATGTGCATGGAGTAGATTAATGCCCACTGTGGCTGAAGAAAGTTGCCTTCATTTCCTCGTGGGCTCAGTGTTGGAACCAACATTAATCTCACAAACGTGTACATAACTGCTCACATTGTTTGTGAATGCACAACTGTGTGAAAGGCTGTTACAGTCACACAGCAAAAACATAGAAATATATTTTGAAAGAGCAGTTGGATGCTGATTATTAGACACCTGGATTTTTGTTGATGTTCATGAGACTTCGTGGAGTCCACTGAAGGCAATGAGAAGATGAGGTTCTTGATCCTGAATTAAGTTCCTGAGAAGTGACATCTTTTCATCCAGGGTTCCAGGAGTATGAACTGGGGCGGGTTAGGGCAGTTTCTAGCTCCTTAGTTGTCTTTTGTGTGTTTGAAGGGTGATCCACAAGGAAGAGTACAGTCTCCTTTTCTTTGGTGGTTCTGTTCTCCCTCACTTCATCAACACCTTGAGACAAAGAACTGTAATCCTAAAGCCATGCAAGGGTCATGTTTCTTGGCTTGCTTCAATGCAAATAGATCTTTAGAATCCAACTCAGACAATCATGCTTTAAAAGTATCCTAAAATGTTATACCATTGGAAATAATTATAAATAAACATGGGGTTCTATTTTTGTATTCTTTATTTTTTTCCAATTAGCTGCCTTGTATTTTTTGCATCTGGAACATAATGAATGTAATTTTTACTTATAAAACAGATAGTTCAGAATTTGTTTCTGTTATTTCAAGTAAGCTTGGGGGATTCTTTAATATAGTGTGTATTTTCTTTCTGTGTGTGTATATAGGTATATATAAACTTACATTTTAATATATTTGTTACTGTGATGATTATGGTTATTTGTTATATAGAAAGGTATATCTATGTTATTTGTGTGCCTTTGTATATAACAAATATGCTTTTCTTTCAGCATGGAGGCTTTCTACAAAGTGAATTCAGAGACTAATTTGATACAGATGGCTTAACAGATCATAATTAAAGTGTTTTGTCCTCGAATCTGCTTCATAACTCAACCATATTCCCTAACACCATGACCCCTGTTCATAATGTTGCTGAAGTGCTTTCAAGAACTCTGCAGAAAGCTTTGTTTTTATCACTTTAAAGCAATACTGAAGAATTGATGCTTTTCTGAAGTGCCCTTATGGCACTCTGTGCTATTGGTAAGTAGTCTATCATGATTGTCATTGACAGCAATGACTCAGGAACATAATGTGACTCAGTCTTTTGTTTTGAGACATGGGTGTGTAGACCAGAACCCAATCAATAGGCTTAAGTATAAAACAACAGCAAACCAAATATTGATTCAATGCTCAAATTCTTATAACTGTAACCACAACCCTTCCATTGTACTTAAAATGTTATTAGAATATTAACATTATTATAATTTAAAAAAAAGGAAGATGAAAAATTGCCTTTGAGGGGTTTCCAGGGAAGGAGTTTTCTCTGCAAATGCATTTAACTGTTTTTACATTCTGTATAGCATCAAGATTAGGCTTTTGCAAAAAATAGGTTTGGGGGTTTGCCTACTAGAATTAGGTTTTCTTTTAGGACAGTATCTTTTTTTCTGTTTACATACTCACCATTGTTTTCAGATATAGAACTAGAATGTAGCATAGATATAAGTAATAGGGAATAACTAGAAGAAAATTCCGATGAGAGCCTCCAAATTTTCGAAATGTTCTTCCATTTCTGGTCTCCTTGGACATACAAATGGTTGGTTTAAAATCACAATCTGTTTTTTTGCAAGTATTTAAAGAGTTGTAGAACCCATACAACACAAGGCACATTAAGTGGTTTGACTCAGAGCACTTTCATGTCTGGAAGAATATTTCCCTTATTTTTTGGAGGAAGCCAATAGTGTGACTTGTCCTCAAACAAATGAAATGTACTGCTCCAGATTTTGGGTCTTGTGCATTTTTATTTTTTTTGCACATATAAGCTGTAATTGGCCCTTCATCACCCTCAGTCTCTGTTTCTATGACAGTTGCTCTGCCAATATTTGATGCCCAATACAGAAGAAAAAGAAAAAAGAAAGCAAGATTATGTTGTGGCTCTACTTTCTGACCAGGTTTTAGCAATTTGACATCCTTAAACTCCTGAACATTGTCCTTGCTGCTCTCCCTGCATGACTGATGGACTTTGTGTGGAGCCCCAACCAGATGATCTGAACGCTTCTGGAAATGCATATCTGCTTGAACTATTTGAGAAATAGGTTCACATTTTTAAAAATATATATTTAAAATGGGTATTTTCATATTTACTGAGTAAAAAGGGACTAAGAGACAAGTCAAATCCTACTATGGTCTTGTTTTTGCTTTTGTCCTTTTCAGCTTAAAAGGATTCTTTTAAAAACTGGTTGTTGAGTTTGAGTGTGAGTTGTAGGTTTAGATTGCATAAGAATTGACCTCTTTTGATAGTGAAGTTTGTTACAAATATATTGCTCGTGTCTGATTTAGGACATAAAATACCTCTGTAGTGTTCCATAATTCATGGACAGAGATAGCATCCCCTAAGGCTGCTGTGGAGCGTCTTAGTCAGACTTCTGCTCTGAAGAGTTTTCCAAACAACATGTCTCTGCGAGCTGCAGAAGAGGTTTTGGGAGACCAATCAGACCAATCTTGCTTACCTAAACTCCTCTCTTGAGAGTCCAGTGCCCTCCCCTTTCCGCTTCCTGCCACCCCCCCCCCCAGCCCAAACTTGCTAAAGGGGTTGTTAAGTAGCAGCATTTAACGCTGCCATGGTTTTATAAATGGGAGATAATAAAAAGAATTGCTAAATGACTTTTCAGTATTTACATGTGGTAAAAAAACCTTATGTGAATGCAACTCACTGACTAAAGCAGCACGCACACTATATATTTATCAACTCATCGTTGTCCCACTAGTGCTTCTATTTGAGTACTCTCTAAGTTTTATTTTAACTGTGGGCAAAACTGCCCTTTGAACTCCCATTCTGTGCAGCTTCAAAGGTAAGGGAGGTCTTAGTCAAATGATATCACTGTACTTGTTTCCCAGCCATGTCTTGGATCGTGCTTCTGCTGCCTAGAAGTCTGAAAAGCCCATGTTTTTAAGATGATGGGTCCTAACCTTTAAATAATTTTTAGGAGCTCGTGTAACTTGGAACTAACACTCAGTATTAGAATCAACTTTGTAGATTCCACTGGAAGCTTATTTAGAGCAGTTGGCTTTTATAAATTTATCAAAGTTTTGAAATTGCAGCTATTTTGCTGTGTTACCAGAGCTCTCCCTTACATTAACTTTCTCTTCCCTTTATGTTTCCCATTTCAAAGATTGTCATAATCATTTAATCTCTCGTTATGCAATTAGATATGTTGCTACACGTTTATTAGCAAACTTACTGTCAGACTAGTAGTAATGCTCTAATTTACACTTCCCAAAGCATGGAAGTTCCTGTGTAGGAATGAAGGCTCCCTTCTTTTCCCTCCTCCACCTATCCTGAGGTGCTCGTGCAGTGAAAAGTATTGCAGGAGACTGAGATGTGTGAGTGATAAGTGCTCTACATTTGTAACACCTGGACATGATCAGACACGTTAAAGATGATGTGTGAGTGTGAGTTTTCTCCATTTGTGCTGGCTGAAATTTGCCCCCCTGTAGCTCATTGGGGTTCTCTGATAAATCTGATCTCATCCCCCCAACCTAAGGGAGAGCAATCGATGCCTTCCCCCACAGCTCCTTCTAAGAGCACTGGTACTACTGGTTGGAAGACTGAAGTCCTCTGGTGCAGTTCTTCTATCCAGGAGTTTCCTAGTTCTGTCTGCAGATGAGTGTTTGGAATCAGGAGCAGCTCATACCAGAAACACATTAATCATTACATCATCTGGGGACTAGTCGAGAACCTTTCAGGAATGCTTAATTTTATTTAACACACCACGTAAATTAAGTCCAAAAGACACTTAAAATGTAACCCTTTCTTCCATTTGTGGAAGCTCAAAGCCATAACGCCACTTAAGGATTTTAATCCTTTGGACAGTAATGTCTTTGGGATGCAGTGATGTCATCTGTCTGTCACTGTGAGTTAGGGACAGTTAATGAATGGGTTAATGATTGGAATAGTGTTGAAAGACCAGGGAGTCATGATCTGTGTCTCTGATACTGCCTTAGGAATGCAAACCCCAAACAATCAGAAACACCTATAGAGTTGTCTGTTCAGGAAAGCCCCTCAAGCTGTCATCTGGACACGATGCTCACGAATAATGTGCACACTGCATGTATAATAGTGCATGCTAAAATCCCTTTCCGTGTTTCCATTCCTCCTCTCCCTCAGCAGTTTGGAATACTTCTCATATCTGCAAAATTTGTTCCTTGAATTCAAAATCAGCATTTTGTCTCAAAGGTTTTAATATTGCAATACTTATAATGTAATATTTTTCTAAAAAATGTTTATATTTTATTTATCTGACAAATCTTTTTTTTTTACTTTAGGGAACTTAAACCAGGGAAAAAAATGCTGCTAAACAAACAGAAATAAATGCTGCTGTAGTTCCAAATATTAAGCTAATTTTTAAAATGTTGACCTAAATAGTACATTCAATTAATGAAAAAAAAGCTATCTTTGCAGACAATGTACTAATATTTAATTTGAAATTTTATTGAGTAGATCCTGGGGATCATTTAGGAGTTTTACATGTGTTAAAAAAATGAAACCCAGAAGACCTGACTGCTGTGCATTGCTGTAACACCCCTGGAACGTGGCTAACGCCCAATTACTGCATGCTTAGACTTGGATGGGAATTACAATTGAGCTGTAAAATATTTTGACAGTTTCCAACTGTTGTGTGGTTATTAGCCAGGCATCATAAGAGAATGAAATACAGTGATTTGATTAGGTTTATATCACAGTCTGCTTAAACAAGGACTTTCAACATAAACATGTAGTGTAAAGTGTTAATCAGAGGCAGTATTTAATTATTAGCAGCTTTTCTTGAGTTCTGCAGGAAAGAATTCCCCTCTCCCAAAGATTTTGATTTCTTAAATGAGACTTGCCATACCTTTGTGCTTCAGCTTTTCATTTACAAGCTTTTACTTGTTGAGTGCTAAAAGCATAACCACACCAAATTTAATTTGTCGCATGAAAATTGTGTATTTTTCAAGAGGATAGATTTGCCAGTGTTGACGCTAGAAAAGCTTGTGTTAATTACATATTATAAAACAAAAAGGATATTTTCACTTAATATGTATTTCTTCTTTTAGCTGAACAAGTTCTAGCAATTAGCAAATTTGGATAGTGTAAGAATTCCTGGAAAAATATATGTTAAGCCAAGTGGCACTTGAATTGCTGTTGCTTTTACATGTATTTTTATTTTTAAATTAAACTAATAAAGCAAAAATATTTAAACTGCATGCAAATTAAGCTCCAGATTGTGCCAGTCTTGTTATGTTCATTAAGCTATTGAATCCTTGAGTTGGGGCTGTTATTCCATAGGGTCTATTCACAGAATAAGGTACTATTCAGAGAGGTAAAGATAACAATCTGCCTTCACACTGCTTAAATAATGCTCATTCTGTTGGGCAACTAAAACAAGAATATTCAAGCCTGCCATCCCTTAATTTTTCATTTGCTTTTATTTAGCAATGCTTTTTTGTTTTCTTTGTTGTTTATGAATGGTGCTTGTGAGTGGAATGTTCTTTTTCTGGTAGAGAAGACTTTTTGAAGCGTTATCTTTTTTTTTTTCTTTAAAAGATAAACCCTCTAAGGTAATTTTTGTTTCCCAGTTCACTCTGCTTGTGACATCTCTGCTGTGACAGAGCTGAATCCAGCTGATATGGTTACAAGTGTTTGCTTACATTTTACAGTTTGCCTAAATACCTGATTTCACCCAACTGCAATTGGGTGGGGGTTTTCCTGACTGTTGTCCTGGGTTTGACCTTGAGCTGTTACCTTGCAGATGAAAAAATCTTTCTAATATATCCTAGATTTTTAAGTGGCTTGGTGACTTTCTGTGGAGATATGGTGTCATGGTTTGAGATAGCCCAAATTCCAATTCCCTAGCTCCATCCCCCCTCCCACATCTCAACCCAATGTGAGATGGGTTTTTTTCCAGACAAAACACAACCAGACTCAGAATGGGGAAAGGGAATATATTACAATGACTATACAAATAAATACTACAATACATTATACACACGACTACAACTATCTCTACCATGACATAAGTATTTACAATGGATCAGATCTCTTCTCCCCTCCAAATAAAAGTCCAGGAGGGAAAGAAGGACAGATCCCTTCCAGTCTCTTAGGGCAGCAGCTTCTTCAGAGTAGCAGTCACTAAGCAGCAGCATCTTCTAAGGCAGCAGGCTCTCTCTCTGTCTCTTCTGTTTCTTGTAGCAGCTGATAGCTGGATCTCTGCCAGCACACACGAGGGGGATATCCCCCTCGGCCACTCGTCTCTCCAAATGAGTGGTCTTCCGTGGGCTTCGTCACCCCAGACAAGGTCGTATCACCACGTCATATCACGAAGCACGGGGGGTCTTCGTGACGGTCTGGTATCTTCAGGAGATTCAAGCTCCTTGCAGGGCCTCTGTGCCCTGTCTCAGGCTGCGAGCTTCTTTGTAGCTTGCAGCAAGGGAGGGCCCCCAAGGCCAACCTCCCACACCGTCCTGGCTGAGCTCTCAGGACGTCCGAGCTTCTCAGCATGTTGCACTTCAAGGCTCTTTCAAGTAAGAGTCTATCAACTTCCTCCTTCCAGGAGGTCTCAAAGGAGTTTTGGGGGGTCTGGTATCAGTTCTTACCCCCAAGAACTCTGTAGAACTCAGCTGCTGACTCTCCTTCCCTCAGGTCTCCTTCCAGGAGTCCCTTCTCTGGTGCTGCATGTCTTTGTTGCTTCTTCGGTTCAGTTCTGGCTGCTGCTTTCTCCGGCCACTGCCACGGCCACTGCCCACGATGGAGAAAACATCTCCCAGCATAACTATAGGCACCTAGCCCAGCATTATGCTGTTCCAGGTCCCCACAGGCTCCAGCTGGGGCTGGGGGGCCAAAGCCCCCCCCTGTGGGGCTCAGAGCCCCTTCCTCGTGGCTCACAACATGGCCACCTTCTTCTCCCCTCAAACTACAACTCTTCTCTTCCGGTCTGGTTGTGATATGTTTACATTTTTTGCAGGAGCGCTCATTGGACAGAAATTCAAAACTTCCAGGGGTTTCCACCCCTTGGGGTCTACCACTTTTCTTATCCTCTGGGGGAAAACAAAGTCCAAACCACTACATATGGTCAATGAGAGAGAGCCTTCCTCTCTCTAGTAGTGCTCATGAGGAGTAGCTGGAGTGGTGGGGTTATAATTCTTCAATAGCCAGTCTCCTAAACAACTGAAAGAGAAAAGACACACTCTGTGCAGTTATTCATTTGGAGAGTGGTTAGTGGTTACTGAACTTTCTCTGTATTCGGATAGCTTTGTGCCAGGGAAAAAACCAAAATATACTGTTCTTTGCAAGGAGATCTTATTAACATAGGGTGAATTATTGCATGAGTTGCTTATGAAACAAATAATATCAGGACTTCCATGCTAGGATTTATTTTTAAAACAGGAAGTGGGGGTTTTTTTGGTGGATGATGTGAGAGGCCAGTGTGAAGTGTTGCTTGGTGGGAATTGGAGGTTTTCCAGCTTGCTTCCCCCGCTGCCAGTGCTCGGAGGGAACCTCTACCAGGCTCCTGCTTGCTGATGGCAGCAGCCTGTGTAAGCTGTGTCCTTTTCCTGTAGGCTCTGGAGTTAAGAAACATAGAGAAGTTGGGTCTGAAGCACTTGGTCCATCTACTTGCCCAAAGGCAAAGTTTTCCTTTACAAAACGAAGCATTTCTGCAACTTATTGTTAAAGACCTCAAAGCCTCATGGCTTTCCTGGGCAGTCTTGAGTACTTCATTGTACTGTTTTATAGATTGCTCCTCCTGGTGTCTGACCTGTTGCAATTAAAGCCTGTAACTTCATTTTGATATGGGGGACAAAGGGTTTTCTTTCTTCTTTAGAATTTTATGTGCTTGAAGACTTATCATGTTACTTTATTATTTTTTCATAAGATAAATGACATAAATTTGCTCCAGCATACTTCATGCCTCTTTTGGGTTTTTTTCCCTGATCTTTGGGCTCATTTTCCTTACACTCTGCATGAGAGAAAAGTGAACATAAAATTTTTGTTGTGCCTTTGTTGATGCTGAGTGGAGTGGGAGAGGCATTGTGTGTCTTGCAAGCTTTATTCCTGTCTGTACATCTCAGTATGATATTTGTTTTTTTCACAACAACCTGATGTTGTTGACTCTATGTTCGGTTTGAATAGACTGTTTCCCCCATGTTCTTTTGTGAAGAACTTTTACCTAACCAGTTCTTCCTCATTCTGCATTTATGTAAATGATTACTCTTTCCTCTGTTTCACTTGTAGCTATTGAATTTCTTACTGTTTCCTTCAGACCTTTTCTCCTTTTTGTGATTAGAGTTCTTCTAGTACATTTGATGTCCATCCCAGCTACTTGTCTAGTGTATTGTCCACCTTCCTAATTCAGACTTTCACTGAACCCAAGAAACACTCTTGCAGAACCCCTTTTAATGCATAATTCCAAGAATCATTTAAAACTAGTCTTGGCTATAGTTTTCCAGACTGTTTTGCACCTCTGTGAGACTCATTAAGGCACTGTTTTCCATACTTCCTTATGAGAGCATCTTGAGAGACAATTAAAAGAGCTCAACTGCATTCATGTTATGTGATGCTTCTGCCCACCTCAGCCTGCTTCCCTCTTATAGAAGGAACTTGGACTGCTAGTCATGATTTGTTCATGGCAAATAATGTTTGTTCCTTGTCTTCTTTTAACTTTCATATGCTAAGAAGCACCTTAATTATTTGTTCCACTTCTTTTTCATTAGCTTGTCTGCGTTCTTCCAATTTGTCTTTTTCTTATGCATTTAAAGACTGGAAAGGAATGTAGAATTTTCCTACTTTTCTAATATCTCCCCTATGTTCAAGTTTTCAGACTGTCCATTCATTTCAGATGTTGTTTTATATTGGTTCTTCCAGTACCCTAGGATTACATTCAGTGTGTTCAGCTGATCTGGAAGCATCTGGCTTATCTAAGCTGTTTCCACACGCGGGTGAAATTTCACCTTTTTGTGTCTGTATGAGTAATGCTTGTCTCCAACTTGTATCTGACTTGTAGAATAAAGACAGAAGAAGAAAAAAGAAAGGTGTATAATTTCAGGTGTCTCCCCATCATCTATGGACAGCTTCTCCTTATCAATGAGGGCTGAAACAATATTTTTATTAATCTCTATTTTGTGATTATTTACATAGAGTTAGCTGCTGATGCAGGAGTTTATCAAGGCAAAAAGTTCTTTCCATTAAATTCTCACTCATCTGTACCTGTCCTAAGTACTTTTAAGAACATCCATCTTTATGCCTGATGTAAGCTCATTGACACCAGCACCTCATGCAGGATTGTAGAATATACTGATTTTATTTCCACTCTCAATCAAGAGGTGTACTATGGCCTTTAGAGGTAGTGTGTCATCAATACCAGACTTAAAAATACTGAGTGCTCTAAGCTCCCCCAAACAGAGAGATTGTTTTCCTTTGTTAGTGCAATACCTGCACAAATCTGGCATCTGTGTGTTCTGTTCTCAAGTATTTAAAACAAAGATTTCTCATAGGGAAAGACTAATGCTTCTATAAATATACCTATGGTTGTGCATTAATGTAAATGATGCAGTAGATTTACAAAATGGGTAACTATAAAGTTCTTGGAGCAATGTCACCTTAATGATCCAACATCAGAAGATTGCCTGAAAAAACCATGCCCGCTGAAATGTTCAGAGGAGTGGGATAATGACTTGTGTTTATTTAATGGCTCTGTCAAAAGAAATTCCTGCAAAAGCAACAAGAGTTCACTGTTTTTAGGAAGAATTGGCAGTGACTCTCATTTTTAGTTTGCCTTGTGCTTTCTTTTAGAAGAGATTCTTGTGACCTTTTCTGACAAGCTCTAACACTTCCATTGTTTGCTGCAGGCCTTTGAAATGTGGCAGAGATAGCCTTGGGCCCAGGGAGGTGCGTTTTGCTAGTTCAGTTCACATTTAACAAAGTTAAAAGCTTTGAAAATTGCTATTCCTCATCTGTGGTTTAAGTTGCTTAATTCTGGCAACCTGCCCAAAACCCTGAACGTTCCCATCGTGGCAGAGAGCCAGGGATTGTGAACCAGCAGCATCCTGGTAGCTCATCTGGGCTTCCAGCACAGATTACATGAGAGCAGAGACTTCAGCCCACATGCCACCGGGCCAACTGGAGAAAGGAAGGTGGACACAAGGAAACTGCCTGTCTTCTGAGAGCAGAAAAATGAGGCCCCGTCCCTGCATGTGATCTGTTCATACTGTTATATTACAAATATGTGTAATCATCAGAGACTGAGCTCTGCATTCGCTTCTGCTTAATGGTATGAATTATATACCTTTCTTGTTTTTTTTAATTGAAAACATGTCGTTCAAGGCAAAGATTATGTGACCTCAGGGAAGAGAAGCCAGGTGAGCCTTGGCCAATCCTTTTATAATAGTTGAATCTGAGAAGGAGCTCACTGTAACTTTTTTCCTGTCTATACTGACCATCAGGTGAAATCACTTGCACATAAGTAACCAATTCATTATGTTGCCTCATATTTGTTTCTCTGTTACCAGCTCATTAACATGAATTTTCTCTTTGACAGTAGCTAATAAATTTAGGGCTTCTCAGCCTGGTGAGGTGGCTGCCTTCACTCCTGTGTGGTGCTGTTCTTCTCTACTAAGAACATCCACAGGGGGAGGTAGTTGCCTTGAAATAAATAGTCTGTCTTGCTCTTAATTGAATGCCATGAGCAGACACACTTGTCTCCTGTTGCCCAAGTGAGGCAATTGTCCAGTAGTCCATGTGTTGTGGCTTTTGGCTATGAAGGTTTAGAGTTTAGTTCTGAATACTTCGGTTCTTTTATCCTTTTAATCCCCAACAATGAAAACCAAACCAAAACCCAAAAAAGACTCTACTAAGAAAATGTTACTTCATTACTAGACAAAGCAAAAGGCAAAAGGAGGCTACCAGATAATTACAAAAATTACAAAATGGAGTACTTAACAGTAGCCTTTGTTATTGCAGTCTCTCCCATCTTTGTGCACTGGATGCCTGTAGGTTATAAGCACGTGCAAACTTCAATTTTATGGCCACATACCATCATTTTCTACCAGACCACTTCCTCAGTGCTCAGAGTAAAAGTAACCAGAGGCAGTTGTCTGCAGGGCTGCTTTCCTTTCTTTTGCCAGGCATAGTTTGGAAAAGCTCTTTCCAGACTCCTGGCCATCAAAATATGTAACAGGCAACTGAGAACCCTTTAGCATTAAATAATTTGACCTACTTGACCAACAGCTAACTTGAGGTGTGTCCCGAGGATTTCACCTTCCTCTTCACCTGGCTAGGTTCAAACATGAGAGCATCATGTCAGCTCAGGCAGATGTCTAAATGTTAAGGTTATGATTGAATATGGACTGGTTTGGTTGTGCCAAAATTTAACATGTAAAAAGATAAGCAATTAAAAGCTTATGCCTAAGGGTTTTAAGATAAAAGCTTATATTTTATTACCTATCCACATTAGCTGTAGGCACAATCAGAAGAGTGAGGAAGACAAAGTTTTAAGATGTATGGTGCTAATGAAACCTGGAGGTTACCTAAATACTTGTTATTAATCATATGTAGGAAATAAATTCATGGAATCTGTAACTTGTGCCTAGCAGCTGGATTTTCATATCTCCTTCATTTTTAGGGACAGCAGGAACTAGAGATATTTTATGCAGCCACACACAATGCCATGCAAATAGAGAGCACAAAGTTAAAGAATGTACTCCTAAGCTGATGCATTTGTCTTTCAGAGTAACAGGACAGCAGAACTCCTAACATTTCTTTCTAGGAAATGTGTATTTTCTAACATATGAGTGGTCTTCCCTTACTACAAGCAAAGAGCAATGCCACTTGTATTTTGTTGTGTCACTGAAACCGTCATAGTGTTATGATGACCTGCTACCATAAAAAAATAACTAACTAGCCTACATAAAGGACATCTCACCACAGCTCAGGGCTATCAGGATGTTTTTTCCATTTTTGGAATAAAACTGAAAGCAATTTTATTCTATCTTTGCACTCTTCCCCATGTTGTATTTGATATTTGATATTCCTGATACTAGTAAAAATAATCTTTTGACTTAGGCCTAGACTGTTCCACAGCCCACAGCAAACAAAACTGAATGCATGTTGGATGTGTACGGACCTTGCCAAAGGCATAAATTGTATTAAATGAGCCATATTCAATTTCTAATACTCCCAGGCTCCTATGGGTGGAGTCCTGTGTTGTTGAAAAGATAAAATTCTTGGGTATCATGTCGATGATACAAAATTATCTATTTGACTGAAATGTATTTAGTGTCTTGGTTTTATTGCACCTTTTTTTACTGCTTTTCAGACTGATCAGTTCAGTTGAGTTTCCTAAACTTTTTCTACATCCGGCCACACGCTGTATATTTTCACTCACCTACTTGTGCCTTACTTTCATTTACCTTATCTTGCATTTTGAAGGTTTCACCATTTTTAGTGACCCTAGACGGCACTGAGGTTTTGATAGGGATAAGGGAAAGTCCCTTTTGTTTTGCTCAGAAAAATAAGTAAGAGACCAGTGTCTGTACTTCCTTCTTGAGGAAAAAAACTTGTTTGTTCATTGTTTAGAGATCTTCTCTATTCTGACTTCCAGGTCTATCTCAATCTCATCTTCCTCTCCTCCTGCAGTTAATTACCAATCCTGGGTTGTTTCCAACCTTTCCTCTTTTCCAACCTTTCCTTTCCTCTTTAGATAGTTGTGTTCATTAATAAAAAGCTCAAACCACGTAAATCTTCCACCTAGATTACATACGTTTTTTTCCTTACTCCTCTCAGCATCTTTCTTTCCAGCCTTTAACACTGCCCCCTGCTTTCTTTAAACTCCTCTACCCCCATGCAATCTGTCTATGAGCTCTTGAATTGCTCAGACTGAGCCCCTACCGTCTTCATTCTCGCTGTTCACTGTGTCTCCTACAAGATCTCGGTCCATAACCCCATGTTCCCATCAGAATTTCAGTCTCGATTTTCTTCTCCTGAGTGTTGTCCTGTGTGTCAGAGATGCAGCTCAACCCTCTCTCTCTGAATCATCAGTGTGCCTGGTGCTACCTTCTTGAGAGGAGCAAAACAACTATTTAAATATTTTCAAATGTAGGGATGCAGCCTAATATTTAAAGCTATTGTCCTCTTGTTAACATAGAGTAGTGGTCTGATGGGATAATCTCCCAAGAGGAAAAATGCATGCACAATAAAACATATTAACTGAGCTTCCAGAACATGTAAAAGAAGAATAGAGACTTCAGTGCTTTTGTTGAGTGCGAAACAAAGATATCCTGAAGCTGGTGCTGACTCCAGCTGGTAAGTCCATCCACATTTAGATCTGTGAGAGACCAGCTCTGGAACCTCTGCACTTCTGTGCGGTTATTCCACAGCTGGATAAAAGGCAGTTGCGTTAGATTCGTTAACCTGTTGATCAGAGAGCAGATCTAGCAATCTGGTGTGGGTATCTCATGCTTTTTGGGGCCATTTCCAACCAAGTTCTCAGGATCTTTGGAGTTTGAACTCTAACAGCCAAGTCGTGTTGTTTGGAAGAATTGTGTGGTCAGTGCTTGAAAGAATGATATAAGAGAAGGCTTATTAAATTTTCATTCATCTGATTAGTTCCTGCTGATCTTGTAGAGCAAATATATACTAGAAATAGGCACTTGGTAGTAATTGTGCTTGTACCAAAACAGCAACTAATATGTATAACATACAAGTATCGAAAGAAAATCTTTTTCATAATCAAGTGTCATGAAAAAAAATAAAAAAAATTCGAAACTAACATTTGTTAACGCCTCTGAAGGTATGTCAAGTGCTCACACACAGTTCTACCTTTACTCATGTATTTCCCTTGTGTCTTGAATTGAATGCATTTGTCACAGATTAAATAACAAAAGCTTTGACTCAGGTGGTGATTAGGAGCATAACATTGTCCTAATATTAACTTCACCTTTATCCAAAAAAACTTGGACTACTAAGTATGGAAAGAAAACCTAATGTAACTTCTGCTTTGTCAGCTAAGAGAAGAGAAAATTGTGTAAGTACATTATGCACATCCTAAATCTTGAATATTCTGGATAAAATACTTTTAGAAAATATAACATTAATGAAAACACAAACAGGGAAAAATTTTAAATAAAAATTTTTAAATAAAATGTGAAATTCTGCTAAATTTATTGTTTTAATAGCTTTGGATTTCCTTTGTAAAACATGGTTTTAAATTCAGATATGTCTTCAGTTTGTTAGATGAGTAATTAAAGCATTTCAATGATAATATTGCCTCAGGTGATTTCAGAGTTAACCTGAAAGCATTTAGGTAGTGACTGAAACATTTAAAATTTTCGTAGAGAATTTCAGCAGCAAGTATTAAGACTTTATAGTTAAATTTAATATATCTGTGATACTCTATGATTTGAAGAAATAACTTTGTGCTTTAAAAATTTGTTAAAATATCATCTTTCCACGATTTGATAGAGTTATTTTAATTATTGTCTCTCAGTAGTGTTATTTCCATAAATATAATTTGTAATAGCAAATATATTTTAAGTAACATAGTATCTTCAATATGAGATCAGTGGTTAGTTACTGGGTTTTGCTTCCAGTTGTAAAAAAAACAAGAGAAAAACATCATCTTAGTACTTCACTCTGAATCTGGGGTAACTGTCTGACAGCTCCTATGCAATATTTGTTTATCTGATTAGATCTTGTGCATGGTAAAGAAAGTTCATCATTTATTGCTGCTTTTCCTTCCCTATTTTGCATATCCCTGTTAAGCCCTTAATTCAGTATATTTAGAGATATTTGTCTCATTGTTAATGGATTTGTTTATGCTGATTTGAATTGTTGACAAGATTAAAAAAATAAGCACTTTTTAACAAGTTATTTTGCACACACAATGTGGTATTAAAAAAAAATCTCAGCAAGGTATACATTTTGCGCTTTCTAAATGAGTTAGCAGTGCTTGTATGTGATGAGGAGGTAGTATGTTTATAAAACAACTTTTTAGGGCTGATTGTGACAGTAAATGAAAAATTACTTCCCTGGTTCTGTGTGGGTTTTTTTCCCCAGAAGCAGTGAAAACAAATCAGCAGCTAATTGCTGAGCACTGACAGGCTTCAGTCAAGGGGGGGCATCGTAGGTCTTTCACAAATAGACAATAACAAGTAAATCTGTTTGACCGTAAACTTAAGTGGCTGTGATACAGTAAATTACTTGCTCTATTTATCTTAATTTGGGGACTCTCCACCTCTAAGGTGCGTCAACAGCTTGTTTGTTGTGCGTATATGCTTTTAATTATATTACATTTAAAAAACAAGTGATCTGAGTTCTTTCACTACAGTTCAGATTTAGGATTTGTTTCAGTCACATTCTGTCTTTTTGATTAGCCCTAAGAAGTTTTTGAAGTGATAATATTTTTCTACAAAAATAAGTGTGTGTGAGTCTTGAAAACATCAGCTCCAGTCAGTAAGTTCTCTGCTGAATTTGTGGAACAGCGAATGGTCTGACAAACACCAGATGCCTGAAATATTCTATTTAATTCTTGGCTTATGCCCACAAAAAATGTTACTAAGAGGGTCAAAATAACCTGTTTTTAAATGATTGTTGGTAGCTAATGATTCTTGTTAAAAACCACCCTCTGATAACAATTTACATCTGAAATTCCTTTTCGACATAGAAAAGCTAAAGCTCAGGAGAGGAAACTCTTTGGATATGATTGGAAGTGGCTGTTTAGAAACACCGTGCCATAATTACCTTTGTGCAAACTCACACTTACATAGAAAGAGAGCCCAAAACTGCACACTGGAGCCTGTTGGAGAGCGATACACCGGTCTTGTGTCGCGACTTTGATCCCCCCGGCGCAATGGTGGATTGCAGCTCGTGACAAACTGCCCCAGCTCTGCCTGGCCCTTTGATCCAGTCCCAGTGTTATCTTCATTAAAAGTGAAAGGGCTTGTGGGGATGCTTTTCCATGGCTGCATTTTGGGAAATGTTTTCAAGGCTGAGTGTCACGGACTGTGCGGGACTGTGCCGTAAGTGTTTCAGCACGGTATTTCCACTGGTACAATTCTTGGCCTCTTCTCCTGTGTAGATCTGGAATCCTGTATATCTGCATCCTTTGGAGACAAGTGCCTAGGGCAACAACTGTAGATAATAACTCGCGATTTGTGTCTTTTGCAAGTTACAGTCATTGTAAACTGACAGCTGTGAAGGACCTAAACTCACATCAAAGGATACAGATCATCTAGTTAGGTCAATTAATGTTAATTCTCATCTTCCATTAAATTCTTCTATCATCTTCTCTCTTTTTCTTTTCTTTTTTTTTTTTTTCTTTTCTCCAGCCAAGCCCGATACCAAGTCCTGTTTTGGGGAGAAAGCCAAACGCTAGTCAGTCATTGCTCGTGTGGTGCAAGGAAGTTACAAAAAACTATAGGGGAGTGAAAATCACCAACTTTACTACATCGTGGAGGAATGGTTTATCCTTTTGTGCAATATTACATCACTTTAGACCAGACCTAATGTAAGTTGTATACTCTTTGCCTGCGCAACCTAACTCTCATAGAAATACAGACCAGTTAAGTTTATGTAAAAATGAAATCGTGTTAATTTCAGATGTTGAATTCTTTTCAGCCTTTCCTCTCAAGCAGGGAACCGTCCTTTCTAAGAAACCAGATTTATGAATGTTCAAACTTTGTGACCTCTGTGCTCTCCCTTGTTGCATAAACAATTATTTCTCCCCTCTCTGTGATTTGTTTTTCTTCTTCTTAATCTTATACAAAGAACTGACTTCAGGATGATTATGAGAATTGCGCCGGTGTTGAAATGAGATGAGAGGAATAAGCTCTTTGTACGCTGACAAGGACGGATTACCTCCTGGTAAATTTGGTTGTCAAGGCCGGCCTCTAGTCCCTACCTTAACTTCTTTTTTAGATGGAAAGCTTCAGGCAATGAAACATGTAATCGGTGTTTATTTATTTATTTATTTATTCCTTTAATTTTCCACACTATTAGTTTTGTTGATTGAATTGCTGTGAAATTGCTAGTTACTATATGATATTATTGTATGTCAAATTTTTAGATTTAGTTTGTTTTAAAACTGCTGCTTTTATCAAATACTGTACATACCCACTGTGCCATTTTCCCCCTCAGTGACTACAAGTCCCTGAATCCTCAAGATATTAAAGAGAACAACAAAAAGGTAAGAACTGCCAGGAGAAAAAAAAAAAAAAAAAGACATAGCCTCAATTTTGACTTCACTGCAGGTTTTATTAATTTTGGGAAAGTGCAGTTGTTTTGTAAGGTCATAACTGCAGCTCACAGAAGGTATTCGGCCTCCTGTGGTTCAAATCGGATGCTTTATTGACTCGAGTTTGTCATGGTTTTAACATTCACAACAAGTTCAAGGCTGGCATTAGAGTTTAATATTTGTGTAGCCTACATTAACTGTGAAAGCAGGGGAAAGGCCTGGCCAGCCTTCTGTGAGCGCTCATGATTTTTCCTGTCAGCCACGTAATTAAAAAAAAATTTAAAAAAACGTACCTGTGATTGGACTGTTGTACACAAGGCTTCTCTTGCTGTTGCTTTACCAGGGCTCCGGGAATTGGGCACGGTTGATGTTGCTTGGTGTTTTTAAAGATGAAATATTACACCTACTCTCATGCTGCACCAGCTGAATGAAGGGTAAAAAGTGTTGAGACAATACTTTGCAAATAAACTGAAATATTAGGAAAATACATTATAGCCTTGTGCTGGGCAACTGTTTTAAACCACTCTTTGTAGGTGCAAAGATCTAAAAAGTTTCTCTGGAAGAAACAGGAATTCAGTTTGCCAGAAGACTTTTTATTTCTGCTCACTATTTTAGGCATGCTACAAGCTTTAGTTGGGCCCTAGGGACATGTTTAGAAATTAAAATTTTCATGTGAGTCACTGATAATGAAATTGTTCCTTAAGATGATCTGAAAATTGTTTTTAAGTATCTGCCATCTTAATGCTGGGATTTTGTTTTTATACCGCTTTAAAAAGCACTAAATTTAACGAGGATTAAGGTATAAAAATATACTTTGAATAAATTAATCAGGTTCAATAATATAGTAAACATATCTACAGTCTAATATGATTTAGTTATGTGGAATTTCTGAAAATACTTTATTAAAATTCATTTGCGTTTGTATTTTAATGTGTCTGCACATTTATGTGTTAGCCAGGGAGTTACTTGTCTTTAATTTAGTACTTATGTATTATAAATAATGAAATATCTCTAAGCTGCTGCTATCTAATGAGTCTTTTGGCTGTTGATTTTTTTTTCATAACAATATGAGGACTTAAGATGACCTAAAGTGACATCACATTATTTTCTGTGACCATATGTTTTTGTACTTCAAGTTTCGTTGAGCATCTGGGCTAATTAAGCCAGATTATAAAAAAGAAAGAATAGATTATTAATTAAAAACGTTAGCAGTATGATCAGTCATCTTTTCTTTATGAAACTGTGATGGCAAACAGTGAACTTTTCAGCCTCTCTTTCTAACAGGATATAGTTCCCAGAATTGAAGAAATAATGATTGTTGTTATTGTGCAGTTTTTTTCTTTCATCACTTTGGCAGCCTTTGCCTGACAGCCACACTGAGTATCTCAGTTGCTTCCTGCAGATTTATTTCCTGGTCTCACACAGTTCTGCCAGATAACCCCGTGTGCCCTTGGTTGGAGTGAATGCAACACTGCCAACAATGGCTGCCTAGAAATTCCGTGCAGATATGTAACACATTTGACAGTGATTCCTCCTAACCAATTAAAATAACATCTTTGGATGAATAGGATGATTTTCTTTGTCTGAAGCAGCTCTTTTTTTTTTTTTTAATGTTTCTTTCTCTGCTGCTCCCTCTCCAGAAGGAAAACCATAGATTAAAGGTTAACCCATAAAAGTATATCTTTTAGAAGTGCATGACCTTGTTTGTATTTTAATTAAAAAAAAAGAAGATATCTTAAGAGACAACTATTTCAGTGCAAATACAGAGTATAATTACACATGGAAATGCACTGTTACAAAAGGCACATCATCAGAGATTCTTTATAACGCACACCAACCACTTGCCAATTTGGTGCTGCCACTGATGCTGAATAAAAAAGGGTATTTACCTGTGACATCTGATCTTGGCCAATATGTCAGTGTGTTACAGAGTTGGGAAATGATTGGAATACTGCCTGTGGTGCTTGTGCTGATGGATCCCAATTGATGTCTGTCAATCAGCTTGTCAGTAAATTAAAAAAAAAAAAAAGAAAAAAACTTCATTGGGAGATAGGTAAATGGGCTTAGTGTCCTGAATATACATACATAAAAAAATCCCAAACAGCTACTACATTAGCAATCAATCCTAATTGGAAGATATTTTGGTTCACGTTGCAAATTCAAATTTCTGTCAGGAACAAAGAGAAACCAGGATTATCTTTGAGAAAATCAGAAATGTTACAGAGATACTTTCCCTAATGGTCCAAAGAGTTGTGCTTCTACTTAAATCTCATGTATCCATGTAGCCTCCCCAGTAACATAAACCAGCTAATTTGATTTAGTATGTCCATTTGATTATTATTAAATAATAATGAAATTAAAAATAATGGAAAATGTATTAAAATTAAACATACTGTCAGTATAGTCCCTTATCAAAAATAGAATTTTTTCATATTGCTAATAACATGTCCTGCACTCTAGAAATTTAAGTTACTAAACAACACTTGGCTGGAGCGTTGAAGGGATGAAGGGATGAGAAATAGGAGGGCACAACAGTATAATTCTAATAATGAATTTATGGTTTTAGTTATTGTTTGAAGAAGCTTGTTTCGAGAGATTATTGTGTGGGAATAGTAAAGTATATTTTAGATGTTCGATTGGCACTTTCAATTTTTGTGATGCCTTTTTCCCCTCAGTTTTTGGCCATTTCTAAGAAATTCCTCAATACATTTGAACTTAAATTATTGTCGTAATAAAATATTCAATTTTTAAAAGGAATCCTTTTAAATTATACATTTAAACAGAAGAATTCAGAATTACAGGGATACTATCGAGTCAAATGGAAAAAATTCCTTACCTTTAATCTGGAGTCATGCTTTTATAACAGGTGTTCATACTTCTAGGATTTGATTCCACAAAATCATGAGCACATATCTAATTGCATGTGGGTGAGGTGCTTGTTGGCCTCAGTGAGATCATGAAGGAGCAGAGTTAAACGTGCAGATAAACAAGCATTTTCAAAATCAAGGCTGAGTAATGCCTCTGTTTAACAAAAAGAATTTGACTCAGAAAATTTACTCTGTTAATACCACGTTACAAAGTAGTTAGAAACACGAGGCATTTATACCTATGCTGGAATATCAAGAAGCTCCCAGCTTTTCTAGTAGTGAAGGAGAACCCATCACACACAGTTGTATGGACACGTCCAGAACGCACAATTTCTGTTTCTAGAGCTAATGTCTGTAAAACACTGATGTGCCAACCTAGGTAACTACTGTACTTTAAAAGGAGAGAAGCAAAAATGTGTATCATCCAGAATGAGAAATGAGAGGAGATAGGAAATAACTATCTGGCATCAGTGGGAAATAACTGTGTTTAATCGCAAGCATCACTGGGAGAACTGAGCAGGCAGCAAAAAGTGATTGCATCTTTTGCTGCAATATTTGCAGCAAAATATCAATATGGATACTGAGAATATCCATATCCATCACTCGAAATTCAGTCCTGCTGTAGTGTTACTTCTTAGCAAGTACCTTTCCTGACAACCCTGAAACACTGTCCCCACCTTCGTTTTATTGACCCTGAGAGATACTCATAGGATTTAGTTTTATTAGCATAATAATAAATTAAGAGTATAAGAAGAGTTCAGGTAAAATGACATCTATGGGCTCTGGCTGCCCTGGACTGCCGTGCCTGTCCTTAGGTCCTTTCATTCTTAAGATGGTAGCTCCCACTACCTGCAGTGTAGGGTGACAAGCTATTTATGCCACTGAATCAGCAATGACCCACTTAAGCAAACAACAAATACTGGTGTTACCTTTAGTCCACAGACAGCACAGCTGGCTTGCTGTTCTTTCATGTCCAGCCTGCTTTCTGCTGTCATATGAGCATTCATCATTCCTGGTACCTGCCGTGGCTTAGGCTGCCAACCCAAATCCGTGCCCTGCTCTCCTTTATCTTGCCATTCTCTGTGCTCCTCATGTCTATTCAGTTCCACCTGTCTTGTCTCCCTCTCCTCCATAACCAGCCTGTTCCTGCTCCTCCAGCTCTGTTTCCCAAGCCCAGGTAAGTGACAGCTGTCCCTCTTCTACCATCCAAGTTCTTTCCATTCCCTCCCACCTATTGCTTTGCTGCTGTTCTGCTCCGTCTGGAGTTCGGTATCAGCAAATACATCAGTCATGTTTGCCTCCCCTATATCTAAGCACAGCTCTGTGTTTATAAATGGCATAACAATCTCTCATAATAAACCTTCACAAGAAATTATACCACACTGAAGACCAGCATTGATTTTAGGCCAAATCGTTTTTGCATGGAGAGAGCCAGAAGACCTTAAAAATAATTATTCAGACCATTTCTATGTGTAGATAACTTCTGTGAATCATTTGTTATAGTGATACAAAAAACTGCTTCACCTAAAATCCTTTGCAAGTTATACCTGAACATGAGGGGAAGCATGCAGAATTTCAAGAAGATAATTCCAGCTTTTGCTAGCAGAGTTTGAAAAGTGTCTGAAACAAAAAACTGTTTGACCCTTGCATGGGGAATGACATTGCAAGAAGAAGGAGAGAGCCTCCTTTTCTCAGAGCAAGCAAAATAACTGGGTCTGCTGCGAGACCTGGCCAGCCCATCCCCACATTCTCCTCTCGCCATTGAACATTTACTATTATGAAAGCCAAGAGGATAAAAAAAAAATCATAATTGATTTCTCTTTTTTTTAAAATATCCTTCTAAAACTAAAGAAATTAGGAAAAAGTGTAAAACTGGAGTGAGTTGAAGCCAGTCATATGTGTTATTGTTTCCCTTGTGAGAGGGACAGTTTTCTCATCCATGTCTTAAATTTAGCATCTGCTTTTATTCAAAATAGGGTAGGAACAACTGTGAACATTGCAAGCCCCTTCAGAAGATGGTGAAAAGGAGCTGCAGGATTCCTGGGGGAGGAGAAGCCCAACATGCGTTAACTGAGTGCATCTATGCTACAGGAGGCCTTTTAAAGGCTTCCTTGAAACACAATATTGTCTTCCAAGGTTAATCCAGGATAGTAATAATTAATTGTAAATTGAGAAACGGCCTTAATTCTTCAAAACTAGAAAAACCTGATGCACCAAGCCCACTCACTTAAAGGGCCAGCTGTAGGAAGACAATGCGGCCTCACAAAGTGGGAGGCTTGCAACGTTTAGTTTTTAGAAATGAAAGTGAAATGGGAATGATTTTCACTGTCTCTTTCCTACAAATCTATAATCAGCAAACATTTTTAAAATGCAATTGTTTGATGGATTAATGTGATTTATGCGTAGTGTCAAGTAATCTCTGGTGGTGTTCTTTTTGGCTGTCTGGACATAGTTTTTTCATCAACAGAAATCACTGCAATTACATAACAAGTAGAAGGCAGAAGGTTGATCATCAGTGATAAAGCTCAAGATGGATTAGTGTTGTGTTTCTTATTATCTTTGTTCCTTATCTTAAAAAGCCATCCTGAGTTGCCTTTTTTTTTTCTGGTCCACTCTTAGGCTTTTTTTGTTTGCTTGTTTCCTGCTACTTGAGTGAGAACCATTTAAGATATTGGCAGGTTTTCTTAGTGCAAAAGAAGGGCTTTTAAGTTGCAGTTTCACAAATAGCTATTTTCCTCGTAGAACTGTAATAATTTTGAGTAACCAAAGATTTTTAGTAGTGTATGGTATCAAAATGTGTTAAAATATTTTTTAAAATGCCATTGAATGTCTTTGCTGGTTATATTCTCGTCAGTTTGCTTTGCTGTGAAGATTATAGAAGCTATATAGACGTCATCAGGAAAAATAGATGAGTTGGATGGTGCAACAGAAAATAGTAACGATTATAATGAAAGCCAGAAGAATATAAGTAATAGAATTGAAGCCATGTTCTTTCCACCTGTAATACTGAATGTGTTTTAGGCTCGCTTGTTTTGGCTGAAACTTCCACTTGCATTCTTGAAATGTTATGATACTTAAGAAACTGCCACATTGTAACATTTATTTTGTCTGTTTTTAAAGGCATACGACGGGTTTGCCAGTTTAGGAATATCACGATTGCTGGAACCTTCTGACATGGTTTTGTTGGCGATACCCGACAAACTGACTGTTATGACCTATCTCTATCAGATAAGGGCCCATTTCTGTGGCCAGGAATTGAACGTGGTTCAAATAGAGGAGAACAGTAGTAAAAGCACATACAAAGTGGGTAACTATGAAAACGGACACAAACAGTTCTGTCGACCAGGAAAAGTTCTACGCAGAGCTGAATGACCTGAACCGGGAGCCCGAACTGCAACCACCGACGGCGGCTTGGCAGACTTGCTTCTCAGGATGACTCCGTGTTGTAATGACAGTGGTGTTGGAGAATCTGAGAGCGAGCATCAGACTCCTGATGACCATTTAAGCCCGAGCACAGCTTCCCCTTCTTCTCGCAGGACTCGAAGTGACACAGATCCACAGAAATCCCAGCAGAGCTCTGGAAGGACTTCTGCATCTGAAGAAATTGGGAAGTGTAGCAGTACAGACACAACACAAGTGCAGCCTACATTGGGAAGGAAGAAGTTGCTGATAACTGACACTTTAGAATTCAGTGACTTAGCACATGTCAGTGATCAAAAAGAGGATATGTCTCCCACAGTTGCTTGTGAAGATAACAACAAGAAGAGACACCAGAGCTTAGACAGTACTACTGGTTTCTCAGAACAAGAAAAGCTGGGATGTATAGGATCCACAGAGAGCACAAGAGCAGATCCTGGTTCACCTGTCACAAAACCGAGTTTATCTCCTACTTCTAAGCCTGGATACTCCTATAATATGGATACAGATCTTGCAAAGAACCACATGCTTCTCCAAGGCAAACAGAATCTGATTCTGACAGTGATGCCAGAACAGCTTTAAGTCATGCGAGCAAACTGCAAAAACAGGCCCAGGTAAGAAATTTATGCCTGTGAGTTAGGAGGGAGGTGCCGTTCAAGTCGTTTCTCTGCGTTCGTAATTTACACCATATCTTCAGTATGAATGGTGAGGTGAGCGGTATGTTTTTATTGTTGGGCAGTAAGTATTTTGCCTAAAAAGTAAGTGGTGCTGAAAAACAATCATCACATGAAAAAATAAGTTATACAAATTGTCCCACTATTAATCTTTCCAGTCTCTCTCCAATTAAAGGGAGTTGTGTTCTTGACTATCTGGAAGATGGGTCCAGAACTTTTGCTGCTGATTGTGGCAACACATTTCTTCTAAGTGTTGCATACTGAAGCAAAAACTGGAAAAAGACATCAGTTCAATAAAAAATGTCAAATTTTGAGTACCTTAAAATTTACCAAAGATATTTCAAAATCTTGTTTGAGAAACCACACAGCCTTGTGACCATAGCCGCAATGGTGAGGTAGAAACTCCAGACTATTAAATTATGCTGTCCACTAAGTGGCCTAAAGCATGTTACTTCACCACAGTATCATTTTCCTTTCTATGAAAATAAAAATATATGCCCACCTACCTTGCAGATTTATTGTGAGGGTGAAAGTTGAATATTACATACATATACTGAGTGTTATCAATAAATCATATAATCACAAAAATATGTAAAACATATTATCAACTCTTATCTACAAAAATACCAAAGCAGGCCTATAATTTTACCTCTGTGAAGAGCTTTATTGAGTTTTGGCTTGGTTTGGCTTTGTGCCAGTCTTTTGGTAGTGTGATTGCTTCAAATATTCTTATGGTTTTTTTCTGAGTAAGCGCCATAAAGATTCATTGTATCGCAAGAGAAACAGTCCATAGATGGGTACTAATGGCCAAATATTAGTTCCATAGCTAGCTAATTTCTTTAATGAGTGAAGTCTCATGAAGTTTCTCTTCATCATCATCATCTTTGTTTACTGGATGAGAAAGGAACAGCTTGGCCCATATAGAATAAAAAAGCAGGAGGAGACAAAATTTCTTCTCTGTGAAGATTTTCATGGGCAAGGGTGTAACAGGCCAAGAAAAAGCAAGAGTTGACTTCAAAGGCAGCTCTTTGTTAATCATTGGTGCATTTGCACAGGGTAATAAATTATCAGATGTGAGGCTCACTCTTAACCTTGAACTCAGTTGTAGTTTGGAGTCAACCCATGTGGTTGTTGCAGAAGCACAACAAGCAACACCTGTCCCAGCTCTGGCTCCTGTTAAGGCCTAGAGATGCATTTTCCCAGTCTTCACAGTTGACCTTGACTAAGAAGTCAGCCATTGAGAGTGTATATGTCTGGGAGCGGCTCGTGTTGTCATGTTGCCAATGCAGAACTGCCTTCTGTTGTTTCTACTCTGCAGATACAGTCAGTCCTGTGTATGAAGAAGGGACATTCTTCTGGATATTCATAAATTAAGTAGAAACAGATATATTTGCAGGTTTTTTTGCCTTGTACCCAGCCTCTTTGTGTTCAATTTAAGTTATGAATGAGTGATATAAGTAGCCAACAAAGCATTGTATTTACATACATATTAAAGTAAACAAGTAAACACATAGCATGTTTGACATAGCTTCTATGAAGCCAACTGGGTTTTTTTCACAGTTGCAGTTTAAAGGCATTAAATGCTGATAGAAATTAAATTTTAAGAGGAAGGGAGAGAACTCCTATGTACATTATAAAGGCCTAAGACTTTTTTTACGTTTTGATCTTTTCATTTCTATAGAATGCTCTGTCACCTCATGAAGATGTAATGCATGTGACTCCTCACCTTTATAATATAAATAGGAAGGCCACTGGCTATTAACTACTGTATAAACGTTCAGTACCCTGAGGCTGCCTTGCTGTTAATTATATTTCTTTATTTTTAAGCAACGTATGTTGTCAAGACAGGAAGAACTTAAAGAACGAGCAAGAGTTCTGCTTGAGCAAGCAAGAAGAGATGCAGCTTTAAAGGCAGGGAATAAGCAACTAAGCAATACGCTCATCCCAGCCCGCAATAAGCAGCTGAACGATGTAAGAAATACTGGCCAGTCTTGCAGTTTACAGAGTTAAAATTCATTGTATGTGCTTTTTTTGGGGGGAGGCGCGTCCTTGCAGAATATTTCTTCTCCGCGTTGAATTGCTCCGATGTGTTGTGTGTCTTTCATTTTAAAGCCTGTTTCTCCCCATGTTATGGCCAAAAGAAAGGCGCCTCCGACTTCCCTGAAAGCAGAAGTCTGGGAGCACCTTTTTTGATTGGCACTGCGGTTCCTAATGGGATGAAAACCCAAAGTTACTTGTTAAATGATAGTGAAGTAATTTGTGCTATTTATGATTAATTCTTTTTTTCGGTTAATGTAAGTGGTTTCCCTGAGCCTCTGATTGTCAGCCCCTTGCTGCTTTATGAGTGTTGTTGCAGTGAATGAAGCTGCTTGTGTCAGTCTTGTAAAAGAGTTAGTTGATGGAACAATTCCTTTTTATCACCAAAGTTGATTATACTGGTGAGATGGGAAAGTGGAGCTGGGGAATGAGCTCCAGTGTTGAAGCAGCTATGGTTGCATCTCCAGTGGCCTCCATGGTGACCTGGAAGGATCCATACTCTCTGGAGATTAAAGCTAATTAATTTTTATGCAAACCTTTGCAATGCTGGTTTTGTGATTCTAACTATTGTGCATTAGAGACTGTACTGGCAACTGAGAATGCAAATGTAACTGAAAAATAGTGAGAGAGGGAGACTTGAATCTTTACAGATTCCCATTTTTCAGAGCTGAGTCCTGAGGGGCGAATTCTGCTCTTTACACAAGTGGGATCACGCAGTCAAAAAACGAAGACAATGATTTACATGTCTCATTTCATTTTCTTAACTCTCTTGGATCCATGCTGGACTATTTTTTTAACTTAAAAATTCTTTTCCCCAGTCTGATACTCCATTTTACTTTGAAATATTTTATGTGCAGACAAGTGTTGTTTGTATAATGATGTTTAAACAATTTTTTGCTTGTTTGGTATTTCAAGTTTTTCCTAGAGAAGTATATTTTTGTATAAGTTTCACTTTGGACTTTTTTTTTAAATTAGCTTTTCATAAAGAAAATTACACTAGAAGAGAGTTACTGTAGGCAATTACTCAGGCAGAAACAACTGTAATTTAAATTGCCTAACAATTTTTATTACAAGCTCCTACTTTCATAGGTTTTACAACTTTGGTGGTATTTCATTGTTTGAGCTGAAATTTTCACCATCAGCTCCTCTGCCTTAGAGTAATATTTTTAATTTTTTTTTTACTTAAAATGTGTTCAGCTGTTTCTCTCTATTAGGTTGGATAAAGCATGTTAAAAATTCATAAAATTTGGGAAGAAGGTTCCATCCCCTTGAAGCATCTGTTCAAAACTATCAAAGTTGTGTTAACAGCACAACCTTGTCAGAGAGCCTTGAAGTTCAGAAAAGTTCATGCCAGTAAAAGTTGTCTGTATGAACATAACCCAGAAAGAGCATCTTTTACTGGTGCTGTCCTGAGGATGGAGGCCCATTCTGATGCAAATTGTAGTATTGGAAAGTAAACTTTCTCTTTCAGAGTCAAACTCCTGTTAATGAAATCCAAACAGGAGTAAAAGAAGCTACCCCACTGACACACAGAGAAGACATGCCCTGGATAGATTGGAGGAGGTAGATGGCAATGTGAAGTTAGACAGAAATGAAGACTCTGTCTAGGTGATGAAAACCAGATGAAGGGTAGGAGATAGTGACAGGGTTTTCAGCATGAGAGTCAGGACTGTGTACGTTCAGGCAGCCAGGTTACCCGTGGGTCCTTATTTCGTGTGTTACAGAAGCTGAAAAGTTAAATAGAAGCCTGCAGGAAAAGGAAGGGGCAGTCTTTTACGGCAGCTTGGCAGAGCCAAGGTTTCTTGCTGCCCCTATCAGAAGCTCAAGGAGAACTGTGCTGGCACAAATCATAGAATCATAGAATCAGCTGGTTTGGAAACAACCTCTGAGATCATCATATCTAACCCTTGATCCAACCCCGCTGTGGTTACCAGACCATGGCACTAAGTGCCACATCCAGTCTCATCTTAAAAACCTCCAGGGATGGAGAATCCATCACTTCCCTGGGCAGCCCATTCCAATGCCTGATTACCCTCTCTGTAAAGAATTTCTTCCTAATATCCAACCTAAACCTTCCCTGGCAGAGCTTAAGACCATGCCCTCTTGTCTTACTGATAGTTGCCTGGGAGAAGAGACCAACCCCCACCTGGCTACGACCTCCTTTCAGGGAGTTGTAGAGAGTGATGAGGTCTCCCCTGAGCCTCCTCTTCTCCAGGCTGAACAACCCCAGCTCCCTCACCTCTCCTCATAGGACTTGTGCTCAAGTCCCTTCACCATCCTCGTTGCTCTTCTCTGGACCTGCTCCCCCTGGGCACTCTAAGCAAACTGTAACGGGCACTCTTGAGTTGATTGTCACGTAAGAATGACAAAAGCTCCTCAGCTCAGAAGTGTGTTGTGGAGATGTGGTTTGGAAACTCTTAGATATGAGTATAGTCTGCCAAAGAAATGCTCTGGAATAAATCGATAATTTTGTGTTCAGAGAAAAGTTTCAATAGTGTATTTTAAAAAATTTATAGGGCAGACAGTGAATGATGAGGGTAAAGTGAGTTACTGAACAGCTGTTTATTCGCTGAACATTGTCAGTCATGGCTACCGAAAAAGACAAGTATCCTGTAGGGAAAAAAATGTATGAGTTATGCAGTTAAAGACTATATGCAGTGAGAACCAATGCCAGGTTGTACAGCTACTGTAATTTCATCATTTTCTAACTTTTGAGTGCTTGACTTACCAAGCTCAACATTCTCCTAATGCATTTTAGTGGGAGACATGAATTGTGAAAGAGGAGTGTCTTTAATGGAGGCTGGTACAGTGTTCATATTTCATATATAAAGCTCTATATAGCATGAATATGTTATACATATGTTATATACATACCCATACATGTGTATGTTCTGAATGAGGATACATGTGTGCATCTACATATATAGGTATAAGATAAAATACATTGATTTCTGTTTTACTTTAATGTATTTGATCTTCATAGAGATGAAGCCTTTCCATTTGATGTAGTTGTGGCAGTTTTCTACAGGTCATTCCTCATTTGATTGTTAACATTTAGTACAGACTTATTTCTATTCATGGTTTTTTGGTCATTAAGGTTAATAATAAGAACTTTGATTCAAAGCAGTGTTGTATGTGTCAGTGTGCTGTACTGTATAGCAGTGTGTTATCCAAATGAGAGTTATTAATGAGAATCACCATTTAGTAGTGGAAATTGGACTAGGCTCATTTTCGGGATGGATTGAGATACAAAAGGAAATGGTTTAAAACAGGAAGATCTAATTTTAAATAAGAAAACTTTGAAGAGATAGCCCGGGGGCAATACTTTTGAAAGTAACTCTTGAAGTTTGCAATTGCACCTTTTTTGATACCTTCACAAAAAGAACTTTAAGCATCCCAGTCTTTCAGTGTGTTCTGAACATCAGTCACCCCAGCTAAGCAAAGCCTGCAGTCTCATTAGTTACTTTTTGAAAAATCTAGTCTCACAGGCCTTGCTGTTACTGCTTTACATTTGTCATGTGAGAGCCATGAATCGCTGTTTTCTCGGTAACCAAGTGAGAACAGCATAAAATACAACGTGTGGGATTGTACAGTGTGCACGGTGAGCACAGGCTGTATTGCTGCTCAAGGCCAACAACAGGGAGGAAATTTCCAAGTATGTTCCATGACCATAATATAAGTCACTTGGTATGTGCTCACCTGATTTGTTTTGGTAAAACTCCATTTTGAAAAAAGTGTTCCTGTTTCCCCTTTAAACTTAGAGCAAACACCTTAGACCTTCTTCTGCCTAAACCTTACCCTTTCTCTAGTAGAACCAATATTCTCTCCTCTCCTCTCCGAACCTCTCCGAACCTCTCCGAACCTCTCCTCTCCAAACCTCTCCTCTCCGAACCTCTCCTCTCCGAACCTCTCTGAACCTCTCCAAACCTCTCTGAACCTCTCTTCTCCTACCCTCCCCTCCCTTCCCTCCCCTGCTCTCGCTTCTTCTTCTCTCTCTTCTCTCTTCTCTTCTCTTCTCTTCTCTTCTCTTCTCTTCTCTTCTCTTCTTCTCTTCTCTTTCTTCTCTTTCTCTTCTCTTCTCTTCTCTCTCTTCTTTCTCTTCTCTTCTCTTCTCTTCTCTTCTTCTCCTTCTCTTCTCTTCCTCTCTTCTCTTCTCTTCTCTTCTCTTCTCTTCCCTCTTCTCCTTCTCTTCTCTTTCTTCTCTTCCTCTCTTCCTCTTCTCTTCTCTTCTCTCTCTTTTTTTTTTTTAATCTTTGTTGTCTCTTTCTTTGACCACTAACTAGCCTGTCATAAAGTACTGGCTGTTTTCCTGTGACATCTTCATTTCTCTGGCCATTTACCCCTCTTTTCTTAAGTCTTCTTTCTTGCTGTAATGTGTTTCTATCTTCTCTCTCACGTTGTGCTCTGTGTCAGTGTTTATTACTTGTCTTACTTTCTTTTTTAACTCAGAAATTGATGAACCTCTGGGAGCAAAATATTAAGGCACTGAGTTTGCTCTCATACCTGATAACTCATCTTTTTTTCCTCTGAATCATGTTTTACATTGCATCTCTCAACTGTATCCTCTTTCCCTTCTTTAGTTTGTATCTTCTTGTTCCTCCTCCTCCCCTCACCACACCATCTTTCATCATCTTTCAGCTGTCTTGCTCTGGCGCATATCAGCTCCCTTTCCCTTCTTTCTTCTCCTTTAAAAAATTTTTCTTTCTTTCTTAATACCCTCTGTCTGCTTTACTCTTTTCTCTTTCTCTTTTCCTTTCTTCCTTAGACATCTTCCCTATGGGCCTTCTACTTCTCTTCTCTACCCCATTGTCTTCCATCTTGTTCAACATCCACTTGATTTAGTCCCATCCTTCTCTGCTGCTTCCTCTATTTGTATTTTTATTAGCCCCAATTCTTCCCTACTTAAAGCATGGGAGAAGTTTTTTTTCACTGTTATGTCCGTTATATTCGTATTCGGTGCTTCTCAGAAGCCTTCAAACTGCAAGCTGTATGCATGCAGACTGGATGTGGAGGTATGTAGGCAGGTATTTGAAGTCCAAGAAGAGACTACATTGATCAGAGCCTCCTTGAAATCACGCACATGGTTTGGGAGGATCATAGCTGTGTCATTAAAATTGATGCAGCCCTTTGGAGACTGGAAGAATTAGCTTAAGAGCTCTGTGAACAGAGTTACTGATCCCCTCATGGATCCCTTTCTCTATGGTAGATTTATAAACAGCTCAGCCTTTCTTGATGTGCGTGTGTGGTGACTCTTTTACGACATGCTTCTGTCATTTGCAATCTGGTTAGCAGCTGTAATCACTTAGCTTTTAACCAGGAGAGCCTTTTTATTAGCTTACTCATTTTTATTTAACTCGCCTTTTCTCATGGTGAATATCACAGGGCTAGAAGGGACATATCTGCTCCCAGCAGATGCTGTAAAATATCAACCTGTAGTGATGGTTGTTAGCAGCGGCAGCTTGGTTGGAATGTGATGTTGGAAAGGTGAGGAGGCTGAAGCTGGTCTGTGCAACCTAACTGGCAAAGTGGCAGGCTAGAGGGGACCACAAGTGGGAAATAATCAGAAGTCATTGACCTAAAAGGCCTTTCCAACAGGGAATCCTCATCTGCGGAACCTGGAGTGGAATCCGTAATTCCTGAATCTCAGCATAACTGCTGTCAGCAAATATCTGCAAAGGCCATTGGCAAAATGTTGGTCTTATTTGCCTTTAGTGACTGGTCCACATAAAGAATGGAAATTTACTGCAGCTGTCATTTACTCTGTAAACTCAAATGGCTATGGTTATGGAGTCAGCATGATTACAGAGAATGGAATTAGGAGTTAAGAAATGCACAGGCAACTTTAATTAACCTCCTTTGTGTATATGCATTATGATGTAGTCTTTAATTATGTGATCACATACTGTTTTCCCCAAAGCAGTTGTGTCTCATTTACCTCAGAGAATAGAGGTGATGTAGAAGACTGTTTGTCCAGAGGACCTCTGTACTTCTGATTGCAGAAATTGGAAGGTGTGCAACAAATGAAGCAGGGATTGTGAGGAGCAAAAAGATGAGGTCATGGTTAAGGTGCTTGAAAGAATTAAATGTACTGCTGCTGACTTTATCTGAGTTCCTAATCAGAGTTGCTAAGTCTTTTGAACCGAACTTCCTCCAAGTGGTCACTATTTGTGTATCCTTCCTTTCTGTATTGCTTTGAGGTGAAATTTGATTTGCAGATATATTGAGCATCCAGGTCTGTCAGGGAAATCAATTAGAGCTGTGCTTGAGACATATAAAGGACTGTATAAAGCTTAGTATACAAAAAAAACCAAACAGGTAATAGGCTTCCCAGGGCAAGCACCCAATGATAGATCCTTTCAGCTGGATCTCTCCATCTCAGTTCTCATCCGAAGAACAGGGTAATAAGGCTTCCACGGCATGGTGTGAGAAGGGAATGTGATTAAAGCTTTTGAGGCCCCTAAATACCATAGTGGTGGGCACTGTAGAAAGAAATGAAAAGGAGAAATTAATAATTCTGTCTTCAGAGCAAGATTCGAATACTGAGGCGTAAAGAACAATGCCACATATTGATGGGCCTACGTAGTGAACAGCGAAAATAAACCCAAGTATTGAACACCACTGGGCAGAGCTCAGGTCTGGGCTGAAGACCAGGAGATAGTGAAAGTAAAAGGTGGTGCTACAAAAAGACTCTGTTTTAAAGGATACAGAGCAGAATGAAAATTAAGATTGTGCCCACTGTTTTTATTTCTGGCATCTCCTAAATCCTGTGTCAAATTCTTTTAACTTGTTTATGTAACGTAGACAGATTTAGCAAGGAATGCAGTATCATGTGGAGTTCATGAACAATAGTGCTCATCTGGCAAAGGATGTATTTTTCTCCCTAATGGGGCCACAGATAATTTCTGAAGTTATTTGGGTTTTACATGAGCTAAGGATTCCTCCTTGGTGAATTTAGGTGCAGGACTTGGCCACTTATATGGATTTGACCAAAAATTTTGCATATTTAGGATATAGCATAGATTCTGGGATGCAAGAGTTAAATAGTATGATACCCAGAGGGAATCACTCTGTCTTTTGCCTTTTGTGAAATAGGAAAATAGTAATTCTTCCTTCACAGAAGCATCCGAGGATAACTAGGCTAAAAATTGTGAGGGACTCCATATGGACAATAAGTATTTAAAACCAGATTAATATAAACTGAAGGGGGAGTGGTTCAGAGTAATCCTAATGCTGCTGTTGTGCTTAAATGCAACTGTTGCTAACCTGCTTTCTGTACAGAGAAAGATTTCGGTTTGGTTATCGCTGCTACCATTATTTTATATTTATTCAAGTTGAATGACAGCAATAGCTGCCTCAATATATATATATATATTTAAAAAACAAAGGGTTGGAAGAGCAGCAGGGACTCTATTCAGCTTTTTCAGTAAAATTTGCACATACAAAGTACTTCACTGAAAAGCTGTTTCCTCCAAACACGCGAACACTGTCTGTGTGCAGAGGGCAGAGGAACGGGCTGTGGCATGAGATTGTTTCTCGTTGCTCAGAATATTGCTTTTTTTACTCCCTTGCTCAAAGGACTTGTTGCAACTGTATCTAATTCATATTTAATAAGTTCTTTCTACTTCAGGTGTCAATCGGTTGTGCCCATTGCTTTTCATTTTCATAAATATTTGAGTGCAAAATGATAACATTTTTTTGCATGCACTAGACCAGTGGAAATGGAAGTTCTCTTTAGAAAGGCTTCAGAAAGTGACAGAATCTGAAAGGATATGAGTCTCTATGCTCTTACTTTAATTTTGGTTGCATACATTTGTGCAGATATGGAATATGCCAGCTGCATTAAAATAAAAACAAAGCATTATTTTAAATGCTCAGAAATAAAGGTTTAATAAATGGTCTCATTTATTGATCATGTCCTGCAATAATCTGCTGCCCCTCTGAACTAATAAGCTCCAAACTGCTTGGCTCAAATAGGTGACCAAAAAGTAAACTCTAGCCAGTATGAACAGAAGTGGTACAGAAAGCAAATTAACAGTAGACAACAAAAATAGAATATTTTAATTTGATTGAAAGATGCCTGAAAGTCAAGATAGCAATGCAAGTATACTTTCCACCAATTATTTTAACAGGTTCTTGAAAAACAGTGCAAAATATCTTCATTAAGTAATTTTTTTTTCTCTGTGAAATCAGAGTCCCTATTTCTGCTGTGTTAGGAAAGGCATCGAGCTCATGAGTGGATTTTTTTGTAGTCTCCTCAATTGGAAAATAAATATCTGTGATTGAGGTGATGATGTTAATTCATTTAAGGAAAAACTCCCAAGTTATCCGTGTCTTGTTTTTCTTTAAAAAAATAGATTAAAAATCTGATCTTTATTAATTAAACATCTAACATTAATTTATTGAGGTGTAGGACTTTGCAGATGGCAACCTTGGTCTTTTAATATTAATTGGAAAATATCGATTGAGAAAAGACTAGTCTGTCATGATGATAATTGCAACCAGATTTAGATATGATCACTAGATCTTCCTGAGATTACAAAGAAGCAGTTACCATCTAATTGGCAAAAAGATTGAACATTATTTTGGTAATCCCTGAGCTTTGCTAACTTATTCCCTGTTGTTCATTTATATGTCTTGTCTGTATGTCACTATAAAGTGGTTAAATATGGTGTAAGCTGATAAGACTATGCTGTAGAGTATTTACATTTCATGAGCATTCCAAGTTTTATAGCTGTTTTAACAATATACTTTTCTTTAAATGAAGATTAGACCTACTGACTGAACACTTCAAAACCACAACAGACCTGATATTTACTTCTTTATTACGACAAGCTAAGGTTGAGATAGCCTGATCTCATTTCCTTGATGGCAAGAACAAGAAAGTTATTTTATTTAACGTTACTCAATACATGAAAAATTAAAATAATCTCTAAGTTTCCAAGAAGGTTCTACATCTTTTGACTTCATATTTGATCTGTTTAAACACTTTCTTACTGTGAAGTTGTGATATTTCACTGTACAAAAATATTGCTGCAGACAAGTCCCTGACAAAGCTGGGAAAATAAATCAATTAGTGCAAGTAAACTAATTTTGAAGAAGAATTAGTATGCACTGTCAGTTTTATACCAGGAGGGATTTCCTGAGTAAAGCATAACCTTTGATAATGCAAGACAAATGTTAGCAGTTTGAGTTTTAGATACAAATGCTTGAGTTTCTCAGCTGAATTTTATTGCTGTTATTTCCATAAATTGTATCTATTTACACCACTTAAGCATCTGGCCTAATATATAAATGTGCAGTTACTTATTGTGGCTGTAAATTCAAGATGCTGCACAGTGTGCAGCCATACAATTAACTTGGACGCTGACAGAAAATAGACTGTCAACTTATTAACAGAATTTTACGATCATCTGAACAAAATTAGTTCAAAAATTTTATCACCTTCTATCCATTTATAGATATTAGCCAAAAAAAAAATAATAAATCTCCGTTTCGGAGCTATCCCTTTGTGCACAAAGCGAGACCCGGGTCTCTCCTCTGGAATGCTCTTTTTTCTATCGCTGCTAATAGCTGTGGACGTTTTCCGTGTGGATGTTCAGTACACGCTGTTGTGAATCCCAGGATGATATCGCCATTACTTAGAGCTGTATTTTGCATTGCCTATTCTGTTCTTGCTCAGCATGCACAAGGGTAGAGTTAAAATCTTTATTCATTTCATTTAAAAATGTTTCTTTTGTTCTCCTTATCGTGTTCTGGCTTTCCCAAGGATATATGCCTTGAACGAAAAGTCACATGTGCATTACTAATTGTGTGCCATTGTATTTACAGTTCCTAGTGGTGGCACTGTGAAGCTACTAATTCTTTTGCTTCACTTGATGTAAAATAATCTGAGTGTCTTTGATAGCAGTGAAACAGTATTAATTGTTTTGTACATTTCTTGGTCACTCTTCTTAGGTGGTCTTCATAATCTATTAGAACTTTCAGCCAGATTTTTGTAATGTCATGCCTCCAGCAGTGATTAAATTGGTAATTAATGAACAGTCCTTGGCAACATAAACCACATCCCGTTAATTTTCCCTTTTGAGTTTTTCGAAGTTGTCGTCTCTGTCAGAAAGCATTGCGCCACCTTGCTACGGCCCCTTGGCATGGAACCACAGCGACGGGATTTTTTGCAGCCATTAGTAGATCAGAGCAGTAATTTCACAGTATTTTGGTCAGGGTAATTATAGTACCAAGTACCGAGTAGAGTTGGGAATTCACACAAGAAGTCCAGAAATACCAGGTGAGCTTCCTTGTGTTCACTGGGACGTTATGATTAGTTTAATTGGGCTTTGTTTGATTTCAGCCGCGGAGACTCTTTGTGCCACGGCACTGCAGCCACTTTCCACTTTAGTGTTTCTGACCTGCATTGACAGGAACTGGTGCAAAAATGAACTCTTTGAAGTGGGACTCTTTGGAGAGGACAACAAAAAAAGGGGAAGAGTGATGTGTAAGTAGTGTACTGTAGCAAAGCTCGACACCAGCCCGAATACTCTGTGTTTTACGGGTGATGTGGTGCAAGTTCCTTCATATTTTCAGCTGGAACAGATAATATTTCTGCTACGTTTGTGCAAATGTCGAGTAAATTACTGCATGTAAAAACACAGCCTTTTTTTTTTAATCGCTGGCTTTTACATAGCACCTGCTGTTCTACCTTCCTTTGAAGATACAGTTGTTTCTCCCACCAGAAATTCTGTGAATCGTCTATTTAGTCCTGCAAACAAATCTGGGCGAATACATTAATGAGACTGCAGCTGCACTTAGCAGTTCACATGTCACAAAATAGTAGGTAAAGGCATTCATACTTGAGTGACTGACTATAGGTGTAGTGGCCTTCAGCAGTACATTGTGCACATTAAAGTTTAAATAGTCACTTGCCTGTTGGCTTCTGAATGAAAGGACTGTCACTGGTCACTTCTCCTAAAGCCTTAATGAAACCAAATAGTTTGCTACGAGTTTGGGCCTAACCATTGGGGTGTTTCATGCAGTCTTGTCAGTTGATGTTCATGAATTGACTTGAACGAAGATCAAAGTGTTTCTCAAAATGGAGAAGCGGGGAGAGAGACAGCTCCTTCAATTGCACCACAAGAGCTAATCAAGCCATCAGTTCTTTATGCACTCTGCGTGCCTTTAGAATTTAATACCCAATGGTTTGTCAGGACAAATTGAAATTCGGGGGTTGGCGGGGGGGGGGAGGGAGAGTGTCCCTCCTCAGCCCACTGAAAATAAAATTTGCGCTTCACTCTTCTGGAGGATCATTTTGATAAATTTTATCATTTATCGTAAAACTGCAATGTTGATTAAATGTTTGGGGTTGAAAAAAGAAGTTACAGTGAAGGATTCAATGGGCATTACGTGCTTTAGCCCTGAGGAAAGATTCAGGTTTAAACTGAAAGAGAAACTAAACTCGGTGTGATTTTTTTGTTTCTTGGATTGCTAATGAACTTTTTTTGCTGAAACATTTTAAATTGGTTTCAGAAGATAGATTTTTGAGTGTCAGTTAAAACAAAGTCATGTGAAAATGCCTCTCTCTCTCCCTCCCTCCCCTTCTCTCTTTTTAATTGATATGATTTAGGCAGAGGAAAATGGTAAGGGGGATTTTTCTATTGCAGAAGCAATTTTTAAGGGATTTAGTCTTATTTAGCCTGAAGGTCTTCACACTAATGAGAGCACTTAAGTTACGTCCAGGCGTTGATTAGACAGCTCATCTATCAACTGGAGCATGAGAATTTGTATTTTAGGTACCTTTTACACATTATAAATTTTTTTTTATTACTTTAGACTTTATTTTCCACAAATTTTTAATTACTTTCTTTCACATCCAAGGTCTCTGTAATGCAGCTGACAGAGCACAAACGCTAACAGGGAAATACTCTACATTTGGTGTAGAGTACATTTTGATACATTTCAATAATATGGACATGTCCATAATATTGAAACTGTATCTGTAGAAACTGGTGTTCTGGATGCAAATTGCTACCCAGATACATTCCTTAAACCGCCACAAGCCCCCTTAAAGTCTAAATACATTTATTCAGGAAACACAGAATTATATATATTTTTAAATGCCCAACTACCTCCCCCAACCCTTCCGAAACTGTGAATGGTCTCTCTACCTGTACGTTTTTTGCCATGTTTAAAACACAATAACATCTTAATTATTTTCTGAACCATTCTGAAAAGTACAGCTTTTGTAACTTTTTGACATTTCATGTTTAAAAAAAAAAAAAAATTAAAACGTTGCCACCAGCTTGCACTATGAGCAGCCTGTAATAACAGTTAAAAAAGCTTTCTGAACTATTTGACAAGATTTCTTAGTGCTGAGGCCATATGCTGTAGCCTTTAAGCTATTTCTTCCTATCAGTTTCATTATCACCTGCCTCTGAGTCTCCAATATCATCAGTAAGCACATGCAGAATCATAATTATGCCATGTACAAGTTCTTTGATAACATGTACAGTTTTCTTCTTAATTCTTTATCAAATGCATTGATCGTGGCATGTGTGCATTGATCCAGGTCCACCATCTGGCTGTGTGTGATAAGCACAGTGGCATCTTTGCATTTCCACTGTCATTCATTGCGCTACAATTTGGCTGCAGGGGAGTAGTGGCTGGGATTAGCCCTGTTCTGCTACTTACTTGCATTTTAAGTTGACACCTCTACAGCGGCTCAGACCACATTACAAACTGAAACACATACGCACGACTTAGTGATGTGACACTCCTCAATAAGCTTACTCCACTAGCTACTCAACAATCTGTAATTGGATTTGTAGGAATAACAGCAAAAGATTTCCTAAGAATTGCTGGGGACAGAAGGTGAAGTTTTCTCATTATTGGCAAAAGGCTAGGTATAGATCTTAGGCGATTGGTATTTTCCATTAAAAAAACCTGCCAGCAGTTGCAGGACATTTTCAAAAAAAAAAAAAAAAACAACCAGCAAAATAGGGTCCGGGAGATGTAGGGTTAGCACTTGTTCTTTTCATTCTCATCACACAGAAGCAGACAGGGATCTCGTTACCCTCCCCCAAAAATTAAGAGAAAGGAGGGAGGAAAACCAACTTTCGGAGGCCCCCTGCAGCCCGCTGGCTTTGTTCGGCTGGGAGTGACCCGGGAGCATTCCTCAGGAGGGCAGTCCCCCCTCCCTCGGCGCGGGGCTGCCCGCCTGAGGAGGAAGCTTCCCAGGATGGCAGTCTGCGAGATGCTGCTCTTCAGCTTACGCATCCCATACACTTGCCAAAAGTCTTTGTTTCATAACACCACTTTTTTTTTCTCTCCTTTTTTTTTTTTTTAAATTATAAAGTCAAGTTTACACAAGAGAAAATCCCTTAAGTGGAGCTCGACGAATGTTGACTCCGACAATGAGTAAGCAGCTTTCTTAACTTCTGTCTGTAACTCAGCAGTGGAAAGGCACGGAAAACACCATCTTTAGTCTATTAATCTCGAATCGGACGTTCTGCCCTGTCTGGGTGATGGCACTATTTCAGAATATTTCTCAGCCTGCATGATTGAGACCCTCTTTGTGGGTAATGCCGATAGCATTGACAGTCATGATGACAGGCAGAACAAGCTTCTAGATCTCCCAGCACCTTAGGTGATTGTTGGCCTTAATTATGCTTCCCGGATGGGGGAGACCACAAACTTGCCTAAGCAGGGAAAATTCCAGGGAAGAAGTTAGCAGAGGACTTTGTCTCTGCTTTGGTTTAGGTCGACTTTCTTGATGGTCTTTCCTGGGAGCCCTGTGGGTTGGCAGGGCTGCCCTCACAGTGTTGGCTGGGAGAGCACCTCGCTCTTCGTGTCAGTGCAGGTGAGCAGGAAGAGAAGGAAAACAGAAAGTGTTCTTGGAACTGGATATTTCAACCCGTCCTTAAAACCTGCCGCAGAGCCAAGTGCAGTGTGAAACAGATCTGCTCGCCTCTGTCGCCGCAGAGATGTGCAGCTCCCAAATGGTTAAATGGGTTAAATCTTATTTATCAGAACAGAACTTTGGGGCTGTTTTGCAGAATGCTCCAGCAGAAATACCTGTGGTTCACTTCGACGTTACAATTTTTTTTGTTGGTTTCTTACTCATAAATACTTGAACTGTTAGACCTTTTACTTTTTCTCTGAGAAAGATGTATTTGTACCAGATTAGAAAGCTAAACTGTTTCTTTACATTGAATAATCAGCCTGTCATGACAAATCTATCTACTTCTGCATGAGTAGGTGCCAGTTTGACTAGCTTCTTTTAGGCTCACACTGGGTTTTTAAGCTGGATCCGTGTGCATGACTGGCAGTGCATTTGTTGGACCAGATCTAAGGAGCCAGAGAGCGTTCAGCTCCTTTTGGCCTACAAAAGAGCAGCCAGACAACCAGCAAGAGGCCTTGGATGTAGCACAAGGTGATACTTACATAGTCAGCCATTCTTTTTTTCAAATATTTTTTTTCCATTCAGTAAACTAAGAGTTTTTTCAGTTTCACAACGACACAAGGAATTAAATTATCAGTGGATTGTTTTTCTACAGCCAGCATTCTTTACACCAGAAATACTGTACCGAGTGAATTGTAGGTTTTCCAGAACAACATAGATTATATTAAAAATAAAAAAAATTTTAAAAAGAATTTGCTGGCTATTTCTTTAAAGACCTCCCTGGTTTAAAGGCATGTTTTCCATTTTACAGCCACACAACCCATTTTACTGTGAATTTTGGGAGCCTTTTTTTCTTAGGAAGGACAGCTTTGCTAAGGCATTGCTTGTGATTCTTCCAGTTTTAGACTACTTTGGGCTACTTCTGTTTTCATTCGGTTTCATCAGTCTGTCAGTGCCATAGCTGGTAAGCCAATGGCTACTTAAAACAAACAGTTTGATACTTTTTGTGATGTGCATCCATGAGAAAATATTTTCAAGTTACATACAGTTTATTGGTAGTAGGGTAGCTGGTGTAGACACAGGGCATAAGGCAGAAAATACCAAGATGTTATGTCTGTCTTTGCTTACCACTTCCTAGGATCTGACGGCCACAGAAATCCAAAGCCACTTTGTTTCTGCCGAGTGTTCCCTGTTTAGCAATCCATATTTTGCTCACTACCTGTGTATTTTGAGCTGTTCTGAAAACGGTGCTAGAGGACCAAACATAAATGTGAGTCCCCAGGGTGATCAAGATTTAATCTGACCAGATGGGACAAACTTGAGAAAGATTTGACTTCCACTCTGTTTTGCAAACAAGAAAGGCTGATTTTTTTTTTCTCCCGTCCTTTCTTTGTTAGCAAAGGCACAGATCAGGCCATCCCCAGAGGAATGAGCAGGTGTGGCCATTTACAAGCATGTCTGGTTATATTATAAACCAACATAAGAAAAGTTTTGAAATGGTTTGAAAAGATCTGCTAAACAGTTTTAATGTTTCATCCCAAATCCTATTTACTCAAACAAGAGCCGATGAAGGTCACAGTACAACCCAGCCTGCTCAAATCTTTAGAGAGCTCGTGTAATTTTATTTTTTTTTATTTTTTTTATTCTGTCTTCTCTGCTAACTGAATAGGTACATTTTGGTAATCCTGAATAGGTACATTTCGGTAATCCTTGCCTCTGGACAAGCACAGAAGTCTTTTTCTTTCTGAATGGCTAATAACAGAGCCGTTCTTCCTGTCTAATGATGAAAGAGGTGGCAGTCAAGTTCTTCTCTTAGATGTTCTGTACACTCGGGGCTGACCACGAACCATTTTGAAAGCTACAGCTACAGGGATCACTCCCCCTCATAGTACAGTTCTGGGTTTGATTTCGTGCTGTGGTTTGTAACTGTTTTACCACTTTTTTTATTTTTTTTTCCTCCCAGTCTATCGACACGGTAAGGAATTTTCTTTCTAGACGTCAAGTAAATGCAGTTCACCAGATTGTATTTTTTTTATAGAAAGAGGATCATACATTATCAGACTTCTGGTGTAAAGTCAGTTTGGATCCTCCCAAAATTCAACCAAGGAGGACTAAAAATCCCTGGCAAAGGTTTTTTGTTTGTCGGGGGGTTTTTGTTTGAAAATGCAAGAAAATTGCAGGATTTTTGTCATTTAAGGAGATGGTTTTTAAGTGGGTGTTTAGGTTGTTTTTTTCCTCTGCAAGAGTCCACCACTCTCAATATTTTACTGAGTTGGTCAGCTCTCAGCTGGCCGGGTAATGATCTCGGAAACTGCCCTGCCAGTGTTTCACATTCGAATTCACCTTCCCAAATCCACGGCATCATTTTTGGCCAAAGTAATGTCAGTCATTGCCGTCTGCGGCGAGTACAAACAGGACCCCCTAATGGCAGCCATTTTTATTTGTTTCTTAAGATCCAAAGGCTGCTGAAAGAACAATTGGATAAAGTTGAGGATTGGAGAAGCTTGATTTTCTTGTTCCAGTGAAATGAAACTCCTGTCCTTTTTTTTCTTCCCTTTCCCTTAAAAGCCGGAGTCAGCTAGGGGGTTGTAGCTGTGTCAAAGCCGTTGGGATGCCACTGCTGATCACTTTAATTACTAGGACTAAGGAGGATAAAATTAAAAGTAGCACCATTGAAGCAGTGGAAGAAAGCTTGCCGAGATGTCAGTGAACTGTGAAATATAAAAATTGCATACCAATACATTTTTATAGGAGGGAAACAAGGAATTACATTACTTATTCTTGAAGAGTTTGTCCTTAAGTAGTGAAGTTTTCCTGCTGTGCATCTGCGTGGCAGATCTTTAAACCATTACGAAGTAGTTGGGGGAAAATAACAGAGCAAACTTTAATGTCTCTTTGGCATGTCAGGTCTATGTCAGAGAGTGAAAGATTTTACTGAGTTTTCTCTTCAACTGTTCAGGAAAAAAACCCACTGTATGGGTGTTTGCTTGGTCCTTTCTTGGTGCAGTGCTTCTCTTCGTGTTGCCTGGGGTTTTTTTAATATCTTTATTCATGCCTCCGTACCTCTCCTGAGCGCTTTCCTTTCCAAATTCTTGGAGATTGATATACTGTTTAATATTTTTTCTGTACCTCAAAACTTAATCTATCTACTTTTTCTACTCTCAGTTTCATTGCTCCTTCCACAGTGTTTCTCCTGCCAAGCTCAGCAAACGAGGGTTCAAATACCTGAATTGAATTTAAGCAAGAACTAGGCCAGTTTTTTCTCTTATCCGCTGGTGCTGATTGGCTTAATCAGCACAAACACAAGCCACCATAATCGTGTTTGCTTGGAGATCCCCGGATGTTAATGACTATGCTAATAATTCAGGATACAAGTTCTCTTTCAGGAGGAGGGGGGGAAGGAGAGGGGAGAAATCAGCCTGCTCAGCTTAGGGCATTTTTGTCACAAATACATAACTGGCCTTATTTTAAACTACATGTGCTGAAGTAGATTAAATTGGTTGACATTAAACCATACAGGAGTCTTAATTTTGCACATTCCTTCTTAAAAGTCATTTAAATCAAACCCACAAGTTCCTATATCCCAGGAGTTAGGAATGTTAGAGATTTGAGCACTTTTCTTTATGTAAAATTCAATGTGATTAATGTTACCGAATACTGTGGGTCAAAATAAAACCATTTGCTGTGTCAGTTGGTTGACTAGAAATTAAATTAAATTGATCTATTATAGTGCATAGGAGGAGGAGGGGGAAGCTTTCTAGGTGTCTTTCTAATGTGTACTTTACCAAATAAATTTTTGATAGAACTGTTGCTCTGTGCCTTCTGGGAAGTTAAAAGGGTGAGAAAGCAAACAAAGCCCATGTGCCATCCTGCTGCCTCGCAGGGCCCAGGCAGAATTGTCTTTCCAGGGGAGGACATTAGGAGAAAAGTAAATCCAGGCAATCTGATAGGGAATCAGGACTCTGTCACTCAGAGGCGAGATATTGTGCTGTGTCCATATACTTTGTTTACTGTAGGGTTTTATGAGTTGTAACCTGCCCATGCAAGCTGTTAATGAGGCTAAATCTTGCTGCTTGAGGATTGAATTACAGCACACCTCTGGGCTAATGGTTATAAACAGAAAGTCCCATTAGGGCTGCATTCTGATTCAGTCATTTGCATTTTTTCTATTGTGCTGAGGACAATGCTGAGTAAATAGCTACAAACAAACAATTTACATGGAAATAGATAAAATGTACCTAATTAGTATTTTGCGCTTGTTTTATTAATGATTGCTTAAACTAAATAGCACTTAGCAGCAGCTCTCACCAGCGTCTGCAGGTGTGGGATGATCAAGTTTCTGGGTTGGTGGGAAGACTGCCAGGATGGCTCTCCAAAATTGGGCAGTTTGTTATATTTCACTTAGTTCAGGTTAGCAGCCTGTACCTGGGATTTGTCCAGATCATTATGTCAATATTACAAAATTATTAGCAGGTTAGACTTAAAGCCAGGTGCTGACTTTTTGTGCTTATGACCATTTCTGATATAGAGGGGTGAGGAAAAACAGTCCTAACTTTGAAAAAATCCCGTGTTCAAGGTGAAAACTGAAATGGTTTCCCTTATGGTTTCATGGAGTCTTATATAATGTTTAAACACCTTTTTTTATTAAGACTTTTTAGTACGGTGGGTTAGTCGTTTACAAAATTTGATGCTGCAGAACTTTCCTTTTTTATGCGTTCGAAATATTATTGTGCTTCTAAGTTATGAGCTTTAGTAGGACATGGCATGGTTCCAGTATGATCTCTTTAATTGCTGACCAAAGCCCCACTAGTAGGATGTTTTAAATGATTCAAAGTCTTTTCTGCTCTGAGAGCACCTATTGTTCTTTCAGTAATTTTCGTTAATTTATTTTTTTTAAAAGTATCCATTGAAGTCGAAAAAACATGTCTCAGATTTGATACCACTTCACACTTTGAAGTCAGCTTGGTGCTTGGATAACCAAGAGCAACATCTGGCTTCTCGTTTCAGTTCTATGAGAGAATACTACTCAAATGAGTAATTCAATTTAGTAAAACCATTTTATAGCCATGGTAAAACTTCACTCAAATCACTCATTAAGTGTGATTACTTTGAGACTGAAGTGTCTGCAAATTTTCATCAAGGTATTTTTATAGAACATAATTTATAAAAGCTTTACATTGCAAATCATTAGGTTTCTAATGCAGTAATAATTTGGGGAATGCTTTAAAAAAATAATCTGATGCATGGATGTCTTTAAAAATTGTGGTGTGACACCCAACTGATATCGAGCGTCCTATTTATAATGTGGGCCAAGCACCATGCTGTAAACCAGTTCCTATCATGATGATCAGATTGAGAATGAAATTGCATTTCTGTCAATTACTGAGTTGGCAACTGTTCAATATATCTTAGCAGCAAGATGAAGAGCGGCGTCGGCAGCTGAGAGAGAGAGCTCGTCAGCTAATAGCAGAAGCTCGATCTGGAGTGAAGATGTCAGAACTTCCCAGCTACAGTGAAATGGCTGCAGAAAAGTTGAAAGAAAGGTCAAAGGCATCTGGAGGTGAGCTGAGGAACCTTGTATCTTATTCCTATGGCAACCTAGAAACCAGAGACCTTTTGGGTATCACTTTATTCACACTTCAAAACGTTGTTGTTCAGCAGGTGAACATATCAAAAGACCTGGCTGTAGATGTGTTTCCTAAGTCAGTGTTGTGTCACTTAATTTCCAACAATTACAAGAAAAGCATGTGTGGTTGAAAGAAAAAGATGTTCTGTGAACAAGTAGTTCATATTGGCCCATTATTTACAGATTTGTCATTGCCCACAGGTTTTTTTAGAATTTTATGGTTGTTGGTTCTCTTCAATATATATTGTTATATAGGAGCATGGATGTAATTTTGGGGGGCAAAAACATTAGAAATACTTAAGAAAAGTTATTTTGTATTAAATGTCTTCAAAAAACTGCTTGGGAAGAGAATTTTAAAGGTGGCCTGTGAGAGGCAGGGGCAACAACCTTTTGATTTTAAATGGCAGTCTTTTGACATACCACTTGCATTTACAGGTTTTGAGTTGTAATATTGCTATAATGTTATTAAACTGACTTTGAAATGTCATTAAAATTCATATACCTGCCAGTGCTATGAGCTGGAGTAATGTAGTGTCACTCAAACTCAAATGGGTGCTGAGCACACATTGCAGTGCAGGCTTCTTGTTCTTTTAATGTCTTCTACATATTCTAAGGGGAAATAGTGTTTCTCATACTAACACGTAATCATAAGCTGCAGTGTAAAGAAAATCCAGCTTTATGCTCACGATGCATGTAGATTCAACAAAAATATTTATTTCTTCTCTACTTTATGTATTTTATATGCATAAATATTTAAATACAGTCTTATTGCACCCTAAACCCTACACTTCTGTGCCATTTAAGGCTGAGAAGAAAGCAGTGAGTTGTATATCTCCCTTTGGTTTTGGTCTTCAGTTTTACCCAGTAAAGCAAGTTCTCTTTTGTGATAAATAGAGAAATTACATCCTTTGTGGGGATGCAGTAGGACAGGCTGAGCCAAACAACACAGTCCTTGGACATTACATAGACGGTGTTCCTCATCCCTCTTCATGGTTTATGATTCCCCATCCCACATTATTTAATTACTTCTTCCTCACTGTTTCATCATGCCTTACATAGCTGTTCCTACCATATCTTCCCTCAAAGTAAGGTACTCTGAGTGCTCAGCTGCACAGCAGTGACCCTGTTTTGTCACAGTGACTCACTTGCAGTGTTGCTAAATATCTCAGTGTGCTGCTTTCTGGGACGTGGCCTTCCTGCTCATATTTTCCTCTGTATTTTGCCATTGCTTTTCCTGCCCTTTGTTCAAACTGTGAACAGTCTCAGAGGTAGCTGTGCATATGTATTAAAAGAAACATGTATTTATAGAGAGAGAGATTGCATATGCACCCAGAGAATTTAGTGTTATTAAAGGAGACAGTATCAGTACTGGTGACAACTCGCTTATAAAGTTATCACCACTATACCTGTTGGGTTTTATCCATGCAACAATTTCACAGCTTTCTACTTTTGCATGTGCTTTGAGTTATCTCCTTTATTTGTATTTCCTGCTTTGATTTTTCTTTGCCCTTACTGTAGTTAGGCCAGTCTATTTGAACTTTCTCTTAGACTTAAAATTATTATTTCCCTTCTTGTTTTGTTCCTCTTTGCCCTTTTCAAGTCAATGTGCATTTTATAGCATTTTCTCTCCTTCTCAAAAAGGATGGCACATCTTCCACATACTTCTGTCACACCACTGGTAATGTCAGGTGCCACACTAAATGTCCACTCAAGAAATTCATTCTTCTAAAATGTGGTAGTTCTGTGAAATGGCACCAACGCTTAACAAACCGAATTAATTAGAATTATTTCTGGGTTTAGTCTTTTTTCATTTTTGAGTTTACACCAAAAATTAGGATATAATTGGACAGTCTCGTTATTACAGCTGGATTCTGAATGTTTGCCCTTAACTGCATTCACACGTAGTAGGGTTTTTTTCTGTTATAGTCTTGTACTTCCTGTAGAATACCCAAGACAAGCTTCTTGTGATATCTTATGTCTTCCAAGTTTTCTTGTCCGTTATGCTTCATAAATCTCTTCTTCTGCATTGATTACAATTACTTTTTAATTTACAAAAAGGGAATGTACCAAATAGTTTTCCTCTCTCAGTTCAATTATTTCAGAAGAAAAGTGACATTTCAGCTTTGGGATTCTGGAGTTTTTAAAGACTAATGATTGTAGGTAAAAATGTGATCTCTTTCATTTTTTCTATATGCTCATTAAGAATTTCATGCTTTGGCACTGGTGCAATATTCTCTGTTAAAAGTCTTTATTTAATCATGGTCTGAAAAACTCAAATGCCTATGGCAAGTTGAAACTTTCCTGGATAAGCAGCATCCTTAGCTACAAAATCCAATCTTTTCCATAGGTTATTTGGCATGTGAGACAGAAAATACTTCTTTCTGCCAACTGCCAGAGGGTTTGGGATGGCAGCTTCAAATTTATTAGATGTCCTACTAGCTTTAGGCCGATAAGCGGATGCCTTGAGATGGATCCAGGGACAGTATCAAGATAGGAATCCAAATTTCCTAGCAGCAACGGGACAAAGGAATTGACATATTATCTAGGAATATGTGCAGTGGAACACCCGTCTACTCTTTTGGGATGTGGGTGTTGTGCTTTCTTTGCTCTCTGGCACATCTCCATCCTTCATTTGAGATGGCGTCTTTGTGAGGATGTGGCTTGGATCTGGGGGTGGTATGTAGGCAGTGAAGGGAGGGAACAACAGACAGAACAGGATATGTTCAAGATTTCACTTCTGAGGCAGTGATTTTTAGGGAATGTACATGGTAGCACAGGCTTACTCATCATGCTAAGTCTCCAACTCATGAAACAGTGTTAAGTCCCTCAAGTTAATATTTTTAAAAGGCAGTATTTCTATCTGTTGGCAGTTACTGCTGTAATTTCTTGTCCTGACATCTAATTTCTTGTACATGGAACCAGTATTTCAACTCTGCATTTCTTCCATTCCCCACCTTTGTTGCCTTTATTACTGTTCAGAGGCTTCTGTCACATCCTGTAGCCTTAAAGCAAACTCTGTACCTGAAAGTAAATAAACAAAATATCTCAATATTCACAAACCTGAAGGATTTCCCAGAGACAATCCTGAAGGCTGGAAATATCTTCCCTGAAGAGCAAGTACTGTTTGTGCAACTCCAGTTGCAGCTTCCACATGCTTTTCCCAGTAACGTGATCCAGCCCCCATCAATGATTTTGCTTCTTCATGAAAATCACTCCTTTTTAATTTAATCTAGAAACTGTTGCAGTCTGCTGCAACTGGTTCACATGTGGACAAACTTAAACCAAGTCAATAGAATATCAGTTTTAACCACAAATTAGGTTTTGCCTTAGTCTGAATAGTAAGACATATGAGCTATAAAATACTTCTGGATCTTTTTCCACCAACATTCTGCCATTTCCATTTGGTTCTGAAAAATATTTCTCTCTCCAGCCCAGACTACAGTCCATGCTGTGTTGGTAAATTGTCAGTGCTGTTTAGTTATGGAGTTAATCCTTTATCTTTTATTTTGTTCATTTCTTCATGACATAGTAAAGCCTTGCTGTCTTTCTAGGATTCAAATTTACATACTTTTCAAGGAAGCAATTCTTCAGTCCTCTTCTAAATATGTGCCCTGGTTCTAGACCAAGTGCTTTTAGTTTTTCACATTAGCAATTTGCTCTTTTCATAAAAGATATCTGTTATCTCTTCGTCATGTTGTTCCTTTTATCATTTATAATTGCAAAATCTTGTTGTAACATGCTCCCTAAACACATTTCCCTTTTAATACACTGGAAGAACAAAACCCTGGAAAAAAAACAAACCCTAGAGTAGTTTCAATCAAGGAATCTAGATTTTTAAAGATATTTGAAAGTTTCTGAAATTACTTCCAATTACTGCTCTTAATTGATTTTTTTTAAAATAAAGTGTAAATGTCCTGATAATCATATTCAGTCAAAGTCTGCTAACTTTAAATTAAATGCTAGGTCGGGTCATTATCTGATATTAGAAACTGGTGTCTTTGACATTCCCATCTCTTTTGTTTCCTAAAACGGTGGTGTCAGAGGCAGTGCCTCTGACCTCATCTTGCTATATTAAATTAAAGAAAATCAAATAATCTAATATAAGCATTCCCTTAGTATGCAGGAGTCTTAAACCCTGTCATCTTGTTTAGACTGTTTTGACACATCCAGCATCCTATGGGATGACTGGTAGTTGTGAGCCGACCTTGCGAGGTTACTCCTTTGGATGATTCCCAAAGCCTCCTTCTAGGCTCAAGGTGGATTTGGTTTTCCTGTGCCACAATGGTGTCCCTCTTTCACTCTTCTACCTCTTCCAAATGTCCACAGTAGCCCAGTCATGCCTTGAGTGTGCCCCTGTGAGCTCCAAAGTGTGTTTGAGAGGATCATGGCCCGAATGCTACTGAATTTCTCAAACACCATCCTGAAGGATTTAGGGTCATGCAGGAAGTCTGTCTCCTCATCAGAAACAGTAGAGATGCTTTGAAGGAAATTCAAAAACCATCAGAATTGTTGCTATTGCTGCTTTACCATTCTCTGTTTTCTTTTCAGTCTGTTTTTTACCCCTTTACCCTTTATCCCTTTTTCCACTTCATGATGATCACGCTGTGCCCTTCTACTTTGTTCACCTACCTCTGCCCTACCTGAAACAACAGGATCACCTTGGGAAATTTAAGTGTCACAGAAAGGGTGTAACGCAGCGTCAGGAGTGTTTCCACCCACCAACTTGTACATCTGAAGCACCATCTGTCAGGTCCCAAGTTGGAAAACAGTAGTAGACATTAAAAAAGTCAACAGGCTCCTAAAATGGGAATTACAGGGCCTGTGGAGGTAAAGACGTAAAGAAAACATACAATTGTATGATCTTCATGACAGCAGTGTGGGCCTAAAGTGGAAACTTCAGGTCTGGGAATGAGGTTTAATGTGTTTCCAAGACAGATGATGAGTGATCAGCACCAATCCCGGTACAAACTTCTGGTATTCAGGATTATGGCATCTCAGTACTGTGTTTAGGATCCTTTTTGTTTATATGGTATTTGAATACACCCATGTTCTGTATTTATAATTTGTATTTTTTCCTATTTTATGTGTTTTAAAGTTCTTTTAGTCACTCTGTGTCTTGTTTCTTCAGTCACACTCCAGCCTACTCTTTTTTATCATTTTTGCACATGTGCACGCATACATAAGAAAAAAAGTTTGTATAAGTCTGAACAAGTGTAGATAGCATTTGTTATGAGATTTAAAAGTGAGTAAACACAATGCATCTACTTACTTTGAAAGTGCTAATCTAGCTTTTATGTACTTTAATTTCATTATATATTTGTATTGAAAACGTGAGTCAGGATTTTTTCTGGGATCTGCTTCACAATTCAGAACTTGCTATTTGATCTTCCTCAGGTTACTTACTCTTTCTGTGCCATAATTTACCTACATCATCATCATAATTGTAATTATAATAATCACCTACTTCATAAAACATTATGGGGCTCATTTATGAGTGATATTCATAAGCTGCTCTGAGAAACTTGGTAGAAAGATTCCATAAAAATATAATTACAATTTTTATTTAAAGTGCATGTAGCTTACAAACAATGCTGATTAAAAGTAGTGCAGTAAAGCACTTTTAACTTATTCATCAATGACTTGGATGAAGGGGCAGATGCCTCCTCAGCAAGTTTGCTGATGATACAAAGCTGGGAGGAGTGGCCAATACCCCAGAGGGCTATGCAGCCCTTGAGAAGGACCTTGACAGGTTGGAGAGATGGGCAAAGAACCTTCTGAAATTCAGCAAGGGCAAGTGCAGGGTCCTGCACCTGGGAAAGAACAATTCCATGTACCACTACAGGCTGGGGGCCAACCTGCTGGAAAGCAGCTCTGGGGAAAGGACCTGGGGGTCCTGGTGGACAACAAGCTGTCCATGAGACAGCAGTGTGTCCTTGTGGCCAAGAAGACCAATGGGATCCTGGGATGTATTAGAAAGATCACTGCCAGCAGGTCATGGGAAATGATCCCTAAGGGTGATCTCTACTCAGTCCTGGTAAGGATCACTTGGAGTGCTGTGTCCAGTTCTGGGCTCCTCGGGACAAGAGAGACACGGAGCTCCTGGAGCGGGTCCAGCGGAGGGTGACAAAGATGATCAAGGGACTGGAACATTTCTCTGATGAGGACAGGCTGAGGGAACTGGGCCTGTTCATCCCTGAGAAGAGACAACTGAGAGGGGACCCCATCAGTGTCTATCAGTATCTGAAGGGAGGTTGCCAAGAGGATGGAGCCAGGCTCTGCTTGGTGGTGCCAGACGACAGGACAAGAGGCAATGGGCAGAAACTGATCCACAGGAAGTTCCACCTGAACATGAGGAAGAGCTTCTTTACTGTGCAGTGACTGTGCACTGGAACAGATTGTCCAGAGAGGTTGTGGAGTCTCCATCACTGGAGATTTTGAAGAACCATCTGGACACAATCCTGTGTAATGTGCTCTGGGATGACCCTGCTTGAGCAGGGAGGTTGGGCCTGATGACCCACTGTAGTCCCTTCCAACCAGACCCATTCTGTGATTCTGTGAAAGCAGCAATTTGTGAGTGTGCCCTTGCTACAGTTGACATTGGTGCTTACTAAGCATGGTGGTGGTGGTTTGCCTCCTTGCATCAAAAGTGATAGGAGACTTTTAACCTAGGCAAGGTACGGTGATCACTGCTCTGTGATATACTGTGCAAAACGAGGAGCAGCAAGTCCCACCGAGCTGGGAACTCAGTACCTGGAGCTGCTGCCTTTCTTAGGAGACCGCAGCTCGCAAGTCCTTCTGCTGGCCAGACCAATCTGAACCTGCCACATGCCACCTTTGGCACCCATTCTGCATTATGGAGAGCTGGGAGCCTAGGGGAAATTACTTTGACTCAAGTTACTGAGATTCAGCACACAGAACAGCCACTGCTGAGGCCAGACTCTATTGTAGCAGGAGTTTCCAGCAGAGCCCCCCATGTGTTTATTGAATTGCATCAGTTTAAAGATAAATCCATGAGTGAACAGAATGAAGTCTCCTTCCAGACTTATTCAATTATTTGCATTTTTATCGTAACTCAGCTTGTTCTCTAAAGCATTCATTTTTTTTAGTGACGTGTTGCATGTACATATGAAAATACTAACCTTAATGCTGTATGTTCCTACAGATGAGGATGAGGATGATGATAATATTGAGATAGATACTAATGAGGAGGTTCCTGAATGCTCTGTTACTGAAGGTGGAGATGAACTTACTAACCTAGAAAATGACCTTGATTCAACGGGTAATTTAAATAATGGCTATTTTGTGTATTTTGCATGACTAACACTCCATCATCATATAAGTGCTGTTGTGCTGCTTGTCTCTCTGTCAGATTTATTCCCTTCTGCCTTTTTGGGTCTTTAAAACCCTAGTGCTTCATATTCTGCATTGATGTTTAGTTGAAATTTAAAATCAACAAAATCATTATTTCCAACAATGGCAGATTTAAATGTCCCTTGCTTGTTTGATGGGGAAGGGCACCCCAGGCCAGATTGGTAAAGCAGAGCCACCTGAAAGCACCCTGCCTGGATTGTGCCAGGTAGGCAGAGAAGTGAGCAATGGCATGGGTGAGTACAGCTGCCACTCTCTGCACTGCCATCCTGGCCCATTTGCTCAGGGAAGAGGAGCAAATGTGTCTCTCTGTGTTCATGTAGACTTGGTATCTGTGCTTCCGAGGACCAGCTCTTGTACTTACACCTTGTAGCTCCAGTGGGGGCATGGAGGCATAAATTGGAACAGAATTAGTTCCATTTACTTTATAATGTTCAGATAATAGAGGTTTTATTAATACATTAGGGCATAGGAGTGTATTTCCCCCTTTCAAAAATATTCAAGCAGAACTGGAGTTCAGGTGATAAATATGATGATAAATATGTTGGAATCTTACAGAGGAGATGCTTATTTTAAAAGGAGGTAGATCTTCAAAGGTGCAAAAGGAATTGCCCACCCATTAGAGGCTCCTCTCCTTGCAGAGAGCTACTGAAGGAGTTTGTTCTCTGTACAAGTCTGCCTGATCCAGGCAGCCCTGCGGAGTGTCCAGGATCTCTGTTTGTGGTGGGCTTCTCTGTCAGGGCCTTTCTGCTCACTGCAAGTTATCTCAAGCCTGGAGAACGCTGGCCAGCACAGGACTGCATCATGAAACAGTCCTTACAAGAGAGAACATCTTCAGCACCCTCTGACTTGATTCTGCCCATGCCAGCTGGGCCCAAGCGTGCAGTCCATAATATATTAAATTGGAACGTAATTTAGTGTTTGTTCTTTGGAAATTAAACCAACACTGTTAGGTATATAGAACTTTCTAGTTTTGTGTGGATGCAAAAATATTTGAGTTGTGTCCTTTATTTTTTTTTCTATTTGAGGATTTCCAGGCACATAAGAAAATACATCTAGCACTTCTAACACTTGAATTTAGCTTACTTAGAGCAGAATACTGTAAAGTAATTTTCCAATAAAAACTGGTTCATTTTAGGAGAAATAGAAAATCAGTAAGTGAATATTCCTGTCACAGCACCCCAGGGATTTACTAACATTTATTTCTGTGGGTATTTTTCCTGAGAAGTACCTTCTCAGGGATACAAACCCACTACCCAATGCTTCATGTCCACCATGCAGAGACATTCTGAAAAAAACCTGAGACATCATTTTGCAGTTCATTCTGCACAGAAGCCAAAGTTATAGACAAGTAAGAGTGATACAGAAGGCAGTCTAATGCTGTGATAGAAATCCGAGCACACAGATTTTGGTGTAATTCTGCCAATTCAGACCAAGTTCTAATGAAGGCTAAATCTCCTGGGAACATCTAAAAGTAAAACTGTAAGGGACATTTCACATTTAGGGTAATTAATAGATCATCTTAATTAATTTTTCCCAGCTGAATCTTAGTCCCTCCCATCTCTCTCAAGAAGGGAAAACTTTATTTTTACTGCTTAGTGGTTTCAGATATTGCTTCTATCTATATTTGTCAACACTTCTACCACATGCTGTTGTGAACCTCTTATATCATAGTTATTACATGGTGTTTATGTATAAACCTACGAGAACGTGCATGTACTTACATGTGAGCCTCAATTAAGGACACCCTGACTGGGTGTGGCAGAGGAAAAGGAAACTATCCCTCATCATAATCCAACCCAAGCTGTCGCTGGTGGAGGCAGGCAGCATTTGGTTGCCAGCATGCCAAAAATGTTTTGGCTAATATGAATTGGAGTACTCCATACCTTGGAAGGAGCTGTGTGGCAAAACAGTCGTGACTCCGCTTTCCACATCAGCTAGAAGTCACCAGCCTGCAGTGAAAAACTCAGGTTGTGCATTTAGGAAAACATACCAACTGCTATTTCCTCTGCATTTGACTCAAGGCCCAGGTGTAAGTGCACCATATGTGCAGGTGATGCTGCACTCACTCCAGTTCAGGGGTGATTTCTCGTGTGGGGCTGCATGTAAAGTATATGTCTGGGGGTTTCTGCACCAGTGTTTTTCTGCTTCCCTAGCCATGGTTAGCTCCACAGTCCTGTGCAGCAGCTTGTTATTAACACCTTTCTCCTTCTTACGTGTGTAGGTAACTATGTGTGTAGGTGTGTTACAAATTCATATAGTCAACATGCACATACAGAATGAGCATTACTGGGAGGTAAAATTGTTAACTATTATTTATTTGGGCTCTGATCCAAGTTGCTAAAATTGATAATGAAAATTTGGGGGATTCAGCAGACTTTGACTCTGTCCCATGGATGCGGTTCTGAAGTGTTTTATGACTCTCCCAGCTTCAACATATTCTATAAATCATAGTAAATTATTACTAGAAAGTCACCTTTTTTGATACTGAAATTTTAATGTTGAGAAACTATGCCAAGAAGCCTTAGGATCAATAAGTAGTTCATAAACTTGAGGGGTTATCAGTATGTAAATTATGTGATAAATTTTTAGGTATTGTCTTAAAATAAATGGCTCTTTAAGTGTGTTTTTATACCAAAGTATAAGCATGTACCCACTGGGAGTAACTTTAAACATTATTGACTTTCTGTATTTTTCATCTGCTGTCTGCAAGCATGTTTAGTTATTCAGCTGAGTGTTACCTATGTTTTTTGAGAAAACTTAGGAATATCTCTGTACTGTACACAAACCTGCACCAAGCCCAGTCACAAAAAAAATTCCTTCTACTTTTTATTTTTTTGTAGTTTGAAATGATAGCAAAGTGAATTAAATCTTTTAAATTGCTACATTGTTGTAGTGACTCCGCATTGAAATGCATCTCACTCTGTTGTATGTGGTATTTGCATATTTAGCAGAACAAAACAGTAAGTTGATGGATTTGAAGCTGAAGAAGCTCCTAGAAGCTCAGCCACAGGTGGCAAATTCACTCTCCAGTGCTGCTCAGAAAACTGTAACAGATAGCTCAGAGCAAGACATTAAGGTAAGTTTTGCTTAATGCTTTTGTTTTGATACCTGTGTGTTATGTTTGAGTGTTTGTATTTTGTGAGGAGGAAAATAATTTCTTATCAAATCCTTCAGAGTCAGAAACACAGAAAATCTTCATGATAGTGCAGTTACATGGTTTGCAATGCACTGGGTTTTTTCCAGTTGATTATTGAATACATTTTCCTTTTTTCCTTTTTTTTTCTTTTTAATCGTGGTACTTGTCGTTTGCAAAACCCTAACAGATATAAGAAGCATCTCTCAATTCTGCCTGCTCAGGTTGTCATTGATATCAGAAATGCAGCACGGGCTCCATCCTGCTGCTGGTGCAGTCAGCAGCAAGACTCTACCTGACTTAAAAGGGGGCAGGATTGGACTCCCAGGCATTTGCTTCCCTTCCAATCCTGGTCCTCTGTTTTTCCTACGTTAAAATTAAGCCATGGTACACTTTGAAGGCATACATACTTTGGGTGCTTGATGAGTGCTTCCGAGAAAAACAGACACGAGTATGTGGTGTATGTGGGCATTTTGCCTATTCTTAGTGTTCACCTCTACAGCATAAAGTGCCCACCAATCAGTTTTCAATTTCATTTCCTTGATTAGACCCTTGTGTTCTTACTATTCTATTTTTTTAAAATAGTCCCTGTATGTCATTAATATCCCTATGGCTCTGGGGCACTTCCAGTTGGGTATAACTTTTCACCCACCTGCAGTCTGTGGGGAGAGTGCTGCTGACTGAAAGGATTTCCTTCCCCAGATACAGAGATGCTTTGAAGTCCCAAAACAATGACTTTCATTGCTTTTCCCTTACACTGTCAGTTCCTATAAATTGGTGATGAAAGTGTGTGGCAGCAGCAGAGGACTTTCGGTCTCTATCTTTGAACAAAAGGAAGCCTGGATCAAGTCTGATTTTTGCGTTCAATTTAGCTTTCTGCAGTGGATTTAATGCAAAATGAAGCTGGCCCAAGAATAATACAATGGATTGAAAAGGCTAACTGAATTAGTGGGCTTAGAGGAATACATTTGTAAAGTGGCAGAAGTCCCCAGTCATAAAAAGGTTTCTTAAAATGGGATTTACTAGCTAATCACACTGATATTTTAGCATGTTGCCAGGCCTAAAAAAATTAGTCATGTTTGTTTATTTTGGTAAAGACTCTGGTTTAGGCTGTCAGATGGTTATTGTGCTAATAACAGGAAACCACCTTTTATTTAACCAGAATCATAACCACCTGATTAGTGCAGCTGAAAAGTCATCCAGGGATATAAGCAATACTTGTTTATGCTTAATTCTGTGAAATGACACACAGGCCGCCTCTTAGGGTAATTTGGTATCACCTAACCTAGCAAAAATGGTATTTCTCTCTATAAAAAGCTTTTGTGAAGGAGTTGATTCTTTTTAAGGTACTTCCACAAAAAGGTGCAACTTAACAGTTTATCTCTGCATGCGTCTTTTCTAAGGAAGAGTTGAAAGGCAGCGTTATAAGGAATATATGGTGTCCATCTGTTCTCATGGAGCTCTTGGCATTGAGGTGGATTTGTTTTTTAATAAAATGCAGTTTACAGGTTTCTAAATGAGGCATTCTGTGTTTGTGGAAAAGGATAAACTGTTACCTTCCCTTGGGGATTGTGTATCCCCGGCCTCCTTGAGGCGAGAGAATAGGCCGTTGGAGAACTCCCTCATTACCAATTGTCTCAATGCAGAGGAAGGGCAAAGTCTTGGTAGCTTTTGATAACCAGTTTCAGCATTCAGCAGGCTTAGCTATTAGTCATGCATCTTAGCCTTTCCCTATTTACTTTCAAAACACTTAATAAAAATAATAAAAGATTAGGTATAAAATGAAATATTTGTTTGGTACACAGCACCTCGGTATCTGCAGTTTCCACACACCACAGTGGTTCAGTCTTCTGGGATATTTGGTGTTGATAGAATCATTTGAATTTGTTACCAGTATTAACATAGGAAGCCCTGGAAAAGATAATTGTAGTTTCCTTAGCTGTAAAGGGCTTACTTACAAATCTGGCTTTGGAAAGTTATAGCTGATGAAATGCAGTTCAGTGGGGTAGCATTATAATCCTACCTTTTAGACTTCATCCAGCATTAGTGGTTTATCTCAATGGGCATAAAATTAGAAACTAGTTCTTCTTGTCATACAAGTCTATGGGACTACAGAAAATGACAGATTTCTGTACCGGGCTGGGAGAGAGGCTAAAGGCAACATGCTTAAAAATGATACAGATCGTGTTCAGGGACAGAGACGCCGCGACTTGGCAGCAGCACGCGCGGTGCTTGGCAAAGCAAAGGTGCAGAGGAGGGATTTTTTGTTTAAAATCGGCATTGCTGGCAAATGCTTGTCACAATGAATAGGTCTGGCTGGTATGGAAGTGGAGAGTTCTGCAGGAGGGTGCCCACAGAGCAAAAAGCCAGTCGTTGCCATCACACATTAAACAAGCAAAAAAAAAAAAAAAAAAGGAAAAGTTAATCACTCTTCTGCTTTTTTTCCCCGCAGCTGATACTTCATCCAATATAAACCACAGCCCAAGTTGTGAAATCCACTTCTGTAAAAGCTGTGTCCTGTCCCCTCACAAAAATGTACCTTTCAAATTAATGTCTTCCCGCTTGTAAACAAAAGAAACTGTTGTGTGTCTGTTTTTTTCCCAGCAGAATGGAACAGAGGAACATCGTGCTGAGCGATCACAAAAAGCAGCAGAACGGTTTAGAAATCCCGTTGTGTTCAGCAAGGACTCGACTGTCAGGAAAACTCAGCTCCAGTCTTTCAGTCAATACGTGGAGAGCAGACCAGGTAGGAGAAAATATAAAACCTGTTTTCCCATCTTATGATTTAATAATATTTAACAATAAATATATGAAAACCTGATAATGTAAGTCCACATTTCAATACATAAATATCAAGCTTTATAATAATTTTACATGTCTTTTCCCTTTTTTCAAGAGATGAAAAGGCAGAGATCAATACAGGAAGATACAAAGAGAGGAAATGAGGAGAAGGCTGCGATAGCTGAGACTCAGAGGAAGCCATCAGAAGATGAAGTGCTTAATGTATATTAATTTTTTGTCTGGTTTCATGATTGCTGATAATTCCAAACTGTATGTGGAAATAGTGCCTTTATTTGTTAAAATGAGATGTTAGGGTTTTTTAGATGTCAATCTCCAGTGCATTCAAAGCAGAGTGAGAGGGGTGCACTGTTGAATTAGTCTGCAGTGTGGTGATAATTGTCAGATAAAAAAAATGAATTTTTCAGAGTTCCACAGCCCCAGCTTCCTTGAGACATTTCCATCAGGGCACTTCCCATAAAGAGATTCCAGTATTGATCTACCGGGAGGATTTTAATTATTACAATAGCAGATACCGCAGAGCTGCAGTTAGAGGGAAGAGTCACATGAGACCTGCTAGAATTTCTCAGCCAACCCATTTTGTTGGCTTGGGTTAATGGGTGTTCAACCTTTCCATTATCCAGATCAGCCGTGAATTACTAGCTGAATGATGTTTGCATTAATATAATATATATGGTAATTTCTTCACTTAATTAACGGGGAGGTTCAGCTCAGTAGGGGTATGGGCTGATCATGTGTAAAATTGATTTGTGAGGGAAATATTTGATAGACCGCAGGGAGAAAGCTGGTTTTGATGGACAGCTGCGGGACAGAAGCAGGAAGAACCAAGTTTTAACCTGAATTTTTTTTGTCTGAAAGCACAACACAGCCTTTGAGGGCGGTTGTTTGTTGCTCTCCACTGTTTATCTGAACACATTTGTCGTTTTTGCTGAAGCAATCTAGAGCCAAGTAGCAATTCTGTACCACTATCTACACCGAACATCAAACTTTTTACGAGCCAGAGTTATTTTTAGCCCAGTTGTACTTTTGCAGAGCTGAAAAGGTCTGGCACAGTGAATTCACATTATATATGCAGATGATACACGTGAACTCTTGGGATATTACAGCCTGACACAGCGTTTCTTTTCATGTTCTAATAGCAATTGTTAACAATTATGCATGCTGACATTAGGGAAGTTTTCATACTATTTTCAATTAATTATAGTTGATGAAAGGCAATATATTGCACATCACTTCAACTCCCCGGACTGATTTTTTTTTTTTCTTTCTTCACGGAGTGCTCTCGGGGAGTTTTGGTTTTGTTGTTGTTGTTTTTCTGGCTATACAACAGGTAGAAAGAGGTTTTCCATTAGAGGTGATACTGTTGGCTGTTGTGTAAGAAGAGAAGGACCAAATTAATCAGGGCGTAATGTTCTTAAATTCGGATAACCCAAATTTCAAAGTTCTGTGCTTGTTACTGGTCCAGGGAGCTCAGCCATGATGTTAGCTTTCACTTTGAACATGTCTTTATTTGAAATAATATGCTGTGTATAGTATGCCTGTTGCCTGAATATGAAGCTGAATTGATTATTCAGACACATTTACAGAAAAACAATTGAAAATGTTTGGTGAAGGTATCTGAGACCCTTATGCAGCAACAAGTTAGGCCTCATAACTTGTAGGGAAATGAACCTCATAAAAAAAGCCTGTTTATTTTTCTGTTCCCGAAGGACAGTGATTTTTGTTGCATACTTTACAGAGTGCACATGAAACATGAAATCATTTTATCAGGTTTTTTTTTCCCTATTTAAAACATTCACCAAGGCTCTGGGTCAGGCATAGGAGAAAAAAGTGCATGAGGTTACTTGGAAGGAGTAATATTGTTTTTCGTAACTTATGCGAAAACATACTTAAGGAATGACATTTCAGCATTGTGTACAGCCACAAAACTGTGTGAAAGCTGTTGAGCCAAATGAGAACAACTTAGTGGTCCTGAATGTCTTTGCTTGGGCTCCTACAAGACAACCAGTCCACTTTGGAAACACTTGGAGATCTGTGTGGTCATCTGCCAGGCAGTGCTGAGGAGTTACAGGGTACAAGAGGCAAACTTGACTTAGTGGTGTTCCTACAGCTTTCTTGGTAAGGTTCAGTAGGATTTATCAGCTGGACATCCCAGGGCCACCTCCTGGCACAGAGGCAGGACAGCTCGAGTTAGTCCCCATGCACCTGAGGCACCTGAGTATCTGTCCAGGGCTGTTTGCCACCACTTTTCAGGATAAAAATCACAGTAAAAGTAATTAGTGGTATTTCTACAGATCACCCTGTAACAGGACAATTCCTTCAGTCAGAGAAACCCAGAGAGGCGTGATGGCCCAGGCTGGGGAGCCTCAGCATCACAGTTGCCTCAGAGGAGCTGCGCAAGCCAGGGAGCTTGTTTCGTGTTTGTTTTTAATCTTAAAAGCCCACTTTTTATTTGTCATTAGAGACTCTTGTACTAGTTCTTCTAGCCCCTAAAGTTAACATTTTAAAATTGAATAAGTAGAAATGGCATGTTATATAGTGCTTTATTCGGATTACCTTTCTTTTCATGGTGCTTTGTTACTGCAGCTTTTATGTGCTTAGAAATAAATTAGAGGAATTTCAAAATATCTGCCAGGTAGTAAAAAACTGCAAAATCAAATGTTCCCTAGGGAAAAACCGGGGTATTTTAATAAACAAATAAGGACATTTGGCAAAATTGTAAAGTTTATGAAATGTGTTAGCTTTTTGGTAGTGAGCATGATATTTGGTTGTTTAGGTAAGTGCCTTACTAAGTGTTTGTGGAAAGGAAAAATGCAACTTACAAGTGATGTTTTTTCTTCTTGTTTGTTCTCTTTAACAGAAAGGGTTCAAAGACACCAGTCAGTATGTTGTAGGAGAATTGGCAGCACTAGAGAATGAGCAAAAGCAAATTGACACCCGTGCCGCGCTGGTGGAGAAGCGCCTTCGCTATCTCATGGACACAGGTACGGTGCCCAATTACACTGTAAACAGTTTTGGCAAATTGAGCGTTCACAAACTCTTATAGAGTTTTGGAAGTGTGAATCTTTGAAGCCTGAATGTTCAGCAAAACTGCCTTGAAAATAAAAAGGCTGCGATTTGCAGCCACCTCTCTGGGCCCTGGTGATAAGAGTGCCTTCATGGGAAGTGATAACTTGCCCTGATACCGTGTGAGCCAGCACTATTGAACAGTGTGCTCATCCATGCAGAGTTGGAATACACATCTGTGCCTCATTGATATGCCACTGCTAAAAAAAAAAAAAAAAAAAGAAAAAAAAAGGAAAAAAAAAAAAAAAGAAAAAAAGTAAGATCTTCACTGTTCTACTGATTCAGTGGGAAAAAAAAATTTGGCCAGCTAAAGCCATGTACTGCATGAAACAGAGCACAGTACATGGAGGAAGGCTCCATTGACTAGATATCTGAAATTTGAGAATACTATCTGGTTACTGATGCTCCACAATTATTTTGTTTGTTTATTTTCAGGAGGGTAGGTTTTAAAAGTCTTTAATTCTTGGTGTTGTAGGTGCCATTGAAAGCATTAAAGTATATGGGCAATTTTTTGTTAAAAGCATAATGGTTGTAACTTCAATGATGGGTATTAAGTGCTGGCGGTCATCAGAGATGGAGAGGTTTAACCACGTCACTTGGAAACAAAAGGTGTTTGGATGTTTCAAAAATAAATAATATTGTAGGTCCAAAAAGTGTTCTTCCTGTCCTTTGGGGGAAAAAAAAATGGTTGGTCCAAATTACTTTGTGAGTAAATTGTCTTTGAAAGTTATATCTGATATTATAAACTTTTGTCTGATGTTATAAACTTGATACCTGTCCTTAACTGAAATAACAAGTTTTAAAGTAGATTTTAATCCAATGTTATGTTTTGTAATACAGATTAATTGACTTCAGTAAAAGTTCAATACTTTGAAATGAGCCTGCCATGTTTATCCAAATATTAGAATGTTTTTTTCAATGTATTTACTTTCTCATGTGCTCAAGGTTGTTTTTAAATAATTTTACGAAGACAGGTAAATCAGAAACTGTTTCCATGCTAAATGAATGCTTGTTTAGTAGGACTTTTACCTGTTATGGTCTTTTGAAGTACTTTCTCACATGCATTACATGACCTTTAGGTATTTGACTGGGAAAAATGTGTATATATTATCCTGCACTTTCTTGTGTACATTTTTATATTTGTGAAGTGTGTGTTCTGCACAAAAGAGCCACAATTGTGCAAGAGTACAATATTCCACAAGTCTTATATGTACTCCAAATACCATCTATAGATACATATGGAGTCATCAGCATAGCACTTGGGGATTTTTAAAACTTTAATAACCATGTTATTATTTGACTTTTGTCATTTACTCTATTTTTAAAGAGATTTCTTGTGGATTTTAATTTCCTATATTTTGAAGTTTGACAGAAGTTGGTGTATTGCTCCTGTCATACCCATGATGAGGTGATTTTTTTTTTTAAGTATCTTGCATAAAATAGGGAGTCTAGCACAGAGCTAGAGAGTAAGAGCATAGCTGTAAGGTTTGTAGCAGGAATACTGATGAAGATCCATTGCTTCTTGTACCAGGGAGAAGGGGACAAGTGGTGTAGCCATAATAAAAAAGTTAGTTTTATGTTGATCATCTCCATAATAAAAAAGTTAGTTTTACGTTGATCATATCCTGAGCATTCAGGATTTAACTTAAAGCAAATGATTTGACAAGTCCTTCATGAACATCCTATTTATGTTCTCAGCTTAAAAATGCAATTTAGGAGAAAACCCGTGAAAACTGGTGGATTTTGTAGCCTTGAAAGCAGGGATTCTCAAACTTCTCTAACTGTGGCTCACATCTTACCAGAGAGCCTATCTCATGTACCACCTCCCTTGCCAATCAATATCCCACTTGTCATCAGAAAACATCCCTGTGGCAAAAACTGCAACTGCTTACATGGAAAAGTAGCATTAGGAGGGTTTCTTGGAGTATTTTTCGTTTGTTTTCAAAACAAGCATGTGATATGGTGGTGGAGAACATCTCTTTTTGCTATGCCTTTGAAATGCTGTAGTGTCAGCACTGTTTCTGTGCCCCAAGTGCAGCCCCTTCCCGTGGTTCCTTGCCTACCTTCACTTCCCTTCAGGCACTGCCTTCTCCTTTGCTCTCTCTCTCTCTGGTACCCACTGCAGTTGCTTCAGAGGATCTGCTGTATCTCATCTCGTTAGCTGCTCTCTTTGCCAGGATGGCACTTGGTTTTGTTCCCTATCTCTCTTCAGGAAATAATTCTTCATGCAGACAAACAAGAAGCTTGTGCCCACGTCTTAGTCTCAGCTTCTACTGGCAGAGTCTGGGCAGCTTTGCCTCAGTGTCTGACTGAGAGAGAAATCTGGAAACCAAAAGGATGAGTCAACAGCATATAACCTACCAGGTTGCCACTGACCACCAAGTGGTCTGTAAAGCCAAGTCTGAAGGAAGAAAGTAACCACAGCATGATAGCTAGAAAAGCCCTGAAGGGCTGTTGATGATGATCTTGGGGTTTTGCAAATACTCCCTTAGGTGTTGGTACATACCAGAAAGATAAGAAATGTGAAATGCTGCCAGCTCTCAGAATTATTCTGAAAAGTCTTTTGATATTTAGTTTTTCTGAAAATGCAAGCTTTAGGAACAAGGAGGTTACTTGGGCAAGTGTCACTGAAAGATCCTGAAAACTCAACATGAAGGACAAGAACCACAAATGAATTGGTTTAATAATTAACATTCTTCTTTAATCACATCTCTTTCTTAATTTTGTACTGCTTGGGGTTGTAATACTGTTGAACCTCAGCCAAGCAGAGGTCTCTGCTGACCTTATTCCTCATCAGTTGAAGCAGGGTGCCGTGTTTGTACAATTTTGTCATGAAGGGCTTACACTGAATTGTCCTAACAACTGTTCACAGGATGATAGTGCCCATCAGTTAGGAGCACATTTTGTACTGGGATTTTCAGCATTGTTTCCATGTGTGACAAAACCATACAAGATAAACTAAAAACCTGAGAGACTCCCGTCATGATTCAGTCATTGCCTTGAAATTAAATTCAAGAAGGTAGAGCATGGTCTGTTCAACCCTGTTGTGTTTGCTGGGGACTAGACCATCTTTTCCTTGTCTACTGTGCTTGGCCTGGTTCCTTATTAGACTTACTAGGAAGAAAGCACTAGCTCTTCCTTCTCATCCTTCTCCAGCACAAAACTGGGGGTGTTTTTTTCCAGTGGGGGGACTCTGCCACCTGGCAGCTCTTCATCCTCTGAGTCTGAGAGTCCTTTTTGTTGCTCGGCCAGGAGGGATTTTTTCAGGCTGCAGCTTGAACATCTATTCTGGCTACATTCATTTCACAGGAATACACTTTTGTCTCCTGCTCCCGTGTATTGATACCTTTGTTTTAATGTTCCACCTGTCTTGGTGGGAATTTCCTTCCTGTGGGCTAGTGGTAAGACCAGAAGAATATAGTGACTAACCCTTGGACAGTGCAGGCTTTGGTAAATGTGGAAGAACTCATATGGTTTCACCGAAAGAGAAGCAACTGTAAGTATAGACAATATATGTTCTTGGTTAGATCCCAGCTCATGGCACTCCTTGACTTTGTTAGACATTCCACTTACCTTTTAGAGAAAGTTTAGCTCTTAGGATTGCACAAAAAGGTTGAAAATGCCACCCTAGCTTTATTAGGGCTGTGGGTAGCTGTGAGGAGTGGATCTTGGAGGTTCTAAATGCCCCACTCCCTTTCTGACATGAACCGGGAGGAGTCCCTGACACAATGCTCTCTGGGTGCAGAGGTTCCGTTCCACTACTGCACTTGCAGCTGCTGCCCTGCATTAGGAAAAGGGCATCTAATGGAAATGGGACTGTAGGAAGAGAGCCCAGGTCCTGTCTGCACATGCATTGCTGTTTTCCTGCCCTGCTAGAGAGCCCTTTTGGCTGGGGAAGACAAGCTTCTGGCTCTTGGCCAAAGGGGAGCTGATATTTTCAAAGTTCATCAGCTAGGCAAAGAGTTTGGAACTGGCTGGAACTCTGCGTTTCCAGTGCCAGCTGCTCATGATTTGATGAAAAACACTTTTCTAAGATGTGTGAAAAAATAAAAGTTATTAAAATTCCTGGGTTGCTGATTTCCATTTGAATCTGAATAGTCATGCTTTTATTAATACCCAGTAATTTATGTCACCTCTGTGTAACCTCAGTCCTTGATCTTTGCTCTTAAAATGAAAATGTAACCTCACCTTATTCCAGTGCAATGTAGTTTACTGCTGCATGAGGAGGGAGATCAGTGCTTCAGTGCCTTGAGCTCCATAGAATAAGATGGCACGTTTGCTGTCGCTGTCTGGATATATGTAAGAGTTTGTAGAAGGGGTTTTGCAACCTACACGATCACAGAACATTGGTGGGTGCAAGTTTTTAGAGAAAACACAGCAGAGCTTCAAGTAGGAAGAATGAGTTGGATTGAGTATAAAAATCATAGTCTAATATCACTGATTTTTTTTCTTCCTCCGTTATAATGGCTTGACATTAAACAATGACAGAGGTAGTATTATCTTGCTTTCTTCGGGATTGTACCTACCCATGTTGTGCCTGACCTGTTATGGAAAAAATAGTTTTACCTCTACTTCTGACAGTGTCTTTCTCCATTGCAAATTCTTCTGTCATTGTATTTGAAGGTGTCTATCATCCTGATATCCAAGTGCCAATTAAAATGCAGAATTATCGCATAGCACAATTAAAATAAAAACCAAAGAATCCTAGTTTACAAATCTCTAATCTAAATTTATCTCTTTTTCAGTCACTATTTCTTCACTAATTGCAAAAACAAGTATTTGAAAAAAAATTGTAGCTATCAGGTATTTTGTTATCTGACCACAGGGTATGAAGTGTTTTTAATTGTTTTTCTGATTAACTGCAGGCTCCCAAATTCAAGTAGAAACATATTTGTGTTTTCTGTGTGAGATCCTGTACCTTACCAAAGGATGAGTGTGTTTGTGGTACTGTACAAGGATTAATGAAATAAAAAAAACCCTCTGCTGCTGCTGATTGACCAGTGATGGTAAATGTAATTGAATTAGCAGTGCACTAAAATAAATGTAGACAAAATAAATATAGACAAGAAAATCTGGTGAAAGCTTCTGTAATGTTTTAGATTAATAGGCATACAGAATTCTTCACATTTTTTATTACGTTGTCCCTAGATGAATTCAAAGTAATTGGGGTGGTTAATTTTATTTACACAGAGCCGTTCACAGCGCATTAAATAATAGAGATAATTGAACAAGAATTGTCAAGTGTGTACTGATATCAGACATATTACAGAAGGGAATGTGCATAAAACTTCATTTCTATGCAGCCATTGTTTATGGTAATTAAGTACACAGATTTATCCCTTGGTTGCCTTCCAAGCTTATGGCAACTGCTATTGTTGTGCTCCATTAATATGTAATCAGGAAATAGTTTAATTTTCTAATCTGCAGTTTGAGAATTCACTTTCTAACAACTCTTAATTACTGCATTGCCCTAATGATGCTCATGGTTAGGAAAACTGAACCAATAAACTCCATGGAAGAAGCCAGAGGGGATTATACTTCCAGAGGTGGTGCTTACTTAATAAACTTGTTATGCCTTCACCAGAGGGAGCTCAGTGTCCTTCAAAAGCAACTAATTTTATATTTCAGAGTTGTACATACCCACGGTGCGAAGAGTTAATGCACGGCGGGCAGTGGGGGTGGCTGTGAATGTGATTCACTAGAGAGCCAGATAAGCGATACTATCACCATTTTGGTATTTTTCCTACTGTATACTAATTCTGGAGTTTAATTGCATGGGAAATAATGCAGGTGGTTTAATCTATTGTTTTAAACTGTCCTCGTGGGTCTGTTTTTGTCGAATTTGTTTTCTTTCATTAGCCACATTAGCTAAGTGCAGTATCATAAAATCTTGCACAGACAGATAAGCTCTGTATATTGACAGCTATCTTATAGTTACTGTTTTCAGGGTGAATCTTAAAAAGTAAAGGGGTTTTTATTTAATCATTTCCATTCTCCCCTGGCCCATCGTTCACCTTGATTGCGATTTCCATGCTGCTGTTGTACCCGATGCAACTCTAGTGACAGCACTGAAGTTATTTTGGGTTTGTGCTGCTGCACTAAGGTGACAATGCAGCCACTGGGATCGTGCAGTCTATGTGTGCTGACCCTGCCCAGGAGCATAGGATCTTCTAAATCTTATAAATGAGGTCTGGGAAACAAGAGTTAACATCTGCTGAGATTTACCATCGCTGTAGAGTAATACACCTTGGTGGTTCCTCGTGGTGCAGGTGGTCCTCTGGAGTGGATCTTGACAAGTTCTGTCTTTTTGATGGCAATTACTGTGACTTGACAGTCTTCTACACTATCTTCTGAGTTTGGCGTGTTGTTTTATTTTTTTCCAGCTCGTACCTAATTTCAACACTGCAGGTACTCAAAATGAGGCAGGATTGCCATCTCCCAGCCACTGCTTCACCCCTCCTTTTTCAGTGCATAAGCTTCCTTGTCAATAGGCCTAATTACACAGTGAACCAAACAACAAACATTAGAAAACCTGTAAACACATATGTTGTGTCACTGCAAATTAACTCTTACCAATCGAAAAAGCAGCATATGCTTTGTTGTCACATGTGAAAGGAAAGTCACATGTATTAATTAGTTAGCATTTTACACAGCTTTGAAGATATAAAGGACTGAGGTTTATAAGAGGGAAACATTTGAATTTCATAGAAAAGGAAAAAGGTTGAGCGAAAAAAGTACAGGCACAAAAGGAGAGTTAAAATAGTTGATTTAGTCTCTTTTAACAGAATGAAATTTTCACTTATATTCACTTATATTTCACTTATATGAAATCTCATCCTGGGATGAATTTGTATTTGAATTTGTATTTTGCTGTAATATTTCTTGCTGTAATATTTCTTACTCTTCTTTGGCTTTTGCCTGTGTCAGGGCCCTAAAACTTGGGTCCTAGGAGACGTGATCTTCCTTTTAGACATATAAAACAAAATGGACATGCACGAAAGATTTTAAAGGGATAGCATTTGTGTATTTCACACAGCAGTGTATGGACATATATATGCTGTGTTTTATTTTAATAGCAGTCCAGGACACATATATAATATGCCCTGTATGTTACAGTCCCCAAGTACATATTTAATTAAACCATACATGTTGTCTAGCATCAAATAGTACGAAATAATGCAGCTTTCTGATTATCTGGCTGTATAGCTCTTGAGGCATAAAATGCACACTTTGTTTGCATATAGAAAAGAGAAGAAACTGTAAAAGAGAAAAGAGAGGGGAGACAAAAGGCACTGGCCATCAGGTAGCTGAGAGCCCGGGCTGTTGTGTAGGGACCACAGCTTCTCTCTATCTCCCTCATCTTCATAGTAGTCAACAGCTGTGGTGAGCTTGTGCCTTACAGCTATATTATCCAGAAGCCAGGTCTAGAATATATTTTTTTCTTGGGCAGCAGCAGTATCTGGCTGTTTCTTTGGACAGCTTCAGGGCTGGCTGACTGACACCTTTGTTAAGCACGCTCGTGTCTGTGAAACTGGTTTTTGGAACCGTCTCAGGGTCAAGTTGCCAGTAAACTGTCTAAGTTGCTTTGTGCTTCAGGATGCTTTTTTTTTTCTTATGCTTTCTCTCACCTATTTGAATGATGAAGAATGCACTTTCTGTCAGGTTAACAGAATCAGTCTCTGTGCCTATTGCTTGTGATTGTAATGCAGAAGGGTGACTTGTTTTGGGTATTCCTGTGTCTACTGTATTGCCTCAAAGGGTAGGTCATCGACTGATTAGTAACCTCTTTGCATAATTTTCCCTTGTGAACTCATTCAAGAGTGAATTTTCTACCTATGCTGTTGCATTAAAATCTGCATAGAAAGACAAAAAGAACTTCTACCAGAACAAGCTGTTATGCCCAGAGATAAAGCATGCATTCACAGGGCTGAAAATTGAAGCAAATAGATAAACATGTATGTATCATCAGGGTTCTTTTTCTGCCCTAGACGAAAACAAAGATGCAGATGAGATTTTCTGTTCCATTTGGTGACTGTGTTTCTGCTCTGGCTTTCCTGGGCCACTCATTCCCAACTGTGCTCACAGAAATGGCTTTTAGTTTTTTAACCTGGGAGATGTGTTTGTCTGTTGAGTTTTCCAGCAAGCAGAAGTGGGAAACATGCATTCAGAAAAATACATTTTTCTTTGCTTGTGGGATGACTCAGAAATACTGCTATATCCCAGGCTGTTAATATATACAGAAAGGGCCAAATCCTGAGATGGTAGAAGCAGAGGTAGCATGCTTGAAATAAATGAAATTATCTCAGTTTTAGAGCAGAGGAAGATCTAATCTTACACTCCCTGTTTTCATTCATAACCACAGCTTCTGAGCTGGAGCATGTGGGGACACTTTCAGGCAGAGAGGCTTTTGTACTCAATAGTAAAGCATGGGCTGAGAGCAGACCTCCAATGTCAGCTCTTTTGCAGTTGCTATAGATTGCTTTCTAATAAATATATTGCACCTGTACAGGCAGCTCTCTCTTAGGGAATGGGTATCCTTAAATAGACCTGTATGGCTATACAGTACACATCTCCATCAGGTTAGTAGTAAAAAAAACATTGGGAAGTAGTATCTGTGCCCCCTGATTTCCCTACGCCCAAAATGTTTCACCTTTGCGAATTTAAATATTATTTCTACTTAGAAGTCAAACTGCTCATCATCACCCTAGTTTGACTAAAGATTTAAGCTGAAGTACGTGAGCAGCATAGAATACATTTCTTGCTCAGAAACACAAACAGCTAGCCAGGCTCTAAGTATATTATCAGGCAAGTTCTTTCAGAAACGTATTGCTAAAGAAGCTTAACATTAATTATTGTAACTTTGGGAAGATTACATCCACACTAGCCTTGTAAGAAGCAGCATACACTTCTTGACCTCCAATGCTAGAGCTTTAAGACACAAGAATGGCATTTTACCAACTTTAATGGGATAACCAGTATTAATCTTTCAGCAGTAAGGGAAGAAAAAGTGTTTAGAGTATAATACCCTTCTGAGTTCTGATAGAGGCTGCCTGTTGTGTGTACTGCAGTCATAATTCATTTGTTTCTCTCTGTTGTTTTGGTTTTGTTTTCTTAATTATTTAAGGAGAAAATCATACTAGATTTTTTTTTTAACTAGCCAATTTACATATTGGCTTCTAGCCCCAGCCGTTTTTTCTGTTTGAATGCCAACTTTTTTATGTGGTCTGTTTTTAAAATTTCTTGCCAGCAATATTTGTGAGAGCTCTGCTGTACGTCTAGTAAAGAAAAGCACGAGAAGCTTCAATTGCCAAGTTGCAGACCTTCCAAATTTAATGGATTTCCTTCACTTCAATTGAATACACGGTCTGCGAAGTAGAGAGAAAAAGATGTACAGTATGAATGAGAGCTAATATCCCCCCTCGTAGTTGTACTGCTTGGGAAACACTGTAGTCTAGCTCTGCTGAGGTCAGTTATTTACCTTTCATAAATACAGAGTAAAAGTTATAGTTTCACAAGGCATTCTTAATTAAAAATTAGGTTGATGCTGATGTGTGCTGTGTAGAATCCATAACGATCAACTCCCAAATAAAGAAACTGCAGCAGGATTTCAAGCACATCTCTATTTACATAGTTCAGCACATGAGATTGCTGGATTATGATTAATTTTAATAGCTACATTAAAAAATACATCTAACATCATTCTTAATTAGAATAATCTCTAAAGCCAGTTAAATGTTTCAGAAGACAAACAGTTTAATTAGCTAACCTACAGAGGCTCCCCTCCCCCAAATGTGCAGTAGTCTTAGACTTGGTGTTAGCCTTTCAAGCAGTCTTAAACAATCGGATGAAAAGGGATTTTAGGAAGATTAGAGGACGGGATGCTTTAGACGTTGTCCGTTAATCATGAGATATGCACCATCTACAAAGTTTCACAAAGAAATGAGAATTTAAATAAAATTTACTTTGGTTATCTAGTTAGCATGAATTACAAGTTATAACATCCAGTGATAAGACTATTTAATAAATGTATTCTTTTAATTGTTGATATGAGCAAAAGTACATGCTGGGGTGTAGTAGCAAGTGATATACCAGATTAACATTCTGAAAGGGACAATGCTTTTTTTCCCAGAAACCAGGCCTTTGTTGAACTATCCCAGGGTGCCGCTAGATTTTTTTTTTTAAGGGATTCAAACTAAAACTTCAAATAGAATTGTTAGAGTTGGATCTTCAATTTCTCTCCTACCCATCTTCAAAGAATTCTGAAAAAGATCTGGGGTAGTTTCTTTAGTTTGACTTCTTTTTACTTTTTTGTTTTGTTTTAATTTAAGAAAGATTACTTTGAGGGCTTAGTGGGGTTTTTTAATCTGCTCAGGTACAACTTTTTTTTCCCCCCAGACATAAGGAAGGCTAAAATATTTATACCTTTCTCCCCTCAACTTCTGTCTTTTCTGCTTGATTTCTTCTTAGTTTAAAATTAGAGGAGGTTTTTTGATCTAAAAGAAGTCTACTGAGAGGTAATAGGTACTTACAAAGCTTTTTGCTCAATGTCCTACACAAATACTCATTTCTTACTTTTCCTGGAAGATTTTTCATTGTCTTGAAGCCAAAAAGTTTATGTTTTTCACATAAATTATTTGCAGCAGCAGCATCAAAACACTTCTTTTCTAGTCTGAGGTGGCTTTATTTTAAATGAATTCCCTCACTTTCAGTCCCTATCTACAAACCCTGGGGGGAACTGTTTACCTGTGCAGAGAAGCAAAGGCCAGCTCTTAAACAGGAGACATTGACCTCCTTCCGCTCAAGTCCCCTGAATTTGTGACAGATTCATGGTGTATGGAGCCCCTTGGGAAAATGCAAATGTCAGCAAATCACCTCTTTTAACATGGGGCGGGCAGGCTTAAGTCAAATGTCACACCTACCCTGTGATGCTCAGAAAGGTGTGTGTGTGTGTTGGGCACCCCTTTTCACTGTAGAACGAGAGGTAAAAACTCAAGACAAAAATAAAAAGGGGGGGAAAAAAGAGGAAAAAAGAAACGATTCTGGATATCTACAAGTTGGCTGATGTGACCCTGTGCCACCTACCAGTGTGCTGGCGTGATACTCCAACAAGCTGAAAGAGATGGCTGTCTCCGTTTTCTTTTGACCTCCCAAGACAGCTGCCTGGCAGGGACCAAATGGCAGGGAAGAAGAATATCTGCCTCACACCTGCTTTCTCCAAACTGCCTGCCACAGTGCCACCGTGCCCACCTGGCTCCCCTGGGAGGCAATCCCATCCCTGGCCCCCTCTCCATGGAATACCAGGACAGGATAGTTAAGATAGTTTTCTCTTCTTCAAAACATCATTAGGATTGAAAAAAATGAATCTCTTGCTTGCACATTTTGCATAAATACATGGTAAGTTATCAATTGATGTTCAAATAGCTTAATTGAGTTTGAGGGGGGAAAGGTCATTTAATTGGTCTATTGAAATGTTAACAGAAACAGATATGGCAAGGGATGGACTTTAATGGCTGCAGTGTGGCACTGATGTCTGCATTCACTTGCAAAATTGTTAATTAGGGCACTTTGGTAGTTCATTTGCTTTTGTATTGATGTGCTTAGTCCAACGAGAGAAATTGGGTTTCTGTATGGTATTTACATGGGGCAGCAGAGGCTTACCGTACAGTCAGGAATAAGGAAAATGCAGTGTAAATGAGAATCGGTTTATGATTTGTGTCAGTGTCTTCATTAGCATCTACGGGTTATGCAAGTCATTTTCTAGTGGCTGGTGTATTTTTGTGTGTGGTTAAGTTTGATATATTTGGGTTCATTTTTCAAACACATAGTTACGGACTTGAATAATGCTATAATAGTAATTTTTTAAAAAAGTTATGTATACAAAGCTTTTGAAGCTAGATTCAAAAAAAAATGTACTGCAGAACAAGGAATTAGGTACCTGTGTTTGGTGAGCCCTGGAAGAAGGTGTTATCTCCTTAAATGCATACCAAAAGAATATATTCAGTTGCAATTCCTGGCCCACAGTCATCAGTGCCAGTGAAATTACAAAACCACTCCTTAGTTATACTTTAGGTCCATCGAGCCTCCCTTGCAGAACATAAACCTTTAAGGTATTGGCATTTTGTGTGTGGGAATGGCAAAATTGCATGGAGTGTCTACTAGAATTTTTTGAGGGCCATAATTGCGCAGGTTAATCCTGGTGCTGTTTCCTAATAGACTTGCTGGATGCAAAGGTTTATATTTGACTTGGCTGGAAGAAGGCTGTATTGAGTACAGTTTATAATAATACATTATACCCTAGCTACTCTTTATAAACAGAGGCAGCAAGAGAAAAAAAAATGAAAACCCAAGTAGCTATGAATCATCACTTTTACACTAGGGATCCTGTTGTCCTAGCAGAACTGGTTAGGAGAGAAGAGGACATTTTACAGCAAATAGTGTGCTGATCTTAACAGCTCCTAAGTGAAAAGGACTTTTTGTTCATTTTCTGTACATTGTAATTTCACGTTTTGGGTGCTGTGTCTGCTGCTTCCTTCAGCATTTGGAGCTTTGGTCTCTAGTTTGCAGTGGAGCATTTCTTTTAAACTCCAGGCATTCCTGTAGCCAGAGTGGACATCGGCTTCATTCACTCATATGTATTTGGGAAAGTACTTACATGAAGATCACAAATATGCGCAGTGCAGCTATCTAGTTCTGCAAGTTTAATCCGAGCCCCAGAAAGTTTCATTGTGGCCCTATGCAAATGTATTTACATAGGAATGGGTCTTGGGTCCTTTAAAGAAGGCAACAAAGTTGGAAGACTGAGGCCAACAAATAAATGAAAGTTTCTCTAAATCCATTGGATAATAGAGGCAGTGTTAAGGCTAACCACAGTGTTGAACTAAACAGAGGGATTACTCCTGGGTTTTGCATCAGTTGTTTTCTGCCGGGTGGCCTCACTTGTCAAAAAAAAAAAAAAAAAAAAAGTTTAACGGGCAAACATTCACATGGCACATTGAGAAAAGAAGTATGCTTAATTCCATCAAAGCTCAGAAATCAGTCATTAATTTATTCTAACCTCCAATTGTTGGTCATTTGTGAAACATCTGGCCTTTAAGTCATAAGAACCTAAACATAAATACAATGTGAGTTCTCCTGAGGATGGAAGCTGAGTGTAAGGGGGTGCCGTATATGTACGCGAGTGTGAGTGCACGTATGTCTGTGTATTGCAGAGGCTGCAACTGTCACTTAATTTTGGAGACTCTGAAACATATTAAAATGAATCCTTCACTTAATTTACTCTCAAAATTAGATTATTGTTCATTTGCATCTTGGAAAAGTTCTGCCATTCAAGAGAGTCTCTTTCTTCATGGTGGGTTAACAGTTAGATATTTAGCAATCTTGCAGCTTGCTAGTCAGAAATAGTTTCTAATGAAGTTGAAATTTGAGATAGAAAATATATAAAAGCTTTCAGGAAAGACATACCCTATTTTCCATATGGCTAAGTAATTGTTATGATATTTGTTTTAAAGCTGGACTTAGACACTCCTGACTGCCCTCTAATTTGATATGGCTGGTCCCGGCGATTCTTCTGGAGGAAACTTTCATAGTAGAATGCAGTGAAGGAGATAAATAATTTTGCAGCTATAAGCACATGGCAAAGTATAGAAAAATAATTCGGTTGCCCTTACTGTCATGCAGATAACAGTCTCCAGGTTATTTGCCTCTGCTGGGAGTTGGAACCCGAGTGAAAAGGACCTGAGTGTTTAAAAGGAGATTTGAAATAAAGGTGGCATCTCAGAGCTGACAAAATTCTGCCTTTTGTTAAGCTTAGAATAATGTCTGCTATTTAATTCTCAGGGTTAGGGTGTTGCTCTTAGCTGGGGAGGGAATATAGTTCTTCATGTATAGCTCAAATGTGGCAACACCTCCTTTTATTTCATGTGAGTGAAATGAGAGGCATAGAATGAAATTAGATTATAAATATGATGGAAAAATTCAGATCTGCCAATCCACATGGCTATGGGGTTATCTCAGAGCTTTCTGTTTTCAGGCACTTACCTTCTTGCACTTTTTTTGTTTGTTTTTTAAAGACCTCTTTGGCCTGACCATTTGCTTTTCTTGCTCAGGAGACGCTGGCTGCAGCTCTCAGTCTGTTTTGACGATAAAGATAATGGTGCTATCCAAATGCATAACAAAAAGAAAGAATTTTGAAGGTTTTTTATAAAGCAACCCTTTCTCTTAATATTTGTTTATCCTTTCCCCCTTGCTAAGTAAAGAAATCCTGAATCTGCACTTCATTGTGAAATTTACTGTATTCCAAATCTAGACCATTGTAACTCCTTTCAAACTGGGTTTTATCCTTTCCTACTAAAAGGATATCTGTGATTTTGGCAGCCTAACACACATTATATTAAAAAAAGAATCCAATGAGTAAATTAGGGGTGACTTAATATAGTTTGATTCTTAATATTCCCTTGCCCCTGCCACAGTGTGTCTGGAATTTGGCAAAGTGAATGGGAAGCATGTTTTGTCACTCACGTTGCGTGGTGCTTGTACGAGCGTGCGTGTGTGCCCAACCCACCAACACAATACGTAAAAAGTCACGTTTCAACTTTGTTAAAGCACTCATTTCCGAGGCACTGATGTCCAAAGTATTGGTAGGATAGTGGAGATGAGAGGAGAAAAAAAAAAAAATCTCTTTAAACAGCTTGTGAAATGTAATGTTTGAAATGGTTCTTTGAGAACGTGCAGATTATGGCGTGTGTAGTGACTCTTCCCAGCTCTCTGGGAAATGAGCTGTTGACATTCTTTTGGGTCATCATCCGAGATAGGAGGGCAACCACAAGGATTTAGCAGATAAATTCATCCAAAAAGACCTTTATCCATTTCATTGCAACTTGGAAACGTTCATGTCGAATAGCAGCATTAATGTAGCCCTTTTAGCCCTTCAAAGTGAGCCTTGTGTTTAAAAAAAAAAAACCTAAAAAAAAAAATCAAATGACCAGAGTAATAACTTCTATAGGTCTTCTAAGAGGTAATTCATTATTTACATAATTCTGGAGCATAAACCCATCTTTCCTTCAAGAGACTCTGAAATAGAACTGGGGATCTTATACAGTGAAAGAGTCTCTTTTGAATTCTAATCGAGTGGATCTGCCTCAAATTCATTTCTAGTTTATTGTAAACAGTGGAATTTAAATTAATTTCTTCTTATCTTGTCTTTTGAAGAAAACTAGCAACATGTTTAAAAGGTTTTATTTTTAAATACAGCTCAGAGTTTATTTTATTTTTGTAGGTTTGGGGGTTTTTTTAACTTTATAAACCAGGTGTCGGGCAGGATGGGCTTTGACAGCCAGATGACAATTACGCATTAGCATAGGTGGTTATGAAATAAATAAGAAAAAAAAATTACTTTTTTTCTTTTTTTTGCTTGAACTCGAATGATACCATATAGGCTGAATGTGCAGGCAAGGTTCCCACAATGCACTGTGAAAACCTAGGCTAACAACCACCCCGCTGCGTTGAAAACCCCAAAAAAAGACAAAAGCACAATGAAATAGAAAGCTTACCACCGGTAGCTTTCAAAACGACAAACTAGGCAAACTATACATCTCCACCACTCCAATTTTGTCAGAATGCTAATGAGCTTGCTCTGATCTTTACTCGGCTTCCCGTGTTTTCTACATCTTCAAGGACCACATGGCGCTAGCAAAATAAAGACAACTAAATGAGAATTTCGAATGCTTTTTGTGTTGGGACCTGGTGCCTTTCAGTTGACGCACTCGTTGAATATTCTCAACTTAAAAGCGTACAACAGGGGGCTGGGTATGAACTTTTTAGCAGGGGGAAATTTGTACAAAAGTAAATGAGTGTGATGAGGAAAATATGAGAAAAATTTCTGATTAATTTCCGCTCTATAATATCAATGACACCTTCAGCCCCTCTCATACTCCTCTAACAAGAGATGCTGATAAAAGATGAATGATTCTGTGTTGTTCACAGTGAATGTTTAGTGGTTTTTTAATAGCGGCATTCTACATAAAAGGCACCAGGAAGTACTCCGCATTAGCAGTTGAGATCACTAGTTAATAGGATGATGTCTTTTAGCTTTTGTCACAAGATTATTAGAAAGGATGGGTTTCTGTTCTCATCCCCGACATACTTTAGAGTGCTTATTGAGTACAAGTGCTAAAATACAGGTTTCTCAGTATTGTTTCTCATGCAAAGTAAAAGCCCTTTTAATGCAACACCTTTTACTTTTTTTTTTTTTACCAGGTGATTTTTGTCATTGATCTCTTATCTGCCCCCTTTAGCTGTATTAATCACTTGGAGTGGTCTGCTTCTCAGTGGGGGCTTGATGATGTATATGTGTATAGATTCACTATCAAAAATAAATCCCTTATATGCTCTGCACCTTCACAACCCTGATTATCAAGCTGTATTTACCAGCTTGTATTATATCATCTTGAATGCTCCTTACTGGAGTCGTCCAGTCTGCAATAGAAATCCACGCTAGAGGAGGGAGGGGTGAGCTAGGAGGAGACATCCTATTCCCTAAGCCAAATTTCATCTTTTAAAAACAATTGAATTCACAATTCTCTTTGGAATTCCCAAAAGTAAATGCAGATTTTTATTCACCAGTGTCAGGGCTCAGGGAGGAAAATTATGAATGTTTAGTTTTGCCTGAGAGAGATGAATTTAAAAATTGGTTTTGTTACCTCTTCAAGCTCGCAAAGCAGGCAGTATGAAAAATATCTATGCATGTGCATAAGGAGAAAAAAAAATCATGGTCTTTTCATATTCTCATATCTTGCCTAAATGGGAAAGAATTAATTAATACCACCGTAAGTTTTATAGCAGTTTGTCAGCCTTGCTTTCCTGCACTGTTGTTTTGCTTAGCTCAACATGATTAATCTCAGGTGAACCAAACACTTGCCAAACAACAAGATGGTAGTGAGTTGTCCAGCCATGTTGTGAAAGACAAAGATGCACATGCCAAAGCAGAGTAGGAAGAAGGATGGTATAACAACAGCCTTTCTGTCAAGACAGAAGATTTTAAAGTATCGCTGAAAACAACACCTTTGCCACTTAGCTTTTTACATTTAGAATAAAAAGTGAATGGAAGCATTTAAAAAAAATTGTGGATACGTGAATGATACATATACGTCACTGGTTTGGGTCTCTGCTGGTGGTAGTTTGTGGATATTCCCTATGGAAATACCCAGCAATTAGGAGGCTGGGAGGATATTACTGATAGCAATTTGCGTTGGGCAGAAGGAAAGGTTTTTGACATGAGCAAAAGAGTTAGTGATTTTTACTGTAACATGATAACAGTTCACAAAACTATGCATTGGTACTTATGCTGGTTTTGGAAGCAAAGCAATATTATAAAGCATTTGATAAGATGCTTCTCTCTCCAGTGGAACAGTGCAGGAACTTGCTGCCAGGGTTATGGTAATGGGAGTTTTGACAACCACCAAAAAACCCTGGGTGAAAAAAGTGCAGTGACACTATGATCAAGGTCTCATCTATAGTATGGTAACTGTGCTTCCCTGTTGCATCCAAGTGTGACTTGACTGACCTGAAGCCCACAGAGCTGTGCACAGATGCCTGCTTGGACATGCGTTGCAAAGCCGTTCATGAAAATTTGTTAATGCAAATAAACTGGCATGCTGGTAAGCTGAGTTTCTGACAGGAGTCTTCAGGGTGCAGATCACAAACACATACACAAATTTCTGCCCAAGTATGCATTTTGTAGTTGCCAGAATCACAGATTTTATGAGCGATTGAGAACTTCTGGAGTTCCCGAGGCTTGTCAGCCTCTCTTCAGTTTCCCTTCTGTGATGTTGCCTCCAGTCTCTTACTGGCAAACGCTTTCCAATCTCCATCTCTTACCATTAGCAGTTCCTGCAAAGCAGTCTTGACTTGCTTTTGGTAAAGGAAGACCGTCTGGAAGTATTTATCCAAATACACAGAGTTTCTACATCTCAGAAGCTTCCACAAAACAAGGTTCATGGCTCTGACCCTTAAATTCACCACATCTCTTCAGTCTTAGGTCTTTGGGTTGGTAGGCAAAAGTTCACAGGAAATGACCTTTCCAAGACCAAACGTGGGCAGGGTGCATGTTCAGCCTTCCCAGGCCAAGTTCATTAAATCATTAAAGCAGCTCAGCAGCAGCAATGACTGTATTTATTTTTTTTTCTCAAAGTAACCCAGAATTGCCATTGGCTGCAAGGACTGAGCGATAAGTCAGCCTCCTCTCCATGCACTTCCCTGGCTTTTGTAGCCTCATCATTGCCTTGAAAGAACCTGTCAACAGGTTGAAGCCAGCTTGAGGAAGAGAGCCCAAGCACGGCACTGCCCACATAGCAGGAGGGACTACTCTGGGAGAGCCCTAGGCACTATGAATAGACTTGCAAGCCTTCCAAAAGTCTTACAAGACCCAACAGACACTTGCTTCTTTTAACTGATTTCCATCTTTCTTTGTGGTATTGCAGTATAAATGCTCTTTCATGTGGTAGGCATAGCCTTTGGCTTTATGCCTGGAAGTTGGCTTTCTCTACAATCAGTGTCTGCCTGTAAAGAGAAGGCGAGGAGAAAGGCACTTTGGTCACCCCGAGGCTCCTGGCCCACAATGCCACTGCAGTCTGCAAAGAGCACTGTTATTTTTTCTTGGTTTTCTCCCATTTACCACCAAAAGCACCTTTTCTGTCAAAACTGGAAACTGTAGGCCCCTGGGACACCTCAACCTACTTGAACTCAACCAGTCAGTCCTGGGAAGCCTTGGATCCCAGAAGTACAAACCTGCCAACTATCAGTAAGAGTAGACATTTTCATTAACACGGATACAAGGTCACAATCATTGCAAACTATTTTCTCACTTCAGGTAGTTGCCTGGGTTAAATTCAGGCCTGTCCATTAAAGAAGTAATTTTATAATGTCCACCAACCTTTTCCAGCTCCAGGTGAATGTGTTTTAAAGGAGATGGAATAATACACTGCCTAGTAGAGCACACTCCAACAACTCTTAGGTAAGTAGCCTCTCACTTCAGAACCTTACCCAGTCATCACTTATCCAGTAAACAGGTAATAAACTGATCTAAGGAGTTGTTATGAGCTGTAGAGAACTTACTGTCACTCATAACGTAGCATCCAACTCTACTTGTCAACCTGGGAAGGAAATAATTTGTCTGCCCAGACCATCATCCCTTTCTTCGTGGATTTCCAAGCATGATCTACCATCTACCATTTTTTCCATGGTTTCAAAAGCTTGAGTGTATCAGTTAATGATGCATGTTTTCCTAAGCCACAATCAAAGGCCTCATGTATATTTTTCCCAAGCCCCTGCATCTTCTGAAGTTGTGCTATGTGAGAAAATTTGGGTACAAAGAAACCAGAGAGTGATAAAGGACAAGCATTGGTTTTGCTCAGTGCTAGAATCCCTGCAGGCACTGTCCATGAGGCATCATTTTCTTATAGGAATCTCTCCAGATGTTTCAGTTGAATCTCACTTCTTGGCTGAATTTTGGAGCACAAAGTTTCTTGGTCTGGATTGATGGTACCAGATTTAAAATATATTTATAATCTTTATCCATCCCAAGCATTTCGTTTGGTTGATTTTCTGTTATTTTCTAGTGGCTGCTGTGTTGACTCATCACGTAGAGAAAATCAGCAGTTTTTCAGGCAATTCGTCTTTTGTGGAAGTTTCGATCCTCTGATAATTTTAGACTGCCCAGACTGCAGGCCACAAATGTTTTGTCTTCCTGTGAGTCAGTCCCACTGCAGGTGGAATAAATCCTCGCATGCGCCGAGATGTGGTCAGAACCCTGACCTTTTGTTTACACAGCTCTCAAAATTTTAACTAGTCTCTCTGAATTTTTTATGTTTCAGGAACCAAAGAAATTACAAGTTTCCTACTTAATATTAAACTTATTTGATGTGTGCTTTTGATAAAGGCATTCCTTTGGTGGTGGCTCTGTTTCATTAGGGGTACAGTACTTTTGGGGGCTGAAATAGAGTCAGACAATACACTGCAATGTAACTCTGCCTGGCAGATTCTTGGCAGTCCTTACGTACCTTTAGGAGACTCCATTGTGTGGACATCAATGTCTCCTCAACTGCTCTCAGACAGCAAGTTAGTGGCCATGAATTTGCCTTTCTAATGTTCCTTAGGTGTTTTCCCATCCAGTTTGGACTCAAAAACTTGTGCTAGGGTTTCATCCGCTAGCTAGCACTTCTGCAGTGTCATCTAAACAACAGTCCTATCTGCTTATCTCTTGGTGGCTATCCTGGTTCATTTTCAGTGGCTTTTAGTAACTGAGGAGGTCCTCATGCACTGAAAGGAGGAAGTATTCTGGAGGAAAGCTGACATGCAAGGCTTGAAGCTCAAGGTGGAGCAGCCCATCCATTCATGCTGTGGAGTGTCTGTTGTCAGTTGTGTACTTACAGTACTTGTAAAAAATATCCAAAATTCTGAGGTTTCCACTGAAGGTAGCCCTCTGAAAGCAGAGAAGGGTGATTTTTCAAAAAATAGGTCTCTTTTGGGATGCCTCAGTTTCACTCAGTGAAAAATTGCAGATCACTAGTCATTTAAAAACCTTCACCATGGCTTTCAGTTGCGTTGGAGGCATTTTGCAGTAGGGCTCGTGTAAGTCTCCTTTACAAAGAATAGCTGATGTGAATATAGGCTTTTCTGCTTAAGTATTTGTTAAATTCAGTAACTCACGTTAAAAACAAGAGCTCGTCTGTGCATAAGCCGTTCGCAGTGATCAAGATGAGAAGACTATTAAAATCAGTGGGGAGTCCACCGCTGACTTGGAAGCGTTTGAGACCTTCCACCAGCCTTTGTTAGCAACATGAGGTTGGTCAGCTAAAACACCCGGCGTTGTTTCTCATCTCTTCCCCTGTTTCCTTTCAGTAAAACTGCGATTGCTGCAGTGTTGGATCAGCCCCACAGTCTGGTCCAAAACACTCCAGTGGGATAGGTGTAGGTTGAGCCCAGGTAGGGGCAAGAAACTGCGCAAAGGCCGGTTACCACCTAACCTGGCCCCAGGGAACATTTAATTTAACCTCTGAAAATTAAAGGTTAGCTCGTGTCCTAAAGCAGGAGGATCGAGTTCCTACGTCCTGTGGTTTTTTGTTTGTTTATTTGAATATTTATCGCCACAGCTTTGCCTTTCCATATTCAACATTCAACCCGGTTTTAATTCTTGCTGAGCTCTTAGTTTCAACATTGCCTCGTGGCAACAAGTTCTACTAGTAAATGATGAGGCTTTGAGGAACGATCATTCTTTTTATCAGTTTTAAACACACCTTCAATTTCAGTGAATTTCCCCAGGTTCTTATGAGACAAGATGAGACACATCCTAGAACTGTTTTTTATTTGCTATTCATGTTCTCCTTCAGGTAAACAAGCCAATCTGTCCACTTGCTCCTAATACAGAAACTTGTAAAAACTCGTCCCTATGATTGGGTGAATGCAACTTTTTTTTTTTAAGCAGGCAAATAAAGACAGTGGGGTATGTTTTTAGAAGACCTTCCTGTTAAATCTGTGGAATTCACTGGCATTTGAACGGCTCTCAGTAGTCACCAAGCTTCTGTCAACTACAAAATAGCCCAGAAAGAGGAGCAGAGCAAAATTGGCCAGTTTTTGTTGTTATTTGCCCTGCTCTAGTTCCCATGCACTGGCATTCTCCTGCTGGCCTCTTCACCCAAGTGTGTTGAGTGAAGAAAGCTTCTTCTATTCTATTTTAAAACTGTGTGTAAACATCAGCAAATGGATGAAGAATGGGCTCTGTCTTAAGTAGGTTGTTTTTCATGTAGTTCTGTTGAGGTAAATGGGGAGACATGGGAAGGTTTCTGTGTTTAACCATGACACCATGGCACACACACTGCACACAGTGCAAATAAAATTTAAAAACAATTACTGCTTAAGACGGCATACAGAGTGATTTCTGTAAACCTGCTATTTCTTACCAGACTGAATGGGCTGGGTTTGGATGCTGATGTAAACTCCTTATTATTTATCTTCCATTGGTTGTAATTCATTTTCGCACAACAGCTAAATACATTTACAGTTAAGGATTTTTTAAAAGATATTAATCTATTGTCTTATCTTGACAGATTTACAACAGTATAAAGTGTAGAGGAGTTACTGTGTTCATCCATTTACACTGTAAACTAATCTAGTCCCTGCATGTTGTTGCTTTTTCTTCCTTTTAAGTGGTATTCTCAGTGTTTTGTAGCATTTTCTTCTGTGTTTTCTTAGCAATGTACAGGTTTACTGTGTTAATCCATAGTGGGTTTATCTAATGTCTAGCTGCCCAAACGGCTTAAAAATAATGGGTCTAATGGTACATTCATATTGTGGTAGCTGGCTGAGTTTGAAAGCATTTTCAGCAGGAAAGGAAAAAAAATTGTTCTTTCAAATCGATTCAGAAGAGACATTTGTCAAGACGCTTCTTATTTAAATATTTAAAAAATAATTAGCTTACAGTGTAAACAAAAATCCATTTGTAAATCCCAAAGAATATGAAGGGAAATCTATTTGTAAAAAACTGCTGGGAAGCTGTACAACATTAAAATAATCTAGTTGCTGATATTGTTCTCAAAAAAATGGTAATGTATTTGTTACCATGCTTCTAACTCTTGAGTATTGCTGAAGAAAATTGACTCAAGTTGGTTTCAAATAATGATCAGGAATATGTGGGATGAACCACGGGAGAAAGGAAAGGGGCTTGGGGCTGTGCTTTGGGTTTTGTTTTTTGGCTATCATTAAAATGCTTGCTATCATCATTTTGACTATCACTAGAATTTGTTCCAGGAAGGGACAAAATTGCCAAACTTTACCCTGCAGCCTCTGTTGAATCCTGTGCAGGAGCTATTACAGCTCGGAATCACGACTCAGAAGCCAGTAGTAGTTTCTGGTATCTGAGGGCAGAATTTAGTGTCCTGTGCTGTTTGAGGCTTGGTGTTGGGCTCGTTCCTAATCACTGAGGAGGGTTCTGGTAGATGTCAAGTGAAGAGAAGAATAGAGCACGCATCCTTCACCACTCAAGTCAGACAATGAAATTAGAAAATGGCACTGGGAGTTGATGTGAGAGAATTCCCTTGGATTCCTAGAGGAAGAATAAAACAAGAATGAATTAATTAAAAGAAGAAAAAAAAAAGGGAAGAGAAAAGAAGAGGGGGAAAAAAAGCAGAAAGGAGAGGGGGGGAAAGAAAATAAATTAGAGAAACCCTGCCAGAACCCTCCTCAGGTTAAAGTCTGACATTAAAAACTGTATTGACTTTTCACATAAAGGCGCGTGTACTCACTGTTTCATCTGAGTTTCTGGTTCTGCATTTTTCAAATCTCTTACCAAGCAGTTTGCATGCATATGATGTTTGCAGCACTACCCGCTCTTACTTGAAGACTGTTTTCAGAAGTCATTATTGAACTATAGGATAAAAAGGTATAAGCATAATTACGTGTTAAAGAGAATAAATATGTTCTGCTAGATAGTTAACCAGATGAGGTTAAACAAGATAAGATGAATTCTGGTCTTTTTAGAAAACTGGCAGTCTTCATTTTAAGCTACAATGTAAAGTGCTTTATCCTGAGATTAGGTATTGTGGCAGAAGCTAAAACTGCCTTTTTCCCCTAACCGTGCCAGAATACAACCTCCTTTTCTTTCTGCGCTAACAAGACTGCTTTACCACCACAGCCCACTCTAAGTAATTAAATCAATCCTTTGTACTTACCGTATTCTCCTCTAGTGACGGTACTAGATCTGATTATATGCTTCATGCATATTCAAAGTACAGCACTGACAGCTCTTTAATGAGCTCTTACTTAATCAGTACGAACAATGTTCATCTTGTTCTTTTTTTCCTCATACATTAGAGCTAGGAACAGTTGGGGAAAAAATGAAACATCCAGCATTCATTTGAAAAATATATTGTACTTTGAAAAGTGTCTAAGCTGGAGAAGTTGCATTCTGCCCTTTAAAAGTCTGATGGACAAATTGGATTACTAGTATTGGATTAAATAACAAATGGTTAGAGGAGAAATGAGAAAAGCTCGCTGTGATCACAGGCTTTAATATTTTTTGTTACTTATAAAGCTGAAGGGGTCTTTAACCAGTTATTAAAGTCAGGATTAATTTGTAATGGTCCAACTTACTAGCTTTAAAAGGGTTTTGTTGTTGTTGTTTATCAAAAACAATAGTGTAATGCATGTATTATGGAAAAAATTTAAGTTTAAGATCTGTGAGCTATTTATAGATTTTCAGCATCTTGTACTGGCTTAGATAAGGGGTTTGCATGTGTGGGATCGATTTGTTCTCGAGCGTGAGTTTTTTGCTTCATTTAAATAATCTGTATGGCTTCTTGTGGTTTTTTTCCCAAGAACAACACAGACATTTTCCCAATTTGAATTTTCAAGTATTTGTTGCAAGTCAATTAAATACTTGTTTTACACTTGGAAAGTGAAAACAACCACCACCCCAGTAGCAGCAGGGTTTTACAGAGTGAAACTGTGTTGAAGAAAGGGGTTTTCTAAATTTTTTATTTAGAAGTTGTAACTGTGAGTTTAGCTTGCAATATCGCTGCAGTAAGAACACTCAGTTTTTCTTTGTTGAAAGTGTTTCATGTGCATCCTCTCACCAAGGAAGAAAAAATGAAGTAATGCTCTAATGCTAGTGTATTTGCTGAAGAGTTATTTAAATTTCTTATACATGGGAGTTCATCTTTATTTTGCTTGCTTGAGAAGAATCTGTTTCAAGTCCATGCACAAGAATTTAAAAGCTGACGGTCGACAAATAAAATATCAGCATTGACTACTATTAATATTGCACACATGTGTCATTTCACTGATCAAAAAGGCCTTCACCAGGGTAAAATTGGCCTTTTTCCAAATTGCAAGCTTTTTCTCAGCTTTTTCTTTTTTGCTCTTTCTTCTTTTGTTGCTGCCCGGGGATTTGTGCCTATCGCAGCCGATATCACATGACTGGTGTCAGGGCATCACATGGGTCCAAAGCGAATACAAAAACAGATTTAAAATTCTGTAAAAACAATCAAGACTTTGTTAATTCACTTTTAAACCAGCCTATTCTATGGATATTGCATGTGCTTTGGTGTCAGCATGGATATATTAAAACAGACACCTGTGCAGATCTGAGTCGACAGCTCCAAGCTTTACCTAGATCTTTTCTCATTATATGTTGCAACTAACTTTATTTAGGAGGAATGCATCAATAGAAAGAAGATTATATCTTAAGTTTATGTTTTTAACCTGAAATTGCATGACACGAAAGTCAAATTCAGATCCACCATTGAGTCAAACACCTTGGAAACATTTCTCTCTCCCATTTCTTTTTCAAGGCTTGCAAAATTAAATGCAGTAAGAGCTTGTGTTTATAATCTTTTAGCCAGAGATTCCAGACCACCCCAAAACTAACTAATTGATTGAAATGTTACTGTAGCTGTGGATGTCTGGTTGTGAGAACTTTGCCACACTGCTGCTAGAAAAAAAAATCTCATCTCGTGCATTACAGAATAGACTAGTCATTTTGCAAAGATAAAAAAAAGAATCTATCCCCTTCTTCTTGCCCTCTCCCCTAAATGAATTCCAACTACTTGATGCATTTCAACAAAAGGTTGCTGATACTGATTATCATCTACTTCTAAAAGCAGACCCTGTTAGATGGACCAGTACAGCAGCAAGGCCCTTGATCTGTAACTTAACAGCAAAGTGTACTGAACTGCTGAATACTGTTGTAAATGCCGTGGTGTGATATTTTATGCACAAAACCAGAAGTGGAGGTCTTGGGGGAGAGCATTTCTACATGTCAGATTTCTTCTTTCGTTACTCCGTTGTCCAGGAGCTGCACCCTGCTGCTTTTGCTCGGAAAAGGGCTGCAGGGCCATGCCCATTTTGGGATGCTCTGCCCTTCTTGTCTCACTGCTAGCAAATTTTGACCCTAAAAGCACCCTTTCAGGAAGCTTCATGGGCCAGGCACTTCCCAGGGTGATAAATGGGTATGGGCGGATGTCTCGCATCAGAAAGAAGATTCTGTAACTTTTTGTTACTATGTGGGTCCACCAATTCCACCCTAAGCTGACCCACTTCCCTGTTCATCTTCTTGAGACCTTCCCTTGCTGGCAGCAGGGTGCACCAGTACCCTGCTGACCATGTGGTTGTCCATGTAGATTTGGGCTTGCACACTTCACTGGGATGTGAACATGCACGTGGCAAGCACCTACATGCAAGCATTTTAAACACTCTCATCCAGAAACTGAAAGCTTTTTTTTTAGAGCAAACCAATATTTTTTTTCTGGTGGCCTTCCAGCTTCAGGTGCTAGAAATTGCTTCTTTGGAACTAAGGATCCTATGGTTCAAGTTAATAAGATGGCATCCCAAAGTGTGCAGCACTTTGCATCAGAGATTTCAGAACCCTTTACAAACACCAAAGAATTAACATTCAGCACCCTTGCAGGATCAGTACAGGTTATTATTCCTGTATTGCACATGAGGCACTTAAACTTAGAGATCTGCCCACAGTCTCCCAGTGAAGCAGTACCAAAGCTGGGAAGCGTACAGAAGGCCCAGCTCATGCTCCTTTGCCACTATTCCAGGTTTATTCCCGAGATTAGTTTTAACCATATGAAATGTGTGAGTTTCATAGTTTGCTGAGGACCATATAGTCTTTGCTCTTCAGCTCAACTTGAGAGATGAGAATGGCAGATTACCACAGAAGCACAGCCTCCATAAAGGACTTTCTCCTAGTCCCCAAGCTCAGGGAGATGGAATTTGGTTCAGCGGCCCTGCTACATGGAAAGCACAGTCAGGAGCCTTCAGGATGCTCATCTGCCTTTCCCCTCGTGTGCCTTGATGGTGCAGGGGTGGTGATGCAGAGTGTTAGGGTGTCTGGTAGAGCATAGCACTGCCTGCAGGTGGCCATGAAGGGTCCTGATCCTCATCCTGCCTGGGATGAATGTGGGCTAGGGAAATACGTACATACACACATGGGGACCCTCAGGCACCTGGATCCCCAGATTATTTGTACTTGTGCAGATGCTCCCTTTGATTGCAAGTTGAGGAGAGGAGCAGCTCTTTCCAGCTTATCATCTGAAAGAGTGGCCATAAACACAGAAGCTGAGCAGGTGCCCACACCTTGGCCGAGGGTTCAGGATTGCCATCTCCTCTGCAGCTACTTTGATCCCTACCACATCATCCTGACTGTGCTGAGTTTGCATGGGTGAAGTGGATCTTGCCCACAGGGATTGTGGTTGTGTTTGGTGATGACCAGACATCTTTTATCAGTAAGGTTTTTTAGATTGGGAGCATTGCAATATTGCAGTTCATTTGTAAGAATTTAAAAGATACAGTCCTTTTTAAAAGGTGTTAATTTAGGTCAGGGTGACAGCATGATAAAGAACACTAAAACATACTCTGAAGAATGGCTGCTTTCAAAGATTTATTTATGAAGCAGGCAGGACTCGTAGTCCTATGATATATTTACTATTTGTGAATTCGCCTTGTCATGCTCAGTGATATTGGAGACTGATACTCCAAGACCTGAAATGAAATACGTAGCTCAGTTTGTGAAGTGCCGCAATAAGTAATGAAGTTCTTTCGATTGCAGGAAGAAACACAGAAGAAGAAGAAGCTATGATGCAAGAATGGTTCATGCTGGTTAATAAGAAGAATGCCTTAATAAGAAGAATGAATCAGCTTTCTCTTCTGTAAGTACAGATGAACATATGTATTTACAAAAGGATGATTTTTCAGAATATTTGCCCTTCAGATAGATGCAAAAAAATTTTTACTCTCTTCCCATTAGGCTTCAAAAATAACCCCTGAAAAGTGAGTAGTGTGGATGTGTTACACATCAAGTAATTTGTTTTTCTCATGTTGCAGACTTGAAAATGAGAAGCATGCAATGACACAAGATTAGCCAGAGCTGTGAAAAACGAAATTAAAGAAATATTAAACACTGTTATGTTTTCGAAGAACCAACAATAGAATAAAATTACGTTTTAGAAATGCACAAATAGATTTGGATTGTGCCTCAGATGAGTCAGGTGGAGTCTGTTCAGAGAGAGAGTAAATTTAAGTTGCTACCTGCTTTGTAGAAATCCTCAATCCCATTGCTAGTTCAGGAGCACCAGGCTGCTGAAGGGATATTAGTAAATCAGTCACAGTGCAGTGATACCACCAATACTGCAAAGTAAGGACTAATGAACTTTTTTCAGTGGCACCATCGAGGAAGGGAGAAGGTGCTGCTCATTTTCAGAGGCATTCTGTGCCCTGAGTGCTTCTTTCAGTAGGATGATATTTCTTTCCATAATGCCACCTAGTGTAGATGCCTGCATACTTCCCGGGGAAGAGCCTCTGCTCACCTATTTCATACTGGGTCTGAACTTGATAGAGGATTCTACCTTCAAAATATTAAGCTTTCTAATCCCTTGTCTAATTTTTATTGTCATTAGGGCAGAATGTATATACAGTAATACTTCCAGTGTTATATTATCTCGGTGAATAGGTTGATGCTGGAATTTGTTCCTTACATCCAGGGGAATATTTTATACTTGGGACATTCCACAACAGCCACTCTGAAGGTGAATATGAAATAGTTGCATCCTGTAGCACAGTGGAGTTAAACTGATGGAATTAAAGCCAACATTACACAAAAAGAAAAGACCCTGTTACTGAATAGGCCACCTGAGCCAGGTTTTAGGTTTGTGTATCATTTGTTTGGAGTAGCTTAAAGTTAAAGAGAAAAGTCAGTTGCGAGTCCTAAAATCAATGTAAGTTAAAGGTGCTTTTAAGTGTTTAATGATTTAGTAATTAACATATTGATGAACATTTGCAACTTGCCTAGGGAAAAAGAACATGACCTAGAAAGGCGCTACGAGCTGCTGAACCGGGAGCTAAGAGCAATGCTTGCCATTGAAGGTAAGAGCAATGCTGGGTGCTGAGGGGGGGAAATGCTCACTGCTGAAGGTGGCTGCCTGAAAGTACCAAGTGTGGAGGCTTCTCTGAAACCCATCAATAGTGCTGATATTTACATCACTTCGAGCAATAGCACACAGCAAATATGCTGAGTCTGCAATCCCGTTCTTAAGTTTTATTCGGGGGGAAAAAAAAAAGTCCAAGATAAGGGACAAAGAAGTAATGGTCTCATTGGAATAAACTTTGGAAACAAAGTAATGAAGAGGTATCGAGTACGTGCCCAGGGTTTACTATTTTTGTGTTGTAGTAATGCTCTCTTGTCTCTCTTATGGCTTTGCGCTGCTTTTGGTGCTGCAGGAAAAAGGAAGGGGTGACCCACAGAAGGGACTCTCCTTCCCTTTAATGTTTCAGACCTGTTTCACAACAGTGTCTCACTGGGGAAAAAAAAAAAAGTCTTATTGGTTTTGGTGGTAAAACACTATGTTTGTCAAGTAAATATTTCATCAAAAGCACCACCAGGATTAGTGCAATCCTTTGCACAAATTTTCTGTCTTCTCTGCAACTCTCCCCAGTTTAGTCACCTTACCTGAATGAAGGTAACACTCAGGGGAAGATTGACACGGGATAAATGAAACAATTGCATCCTTTCCATAGGGCTTTCCAGTGAATTGTACAATAATCCTGGGGATGATTCATAATAAAAAATAAACATCCAGATAGCTTAAACCATTGCTTGTATTATTTTCTTATTTAAATATCTTAAGTGTTTTCTAATGCTGCCCCGCTTATACCTCTCAGTCACAAATGCTGCCTTATAGTTCAAAGATGTTTGCTTTAAAGTTAATCCTATGGGCTCTGTAAAATGGACCTTTTGTCTAATCAATGCAAATTGATTTTGCTATTCCGTATTGACCTCTCAACCCTTTGACTGTCCATGGTAATTTCTTTCTTCACCTGATAAGGTACCTGATCCATAATAAATCAATTCTAATTAGTTTGGAGACTTCACTGGGAGCATAAGTTTGTTGGAAAAAAGCGGCAGGTTTTCAGGTGGTTTTTTCATATCTTTCCATCTGTGGTTATATTTTTTGCATAAGACTATGTTCACTGTATTCTTGGGTAATCTTGAGTCATAAATATATACATTGCTTTCTGCAGAGACAACCCAGAATAATTTGGAATCACATTGATGAAATGTTTGAAACATAAAATAATCTAAAACTAGAGAGGAGCTAAGAGATACTGTATTTAAATACAAAATTTCAATGTTTAATTGCCTTACATACTTCCTTGAAATGTCTCAGCAGCAGCCTTTGAATGTCTAGGAGTCTGTGCCATTCACACATTGTCTTGAACAAAAATCTGTCTTTTTTTAATTTCTTTTTGTAAGTTCAGAGGGGGATGCCCAGGCTCCAAAAAATCATCTTTTTTCCTTCTCTTTCTCTTTCTTTTTTTTTTTTTTTTTAATTGCTACTGAAGATACAGTGAACAGAGGTTTAGGAAGCAAACATAAGTGGTGTAGAATTTTAGTTATTTTTTAAATTTTTTATATATATATTCAACAAAGTCCTCATTTTGCATTTTAGCTGTCAATAAGATTATTAGTCTTCTAGAACTTTTAACACCTACCTAAAAAGATATTAAAGGAGAAAACTCTTCCAAGAAAATGGCTGTGAAAACTCAAAACACACTTTTGTGACATCTTGCCTCTCGATGTGTGTGCATCAGTGCTGTATTGCTTTCTGTGTTCAAAAGATGCAAAGATACACTTTTTGGGAAGCACTGGTAAAACCACAACATTTATAATATGATTTCCCTGAAGAAGCACGGGCTGCCTGAACAGCCCGGCACTGTCAGCTCCGAGGCCATTTAGCCGATTGCTAATGAGTGCTTGGGTTCCCTGAAAGAGTTGAAAAGACAGATCTCACTTTTGGCAGCACCAATTCCAAACCTGAAGGTATGGGCAGGAAGAAAAATAAATACACACATATATGTATGTATATATCTAACAGGATGGGATCTGTTTGTTTGCCTAAAAGAAAGGCAGAATGCACCAACCCAAACTGGAACTTAAAAAAGTCTTTGAAAGGTGGTAATTACTGTTTTGGTAAATTGCTCTAACTCTCGCACGCGTGACTATACTGTTTAAAAATCTGTCAAGCAATTTACTTAGCTAGTTGCTGACAAGGAAAAAAAAAAAAGAGAGAGAGCCTTGCGGAAGGTAGGAGCCTGCTGATGGCAGATAAAGGCGGTTCTTGCCGTGCCTGCATGGGCAGCGTGCGGGCAGCGCTGGCGGCCGGAGGTGCTGCCCGTCAGGATGTTCAGTGATGTGGAGAGAGTGTCCCCTTCTCCGGCTGCTAACATGGAGGCACAGGCAGCTGAATAGCCTTTTGGAGGGTTACGGCACTTCACGAGGAACACATGAATGACCGAGGGTGCTAAAAAAAAGGCAAATTCCCCCCCCCTCCTCCCCCATTTAGCCGTAGAGATAAGAAAGAGTGAGTTAACGCGCTGCCTTCTCTCAGCTACAAAGTGTTCCCCTCGGACTGTTCCGACTGAGAAAGGCCGGAACTCCCTGCCTAACAGGCCAAAGAAAATGCAGGTAACGGGGTCTGTTTTAACCTCTGCACCTTCCCAGGCATCCCGTCCGGCTGTTTGGAGCTGGCTGCTCGTGTACACAAGGTGCTGCATTTCAGAGACTGGTTTTTACTGCATCTGTAGCCGAGTGCCGGGATGCCTCACTTTCAGCTACCTTTCCTCTCACTCCTTTCTTTTTTTTTTCTTTTCAGTCGGGTTTTAATGCCTCCTTAGAAAAGATAAGTTCGTTTTTGCACACCTTGGGGTGGTGTGTTCATTTTCTGCCCAAGAAATGGATCTTCTTTTGGATTTTGTACATCTTGATTTATTCTTGGCTTATAGTTTGAAGTGGGTGCTCTTCTAAAAGGATTTATGCATAGGTTCACTATTTTTGTAGTTATGGTTTATATGATAAGCTTTTTATATTTAAAATCAATATGTAATCCTGTGGAGGAGCTTATCCTCTAAAACCCCATTTGTAAATCTATTTTAGCTTTGTTACACCGCGCAGCCACAGTATTCCATAGATTGATTAGGTTCAGCAGCAGAATCCTATCAAATGGCCTGCTCTGATGATGATGCAAACTCTTTCAGGATTGCTAGTTGACTGGAACTAAAGATAAGACCTGACTGCAATCCCCCAATGTGCTCTTTACAAAACTAGTGTTAATTTTCATCAAAGTGCCGGGCTTATTTATTATAGTGGCAAGGTTGAAGGTTTTACTACGAGAACTTTCGACCATTTCTATTAAAGCATTTCTATGGGACGTCTGTTTGCTCAAAGTAATTATCAGTTTAAGCAGTGGGGGAAAAAAAAAGACAATATGAAGTCAATGAAGATGAATAATTGAAAACATTTCTACTTCCATGTGAATTTAGCAAACTCTGTCATTTTAAACTGCCCGTCGCAAGTGGTGGCATGGGGGCTTTAGCTTTCAACACTTTTAGCTCATGTACAGCCTCAGAGCTTAATCCTATTTTTGTGCAGAGTGTAGCTTTTATAACAGTATTATTCTGAAATCTTCAAATTAATCACAGCCCATATTGTAGCTTCCCAGAGCTGCAGTCAGCCTGGGTAACTGTATGTGACAGGTGTTATAGGTAATCCTGGCTTAAAAGGCACAACAGGTAGGAATCAAACTTAAACACAGTTGCTTTTTTAAACATAGGGATGCTTCCCAAAACTGCTGTCCAGCAGTATTTTGCTGGATAAAACAAAATTGCAAGGTAGTCACCTATAAACTGTTATTTAAATACTTTGAGCCAGTTCCCCTTTTAACCAATTGCTGCTTGACTCTAATTTATTTTGTGGAGAGGAAAGGCAGAATCCTCTTCTATAAATCGAAGTAAAACTGCAAGGGAATATTTCTGCCAGCAAGTTTTCCCATGGTGTATTTCAAACATTAATAATAAGCAAATGCAGAAAAGAAAACCAAACAAAACCCAAAACAAATAAACAGATTTGTTCCATGAAGTCCTAATAGGACGTTATTTACTACACAGGGCAAGAAAAACTGTATTAATTAGGAAGGGACTTAACAGAGAAAAATGGTAGTGAAGGGCTGAGCAAAATCTACACTGAAATATTCTGATTGAAATTTGCTCTTTCAAAAACTGAAATTCCTGCTGAAACTGGAGAACAAGGGGATGAAGAAAGAAAAAAGACTTTAAAAATATGAAGTGAAATTCATCAAAATAGAAAAAAAATTAAATCAAGTCCAGGTAGAGATAATTTCAAGTCCCTTTTCGTCCAGAGCTTCATGTGCCCAGATGTGCTGGGGAGCCTGAGTGTCAGCACAGTTCCCAGCTGGAGCGGGTGGAAAGTTAACCTGAAAGTTTGGGGCCACGTCTGGGGGGAAGCAAACACCCCTGAAAGTCTCTGCTGTGTCTCTCTCCTTCTTTTCTGTCCGGTTCGCTGCCGTGGCCCTTTTCAGGCTGGTTTTGTCATGCTGAGCTCACACTGCATGTGCAGAGGCATTATTTGTGGGGTAAAACCCTTCAGTTTGGGGAAGCTTCTTCACTTTTAGAGTGGCGGGGCACTGTGTTCTAAACGGGTTGAACTGAAGGAGCCTTACCTAAAAGGAGCAAAAGGGGAAACAGCAGTGGAAATCGAGAGACTGCCCCAAAAAGTAGCACTTAAAAGGCCAAATTAAAGCAGCTTTGTGGCAGGAGAAATGGCTTGGATTACCAGTAATTTTGGCTGCTAGCTCCACTTCTAATCTGTGTACACCTGGAAAATTATTTCCTTGGCAACGGCGGAGGGGAAGGGACACGTTTAAAAAAGAAAACGAGGAAGGAAAAGAAGGAGAAACAGGAAAAGAAGGAGAAAAAGGAGGGAAAAAAAAAAAATAAAAACTCCTGGGAAGTTTCGGCAGTGCCCTGCCAGGCCTGTGCTCCGGGAAGGGCTGAAGTGCCACCGCACCGACTCCCTGCTCTCAGGACGCAGCCGTGCGTATTGGCTGCTCGCAGTGTGCCCGCACACACACGTGTCGCCGTGGGTTTTCCTGCGGGCGTGTGGACCCGCGACTCACTCGTGGGCCCGTGTGCGAGGGCGCGATAAAAGCGGCTACACATTCCTGCCTTTCTACCGCTCTTCCAACCTTTATGGCATGATGATGCATCTAATTTTTAATTTGTAAATACAAGGCTGAAATTCCCTCTAGCACCACTTGCTTTCATAAAGCTTCTGAGCAGTTTGCTGTCTTGAATAAATTTGGCTTTGGAGGGGGGTCAGGGGGATTTGAACCACCGCATTCTTGCGGGGTTTGTGAAGATTCACATGGTAACCGGTGGGGAGCATTGTTCGGGTTATCTGAATAAGCACCAGCCATGTGAGTTTTAACATGATCGCCCAGGGCAATGGAGAGCGCGAGGGGGTGGGGGAGAAACCGAAAGGACTGCACCCTCTCTCCCCTTCGCGATGGGGAAGCGCGACCGGGAAGGAGGAGGACACCGCCGGGCCGGTGGCGATGGCTTCTCCCGGTGCTTTTTTTTTTTTTTTTTTTTTTGGAGCTGGTGTCCTCTTTCCCTCCCGCTCCTCATTTGTCCTGCTATCTCCCTCATAATCTACTGCTCCTTCTTTTCATTGTTTACCTTCTTAATGAGGGAGGCGGAGAAGGCTGGGGCTTGACTGACAGCGACAAGCCCTCGCGGTCTGGCTGGAGAGCCCGAGGCTGCGGGCGGCCCCGGGGGGCTGCGCCGGGCCGGGCCGGGCCGGGCTCCGACGGGCCGCGGCCAGAGGGAATCCCTTTGGGAACAGCGAGGCGGCCCGCCCGCCGCTGGCTGCCAGCGCCGGGGGTGGAGGAGAGCCCTGCGATACTCTGTAGCAAGTGTATTTTTACTTCAAAGTGGAAAATGCTAATTAAGCGATACCTGCCTTTAAAGTTACTGCGGAGCATATGGTGCGCAGTGTGAGATTCCTCCAGCCGCTGAGAGCGGGCGAGGAGTGAGCAGGGAAAGAAGCCGGGCTGCGGGGAAAGCGGGCATTCCTCCGGGAGGGGTGTCTCGGTAATGTCGATTACACAGGCAAAACAAAACAAACAAACCAAAACAAACAAAAAAAAAGAAAATTCACACTAAAAGGAATCAAAAAAAAAAGAGGGGAAAAAAAGGGAAAAAAAAAAAAAACACCCAAACGACCCCGAAGTAGCTGCTGAGCTCCCCCAAGCCAAGGTGGGCGAAACGCCACCGGGCTGCGCTTGTACCCGCAGTAGCCTGTTTGGGGAGAGGGCCCCGGGCCGGGCCGGGCTGTCCCGAGCTGAGCTGAACCGGGTGCGGGCTCCCCGCCGCAGCGGCCGCGGGCTCGGCGCGATTGGGCTGTGCCGGGCGGTGGCGGCCGCGGCTCTCACCGCTGCTCTTGTTCTGGTTCTCCCGCAGATTGGCAGAAGACCGAGGCGCAGAAGAGGCGAGAGCAGCTTTTGCTGGACGAACTCGTTATTCTCGTTAACAAACGGGACGCGCTGGTCAGGGACCTGGACGCGCAGGAGAAGCAGTGAGTCGGGCGAAGGGGAGGGGGGGGGTCCCCGCCGAGCCACCGCGGTCCCCACGGAAAGTTTGTTCCAAGTCCGCGGGCGCCGTGGCCGTGGGGGAACTCGGAGGCGAGCGGGGCTGGCGCCCATCCCACGCAGCCTCTCACCGCGCCTCCCGCCGCCTCTTTCCGCAGGGCCGAGGAAGAGGACGAGCATTTGGAGAGGACCCTCGAGCAAAACAAAGGCAAGATGGCCAAGAAGGAAGAGAAATGCGTTCTCCAGTGAGCGGCCTTCCCGCGGCGGCGGCGAAATCGCAGCGCGTCTTTCTTACGTTTTTAACATGCCGACATGAGACTGGGGAAAAAAAGAAAAGGATGTTTTGAAAAAAAAATTAAACTTTTTTCCATTTTCTTAGGCCAGATCTAGGCTGTGCCGGGCCCCACTCCATTGTTTTTTGTTTTCCATTCGAGCGAACTCGCGTTGTCCCATGATTTCCGTGTGGGCTCAGCTCTCCTGCCGAAAGCGTTGGAAATGGAATCGCCGAGACCCCTGGCGTGCGGGCGATGCCGGAGATGGGCGGAAGGTGGAGAAGAAATAGTCTGTCCTGGTTTCTGTAGCTGGAGGAGGGCTGAGTTTTGAAATAAAAATGTTTTTGTCGTAATAGGATTAGAGAGGGGGATATAGGAAAAAAAAATCATTGGGAATGGTTTCATCTAGTCCTGCCATATGTAATACTTAATAAGCTACCTACATTTTATAGTTAGGTCAGATCCACCCCAGTTATTATTAAAAATGTGCTGTATTTACCAGTGGTTTATATCATCAGTTTTACATCTCCCGGGGAGTAGAGCCGAGCTGCTCTGGTTTACTCGGGGGACTTCTCCCCCAGAGCTGGCACAAAACCCTGGGAGCGGCTGCAAGCGGAGCGGGGCAGCCCGGGGGCAGAGACCGGTCCGGCCCGGCCCGGGGCAGCGCGACACTTTCCACCCGCGTCCCCCCGCGGGCCGGACCGCGCTGCCCGCTCCGCGTTATTTATTGCGCCCGGCCGCGTCCCCCACCCCGCCCCGTCCGTGTGCCCCCAAGCGTGTCCCGCGCTCGCATCGTCCCTTCGTGGAGCTCGTCTCTTTTATTTATTACAACACCGAATCATATATAAAGTTTTCAATAAAACCCGAATCTTTCTTACCGTAACTGCCGCTTTCCTCTTTACCTGCGAAACTCCATCCCTCCCGCCCTCAGTGGGCCGGGGAGGGGGCGCGGGGGGCGGGAAGGGACCGATCCCGGGGGGGGGCAGCGGGGCTCCACATCCCGGGCCCCCTCGGCCGCCGGCGCTTCGCCAGCGCAACGAAACCCAGCAGACGGAAAAGTTTTTCGTTTGATTTTAATAAAACGAAACTCGGGGAGAAGGAGGTAAAACTTTTCCCCGCGGGGCCGATGTCGCCCGCCGGCGGCGTGGGGGGTGCGGGGCCAAAGCCTCGCTGCGGCTCCGGGCGCGTAAGGAGCGCATCCGCGGGGAGCGGAGCGGGCGGAGGGGAGCCCGACCCCCGCGAGGTCGTGGCTGCTGTCCCGGGAGGGACCCCAACATCGCCGGTGGTCCCAGGTACAGCTGCGACCCGCGGCCCGCTCCCCGCTGCGCCCTCCCGCTCCCACCAAAAAAATTTCCCCGTGGAGGAGGGAAGAGCTCGGTTTTGCGCGAGCAGCCGCCCGTGCCGCGGGCTCTGTGCCGGCCCGGGGGACTGTGAGCTGCCCCGGATCCCTCAGGTGGGTTTGGTCCTGTGTGAAGTTTGGGAAGATGCGCGGAGCACCCCGGTGCCGAGGTTGCTGGAGCAGCGGGCTCCGCCGTTCTCCTCTGCTCCCCCCGCAGAAATACAGGGGCTGGGAACGGGAGGAAACACGCTCCGAGAGCTCCGCGGCTGCGGAGATCAGCGGAGGCTCGGAAGGGGAGGCAGCGGCAAAACCCGCGGCGCTCCCTGCCCGGCCGGGCACCGGGAGCTGCTGAGCCCCAAAGCAGGGGGCTGCCCCTGGGGGCGAGTGGGGCCGTGGGCGGGCGTCCTCCCCTCCTCGGGGGGCCGGTGCTTGCCTGGCTTTTGATGCAAAAAAAGTAACTCAGTCCCTGGGTTGAGGGATAAATAAGTGTGTGTGTTTCCCCCGTCTTTCGCTCCCAGCCCGGCAAACTGATCGCAGAAGGTTTCCCCCCCCGCCCTGCAGCTGGCCCGAGCTGCCCTTGCCCTTCGCCGCAGGGGCCGAGGGTCGCCCAGCCCAGCCCAGCCCAACCCAGCCCCCTGCCCACCCGCCGCTCCCGCCCCGCCGTCGACCTTACCTGGGCGCAGCGGGGAGGGCGCCGGCTCCGTCCGGCGGAGGGAAGGGGGGGTCGGAGTCGCCGGGACCGTCACCTCGGGGGGGCGGCGAGCTCCGCGCCCACCCTTCCCACAGCCCCCGGCCGAGCCTGCGGGGAGGCGTCCGCAGTTGGGGATTGGGCAACCGCGGGAGTTGCGGGGGACTTTGGGGGGTATAGATACCCCCTGGTGTGCGGGGGGGGGGGAAGTGAGGGGCAGCCTCCGGGGGTGCCTGCTGTCCACCAGGACAGGAACTGCCCCGGCGGAGCGAAGGGATGGTAAGACGGCGGGGGCGGGAGGGGGAAGCGCAGCCCAGGCCGGGAACTGCCCCGGCAGGACCGGGGCAAAACGGGGAAGAGGGGCTGGAAGGGGGAGAACTGCCCCCGCAAATTCTTCCTCCTCCCTCCTCCTCCCTTTGCTTTTTTGTGAATGGGCCGCGGCGCCTTTGTTGAGGGGAGAAGTGCCCGTGTCGCTGACTTTTGCGGGCGAGCAGAGGAGCTTGCTAACCTCCTTCTCTCTACTCATCGGCTCATCGGCTCCCTCCCGCCCGGTTTAGACGGTTCCCTCCTCGCGCAGGAAAAAGATTTGAAAAGAAGGGAAAACCCCCCCAACGACAACAAAATAAAATGGGGTGGAGGGAAGTCTTTCCCCCGGGAGACCGCGCTCCGATCGGGGCCGGCGGGCAGTGCCTTTGAACATTAGCTCGCTTTCAGCTCCACTGCAATTAGAGGGAGTTGATTTGGGGAGACCAACAAAAGCCGCGCACCGGAGCCTCCTCAGAGGTCCCGGTCCGCTCCGCCGCCGGCGCGGCCGCCGCGCCCCGACCCCGCCGGCCCGAGCAGAGAGTGGGACCCCGCGGAGCGGCGCGGAGGGCCCCGTGTCACCTCGACCCTCTTCCCCGCCGCTCCCGTGCGGGCCCCGCCAGCTCCCCCCCCGCCCCCCGCGGTGCGTAGCAACCTCTAAATTCGGGACACGCGAGGAAAGGTGCGGTCGCTGCTGTTTTATTGGGATTTTAAAACAGAGTTTGGGAGAGCCCCCGGGCGTCGGGGTGGGGGGCCCCGACACCGCCTCCCACTTCCCCAGGAGTGCCTTCCGCGCCGGCGAAGGCGGCGGCCGAAACTTTTTCTGCGGTCTCCTCGGGCGGCAGGGGCGCGCAGGGCGGTGCGGAGCGGGGCGCGGAGCGGCTTGGGGGGCTTCCCGAGGGAGGGGACAGAGCTGCGCGGGCGCGGAGCGGACCCTCCGACCCCCCCGCACTTCTCTTAACAGTTTCCACCACCCTCCCTCCCCGCGGAGGTTGTGCGGGGCACTGCGCGCCCGCCCCCCGCAGCCCTGGCCCCGCCGGCCGGCTCTCCGCGGAGCCGGGGTCGGTGCGCGGGGGAGCGCGGAGCGGCGCGGGGCGGTGCGGAGGAGCCGTCGCCCCGCGCTGCCATTGCCCGGGCGGCTGTCAGTCAGGCGGGGAGCGGCCGGGGATTGGCGCCAGGCTGGTTACGCAGTTGCTTTGCGCGCACATACAAGGGTAGGGCCGGGGGTAGGTGATCAATCCTCATCAGGGCCGCGGCTCCATCGCCCCGACAGCGCGGGCCGCCGGGCAAGGTAAACTCGGGGCGCCCCGACAAGTCGGAGGTGCGCGGCTCGGCTTCGGGCAGCGCCCCCCCCCGGGCCCCCCTCCCCAGCCCGCCTCTCACCTGCCTGCCCCCCCCGCTCCTTCCTCCCCCCGCCCGGCCCCCTCCGCGCCCCCCGCCCGCTCCGCCCCGCGCTGCCCCGCGCAGCCCCCGCCGGGCGGGCGCTCAGTCGCTCCGCAGGTGGCCGCGCAGGTGAGGCGGGCGGGGGCGGCGGGCACCGCGCTCACCGACGGGGCGGGCGGCGGGACGGAGCGTAGCGGGCCCTCGGCACCGCGAGCGGGGGTGGTGAGCGCGGCTGGGCCGGGGCTGCCTCGGGATTTTCCTCTGTCCTCTCTTTCTCTTTTTCACTTCTATTTCTCCCTTTTCCCCCACCTCTCTCTAGCCGGGACGGGCCGGCTCCGCCGCGTCCCCGACAAAGTTATGCAACGGCGGGTCACGGCGTTGCCACCCGACCTGCACCCGGCCCCGGCCTACCGGGGGGTGCCACGAACCCCCACCCGGAATTTACCCGGGGTGCCCGCCATACCCCCGGCTGGGGGGACACTTGTCTCAGCCTCGGCAGCGGGGGCCGCCCCCGGGGCTCGACGGGACCGCCTGGGGTCTCTCCACTCCTTCCTCCCCTCCGCATTTATCTGCGGGATTCTGCCACCGAGCCCGGCCGCTGCCTCCCGAGCTGGGTCCCGTGTCTGTGTCCGTCCCCCCCGCCGGCCCTGCCGGAGACCCCCGGTAGGGCCCCGCCGCCGTCCCGTCCCGGCTGCCGGCGCTATCGCCCGCTCGGCTGCCGGCGCGCTCCCTTTTCCTTTTCCCCTTTTTAACTCTTATCCATTTCTAATTAAAACGTCCCCGTCTGCTCGCTTTTAAATTAATTATACTTCCCTCCTCTGATACCTCCTTTTGATTCCTAATCCAATTATCTTTTTAAATAATTGCTTTATCTCTCCCGATCGCCGGGCACTGTTGCCTCTCGGCACTTGCGCGCAACTCGCCTTCGTTTAAAAAAATAATAATAAAATTAACAATCGGAAGCCGCCCGCCCGGTGTCCCCGCGCCGGGTGGGCGCAGACCTGCGGGAGCTCCGGGCGCCCCCCGGCAGGACTCGGGGCGGCCGGAGCCTCACCCGCTTCTCTCTGCTCTCTTCCCAGGCGCTCCGGCCTCGCCTCTGTGCGGGGAAGAAATCCGCCCGTTTCCCGATCGTCGTTATTATTTTTAATTTTTTTTTCTCCTTCATTTTTATTTTTCCCTCACTTCACCTGCGATCACTCGAGGACCTCGCGGCGGTGACGGCGGGACGGAACGAAAAGAAGTCCTTTCACGCTGATTTTCTGCTCCGTTTTTAAATTATCGTTGGCTTTTAATTTTTTTTTTTTTTTTTTTTTTTTTTTGCCTCTTGTTTGTTTTTTTTCCGGGCTACTTTTTGTCGGCTTTTTCTTTTTGCTTCCCTTCTTTTTCCCCCTTCCCACCCCATACATTTGATTTGATTTTGAATTGGGTTCGGTTTTTTTTCTGCGGGACTTCGGAAGAAACTGCCCGGCTTTTAGCATGATGTCTTACCTCAAACAGCCCCCTTACGGCATGAATGGGCTGGGGCTGACGGGCCCCGCCATGGACCTGCTTCATCCCTCCGTGGGGTATCCGGGTGAGTACCACGGGCCACCCCTGCCCGCCCCCCCGCCCCAGTTCCACTATCCTCCAGCAAGCAGAGGGCGAAAAGTTCGTGTCCCAGGCTGTTTTGGAGGACCCGATGGGGCCGTACGGTTTGAGATGGGCCGTGGGGTGGGTCCCCCTGTTTGCCTGCACCCCTGGCTGGGGAGAGTGGGGTCTAGCTGAGTTTCTCCCCTGTTCCGGGGGTTTCTTCGTTCTTGAGGTGATTTTTAAGGATTAAAAAGTTTTAAATAAAAAAAAAAAAGTGGATTTATTTCGGCACAACGAAATCTTCCCGTGGCTCCCATTGGAGCCAGGCCCGACCCTTCCCCAGCCCTGCACCCCTCACCCTGCCCTCAGCGAGACGGGGTCCAGCAGCCATGGGGGTGTGGGGGCACTGCTGCAATTTGGGCTCAGCAGCAGGGGTTTATCTCAAGCTGCTGCACAAGGGATCCCGGGGCTCCCGCTGTGCTGCGGAATGTGCGGGAGGTGCGTGGGGATCCAGCGTGACCAGTGTGGCTGTGCTCATCCCCCAGCCACCCCACGGAAGCAGCGACGGGAACGCACCACCTTCACCCGCTCGCAGTTGGATGTGCTGGAGGCTCTCTTTGCCAAGACCCGCTACCCCGACATCTTCATGCGGGAGGAAGTTGCCCTGAAGATCAACCTGCCTGAATCCCGAGTCCAGGTACCGGACCTGCATGGGGGAATACTGCATGGCTGTGGGTTGGGGGGATGCAGGGACGTCCCAGCTTAGCTGGCGCCACTCAGACTGAGTGTTCCATCCACACTCATCCCTGTTTCCTTGGGACAGGGGTGCATGTGGGCTTCGGTCCACTTATTTGTCCCATTCAGCCGAAGACGGGGCATTTATTTTTATTTATTATCCTCTTGCAATAACATTATTTTTATTAATATTTTTCTGTCGCACTCCACCTGCCCCAGAGCACAGCAGCCCCACTACCTGAGTGCTTCCTAGAGGTACTTCCTCTGGTCACTGTTCCCCAGATATCCAAAGGGTTGGAATATGCAGGCAGCACCCAACGCAGGATCTGTCCCCCAAAACCACATTTTGTCACCATGACAGGGATATGCACGATCTGGGACACCTCAGCCATTGACCCTGGTCATCCTTGCTTTTGGCAGGATGTGGTGTGGCCTGGGTGTTAGACCGGGGTGGTTTTTTTTTTATTGTGGGGTGTGGGGGGATGTGCTGATGGCTGGGTGCTGGTGCTCGCAGAACTGGTGCCAGGGTGAGGTTGGTTGGGTGCTCACAGAGTGAAGAGCCCCTTCTGGGGCTCTCTGGGCCCCCTGCTCACCCCACCACCCTCCTTGCTGCCCTGCACCCCATTTTCTCCCTCCAGGTCTGGTTCAAGAACCGCCGTGCCAAGTGCCGGCAGCAGCAGCAGAGCGGCGGCGGGGCCAAGAGCCGTCCGGCCAAGAAGAAATCCTCGCCAGCCCGGGAGAGCTCGGGCTCCGAGAGCAGTGGGCAGTTCACGCCGCCGGCAGCGGCCTCCAGCTCGGCCTCCTCTTCTTCCTCCAGCTCGGCCTCCTCAGCCCCAGTGGGCGCCCCAGCGTCTCTCAGCACCCCGGCGTCGTCCATCTGGAGCCCGGCTTCCATCTCCCCCGGCGCGGCGCCGGCGGGGGTGACGGTGCCCGAGCCGCTGCCTCCGGCCGCCGCGTCCTGCATGCAGCGGGCCGGCCCCGCCGCCACCGCCGCCTCCGCCAGCTACCCCGTGTCCTACAGCCAAGGCGGGGGGTACGGACAGGGGTACCCCGCGCCGCCCTCCTCGTCCTACTTCGGGGGCGTGGATTGTAGCTCCTACCTGGCGCCCATGCACTCCCACCACCACCCCCACCAGCTCAGCCCCATGGGGCCCTCCTCGGTGCCAGGCCACCACCACCACCACCCGCTGAGCCAGAGCTCGGGCCACCACCACCACCATCACCATCACCACCACCACCAGGGTTACGGCGGCACGGGGCTGCCCTTCAACTCCTCCGACTGCCTGGACTACAAGGAGCCCGCTGCTGCCGCTGCTGCCTCCTGGAAGCTCAACTTTAACTCCCCCGACTGCCTCGACTACAAGGACCAGGCATCCTGGCGCTTCCAAGTCTTGTGAGGGGCCGATCACCATCCCCCCAAGCTGCCACTGACCCCCCACCCGGGGTCCCCCCACCGCCTCCTGGGCAGGACTCTGGCTCTTCCTCCTCCTCCCTCTTTGTTAGCAGTGGCGATGCCCTGGGGAGGTCCTGCCACCCCCATCTCTACTGACTGATATTTATTTTGCTTCCTGCATCGCTCCACCAGGTTTATTATAATTATTATTTTTTTAAACGCAACAGAAGAGGAGTTTAAAAAAAAATAATAAATTAAAAAAGCCTAGCGTCTCCCCTGCTGCCCCCCGGGCAGAGGCGCAGGCTGGCTCCTGCCCTGCCGGTGTCCCCCCACCCCCAGCTTTGTGCGGGGATCCTCAGCCCCTCCGGGCACGGAAGCCCCGGTTTGCCGGTCCTGTACAGCCTCTTGCCGCGGGGAGCGGCGGGAACAATGTAAATACTCGGTCCGTTCCAGTGACCACGATTATTTTTAGTTGATGCTGTTGGGTTGGCATTTATCTAGAGTCTAACGTGGAACAGAACGTAAAAAAAACAAACAAACAAAAAAATCTTTTTTAAATTTTAATTTTCTTCCCCAAAAATGAATCTCTCCCAGTCTCATGTCCTCCGTCCATCCTCGAGGGCTCTGCACAAGCTTGGCTGTGCCGTCCCGGGGCTGGGGGCAGGGGTGTGCAGCAGCCATGGGCGACGCCCAGAGGGGGAGGCAAAGGGGGAGGGAAAGGCTGCCCAGCTGATCCGCAACCTGCAAACCAAAAAAACCCAAAACTTTTGGAAAAAAAAAAAATAAAAAGGCAAGAAAAAAGCCGTAAAAAAAGTTTTGGTTTATTTTTTGGGGGGAGGGTTGCAGGGGCAAGCGGCTCTGCTTCGGGGCTGGGGGAGGGGCGCACGGCTTTTCGGGGTGTGTTTTTTGATTTGGTTTTCGTTCTGGTTTTCTTGAGCCCCTTCTGTCGGTCGGTGCGTGGTGGCGGGTCGGTGCCGCAGCCCTGCGTTGCCCGCCTGCCTCACCCGCCTGGGCTGGGGCTTTCCGGCAGCTTTGCCCCGCAGGGAGGAGAGGGACCGTGTAAGCGTGATTTTTGATGCCGTAAACCCATGCTTACCCCTTCGACTGTAAGGGACCCCTTTCTTTCTTCGCCCCAAACCCAATAAAATCTAAACTAATAAACGCAGTGTTGTGTCCTGTGCTCCTTCCTCCCTCCCACCTCCTCTTCCTCGTGAAACTTCCCTGGGAAGAGTGAGGTGCTGGGAAAGAGTTCTTGTGGGGTCCCAGCAGGAGGGGCATGTGTGCGATGAGTTTGTGAGTGCTCTGGAGGTGGACCCACCGCTACTTCTGCAGGTGTGGGCTGGGGACCCACTCTTTCGTTAATGGACGCTTAATTGGTTACTGATTTATTGCTGCGCCGCGGTGTCGATGGGGCTTACGGGATGGGCAAACGCTGGCCGAAACAGCAATCCCCCCGCAGCTGGTGGGGCAGTCCCCCAAACTCGGGACCCACGGGCACGCCTGAGTGGTGGTGGTGGGGTGCGAGGGCCACTCGGACACCCAGCCCCGCAGCCAGACCTCTGCCCACTGTGCGGGAAGGGGTGTTCGGCACTCGTGCTTCCAGCCCTGGCTCCCGGCCGTTCCCACCCGCTGCCGGCTGGGAAGACAGGGGGATGGATTATTGCTCGTGACAATCCCCCCCACCCCTTTTTTTTTATTCTCCTTTCCCCAGACCTTCCCTGCAGTTGTTGGAAGCTGTCAGCTGGTGCCGGGGCTGTTCCTACCCGCAAACGACTAGAGCTGAGGGCATCAGCAGGGCCACTGCTGCCCTGCTTGGGACACTGATACACTGCTCGGGGAGCGCTCCCAAATTCCCATGCTCCTCCCTGTGCTCTCGCATTAGTGCCCGCTGCATCTGGAAGCTCGTGGGCTGTGCCGTGTGTCCCTATCCTTGGTGTTCCCAGGAACTCCTGGGGCAGTGGAGAACGTGGTGGGGTGAGAGGTGTCAAGACACTGGTGTTCTCCGTGCGGCCGCTTTGGGGAGGGTTTCACACACTCCCTCCCGTCCCAACTCCCCCCGCCCCAGCGTCGTGGTGGATGCGAACGGGGCTGGCAGTGCTGCTGCTGCTGCTGCGGTGGGAAAACCAGCGGGGGTCAGCCCCAGGTGCCACCCTTCCAGGATGCCTTGCATCCTTCCATGGCATAGCCCCGAGGCGGGGGGTGGCCTCCCGCACCCCACGGTGCAACGGGAAGCGATGGGAGGGGACAAGTGCAGCTGAGTCAGACTTAGGGGATTTTTCTTTAAGTGGTTCTTTTCCTTGTTGTCCTCTTCTGTGCATATATATAGATAACATAGATTTGAGTATTTATTCTTTTAAATGTATCTTCACCTATAAAATAATTGTTCTCTTCTGCAAGCACAGGTCAGACACTCATCACACTGAAGTGTGGCTGTACAAGCAGTTTAAGGGAAGGCCATGTGTTCTGGGTCCAGTGCAGCAGCCCATGCATCCCCAAGCCCTTCTTTTAAAGAGGCAAAAATTAACACAGCCCTCTTGGGTCTGAAAAAAAAAAATAAATCTGTGCTGGGCACGAAACGAATCAGAGTTGCCCTCCCAGATGTAAGGAGCACCTGAGAGACAAGAGTCAGTAGGTGTATAACCCACACTCCCTCAAATACACACTTCTCATCTTCTTTAGGCAAAAATTATGCACACTTCTTCATCCTTATAAGCTGTGTTCCATTATAACTCAGTAAATCAGTGAGGCTGAGACAGAGCCAAGAGGGGAGCCTGAATTTTTATTTTGGTGATGTGGTCCTAAAACTCTTCATCCAGTGCCCCACAGTGGGGCTGGGCCAAGGATCTGTTTTGGGGTTTGGGACTCCAAGGGATGCTGGTGTTCCCTCCCCCCCCCCCCAGCAGCACTTTATGCCACTGGCCAATGGCTTGTCCAGCAACTTCCACACTGGAATTTGGGCATTTTCCCACTCACACAGATTGAGAGCACGGTGTTGAAACTGGTTGCTGAGACCAGCTGGCAGTGGAGGCACAGAGGTGAGCTGGTCCAGATCACATCAAATCATGGCTTTGCCTTCAATGCTTGGCTTCACTTTTTTTAAATTTCTTTTTCAGTCAGTGCCAGCAGGGTGGGCAAGACATGACTTGTGCCTGTTGGTGGGCGAGCGTGGGCTGGGAAGGGTCATATCCGGGTTCGGGGGGGCCCCGGCGCCCTCCCTGTTTTGCCAGCTTAAGCAGCGGAGCAAACTTCTCCCAGTGTGGGCTTCCTCGAGGCTTGAGCAGGCACAGCCACCCCGAGCATGAGTCATGGCAGGTAAGGTGGCACGGTGCCGTGGCACTCGCTGCCTGGTGCCCGGCTCCAGGGGCAGGCGCCGGCAGGATTGCCAAGCTTTTTAGGGCAACCCGATTCTGAGACAGCTGCCGGGGTGGCTCGTGCCCCACCTCTCAAGCAAGAAGGCTGCTGGGTGCATGGTTACTGTTTTATTATTTTATTTTATTTTATTTTTTTATTAAAAAAGCATTTGCTGCTGGAGCACGGAGCTGCCAGTGGCCCAGGGGTGCAGTCACAGCGCCGAGACGCGCCGGGTTACCCGGCACAGGCTGTGAAGCTCCCGCCTCTTCCCCAAGTGCCGGCAGCTGCCTGGGCTACCGAGAGCCTGCTCCAAAGGCACGTGGGGCTTTCCCGCCTGTAAGTGGAGAGCCAGGATTTGGGGTGAGGGGGGAGAGGGACAGAGGGGAGAACATTCCCCAGCTTGGGCTGTAGTTAGCTTTTATGCCTGGAGGAATAATTGATGACCTATTTGCTGTTATCAGAGTATTTGCTCCGAGTTTAGTCCCTGCTCGGGAAGCTTTGCTGTTAAACCCCCCACGTGTGGCAGGGAGCTGTGACAGGTGATGGTGTGAACACCCTTAGCGGTACCAGGCCGGGCAGAGGTGGGCAGAGGCTGGGCAGGGTTGCTTCTGGCTGGGGTGACCAACTCCTCTTTATTGTGCAGGATGTGCTTTGGGAATGCAAATTGTTATGGCTGAGCAAGAATTAAATTATTAAAAAATTATAACTATAAATTGTGTGGCAAGTTTCAGAAGTCGTACCCACTAACATGACTTACTACAGCTATTTTGTAGACAGCCCTTCTGGCTGGGCACAGAGAAAACAGGTGATTACAGCTGAATAAGGAACCATCCGTTTGTGGTTTTCCCTGTGCTGACCTCTGTGTTAGCCAGTTGCTGCTAATTCATGCACTTTGAGTAGCAACTAATGCACATAAAGTCCCATGCTGGTTCCAAACCTGTTTTGATTTAGTCAAAAAAGGTCTGCAGATATACCTCCCAGCTGAGGAAGCTGCTGTACTGGAGAGCTCTTCTTTCATGTCGTACAGTGGAGCACAGAATACTGTGGGGAAGGAGGAGGGTGAAAATGGTCACAGGGCTGAAGCCTAAATGAAAACATACACCTATTTCCAGTTAAATCCCTATTCAACACTTCTTTTTTTTCCAGAACATACAGGACTTTTCCAAGAAAGCCATGAGAGGATTTTTTTTTTTTTAAATGAAAAACTGCAATTTTAGGAAACAGCATTCTGGACCTTATGTACATTTCTAGTATCACTTCCTCTATATTTTTAAGCTGAAATCCTCTTAGCATGCAAAGTAAATAGATTATGATATACTGAAGGATTAAGAATCACTGTCTGGTGTCAGATTAATCCCTCATATAGACCATCACTTGTACTGACAGAAATATGGCTGCAATTCAGCAAAATAGCTGTATGGCAAGGCAATGTGTCATAGCCTCTTACGCAGAACAAGCCCTCCGTCATCGTGGTCCATTGCTGTGCTTGTGTGTCCTTCAGAAATTAAATTTATGGGACATTAAAGGCATCTTCTTTTACAATGGCCATTGCCATTATGGCTCTGTGTGGGGAGGTGATGCAGCAGCCTGCTCTGTTTCAAAGCTCTCCTTATTTATTTTTCCCTGTTGGGTGTACAGAATCCTACGGATTGCAGCCCCTTTGCTCCCTTCAAACCACAACCCAAAATGTCTTTGAATCCTTTGAATACACTCATGGAAAGGTGCTGACTCGGCTGAAGTGCCAAAATGGTGCAACCAAAATCACCCATCAGGCAGTAGAATTTTGCCCCATGGGGGGGAAATGGCTGGTGACAGCAAGCCCAAGTATTTTATTTGGGTAAATACAGACTTTTGGTTAATAAAATACTTCTAATGGCTTGTGGATTTTTTTTTTTTTTTACATTTTGCTTTTATTTTCAGTCCATCATACAGGCTTGTTCACCATATAAAACCAATTTGAAGAAGCTCACTGGCTCTAGGTTGCAACCACCCAATGCTCCCCAAAAAAGCTCAGTCTTAATCCACACATGTGCCTACGGGTGAGTACAAAAAACCTGTGTCCATATACTCTGCGCTCGATCAAATGGTGGGAAGACAGACCCGCGATGATGCTCATCCCTCTCTTCACTGCCAGGAAAAAACAGAGGGCTGGAACAGGTTACGTTACCTTCTCAGTGCATTTTTTCTTTGTGGTTAGAGGAGGGAGATTAAAATCTGGACTCCAATGGAATGATGTTTAAGAGGCTCCGCATCTTTTTTTCAAGGCAAAATAATGGTTATTCTACTAAGATGATATATCTAGATATGAAAATGGAGAGCATTCTTTGAAAAATGCTGCCAACTGTGAAAGGCTGCTCTTTCACAGAGGTATCCTGAGTGAAGATTTTATCTGCTGGTATCTCAATAGGACGGTTTTCAGAGCCTTAAGTGGAAATTCAAATCTGCTTCCAAGTGAAGATTGTAAAAACATATAATGCATAGAGAATTACAGACTTCCTCCTGAAAAGCTTATGGATTCATCCAAGAAAGGCCCCCAAAAATTTTTCAGCATTGAGTTTGTACAGTAAATGAGTATCTGCAATTACTCCCTTTTTTGATGTCTTTAAATGACATGATGAAAACGTCACCAAGTTGCCCTCCACAAGCACACACAAGGTACTTTGTGCATGGACATGTTCATGTGAACTTAGAAATAATTTGGAGGTCTAAGGGCAGGATATTTTCTAAGCCTGTTGTCTTGTCATCTGCTAGTGGTCAGATCCAGGGCTGGCTGGAAGTTTGCTGAAGGACTTCCCGTGAACTTCACCACCTCGGTGAGGCTTCCTCTTCTTTGCTGTGGGAGCTCAATCACACCAGACCAAAGTGCACAATTTGGAGAGACCCGCTGTCTCTGGTCACCTGTGGGGGAAATACAGGAAGGATCAGACAGGCTGCAGGGACAGGCAACGAGGGACAGAAACACAGGTATTGGAAATACCATCCCAATCCAGGGAGAGGAGACAATTACAGACACTGTCCCATTTTAGCCTGGGAATAAAGGATGCAGCCCTAAGTGGTGGAGCTGGCCTTGTGGTTCAAGGTAAGGCACCTCTCACATTTTTTTAAGCCTACCTTCACAACCCCCCACCCCTGCTGTTCCTGGAAAAAACAGGCACTGCAGCTCCAGCGACTGCTCACGGTGTCCCCTGAGATGTGAGAGGCTGGGAGCTGAGGCTCCACCTGCCTTTGAGACCCCTTACCTGGCGCCTGGAAGCTTATTGGTGAAAGTGAAACTTTAGATTTTTGTTACCTTTTAATTAAAATATACTGCAAACAGCACAAGGCTGGGCTAATGCCAGTGGTTAGCCAGCCAGGTTTTCTAAGTTATGTGGGGATGGCATTTTGCATTCCTCATACAATGCAAATATGTGATTTAAGCACAAAGCCCTATCCTGCACTCAGGGTGGAAACTCCAGCCCTCTGGTTTTGCAAAGGACACGACGATGGGGAGAACGTGTGCCACAAATAGAGGTTATTTCATAACACAGGCTAGGGTGCCTGCAAAATGCATGAAATACTTTGCCTTGGAAAGCGATGTAGTCTAGTGAGTCATTGCTTTCTTTTGAATTACAGATGAGTAGCCAGCCCTTCATGATGCAAAGAAGAAAACTAGGTGTGGAGCTGGAAACAAAGGGAAACGTGTGTTTGTCCTGTCTCGGAGGGCAAAACACACCGGTTGGCGTGGGAAGAGTGGGTGGGCTTGGCCCCAGGAGGTGGCTTTCAGGGCTGTGTCAGGCTGCACAGGTGAGGGCAAACAGGACTCATGTGAGTGATTCCCTGGCTCCTTGGCTCCAGGAAAGATGAAAAAAAAAATAATTCTCTTAACTCTTGAAGCTTCATAAGGAACCTTTACCAGAGCAGCAGCTCCATCTCATGGCATGTGCATTTCACCACAGAGATAGAGATCTCCCTCCGAAAGGTACAACCTCCCTACCTCAGCGTGGAGGGAGCAGTAAAAGTGGAACGGCTCCAAATAAGCACTGTATGGACATTGAGTTTCCAGCCCATTGCTTGGCTCTTCCCTTGCAGGGAGATGGTGAGATGTGGCCCGGCCACAATACGACCCCTTGTTAATTTGAAGACGACAAGAAAGTATCCCCAGTATCTCATCCAAATCAGTCCTTGCATCCCAGACCCCACCAGGTTATTCCAGTGTGGAAACCTGAAGCACTGCTTCACCACTGAGACTTCTTAGCTCTCTTCAAGGAGGTTGTGAGGTGCCTTACTTGGTAGCAGTCTTCCTCCCCCCAGTCCTGGGGTTGTGTGTATGTGCCTTGGGTTTTGGGTGGCTTCAAGCTTTCTGTGGGCTCTCCTTGCTCTCTGAATGACACATGTTGGAGGCTTCAAAAAAACCATGATTTATTTTTTTTCTTTTTATTCAGTAAAGCCCTGAGGAACATCAGTGATTGCACGTGAGGAAGGGGTGGCTCTTTTGCCCCTAGAGCTGTGTCAGGGCCTGATGCAGAGAGGTTTCTGCTGGTGGTTGCATTGGGCACCAAGAGAATAGGTGGGAAGGTGAATCTAGGCTAGGAAAAAAACCCACATCATGTTTGATCATATGGAGTTCAAGGCTGTTTGCTTAGGTCACTGCAGTTCAACGCTCAGGGTCCCGAGTGCATCAGGCAGATAATTGACCTGGGGTTTGCGATTTGTGCCTCTGTCTGGGGAGAGTTGAACAAGAACTCAGCTCTGCAGACCTACCTACTTGCTTTTTAAAAAAAATACTTTTCAAAAAAATCCTATTTGCAAACCTCTCTGGTCACACGAAAGAAGACTTGACGGTGTCGTGTGGGAAGTCTGTGATGTGGCATCAAGCTTGTAGAGGTATTTAATGTTAATCAAAGGCTGAAGAGCAGTAATGACTGGAAGCCTCTTCTGATATCTGCATCTCTTCTGATGCAGCACCCCAGCAATAAAAGACACCGTAATAATTTGGTGAGAGTTGATTTTCACAGTGCAGGAAGATGGGTGTCCAGGAGCAGGGGAAGCCAGCACTGCAGTGCTGCTCCCTATGGTGATGAGCCGCTAGTCATCTAGAGAAGGAAAACGTGAATATCCTGACAGGAGAGCATCTACTTGTGCCCTGGAGAATTCAGATCGTGGGGCTTTGCATGGTAATGGTGTGGTCCCGCTCCAGCAGGTGAAGGGAGGAGTGGTAGGGGAAGGCACACCCTGTAATTGAAAAGCCACTAAGTCATCTCAGACCTGCAGGGATAGCAGGATGGAGGCTGTGGTTTGCTCTGTCTCCACAGGTCTGAGGCAGAATGGAGGATCCTTTTACTCTTCTGTAGTGGGAAATACAGAGAAATCTCTTCCCCGCGCTGCTGTATGGCTCCCAGGAGGCTATGCTTTTCCTCCCGGGGATTATTCGCAAGGGCACGATGAAAGTGGGAAAGGACAAGAGTGGGAAAGAGGGGAATAAATGAAGGAGCCTTGGGGAATTATTTTAAACACCTGTTCTTTTCAGATGAAGACTGCCCAATTCCAGGCTACAGGAATGACTGTGTGGAAGGACATGCCTGATGCTAGGGACCCACAGGTACTGCTTTTCACTGGAAATGCCTTGTTTCCCTCGAATAGCATCACATAAAACCATTCTGGCTGACAGATATTCATCTGAGTGGTAACATATTAAAACAACCATTTGGTAGTTATAAGGCACCATTGACTTCAGCATCTTAAATTGCCATATATAAGATCAGTCTCTGGTCCAGAAACAAGAGAGTAGTTGAGATAAATGTTTTCCAAAGGGTCTTGTTTTTACCAAGGCAGGTGACTAGGGTGTTTGGAGCCTTGGTTTTGCTTACATAAGTCTAGGTGCTGCTAAATGGAGACTCTTTGAACTAACCTACACAGCTTGCTCAAGACAATCAAATCCCAGAATAACACAGATGAGGAGGGGCCTTTGTTATCAGCCTGCTCAGAGCAGCAAGACCAGGCTGGGTCTCAAGCAGGATGGTCCTCCAGGCTACCCTAATCTCATCCCCAGCCTTTCCTGGAAGACAGGGCTGAACAAATCCTGAGCACTCCAAATATTGTGGATGAGATGCACACTTCTCATTTGCTTCAAGCCCTGAGGAGCCGTACCCAAACAAGCCATGCTCAGGGCAAGAAAAGCTGCAGCTTATCCTCACTCCTCTGGCATCTACCTATGCTGACCCCACTTTTGTCCTCAGTGATGGGATCCTCTGGCCAGTGCTGGTCCCAAACCAGCGTGGCAAAGGTGGTTTGCATTCATCCTACCTGTGATCTGAGACCACCACAGCAGCCCTCACCCATCATCACCCTCACACCCGGGGCTGCAGGCAGGGCACATGTCACTTGTGCTCGTGCAAAGCCACCGGCACTGCTGGAGGGACACGGGTGGCCCCCGTGGCAACAGGGTCTTGCCTCTGAGCCACTTCTCTCATGCTGTAGGGCTAATGCTTTCCTCCAGAAACAAATCTTGTTCAACAGCTTGAGCACTGCTTGGCTGTGTGACAGCCAGCTGCTCTGGCAGGTCACTGGGAACAGTTTGTTGCACGATCTTTAGAGTTTCAGGGAGGAGAAGCTTCCTCATAGCTGAGAGAGCAGCGAGTGAGGAAGACATGTGCTATGGTGCCCCTACAAAGAATAGGGCCCATATCAGATACATCCCCACTGAGGCCTCTGTGGCCATTTGCACTGGCAATAGGTCACTTCTGGCCCCAGACTTTCACCAACATACTGGCAAAGGAGGGCAAAGCAAATCCTCTGTCTCACAGCTGCAGGGATCTTCCTGCAGAGTTGCCTGTGCAAGAAGGGCCGGGTTTTGGGTGTGCTCCCCTTGGGTGGCACCAAGCCCAGTATTGTGTGAGCTCCCTCTGAAGCAACATGAGGGAAGTGGTGGCAGGGGGATGCCAGCCCAGGGAAGCAGGAGGGTGAAAGTGGGGCCTTGGGAACAGGCTGTCCACCAATGTGCTGATGTAGCAGGATGGTTGTGGTGTCCAGGTGAAGGGCTGCTGCCTTCCCTTGGTCCAGAGCAGCTCAGATGGAAGTGCCCCATTTCCCCATGCACAAGCAGCTTTGCAATGTGTGCTGAAATCAAGCCAATTCCACCCAGGTCACAGAGGTCACACTTTGACCACACCAGCTCTTAGTACTGGTGACCACTCAACTGCAGTAACTTTTTGGAACCAAAGAGTGCTTTAACCACTCCCTTGGATAAATCCTTAATGATGTGATGGCAAAGCTTTCTTCCGTGTATCACTCTTGTTATACAGCCTGTACATTTGGGTTTGTAGATTTTATTGTCAGAGTCCAGAGCTTTCAAATTAACTTCTCAGTTTATTAATTCAGCTCCTGACATGAAGGCAAGGAGCATCTTCCACATAGCTCGGGGAAGGAGCAGTTAACTGCTGGCTAACCCAGCTGCAAATCCAGGGATCCCACCAATGCCTCCAGACCATCACTGCTGCTTTATTTCACTGTACTCTGTATCCCGAGGCCACCAAAATCACCCAAAGGCCAACAGGGACATGCTTTGAGTATGAGGATTTCCCATTGGTGTGACTCCAATGTGGTGAACTCTGGCACCTGGTCCCCAGCCTTTCCCCATCCTCCACCCAGTGAAAATGTGCAAGGGCCCGCAGGAGGCTGCAGAGGTGGGGCCGGTGTGTGTTCTTCTTCAGTGCTCCAGGACTGGTAGAACAGCTCTTGGAACACAATTTTACTTGGCACAGGCTGGTTTTGTAATGAAAGAAATAAATAAGTGCCATCCTGCTCCGCTGGGAGGTTGAAGTGTTTCCTTTCCTTTTTTTTTTTTTTTTAATGATCTGTTTGCACTGAGGCCAAACACTGAATACTTTGGCCTCAAAAATAGAAGTTTAAACAAGAACTGTAACTGGGAGGAAGCTAAAACACAGGCACTCTTGTGCCTCCATCCACGGTGTCATGAAATTTATTTTATTATTTATTATATTTTATTTCATAATTTTATTTTTTCCCTTAAAGTAGAACTGAAGGAGTGTGTTGGTGCTGCCAACTCATCAGCTCTGGAGATAGGCTCTGTATATATGTGCTCTGTATGCACTCCCACCAACACCCAACCTCCTGGGATACCAAACCAGGCCAAGAGGGAATGCTCCCACAGGAGATAACTGTAACAGAAGGATCTGGGGAAAAGGGTACAGCCTCCCTGCCCACATGGAGGTCTCCTCCTCTCCTGCCCCATCGAGCTTCTTGCAGGCTGGAAGGATGTGAGCCAGTGCAGGAGAGGGAGGAGGACAACATGACTGGAGGCTGGCAGTGGGGGGAAGGGATGGACCACCTTTTTTGGCAGCACCTTGCAGTTAAATCAGTTCAAAGTTATCATAAGACCATAGGGCAGTATTTCACTCCTCTTTACTGAGGTCTTGAAAGTGCCACTACGAGCACCAGCTACTTCATGTAAGATAAACATGGATGGAGGGCAAGACTTTTATGCTCTGTGCTCAATACAAAGCAGCAGGTGAAGCCCTGCTCTAGCAGAGCAGTATAGGAGCATTTCTACCAATTTCAGTGAGAGCCCTGCAGGCAGACAGCTTGCAGGGACAGGCTTGGGGAGTTTCAGGAAGCTTCAAAATAGAGTAAATAATAACAAGCAGAAATAAAAAAAGTAAATCAGAAATGGGTCACCTGCTCCGAAGGAATGGCTCTCATATTTCCTTGAAAAAAAAAACCAAGAAAACACAGTGTTATTTACATTCCACTTCACTCACTGAAAAACCGAAACAAACAAAGGTATGATATTAAGTAACTTTCACTTTTTCAATAAAACAAAGCTATTTTATATCATGTTATTCAATGGATGAATTAAAATACTTAATATATTCCTTATACAAGTCTATACATGTAGGATACGTATATTCCCTCAAACACTACAACAAGTTAAAGCAACCATGATTTTTGTGGATAAGGCAGTGTGGAGATGCAAGGCAAGCAGTGGATTGGGTATCCCACATCGTCCCAACTTGGTGGAGAGCTGTTGTAGGACTGGGATGCACACCCTGGGACAGTCCTGGCTGCAGCACACATGTCTGCCTGTACTGGGGTAGCTCTGGGGTGGTGGGGCATGGGCTGCCTGCCTGCCTGAGTGCTCAGCTTCTGTCTCGGGAGGGATTTTCAGTCTGTGTGCCGCCAGGTTGCTGCAGGAGGTGCTTGAGGATGAGGCTTCATGTTACAGCTTGAGCTGAATTAAGAGCTGCCAACATCAAAAAGAAGTCCTGCTGCAGGCAATGTCCTTCTGCCCTTCACTTGGTGCTGTCTGTGGTGTCTTCTAACCCCCACGCAAGGCAATTCAGCTCATGGGATGGACAAAGGCCCACAGGAAAGAAAACAAGCAATTTTTTTGAGTTGGGTTACTATGCTGTCAGCTTCCATGGATGCGGGTGGAAGAAGGTGGTGAGGGGGCAGCAGGACCTTCCCATTTTGATGGTGGCAAGCTGCTGGTTCAGCTTCACTGTAAGGTGGAAATGCACCCATAACTGGCTCGTTTGAAGTGACCTGTTTCAGTTGTGGCTCTGGAACTGCAGTTACGCCTCGACTGACCCTGCCAGCATGCCTGGAGACTGGCTCTGTTCCTACACACCTGTCAGCAGAGTGATGGGACACCCGGACAAGGCAGAAGATAAAGGTCCTCGTCTCACCCCTTGTGCAAACGCTCTCACCTATCCCTGCATGGCTGACTTCACAGGACAACTCTTTAACCATGATTTTCTCGTGCTGGGCTGCTCCTCTACTACACTGCTGCACTACCTTGACACTGCTACGATGGAAACACCAGATCCTGCTGAAGCAAGGCGGCCACCTTCCCTTACTCCAGAAACCCTGCAGGAGCAGTGCATGCTGCTGCTTCACAAGCCATGCAAGCAGTGAGGCTCTGCTGCTGCTATTGCACACCCAGTAACAGAGCAACAATGGCTGAAGGTAATAAACCCTGCCTGTTTTTGTTAAACCATGAATAACTGCTGCAAGATAAGGAGATTCATATGATCTGTTGAACTTATTCTGCCTCCATGAGCTGGTAGCTGAGTCCTCATGCCTCTGCCTGTTAGGAACACACAAACCAAGCTCATGCTGCAATGCCGCTTGACTTATTTTTATTCCGAGATTCAAATAAATTTTCAAGATATTAATCATCATTATTTTTAGCTTCATACCCTTGTGCATATTTTAAAGAGACTGGTTCACTTACCTTCCTGGCTGCTGGGAAAGGGTTTTGTGATCAGGGAGGTGGTGTGGCCACCTGTTCCAGGCTCAGTGTCCTCTGCCTGTCTGCAACTTGTGGGTCTTTGAAAACAAAACAGAAGTGATAGAAGGGGAGGGAGCAATGACTGTAGAGCTGGGGAGATACTGCATAGCAGAGCAAAGCTGTTTTGTTTGTTTTCTATCTTTTCAAGTATACAGCAGCCCGTGTAATTTCCTGGCTACAAACTGTAGCCCTTTCTATCAGATGCCAGTAGGTTTGTTGACTGAGCATCACCACGATCACTCATTTGGCCGCTCAGTCACTCCAGCACTGTCCTGTCATTCAGAGATGAGGTGTAAAGCTGGTGTTTTTTGGAGCAATTTCAGTTTTGTTAAGCAAGACAGGCTAGGGATGTGCATTGCACATAGCAGGCACCAGGCACTGTTGGCAGCCCAGCCTGGAGGAAATTGGGTGAATGCCAGGATGGGAGTATGTCAGACCAAAAAGGCAGTACTGATTTTTCTGCAACTTTTACAGTTCAACCCTGTCCCCTCACCACTCCATCACTGAAATCCAAGTTGTGAAGGAGCAGCAGGGAAGAAAGCACCAACTACGTGTTATGGAAAACACAGACGGATTTTTTTTTTTTTTTTGGTTTTGATAGTCTTGGTTTCTTCACTCATCATTAATCTCTGCTTACATAGGCATGTGGAAAGGCAATCCATTCCCAATGCGGTGTAACTGGAAATCTGGAGGCCATGTTGTGTCACCTTGGCTTGCTGGCTCGCTGCTTGTCCTGCCATACACAAACTGCCAAGTGCTCAGTGAAGTCCAAGGGAGCATTGCCTTCACCAAGAACGAGTTGAATAGAGAAAATAAACTAAACATCCAATGCCAGGCCATCTGGGAACTCCTTTGGGAGGATTCTCCTCATTTGGGTGGCTTTTCCTCCTCTGTGGATGTAGTCATGTTTGACTCAAGTAGTGTTTTACCCAAGGGTGACTTTCAGATATGACAGCAGTGTAGGTGTGAGAATAAAAATGCGAATGCTTTTGTGCAGCACCCAATTTCTTAACTGCCACAGTGTGAAATCTGGCTCAGCTTTGATAATACAAATAATACATTCCAGGCATAAAAAGCCCTTTATTACTGATGAGGACATAAATAATTAAAGGAAAAGCTCAGATTTTCCCCATGCCTCTGTCTTCACATTACCAGTCGGGCAACAGCTATGAGAGCAGCTGGGCATATGTAAAGCAACTAAAAGCAACTCTCCTCATCAGCTTTCTCGAGACATTTTTAAGCTGCAGTAATGCAACTCTCCCATCACACTAAGCTTTATTGGTTCAGTAAAAGAAACTAAGAAACTTCATTGGAGACCAGATTATGCTGCTTGCAAAAGCAGGGGGATTCTTCTGCTCTTCGACCCCATTATCTCCTCCGTAGTGTCTTGATCAGCTTTCTCACACATGGCCTCGGATTCTGCTGAGACCCACAAATTGCTTTTTTGCCTGCCAAATTGCCATAACCCTTCTATTTTTATATTTTAAAAGAGCTTAAACCCCTCCATCCTCTTTGGCTGTGTCTTTAAAACTGACCAGTACTGGGAGGATTTCATGTATATCCGAAGGCTTAGAAGAAGATGTTACCTCTACCGAGCTTCTAGTTTTACAGTCAACAGACATGAAAAGCCCAGCGGGGATAAAAGGAACTTAACCAGTTCTGTCTAATGCATATAAATCTACCTAAGAGCTCAAGGCACTAGAAGTACTCAATGCACTACATTTATCTGAGTCTAAGATAGAGAAATGGGTCTTCAGCTCACATGCCACATGTCCCATTTTGATGCCAAGTTAATATGAATTAATAGACTGAGATGAATAAACAAGGTCAGTCTGGGCTGGGCCAAGTTGAATCAATGTAAAATAATCGTCAGTATTTTCTGTCAGCAACACTGGTTTATCTTGGCTCGGGATTCTCAGTGCTATAGATTATAAAATGTTTTCAGTGGAACAGTTGGCAGACATTTTATTGATTTTGCTTTGTTTTGTGAATGCTGGAAAAATTTCCATTAAGTATACACGCCATTCATGTGATGAAGCCAAATTGCTTTTTCAAACTTTTCTTTCTTCAAGTGTGCTAATGCGTTAATACATTAGCAATCTAATTTAATAAAGAGGACCTTTGTCTGGAATCAAGAGGCCCTAGAGAACACCTCGATGCATCTCGAGCACTTGTGGGCTAAGAAGAGTTAATTTTGTACTTCCGAGGTGCTGTACGCACGCTGACTAATTAATTTGCCCCTTTGAATTTGGTAATATATTATCTCAGTTTTACAGATATAGAAACTGAGAATGCAACTTCACACAAAGCCATATATATCTGCCTGCTGTTGTGTTCTCGATGCACATGAAGCTCCTGGGCTGAGCAGTGGCAGGGAATGAGAAGGAAGGCTGCAGCAACTGGGCAGGAATAGCACTGCTGAGCTGCTGAATCCCACTTCTGACTTGAATTCCCTACACCACATCCCTGCATCGTGCCTCTTAATAGAGTTACTTTGGAATTGAAAATTGTCAGGGCAGATAGAGCAGCTTGTAGGATTACATTTGGACCTGGCAGAGTGTATTTCTCAGCCTACATTCCTGATGTTTTAAGACTAGGTTTGCTTCCTGGTCAAACGGGCTTTTGAAAAAGATAATTGATGGTGGAAGAACAAACAGAAATGCTGTTACTGTGATGAATGCTTATTTTAATTGCATGAAACACCGAAGTAAGAGTAAGAAATCCATTTAGTGCCATTTTTTATGGAACACACAAAAGGGGATGTTGTAGGATAACTCTAATTCTCTTTCTCCATGGTGATTTTATAGCCAACACATGCAGATATGAAAGATGCTCTTAACACTTCCTGAGGTTCTGCAGTGATGCTGCAGATTCAAAACACAAACATGCTTCTGAGCTTAAATAAAAACCTTATAGAGAAGGAGAAATATGTATATTTTTAAGTACATAAGCCACAAGAAAGTTTTATGATGAAAAGCACTGTGATGATATCCACTTTTACCTTCTATCCTAATCACTTGTATTAAAATAATAGATAGCCTAATTAAAATAGTTCTGGTTTGGGGGATGGGGACAAAGTAGACAGATAATAAGCTAAAAAACCTTCCAACACATCTTCACACACATCCTGACACTGCCAACAACTGCAAGGTATTTAAACCCACAATGCCTTATGGTAAGGCAACAGAATGACACACCGACGGGGTGGAAACCCACACTGCAGCTGCCAAGGCCAACAGCAAAGTAGTGAACGCAGCCATAGCTCTGTGCTGACTCTTACGTGCCAAACTCTGGCATGGTCACAGGCACTCACTAGTTGACTCATCCAGAAACAAGCTGTCCCATGGGCAGTCGATCAGTTCCTTTTTGCTGCTGAAAGAATCAGCATGCTACCTTGGTCTTCTGAACAACAGCATACAAAATATTTTCCTCAATTGCAGGCTTTTGCTGCAGGGTTATGACGATCAAAATGTTTTCATAAATAGATAACAAGAATAATGGGAGGGCAAGAACTGCTGGGCTGTAGCATAGCTGACACTTGGAAGGAGAAAATGGCAATGGCCAATGGCAAATATAAGACAGAGATAAGATCTTTGTCTTGTAAAATTATTCACTGGACTGTGCATTGTTGGTGGTATTTAACTGTCCTGTTTATGTTAGAGTGAAAGAAATCACACAGCAAATGAAATGCTGCTCTCTGGAGTGTTGCCCTGGAATCTTTACTGCTCATAACTTTGTATGTGTGTGTATGGTTCAAAAAGTTGACTACACCTCTCCACTAGCAGGAACAGTATTGCTACTTTCATAAAATACCATGGAGTTAAATCAAGAACAAATTCTCAAAGAAATAAACCCTTGAGATTGTTTTATGAATGATTATTTTGTTTCCAGCCTTTTCCATCCCTTTTCTGTCCCTGTCTCTATCCCAGACTATGGCTTTCCTGGTTAGGCCAAGGAGATAATGATGTGAAGAGTTAATGGAAGTGATTTTTCAATCATGCAGCCTGAAGACTGGGCTCCAGTTACACATATGTAGATGTCAGGCTCCCTGAAGGGCATCAATAACCAGGTTCATTAAGCAAGTGGAACATAAACGTCTTCTGCTAGTCTTCACAGGGCCCTTGCCCAGGACTTCTGCCTAGGTGTAACTTATTAGATATGCCCCAGCTCTCCCAAAACAAAGGTTCTGTCAAAGCTGATATGAAAGAAAGAAGTCTGAGTATGTGCTGGAGATGAGCTTCCAGAAACTTGAGTGAAATGCAGATTTGGGACAGTACCTGGGTATGACAGGAGTGGTACTGTTTGGTGTGTCTAGGTGGTACAAAGATGTAAAGCCAAGGCAGATAACAAAAGATTCTGAGAGAAGAAAGAGCAGTGATTGAGTACTCTTGCTGAACAACTGCAAAGTCCTGTTATGATGTCTCATAGGAATTTGGGGAACCACTGCTACCCAGAAGAAGCCCTTTACAAAACTGGAAATCTCTAGTAATGCTGGAGTATCTTGGACATAGAGATGAAACATTGCAACGACTGCAGGACTGAGAACGGCCCTATTTATGCAGGCTCCTAACACTCAAAACTTCCTTTCTTTGAACAGATTTCTTCACATGAAGAAGTCTGATGCAGACCTGGCAGCACACGCTTTAAAGAAAACAAACTCTGTGAAACTGGAGGCAAACCAAGCCACAGTGCTTGTAACCATCTGCGGCTTTTCTTAAGCACAGGGAAGAAGTTGCTGGAGTCACCTGTGCCTCAGCAGATGACCTTCCCAGCTGGCTGGTGTTGTCACAGGGAGTGCCTTTAAAACCTAAATTCATGTTGGCAGGCTTCAGGTAGCTGTGGCCAGCCAGGGGAGCTGTGAGAAATTTTCTTCCACAGCTTTGCAAGTGGCCACCAAACACTCCGGCCTCTCCCAGGGGAGGTCAGCTGCACCATCAGGTATCCACAAGCATGGTGGGAGTCTGCTATATCCTCTCCAACTTGGCAAGAGGCAACCAAAAGCCTTGGGAAATCCCAGCAGTTTGTGCAGCTCCAGCGATTGCCAGGAACCACTCATGAGGCTCAGCAACTTACGGTGACCCACCCGGGTAGGTGCAGGCCAACGTGGTCAAACCAGGGAGCCCAGGAGTGGGAGTAAAGTTGAACTCTGCAATCTCTCTCCCAAGATGCCTGACAAAGGCAGATGTGGGACTGCCAGAGACGTGTGAGTCATAGCAACCTCTGAAAGGGAAAAGGTGAGCTGAAGGGAGGATAGCATGTTTATAACTTGGGATCAGAGGCATGTTGGGATTAGTCTCTGCTCTAGTGTGCTGTTAAAAGAGCTCCTTTTATTGGAGCACTTGGAAAGTCCTCCACAGTCAGTGTAGTCTCCGTCATGGAGACTGTCTTTATTGTTTGCCCATATCAATATGGTGCTATCTTCATCCCAAAAGCTAAGATGGAACAATTGTGCACTATATTTTTAAAGGCAGGCTCAATCTCCAAATACATGAGATAGCTCTGAAAGCTTTAGACGGTATCCTGTATCCTAAAAGTTGTAGATTATGTATAAAATAAATACTTCACTAGTGGTAAGCAGCTGGTAAAACGGGAATAACATTTAATACTGAAAAAGCTCAATCTCCCCATGTGTCTCCCCATAACAGAAGACTAGGTAACACACAGATTTCCAGAAAGAGAATGAAATGTGTGTTTTGCCCACGTGAAGTGTGTTCAGCACAGTTATGTACAAATGGTTAGGATGAATTCAACGTGGAAGTTCAATGTTGTTCTCACACAAGATCTACTAAAAACATTCCTATGTACGGTAGCATAGAAAATAAAAATTAGTCTATATACTATACATCTATATAATCATTGGGGAAAAAATATTTGTTTTTTCTTTTCTGTTAAGAATTCATGAAGAAAAATAAGAGAAATAAATGCTTTTTGAATCTTTGCAGAAGAGCTATTTCATTCTAATTTCTCATCCCTTGTAAGGGGGTGTGTGGGTTCACTAGCAACAAAAGCACTGGAAAAAAACCTCAGTCATCAGAACTGTTTTTTCTCTCATAATAGGTAAGTTCAAGGTTTTAATCAACTTCAGAAGAAGAACATTCTCAAAAGATCATTCCAGGGATTTTGGTCACAGGCTAGTGATATGTTGACAGAAATCTGTAAAGACCATGTCAGGTTTTTTAAAGTTCTGTTTACCACCTATTACCGTTAATTTGCTGCATTTCCATTGCTGTATTTCTCTTTACTCCACATTCAACAAGGAAGGCTGCATTTGCCCAGATGATTTAATTTGAAAATGGTTGTGCTAGTGTGTGTTAAATGCCGTCTATGTTTTTGGAGATTTTTTGTGTCCATGCCATGTCCATCAGGCTTCCAGGTTTTTCTTAAGTTACTGCTTATTGTCTTAATGTTTCATTTCATTTACAGTCATGGTGCTGATGACAAATGCACTTGTCAGGAAAGCTCAGGATATCAAACATACATTTCAAAACTATTTTAGTTAATTGTTTCCCTCCCCCATCCTTCCATTTTCTGTTGTGGAAATGCAGGATTTTCCTTGGCCTTATGAAATATCTTTGATGTTGCCCATGGGCCCTTCCCTGCACCACTCACCTGTGGGAACAGCTCTGTGCTGGTGGTCTGGTGGCAGGGCCTGGAGCAGGTGGCTTGAACCCTCCTCCTGGCTCCAAAGACTGATCAAAAGCTTCACAGGATGGGTCTTCTTCATCTGACTGCCCCAGAAGTTCTGCTAAGATGAACCAAGATATGGTGTCACACTTACTTAAGTTAAAAGTACCAACCAAGTTGCCAACTGGTTGCCTTAGGTGTCAATAAGGACTAGGGTGTCCTCTCTTGTAAAGGATCAAACTGAGTGGAAAACCATATGCTTACACAGCTCTCACCCTTGAAAAGGAGGCTGAGTAGCTAATTACCATCAACAATAATATATCCAAGAGTTTTTGAAAGGCAGGGAACGAGTGTGTATTGGCTCTAGTCAGCAAGGAGGGAATGCTTTCTCTAAATTGTCAACTACAGAAGGTACAGCTGGTTGCCAAAAGCTGCTGCACATGAGTATTTCCTTGGTGCCATATGGATCAAAATCTCATCAACTGGACTGGTCCTCCAGAAGCGTTTGTGTAACTCCTTCCTTCAGAAAGAAAGACTTCCCTCAGCTTTGTTTTAAAATATTTTGGTTCACAATCAAGACATGAAGTCCAGCAGATGAATCAGAGGCCTCCCATTCAAAAGTTCCAGTCTGAGCCCTTTGGGGAAGGGAATTGTTTGAAAATACCTGAACCACTTAAAAATACAGAGGAGGAATTGCATATTCTTGCTGTGAGACTTAAAATAAATAAATAAGAAAACAATCAAATCACAGGCTAGCAGAGTTTGGATAAAGGAAAAAAAATCCTGTTACAGATAAAGACTTTAAAAGATTTTTCTCAAAATCGTAAGACCCTTTTGCATTTTTCCCTTCTTCTAATCCTGTTTTTCTCCCCTTGTTCTCTGCCTTCTTGGATACTGTATAAGCTAATCTGCATGATACTCATGACAATACCATGGGTAGGGGGAAGAATATAACACTCTTGTGAGTGTTGCCATGCTGCTGGTCTACATTTTGTCTGCAGACCCAGAAAACTCACTGGCTTAGGAGAGTTACAATCTACTTGTAAGCCTACTTACAATCTACTTGTAAGCCTTTCTGAATCTCTCAGTCATAAATATCCAATGGTGTAAGACTGCTGTGGACTATTTCTACTCTTCATGATACCTAAATGTTATTAGCATCTGTGGTGAGAGAGAGGGTGTAGTGTGGCAACCAGTGTGACTTTCTCAGGTAACTGATACTCTCACAGCCTGTGCTGCTGTTTCCCACACATGGAGCAATGTGGGGAATACCTGAAAAAGCCAACTGTGTTGGGGGCAACACACCTCCAAGCATGCATGCCATGCTACAATAAACAAAGGTGCTAAACTGGCACTGGTGCAATTTGTCCTTCATTTTGAATAAAAAATCCAGAGAGGAAAAAAAGGAGAGGAGAAAACAGGTGTACGAGCAATGCTTTATGTCTAAGAAACTCAACTACAGGGCAAGTAAAGGAAGTTTCTCTGGAGACTTCTTGTGGAGTGAAAAGCCAAGAGAAGGAGGGGAACAATATGCAGAACTTAAAAAGGTTCAGGAGAAACTGCTTTTGATGTGCATGAAGAACTCTGGGGAAGGGCTTAAACAAAAATCCTGTTGATAGGGGAAAAAAAAATTAGGCAAAATCCATTTTTAGGCAAAAGCTCTCGTGGGACAAGCTTTGACAGCCTCTGCTTCCACCTGGAACTAAGTCTTTGGTCCTGAAGAGCCTCCCTCTTCAGTCGGCCTTAGCTTTTTAAGGAGCAAAATGTTAAACCTTTTAATTTTCTAAATATCAAAGCTCAGATGTACAGTTTGAGCCAAAGTGGTAGAATTAATTTTTCTTTTCTCTTTTTTTTTTTCTTTTTCCACCTACTCAGTAACATCTAAGGTCTACATAACTTACCCGCTTAAAGTTACAAGCTTCCATCAATTTATGATGTCCTCGACTTATCCTAAGCCATCACTACTGAGACTGACCTAATTCCAAGAAGTGGGGGCATTTCAGAACATAAAACCCTGAGAGATGTTGATAGAGGAGTGTGTATTGATAGAAGAAACAAATTAGAATTGGGTCAAGTTTGCCTTGATCACTCCATCATGCTATTAATTTGCATTTTCTTGTACCTGCTGAGAACCAGAGCTGAGTAAATCACAGCCCTCTCACACCAATCACTTCAGTGTAACTCATGCATGTGCTCCAGGTAGTACCTAGCAGTTTTTTAACATCAAGTGGGCTACAATTTGGATGTATACAGTCTTTACTTGGCATATTTCTAATATATGAATGCTATGAGCAATTAATGACACCACAGCCAGTGACTCGGATATTTTGCACTGTGGATGTAGCACAGCTACACCGTGTTAAATAATGCTACTGGATCCATAGGAACCTCATGAAAAACAGAGCAGTCTGTCAGATGCAAGCACAGTTGTAACCAAAGCTGGGGGAAGAGGGGGGTTCTTACCCACAGGAGTGCAAAGAAATTTCTTTTCACTTTTCATATCTAAAATAAATATCTGAACCTCAAGTTATGAGCACTGAACCTATTCTAGTCTGGGTCTACAGCTGCAGTGTTGAACATTAGATAGGATCAGGTGTCAGGAGTGGTGCAAAGCCACAAAACCATCAGATATGAGCTCTGGAGTAAAGAAATAAATATTTTTGTTGTGGGACATGGAGTCTGTTCCCAGTGAGAAATGCTAAAGCAGGAAAAACAAATGTACAGGGAACACTGTTTAAACAACACAGCCCTTCCCAAACTAGAGGCAGCATATCCCACATTTAATTAAAAAGGGAAGGATTTTGGCAACAATGCCATAGAGCCAGGAGAGGGTGGTGGTCCTCACATCTAGATGAGGGCTCTGGCTATGGTTTGGTGCTTCATAGAGGCTTGACTTTGTGCTAGCACTGGAGGGATCACAAGTTTCACCTAAGATTTTGTATTCAGGCATTCTGGGACCTTCCTTCGGCTTATTGCACAATAAACTCTTGTTTTAAATTCTAACTTAGTATTTGCTTAACATGTTAGGATCTGGGGATGTGAATTTGAATTTTAAAAACTTCAGAGTTGCTATCATGGCTAATGTTGTTGTTTCATCATTAATTTATCAGACGCAATAACATGAATTTTTTTGTGTTAAAAATCTTCACAAAAATCCTCTTTGTTGTGATCAACATTAGGATAATATTCTGTACACACAACCATACAATGCACATTCTGCATTTTCAAAATTTGCTGGTAATTGCTATTGCTGCACCTAACGTCTGTGTGAGAGAGCCAAATATGTTTCTTTACAAGTCCACTAAAAGTTTTCCTAAGCTTTAATGAGCAGGATGCTCTCCAAGCAACATACACAGGTGATGAGATATCACACCTTCCCTGCTCATACATCTGTCATTATTTAGCTGTACCTATTCTCTTTTGAATCTGTGACTGCAAATGGGAAGCTGTTTCCATTCTCCAGAATCCTTTGCTGGACTTTCAGGGATAAAAACACATTTTAAAATGTGCAAATCCGTGGTAAAATGAAAATCTTCTTTTTAATACTGTTGGCAAAATTGACAGCTCTACTTAACAGAAGCCATTAAATTATTTACAAAGTAGCAGCTGCTCCTCTAGCAGCCTTTTTTTGGGCATGAAAAATAAACTAGTTGATAAGTGAGAGATAAGCCATTTGACTTCTTCTTTGTGTGCCTGGCATGGTACGCAGAGCCAATTCTGTACAATCTGATGTTTACAGAGCAATCCTCATGTACGACCTCCTTAGGCAACAGGGACACAAGAAGCCTTTAAAACGCTGAAGCAAGCATTTAATCAGAACTCTTCATGCTGATCTTTGAAAAATTCAATAAGTTCAAAAAATGTGACTCCTTCTAAAGATAAAATACCAGTTTTTTGCTTCAGGAGTTGCAAATATATCCCAATGAACTCCCAGTGAACCACACAGACTTCAGATACACTGCTGGTTTACCAAAACTAAAGAGGTAAACACGTTTTTCCGAGAGGTAAAAAGCGTTTTTCCGAGAGAAACAAATCAGTAGTTCGAAGAAATGCAAATGGTTAAGCAAAATGAGTGTTGTAAAACAGTAGAGTTTAATAACAACAATCACACTATTTTTTTTTAGGAATTTAAATAGTTTATTTACTTGAATAGCTAATTCTATGTGAATAAGTTCATATCTCCTCTTATTATACATTAACTTTTTTTTTTTTTTTGAATTTAAGTGTTTATTTTTACCTGTTGAAAGTAAGCTCTCATGATTTTGTGAGGTTTTGGGTATTTTTTTAAGGCAAGTAACTGCTGCAGGAGGCATGAGACCAAGCCTGATTTCACACATTATCAAGTTGTTCTACCTTAACTCTCTCCCAGGTTTTCTCAAACTACATGAAGCTACTTCTAAAGACACTGGGTAAAATCCTTTTGGTATCAAAATCAGTAGAAACTTCCATTACTCACTTGAGCGTGGTCAGCTCTTTTATTCTGGCTACAATTGTTCTCCTGAAAACCTCTTTCTAAATAAACATATTCTAATAAAACTGTTTCGTTTCAACAAATTCCTGCAGGGAAACCACAGAGCTTTGTTTGCGAGTATGGAAACATGCAACTTCAAATTTCTTTGCTTCTTTGGGGCTAGTTTTCCATAGATTCTTATTTTTAGATTATTTTTCTGTTGTTTTGTTAATTCCCAAGGCTGACATGTTTGCATTTGACAAATACAAATTGCTGAAATATTGTTTTACAGTACTTTTAAAACTCATTGAGAACAGCTGTTAGTGCTTACAGAGCTGGAATAGGTATGTTAAATCTGAATATCTCCCATTTCTGTCGTAATTTAACAATTTGATACCAGAGAAGATAAGGCACTTTCATCACTACTAATAGAATCAACCCTTAATAGTAGCATAACATGTCATTATTTTGCTAGTCGGATGTTAGGGGTATATCAGAGGTATTAGCAGCTGCAAAACTGTTTCAGGGGGTGTTCCAGGAAATGCAAGAATTAATATAAAAGTTATGCGCTAAAACTAAAGAAGTAGCTAACATTTATAAAGAACTCCTTTTTATTTTGCAGTGTAGACAGTTACACTTCACTTAGCAGCCTTCTGCAGCTTGCCATGAAAACTGGCTTTAAAATTTTCTGCAAATGCAAATGCTAAGTCTTTACTAGCTTTGGCTGAGATTTCAATCTTTACTACTCATTTGCTCAGCTAGAATCATACACAAAATTAAACTAACCACTATACAGTTCATTTTTATATCTCCCTGAGCCTAAGTAATCAGGTTCCTTAGGAACTCCCCTAGTAGTGCCAATATTAATTAATTAAAAAAAAAAAAAAAGAGGTGTGTCTTACGGGGTGATCCAGATGTGGTAGTACCAAGCCAGGGTGCGTCGCCAGCTGACAGAGACTGAATAACCAAGGATTTGCTTCAATTCAATTTGCTCTCTCACTTCAAAGGCTTGACTAGTGTCTCAGCAATAGAGATCCTGCACCTCTAGATTTTATCGGGTTTCCTGACCCGTGTGAAGTTTGCCCGGCAATCCTGGCAGTGGGCGAGTGGTTCTCCCTCTCCTTGTGGATGCACGTTACCCAGCTGGAGTGCCAAGATGAGCAACCTAAGGCTGCTATTACTCAGTAATTACAGCAGGCACAGGAGGGAGGGCATTCCTGGTGACTAGGCAATTTCTTTGTTTGGTAAGTGATGCCTTAGACGAGGTCTTTATTTTCCTTTTTTTTTTTCTTCTTCTTCTTTTTCCATTTTAAGTGACTACCTAGAAATAGCTGTTCCAAAGGAAAGCCGGGCAAAAGCTGCAGAGACATTCCCGTTGTTTGGGGGGGAAAGCTGCAGCGTGGAAATGTGGGCGCGTGTTCCAGAGCATCTTGGCGAAAGCATTCAGGGAAGATCTCATTATTCATAAGTGATGCTCTAGAGACTTCACATAGGCAAAAAGCGCCTCTGGCATTGCAAGCCCCAACCCACAATGGGCAAAGCAGGCGCTGCCGAACTTGCGTGTTCCTTCAGCTGCTCTCTGTGACGCCTGTGTATGGGGCACACCCTCTGCTTGGCACTTCCAGCTCAAGGACCCAGCTTCTCCACTCCTGGCTTCTGCCCCTCAGGCATCCAGAGCAGGGAGAAGTGCTGGCCAGACCGGAGGCAGGTAGGCTCAGGGGAGAAGAAAACCATTTCAAGGGGTTAATTGAAAGAGAAATGCATCTGCAAAGACAGGATGCAGAATGGAAGCCTGCAAATGAATGCTGCCAGCTGGAAGCTGGCCAAACTGATAAAGCAGAAAAGAAATTGAGGGTTAAATGTTTTGGATGCTGAAGGCTTGGAGTTCAAAGAGGAGCTCAAGGGAACTCCCAGCCACCAAGTCCATACAAAGAGGCTCTAGGCAAACACAAGCCTTCTGCAGGACAGCTTTATCCCAAACAGAGTTTCCAAAAGGCAATGGTTCAAATGAATAGTTAAGGGATATCTTTTAGCATCTGGGAGCTCTTTTACAAGGAAAAATGATGCCCACAGGTGAGCTATGGCTGAGGGGCAGAAGGAGTTGCTTTCCACAGAGAAGTGGATGAGAAGTGCATCTGCCCACGTTGGGTTGGAAGAACAATGTCTAACTGTGGATGTATTTTCACTGCTTGGTAGAAAAGGTAGAAAGGAGCCGGTCCTCTAGGCCAGGAGGTGAGGGAAATCAGGGCAAGGCTGGGAGTCATCACCTTCCTCAGAGCACCAGCTCCTGTCTACATCAGGAGTGGAATACTGTATCTGATGGAAACCCATTTTTCACCAGATATATAAGGACTGAAGGATTGAAACTAGAAATTACTGCCTAAATCCCAGGGAGAAAATACCTTGTATTTTTTTTTCCCCCTTTTCCAAAGAAAATCTCTGTTTAGGGTCTGCATGGGCTACTATTTTCTACGTGGTGGATTGGGAGCAGCAAAGCTGCCTTCTTCCACTGGACCGGGAAGCTGGACTCCAAACAGAGGATGGGACAACTGGTGATGTGTTTTTCTGATATAACACTCTCTTGCCAGACCCTTCTATGGTGGTTTTGGGACAAGGATCTTGCGTTTCCAGCACTGTCCCTCCACTATGTAACAAGACCACCTTGGTCTTAAGTCAGCCTTTTTTTTCTCATCAGCTCCTAGTGCAGAAATTTTACTTAGAGGTGGGAAAGCCTTTAGTCGTACTATCCACACTTTTTGAGCAGGTGCATAACTACACCATAGCACTGGAGCAAGGCTAGAGTTCAAGAGTTAGGTAATTGTATCTCTCTCAAAAAGGAATTGCCTCAGACCAGTTAATTTGTCAAGATAACGAATTGCAGCAATTCTCCTAATTTGGAGCTGGGCCACTAACACTGATCTGAACTGTATTTAAACTCTTGATGACAGAGACTGAAAAAGGTATTGCAATACTGGAGGTACAGGTTCCTAAAGCAAAACTGCATGTACAGCTGGAGCTGAGAGGCAGCAAGGGCATGCGAGTACACATCCTGCATATCCCTTAGATATGAAGAAATTCCCTGGGGCACCGACTCTGGTGCCTGGGCAGGCAGAGTTCATCTTGTATCTTTGGGAGTGATAGAGGTCCGAAAAGGATAACACAGTACCCATCAAGTCTCAGTTCCTGCAACATGAGATAATACGAGTAGAATTTTTACCTCCCCCCTTCCAAATAAAGAAACATACTCCAAAAGTACTGATTTGAAGTTACTGAAAGCTTTCTGGTAGCTGCAATAAAAACCCCTCTGTGGGCATGATGCTGGGATTCCCATGGCTTTGTATTCTCCCAAGCTACAGGTGGCTGCCACATTATTCTTTTCTGTGCAGCAGCAGACATGAACAAGTTTGTAGGAGAGGAAAAGCATAAGAAAGCTTCACTGAAAATGCAGGCTTCGCCCGATGATGTTTCTGATGAAAGTTAAGTAGACAGCATCAGGTAAAATGAAATGATGTGCCAGACCTTCTCCTCTGGCTGCCAGGCGTTCCTTCCCTCATAGGAGAGATGTGGACCACAATAAATCCTGTCCATTGACTCAGGGGAACTGAAAAGAATCTCTGACTCTTGCCCTGCATCGGCACACCCTCTCTAGGAAAACAATGGACTGAAAACAAAGTTGGTTTTTTTGTTGACTGTGTGACTGTGTCAGTGCCTTAAAAAGTGCTAACACAAGAAATCAGGACAGATTATTTCAGAATATTTCTTCTGAATAATCTACTTAGGAATGAAATTGCTTTCTTTCTTATGTCATTCAGAATAGTCATTCTCTACCTTTAAGTCCACTTAATTTAGAAAAGCAAAGTGGCTTTTATTTTGGAACAAGTGCATCCACAGGCAGACTTCTTTCCAAATAGCTAATCTGGTCATTGCCAAATGTAAACAATTTATGTAAACATAAATTGATGAGGATGGTAAAGAACTCACGAAGGTATGGCCTGGGACTTACTCAATTTGCAAGCCCTTACTTAGACCTATCTTCCTCAGGGCTAATATGGTGATCAACAGAGCTTACAGAGAGCTAGGTTCAATTTAAACAACATGTTTGAAAAAGAAATGAGCTTTTGAAAACTGTCTCCTCTTGCTGCCCCATCAAGTTCCAAGTCTATTTTGCTTGGGTTGATCCTCACTTTTAAATATCAGTCAAGTGGTAATCTAGGATTTAGTAGATCTCAGAATTGTTGATTGCCCACAAGGTTGGGTCTAAGGGTGGTAAGAGCTGAAGTGTGTGAAGCCTCTTCTAGAGCAAGTGAGTGACTAGTAAAGAGTAACTTTACACTGCCTGCAGCTTAGCTTTGGCTAAAGTAGAAATGTCTTGCTGTGTGCAGATTGCAAAGAGAGGCTGAAATGTTAAGGGGGAAAACTACAGAAAAAACAGGTCTTTGCATTATGGGTTGTCATCTTGTTCAACATGTTGGCTGCTTATCTCTTTTTCTTCCCAAGACTTTTCTGCTGCTGGAGTGCTCCTGGGAAAGAAAGGGCCACCTCAGACTGTAAATCTGGGCTGAGGTTGCTCTGACTGTGTTTGCAGTGGCTTAGTGTGTGTGTCCACACAGTGTGGCAGCAGCAAGAGCTATGTGGGAGATGCAAAGTGACCTAGATCAGCACTCCTAATTCCTGCAGCTGTGCTCGTTGCTTCGTCCTGTGCAAGAGTGATGTGAACCAAATACCAGTCACGTTAGAGACTGACCTTGTTTTCTTGGAGAAACCTGTGTAAAAATGGATATAACAACACTCTTGACACTTACCTCACAGGATGTTGTGAAGCTTAATTAAATGTGTGCAAAAGCACTTTGAGATCCTTAGATGAAAGAAGTTTTTATAAATGCAAATTATAATAATTACGGCTACTAACCACCATCAACTACTGAAACAATTAATTCAGGTTGCCACAGGCCATCACAACAACGTGTGCAAAGAGGAATCAGCCATTTAATGACATACATGTTGCGTGAGAACTCAAAGCCTAAAAAATACTGTACACAAAGAGGAAAAAACTAGACACTCAGGGCTTGCCTCTGAGGGTGCCGTTGGTAGAAGTTTCCTCGATTGCTTCCATCACCTCCATGTTTGCTTTGTGACTTGTCCCCAAGGAGAAGAGCCTGCCTTAGAGACTGCACCAGTGGGATTGTTTTATAGCCCCATGATTTTTATATTTAACATCACAAGAAAACTGAAAATGACTGCAAATAGCCTGGCTCACAAAAATTTGGAAATACATGAATATAACTCTGTTTTTGGTTAATTCTCCCATCACCCACTCCCTTCCCCCCACTTCTCCCTGCTCAGGCATCCCCAGCCCAGCCCACTTACAGCATCCCAGAATAGACTTTTGCTACAGGGTATTTATCCAGCTGACTTTCCAAGGGTAAAAACAAAAGAGAAGCAATCAAGATGTGTCTGGCCAAATACTTAAAGGCCCAGTGCACACATTTAGTTGACAACTGACTGAAATCTGAACCATTTTGCTCAGCCTTTCTTGTTGCTTCAAAACTGATTTGGGCTTAAATAGCTAAAACCTACAGGTGTTTAAATGCTCTCCCTCGTCAGCAGAACAGCCTCATCAGACATGGTCTGAGGATGCAGTCAGACTGGAAGAGATATCCAAAGACCCCACAGGTGAATCCCAAAGAGCAGGCTAGCCCACCTGTGACCCTCAGGCTTATTTTGCTCACCTTTAAAGATGAAAATTCAGAAGAGTAGTAGTTATGAAGCACCCAACTTACCAAAGCAATTAGGCTAAATGCACTGCAGCTAGAAATTTAAGCAATGCACTGAATTTAATTTGAGAATTTATGGTCATAAGACTGAAACCTTTAACATTTAACCTAGCAGCAAATTAAATCAGCTTTCTGACCAAGTGAAAAATTTTATGCTATTGAAGTTTGAAAAGTGTGAAGCACACATATATTAAAAGCGGGGTTTTTCCTTTTTCTTTTAATGAAGAAAAACTTGGGACCACTCAGTTGCCTTATCCAAATAATGGAAAAATGTGAATCCTATCTGTAAATAAAGCCCAAATTATAAACCAGCATTTTTTTTCTAGCCTCTGCCAGACTAATGTGCTTTCAGTCAGTGGGTTTCATGGAAAAAAGATGTTATTCACGCTGGAAGGTTGTATAGACTAAACTCACTTCTTTATCAATGAGCTTAATACTTACAGAGTTTACCAGGAGCAAGCTTTCCATCTAGAAAAACTGAAAATGTTTACATGTTCTTTTCAATCACTTTAAAAATACCGACTTTCTGTAGAGCCTTTTATGCTTTAAGAATGAGGATACTAAGTTGATAATGTCCAGGGTAAGTTTTCATAAAATGAGAGCCAAGTTTCTATGGGGTCTGTGTGTGTGCGTCTGCATAGAAAATTAGCAACACTGATGCAAGGTACAGAAAACATGCTACACAGTCGGTACCAACACATTATTTTAAACCTACAAAACCGAAAAATTTATTGTGGTGTGAATATATGTAATCTATGTGCTTGCACACACCTATATATACACATACATACACACACACATGCATATCCTGTTGCTAAGCTCTCTAAATGACACACGGTGCTCTGCTCAGTGTCTCTTGGCTAAATCCTACATTATAAGAAAAAACTTGGATGCATTTTCTAAATGCACCTCCAGGCATTAGGACATAAAAGAAGTTGGGGTATGAGCACACCTAGTTTTAACCATCTCCAGAGCACCCTGACCGACATTTTACAATTTACAGAAAGGTGTGGCTAAAAAGGCATTGAAGCAGATATAGGGGCAGGTCCTCCCTGATAGATATTTGCATCCTGTCACTCACCTGCTCCAGAGCTTTGCTGCACAGACTTGCTGATAACCACCAGCACATTCTGTGGTTTGGGTGCCCAAAGGCTTTAAAAGCTGATGTGACCCTATCGGCACCTGAAAACCCCGACTGATGGGTTGACACTTTCCTTCCCACCCCTTTCCACTGGAAGAGACTGATTTAAAGGGAAAATGTTCAGCTTTGGGGAGGAGACACACCATGCTTAGTATGCCCTGTTGGAAGGGGAAATGCAACCTCATAAAAACAGTGGGTTTTTCATTCCCAGGCTGTTCCTTCCACTCCCTGGGAAGATCTTCATCTGACTGATATCCCTCAATTACAGACTGGCATGAATACCAGGGTGTTTTTTCTTTTTAAAACATCACAGAGGTAGTTTACACTATACACTGCCTTCTGCAAACACAAATACTTTCTCCCTGCCTATTTAAATAAACTATGTCAGCTGGAGTGGCAGCTGTGGATACCACTTGGAAAGCTCAAAGCCCTGGGGGGAGCTGTGGGCAGTTCTTGGCATTGCTTCTGCTTCTGAAGGTAACCAGGAGGAAAGTCCATGGGAAGAGATGCAAAGAGCTGACGCTTGATGCCAAGGAAAAAAATTCACCATGGTTCCTGCTGGCGTCTCCTCACCACCCCATTTCATTCCCTTTCTTGCTCCTCTTCTCATTGAAGTAGACAACAGGAGTTTGGAGATAAGATTCTGTCTCAGACAGATGCTCACCTCTTCAGAAAAAAAAAATTAAATTTTTTTTAAAGAGAAGATAATTAACCTCCATTGCATTCTCTGATATCTGTTTAATACAGCATTGCTTGTCAGTCACTCCTTTCATCACTTAAAGTGCATTTTGTATCCATGGAAAGCAATTAATGTTCAATAGGTAAAATTTGCCCTTACAAAGGCATCTTTTCACACTCCTGCATTGCTGTAGTGATCCTTTTCCTTCCTTGCATGTCACCACCAGTCCTTCTCACACAGAAGTGCATCACCCAGAGATGTTTAATATCTATCTGGCTATTACTGTGCCCTTATGGCCTGATTGCTATTCTGCTCCCTCTGCCCCTTCTCTGACTTCAGGTAGAAACTCTTCCATACATTTTGTAACACATTTTTGGACTAGTTTAGGCTGCAGTTGGAAACTGCATTGGACTACCTCTGTGAGGTTTTAAAAAGAAAAAACACTCTGGTATTCATACCAGTCTGTAATTGAGGGATATCCGTCAGATGAATCCTGTCACCAGGATCCTTTCTGATCTGCAAAGAGCTGCTTGAAGCAATACTATCTCTGTAAGAAGAGTGCTCAGTTTAAAGCAGGCTTACAGCTCTCTGCTGCTTTCAGGTCTATTTGACTAATGATTTTGCTTCAAAATCAACAAAATTACCTTTGGGCTCAACTAACTGTGGCAGACAGTGCTACGTGAGCAGCCTGTGCCTGGCCCTGGAGCCTCGTCTTACACCTACCCCGGGGCCCCAATGGATCAGGGGTACAACCAACCACAGTGGCCAGTGCTGGTTTTTTTTAAAACTGCTAACCTGGGTGGCTTTTCATCTGCTCCCCTTGTACCACAAAGAAGAAGAAGAAGAACCTGATCTGCAACCACATGTAAAAATAAGCAGCTCTTCAATTTATATTTCTGAAGTCAAAACTGATGTGTGGGACAGCAGGAACTTTCAAGCCCCCCAACAGTACCAATATAAAGATTTAATCATTGCTATTTAAAACAGTATAAAGCAAAAGTGAGTTAGGATGCCAGCAAACTAAAGTATAGGAGATAGCTTTCTAGGCAAGCTGAGTGACATAAGGAGTGGGAGAACATCAGCGTGGCAACTCTTAATATGAAAATGGTCAAGGATTACTTCACAATCTTGCAACAGCAGATGGCTGGAGCCATTTAATCAGGCATCTTTTCTATTCCTAAAGCCTATAATTATCTATTATAAAGACAACGTCAAATTGGCACATGACATTTTTCAGTTCCCATCCCCAAACTGAAGGGGGGCAGGGCTAACAAAAGTCTGGGAGGCTTTGCCCTCTTGAAGAGAACTGCAACCACTCAACTTGGGGAATTGCAGCAGGGATGGTATCTGAGCATTCTTGTCCTGGGCTGTGCAGTGCATGCTCAGGACTAACCACTTCTGTGTCATGCAATTACTAGAAAACTGGAAGTAGGTAAAAAAAAAAAGCCAGCTCTCTCAGATGCTTATCACAGTTACTTCAGATTTAATCTATCAATATAAAGGAAAAAAACAACACCAAATTTAAGCGATGCTCACAATCTGCTCCCTTCCAAAGTAGAAAAGATGAAGGCAAAGCTGAACCCCAATCTTCTTGAACAACAGATTCACTGATCTTGGTGAAGGCCAAGCTGATTTAGCCATTATGGTCACCTGATCAAAATCTGACTAAAGTTAATGGTGAAAACATTTACAGTTCCAAACATAAGGCAAAAAAATGCTATCCTTGAGCTATTCTTAATACTAGAGGCAAGTGGGGAATATTTCATAAATTAATTTTATTCTTAAAATACTTTTCCCCAAAAAACCTGACTTTTATTTTAAAACTTCTATAAACTTATAGTAACTTTTAAAACTCCCACATAATCAAAAACTGTTTGCTACATTTTGGGATGTGTCTGAAATTTTGTTTAAAAACAATTTCAAACTCCTTAATATATGTAACGTATTTTACCATTTCTTCATCATGAATGCCACTGATACACCAAAAAAAAAAAAAAGGACAGTATTTCTGACACAAAAAGTTGTTTCAAAACTGGTTTTAAAGTTTTTATATTCTTTCCTTTGGAATGAGTGGAACTTTTAGTTGTAATTTCTAATGTAGTATTTCAAACAACTCGTGAAGGACCCACCTACAATCACCAAATTGGCAGGCATCAACTCACACGGTAATTTAACATTTGCATTGGGCAAAGCAGTCTACCTCCTGCAGACTGCAAATTACTGGTAGTATTGACTGTTTCTTTTTCCCCAAAATAGGGTTAGATCAGTGTGTGCAGAAACTCTTGTCCTGGTTTTGTAAATATTACCCTTTGACAACTGAAGCAGTGGGAACCTGAGACGCAGTGAATGAAATGCAAACAGACTTATCTGTTAGTAAATAATTTCAATTAGGTGATGGAAAAAAAACCGAAATAAAATGTTTACTGCTTTCTTCAGCCTCTTCCTTCCTCTCAGTTGCTCACCGTATTTTCCCTAAGTCGACAAGGAGAAGTTTAGGATGGGGCAGTGTCCCTGCACAACCCGGCATAGCCTTTGTGCATCATGGTTGTTGTCACACTGACACCTAATGGCAGACACGAACTAGAGTATTACGGCTGATTTCCCAGGGCTGTGGTTTTGCCCTATTTTGTAAAAATTATAGAAAATAAATAAGCTTAGAAAACGGACTTCACCTGACCGTGTGTTCAGCCTCTGGGAGGGTAACGCTGGGAAGGCGACACCGAGGGGCTGTGGCACAGGATGTGGATGGGCAGCCTGTCACAGAGAGCTCACACAGTCGTCACAGGAAAACAAAAGCACCAAAATGGAAGGCTAAAATGAGCTGGCCAGAGTAATTCAGTAGATTGGTGATGGTAAAGGTCTAATTTCATCCAGTTCTTAACCTGCTGTCTTCTTTCTAATCCCAACCAGTGGACAGCAAAACTGGCAAACATGCAAGGAATTAGGTTGGGGCAGTGAAGTTGATAATATATGAAAAAAAGGCACTGACTAAAGCTTGTGCTTCCTTCAAGAATTTTTGAAGAAATCAGGATTTTTTCCAGAATGTTTTACTGTTGAAATTCTGTTTATTACAGTGACCAGTGTGAAGTGCTGTGGTACTAACTCTTCCCTTACATAAGAGGCAGCAGCAGCATAGTCAACAGGATGATCTGGGCTTACATTGCAGCAGAGGGTGCCCACACAAGCTCCATATTTGTGTTTGTGAACTAAACATTTGGTCCTTTGGTGGTAAAAGCAAGGGCCTAAGGTAAGCACTTTGTGGCTGTTTTCTTTGGTCAAAATGCATCCTATGTAGTAAAATAAAAAATTAATCGAAACCATCATCTTTCATCTGGTTAATAAAAGCTAGTATTATTTAAGTAGAGGTGTGGTGCAATTTAGCAGGGAACTTCAAATGATGATTTAGGAGAAGTTTAGACTGAGTTCCAAATCCTTCAGTCAGAGAGTGAGCTCATGTAAGGCTCCCAATGGTTCACCAGCACCTACCAAGTGATGTAAAATCATATCCTGGGGTTATTCTACAAGATCTCTGGGATGGTCCCAGAATCTGCTCTTCATCTGTTGTATTTGGATATCTCCAGAGGGGGCTTTAATAGCAAGAATATTAGCAAGGAAAATTACTACATTCAGCAGAGGTATTTGAATAACCACAGTAAGATGTAGCAGAAGGTTTCATCAAGCAAAAAAGATAAGCTAGCAATTGTTATGAAACAATGGGGTTTTTTGAAAAAATGAGAAGTCAGGCTATATTTTTGAAAAATGAAAAGGCATAGGTTTTGAACACAAATCTACAGGAAAGAATATTGGCTTCCATGCTCCTTTACAGTGAAAATTTTTAAACTATTTAAACATTGTTAATCCATGGGATCTAATTTATGTGAGAACTACACACTAACTTTTTACTGATGTGGAGTGCAAGGACTGAGCTGGGTGTCCTTGGGCTGGGAGGGCAGGAGGCGGAAATCAAGTGGTTGTTGCATCTTTGATTATCATAAAGATGAAAAGGTGGGACACTGGCAGTGTACCTGCAGTAAGTAACTAATTCAAATGATCACCATACATGCTTATAAGCTATTATTAATGATATCTTTTCATCGTATTAAAATATTTTGCCATTTCATAATATCAGCATTGCAGAGATAACCAACACTGCCTCACAATCTGTTTTTAAGACTGAATTTTACAGTTTGAAATCTAGCACAATTCAGGACTTTAGGTATCTTGAATGCTGTGGAAAATATTATTGAAGGCCATGAGTTGAGGAGTTGCGGCAGTTTCATGGCACTGAGATGTAAAGTAAAAAGAAGTCTCAATGCAGACTAACCAACAGGAAGGATATTTAGGGGAAAGATGCTTCAAATAGCTGTAATTAAATATAGAATGTATGCTGAGGAAAGAAAACAGTCACTAATTCTGGATGTACTTACGGCTTTGTGCTAGGCACTGCTAATCAGTTCTTCACCAATGTTTTTTCTTAAACAGCTCATTTCCTTTCATCTTGTGGCCAAGTTTGACACTTTAGAAAGTGCATGACTGAGAACAGCGATGGGTGCAAAGCTCACCCTTGGGACCCACTGAGCTCTTCCCTAAGGCTTTTACCAGCTATGTCCTGATAACAATGTCCCAGCCCTGAGATGGGATTTTAACAGGGAACTTGGTTTTGTTAGGCTGAAAGCATTCAACAAGAACTAACATCCTCACTTCTGTTGTGGGAATTTTTCAGGGGTGAAGTGTCAAGCAGTCTCTTGTGTAGGAGTCTTTGGAAGAAAACAGCCTCAACCTCCTATTTTGCCGTGGGCAATTCCACAGTTTTCCCACTCAAGGACCTGTGGTGTGGCTGGGGAGTGCAGTGAAAGAGAAGGAAATAAATAAATAATCCTTCAATGTGTTTGTTTGTTTGATCTAGCACCAGATGTGCAAAGGTCCTCCTGTTTACAAGAGTTGTTGCTTCTGAGCAAAGGGATCTACAGCCTTCTCCTGGTGTTGACTATGCTATGCCTGATCACTCCTCCTAAATCTCACCTGTGCAGGGAATACCTGGAGATAATCCTTTGGTAGGTCATTATAAAAAGCCTTAATGTTGAACTACTACAACTGAACATTAAATTGACACCTCACATCAGCCCACCATTACATCTCTTTTCCAATTCCTCTGCTGTCATGCAACTGATGTGATGAATTACAGCCTGTCACATCACGTTACGTTACGCAGAACAAACAGGACAAAACACATACCAACTGCCATGCAAATATGTGTTTGCCAACCCTTTTCAGTGCGTAGAAATGCAATCGGTGAATTCCCTATCGGAAAACGAGAGGCTGAGGGACAGCTCTAGGGTGTGTGAGGCAAACATACCTCTGACACACCACGAGCACACAGACCTGCAGCTCCCAGTAGTTATGAAAGCACCTCCTGCTGTGGTTATTTCTTGTTCTCTCAGAAAGAAAAAAAAAAAAAAGCAGCAGTGGATTCTGTGACTGCTGATGTCACGGAGCAGAATATAAATACGTAATAACTCCCCTGGCGCTTGTGTTCAGATTTGGAGCTATTTTTATGACTGGCCAGATTTTGACTGTGTATGTATAAATATAACACCCACTTAATGTACACACACACACGTGCATGCTATGAGATGTATGAATATATATTATGTGGCTTTTAAGTGCAGTCTTTTAGCCTACATGTGGGCCTTTTGAAGCTAATGGGAGATTTACCAGGGGCTTTTTCACAGAGCTGTAGGCAAGAGTGGAATCCAGAACATATGAATATTATACTATGGTGTAAATCATCTAGTTTGACCTACAGTAAATTAGAGGCTATTAAATTTCATCCAGGTATCCTACACCAAGCCAGAAAAACATGTGTTTGACTAATGCATAAATTGTATTTGGCTAAAACCTATTTCCCAGAAAGGTATTCATTCAGTCTCCATGCAAAGACACTTTCCATGCATCAATTTCTTTGATAGTTTGTTTCAACAGCTATTTTAACTACGTGTGCTTTCTATTTAAATTTACCAGTCTATGGAGTCAGTGATGAGAAGTCAAATTCCTACTTAAATTCCTAGCCATAATGTCAACAACTTGAGTACTAACTTTCTTCTCCTCACTTCAATGTTATGCCATGGGCATCCCTTCCAGATCTCTTATGCTGAGCTATTCTTTATCATGTTAGATCCTTCCCCAAGGAATAGCTCTGTGAATTGTTTTCACTTTGTTAACTTTCTTCTTGATACATGTCCACAGAAAATACGTTGTTTACTTGGTAATTAGTGTCTCCCATTCACTGTTGTCTGTGTGCATCAGCTTGGCTGGGGGTTATATGGATAAGATGTCTGATATGTGTGACCTCACATACCTTGCAATACCCTAATTGTTAGCAGAATAAAACCAGATCAAATACAAACAACTCCTTTCGATTTCCAGAATTTGGAAATACTGTAATTTTTTTGTTTATAAACCAGTCATAGCATATGGCTATAGACACAAAATATTTAAGTCCCTAAAGCTGGCTCTCCAAGTTACTGATTTTTCTCTTTTTTTCTACTCAACACATAATTTAAAATGAAGGTAAAAAATAGTTACTCTATGACTTCTGGTAAGACTTTTTCATATTAAATAGGGTATAGTTTTACTGCTGGCAGATATTACAAAATATGAGGATCATTAAAATATTAAGGAGAATAGTGTCTTCATTTCAGGCATATAGTGGTACTTTTTAAATCAGGTTCTGTAGCAGGCAAGCATATGTCACAATAAAGAAGGGAAAAAAATGGAACGCCATGATTATTTTAAAGCTTGACACAAAACTATAAATCTCTTCCAAGTGAAGATACACAGATCTTTGTGTAGACCTCTGCAGCTAAGTAAACCAACTAGCCTTTGATGTACTTATAATTATTAGAGGCTGAGGATTATGTCTTTAGGCAAAGTTATCTAGCAGTGGGAAGGTATAAATCAAAACTGACACCAGGACACAAGCAAGCAGAGAGGTGAGATGAGGTGGAGCAAAAAATAGCTTGGCATCACTATAGACCTTCAGTAAAACAAATAACTTCACTTCTTGAAAAGAACACAAGGAGAGGAACAACTAATTAATACCTGTAACCCCTCAATACCAGTTGGAAATTTAAACACGTCATTAACAAAAAGCTAATAATCAGAATATAGAAGAAAATTCAGCAGATCCACTTCTCTGGGAACATACTGTTACACTGTCATGAAGGCAGGTATACCAGGCCATGAATTCAATAGGATGCCACACAATGAATGCTAGCTGCTGCTCACTCCTCTTGAAAACAGTCTACATCAAGTAGAGCATCCTTCCAGACCAGGCTCTTCGCAGACGGTAGCAGTCTTGGTAATGCCAGGCCTACACATGAGCTCATTACTTGCTAAAATCCCCATCCAAAGCCCACTGAAGATGGTGGAAATATTTTTATTGTGTTTAGCAGGCTCTGTATCAAGTGCTGTGTGTGGCTTGATGTGCTCAAAAGAGTGTATACATGAACACAGTTAAATAATTTCAAATTACTACAGATCTTCAAAGACACTCATCTTGGGTGGCACAAAATTAAAAAAAGTGCTTGTGGAAACTAATTTCTTGCCATAGGTGAACTGCCAATCATACTTAGAAACCATTTTTCATTAAAAATGTTTTTCTGGCTCTCTGGCGAAAAAGTCATATTATTAGAAAAATAAAAGCAAAGGATTTGAATCCAAAGGTTTTGAATTACTTAAACTGAAAATCTAAATAAATAAATAGGAGATCTAACACCTACACTAAGGGAAGCAGAACTCCAAAAAAACTGTAGCATAAACAGGTGTCCCTCAAGTCTTTCCAGATCACAGTTCAGCCATGTATGGGATGACACCTTTGAAGCATGCCATAAACATGTTACACAGTGAAATAAAAATCATGCCATGAAATAAAGGCTAAGATTCTCAGTTAACTTGAAACTCAGTAGATGACAAGAGAAAGACGCGTGTGCCAAGGAAGAGCAGGAAATGAAGAAGGTTTTGCCATCAGTGCCAGAAAGGGTATGTGAGGGTAAGGGAGAAGTCTATTGCTTGAGAGATTGACAGTCTTCATGGATCAGAAGAGGAAGAAATGTTACCAACTAGGCTAATGCAGGGCCTGAGAAAGTTACAAACACAGGGGCACAATTCTAAACGTGGTCTTGAAATGCAAGCAGGCTCCCCAGGACTGTCAGAAATAGGGGAAGATCTGAGCAAATCACAAGTGATTTGGAGGTAGCAGGCTGTATGCAAGTCCAGACTGGTATCTCTGATACACCGTATGGAAGACAAAACACCATAGCATGTGTCATTATTAATTATCACAAAGACCATGTAAGCCATTCAGTATAAAACACTACCACAGAACTAAGGTGAAATAAATAAATTCTCCACTTAAGGTTCAAACTGATGATGCCCCTTGCCAATAAGGTGAAGCATGTAGGGTTCCTGCATTTTGAATGTCATTTTACAAACAGTGTGGGAAACTGGACTTCAGTCTCTGTGAGAACTGATAAGATTTCCTATCTCGCTTGCAAACATTATGGAATATTTTCAGAAATATTTTAAAATTCTATTTTAAATGGGAAAACCTCAAACACTTTCATGAGACACTAGCGAATCACCAAAATGTTAGTCAGTCCCATCTAGCATTTCAGAACAATACAATTATCTGAACATCAGTGTTTTTGTTCGGATACCTCTGTTAGAAATGTTGCCTAAACATTAGTGTTACTAATATTCTGAATTTTCTAAGCAGAAATACAAGGTTTCCCAATTTGCCTTTCAACTATGCAGCAGTTATCTGTCTTGTCACAACATGAATCCCTTTTGGGTGAAAGCTGTTGATTTGAAGGTTAAAATCATCTTGCTAGGCCCTAATGTAATTTGTTGGAAGTTGGCCTTGGGAAACTTTCTGACACTGCCTACATATGCTCTTTGTTGGATATTCATTGAGCAATGATGTCTGAAGGGCTGAGTTCTTCACCTCCATGATCATTATTAGTTATGGCATTTCTTAACAGGCTGTGCCATGTCAGTTCTTTGCAACTCAGGTTTTACATTAGCAACCTCCAGTTTACAGCACTGAACAGACACACTCTACCACCACAAACAATACTGTTCCAGGAGAGTGTATGCCAGGTTACACCCACAAACAGAATTTATTAGTAGCCTATATATATTGTCAATATTGAATAAATATTTATCCTCTCTTTTAATCAAGTGAAATGAGGTGCACAGCATACATTTTAGGCTAAATGAGAACTCCCTGACCTCGTTAAGGAACTCATGGGTCTTCTACAGAAGTAATTCAAGAGAAAATCTTTGGCAGAAGAAACCACAATATCTATTGCCAGTGGTCTGCTGATCAAATAGGAGCAGGGAAAGAGGAGACAGCTAATGCTGTTTCTGAGATGTATAGGACCATTACTTCAATCTTCTCATCCCCCAAGATGCATTTTCACAGGCTGTCAAACATAGAATCTTATGAGAATAATTTTCTTTAGAAGATTTTAATCAGGTGAACAAAATATCTGATTCTGCCAAAACCATAGTTCACTTGACACTTCATCTTGCTCAGCAATATTCTCACCAAACCGCTGTGCTCTGGAGGTCTACAGGTGTTTTTACCATATGCCCACAAACATCCTTACCTTTGAGGGTGGCTCCTCCAAAATGGTGTCTACCAAACCACAATCATGTGATGAACTGAGAAAGACCAAAATTCAGAAATTTTTAAAATAATCAATCTATTTTTAGTTTTATCTTGACATAAATTTTGATATAATATATGTGAGGAATCTACCAATGATTACAGACCTCTGGATGACACCTATACTTTTCAGATGAAATTATATTGTCATTCTGCATTATTTGTAGAAGTTCGAAACTTTTCCTAAAGTCTGAGTTTGAAGTATATTATGTTTGAAGTGAGCCCTGTACACAGAAATATCTTGACAAATTAAATATATCTGGGGCAAGATGGAGCACTTTCAAAGGCTTGGGAATGAGCCAGGAGCAATGACTCATCTTATTTTCAAGTAGCGCTGAGCTGAATTTTGGGGATGGGTTAACTCAGGAAATTTCATCAGATACACGAGAATGGTTTGCTTTTGTACTATTTAGGATCAAATACTATACTGTTATATATATATATATATATATTTGAAATGTGCTGTAGAGAGGTGTCCAGTATAACCTCAGTAGGACTGATTGCACTTTGTTGCCTCTGTTTGCTTAGGTTACTGTCTTCTTGTAGAAGCCTGAAGTGGGTGTTCAAGAAGTTTGGGGTTGATCTGGGAAGTGACCATTGGTGAACCAAGTGGCTGAAGGCTCCAGAGAGCAGGGACTAGACAAAGAGGACTGGCCTTGGGAAATGGTTAGGGAATAGAGACTTTTTTGAAACTGCATTTTAAAACTTCTGGCTCTGGCATGAGTTTTTCTCCCCCTCTCAAAATATTAGAAAAATACAGCAAGTTACATATAAAGCACTTCTTATCTTTTGTTTTCATTGGGTCCACGAAGTTCATACCTCATGTCATCTTTTTTGACAACAACAGTTTATGAAATAATAACATCATAAAGAAAGAACGTTGGAACAAGCTATAATAAAACAAAACCTGTGGCTGATATTTCACATGTTTAAGGTGAGATCCAATCTGCAGTGAAACAAACTCATGGGAGATTCCTGATTATTTTCATACAAAATGAATTGGATGCAAATTCATTACTGTTTAGAGACTGAATCTCAGTGACAGTTTGTCCCTGGGGGCATTGAAAACTATTTTAAATCATTCTGATAGTTAATTATTCAGCAAAACACTTTATCATATAAAATGACTTTAATAATTTATGCTAATGGGGCATTGCAGAGGTAACTGTAGGACTGGTCTGGAGGAGGGGAAGACTGTGCCTGCACACAATAATCATAATGAACTGTAGTAACACGTGTATTACATTTGATAAGCAAGTAAAACATTTGTGATCACTCAGTTTTTTTCCCTGTCCCCCTCCCTGCACATATGTCTACAATACTATAAAAGGTTCTTAGTAAACTTAAGAATAGCCTAACTTCAGAAATCTAGTAATAATGGTAGTTTGAAAGGAATTAAGACACATACTAGAGTTTAAATCTTCTGGATTAAGTGTCAGAGAATAGATAATGATCAGATGCAAGTCCTAGGTATCTCAGTTATATTTGGTGCAGAAGACAAATACCTAAGAAGTAAGAGAAGAGAAAGCAAAGGAGATGTGACTGTACACTTTAAAGAGTGCCCTGTAAACAAAGAACTTAACAAATGTTCTTTTTTGGAATTCTAGTGGTGAAAGGGATTGACCAAAGGTCCAGTTGTGGTGGAAAAAATGCTTAAAGTGGCCTTGAGCATGAAAATTAAACACCCTGAAAAAAAAGAGTTCAGGACAGGCACTGCTTGATTCCTACTCTGCTGGAGAGGAAAGGAGGTGATACTGTATTGCGTAGCCCTGAAAGTCATGGATTTACGCAATCGATAGAAATAGCCACATAAATGCATGTAATGCCTCTCTGCATTTGTATGTATTGTAGTGGCATTTGTTTGTATGCTCTGGGTAAACATGGAGATGTACAGTTCTAAAAGAATCCTGCGTTACCCAAGATCTCAAAGGTTTTGTGACTCTGACTCAAGAAAAACACTTCTGAGTTTTAAACCTATTCTACCTCTTGGCATGGAACAAGAACAAAAGCTCAGTGATTTCCTCTAACATTCAAAGATGCAGAAGAATAACCAACACAGAACTGTGCATATTTTATACAAACTTTTTGTGGTTTTGGCTTTTTTCATCCTTTCTCTTCAATGGAGGTCAACTCCCAAGACATAGACATCTTCTGCTTGGTTCATGCTATAGAGTATGAAATCAGAGTGGTCTGAAGTGTTTGCATATATTTCTCCATGTCAGTTCAGAAGAAACACAAGGAGAAAGTGAATAAGTTACGAGTTCCCCTGCCTGAAAAGTTGTCTGTGTTTTAGCAATTAACCTAATGCTGCAACTTTTGCATCAATATTCCTTATGGAACAGCAAGAATCCCACTGCAAGCAAAGCTGTTGCTTTAAAGGCAGGATCTGAGGCCGTGTTGACATCAGTAAGTGTTCCATCTGAATGCTGCCAAAGCATTAATGATGGATGTGACTCCCATTATTCATATAGTGTGCACCAGCAAATATTTGCAGGTGAATGAAATTGCCATATATGGCCTTTAATGCTGATATGAACAGCAATTTTCAGATTCAATCCCTTACCTCTCACACTCAGTTCAGTTTGTACAGCCTGAACTTTTCTATATAGCCATAGTATAAATCTTTTTTGCTTCATAGGTATCCTCATATGGGTACTGAAAGGGAAAGTTTGGGAGTTGGTGTTTATTTTTATAAGCTTCTTTCTTTAGTTATGAATAAAAATCCAGTTCTTTAGTTACAAATAAAAATACAGTCTCACTTTCAAAGAAAACAGTGCAATCAAAACAATAACCCCCCTACAAATATAACACCATGTTCTACAGGACAAGTATTGATTAAAACAAAAAGGGCTTTTTAAACACCATTAATTCTTACCAATTCCAGTAGTTATTGATTCTGTATCAATGTCATTAGCCTTTCTCTTTGCCACTTCAGCTAGTGCCAATTCACCCTTATCTAGTGCAAGGTAATGGATGTCCTTTGGAAATAAAGCAGAAAAAAAGAGATTAATCTAAAATGAATCTCAACAGGAGCAACAAAAGGGATTTTGAAAGAAAGAGGTTCTTTTATTACTTAGATCACAAACACAGATGGAACTGATGAACCTACCATTACGTTTTAATTCCTTCCCAATGCAAATTTATTATCTTACTTGTGTTGTTGAATACAGCAATGAATAAAACACTGACCAATCACACACTAATAAAAGTGAAGCTATTGACTCAGGGTATGAAAGAAACCTAACTACTTTTGAAGTAAGGTCTGTTGGTGCAACAGGAATTAAAAGAGGGTTGACAGGAGGCGGTTCTGTGTAAACCAGACCTCAAGTATTGGAACTCTTCTGGCTGACAGCCCGTATTTGAAACGTGTTAAAAGTAGATGTGGTGCTTAGAGACATGAATTAGTGGTGGACCTGTTGGTAATGGGTTAACAGTTGGACTTGATGATCTTAGGGGTCTTTTCCAATCTTAATGAATCTATGATTCGAAAGTTTCCACCTGGTACATGAGTTTTGGGGTAAAGATCTGTAGGCACTAATTTTTGTTTGAAGGCTGTCATGTTCACTCACTGTTCTTTGAGTAAGGTGATGGTGGTCCTCCTTGGGCTGATATTGGAGGCAATAAGAGCAACAGTAGCTGCTCAATGGTTTTAGCATCCACCCAGCTGACATGATCCCTCAGTCACTCCTGGACAAAAAGGGGCTTTCCAAAAATGTTCCTGTCTAGCCTGAATAGCTGTTAATACTCTGAATCTACTCCTTCATTTAGGGTTAAAAACCAGAGGGCTGCAGCAGGGGTTCATCATTATATATAATTATAGAATGGTTTGGATTGGAAGGGGCCTTAAAGATCATCTTGTTCCGATCCCTTGCCATGGGCAGGGACACTTTCCACTAGATCAAGTTGCTCCAAGACCTATCCAACAGGACCTTGAACACTTCCAGGGATGGGGCTTCCCTGGGCAACCTGTGCCAGAGCCTCACCACCCTTTCAGGGAAGAATTTCTTCCTAATACCTGACCTAAACCTGCCCTCTTACAGTTTAAAGCCATTCCCCCTTGTGCTATCCCTACATGACCTTGTCAAAAGTCAAGGTTTTTTATTTCGTATTAATATTTGAGGTGAAAACCACCAGTACTACATAGAGCACTATTTGTTCAAGAATATATTTCTGCTGACAAATTACAGTCTCACTGCCCCTGGTTTTGGCCACTGAAGTAAAGTTTCATCCTTGACCATTAACAAAGGGATAATTAATCTCCTTCTCATTTGGCATCATGTTGCTCTGTGCATGAACTGTGACACAGAAAGTGAGGGTAATCCAAGAACAGTTGGCAATTTTTTTTTCCCGCACTTCATTGCTGAAGATGCCATTTGGTATCCAGAGATTTGAGTCATTACTTTGTTCTGCAATCCATCTACATGCAGGAATTTAAAGGGGAAAGGAGTATTTGCTGGAAATATTGACCTCTGCATACCATAAAAGCAACTATATTCTCAGTAATGCAGAAGATTTCAGGTGAAACTGTCCTTCTTGGTGTGAATTTACTGCCATCTTCATCAACTCTTACAGGAAAAGTGACTTTAGTCTACAGAGAGAAGTTATATGAAAAAAGTGAGAGTAACAGTGTTAGCAGAAAGGTGTGCTGCCCTTATTAACACCTCACTTAATAATAGCAATAACAAATTAAAATCACAAAAAAAAGACCCAAACTGAGAACGTTAGGGAAACTGAGACTGATTATGCAAGAAAGCCTGGAACTGACTTTCAGGATCCCCACAGTCTGCAGGAGACAGCAGCGTTTTCTCATCACAAACACAGGTGTGACTTAAAAAATGTGCAAGTGTCTTGGAGCAAAGTAATGAGTTACGAACTTGTGGCGAACTCTGTATTTCCTCTCTTAGTGGGTCTAACATGGTTGTCGGGAGAAAAGGGCCTGAGTAGCAAGGTATGACTTCTATGAAGATTAAACAGCAGATATTGTCAGCTTATGAAGATAACAATAGAAAACCCAAGGGCTCTTGGACAAGTCTGAACTTATAGAGATTTGAATGTACAGGTAGACATTTAAAATAAATTCTGACAATGCTTAATGACTGTCTTTTTGTAGTTTAAACTATGAGAAGTATTGCACACCTCCATGCAACTTTAAATAATAAACTTGGGGAAGGGACGAAAACAGCTGCAGAAAATGAAGAAGTTCTGTCAGCAAAGAAGTTGTGCATTCTGTGTGTGTCAAAGCAGCTGGTATTTCAGACCTTGGTTTTGCCTGTTTTCTGTTTTGGGTAAAGAAATGTAAAGATGCCACATATCCATCACTGGCTAACAGGGGCCTTGTAAGAAATAAAGGTTAGCAGTAGGTTGGTAAGTGGCTTTCTTTGTTATTCCTCAAGTTGTTGTCAGGAAGAAGAATTAAAAAAAAGTTGCTTTTGTCTCCTCTCTAAACAAGCTTTAGAAAGAAAAGATTACCAAAATAAAATCTCCTAATTAGACCATTTCAGATTAAATTTAGGTGTTTCTCATTCAAATAAACAAGCAAAATTGGATTTTTCTATGAATTTATGATTCTGTGAGTAGAATCAAACTAGAAAATTAAAAAAGAGAAAGAAGGAACACCAGATTACAAGGTGCTTTAAAAAATGACAGAAAAAAGAGAATTAAATTACCTGAACATTCATGACAGATTTTTTTTTCACACAATTACCTAAGAATTTATCAGTCCAAAGATCACATCCTTCTCAAAAACAATGGTGACAATAAAAACAATTTCCAGCTGCTTACTGGGAGCTTGCTGAAAGGGCTGTATTTTATCATTTAACAGTTTGCTTACTTTTTGGACTACTTCCTTTTTTTACCCTCACCTTTGTGACTCACAGAGGTTGGTGAGCAGAAGTCATTTGAAACACTGATGTGCATTTGTCTATAGGATATTTCTGGGCAACACTCCAACATTTCTTCGAAGCATGCACTTTCCTCATCTGTGTATCACCCAAGATCTGACAGTTTTATTAAAGTGTCTTTTCCTTGCACTTTTTTCTGCTACCTTTGGTACGTGGGATGGCCTTTTGAATTTTCAGCAGCTGAGAGCTGGAACGTACTATAAAAGGATTTCAAGCTAACAACCTTTCCACTGCTTGATCTTTTCTGTCACAGATTGGATCAGTCACTGTCCAATAAATGGAGCTGTTGTTCATGATATTATGTCCCTTTCAGTTTTATTTTTTTATTGAACTTTGTAGGAGATGATATTAATTGATGGACTTAGATGTGACGTGAGGGTAAAGCTTGCGGAGAGACACAGCAGTGTATCTTTGTCTTGTTATGGCATCATACCAGTGATGCTATAGGCATATGACTAACTTCTAAGCTTTTTTTTTTTTTTCTTTTTCATTTCTATGAAAGAAATTAGCCCTCAGATAGCATTTTCTCAAACTTCTCTGCAATAATTTCAAAACAAATAATGGTAATGCTGCAGAGCCCTGTTTGGAGAAAGAGATGCTCAGGACAAATTCTCCAAGATACAGGACATTTTCTCAGAAGTCTTGGATGACAGCTGTTCAATGTTTGCATCTGCCTCAGCCTATGTTATAGCTGCTCTTCTCTATCCTTCCTTTTTTATTGCTTCTCTGTTCTCCTTTAATAAGCAGATTTTTTTCTTTCTCATTTTGCCTATGTCATCAGATGTCTTTATTTAGACTACTGTTTCTTCTTGAAATCCTATTAATTAACTGGAATAAGGTGATGTGACTCCTAGAGTCATCTGAGGTTTTAAAAACGGAAGGCTTTAAACATATGTAAAGTCAAGTTGTATATTATTAATTGCATTTTGATTTATATAAACAATATAAATGTTTATATATATTGTTTATATATAAATATATAAATAATATATATAATATATATAAAAATATAGAAATATATATAAATAACAATGTTTATGTATTAATATTGTTATATTAATACCTAGAAGGACTGTAAGGTTTCAAGGAACAGGCTATCTAATTTTCACAGTATTAAGCACAATGAAACCAAATTCCCTAGAAATTACCATGGCACAAATAAATACTTGTAATGACCTATGCATGTTTAAACTTCTTGAGTCCTGTACTTAGCAGTAGTGCCACCACTGTTAGCTTATTGCAAAGTTTGTTCATTATAACTTACTTAGAAAAGGAATTAGCAAAAGGACATTTCCCCAGAGGAGGCAGGTATGTGAGCTGCTTGTTGCATAATTTAGGGGAAACTATGAGGAATCTCAAAGGCAATGCAAGCAGAACAAGGACATTAAAGAACTGGTTTTGATCTCACAGTAACATAAGCCAGGAGAAACTCTTTGGAAGTATATATTTATGATGAAGGGCATCTGTAGGATGGGAAATGAAGAGTAGGTGTTGAGAGAGGAAAGGAAAAAGAAAGAGTAGGAAAGGATAGAGTTCATTTCTTGGTGAACATTGAACCTCCTCCTGAAAAAAGCTGTAGAACTTTTTTGTTGAGAGCAAAACATGATATCACCTGCAGAGCTAGTACTGACAGTCCCTCCCTCTTGTTAGCAGCTGTGCACCCATCTCATGACCCAACACTGGTGTTTCCCCTCCCCCCCACCCCGGGACAGAGGTCCTCCCTCAATCCTGCTACCAGCAGAGGGAAGGAAAGAGAAAAAGATCATGTAGGAAATGCTCTCAGTCATATGAAAGAGGGCCCCTTAGATGGCATGCCAAATGAGGGGTCATTTATTCTGCCAGCATGGCTAACACTAGGAGAATTTATTATCTGTACAGTGGGAGAGCCCTCAATAAAAAGCTGCTCCAAACATCCTACAGTCTGAATCTTATAAATAGTTGTGGCAGTGTTTAGCATGATTAGGTACAAAATCTGTACTGAGGAGGTTATGTTCAATAAAAAGAGAAAAGGAAAAAGACGATCTAAAAGGAGGAAAAATCGAGGAGAGTAAACACAGATCATGTAATGAATTTCCTAAAAGTCTGACATTTCCATCACATTCTTTTGATGCATACTTAAGAAAGTTTATCACAGTATTCACATCTTTCTAATTAGATGGAACAAGCCAGATGATTAGAGCCATGAAAAAAACATCAAAAGGTTCACACAACTTTTTATATAATTAGAAGGGAATTTTCATAACCCCTAAAAGCAGGATTTAATTGTGTAATTTAACATACAATTTAAATATCAAGATCAAACTAGCAGGGTAAGTGACTTAATGGGATAAATGATATTAACATCGAGTGTCAAAGCTTAATTTAAACAACAGAATGTCTTCATTATGCAAAAGAGTCAAGCAAACGAATCGTTCAAAGGGCTTTTTTTTCAACAAGCCCTTTCCTATTGTTTCTTTGAAAACAATGAAATCAGCTGTGGAGCAGCAACATGCTGAGAGACTAGGAGAGCACGATTGGCTTTGTCCATCTGACCTCACTGTGACATTGCAGTGCACGATCTTATAAAACAAGAACCTCCTGCAGAGCTCACACAGAGGACCTTTTAAGAGCTGGTTAATTTTACTTTTGTAGCTAATTAAATGGGAGGGGGCAGAGAGTGCATAAAATGTTAAAACCCTTGTGTTGATGCTGCTGAGCTTTGTTGTTTTAAAAGTACCAGCAGAGGCGTTCATAATTTGTCACTTTTCACAAAACCCTAAGAGACAAACTAAGAGCATTCAGGATCCGCAGGATATGGACAGCTCTTGTGTCCAGGACACAGCAGCTGGACTTAAAGGAACACATTAGAAATGTATAAGCTTATTAGAGTGAAGATGACATTCACCCACATCAGGTCAGACGGAGAAGGTTAAAGTTAAAAAACATATACAACAATTCCTGAAAAATAAAGGATAGCCTGTAGGTCATGCTGGGGAAAATGTCAATTACTCTAAAGATACTTAATCCCTACTGATGAGTTCCATGATGGCAAAGGGCAAAGCAGGTAGAAAAGTTCTGTCTTCAGTATTTGTCCAATAACACGGAACCATTTTAACATCCTGACAACAGCCTCTGTCTCCAGAAATGACTCACCATAAACAGGTCCCGAGCCCCTATGTCGACGGCAAGCAAAAACGCTTTTTCAAACCTTTGATACCTGAAAGAAAAAGGAAACATGTCACTTGCTGAGGTTAATTTAAGAGCTGCATCGAATATTGCCAATGGACAGAGGAAGTCCTGCAATACTCATAAAAAGTGATGCTAAAGCTTTATTGGGGAAACTTGATAGGCTCATATTCAGATTGCAAAACTGTGAGGTAGGACAGTGGCTACCCCTTAGTCTTCTTCATTGTTTAAAACCTTCAGGAAGTGTTATGTTCAATGTTGAGTCGAACTGTAGATCATAATGAATCAATCCTTTACAAAGATACCAGCCACAACACAGATAAATGGTACCCCCAACAATGCTGGTAGGAACCTCAAAATCCTCTACAGAAAGTACTAATCCCAAATCTCACATGACTTTGGAGGTCCCTGTAGAAATTTGCATTGAGTTTTGGCCTTGCAGACCCCTCAATCCAGCTTTCTGAAGATGATAATCCAGACAAGTCATCCTAAAGATGACTTTCAGTCCTTAGGGACTGAAAAGGTAGGGGGTGACACTGTTTTGTCTCATAACTACCTTAGCCCAGTACTGGCACAGACTCCTGAGAGTTTTCTGAGATTCTGTGGTGAAGAAGATTGTGTCAATGAGGTAAAATTAGCGGGAAAAGAGCAAAAATCACAAGCAAAAATTACTCCTAGATGTGCTCTGGAAGGCACCACCTCAGCACCACACAGAGATGTGGTGGAGTAGGAAGGGGCAGCGTGGATGTGGAACTTCACCTTCACAGTTAAGCCAGGAGGGCTGTTCCATGGCACACTGAGACCATTCCTTTGGTGTGTTGAGGGCTTGCTGAACAACAGCTCTTTCCATTTGTGGTGACTGACACATTCTTCCTACCCAGACACCACACACAGTCTCCTGGGAATTACAGCAAATACCCACATGGGATGGACATACTGTGCAAGGCTGTACATATCCTGTTGCTTGCAATCCTTTGGAATTCCATAAAAGTGGAAGGAAACAAGCCATCCATCAGAAGATTTCTGAGGATATTTATGCACAATGTGGCACTGGCAAACGCCAATCCCAATGGGAAATTCTGCACTGGGCTAATGCTTCTCTTATACTAGATGTAGATAACTATTATGTGACAATATACTATGAGCAAGTGGTTTTATTTGTACACATTTTCTACTATTGCCCATTTTTAACTGTTTAAAATTACCTATGAAAATAGATTTGGGGATTATTTTTGGAAATGCAAAACAACAAAATACCCCAGTGTTATTTCATTTGGGAGGTAAAAGATTGATTCCATGTAAAATGATTTCCCTATTTTTCCCATTACTGGTAAATTTTCCCCCTTTTCACCTTTTATATGTCAACAATGTATCAGTTGTAGATACTTGAAGTTTAGGAAGGAGATGACTGGGGCAAAAAGCAGCATTGTGATTTCTCAGGGTCTGCGTTTGCCAAATGAATATTGTCAGGCAGCATGACACGGATACCAGAATTTATACAGTTCTGTGCCTTGGTGGTATCTTAAGAATCAGTGGGCAGTGATGTAGCTCCTCCTCAGGACGGTGTGAAGAAGAGGAAAGACGGGAATCCTCCTTCCCCTTGGTGAGTAAAGGAGTCCCATAAGAGGCACCACACCGGGATTACCGTTTCTGGCAAAAGCCTCAGCGGTTTTCTGCCTCCCTCTCGTTACAGCCTTATCGCTCCCTTCCACCACACACTTGGAATGATTCAGCAGATTGCAAGATAGAACCAGAGAGGACTTTTCCTTCAAGGAATAACATTTGTGACAAGAAGGCATAATAGCTTAAGTAGAAAAGGAAATGCACTCTCCAGGTGAGGTTCCTAAGAGCTGGAGTGGGGAGTCCTTTCCTCCCTAGAGCTAATCTCCCTGCTGTGTCTTCCAAGTACTAATTTGCAGCCCTCCTCACAGAACCAGTTTAAGGGAGGGGAGGGAAGGAGATGAATTAAAGTTAACCTCTTGATCACTGGGGAGCAGGCAGTGCACCCCCATTTTATCATAAGTGTTTGAAGCTTTTCAACATGATTCCTATGAAGGTTTTTCCACTAAAATCTGTAGTGCTGAAATGCTGCTTCTGAAGCTATACTTTAATTAAGACAAATAAGTACACGTTATAATATGTTTATCTTGAACAGCTATCATGTATATATTTTTTTCTGGCACTTTTTTTTTTCTCATTACAGATTAAATACACATTCTTAGTACTTAGAGGGGAAATTGGAAACCAAACAGAAACCAGCTATATGACTAGCTAAAAAGAATGTCTATCATTATTTTGTTTTCCCAAAGTTATCACTATATATAGACTATCTGAATGACATTTGCTTTAGCAAAGGCAAAAATGTCTGCAACCAAAAAATGTAAAGTAACTTTTTCATTTGATTTTACAGCAGAACAGTCTTAGCTGTCATTTCTTTGTAGTTTCACAAAGATTTCAATTTTTTTCCCTTTAATCAACACACATACTTCAGTCCTATTATGGCCCCTCTTTATAAAACTGTGAAGTTAGCTCATTATTTTCAGATCCATATCAAGGAAAAAAAAGAGGGAATAAAGAGTATCTAGAGAAATGCTCTTCACAAACCAAGAACACTGGAAATAACAATTCCAGTTACTTCATAATTTATTATAAATGGAATTACTTTAAAATAAGGTGAAGGTTTCAAAGATGAGTGACAAGTTTGCATTACTAAGGCAAACAGTATTAAATCAGTCAAGAATGGCCAGGGTTTTTTAACCCAGCTTTACTAGAAGATAATGGTTATTTTGAATCTCTTTGGTATGAAAGTTGTGTTGGTTTTCATCCACAGGAACCATTAGAGAGAGGTCTATACAGCATGAGACCAACCCCAAGCCAATAGTGTCTGTTTTATAAAGCATGTTTTGTCGTGGGAAGACCTCTTGCTGTTGTTAGCACACTCACTTATAGTTTATCAGCTCCTCAAACAAAGAAAAAAACCCCAAGCAAAACACTCTCCCTTTTGTTCTTGTGGCACAATCACAAGGCACAATATTTGCTTTCTAAAATGGTATCTACAGGGCCCTGGTGTCTTCCCACCCCTTCCTCCACCTTGCAACTGCTTGTTTCACAATAACTCCAGCAATCAAGACTTATATGTCTCTTGAAAAAGAGAGATAAGGAAATCCACCTACAAACCAAGAAGTTCAGCCACTTGTTTGGTCAAAGTGACAGGCAACAGAAATATGACCTTCAAGATTAAAACCCTCAAACTGCAATTAACTATGTAGGACATACAGGAAAACATCTCTCTGCAAGCCATTTAGTAGATACAATATTAACTTCAAATTCTCAGGTAATAAAATAATGCTGTTATTATATTCACGTATGCAATGTTTCTCTGTATTCTACAAAAATATAAAAAGTGGCTATTAGTGTGGACAAGGAAATCAAGGGGAAATGTGAGTGGTATGACAGAGGTCATGCAGGTCAAAAATGGTCAAGGCAGAGAAGAATCCAAACCCGCCTTCCTCAGTGAAGTGGCAGACCTGATGTCTGCCTGTATTTTGGGATGTGACTTAACTGACAAGATGCCAGGAAAACCTTCTATTTTTAAATAAAATATATAAGTAGTAAAAAAATATGTTATCTGTAACTTCAGAGAGGTTACCCTGTTCACTGTCATAAATAAAAAGAGAATCAAATGGCCAGGGTATCTTCCTGTTGGATGTCCAGAAATAATTTCAAATACTGTTGGTTGAAACAATATGCATGGATTGCAGCCTGCAGAGAAGGGAAAAGAAGTCTCTTTGGTTTTTATGAGAAGTTCTACAAATATATGTCATATGTATTCCACAACGGCTAAATCGAATGTGGTCACTTAAAGACAGAGATACATTTTTCATGCTGAAAATGGTCAACTTGAAAATACTTGCAATATTTAGTCATAAAATTAAAATGCCTCGAAAGACCTCCAGGAACCAGGAAAAAAAATCACTTGGAGAGAGGAGGAAAGGAAGGGAGAGGGAGCTCATGCAAGCAAGAAATATAGTGCAGAAAAGATGGAAACATTTCTTTAGGGACTAGTTACAACCAACAAGCCTTCTTAGACATGCTCATCGACCATGTAAGCATATTCCTTGTGCTGGGCTGATAAAGGAGGACTGCAGCAGTTTTTTTCCTTGTCTTCAATAAGAGTACACAACATTTAGAAAATAATCTGCAGGGGAAGAGCTGTGGCACAAATAATATTTATAAGGCAATCCTTTTTAATGGAAGAAATTTCAGAGTCCTCCTCATCTTGCAGTCCAATCAAGAGTGATACACATTCAAAAAGTGGATATTAAATATACACTGAGCAAACGGAACAGGGAAAAATGAATATTGATATAATTTACATGTAATCAAACTACACTGAAATTAAGTTTTAATTGTTCAGTATTCCATGATGCATATGTAGATTTTAAAGTATTCAGAATATCAATCAAGTGTTTACTTACATCAAGCAATTGTATTTAAGCATACAAAACAGATGATGAAAATATGTTCAATCAGCTACAGCTCCCAACACTTACTGCTGGGTTTACATGATCACTTTTAATTCAGTTATTTCATTTAATATTTCAATTTAATAGCTCATTCTTTCATTCAATTTCTAGGCATCTTGCCCATTTCTTAAACTCAATAATAATAATTATTCATAAAAGGAGCTGTTTCCCCATAAATTCTCATATCAGCAATTTTTGGAACAGAAATGGTTTTCATTCTTTTTTTTCCCCCTCAAAATATGTTGTTATTATCTGAAATATTTTCCTTTTAAATTAGACAATATTAAAATAAAGAATGACATCCGTAAAATTACTCTGAACCCCATTTCACTGGAATTCTGAGCGAGAATAATTAGAGATTATCAAGTTAAAGAACACAAAAAGTGTGTGGCTAGGTTGCTAAGTGGTTGATTTTTAAACGGGGACAGATTGGTTTTCAACGAGCTGTTGAACATAACACCACTGCTTTAGGCATGTAGCTGCAGATCAGAATACAGCTTCAGAGCCCATTTACAAAACCAGAGCTTAAAGACTCACACATTTCACATGAAAAATACTGATGTGTTATGAAGCCAGGTACAGATGATGTAACTTCAGCGCATCCTTACAAAGACAACACTGAAATTCTATTGAACTTTAATGAAATATTATAAAGTAAAATTTCAGAAAATTCTGATGACTTAGATTGCTTGTAATCTGTCATGTATAAAGTATAGTATTAGTCAAAGACTAATATCCTGCATTTTATAGTGAATGCTGAAAAACTGGTACTTAGAGTTCCTGGAGAGGAATAAATACATCAAGATCTTACGTTTCATAAGAAACCAAACCAAAACACTTTAAGCAAAAGTCAACCAAAACCTGATATGATTTCACCCTAATGAGTTTAGTAGGACACTCTATTTTAAATAACATAGTTGTAGAAAACTGAATTCTGCCTGAAGACCAGGAACTCTCCAATGAACCCATCTTATGCTTTCTCCTACACAGCTTCAGCACAACAACTCTTCCTCTTCCCAAGGTACCGTGGCAAAATACACTCTGAACAATACACTGTCCTTTTCCCAGCCGGGTATCCTCGTCTCCCTCCCAGCAGTGGTTGGAGCAAGGGGCAATGGGGACACTGTTTGGTGTTAAGCAGTGCACATCTTGATTGGCAGAACATCTATCTGATGAACTTTCACTGTAGCTTTTCTGGGACAGCGATAACCTCCTGCACTCTATTTAACCCTAACTGGTTGCTGATTTTCACAAAACTTGCAGGCATTTGCTTATTTCTGAGACTTCTACCCTCTGTTAAATTGGTTGAGATTCACCAATGATTCTGTAAGTCAGTAGGGAAGTGGCAGAAGGATCAATGGATGCATTGGAACCTCTGAGATGCCTGGTAGTATTATTTTGCCAAGCTCCTGCTATTATGCTACTGGGATTTTAGGTTATGAGCTCTTTTGAACAGGACACACAAACCTTTTTACCTTCTAAGGTACACTCAAGCTGACCAAGAGAAAGTGCTGCAGAGCACCAAAGGCTAATGGAGAAACAGCCACGGGGTCTATATGTATGTGAGTCAAGGGGATAATCTCCTAAATTGTATTTTAGATGCAGAAGCTCTTAAGGTTGTCCAGGTATAATCTATACATCCCTTCAGGCCCAGATTTAGCAAAGCATTAATGTATGAGTTTATGACCTATAATTTTCTATAGGCCCTAAATATGGGCATATTAAGTGAAGTGCTGGATTTGGGGCCTGAGTGACTTGTTTAAAAAGAAATCCCTCATGGAACCTTTCAAAGGTCATACACAAATAGGTCTCAGGTAAGAGTTAGTGAATAACCATGAGAAAATACAATATACAAATACAAAATACAGCTATCTCAAGGCACCCAAAATTTCTGTTACTTGAAGGATACTGCCAAACTACATATCTCCGACCTAAAGGAAGTCCACCTATAACTTAATAGATTTTTGGGCATAGAACCGAATGCCCTTCACATCAAAGAGTACCCTCTGGTATGAAGCAAGAAAACAAAGAAGCAAACCAAATTAAAAAAATAGGAAGAAAGAGAAAGCTAATAAGGGGAGCCAGACAGTATGACTCTCTGACCATAGAAAGCCCTTGAGGGCTGTAACTGGATGTGAATCTTGAAGTCATTCCAAAACTGAACATAAAAAAGAAGTTAATAATCTTACCCTGTGATTTCTATCTTCCAGGGTGATATTCTGCTCTAGGAAACCTATATGTACTTTTGTGTGAAATAGTTCAGATGACTCTCTTAAACATACATGCTTCTTCTCAGGACAGGCTTTCTATGTTTTGAGTCAGATATTCAAGTGAACCAAGTTAGTTTTTGAACAAATTAGTTTAATAATAAGAGATCTTTTAAACCCTGAAAGTACATATTTAGCAAAAAATAGTCTAGATATTAGTCTAGAAAAGGTAGTGGGTTTAGGTATAAGGAAAGATATGTTGTTTATTTGTTGAACTTTGCTCAAATTAACTATAAACCAGAACTAGTTTAACACTCTAGAACTGCCTCATACCTACACCAAATAAATATTAGTTTAAAGATCCTAATTTTGTGAACATTTACGTCACACACTCTCCGTGTGGTGTTGGTCAATCACTTTAGCCTGGGTTCTTGTAGGACAGATCACTGAAGAATAGGGATGTTGGAAGCAACAGCAATCTTTTCCTATTGTGAGTCAGAATTCTTCCATATCAAAACTCTTTCATATCTGTCAAGTCCTCTGAGATTTTCCACAGTAGATGCTAGAAAAGTCTGGATAACAGAAATTTATTACTATAATAAAATATTATTATATAAATTGAAACTATTAAAACTTATTTCTTTTTAAACTAGATTCCGTCTTTTCTTGTAATCTGTCCTTCCTTTGAATTTTCTACACTCCTTTTTTCCTTTTTCATACTCATTTTCCTTGAAGAGAATATATTTTGTTGCCATAGCAGTATTTCCCTACCTTGCAATTTTATCATAGTGGCTTTCCTTCAGGTTTCTCTAAGCTGCAACTGACACCCACCCAGCAAACACAGGCTCCCCCCCACCCCCAAACCTCTTCATTCCTCCAACCTCTCACTACTTAGGAACTCTTCAACAGTCTATCTTTATCTTTAAATACAGACACACTCCAACATACTCTTCCAAAGTACTCTGGGCTAAAAACAGGTGTTAATTAAAAATGCTGATAAGAGTCAGTGACACCTGTTGTTTCACATTTATTTTACTCAACCCTGTCTGTTAAATCCTAGCCTTTATTGCATTAATTCGCTTCTGCTTTTCTTCTTTTCCAGCTTTATCCCTCTCACTCTGGTGATCATGTAAACTTAACAGTATGTCTTGAAAGCTGGGTTTTATTGAGCAAACATATCAGCATGTCTACACACTAAAGACAGCTATATAACAGAGGCCCAGTATCATCGCTGTGGTTAAGGATGAGTTGCTGCCTCTATAATAAATCCCTATTGTATACGTGTGATATCTCTGCAATTTCCAACTGCAGCAGATGGAAATTTGGTATTAAAGTTAAGATGAACAGACCCTTTTCCTCCTTGACTTTCCATGAGGAACAGGGCCAATTCTCCCTCATGCCTGACGTTGGATAAGATGCGTTTTTTTTAGTGCTAAGACTTCTCAGAGAAAACACATTACCTCAATATTTTCTAAAGCTGGTTGCCTGAAGATAAATATCTACTCACAGAATCATGGTGCAGGGCCAAATTTTGAATCATTCGGTGAGTTACAGATCCATTAGAGTATATTTACTTTTTCTAACGAGATTTGTCAATAGTCAAATTATTTCTTTGTAATAAAATAATGCAGTGGTAATGGTCATGAAATTCCCCCACACAACGACTCAATTACAGCAAATACAGCCACAGGAGAGACAGACAAGCAATTCTCTGAAACTTTGTATGAACTTCAGCACATTTTTGAGGGACCAAATGGAAAACAACTGAGTATGACACGCTTTTTCTGCACAGCATCGTGTCCAAGAACACAGAACGTAAAAGAGCCATTTTGCTCAGACCAAAGGTACACCTGACCTAAACCCTTGCCATCAGCTGGGCGCCAAGGAGGGAATATAAGAACAAGGCAAACATACGGTGATACTTCCCTAAGCAGTCTCCTAGTCTCCAACAATTTGTGGTTCAGGGATTTGCTGAGCCAGAGGTGGTTTCTAGGCTGGCGTTCCTCAGTGAATTTCTCTTCTCTGAACCTTGCCTTTGAACTCACATACAATTTTATCATCCACAACATCCTGTGGTAAGGAGGTTCATATTTTAATTACATGTTACGTGAAGAATCACTGTATTTTAAAACTGCCACGTGTTAGCTTTGCTTGATGACCTCTAGTTTTTGTATTAGAAGAGGCAATGAGCAGTCATTTGCTGAGCTCCCCTCTCCCTAACACTCACAATTTAGTAGATCTCTATCTCAGCTGCCTCTTCTTTAGGTTGAGGAGTTCTAGTCTATTTAGTCATTCCTTTCACTAAAACTGTTTCATGCCTTTAATCATCCTGGCTGCCCTTCCTTAAACCTTTTTGAGTTCTACTATATCCTTTTACAGATTATGGGACTCCAAAACTACACAAAAAATTCAGGTGAACTGAAGTTCACTGTTTTGTTGTCTAGTCCTTTTCTAAGAATTCCTAGCAGGCAATTTGCTTTTTGTACTTCTGCTGAGCAATGAACTGAGTATTTTATAGCTGTAGAGTTCTAAGACCAAAATTCTTCTTCCAGAATAATATTGAGCTCAGACTGTATCATTTTATACATTGGAGTCACACACACCATGTGCTTCACTTTGAATTTACTTATATTTAATTTTATCTTCAATTTTGACACTATGTCACTGAATCTTGTGAAGCCCTTTTGCTGTTCTTCACAGCAGGTCGTATCTTCACTTGTGTTAATAATTTAGTATCATTAGCAAATGCTGGTACCTCACTATTTGCTCCTTTGCCAGGCTACTTATAAGTATAGATCTGCTATGCTTATAATTTCCATTGGTGACCTCCATGACGACTGACCGTGTACTCTTACTCTGTTTCTTACCTTTTAATGAACTACTTATCTATGAAAGGGAAGTTTTCCTCTTATCCTGTGGCAGCTTAGCTTCTTTAAGACATTTTGGTGGGAGACCTTCCAAAAAGGTCTTCAATGGTCAAACTTTCATCAGTAGCAGCTGGATATCTATTACTGACATGATTGCCAACATCAAAGAATTCTGAGTTTTAAGACATGACTTGCCTTTACATAAATCCTGCTGACTCTCTCCCAGTACAACATTATTTGTCTGTATGTTCACATTATTTTTAAAATACAGTTTCTACTAATTTCACTGGTACAGAGTCTGGACTTACAGGGCTATAGTTCTTCAAGGTCTCTCCAGGATGTTTTGAAAACTGACTTAATATTTTCCATGTTCCTGTCCTGAGGTGCTAAGGTCATTCTAAATAAGAGGTTATACACCACAGTGTGTATTTCAAATGTTTTATGCTTGACTACTTCTAGAAATTTTGAATTAATTTTACCTGGTCCTGGTCATATATTACTGTTTATCTGTCTCTAGTATAATCTCTCTTACTGATACTTCAGTACTTACCAGTGTAAACTAAGAAACATCTCCATTCTTTCCTATCTTGGCCAGTTGGTCAAAGGGAGATTTTTAAAGAGATTGGCATGCCTATCTGCTTCTTGTAAACCTTTCTTTATATATATTTTGCTTGTCTTTGTGCCTCTCTCCTTCCATTACAGAAACCATCTGAGCATCTAAGATTTTTCTGTTAACTGGCCAGTAATAATGTGATACAGGAGCTAGACATTTACAGTGCAAATCATTCCATTTATCTTCAAACAGCTTACCTTTACATGGCTAATTTAAGCTAATTAGGGAGGCTTCTTTTATAGTTAATTGATAGGGATAGGCACTGACGTTTGATTCTTCACGCTTATCTTGGACATCTCCCTTCGATGGGATTACTCAACCTTTGGGTGCCCATGTCTTTATACTAACTACAGAGCAAGACTAGATGAGCATGTGAGACATATAAATTCTACATTATTAAGTCATGAGAGGTTAAGTGCACCCCTAAGACACTACATCCAGTTATTGGACAATTGACTATTGCTGATTTTTGTTCTAAATTTTCCTTATGGTGTTCTTTCCTTGGCAGGCTCTTTGGTTTTGAAGAACCATAAAAGGCAGACCTGCATTTGAAGACAGGAAGCCTAAGGTTGCCTGACTATTCAGTTAGCAATTCCTGGAGGGCACTGGATGGAACTGGGAGAAAAGTCAGACAAAAAAGTCTGAGAGAGTGGGAGAAAAGTCTGATCTGATGAGCTGAGTTCAAAACAGAATGTTGCCAGATGATCCATATACAGTAAAAGGAAGGCTCAGGGTGGGGCTCAGGAGGACTCTGAAGATGAACGGAGAAGAAGTATCTTGGTAAAGAGATGCGACATGAAATAGTTTGGAAAGACTTCAAGGAAAAAAAATAAATCTTAAATTCAGTTCTCAGCCAGGACCTCAAACTAGAGATTTTTGAGTGTCATTCCAAAAGGAGACACTATTAGTGACTAGGTGGACTTAATGGCGAGGGAGTAACTGATAACCTGCAAAGGCTGAGGCTGATTTACAGCAGCTGCTCAAGGGTGATGTGTTGTTAAGAACTAATTCTTGATTTTTTCTGTCCATGAATATGGTATATTTGCATTGTTTCTGCACTCAGTGTACGTCCAAAGCCTACAAGGTTTCAGAGAAACTGCACAGCTGGTACAGCAGGAAAAAGCCACCTTATGAGGGCAGATTATCAGTTACACAACACAACACAACAGTGGTCTCGATGTGGGCTCAGCTTCTGAAAGTAGCAATATCAAAGTCAGATTAACCAGCACGTGGGAATAGGTTTGGCACAAACTACATCAGCCCAGCACAGCCACTTCGTGTTCCTTTTTTCTAGTGCAGTCCCATGGGTGGGGACGTAGCAGAGAACGGGAGGACTTCTGGCACTCTGGGCCACCACACAGCATCTGCTGGTGGCTGTGCGAAATGAGACTGCTATGCAGCAGCTCTGGGACTGCTCCAAGGGTATGGAAGGGGCCATTATTCCCATGCTCCAAGCAATCTCTCTCATTAGGTTGAGGAGCAAATCTCTGACAGGTATTTCTTGTGGTTTATCTTCATGGAATTTTGTTCTCAAGCAATTATGTCATATCATTTGTTATCCCCCCCCCCAATATTTTTCTCAATATTTCTTACATTATAATCATCATTAGAGAATTAAATCCTAGAGCTATTCCTGTAGCATCAAAGTATCGGTCTGAAATTGAAAAATGTGTTGGAGCTGGTTTAAGAAAAAAAAAATCATTAACTACATAGGACATTCTAAACTTCTACTGAGATATTTAACCTCTTTAACTGCAAAAATAACCTAGTTGCATTAAATAGGTGCCTTTATTTCTTGTTTCTAAAACAGGTCAAGAAGCATGACCAGGGGAATCTTTTCATGTGTAGTTCCATCACAGCAATATAAATTCTCATTTATCAGTCCCATGGTAATATGAAAACCTTTGGTTTTGATCGTTTTCAAAAGATAATAAAAAATGACTCTTCAAAGTCCTCTCCAGAAGGTGCTACTTTAGTCAAAATGCTGCTACTGAACTTACTCCCATAGAGATGAATTCCGTTCATGTGGCCACCATAGAGAACCTGACTGACATCAGTGGTCATTTTATCTGAAGGCATAATTTAATGCCTAATAGGTTACCTTATGAATATAAAAGACATTCTTAGTCCTCAACCATGTCATCATTAATGTTTATACATATTTCGTGACACACTATGTACCAATATAATTATAGATTCTACTTCTAGGGTGCTCTTAAAAAGGATCATAAAAGCTCTTTGCTCACTCTGTCTCTCAGTTCCATACAGATGGCAGCAGACGGGATTGGGAACTATTCCTATGGAGCTGAGGCATCTTTTTCACCTTTGATTTAGGGTCCTGTTTAGGATGGATATACTCACAGTGAATGTCTACTTTGCAGATTGCAGTGCAGTGATACAGGAACCTGCTTACCAAGGGGTAGTTAGTACTGCATTAGTGATGTACCTGCAGGGCAGAAGAGCTTTATTTTAGCTTTTCAAAGGCTGTCTTGGACTTAAATGATAACTGACTGTGTCAAGGCATCATGTCTTGTAGTACAGCAATGCACCTCATAACTCCTGAATTGTGAAGTGATTGATAAAAATCAGTACTGGCTGGAAGCAGGTCTTCCCTGATGCTAATGAACACCTACTTTCTCATCTCCTTTAAGAGTGTTTATTTACAAAGAAGCTCCATCAAGTCCTGTGTGTAAAGTCATATCACTTTATAAAAGTTCTGCACAATATGTAGCTAATTTTTTGCATTTAACTAGGAGCATCTAACACCGAACACTGGGAAGAGTACAACACTTCTGAGAAGATTTGTGAAGGAGAAGAAACAATAACAGTAAAAACATGGTGAAGGTTCTCATTTTTGGATCCACACAAAGGAAAATCTTTCATGAATCCATCCAAACTTCTACCAGCAAATGTGATCAGAGCAGCACTTTGCTCCTGAAATAAGCAAAAGCACTATGTTACTATTTACTATTTGCAGGCAAATATGTTTGTACTATGGGAAAAAAACCAAATCACATTATCATAATGAAATTATCAGATGGAAAGGTCCAATTGGTTTTGACTCTTAATATTTCTCTATGCAGGAAAAAAACCCCAATTCTTAACCTGGGTATTCACAAACATAAAAACAGAATTACAAAGGAGGAAAGGGCACAGTAGAACCACAGAGCTGTGGTTGCATCTTAATTCTGCAACTCCTGCGCTGCAGACTTTACTTTCTAGCCCTGCTTTCTCACTCAAAAAATGGAACAAAACAGAGCAGGCATGTGTTTGTGCCTCTGTGTGTGTGTCAAACAAACAAGATAATTTCATGCATTAGAAAATATGACAAGTACAATTTACGAATGCTTGATCAGAGTGAAGCAAAGCCATGAGTCAGCGATGCCACAGTTAACGAGTGAAAAATTATTCCATCCCATTCCATGTTTCGTACATGGATTCATGAGGCTGTTAGACAGAGGCAGGAGGTTGTACAGCCACTCCCCCATCACACAAATACACGTAGCAAAAGGGTGGAGGCAAGGAGGTTACAGCTCCCCAAGGCTTCCCAATAAATCCACCTCTGCTCAACATTTTACATAATGATATAATGCGTTATATTATTATAAGCAGTGACATCATAATAAAATACCAGAGTGCTACTGAAGTGGCAAGGAACACCTAAGATACATTTCTGTACTTGTAATTCAGTTCCTGTATTTTTTAATTATAGATAAGAATTTAGAGTGAAAATAATTATCCATTCCGTAAATACTGTTGTAATGGATCCCTGGCATATAATTAAGAGGCCTTTAATTTTAATTTTGTATCCCGAACGCCTTTTTCTGGAGGTATTCCACATTCTACATTCAGGGCCTATACCTGCAAAGCTCTAGGCTTCTATTTGAGGGGAAGCTGCAGACGCTGCATGGTTTGCAAATTTAAGAACTTAGCTTTTATAATGATGCATACAAAAAAACGTGGCTGTGTCGAACATATTGGAAAGCATTTTCCCTCCTCCTAGTTGTGATCTGTTTCGGTCATGCTGTCAGTGTGCCTTTGCCCATCGCAGGCTGGATGGAGCATCTTCTTTCTAAAGAGGATACCTAAAGAGGGAACCTACCATTGCCACATCCAGCATTTTCTAGAAACTTATCTCACTGATGGTAGGAAAATAGCTAGCCTATAATCTCGGTGATAATGTGAAAATGCACGTCTGCAGTCATGTGCAACTGGATGTAGAACCTTCCAGCCTACAGTAGCGATTAAAATCACTGGCACATGGCTAGGTGAGGATAGCCTTTCTGAACAGGTAACCGTATTTCTCAATCCTAGTAAATACAGACACTCACATCTTTAAAAGTACAACAATAACTGGCACCTTTTGGGCAGACTCAGCAGGCAGGTCAAAGATTGTCTCAGCATGTAGAATGAACTAATACTTCTCTCTCCAGAGTGGGTCCTTCTAGAAAAGGCTTAAGGCAGATTGGTGGGGCAATCAAAGGAAAGCTGGAGAGGGGGGTGAAGACTTTTGTTTATATGAACATTTTCAGATTAGATCTAGAAACATTTAAGTGTTTTAATGTTTTAATCTTGTATGCAAGACTCCACCTTTCTCTGTCCATCCCTCATGTGTCTGGTCTCCTCTATAGCCCACCACACATATCCTAAGCTGTCTTCCCCTATTTTGCTCTGTATTCCCACTCTGCTCTCTTTGAAGGACACTGTACATCCCCATGCCTGCCTTTAGGCCTTCATCCCCAATGCCTTCTCTTCTACTCATGCTCATAACTCCACTTCCTTCCCTCACTCTTCCTACCAAACCTCCGAGTTTCTCTCCTTCGTTCCTTATCCACCAGATTTAACTTCTGTGCATTTGCTGCTTGCTTTCTCTGAAGCCCAAATGAATTGCAGAAGGCCTTACTCTATGTCAAGAAATAGTTTTTGAATATCAGCCATAATTTTACCGCACATAATTTAGGAAGCACTATGTGTCTTCTACTGCTTGCTGCAATAGGGTACAAAGTGATCACTTTGCTTTTGTTTCCTCATGCTCATACAGGAGTAACAAAATGTTCCCTTAGTGCTGCATCAAGTTGGCATTGGCAGTTTACAGGGCTTTTGCATTCAAGTCTTCTTGTTTGGTCATGCAAACACATCTGTTGCAAGAAAAAAATCCACTCTGAAGAGATTCATTAGCTATTTGTAATGAGCCTGCATGCACTCAGTGCTAAATGAATAAGGGTAAATAAGTGAATAAATCAAATTGTAGAACCATAGAATATCCTGAATTGGAAAGGATACACTAGGATCATCGAAGTCCAACTCCTGGCCCTGCACAGGACAGCTTCAAGAATCATACCCTATCCAAACGCTTCCTGATCTCTGTCAGCTTTGGTGTTGTGACCACTTCCCTGGGGAGCCTGTTCCAGCGCTCAGTCACCCTTTGGGTGAGAAACCTTTTCCTAATATCCAACCCAAACTTCCCCTAACAAAACTTCAGGCCATTCCTTTGGGTCCCGTCACTGGTCACCAGAGAGAAGAGATCAGTGCCTGCCCCTCCTCTTCCTCTCGTGAGGAAGTTGTAACTGCAATGAGGTCTCCCCTCAGTCTCTTCTTCTCCAGGCTGAACAGACCAGGTGACCTCAGATGCTCCTCATAAGGCTTCCCCTCAAGGCCCTTCACCATCTTTGTTGCCCTCCTTTGGACACTCTCTAATAGCTGAATATCTTTCTTATATTGTGGTGACCAAAACTGCACACAATATTCGAGGTGAGGCCACACCCGTGCAGAGCAGAGTGGGACAATTATCTCCCTTGAGGAATGTGAGAAATTGTATCAAAAGCTTTAAAGCTTTACTGAAATCCAAAAAGATTATATCAACTGTCTTCCTTGGATCAAGCAGGTGGGTTACCTTGTCTTAAAAGGAAATCAGTTTGACAAGCAGGACTTTCCCCTCATGAAGCTGTGCTGGCTGTGACTAATGACTGTGTTGTCCTTCAGGTGTTTGTCACTACCTTCCAGAATAATCTTCTCCATAATTTTCCAGTCACTGAAGTGAGACCGACAGGTCTGTAGTTTCCAGGGTCATCCTTCTTGAAAACTGGGACAATGTTAGCCAGCTTCCAGTCAACTGGGACCTCTCTGGATTTCCAAGACAGTTCAAAACCTGAGAGAGGCCTCAAAATGACATCAGCCAGATCTTTGAATATTCTCAGATGAATCCCATCAGGCCCCATAGATTTGTTGGGAACCACCTCAATCAGCAGGTGCAACACAACTTCAGGTTGAACTTGGAGTTTATAATTCTCACTGGAATGGTCTTCCAGCTCAGGGCACTGGGACCCCCCCCCTAGTTCATCATCACTGTTGAAGACAGAGATAAAGAATGCACTAAACATCTCTGCCTTGTCTATGTCCCTGTTCGTGAGGCGACCATCCTCACCCTGTAACAGGCTGATGTTATTTCTGCACTGTCTTTTGCCATTAATGTATTTAAAAAACCTCTTTTAATTGTCCTCCCCAGTTCTGTCCAGCTTCAACTCCAACTGAGCTTTAGCCACACACATTTTCTCTCTACAGTGGTGAGCAGCATCTCTGTATTTCTTTCATGTCACCTGACCTTCCTTCCACTGGGCATACACCTTCCTTTTTTGCCTTATCTCCAAAAGAAGATCCCTGCTCAGTCAAGCTGGCCTTCTGCCTTGTCTCCTTGAGTTCCAACACTTTGGAATGACAAGGACTGAGACAGAGAGCATATAACTGACTTAAAATGTAGGCTTCGTGACTCCCTGAAACAGCCACTATCTCTGACAAACAGGTAGTGGGAGGAACTCTCCCTTTTCAGTGTCCTCAGAGGCATAACATGCTGACCCAAAAGGGCAGGAGAATAATTCTCTTCTCACTTTTCCTCCTGTTCTGAACCTACAACTCTAAATGCAGTCTGGCAGAAGTGGTTTGTCTTGCTGGCCTCTCACTGACAGATGTAATAGCAGCAGCTGCAACTTCCATGTGCCTGAATTAGTGAGCATTGTGCCTCCCTATGATCCTCCTAGACATTGCATCATGCCTGGATGGCATTCACTCACCCAGAACCATGGTTTGCCATTCCCCAACAAATCTGTAGTTTTCTCTGCTTAGCCTATATTCAAATCATTCTAGTCACTGAAGAAAACATCTAAAAGGAAATAAACACCAATTAAGGCACATCCACTTTAATGCAATAATGATCAGCTCTGAACATCATTTCTTTGCTTTCTATCAGATAAATCTCCCGTATTTGAACATTTAATTTTGTACTTAGATTATGTCTTCTGAGATAAGCTTTAAGCATTACCATCTGTTCTGCAGCAATCACACGATCCTATCACTTTGATTCAGCTGAATACAAATCCTTTTGACAACAGGAAAACAGCAAAATAGCACACATTTTTCCCAAAATTGCCACAACTGTAGATTTTTCAAGCGCTGCTTTATGGTGGAGGTAAAATACTCTTCTGCACACCTCCTGCCTGTGCCCCACGCTGTCCAGGCAGCATTCTGACAGTGAAGATTCTTGTTTTAGGAAGGTTGAGTCAGTGTTTCAGCTGCACTCAGCAGCCCCAAGGGCTGGCAGCTTAGCTGGGGCCCCATGCCTCTGCATGCCTGCTAGCGCTTGGAAGCAAACCCTGAGTCAGAGGGAATACACCTTTCTCTCGCAGATGTAAGAGCACTGTAGTTACACCTCTCAGCAATCTCCAAGGCATTCTTTCTGCATCTGTCCTCCGCAGGCAACTGGCCCACAGCCACCACAAGTTGGCCATTGCCGCAACAGATCTTCCCTGCTGGTTTCTAGGAGAAAGGCAACAGCAGAGTTTGTGCCCACTGTTGTGCCCACGTGTATTAGGAAAACTCCAGTGAAAGGCTGGTGCATGTTATGGAAATATTGGAGCATTCATCTATTTGGAATAATTTCCCCACTGGAATGGATCTGTTTACCAGTAAGGTGATCCTCTTCAGACTCAAAGTGTAGAAGACAATATAAAATATTTTTCTTTAAGATTTGAAAAAAAGCACACTGTACTGTCAAAGTAACTGGCAGTTCCTAGCTTAGGCTATGCAGACAATATATACAATCTGAATGAATCACTGAAAAAGGGTTTATTGTACGTCTTTTCACTATGTCTATCTACACTCCTCAACAAGGTGTTACAAACATTGTGTCTTTCAGAAGGTGATTCATCCTTGCTTTCATCCACTGGATAATTCTCAGAGGGAATGTTTCAGCTATAGTTGTTGTTGAACAAGTGAACAGGTTAAACTGCTGCATATTGATAACTGATTGAAATTCAAGCTATTGACTTATTTTGAAGGAAAAATAATAAACCAATGCACTATAAATTCTAGCTGAATTTGGTATTATCTAAGTTAAGAGTAGCTCCCTTAAGAAGACAGATTGAAAAAGTTGTGGCTGTTCAGGCTGGAGAAGAGAAGGTTGTGTGGAGACCTTACAGCAACCTTCCAGTATCCGAAGAGTGTCTACAGGGAAGACAGAGAGGGACTTTCTGTCAGGAACTGTAGTGATAGGACAAGGAATAATGGGTACAACTTGAAAGAGGGGAAATTTAGGCTAGATATAAGGAAGAAATTCTTTACTGTGAGGTTGGTGAGGCACTTGGAACAGGTTGCCCAAAGAAGCTGTTAATGTCCTAACCTTGGCACTGTTCAAGGTCAGGCTGGATGGGCCACTGAGCAACCTGGTCTAGTGGAAGGTGTCCCTGTCCACGGTAGTGAGGGAGTTGAACTACATGATCTTTAAGGTCCTTTGCAACCCAAACAATTCCATGATTTTATATAATTTACAGACAAATTCAACATTTCATTTTCTCCTCTTACATGAATGTCACTGAAAATTCACTGAAAATTACCGGGACATGAATTTATATATGAGAACTTAAAAGGTAAGAATAACAAAATGCTCAGATTTCAGTGGTGCAGAGATAGGAATGTCTTGGATCATGCAGCATTCTTTTGTGTTCTAGCAAGGTTTTCTCCAAGTTTGTAAGCTCTTTCAATAGCTAATCTAAAAGTAGTTATTGAATATCAATCTCTCATAAGCATGTTATCTTTTCTCTATCAAGCTAAAAGGGAAAGGGTGATTCATTTTAAGTGTACTGATGACAGAAGAGCTCTGAATAGCACTTTATCTGAAATACTCTATTTGAAAGGACCAAAGTGCAAGTTAAACAAACATTAACAATGAATGCATTTTTGTCAGGGGTGGTCCTCTTGGAAAATGTTAACCACATTAAAGTAGGCAGTTATTGAAATATGCAATTAATTTTAAGCTGATAGAAGTTGAAACTGTCATTCACCTGAGCAGGTGGTGGAAGAACCTTCTTGCGTATCTGCTGATTGGGTCCCTGTACTCCAGCACAGTTGTATCCAAGAGGGGTCTTGTTGGTGCATAAAAGGTTCCAAGGCTTGCCTCAAGCTGTGCTGTGGAGTTCAAACACAGCAGCAAGGAAGCAAGTGAATTAGTTTCAATTACAACAGGTTGATCATGTTTGCAGTCAGTCAAACTCCTCAAACACTGATGAAACGTGATGTTGTTGTAGGACAGATGAAATTAAAATATGACAGATTGTACAAACACAAATGTGCATATAAACTTTCACTTTGAGGCAGAGCTGACAAGGACTTTGAGCAATAATAGCTATCAAAAGGATAATGAGGTCTATAACACACCAAGTTCTCACCAGCAGCCTACAACTAAAAGTGACTCATAAGAGTAATACAGTCTGAACAAGATTGTCCAGTAGAGATGAACTCTCAATTAGCTCAATCATCTTTGTCCTCTTAGGCAAACAACAAGGGAGTTCGGTTTTTCAGGGTTATTGTGTTAGGTCAGCAGGTAACAAAACCCTCCTTGTGATGGCCTTGAGGTCTAAAGGAACCTCCTTCACCCACGGTTCTTTAAAAATTTTAAATAAAAGGGTCTAAAAACCCTAGAGGTTTGACAGCATGTAGTGGTGAGAAACAGGACAACCTCCCTTGTAATCAATAAAATAAAACCCTTTTGTTACACAAGTTCTCTCTGCTTTAAATATTTTCTGACTGACATACTCCACAGCTCAAGCTCTTAGGCATTTTCCTACAATTTTTTAATACAAAATTATAAATAATGCAAGTAAATACACAGTACACTTCTGTGTCCCACATACTTAGCTGAAAGGAAATTTAATGATCAATAATATTATGCTATGTGAATTTTGCTTGAGAGTTAACAACATAGTACAAGGCCTTCTAGGCAGAATAGGGAGAATTTACTATATATTTATTGCTATATACTAACATTGCTTTAAAAGGAAAATATACGTGTTGTCTCATTAGGCAAACAGAATCTCATTGATTTGCTGTTATTAATGTTTGTTTGAACTAGGCATTTCTGTATTTCATAATAATGATTCTTTTCTTCCGAGCATAGTTATATTTTACTTTATTAGCTTGATAGCACTAAATCAGCTAGTAGTACTGTGTTAGTAACACAGGCAAACTGTTAGTAAACTAGTTTTGTGTTATCCTAAATCTAGATAGTAAGATAAGTCGAACTTTAAAGGTATTTTCTTTCAAAGCAGCAGTCAATTTAGATTAAAATAGAAAAACAAGACATACTCTCTTGCCATTGCTGTTTTCTTGACAGCATGTTTTGTACTTCTGAAACATTTCAACCGACATGGAATATGAGTAACCACTATCACAGTTATAGATTCATCAGACAGCCCAGCTTGATGTTGAAGGCAGGATAAAGATCTCAGAGATAACTGCCCCATCACTATAAATAAAAGGCCCCACTGGGTTTTGCTAATAAAAAAGAAAACAAATTACCATGCCAAATTTGTTAGATTCAGATAGAATAAATCCTGGATAGAATAAAATTCTCTCTGCTGTAAACAGTGTTAGGGAGCTGCGTGGGGGGAAACACACAAACATCTGTTTATAATGTACATATTTTTAGAAGAGTTTCACACTCAGCCCTTTTCACAGGTCCTTTTCAAAGCATGTTTTATTTAGAATCAACATGTCATGTTTGCAATGCAGAGATTTTTTAAATCAGATCCCACAAAATGGGATAGCTGATGGCTTGGCAGCGATGTAGGACACCTTGGAGTTTTTCTATCATCAAACATGCCAGAATCCTAAGTATTCTTTCTTACTACAAAAGATGCCTGGTGTCCAGCTGTCTGCCTGCTAGACTGGAGGATAACACCTTCACTAAATCAAGGCACATCAAATCTTGAAGTCTATTGAGTTTCAAGATAGACAGCAAATCAAGAGGAAGGCATCACAACAGGCCTCAGCAGAGATGGGGCTAAACCTAAAATTCATAATTTCTTGTGAGGGACCCCAGCTACTACTGCAGGGGGCCAGATTACAGTGAGGACAAGTGCTTTAATCCTAAAGGAGGCAGCAGAGGATAGTGTATTCAAAGACTTTGTATCTTGTAATGAAAGAATGACCCTTCAAAAGCACCTTAAAAAACACACTAAAATCTCTTGTCCCTGTTGCAGAAAAACATCCCTCCTTAAGTTGGTGCTGTCTCAGCATGTATATATAACAAACAATTCAATCCAGTACTGTTTGTCTGTAACATAAGCTACATTTATAGAACGCAGTGAAGTTACAGAATATATATGCTAATGCTATATATTAATGCCTATAGCATATGTATATTAAAATATGCATTATTTTAGTATCACTATTGATACAAACTAAGATGTAGTTAACACATTAGCCCAGATTTTATTGAAATGACTTGTCTACATACGATATGTGATTATGAAGCACCATAATCTGGCTGTCTGGATACTCACTACTGTCTTCTTTATATGGTCAATAAATATACTGTCATAATCCACATATGAATTACAAAGAGACCATGAAAATACATTAGAAATATAAGCAGTCTCTTACCTTCCCTGTCTGGTGTAAGCTTTTGCTTAAGAAGGTGGTTGCAAATGGCACTCAAGCAGATATAGCACTGATGACCCCATTGTGTTCCAGTTCATGGTGTTCAGGACATTAATTGCCTCATGTATCTCATCATAACGAATGTACTGGTGGATAATTTCCACAAGGCCCAGTTGTCCTCTTGTGATCACACCTTTAACAGGAAATATTAAAACCAAAGATAATGGGTTTATACTTTGATACAGAGTATGTAAAACAGTAGCTGACTACTTTTCAGCACAGTTAAAAATAATTGCCACTGTTTAAAATTAAGTTGATGGGTTTCAGTATTAAATTTTTACACGAGGTAGCTCCTTCATATCTTGGCATATTTAGGCTGAGCGTGTTTTGGACAGCAGAGAAAAATCATCAGTTAACTTCACGCATGGAGGCCGAGTGAATGTAGCCAAAACTCACTGGTGACAACATCATGTAATGAAGTTTGTTTTAGGACATGGTAGGAAAAGTTTATTCACAGTTTACCACTATCGTATGGTAGGTAATAAATTAATTTTCACAGCATCTCCTTTCCGTAGGGAAATACTGCTGAAGACACTAAACCCCAGCATTTGTGTCACACAAACGTACCTGTGTATACAAGTGTACAGCAGCTCCAACTTCAAAGTAACTGTTACTCAATCAGTCTCCACACTGCAATGGCTCTGGAACCTACTCTAGCTTGGTAATATTCTCTAAGTGAAGCATTTTTACTGTGAGGGATGTCACGAAGTTATCAACACCTAGAGACCTTTGAATTACAGTTGTACACGAAACCAAGAACAAGTTTGCCAGAAGAATGCTTCTTGACTTGCAGATCTCAGATTCTGAGCAGAAAGATGTCTGAAATGCTGCAGAAAGTAATGTATTTATTGTCTCTGACTAGCCAAATGATCACGTAACATAGGCCACACATGGCATTTTAGCAAGTCTTGCTCACTCTGATAGAGTATTCTTTATCACTACTCCTCCAATATTAGAAACAGACCAGAATAAATTTTTTTTTCCATCTCTTTAAATGAAAACATAATGTTTTTTTTTTATTTTCCCAATTTATATTCTGATCTTGTTTGCAAAAACTAATTTTAAGGAAAACATTCTGATGAGAAAGGGAACAAGCTGAATTTCAATATGATATTAAAGCCATACAACTCGCTGGGGAAAACGAAGTCTGATAACAGAGAAAAGCAGACCTGATATATAAAACATACCTCACACAACTTTCATAAATGTTGTTGAATACTGTTTGTGATGCAAAATAAGAATTGAGGAAAATAAAAAGTGAAGAAAAGCATCTGACTACATCTTGAGGAGAAGTAACCTGTAAGAACTTGCATATACAGATCTGATGCTTTGGGGGGCATATTTATATTTTGTAACAGAGAAATACTTAATTTTTTTAGCATCATTAAAGAAAAGACATGTTTTCTAATGTATTTGCATGTATAAAAGCCTGTGGACATCACAATGTGTAATAGCCACATTTAACCTCTTAATATCTAATAGTTATGGCAGACTTTATTCTTCCTAAATGTTTAGTGTTTTTAAAGTATTACAGAAGCTGGGCAATCTTCACATTAACAACTAAGTGAAGGTGAAAATACTTATTTTCATGTTAATTAAATATAATATTATTTTAAATGCCTTTTGAGGCCAGCAATGCTGAACTCTGGCATGAGTACCACATTTGGCCTTATCCAGGATCTAGGCTGACATCAATGACAAGAAGCTGCAATGCTTTTGGAAATGTGTTTGGCATTAGACACCAAAGACATCTGCCATTAATGTTTGAGGGTATATTTAATATGAATCTTTTCCTGAAATAAAACTGGATAGACAGCACAATGGAGAATTCAGAGAACTTGTCCAAAATAATAATATAGCTGGAAGTTAAAAACATATTTGCTTATTCTCATTGACATAGTTTCTTAACAGACTTCTGTGGGAAACCATTCCAAGCCATGTGTTAATTATGGATTTTATTTCACTCCTGAATGCCTGTCTGGGTCTTGCTGTCATGGACCCCTGTATTTTCTGTATAACTTATATTTGCATTATTTCTTAAACAGCAGAGACCTAAAAACTGCTGAGGCTGTGAAGATGGGCTTGCTAATCAACACAGTTACTTTGGTAGTGTGGCAAACTAAGCAGAGGAAGCGTAAAGCTGAAAACCAGGATGAAATAGAGAACAGCACATTTTTGCACAGTGGACTACAAAGAGGGAGGGAGGGAAGGAGGGAGAGAGCCTTGCCTTCTTCCTAGAAGAGATTTTACAGTAATTATACAGAATGAATTTTAAAATGTGATAACTTTCAGCTGTAGAGGTCAACATCTTCCCATTTGGATGCTTGACTTCTCCTGGGTGGTGCGCTTCCAGGCAACCTGCTTGGGAAAAGGAGGTGACAGCCAACTCACTGCCTAATTGATTTAGGAACGGTGCCCAGGGAGACAGTCCAATTAAGTTTACAAGCTGGCAATTAGCAGGAAAGGCCTCTAAATCCCTGTACTGAGAGCCTGCTTGCGTTGGTAAGAACATAAATGTGCTAAAGATAGGAAGGGGAAAGCTGTGCTTTCTGGAAAGCTGTTGTGAGAAAACCTCACAAGGGAGGACTGAAGAAAAGCAAGGTAGAGGTGGGTAGAGTGCCTCCTGCTCAACTCCATCCCAGCCAAAATCAGGACTCAGATAATTTAGAGGGTTTGTTTTTTTCCAATGGCCAACATGCACAAAAACATCAAATAGCTGCTATAATTAGTGTTCTAGGGTACTCTGCAACTATTAAACCTGTCATTGAACTTAATGCAGCTAATTATCTCAAAATAAATTATAACCTGCAAACAGGTTTTTTTAATAGTTTTTTTGGACAACAGCAATAATCCTGATCAGCTCTTTTAAAACTACACAACTAGAAATCAATCCAACATTTTTTTGTTGCAAACATCTCATTATATTAATTTACCTTTTTGCAGTGCCATGCTTGGTTAAGTTTTATTAATTCAGTCTTTCAAATTCTTAGGTCTGTGGTACTTTTAGTCAGTTATCCCACACAAAGCACATGTGTGTCTCATTAAGTAAAGAAATAAAGTAGATTTTCAGATCTTACTGTCTACTAGGTTGTTATTTTGGGTTTTTTTGGGGGTTGTTTGTTTTTCTTTTAAAAAAAAAGGCTTGTTTCTAATCTCAGTAGCTTTATACAAAAGAATCATTAAAAACACCCATGAAGATCTATAGAGGCAATCTTGTTTTCTTGGACAATGGGCAAAATGGTGAAATTTTCCAGGATGGCTGTCTGCCCTGCCGAAACACTGCCTTGGGAGTCAGAGGGTTTAAGAATGATTGGTTTTTTTAGCCCTCACAGTGGATTTACACCACTGTAACTTGCCTGACCTGAATGAAAAGAATACAGTTCTAACTGATGAGCCACTGCAGGGGTTTTAGTCTTAGTTCAGCCACTGAGTCACTGTGTAACTCTTGGAAAGCCCTTTAGCTTTCCTTTTCTGCTTCTTGTTATTCTGCTTATAAGAGGAAGATAATTGTGGGTTTACTCTTTCAAAGTCTCCATACACCTAAAATGAAAAGTGCTATATAAATTCTAAAATTAGTATTATTAATTCTTTTATTCACAAGTCCTTGCAAATTAGTTGAGAGCAAACTTCTCTGAAGGTTATGAAGAACTTTGTTCTTCTGTGAAAAGTCTTCAAGGAAAGAAAATGCAACTTCATGTACTGAAGCCAGAATAACAGTACTGGGACAAATATACATCATACACACAAAAAAATAATTTGGGAAAGAAATAGCATTACTATTCTATTATTAAATATGGATTATTTTAGCTTGTTAGGGCTATTGCTACAGAATGAATACAATTCCTAAAGTTATATACTACAGGTTAAAGGAATTTTCCATATGATAAATTGTTATGCTTTATTAGAGTAATGGGGAACATAATGGGATGCTGACCTGACAACAGATTGGGGTCCTATCCTGTCTGACCTCATATGAAAGGTATTAAGTCATTGTGAAACAGACAAAGAACTCCTTGGTTCATATCTTCAGATATTGTTGGAACAATTTGCTTTTCAGGCTGTGGTCCCATATATCTAAAATTAGCATGCTTTAAACTACAAAAACCTTGTGGGGTACAGACGTTTCCTTGAGAGCTCAAGGTTCACCACACGTGCTTAGGAACTTACCAAGTTTAAAGTGAAGTACTCCCAAGGGTCCTTTGTCAAATCTAACCAACAAAAGATCATGAATATCAGTGCTGTCAGGGCTGACACACGCAACTGGAGGGGCAGCCCACTGGATCTGGATGAGGCTGCTAGGCACCTCAAAGTGTTTACTGCATTGCAAAGTTGCCTCAGGTGAATAGTCTTGTGCCAAGAGCTGAATTTTAACGGGGGACAGTGCTGTGTCAAAAAGTTGCAGCTCCCCTTGAGAGCTGCCGACCACGAATACGGCCCCGGCGGGGTGGTAGGTCACCACAGTAGGCAGCAGTTCTGCCTGGGCTAACAGAGTTACTTGGTTGTAGGCTTCATACAGAATTATGAGTCTTCACAGCCCAGGACTAGTTTGTCTTCTGTAACATCCCTGCAGCAGCTGATGGCCCTGGATCGCAGCGGTATCCTGGTGATGGCTGCACACTGGATTTTGTTCCTGAGACACTTGTAGACGCAGCTGTCGGCCATGGCTCCTTGGCTGCTGACACCGAGTGCTCCACTGTGTGCACCTGGTAAGGCTGGTGAGTGCTGAAGCTGGCATGGAGGGGATCCCATTCTGTGCGGACAAAACTCAGAACCTGAAAAAAAATCGAAGAGGTTTTGGTAGGCATTTGTAGTAATTTATTCTTATTTTGATGATTTAAAAATAGGCGATTGCAAATACGTTTTCTTGTGGGTCAGTAAGTAAAACAAATATGCATTCTTTAGAATCTACTGTTTTAACTTCTAAAAGGTTTACTCATTTCATTTAAAAAAACCCTGCAATATAGTTTGAGTTGTATTTGTTTGTCCAGACCTATATAATAGGTTAGCAGAATAGAAGATAAAAGAGGATGGTCTTAACAACGTTAGTAAGAGGGAAAATGAGCAGAATATCAGAATAACTCATTATTCACAAGGGGGGTGGGGGAGAAATCCCAAAGTTACTGAAAAAATCTATAATAGATTACTCTGAGCATCATGTGTAGATGCAGGGCCATGGTAACAGAAAATACTACACTGTAGTGGTAGAAACAATGGCATGTTTAAACAACATCTACTGTATATTGCCAATGATAGGTGGTAGATGTTCTTTGGTGCCACACAGCTTTAGATACAGAATAGATGAATTTGTGATAGCAGAAAAGGGAGGATCATTATGGGTACTTGAAAGTTGAATGAACTGAAAGAAGAACACAAAGGTGTAATGTGATAAAACACCAGCTGGTAAAGAGCAAGAATCTGTAGTGTGGAAACATGGGAAGTACCATAAAGTGGGGGAGACAACAGTGGAGACAGTGAAGATTCATGTCCTATGATATTTGGTTTGAGCGAGAGGTGGTGTAGAGGATATGAACAGGGAAACCGTGGAGAAAAACCAGCTGTAAATAAGATGCAAATGAGGTTATGAAAAGCTATTTCTCTGAAAGGGAGAGAAAACCCATGTCTAGCATAATGAGAGTAGTGCAAGTCAGTCAGAAACTTGCTGGTGTTTGTTCATGCAGAAATAAGAGTGAAAGGAAAATGTCAGCCTGAGCCGAAACCCACCCTCAGGTATACCCACAGCAATCTTCACATTACAGATTAAAGCTGCTGACCTGCTACAATTTTTGGAAGCCCCTTAAGTTCAGGTGGTATGAAAGCACCTTTTACCCAGAAAGGGGTAAAAATGTGATCAAAAGACAGAGAGAGGACGAGGAAGGAAAGCTGGAAATTTCAGGTTGAAAACAGAAATGCACACATAATGTTACAGCAATTTAAATTTGTTTTCCATAGATCACAAGAGCAATGGAACACATAACTTAGCCTTTCATCCTGCAAAAGAGAATAAGAAATTTAGATTTTTTGGCATACCACCCATTACTTCAGAAGTAACTGATAAGTTTATAAACAAGCTATTTGGGACCTTGATCGGGCTGATTAGGATGTTTTGTTCTGACACTTTACTTGTTTTGTCAGCAAAAGGGTTTCTCATTCAAAGAAAGAAAAAAAAGGATTATTGCAGTTCTCTGGCTGGAAACCAGCTGACAGTTTAATACAAAAGTCTTTGCTACTTTTAAGAGTAGCATGCAGAGAACCACTTAATGCAAAAGCACCTAATACAGAAACCAACGCATCCAACCTGTGAAAACCTCACCTACCAATCTCAACAGAGTAGTAACAATGAAAATGTATATCGAAGAGGAAATAAATTATTACATTATTTATAGTCTGAAAAACATTTTCTCACCTCAGTCATTCCCTCAACAATGACTTAGCCTCCTCAACTAGGCATTTTATGCCCACAAAATGTTGCAGTGGCTACTGTGCACATGTTAGAGCTGCTGAAGTGTGTTTATTAGGGTGTTAAATTGCATAGTAAGGAAACTCCTAAAAGAGGTTATTATGGACAAGGGATTACTGTGACCACATAGTTCTCTAACCCCAAATAAAGACAAAGCGAAGTGGTATTGTTTGTTCTGCAGTTTTTCCTAAGAGTATGTAGAGAGACCCAGGTAGATCCCTTTCAAATGTGTGAAACAGAAGTCTTGCCCAAGCAAGTCTTCAAAGCTTCCATAACTTCAGTGAAATGAGCCTTGAGGCCCTGTGAGACTCAGATTTCTGTCTTCTGTGGCAGGTTTCAATGCACTGCATTATTTAGCTACATATTTTGACCCCAAACCAGTGTTTTTCTCTGGATATCTCCTCACAAGCTACAAGAAAGTCATGAGATCCACACAATAATTAAGCCTATGAGAGATGAAAGCATGAAAGCACTATTCAATTCTGAAGATAGGCTGGCCTTAAAGGTTAGGACAATAGAGAAGAAATATGTGAAACATGGATTTCACAACTCCATAGGAGTGACTAGTGGAAAAAAGCAATGGAAACAGTCACAGAAAAATAAATGTTGCCATATGATTGTTTGAGAGTCGGCAAGTAAACTGCACCCAAATTTCATAATTTTGTTCTGCCTTCTTAGAGTAAAAGTAGGACAAAATGATGACCACTACTTTGAATTCAAAAGAAAGTAAAATCTTGCATTTTGGAAGGCTAATGAGTCTTGAGATGAGAAGCTTCCTAGCTTCATATAATTTTGAGAGCAAATCCTTGAAATGAAGTCTAGGGTAGGGCTGGTTGATGTATATAACACAATTCTAAACTAGGAAAAAGTTCCTGCAAGGAGAGAAAGACTATTTGCTGCCTTTCAAAACATAAGTTTTGGCATAATGTTTAAACACATAAGGCTTAAAGGAAACTTTTCTAGACACTCCTGTTCATATTCTGGCTGAAAACAAGAGAACATTTCTCCTTAGATTGGATCTCATGCATCAGTGGCCTCATGTGCCTCTTGCAGGAAGAGTATCAAGCTGAGAGACCTCTTTGTTCTGGCTTCCAGTTTTACTGAATGTAACTGCCACTTTGCATTCTGAAGGAAAAAAATGGATATTCTCTTTCATCTCAGAGGGAAGATTTGAGTTTCTCTGTCAGAAGTTACTTTTATTATTCATTCTTCATGCCGCTAACTGGAAAAGTAAAGCAGAGAGACATACAGCTACAGAAACATGTTAATAAGGCTAAGATAATGCTTTTGAAAGATAAGAAGTCTAATAAAACTTTTTTTTCCCCCAAGAAGATAGTATTCTGCCAATGTTCTTCTATCTGGTAAGCAGCCACAGGCTAGTAAATGTAGTGCACATAGTGCTTTAGCAGTCCATTTAAAGGAATCCAGTGGGATTCCTTCCTGGTAAGCAGCAGTTCTCTGGAACTTCATTGAAAGAGTTAACAAACCATTTGTTTGGGGAATGGGGAAGCAAAAGCTGGAGGAGTTTCCTCAGAAATGGGTAGGACAACTGTCAGATATGTGGAGGAGGGGATATGGCAGTGGATCTGAAAACATCGAGCTGTAAGATCACATGGCAGGGTGTATAGTTCTTTCAGTGTTAAGTACTTTCCATAAATCTTGGGCTAAGCACTTAGCCTGGATTTCCAGGAAAGATTTCTGGAAATACCTTGCATGAAGTAAAACCAATTCCTTCGTTGAAAAGAAATACATAAATAATTTAAAAAATGTAAAAATCCCTTTTAGTTTTGTGATGTGAATGCTATAAAAATACATTGCATGCATTTAAATATTGTTCACATAATTTATACACATTTCCCTTATTAATATGGCAGCCATGTACCACTACTGCATATCTATATTGTCTTCCCCTTGCAGTACTGACCTGGGCTCTGCATCAGCTCATCAGCAGGATGAGGGATGCTACAATGCCAGGCTCTCAAATCCTAGAGTCAGGAATCATAAGAATCCAAGTAAAGGAATCTCTTAATCTTTATAAGGACCCTGAACTATGCTAGTTAAAACTCTTTCATTTTATGTTTGAAAAAAATAATAGCACTAGGTTGTGTGGGCAGTATCATTCTTCTCAGTGCAAATCTTTGAACACTGAATACTGAAGTATTTGCATAGAATACTGGGAAAGGATAAAGTCCACATATCAAAACAAGTAAGAGTTTTAACCAGTAGTTCTTAAGCAGAAAATTGGCTTACCAGGCAGATGAAAAAAGAAAACAAAGAAACAGAGAAATAAGCTTGCTGTGACTAATTGTGTGTCTTTCAGATGAGAAAAAAATGTTTGATTTATTTTATGGATGCTAAAAAAGTGGCTTATTTAATTTCACACAGTGAGGTTCCAAATAACAACAAACATTTTAATTAGAAACATAAAGTGGGAAGTGAGGTGCATACTAGAGTAAAATAGTTCTAAATACAGCACTGTGAAGATGAAAGGAAAAAACCCACCCTATTTCAAAACCTTTGTAAAATAAAAATGCAAGGCTCCTACCTAGGTTACTTCTTTGGATGCATTGGGTCTACAGTCCTACATTCAATCTTACTATTTAGATCTCCAGTCGACATTTGTTTTTTTTTCTTTCAAAATTTATCATAATCATCATCTTTATCCCATATTATTCACTGAACTTTTAACTCAATGTGACATGGAGGATTTTACATTCTTTGCTGTATGTGTGAGAGGTATTTCAGCCATTCAGTCACACACGGTGGATGTTTTTCTGAGCACTACAGTAACTGTAGGACAGGGCTGTGTTTTTTCACAAATCTGAGGTGAAATGTGGGCACAATAACTTAAATATTTTCTTTGGGAGAAAGAAAAATAACATTCTCTCTCAGGGAAACTATTTTTTTCCACATGGTTGAAGTATAATTTCAGTCATTCACACTAGCACTAAATGGAGTGAAAATAAACACGGCAAAGACAAATGCAAAGTACTACAGTAACTGAGCCCTGGCATCAGCACCTCCTGTTAATTTTTGTTTGCAGAATAAAGTTCATGTTGATTTTAACTGGACTTTCTCTCAAAGCATTTAATCCAAAGATGATTTCACTTCAGATCCTTTTTATTCATAGCAAATTGTTTGAAATAATTTCTGGAAAATTTCTCTTCTGGTTTGAAAACAAAACACCAGCGTTATCTCCACAGGGAGACAATTTAAATAACATCCTTGATCACTGATACTTTAATATAGAAAAAACAAAACAAACAAACACAAATAATTAAATAAATAAATTAGAGAATGGATAAGTTTACTGGAGGAAACCAAAACACACAGGAAAGCAGACAAAGGTCCAACAGACAAATATTCCTGCAGCAACATGGACGCATCTATCCAAATGTACATCACACCAAAGCAAAGGCAATGCTAAACAGAAAGCCTTTATTTCTTCAAGGGACACTTCACCAAATCTACAGCACTCACACAGTAAACACTGAGCTCAGAAAAAAATTCAGTAAAATAAGCTGAATTTGCAAGGAAAAGTTATTTCTGTTTTTAGTGGAATAGTGCTTACCTGTAGCCTTAATAGTAGTAAATGCTAAAATATAAAGCCACATATAAAATTCAAATCAAATTTACAGTGTATTTAAAAGTAAATGTATTTCTTTCATTAGTTGAAACGCTGAAGTTCACAATACCCCAAATACTCCGTTGGGCAATGTGAATCATCCCAACACAGAACGTGTGTATACAGGCGATGATCATGACAAGGGGTGAGTTGTCTCATCCCAGAGCTATTCCTGTCCTCATCCTCATACACACTCTTCTGGTGAGCGCCAATAATACTCAAAAAAGTCTTCCAGGCAGGAAGCAGTATCAAACAGTGCCCCATTTACCTTTGCTCTGCCCCGACACGTGAGTTCAGCAGCTGGTAGGTCCTTTTGTGGTTTTCAAAGGTCAGCACCGAGGTGGTGGTTGTGGTAGCATTTCCGGGGCTTGGTTTCACGAGCCCAATATGCCAAACTCTTTATGGTCCGATATTCAGTAATTCGCTTTCTCTTAATCTAGATAATCATGCTCCTTTATCCAACCGATACTATTATTTTCAAGTAAAGGTGATATTACTTGAACCCTTTATGATAAATGCTCTAAACTGAATCAGGTCATGCTTCTTATTCTTGCTGCTGACAATAATCATTTACTGGGAAAAATTCATATTACTGATGAAATAGGATAAATATGGATTTACTTCATGCAAACAACGGCACATCCTGTTCTTATTCTGAAGAAACTACAAAACGTTAAGGGAGTAAGGTAAAGAGAGGAAAAAATGCTTACAGAACCACTGGGTCTGACCTGGAGAGTAACTGTTTAGAGCGCTCTAGAAATGCTAACTATGTTTTTGCTCAGTTTCGCTATCAATGACCTTCAGAAGTTAAAGGTGTTAAGTTAATGTCCCCCTCCAAGACTCTGTAGGGGAAAAATGTACCTCAGTTAAATGCAGGTTGGGGTTGACATTACTTCTAGAACTGCTGGGTTATGATGTTCTCCCATCTGTGCACAGGAACTTAACTTCTGCCCATAGGAAATAAGGTCAAAACCTCAACCAAATAATCCATAGGTTATACTTATAGGCTACCATATAGGCGGAGTGTCTGAGCCTTACTGAACATCCAAGTACATGGAACAGCCTAACTGAACAAGCAGAAGTTTATTCATATATGACTAAGTTTTCCATAGTCCTGGCAGAGTGCTTGTATTTTATTGATAAATAGAGGAAAAGAAATTTCATCCAAATCTCAGAATTGAAACAGACAAGTACAGGCAAAGAATCAAAAAAGGGAAAGCAATTGAACAGTCAAATTTAGCAGTTCTGCTTTTAAAAAGAGTTTTATTATATTTCTATTACAATATGGGCCAAATTAAAAGGATTACGAGGCCTAAAGCCTCAGTGAATGCGAATTATCTTTACTGTGTAAAGCACCAGTGATGTGCTTAGGACTATACAGAGTCTAAACAAGAAAAGGATAAAACTAGGTGCACAGAAAGAATCTGAGGAATCCTGTGATTTTGGAAATCTCCCTATAACATAAAAATTGAAACACAGAAAGCTTTGAACTGACAGGGTGGTTTCTGTGAATTTCTTAGAAGAAAGGATCTCTAAACAACACCTCAGAAAACAGAGATTGCAAACTGCTTTGTTGGCATTAGGGAGCCTTCTGGAAGATGTAGAAAGATAAAAAAAGGCATGGGAATGTCGCTGTCAGAACCTGGACGTACGGAAGTCACGGCAAGAAATAAGGTCTGAAATGTTAGTAGGATGAAGTTTCATAATATCAAACTGGCACAGGGACTAGGCTGGAAAAGCTTACAAAGAACAGCCACGCGTTTTAGCTCCCAGAGTAATTTTTCTATGTGATCTGGCATAGCTGCAGGGGGAATGGAGAACTGCAGGTGTGAGCAGGCAGAGGAGAGATGAGTCAAAGATGACCGCAAGTGGAGAGAGGTCAATTGAAAAGAAGTAAAGAAGGCAAAGCTGGAGGTAATTTAAACTTCAATTCTACAGCACTAATGACAGAAATAAGAAGAAAAGCTGTCTCAACCACATTTTCTCTTTGGTTTCCAATATATAGAAAGCCTCAAGGGAAAAAAAAATCTCACTCAAATATTAGTTATCAAAGTAATAGTTCCAAGACATTAAAACATTTACATCTTCCCTAATTAAGAGAACAGGGTGCTGTTTGTAAGAGCTTTATTTTAAAGTGTTACTTAGGGTTTTTCCCTATAGAGAAATAGTCTCTAGTAATCCAGAACAGCTATTCCACAGCTGATCCTCAAGTTTGTGCTCTTCTCCCACAGTCAGTGCCTTTTTAGTCCATATTAAAAATGGCTTAAGACAAACTGAAAATAAAATTCCGAATACAGGAGCATCTATACAAGATGTTAGTCCAGAAAAAGCTTTAGTGTTTTAAATTCAGGCTCCAATTCTCTGTTTTTATTTTTCTACCTAACAAAACAAACTGGATTCGAAGATTCTTGAATAGATGAAACAAAAATTAAACAGATGAAACGGAAACATCTGCCTAAAAAGGTAAGCTAAGCAGGTGTCAGGAGGAGGGTCAGCTTGTAGCTTTGCCCTAACTTGTATCTTACATTCCCGCCCGTAGATGAGGAGTTTTGACTTTTTCTTTCAGAAAAAAAACAGTTCCTGATTTAATCAATACTCCTAGCAACAATTAAACACCATCTGGGCATAGATAGAATTTTATAACAAAACTTCAAATAGATGTAAAATGCCTATCAGTTAACATTGCAGCCAATGTAAAAATTGCTTCAGACATGCATGCAACAATTTCTAACTCAGTTTTCTAGTGGAACTCTGACACTTTTATTTTCAGTTTTAGCAACACGAAAGCTACTCCATGATAAAGACATAACTTCCTTGCTACATTTTTCAGGTTTCCAGTTTTAATGTGAAAATAGTAAACATACTAAATAAGGTGCTTTTTTTATTAAATAACAACCTTTGTTTTAAGATTAGAATGGTTGATCTTCCTTTCTTATGTTTTGATCGTATCTGTTCTTTATATCTAGCTGAATATGCATTTAAGTTGCTCTTTCTTTAGCAAATCTGAAAAAATCATGCAACAAGAGAGTTCAGCACTGTACCTCCAATTTGCCATGTGCACAGCCTAATAGCAATAGGTTGGCTCTGTCCCTCTCACAGGAAATAGGAGACCAAGGCCATGCTCCATCACTAGTTGCTGACCACCAGCAAATGACCATATCTTGCATACAGTTTATTGCCAGGTGACGTTTCATCCTTCTACCTTCTGGTCCAAGTATATCAACATAAGAAATCTGATGGAAGAAAAAATGTAGGAAATATTTGAGGTGATGAAATAGCATAGTAGGAGCAAATGGGAGCATTTACTTTGGGTGTGTGAAAAAGAACGTATATATCACACAGAGCACTGCGTACATATATCTTCATATAGGCTGTCTGTAAACGTGAAAAATATCTCCTCAGACAGAAAAAGACATGCTCACACTTTTATCTGTGGGGAGGGGATTGGGATGGAAAGGAATATGAGTTAAGAAGGAATTTACTGCAATGACTCCAATCAATACCAAAATGTACAGTCATGGTTGCTTGACAGCATCGACCTCCACATAGGATTTAAGCTTAGCCATATTAAATGACAAGTTCTGCAAAGCTGACCACGGAGCTAAGGCTAGTGTTTAAGACATAATCAAATATTAAATATATTCCACAGCATTTGAGCAAACTATATCTTTCTTTTTCCTGCCTAAATTAAGGAATCCAAACACAAACATCTGCTTTGCAAAGAATATACTTTTCTGCATAATGTGGATGAGCTAGCATCTGCGTAAAGTTTATGCAGCTCTTGAGAATTGTGCCTCTTCCTCAGGAAGGATTTGTGGAATTTATTATTCAAACTCTGTTATTTGGAGCATGGTTATTTGAAAACATGAGCAGTGCACCATCTGGGTGACACATGCCAAGGAAATATAGATTGCACCGCATTTCTGCTTAAGGAATTAATGGAAGGTTGATAGCTAGGGGAAAAAAAACTATCTTGCCATTGCTGGTCAATAATCGAACCACTTTCTGGGGATTAAGCGCATGGCTAAGCCTACTGGACCAGACACTAGCAAAGGGCAGGGGGTCTTCTTATCAGAGAAATGCTTCTGGAGCCAGTCTCACTACATGACAGATTGCTTTCATATTCCTGTCTGCAAGGCAACAAAGGCTGGCAGTAATGCGATAATGCCAGAGTGCAATGGGTGTTAAGAACCCGTTGCATTTATGTATTGTATTTAGTAAATAATCAGGCTCATCCAAATTGTGATCTCAGCTCTCAACCAAGGCCATTAAAATCAAGGTTAATGCTTTAATAATCCTTTGCTGTTTTTTATATGGTCAAAAAGAACCCTTTTCTATTTGCATGGTCATAATATTATTGACCTCTTCATCCCCTGAATACACATCAAAAGGAACTGAAATCAAAGTAATTACCAATGTTGTTTCTCATGGTAAACATTTAACTCCTTGTTCTGTCTCTTTCAGTAAATTGAAATGGATTAAAAAACCATCCACAGGAAAAACTTGCAAAAGGTCAATATTTTCAGAATATCCTGTGTTTTACTTGTCAAAATACTTAGATGTGTAAAGATAAATGTACACAAAAGTTTACAGGTAGCTGCTACTTGAATTAGAACTATATATAAATAGTTAATTGGGTGACAACACATTGATTAGCTTGGAAAAGCACAAATACTTCCACATGTATTAATTACTCCTGTACAGTAGCATTAACTGTTCATAACAATTTCATATGTAATAACAGCCACAGATCTTTTGTAAACCTTTAAGTCTTGCAATAGACATGTCACTCTCAAACATGGACTCATGATACTGAGAAAAGGCAAATGATAATAGCTGGTATTCTATTTTGCTGCTCTCAAAACTGTAGTGATTCATATAAATTTTCCTTTATTGTTTCAAAATGTAAATAAACTTCAATCATTTAGAAAGGAAGAGGATAGAGAGATTAATTCTTTCATTTAGGTATGCATTGTGTAAAAAACCCAACTTTTGGATAAATATCAAGCTGTGAGGAGGAAAGCATGGTTGACTTGTTCTTATTATTGACAGCACTCTGGCAGTCCAGCACTGCTGCCAATTTTGCCCACGGTGAGCCTGGACACCAAACAATGTGAAGTTGCTTATCATTACAATGATAATATGAGAGAAAATTCATTATATCATTGCAAACATTTTCTCATTTTAAAATGGGAATTTAAACCCAAATACTATGTACATTTCTCAAGGTTACACCAAAAGTCAGAGGCAGAAGTGAAGGCTACAATCAAATTTCCTGAATCTTGGCTCTAGATTTTAATCCCGTGGTAGCTCTATACCAGTGCAAGTTATCTTTTTCATTCAATTTCTCTTGAAACAAAATCAGCTCTAAGGAATGAGGTTTTTCCCCTACCCATCCCCCCATTTGTTACTGTTACAAGTTTGCACAGTTCCAACTGAGGACTATTTTGTTTCTACTGAGAGTGGCATTAGTGCTGACTGTGTGATCTTTAGCTTTTGTAAGTTTGACCAAAATCAGCCATGAAGAACTCTAAATCAGTGTAGAGAGCTGACATAATATTATTGCAGCAGTGAATAATACTTCCTGCAGTCTCACACTGGTGCAATTCTGAAGATAATAAAAATTATATTTAGCTGCCTAACTAGCAAGCCTCACACAAAAGAACATTCAATTAAAAAATGCAAATGCCTTTTTTTTTGGCTGGCAGTGAAGTATTCCATAGTGATTCCCACTGATTTCAAGAGAAAGCAAAGTTAACGTTGAACACGGAGGTGTTTTGAGAAGCTCAGCTGTGTCAGCAAAGAACTGAAAACTTAACAACCCTATTAAGGAGTGCAACAGATATTTCTGTTTTTTCCCAACATTAAGTCAGGAGCTGTGGCCCACACACTCCAATGACAAAGGCAGTTGTCAGTTCACCATGGCTTCCTCGTTAAACTTTAGCACTGTTAAAAAAAAAGCCACCCCACAGACCACACTCACTTCCAAAGCACAGCCTTAACCAGGCACAAGGCACATCATTTTAAAGTAAAGTATGTATCAGCTCAGTTCCCAGTGAACAGTGAACTGTCTCAAATCCACGTTATGGAGGCTGGATCAATCTTGCAAACACAAGCCATTGCTGAAAAGAGGCCCTGAACTGAAACAGCCTGGAAAATGTATTAGATATTCCTAGCAGAAAGTATTTCTACCAAGCAAGTTAAAACACATTATGGCAAAACTTAAATTAAACATATCCTTAAAAAGCTTGCCTTGCAGATGCAAGCTCCCTTATATCAGCAAGCAAATTACTAAAGGGTTGTCAAGGGGAAAATATTTGCTAGCACAAGATTGTTTTCCTTAACATTTACCCAGTCTGAAATAAATACAAACTCTCTCCTTTGCTCACAGTATCTTTCTACCTTTCTTCATTCTTGCAGTGAGTGGATGCAGTCCCTTTCCTACCTCACCTGTTCAAAGTTAATTGCCTTGGCTGATTATTTTTTCATACTGCTGTAGCACCACGCACTTCCACTAAAGTCAGCTGCTGCCCTGATGCCAGAGAGCTTATGGTTGAAATCAGTTATGTCTGCACAGCCCAATCCATCCAAGATACAGTGTAATTCAGCCTGAGATGAGCTGGTTTCCACTGACATACAGACTGGATAGTTTAAAGCCAGCTCAGCTCCTCTAGGCTACTTTCAGCTGCTGCTGTGACTGTGGTATAGACAAACCCACATATAAAGGGCTGGAAAAAAGGAGTATTTTAATCTTCACTGTGTAACTAGTGAATTGACATACTGGAACCAAATCACTTGCCTAAGGTCACATATATAGTTGACCAGTAGTGAGAAACTCAGCTTCTTACCTTGAGCCCTAACTCGGTGGCTTAATTGTAAAAGCGACTCTCTGAACAACTCCATCACTGTAACTAGAGGGGAAATTCAGATTTCTGCAAAGAATTATAGCAGCTTGGAGCTCAGACAGACAGCTGAAGTATCAGAGCTTCATGAGTTCGTGTCTATCAGGTGAGCCACAGTAACTGACCATGTGTGTGTTTTCAGCCCACGACAAACAGAGGTAAAACACATTAACTTAAATCTTTTCCACTGAGGTTTACCATTACAGATTTTGCTTCATGCTTGTTAGATGCCAAGAATGTGCAAAGGGTCAGTTACTGCTGCTCAATGGACACAAGGTAATCTGTCAAGCAGAGGTCACTCAAATGTGTGTCTGAGCCCAAATGTAAATATAGTAGAAATTTGGATCCCTCTTGGCTCAGTATTTTAACACGTTAACTCAGGATGTCATATAATTTTTTATTTTTATTTTTTTTTTTTTTTTACTTTTCAGTAACTGCCATTTTCAGAGCTTGAGCTGCTTTGGTCAGTATATAAAGGTTTGCAATTTATGCTGCTATACAGTATCAGTGAGTACCAGTGATTCATAATGTACAGTTCCTGCAGTATTTGCAGTCACCATTGACACCTATACCTTAAAGTCCAAACAAGAGAGTTTTTCCAGTCTTTTGTTTACATCGAGAGAATCCATCTTCTTGTAAACTGAATAAAGCAGAGCTGGTTATGATCCTCAAATGACAAATGATGAAATTGTCTGTAAGAACAGCTGAAAAAGAAACCCAAATAAAAATTGTCAGTACTGTAATACCTGTGTCTAGTAACAAAAAAAAAGTACTGAACACTCCACTGAGACACTGCAAAAAGCAATTTTTTTCAAGACAGTGTCTTAAATATTGCACTGAAAGCCCTGTAATGTCCTAAAAGACATCAATGTGTCATCCTGCCAGGACCTTCACGGAAACGAGAAATAAAGCCTAGGGAGTCCTCTGATTACACAAACCTGAATAAATTATATCAAAATGCCACTACATCCAAATATATGTTTTATGCCCTCCCACATTAATTTTCATCTCAGTTCAGCCTTCAGTTTTTGTTTTTGTTTTTCTTATGGTTACATCCACCAGTATTTCAGAAATGTACCTAATACAGCTAAGTTTGTGCTAAGGGTGATAAATGCAAAATAGTACTTGAGGTGTATCTGGTATTTGACATTCTAAGGTTCCTGATGCTGCTGCAGACATACAGGATTATGCTTTAGGGGGGGTTATGAATTTAATGAAAGCTTCACATGGGGTACCCAAACAATACAAATAACCAAGATGGAACAGACTCCCTTGGAGTCTGGAAAAGCACAGTGGAATCCCTGCTGCTATCATAAGGGGGTGTTAGACCAAAATAGTTCAATATAAAAGTGATTAACAAATCTGTCAATGAAAATTACTTAGAAAAGTATCTAGGATTTTTCCCAAGTTATTTTCCCAGTTATACAAGCAGCACCCACATTTAAAGAGATGTCTGAGTACAAAGTGAGTCATCGGGGTAACTACTACCAGATCACCGAGGAATAATTGATGAGAAACATGTTTAAAGTAAAGATAGCTGTGTTCAGAATGCAAACTCAGAAACCTCTGTTAGAAAGAAAATGCCAAATAAAGTGGAACTGGATTTAAAAACAAACAAACAGAACCCTGTGGAACAATCTCTGAAAAACAAACTTAAAAAAGCACTTGCTACTAATATCCAGATTCTTAAATCTAAATTTTGCATACCCTTAAGTAGATTGACAGTTCAATCTTACATGCAAGCATGGAAAACTGGCTACTCAGCTTTGCTTTGATTTAGTCTGATTTATAACCACTTGTATTTTCCAACAGCCATGTCCTGGCACAACTCTGAAGTATCTGGTATGCAAATGCTAAAGGATAGAGTTTAAAGCCAAATAATTGCCTTTGAAATGTAACATTAACTCTAGCTTTTTTTGGTGGGAAAAAAAAAAGGTGATAAAGTATCTGACTATAACTGAGATCTATAACTTAGTGTCATAATTGAGATCCTGCACACACATGAAAATTGAAAACCACTGAGTGTGGTATCCTCAATATGTATGCACACAGTTAAAATTTTGATGCCCTCACAGACACAGTTTACATTAAAGATGAGCCACAGCACACCTCAGATGCTGATGAAATTTTGCCTATAAATAATCAGAACCAGGAGGACTTTATTAGATGCAGGAGCACTACAAAAGCAGTATTAATTCTGTATTTTGTGCACACAACCTGACCTTTATTCCAAATGTTAAGAGGACATGCTACTTCAAATTAGAATTATAACATTTCATAAGTAATTTTGGCAGATTGTAATCCTTATCCATTTCCACGTATACACAGTTGCTAAAGTAAAATATATTTTTTACAGGGTTCTTGTACTAAATATAGAATTTCTTTTGGCCAACTTGATAATCACAAGCCCAATTCCAAGTCAGATTTGGAAAGATGTGCAGTTTTTTTGAATTAAAGTGAATTTCCTCTGGGACAACATTATGTTGTGGTTCTCACATAGGAATAGTTCAGTATAAAAAATTGTATTTTGAATACTATTTGTGTGGGTAACAAAAGTATCTTTCGTTGTTCACGAAAATAAAAACTGTATTGCAATGAGTTATTGGGTGGTTTGCTTTAATGGAACAGAGGCAGTTTTATTTCACCTTTGGATATGGATATTAGTGAACATGAAGGTTTAGGAAAATCTTGAAAAAGTGAAAATAAGGACAAACTATTATATAATGTTGTTTATATAATAAATACAATGGTATAAATGTAGGAAAGCATATTTATTGCTTTATTATTTTTTTAGTTGTAAGCTTTTTTAGTTAGCAGTATTTTTTAGACAAATATTTGTATTTCTATGACATATTAAGCCAAGGTAAGGCATGATACATATAATTTAATTTTTTATTTTTCTTAAAGACAGAGTATTCCAAATAATTTCTACAAACAAATTCAATTTGGGTATAACCTCAGCTTCCATGCTTTCCTACTTGTTGTCACCTGAAAGTATGATAATCTCCCTCTGGAAACTGAAGGCAAAATATTGGAGATGGAATCCAGTAACTTAACTGAAGAGTGGAAAAAAAGGAATCAAGAAAGTAAATGTGTTCTATGCTCTCTGTGTAATTAGTGGATAAAAAAAGAGGTTAGGGTTAAATTTTCTTATAAATAAAGATTCTACAAACATAATAATGTTAATTTTCATGACTAATGACTGAACCACAATACATTGATAAGAAAAGATCAGTACTGTAGGTTTCTTAAAGAACCAGGCCAACATTCAATAGATGCCTGGGTACGGAGGAAAATAAATCATTAAAGATCAAACCTGAATTAAGCACATAATCTTACCAGAAGGATACAATGTGGGCCTACTTTTAAAGAATTTGGAAGATAATTCACGTGTAATAGGGCTCACATTAAAATTTCATATTCTTGCTTGTGCAGAAGCCAAGATACCTGATTGATTTCTCAGTGATATGGTAGTCATATTATAAAGGTATGAAAAACAGGCATGTTTTTGTAAGTTTACTTCTGCATTAAATGAAAACTTTATTTTTAGCAGTCACTAGTTAATAACAATAGTGAGATTCTGGATTTTTAGAAACTAAATCAGAGTACCTCCACATAACTAATCTTACCCAGCCTTTTTTAATAATAACTTTAATAATAACTATCCCATGTAATTAACCAAATGGCTAATGTTTGATTCTGTCCCTTTTTCCTACTTAACAAAATAAACATGACAAGTTCAAATGGCATGTTCGCAGTGGTTACAATGTGCAAGAAACTGAATTTTAGAAACCCACGCAGCATTTGACAAGCCTGAAAACTTTGATGTTAAAAATTATTCTTGAAGTGTTCTTAGTCCTGAGGGTTGTAACTATGGCATTACATGCAATTACTTGTTGTGTTTGCAAGTCCCCAGTGGCAATAATTAGTCTACCTGTTGACATACTATTTCTCTACTCTACTGTTAATGTAGGCAATTGATTTGCACATGGGTGTAATTACCATCACTGATGGTGTTGGAGATGAGCTTCCCCACCAGGGTCCTGTCAATCACCACTTTCTCCAGCTGTGGCCCAGAAAGGCTTAGGGACACCAAGACACCTGAGTGAAAGAGGAGCTAAATCCAAAGAGCGAGAAAACAAGACATCAAAAATCATTAATAAAGTGAAACGTTCCAAGGTACATATTCCCCCATCCATTAGGTAGTAACCTAATTTTCAAAATTGCAAAAATGAATTATCATTGACGTGAAGATGTCTTATAATGACTTTGAAAGCTCTTTCAACGAAAGAGAGAGATGTAACGCCACACTGAATTACATGGGTACGAGACTTACAATTGCTGAACACTTGAAGAAGCAGCATGCTAAGTCCCCAAATATTACATAACATGTAGTGAATTAGTTTGTTAAAAATGGAGATCAAAATTCCGTCCTGAGTGAGGGAAGGAATGACACTGATCACTCTATCACCCATGGATCTGATCTTTTCTGGATAAAATAACTGCACAGCCTGCATGAAAAAATTATAAAGTAGAGTTTAATGTAATTTTGTATTATTATCACAGATTAAAACCAGCACCTTTTTGGTATCCTTGTTATTTCTGATCATTCATATACTGTTTAACTTAAATAGATGCCCTACCACAGAGATAGCTGTGAGCTCCCAATAAATCCCATTCACTCCTCAACATAAGGTTATAGATGTCTCTCTTAGAAAGAAAGAATTTAAGCTGTTGGACAGTATAGGCAGAGGGTTATTTCAGAGCTAATTGAATAATTCTGTGTAATTAATTTAAATTAAATGATACATATCTTGAAGACTAAGTCACAGTATTTATCAGGTCCTTCTGATGCCTTATCTTGCATGAGAGAGAGAACTCAGTGGGAGGAGTTATGAAAAATGTTTATTTTTGCATAATAAAAACATTAGTTATTTTCTGAATGCAACTATTACAGCAAAGGAAATCAGAAAATAAAACCCATAAAAGAAATCCTCAGTGGAAAGACTGTTGCAGACAAGTCCAGAGGGCTCACCAAAGGTCAGGAATCTTGGACTCCAGCTCTTTCTTCTACCTAACAGCAGATTTTTAAAGAAACCTCTGTGCTTTTTAAAAAATTAACTACTAGAGAAATACTTGCTCTTGTAGGAGAATTTGGCAGGAAAAAAAAACCCTTTTTGTTCTATGCTGGAGATATGAGACAAATATGTTTGCAATATAATTTTTAGAACTCTCTTGCGGTGAGATCCACTGGATTATATTAAGTAAAAAGTATGAGGGACAGGAATGTCATTATCTAATTGAGCTTGCCCCTTGTGCAATGCCCTGTTCCTGATAATTAAGTTACAGAAACTCTCAGTTATGCATATTTTGCTATATTACTACAGCTCTGTGCTCTCCATAGCATAGAACAGAACAAGTGTATTTAAAGAAATTACCCTCTTGCCCTGACTAATATCTTTAACCAACATTTTTTGAAAAGAAACTCTAGTGATGTGTGAAATAGAAACAAAAAAATACGTGTGATGTGAAATGAATTTTTAAGAACAAAATGATCAGCCTCCATCCTGCCAAAATCTAATCATGCATTCACTTGATAAATATATATAGTCAATGTTTCAATATTCCCTGTGATGACAGATGTCCTTTAAGGTTTTGTCCTAGTAAAAATGTTAGACACGGTTACACTCATGCAGCTTTTATTACAATCTTTCAAAACTTCAATTTGTCCTTATGTTGAAGTTAGAGTAGATAAAATCACAATTTATTTCCAACGTGGTAATGTGAAGTCCAGCAAGGTTTGACTACTGCTAGCTACAAATGTCCGAAAAACGCAGTTGAAAAAGTGAGGGCTGAAACCCAGAAGTTGCCTAACTGTGATGTAAGCAATGATCAAGAAAAATGACATACTCTAGAAAGCTCAGTTCTAAGTAACTGAATGAATATTAGCCTGATAGAGAAGAGGAAAACACCCCAAAACTTTCAGCGTTATGTGCCAACAGAAGAGATGGTGCAATCATACAAATAAACTCTCCAATATGTTTATTCCACAACACCCTTGCTTGGGAGCTACGACCTTCCCTCAGAAAGTGGGAAGCTCCCTGTTCTTGCAGGGAGCAAGGAAAACAAACTGGAGTTAATCTGGGAAAAAACCCACTGTGAATCAGAACTCTGTTTGTAGCCTCCAGGTTTACCTGACAGAGTAGGGAAATACACCATCCATCCAGGTAAAGAGGGGCGGCCAAACAGGAAAAAATGTTTTTTGATGGTTAAGGATCTTGACTGACTGCATTATGGAATGAGGCCACATGCTTGTCATTCTGCTGACACGTCCATCCACTATCCTGTGTACAGATGTGCTTGCAAACTCTTGGCCTGAGTGCATCAAGTAAGGTTAGCATTTTTAAACTCAGGGTGTAAATTCACTTTATTTCTATATATTAATTTCCTGGTAATGGCATAGATCATATCTGTTACAGAGCTAGAATAAAAATTAATGAAAACTGCTCCAGTGTTTGATGACAAGACATTTATATAAATAAGATATTGTGCTAATGGGTGTGCTTTGCTTTACATCTATGAAACTAGTCATTTAACCAATGCTATGGATTTTCAACATTGCATAGACCTCTTTGCTATCAGTATGACATGATGGAATGACAGAAAGTAGGTAAAAATAGCGTAATTTCCATGGCTTTTACTGTTTTTCCCATTGCGTTCCCTCTTTCTTTTCATTTTACAGTAAAACATTTTTTCCCATTACGCTCCTCAGAAGTTTGAGAAATCTGGGAAAAACTTAAATTTTACTTTAACAAATTTTTACTCTATTAACTTACCATGATTGGTAACACACCTTTGCTCCATAGGTTTAAGTTCATTCTTCTAGGAACTTCAGAGTCGAAATTTAAAAAGTAAATCAGAGCCCTTTCACTCTATATGGCCATTTAAGGTCAGTATTTAATCCATCTTCCTTTAAAAATGTTTTGGATTAGAACGGAGGATTTTTAAAAATTAGTTCCTAAAGTTTACCATGAAATACAAGCAGGTGCTCAAATAGAGCAGGGCAGGGTGGAGTCACCATCTCTGGAAGTATTAAAGACATGCAGACGTGGCACTTAAGGACATGCTTTAGTGATGAACTTGGTACTGTTGGGTTAACAGTTGGACTCGATCTTAGTGGTCCTTTCCACCCTAAATGATTCTATGATTCTAGACGATCTTTGGTCAAAATATTCTGTAACAGAGAAAATTTTTATGTGCTCAAATTGAAAACACTATTTCAATTTGTTTCTCACAGTGTAGTCTATGCAAAGATTGTTACATGATAACAAGGGTTAAGTGCTGTACACATAAGCTTGCATAGTTTCGCTTACATTTTGGTGGATGGGAGCAGTCCAATTATAAGTACAAATGAATATAAAGCAAATAGGGAAGACTGCAAACTTGGCTTGAACACAGATAAAAAGTGATTCAGCTCCAAAAAGTACTGCTCAAGGAAACTGCCCATAATTTCTCAGAAATAAAAGCGAATGTAAGAGGCTTTATTTACACCAGACACTAAATCATTCCATCTAACTGATATTAAATTAGGGAAGGAAATTCACAATAATGAAACACATCATAAATTTTTCAGATTGAAGTACTGTGATGTGAAAAATAAATCAGAAGTAATCTCTACAATTTAAACAGTCTCCAGGTGTTCCTAAACAAAATATGAAAACATGACTTCATAACTACTGGAAGAATAGGCAGAGCCTTTGTACTTGAATGTAGTTTGAGTGAAATGTTTAGGCATGTGGTCATTCTACATGCTGGGAAGGAAGGGCCACTTAATATCAGTATTACCAAGGATGAATGTGAAGACTTTGATAGAAGGGATCATGTACTTTATGTGCCAAAAATTGTCCTCCAATGAGCAAGACAGACATAAGAAGGAGCTGAGGATACTCAGGGAAGACTTAGCCCTTCCCTTCCCCAATTGCAATGTGGTCTAATACATATTTGAGTTAGTTTTTATTCAGCAAAGGACTTAAGTACTGGTTCATGACTTACGGAGTTTAGTAGAACTTAAGCATGTACTTAAGTGGATTCCTTTACCCTCAGAAACCGTAGCTCTTGCCTCCTCATTCATGCATCTTAGCTGTTTATCAGCCCTTCTACCTAAAAAGATACCTGCAGAGCAAAGCCAGGATTTGCTTCTATCTGATTAAAATTCGAAGAGAAGGAAAAAACGCCTGTAAAAAATATTGCTGCAAACTGTTTTCTCTAACAGAGTCCAACTGACAAAGGAATATGCAAAGGAGAAGAGAATTGCAAAGCATTTCTTGTTCAAGCAGGTTCCCAGGGTTTTTCCCCACCTCTTCATTCCAGATTGCTTTCTTAGCCACCCCACCATAATTACTGTGTTGCATGCCTTATTACAGAAGAAGTTATTGTTGTTACACGTTACTGTTTCACAATAATCAATGCATTTGTACTTCTAGCTCCAAATATCTAAAACCACACAAGACATTTATGGTTGTGATCAAAAGCAACCAAAAGAATTTAATATGAGGGCAGTGCTCCCCTCAGTAACTGGTGATGGGTGCTAGCTGCTCATGAGTTCCAGCCAGAATGTCTTGATTTTGATATCAAATGTGCTGCTCTATGTCACCACATAGCTTGCTAAATCACTTTGCTTATGGGCATTGTAGGTGATAGAACAGGCCATGTCAGAAAACACTGCTGTGGATCTCAATTCAGAATCCAGTTCTAAGTATGCCAGTGATGGCAACAGAAAAACCATTTATATGCATATGTAAACTGCAACACAAGCACAATTAAATGAAATCAAAACAATTTAGCAAAGAATACATAAATCTTTTTCATTAGCAGGTAACAGATATGATTCATAGCTAGTGCTTGGCTCTGATACAATAAAATGTATAACAGCGTTGGCATGTGTTTAATTCAACACAGTAATGCAAATGTAAAACTAAAAAATTGGAAATCAAATGTTTTGGCTAGACTTCATTAATTTTTACTGCCTTATATTGTAAAACCAAACTGAACCAATGGCATAATTTCATAGGAAGATTTCATGATTTTGTGGCAAAACTTAAAAGCATTCCAAAGAATTAGAGAAGGAGACCAAGAAGAAGGGAAGCAGCCAGAGCTGAGTTGAGTAAACTCAACAATACTGATAAAATTAATTCCTTAGGTTATTACTCCTCAGGAGGGAAAGCTGAGGAGCACAGTGGCATCTTATTGTAAAGACTTCTTGTCTTTTTCCCATCATCCTTCTTCTATGGTCTATTTATTTTCCTTTGACATCTAACTGAAGATTATAGGATTATTTCAGCAACTCAACACAGGTCATCAAAGTTGGGGGTCAGAAGTACCATACAGAAATGGTGTGGGTTCAGATCCTATTGGAACAGAGCTAAAGAGAAGACCTCAGCCCTTTAGGACTCAACTAAGCTCTTTTAAATATGAGAGCAAGCTCCTTGACAAAAATCCCTGTACTGTCTAGGTTATGTTTACATGAACTGGCACATCATCCATTTCAGAAGCCCTAAGCAATACTAGAATGTTACTTAGCACTGCAAAAATAAAGGTCAATGGATTTATTTTTTTTTGGCAACGGACAAGGAAGCAAATGTGAAACTTCTAGTGCACTGATTGTACAGAAAAAAAGTAATAGGAGAGATTTTGATGCATAAAATGAACAGAAAGGTAGAAAGCTGGGCCAGCATTACGGTCATTCTAGACAAACTCCTATAGAAAAGCCAACTTTGAGAAATATTCATGCGATAGACAAGATTTCTCACTGAGACATATGCATGAAGTCTAATTGGCCATTTGGTTAGTGTGACAGCACATTTATTTTAGCAGATGCATATGTAAAATTATAGCCCCCAATTTTTGCCTGTGGGCTAGTTTTAAGATGGAAGTGCTGGAGGAAGCAGTGAGGGATTAGGAATATTGATGTTTAGGTTACAGAAGGCACACTAGCAGCAGTCCTATGGTTGTTTTTCACAAAATCTGAGGGAAATCCTACTACTCTTTTAAAGGATAGCCTTGTTATCATTGTATCACCCTTCAGATTTCTTTCCATTTGTTCTGTCTTGCTCAAGGTTCAGCAGCCACTGAGTTTTTGGATGGCACATTGTTATTACAATATAAAGAGTATTATTCCTGGTTCAGCTACAGATATGGCCGATCCAAATACAAAGAACATTTATTGAAAAATATGATAGTTGTTGAGTTCAATACTTAAATTTCTATACATGAGTTTATTTGACAATGCATTGCTACTAAAACTAAAGAGCTAAAAAAAAAAAAAAAGTAATTAAACCATATACTCAAATTTACCCCAAAACTCGAAATGACAATCAGGTAATTCACTACTGCTCCTCACGCTGTTTGTTTTGACCACTTGCTTTCTCTTACTTGCGTGAAATTTAATGCAACTGGACTCTCCCTAGCTGCGGTTGCCATAAAAAGAGGCGTGTGAATACATGGTCCGATGCCACAGATACCCCCATACACGGTAGCACTTTCTGCTGAACACTTGATTAGTATTCTACATAGAATAAAAAAACTTACAACACTTTTCCAGAGCTCAAATTTCGCACCAAAAGGACAGTGCAATTACTGGAAAATCTCAAGAGAATGGAGTAGCCAAAACAAACCATCTGACATCAAAATTGATAGAAGACAGCTTTTTCTGTTCTACTCTTCCAAATGACATTTTTCTCTATTTTATTTTCATTTGTTGGAGGTCCTTTATTTCAGGAAGACAGAAAGTGGAATAACACAATTGTTTCGGCAAAACATTCTAAGCCCTGTTGGAGATTTCAATAATCAGCCACTATTATGCAAAAATATTTTGTTTTGTAATTGAGAAACCAAAAGGAGAATTTAGGACAGAGAAATGACTGTGATTTTTATCTATACTTTCACTCTGCCTATGTTATAACCTACACCATCACTATACTCTGGCCATGAAAACCACCTAGAAAAACCCCAAAAAACTCAACTAATTAAACTACTCCTTTACATTATTCAACCCAATATAGAGCTAGACCTAATACTAAGATAAAAGCACCCATCTCTTTTCTTTCCCATCTTGTACAAGAAATAAGTAAAATTGTATTTGTCTCATTTATGTTGATGTAAGCTGAAATTACTTAGAGATGCTAAGTCAAAAATAAAAAAGAAGGGTTTATACAGAACTGACAGTCAACCAAAGGTGTTATATGATGAAGGCAGAATGATCACATTCTGGAAAGAAGTTCACTGTTCCAAAGTATGTGTTCATAAAGAATGAGGGTGGATGCAGATAGATGGGAGGGGAAGGAAAATGATAAAGGAAGAATGGACAGGGAAGGCAAATGAAGAGACAGCAACTGGGAAGAAAATGAATATCTCACAGCTAATTGACTAGTATTTCTTAACTAAACTCCTTCCTAATCAAACAATAATAACAGGAAAAAATGAATCCTCTAAATTAGCATACAATTAATATTTAAATAAGCTTTAGAAGATTAACATTCACAGATATATACATGTAATCTGTACACGAATGATAGACATTAACTAGGGGTAAGATCTGATAGGCAAATGTAGCTTAGACAATAATATTTTTATTATTGAGGTGAAAAGACTACATACCATTTGGCATATCAAATATTTAAACATTTTGCTATTCCTAAAGACATTCCTGGAATTTTAGCTGTATAATGTTCAGATATTTAATATTCATTCTGTTGGCCCCATTTGGAGCTATTTGAATGACAAGAAAAAATTATGAGACTGAAAAAACATAAAAGTTAGAAGATAAAATTTCTTTTTAGAAACAGTTTATTGACAAGTATTCCCCATGCCAAACAGTTTCAAATATGATGCAATTCCTCATGAAGGCTGTATAAACATATAAAATTCATGACATATGTTCTTCAGAAGAAGCACATGATTAAGGAGCTAAAGCACATGTCATGTTCAGCTCTCCTACCTGTCCTACTGCTCTGTTGTAATGAGGATGTGAAAAGCTTTTTCTTGTATACAGTATGTGGAACTCATATAGCCAGAGAACATAGCTGTATGTGTGCCACATGTCACAATACTCCTATTCCATAACTTGATTCATGATCTAGTTGGTTTAGAGTTACAGTTTCCCTCCCATATTACACAAGAATAAAGTAAAAGTGACAGACATGAAAATAATGAAGACATAAAAATATAATATAACACAGATTATATGTGTCATATTCCACAGACTTCTCTATATATTTTAACTGGTCCCTCAGCCTGCTATTCTGAGGTACAGGATGTTTTCAGTTTCCCCAAACAATAAGTAATAATACAATAACCACAACAACAGCAGCAATCATCCTCATCATCTCTCACAATCAGGGCCCTTTAATGTAATTTTTTGTGTTGATAAACCCCAGATTTTTATTTCAGGCATGTATTTCGGAGTAGAAATTTAAATAAACCCAATCTAGGTAATAAGGGCCCATATATTAAAAAAAGCCCAATGATTTTCGGTGTTAGTTAACATTTTAACGCTACTGCTTCCATCACTGGATGGCTGTTTTGGCACCACTGACTGAACACTGCATAACACAATACCTGACAGGTATGTTTGTTCTTCCATTTGCTCAGCACACATGGAGTGTTTTGCATTAAGTCCTAGAGGGCAACAGAAAACAGAGAGTGGAGTTGGCAGCACACATTGTCACTATCGGTTAACAGACTTCTGATTTTTCAAGTTTACAGATGAGGCATTCCACACAAAGATGCAGCTGTTTTAGAACAGCCCCAGACAAAAGCACATTTATCATCACTGGGAGAGTGGATCTTTATGAAAACTAAAGCTGTTGAAAGAGGTCTAAAAACCGGATTAGATGTTGCTGTACTTGAAACCTTCTGAAACGTACCTCCACCTCCTTGAGTGCATCTCGCAGTTTGTCTGCTCTCTTGCTTTTCAGGATCCAAGGATAGTCTCGGGCTGTCAAATAAAAGTTTAAAAAAAAAAAAAGCAGAAGGTATAAATAGGTGATTGTATATATATGTGTGTGTGTGTGTGTGTGTGTGTATGCATGTGTGGGAATGTGTACAAACATTTTTACACATAATTTAAAAAGTTCTTCAAGTTGAGCTTCCTTTTCTGTGGAAAGACAAAGCTAAGATTCCTAGGAGTTACTTTAAACGTAAAACTTACCCACCACTGGAAGAAAAGGCTGTGGTGTGTATTGTCAAGGATCTCCTTTGGAAGGCTCAGTCATAGGAACAGTTGGTATGTTCTATCCACACTGACCATGACTTCCACATGGCAATTATGCATAAAGCTCTCAGGACCTTACCCAGCTTGCAATGAAAAGTGTCTCCTGTTCAGTATGTTAACTCAGATTTAACTTATCAAATCCTAAACAGATTCTATTCTTCTGAACTAACATTTCATTGCCTAGTTTCAAAAAGCAGGCACTAACATGTCTGCAAAATATATGCATGAATATATGCATTATAGAAGTATTAAAAACAGGCAATTGTGAATGCCATAACTTACAGAGTATAGTTATTTAGGATTTGCTTTTGAAAATTTGGTCTGAAGAATCTGCCAAGTCAAGCAAAGAACTTCTGCATGACTGCTGAAGTTCTTCAACAAATTTTAATGTACAGCACACTATTGTGGAAATTCTGGTCTAATACATTAATTCTAGTAACCAGGAGGCAAAGCTTCCTCTGGAGTTGCCAGTAATTGGCTTGTTTCATGGCTGAGAATCAGGCTCTAATAACTTGTGAAATTTCTTCATTTAAAAGTGAGCAGTTCTCTGTTCATAAGTGTACAATAAAAACCATGAGAAACTAGAACACATTGTTTAAAATCTGTTCCTATTTAAAGGAAACCTGATGAAAAGTTTTGAGCTCCAGGCTGTCAGTTTGTATGCCAGCTTCCAGATTGAATGACTCAGCAGTTATGCTTAAACCTCCCTGCAAAAAGGAGCTTACAATAGGAGTGCTATAGAGTGAAAAAAATGAAGGATTTCATATCTCAACAAAAGAGGACACCAGCATACAACTTCTCTTTGTGTTTTATTGGACTGAAGCCAGTGTTGGTAACTGTTATGATAATATTAATTAGGCATGCAAGATCACATTTTCAGTGGTTGCCTTCATAAATACTGGAATATTTATCCACATATGCAAAATGGGAAATTGCCTGTGCAGACACCAAACTATCTGTACAAATCAACAGCTGTGAATAAAGTTCCCCAGTGCTCCTTTTTCCAAAATGTGCCATGCAGGCTTTGTGCCAAGGGCACCCCTGTATTCAGAGCAATGAAGTGCAGCAGCTTGTGCTCCTTTTGCCTGTCACATGTATAACACGTAACAGCCAGGGCTGGCATGTAATGGGCCTGCTTCTCCTTTCATACATGTAAGGTAACGCTACACTGAGCACAAGGGATGTAAACCCATGATGCTCCTCCCTGTGTGCAACTCTTCCTCACCTCCCCACCTTTACAGAGCTGTGTTGATTCCCACTGACACACAACCCTCTGCAGTGGGTGTAGATCGACCACGTGGCTGCATGAGCCTGTACACCCATCCCCAGCGGGGCTTCAACCTGCTCCAAACACACTTAATGGTGCTGCAAAGAACTAATCCTTCCAGAACACATTTTGCCTTCAAATGTGTGCACAATTCCGTGGAAATTTTCATTCTGGTAACAGCATAGATATTCCTTGGTGAAGTTGTCTAAAAAAAATCAATTAGATTTTTCAGAGTTGTCATGTAACAATGTCTGAACATTAATGAATGCTCTGAGCAATAGTAACTATGCAGGAGTTGTAAAACTTGAGCTAAAGAAAAATTGTACTAAATATAAAAAATCTTTAACTGCCACAGTACTGCTGTGTGGTAGTATGAACTGAAATTGCTTTGAATCAGATAATGCAGGAACAGTGTAAATCTTTAAAAGTTAAAAGCATTCTATGAAGGCAGTTGATTATTAATCTGGAATTTGATTTGGCTGAAAGTAATTAAGTTATAATTTTCAGTTTTAAGGTAGCTGGTATTGCAATTCAAGAGCTGATTGGGAAAATGTTTATTGCTCATCTGCTAAGTAAAATTTCATAAGGAAAATCTGGATTTTTTGTGATTCTTTTTGACACTGGATTTGAGAAGCAATACATGCTACCATGCTTAGTGACAGAAAAAAAAAAACCAGATTGCAAATATACCAGGAAGGAATAATTACAAATTTTCAATTGTCTTGTGCTGTGTAGTTCTGTGACCATCTATCTTGGATGACATGTGCAGAAAGTTACATTAGAAGCAGTCTGAGGTTATTTTAATGCTTTTCCAGGGACATCAGTAATCCAAATTAACAATTTGGCCTTACTGCAACAAGAAACTCAGAAAATATCCTTACATTCTGCTAGCTTTTGCTTCTCTTCTAAGTAACTGTGCTTCATCTGTGATGCTAAAGGAAAGAGGATGAAAAGAGGAATGATAATCCTTACAAGTGCTGTCAGCAAATACTAATATTAGAGGACGCACACAGTTTGATAAAACACAGAAATTCACCAGAAAAAATTAAGACAGCCCCAATGTTTTCACCTTGTAAGGGAGATACCTTAAATTCGCAGTGAAAGAAAGGCTTACAGAGCCCAGCAGGTGGGCTGGTGTTACTGAGCCCCCCCTCTCCAGACAGTGAAGGGAGCTGCAACTGAGCCCAGGACTGGGCTGAGTCCGTCTGTCTATCGGCAGAGCCACGCAGACAGCAGAGTGTGGACCACAGGGATGACTGTGCTACCCTGGACCCAAAGAGGGGATAATTCCAGCCCAACAGACCTTTGGGCCCTGTGGTGAAACTTGTAGGATTAACAGGATTAATCAGATAAGGAAAATGGATCGTTCTCTCTGAAATGGCCATTTCAGATAGCAGGCAGGTGCCGAGGCTGGACTGGCACTGCGGCGCGTTCGAGATGCCCTCTGCTGGGTCCCAGCATGTGCTGGGCTGAACAGAACGTAGAATATCTTAAAAACATAAGAATTCAGAGTATAAGTTCCCACTGATGTTTCTAGTGGCATAAAGTGAATATTTTTCCAATTTTTTTTCTTCTCTGCTTTAAAAAGTTTTCAAATACTCTGACATAAATTGGGAGAGGGTATCTTTTTCTGTGCTTCCTTACTCCATAGAAATAACGATATATATATTAACAAGAAATTCAAAGCTGCATTTTTGGTGTCAATCATTGAACATTTCGAGGTTTTGTTTAGTTTCACTTACGATTATTTATATTTTACCTGGTTCTTTCTTGTCAGAGTACTGGTGGATCCCAATGTCTCATCTACACAAATAAATGTTAATATTTCATTATGGATGTGACACTAGAAACAGAACACAGCTTAGCAAGCAAAGTTCAGCATCTCAGTTTTTGCCAGCTGAAACAGTGTCAGGTATTAAAATACAAGCAACAGTGAAAAAAACTCCAGCATTCAGCCTGAATACCATTAGGACTTCCAAGAACCAGCAGTCAAGGCATGAAAAAGGATGTGACAAATTTATTTGGAGCTGTCATTACCCTCACATACACTTTGATTCTCTTCCAGCTGCCAACATGCAAAAGTATTTTTACCACCTCCTAATCAGCATATTTTGTGTTCTTTCACATGGAAAGGTAAGGATCACAGTGAAAAGTGTACCTTAGAATAACTTAAAATGTTTTCTAATGACTGACACAGCTGAGTTAAAGACAACAGTATTTTTTAAGATTGATGAACTCATAAAGCTGCTCTTTCAAAGGATCTAATATTCTTAATCTATAGGTAATATTGTCTACCTGGTTCCCATGGCAAAGAAATTTGGATGTTTCAGCTACATTGGGACTGCAACCACACCAGTCACTTCCTGATGTGGCTGACAGGTAAATGGTTGGGTGTGCCAAGGCAAGATGCACTGACCTAAAAGACAGTGTTACACTGCATCTTTTTTAAAGCTTGTCACTGCATCCATCTCCTTCTAAATTAAGACATGGCTATACCATAGAGAGAAATTCTGTACATGGAGGAAGAAGGTAGGAAGGCACTGAAATGGCAGGCAGGTTTTAAACCAGGACAGCAGTCCTCCCTTCTGCCTCAGAATTTTTGAACGAGGTCTCTAGGCAACGAATAAATGGAAGCAAGAAGGTCAAAAGTGGAAAACAGGCACAGCAACACACTCACAATAAATCACAACTGTGATTTATTTAAACCATCAGACTTCTATGAAATACAGCTTTTGACTTTTTGATGTTATTTGTTGTTACAGAACAGCTCTCACACAAAGATGGGATGTCAAAGGCATGTTGAGTCAATATTTGAATAATAGTGTTCAACTGAATATCCACTGATTATTCAAAATAATATTTCAGCAAAAGTATTGTACACTACAATTGGTATGATGTGTTATAAATAATATTTTGATGTGGTTCACTTATAAATTAGTGGCGTTTTTTCAGTATTATATTTTAGCAATAGCAAGGCAAGACGAACGAAGGTAATTTCTACAAGGCTAGTAATTAGTCATGTGTCTCCTGGAACAATCAATTAATAAGATAAATATGTCCTTGCAAGTATAAAATTTCAAGTAATTATGCAAAATACCCGAACATGCAGTATTTTCTTATTTGTCCATTGAGTACAAATCACAATGCCTCTGCAGATCACTCGACTATAGATCATTCACCCAAAATTACACTAAAGCTTACAATCAAGTAGACTATGGCTTCCTGAGAAGAGAAATGCATTCAATTAAATATAATCTTAACATTTTTTACTTGAAAGGATGCTCCAGTTCTGTGGCAAGATAAGCAAAGAAGCTGACCAAGTTCAAACACCATATTGCTGCCTAATTTTCTTTCCCTTAAGTATAAAAAACCATTTCATTTGAGTAGTCAGAATTTTATATTAGTTTAATATTCACCAACAAGCTTTGATGTTTTGTTTTAGTAACAGGTAAGAGCTCACCTCTAATACGTAAGTTGGTCTTCAAAGACCACAGAAACATCTCAGTCAGGAAGAAGGACATCTGGTGACATATGGGGCCTTAGGACTGGGAAAAGAAGGAGAAAACCTCATGAGTCAATTTATTACCCTCTACCACCTGAAACTGCAGGTATTTTGGAAACTAAGTGCTAGAAGAACCTAGCACTGACAATATTTTGTTGTATGTAAGCTGTTGCTTTTGACCACAATAAAATGAATAATGCATGGGAAAGAATAGGATAAGAAATAGAATATGTCTATATACACATCATACACAGACACAAATCAACATTTCTTTAAATGTGCTGCTCTTATTGAAGTAAAAAATTTTATTCTTGATGCGTCTCATATACACATTATAATCTATTTTTACTTTATGGTTATTACCTTGACGTACGCAAAAGTGAAACCACTCTTTAAATATCCGGTTTAGATAGGAAAACTTCACTGTCAGGCCAAATTTTTTAAATGCTGTACATTGGGAAGTGTCAATATAGTAAAGAAACAGCTTTGAACACGACATCTGCAGATATTAGTTATAGTGCCAAAAGCAACAAATGATGTCTTCCTAAATAAAAGCACTTAGAATAAATCAATTAGAACTGACAAAACAACAGATGTTAAGTATATAGAATATGAGTTGAAATATTATGTACACTGGCTACTTATTAAATGTTTGCTATGTTTTTTTAAACAATCCATCTGAATATTCCCACCAGAGGATGTTTGTGTTTCAAAGGAGAATTGGGAATATTCCAAGACAAAGTACACAGCAGACTTCCCCGAGTGATTTTCTGCAGTGGGCCACCAGACGAATGACTTTCACTGCTTTCTCCAAACCCAAGGATCCACTGAAAGCTGGACTCAGCACTGATATTTACGCAACTTTAGGATCACTGTTAATGTGGTACTATGCTTGAACTTTTTTCTTTTTTGAAGTAGACTCTTAATTTGCTTTCCATGAGTGCCATTTAGACAGTGAATCAATTATGAGATGATTGCAGATTTTCTATCACATAGACTACCAGACCTTTGTGTCAAGAGTGCCATGAAGAAAAATATGTGCAAGAATCTCAGGTGGCAGCAAGGAAGCTATCATGGTCCCAGGAGAGCTGGGAGACCTTGAGGCATTATCACTCAAGCTAATGTGTATGTTTTGAAGTACTGCCTAATCACTGAAATAGCACCAAGTGGAAATAGCATTTTCTTTCCACTGATCCCCAAACCAAAAAGTCTTGCTGACTTACTAAATCCCATAGTTCTATCAAAAAAAAAAAAAAAAAAAAAGCAAGCTCACAACATAGATCTAGTAAATATACCTTCATCTTGGGTGAGAATGAGGTTTGGAAAAAATCAAGATTAGTAGCATGGTGGGCTGTTGAACATGGGAACCATTTTGGTATAAATATGGATGACAGCAGCCCATCTTTCTCCATATGGACTAAAGTAAAAGAAGACTGTACATTATAATTTTATCTATTTTCTCTTTTTTTTCCTTACTTACTTTAGCAAGTGAAACAAAACTTGCATTTCCCAGGGCCCATAGATCCTAGATCAGAATCTCTCACTAAGAGGAAGTCATCAAATTGAGCGACTTTCTCAAAATCCTACCATGGCTTGACTTAAAAAACCCCTCACAGACCTTTGAGTGGCAGATGATCTGTTCAGCTGGAGAGAAGGCACATTGCCCAGAAGCAAGGTGTGTGGGGTGACCCTGATGGGACACCATGTGCCCACCAAAGCCACTCTCACTCCCCTGCTGAGGGGACGGAGAGAGAAAATATAATGAAAGGCCTGTGGGTAAAGAAAAGGGGGAGATCACTGACTGACATGGGCAAAACAGACTTGACTTGAAGAAATCAGTTTAATTTATTACCAAACAAAACAGAGCAAGATAATGAGAAATAAAATCATATCTTAAGAACACCTTCTACCCAACTCTCTCTTCTTCCTGGGCTCAACTTTACTCTTGATTTCTGTACCCATTCCCCCCAGTTGATGGGGGCTGCAGTCACTTCATCACACTTTGCCTCTGCCACCCCTTCCTCCTTGAGGGGAAGACTCTTCATACTCCTCCCCTGCTCCAGTGTGGGTCCCTTGTACAGGGTGCAGTCCTTCAGGAACAGACTGCTACAGCGTGAGCCCCTCATGGGAATACTCCTATTCCCCCATAAGGAATAGGCTGCTCTAGTGTGGGGTCACAAGTCCTGCCAGCAAACCTGCTTGAGCATGGGCTGCTCTCTCCAGGGGGCTACAGATCCTGCCAGGAGCCCGTTCCAGCATGGACTTTCTATTGGGCCACAGCCTCCTTAAGGCATCCCCCTGCTTGAGTGTGGGATCCTTCATGGACTGCAGGTGGATCTCTGCCCCTCCGTGGACCTCCATGGGCTGTAGGGACCCAGCTGCCTCATCATGGTCTGCACCACAGGCTGTGGGGACAGCTCGGCGCCTGGAGCACCTCCTCCCCCTCCTTCTTCCCTGGCCTTGGTGTCCACAAGGTTATTCCTCGCATATATTCTCACTCCTCTCTCTGGCTGCAATTTGCTCTTGCACTGTAACTTTTCCCCCTTCTTAAATATGTTATCCCAGAGGTGTTACTACCATCACTGATGGGCTCAGCCTTGGCCAGCGGTGGGTCTGTCCTGGAGCCAGCTGACATTGGCTCTGTTGGACATGGAAGCTTCCAGCAGCTTCACACAGAAGCCACCCATGTAGACCCTCTCCACTAAAATCTTGCTGCACAAACTCAAAACACAAGCTAAGACTAGAAGACTTTGGCATGACAGATAACCGAACATAAATTCCCCGAATTATTCCAAAGCTCTTGTATGCAGGCTGCATGGGCATTTCCAGTTGTGTCCTCCCAAGCCTTCCCATAATACTGCCGTGTGCCTTCCCAACCGACAGATCAGAGACGACTTTCAAGTCCTTATTTTTTTCACTGTTAGACACACGGAGGGAACTTGCCAAAAAAACAGAAGTAAGTTTTCAAGTGAGCCCTAAATACCCAGTGTGCAAGACGAGTACTTTTCAAAAATTTGTCCTCAAAAATGTGAAAAAAAAAAAAAGTTTGTAAGAAAATGTCAAAACTCAGACTTCTAAAGAACAGCCCTTCAATTCCACACTGACAAAGCAAAATTCTCAATGTACCTAAAAAGGGAGAAGAGATTTTGTCAATTGTTATAATCTTGAGTTTAGCTTTTTTCTGTTCCCTTTCCTTGGACTCTGAACACTCACTAATCAGCTAATTATTGGAATGCTTGTTACTGTTGTGCCAGTGAGAATGGACATCTGCCCAAAATACTACTCCAGTCTAACAAATTCTAATCTCAAATACCTTCTGATTAGTTATACTCTACAAGGGGAAAAAAAAGAGAGAAAATTTGCTTCTGTGACAAAATATGGCATTGTAAAGTCTGACTATTTTGTTCAGAGGAATTATTCTTTCTTGTTCCTTTTGAAGGAATACATGCTAACTTTCAGAGTTATGCAACTACATCTCACCATTTCCCACATCATTATATTCCAGCACAATGGGGATGAGGATGATGACTACAAAGTGACCTTTCTGTATTTGAAAAGTGCCTCTCAGAACTTACAATGTTCCTTCAACTCCATGAGCTGGGCCCCGCTATTGCCAAGAGGTAGGTAAGAAAACATAAAAATTCCTCTCATTGAACTTTAAGGACTCCATCCTTCCCTCTATAAAACTGATTAGAATCAGGAAAAAAAAATGGGATGAAATAACTCTACTGTTAAGGTAAAACTGGAATTGAATTTACCAGCTGTTCTTTTTCTGGCTCACACAATACAGACTGTGTGCTTTCACAATATCACGAACAACAGGGATATTTTAGTGGTTGCAAAAGCTTACTGACAAATGGAGATGTTTTGCAATGGTCAGCCTGTGCCAGTGTCTGTGTTGATTGTTTTGTTTAAGAAAAAAATCTTCAGTTTAGTAAATCATCCAGAAAATAACTGCCTGGCCCCTCTGAAACCTCAACAAATGCCAAAATTGACATCAGGAGTCCTTTCTGACACGTCCAGTAGAGACGCTGTCATGACAAACAATTATAAACTGTGCACTGCCTGAGTGATTTGGGGCAGTGATACTGCATTTCTTGTCTTTCCTGGGAGAGTGGGGTGCTTATGAAAGGCAATGCTCAGCTCCTGAGATGAGCGCATCCCAAGAACATGACCTCTGAAAACTAGGAGCAATCTAAAGCTAGAGAAAAGGAGATACTGACTACAACAGACCATCTGAATTTTGTAGTTCATGTGCCAGAAGCATGGTTTGGTGTGACAATATTATCTGAAATGCCCCTCTAAGAGTAAACTGCAGGCTACAGGGCAGCATTTGATGACCTATTCCACTGAAGGTGGGCCAACATGCTCCCAGAAACACAATGTTCCCAGTGAAAGAGCAATAAATAAGGGCAATCTCCTCCCAAATATTGCTGTAGTTTGGGATACACTCCTAAGGAGTGGAAACAAGGTGAAATACAAAGCCAGTCAGAAAGCAGGTCCCTCTGTGCTTTGGCAAAGTTACAGAGCTGCAATGGCAAGTGTACATATACTAGTAAAGGTGCTTCAGATGTGGATTTGGGCAGATATTATAGGACAGAAGGCCCAAATAAAAGAAAATGCTGTAGGATCAATTTTCACTACTCACGTGGTATCAGAATTTCTTGGCAAATAATAAAATACCAGGGATTATTTTATAAGAATTGTCACAGAGCATCCTTTTGTTTTCTCCTATTCCATAAAATCACACAGTCATAGAACATCCTGAGTTGAAAGGGACCCACAAGGATCACTGAAGTCCAACTTCTGGTCCTGCACAGGACCATTCCCAAGAATCACATCATTTGCCTGAGGTATTGTCTAAACACTCCTTGAACTCAGACAGGCTTGGCGATGTGACCACTACTTTGAGGAGCCTGTTTCAGTGCCCAACCACCCTCTGGGTGAAAAACCTTTTCCTAATATCCAACCCAAACTTTCCCTGACATAACTTCAGGCCATTCCCTTGGATCCTGTCACTGGTCACCAGAGAGAAGAGATCAGTGCCTGCCCCTCCTCTTCCCCTGCTGAGGAAGCTGTAACTGCAATGAGGTCTCCCCTCAGTCTCTTCTTCTCCAGGCTGAACAGACCAAGTGACCTCAGATGCTCCTCATAAGGCTTCCTCTCTAGGCCCTTCACCATCCCTGAGACCCTCCTTCAGAGAGGTGAGGTCACCTCAGTGCAGAGCAGAGTAGGACAATCACCTCCCTTGACCAGCTGGCGATGCTTTGCCTGATGCCCCCCAGACATGGTTGGCCCTCCTGGCTGCCAGGGCATGACTGACTCATATTCAACTTGCCATCAACCAGGACCTCCTGGTCCCTTTTTGCAGTGCTGTTCTCCAGCAGTTCCCCAGTTTGTATGTACATCCAGGGTTGACCCGTACCAGGCACAGAATCCAGATTGCTTTTATTAAAAGAAAGTGTAACCTTATTTTCTGATAAGTAGAGGTTCTAATCTTCATTTTTTGCTTCGCAGTGGCAAAGTCTTGAGATCAACAGAAGCTTTACAAACAGCATCCAGTTCAGGGTCTCATTCACAGTGAGACTGTGGTTAAGCACAATGGTGAATTCTATTCTGTCATTCAAGATCAGATCAAAAATGCCGTGGCTACATAAAGCAAAAGACTGACCTGATCAAATTTGAATCAAATGGGTTATTAATTCTTCTGTAATGGCAACTGCAAAATTGGCTTTGGTAGTCCCCATTCTTTCCACTGTGTTGGCTCCCCCATGCCTCTGCTTCCAGATCACCACTGCAGTTTGGCACCTTCCCCTTTATAAGCAGGCTTGGGCTCATCTTCTTTTTCCTCCCTTTTCTTATATGCTCATCGAACTCAGAATCCTTCTCACCTTCTTTCTGAGCCTAGGCCATCCCCTCCTCACAACTACCGGGACTGAAACTACCCACCTGAGATCTTGGCTATCTTCAGTAGCATAGTGAGCTTTATTCTTATATTCATTTATTTCTCCTTTAAATCCCTTTTCCACTGAGAAAAGAAGTGTAGATTTTGTAGTATAAATGAAAATCAGATCCCCTGTCACTAAGACCAACCTCTGACTTTAAGAAATAGAAATACAGGTATGCTTCCATAAATCTATTCAGTACATAATAATTCATACTATAATACTGGTGTATTTAAAACTAACACAAATAAAAAGTTGATCAATTATCATAAATCTGAACCTCTAGGCAAATATTTACTCTTGCTACTTTCTTCAGAATTTGATGACTCAGAATATTTTTGCCAAACACATGAATGAAGCAAATTCTTTTAATTATTCCAACTTCCCCAATCTAAATAGGAAAACTATTTTGTAGATGGGTGAACAACACACAAGAGCTGTATCGAAATACACAGTGAAACTTCTATTGTAAGAAAGGCCTAAGTATGGTTTGCAGAATAATCATGGAAAGGAAATACATTATCTGATAACTCAAGAATTCTGGCATGAAAATTATACATTGTAAATTTATTCCCATATGCTGTGAAGTTGCAACATGTTCCATTGAATTATTTTTTGTGAGGCTTGTTTTATTGTTTTGTGGGTCTGCAAATAATCCTCTTTTTTTTGCAATGACAACTGTATTTAATGAGTTTTCATACTTTAAGCTATTTACATATTTACTAATGAAATATATATATAACTCCTTAAGAACATTAAGGCTATTTGTCATATAGTAAGAACATTGAAAATCTGTAAATGCTGTAAAACCGAACAAACATTTTATCTCCAGTTGATATCAACTAAGATTATTTCTTGCATAATTAATTGGCAAAAAAGCCACAAGAGCCATTATTCAGAACGGGAATTGTTGGATGAGACAGCTGTCCAGTTCATCCTCTGAGCTCTGAACTACTAGATAGAGTGTGCTGTCTACTAGATAGAGTGTGCTGAAGTTCAAGGACACGTGCAGAAATACTACAGAAAATTTACTTGGGGGTAACTTGTTGCCACCAAATTGCTTGCTCCTTTGTCAAAACTGAAGGGAAAGTTTTTGCCGAGTTGTCACCCAAGTAGGTGATGACAGGATCAGAAACTGAATTCTCCTGCCACACTACCGTTGTTCTTACTTTCAGAAACACACTTCCAATAAACGTTATTGGTGTTTCGAAAGACAGCTATTGATTAACTGAACAGATAATAAGATTAACAACGTTTAAGCAGAATTAATTTGAGGGAGGTAATGCCATTTGTCAAGAAGACACTTAAGTTTATGTATCAGCCACACCTCTGACAACACCGATGAGGCTAGGAACCATTCTCCAATTGATACTGCAGGCAAGTATTACAATCTATAACAACTCTCAGACAGAGTGGGTGTGAAAAGTTAAGAAGGTCACAGAAAATAGATATAATTGACCTGCGTTTTTACTTCACAGAGTGAAAAGTTCATATACACATTTTGATAAAGACCCTGAAGGCCTTTATATAAACCAGATAGCAGATAAGTGATCCAAACTGTAGATATCCAGTACTGACACATGACATAAGGCAATTACAGAAGTACTAAATGTCAAGCTGTTCTTCGACATTCTTTTAGATAGTGATTTCTGTTGTAAATAAACCAATTTTTCAATACTAAAGGTCAGCAGGTCATAAAATTAAGGTCGTAACAGTTATTTCTTACTGTCAGCCAAAGGAGAAGGAAACAAAATCTTTCTTTTTTCAAGCTAAGCAGAAAGGAGGTGGAAGGACCTGCAAATAATCCAAGCACGGGAAAAGTCCTTGTTCTGCTGCCCTACCATTGTTGCGACTCCTGTTTGCAAGGAAGGAGGTTTATATTGGTTAAACTCAGAACACCAGTTCACATTGGAAATTCATGGTGTAAATGAGTGGGTTTACAGCAGTACTGCTGACAGCAGATCTGAATTGTTTCTTTCTATTTATGCCTCTATGCATAGGAATCTTAGTTCATCAGCTGCCTTGCAGCATGGGCTGCTACTATTAAACAGTGACCAGAACAACAGTTAAGTCCAAAGCAATGGGTTAGCCACAATTCAATCTGAATTTTAACTATACTTGCACCTAAGCAAATAAGATTCTTCTATATTTTTATGCAGTGCTTCAGATTTATCTATCACACAACTAACCAGATCTGTACGGATGTCACTTAAAGAGCAGCACTAAAAATACAGCATGAACATCTATTTAGTTTTCCATTTGTTTATGTGTCGTACCAACAAATTTCTCACTGAACTGTACAGCTCTTACTTTTAACATTTCATACACTTCATGTTCACCGAGTGTGTATTTAAAGAATTTTCAAAAGAATGTTCATAAACACATTGATTTAATTCAAAAATCTTGCAAATTTGCAAGCTGCTTTTAAAAACAGAAATGTACTTCTGAGTATATGGTATGAGTTGAATAAACTTATTAGAAACAGACAGATTATTTTTAGATCTTCAATATCTTTAAATGTATTTTTTGCATTCTTTCCTAGAATGTTCTGTTATTTAAAAAATTTTCAGAAGCTATTTTACGTTGACCTAATTTGTTTAGATGCAGGCAATAAATTAGGCAGGCAACAAATTAAGCTTCACTAATACTTGAAAATCACCTTTGAATAGCCTTTTGCAAGGCTCATTGAGATTCTGGTTTGAGAGCATTTATTTTTAATTTTTTTTTCAGCTATACTTGAATTCTAGTTAATCCAGTGAGACTTGTATCTTGGTTTTTTCAATGTAGTAGTAAAAAAACTACAATGGCTGTGTGTCAGACTTCCTTTCAAGAAAGATTTGATTGCAAACACAAACAAAAAGCTTTTCTTCTTTTGTACTCCTTTATGATCTTCAAACAAGTTTCTATGAAAAGGACTAACATTTTTTCAATTTTAAGCCATACTCACCTTTGCAGTTAGGAAAGACAAAAAAAATGAAAATTTCACGTTCCAATAATTAATTCCTGATTGTGATGTTACAGTATAGTTTATGTTGTGTTCTAATTATGCAGATACGCATTAGGGAAAACATCTTTGAAGGAAGAAATGCATTTGTTTAAACATTTTCATAATTACATTTGAAACTGTTGAGCAGTGGGGTCATATACAAAGCCAAAATATACACAGATTTTTATACTGAACTACAAACTGCTCTACTACTCTTAAGAAAACCATGAGAGTGAAATACTTGTTCAATAAGTACAGCTAGTTTCAGAAATCTGCCTTATTAAAAATGCAAACAAAATAGGTCCAAAATGGTCAAAAGCTCAGATCAGCTTCATTCTACTTCTTATGTGAGCAGAGTAAGACCAGCTGTCAGTAAGATCCCTGCAATTGTCTTTGACCAGTATTTAAAACAGTTTTGGTCTCAAACCTGTCCTACAACAGAACAACAACAGATTTACTAACTTCCAGCACTACTGCTACACACTTGAGTACCTACAGTAAAGAGAAATTGTTTTAGGATCTGCAAGAAGTCACATAGATAATGGATAGCATCCAACACTTCTTAAGGAAAACTTTTCTCTTGCTAACAATACTATCACCACTGGATAAAGATTGCTAGGTGCCACTTTATGATTAGCTTCATCTGCCTGAAAAAGTGGAATATTACAGCATCTTTATTTGATATAGATATTATAGATATTGATACTGATGAAGAAGTAATTGCATCCACCAACCCCAGTTTCATGTATGCAAGTGCTCTAACTTCTGGTTGGTATGAATGAATAGCCCTTCTTAGCTTCTGTAAAATAATGCAGTGATAGGATTTATATGTATTATGTATTAAACGAAAACTGAAATGAAAATGGACTTTTAGACAACTCCTCATACTCAGAAACAACCAGGTAGCTTGCAGCATCTTCCCAACATGTAGTCAAACTACGGAGAGAAATGTGAATTGGTTCTCCATAGAAATGGCCATCTTTTTTTTTTTTTTTTTTTTTTTAGATAATACTGGTGATATGTTCTCTGGCTTCAGGTTTACTGTCTTACTTGTCCAGTTGAATATTGAGGGTGTTTTTCTAGTGGACAGATTTGAAAGAGCCAAGACTCACTCAATCAAAATATGTGTATTCTTACTATCTTTAGCCACCAGTTAGCATGTCCAGTATATTTGTTCATCTACCCCTTCTTTTCATATCAATGCTTATTAGCTCTACTTCCATCATTAAGCAATGGATTTACGGCACTTATTGGAAAAAAAATAATACAAATCAGCTCTTGTTAATACAAGAAATACTTACTGAAAGAATTGATCCTGTTAAAATTATAAAGTATAATAAGAGAAAGTGTAATTAGCTTACTAAAGTATACGATTAGGTAGACCTGGTTCTACTTTTATAACACCAGTTGTGAACTCAACCAATGATTTACAACAGCTACTCAAATATGCTACCAGCAGAAAAATCCATCTACCTAAGTTTCTAAGAGTTTATAACTTAAAATTGGATCCTGTTATCATTCAGCTCAGAGGAAAAACTACTGCTGGGTCAATTGGTCCAAGCTCTGAGAGAGCAGAGTGTGTATACCAATATTTTGCTCTAAATTATAATACTATTATGATTGGCATGAGACTAATGCCAAACACACTTATCAGATTAGGGCTAAAGTTTGCTGGGCAAACATTATAAACTGTTGCATTACAGATCTCCTTAGTACCTGGTTATATTGTTTTCATAGGTCTGATCTAAAAATCTCCTTGAAAATCTACGAACAAGTACTTTCAAAATGACATGACATAACCTTCAATGCCTAATACCTTCATAGCACTCACATGCTTCCAGTTACCTGTGCATTCATTCAGAAGGTCCAAATTTTATAGAGAAAGAACAGAATATCCAATATCAAATCATTCACAATATCCAATTATTCAGTCCACACCAAAGAAAGATGTTTTACTTTTGCTTAGATTCTACTCTCAAATTAGAAAACAAATTACTTGAATCTGAACCAAGCACTAAAGAAAAAATGTACACCTTTTAACAGCTAAAAGAAACACAAACAAATGAGTATCGTATAAAATCTTAGAAGAATTAGAATTAAATTAGTTATACAACAATGGATGTCGGCTTCACAAAGCACACCCACTGATGCTGAAATTTATACTACTTAAATATAGATGCAAATACTCAATTACCAAGTTGATAGTGAATATGACATTAGGAAGATTCACTGATTTTAATTCCATCTGTTCTTGCAATGTAAGAACTGTCCTTTGAGAAGAAAGGTCCTCACAATCTCAGAAAAGATATCAAAGTGCTGTATAACCGGAGACACCAGCAGCCCTTCATATAAATATACTACTATAAGCATTATCAATGTATACTGGTGCAATAAAGATGTGGACACTTATGCCTGAAGGGACATTTTGCTACCCCTTTTAAGGCTTAGAAGGCTATATAGCTTCTTAAGAAGCTCCTGAAGACGACTTTGATCCCTTTCCTTTCCGAGCTCTGTGCCAGTTCCTCCAGCTGTCAACCAATACTTTACTAGAGAAGGTCTTTGGAAGTTTGGGCAGCTTTCAAAAGCAGTTGGAAATCAGAAATCCTTAACTCGAATTTGAAAATTAGTGCAAAGTTGTATCAACTTCTCTGGGAGGAGTATTTTCAGAATCACTATCCCCATGGGCTGGATTTAACAAAGACTTGCAGGTGGCAGATTTCTTTGCTGCGTGCTCGTGATCATTCCTGGGCATGGAACTGAGATGTACTGCTTTGTACTATGTTCCATTTGTGAAATGTAATGTCTTTTATTCAGTCTTAGGAACTGATTCCATAACAGCAGAATTTTCTCTTAAAAATCTTTCTATTTCCATTCTTCTTCGCTCACCTTGCACCAGTGTCCCAGGTCAGAAGTGTAGGCCTTTAATTTGTATTCCTAGGACAAATGTTCTAGGAATACAAATAAAAAACCTGTTCTCTACTCTGCTGCCTGCAAATCCTTACTGCAAAGACATAGCACTTTTAAGTTTGCTACTGAACAAAGAATCATGATTTTAGAGAAAAAACCCCCAACTTTATTGTACTTGGAGTTTTATTTTTAAATCTTTACTAGCAACGGCAGAAATTTGCAAACTGCATCTATTTTACTATTCTTGCTGCCAATACATGAACTGGGGTTATAATGAATGAATCTATTTCTAAACAAGACAGGAATATTGCAGCAAGTGCTATAAAATACAGATGCTTATCTCTGTCATTAAGTAGGTAAGAGACCAGCCCATTTTTCACTGGCATGGGGTCCATGTATATTTTCTTTTGGTTTTACAGTAACAATTATGAAATGTAATAATTTTGCTGCTTGGAATCATTCCACCTTCTTTCAATCCCCTTTAGTTATCTGCATCTTAACCCTCTGAATTCCAAGAATAGGAATGTAAATTAAAGAGGAAGTTGGGTAATTCTAGGAAACATAAAATGATTCCTCGTTAAATCTAGAAATACTTAGCGTTAAGTAAATTGGGTTTTAAGGAAAGAGAGCTCCTTGGTGCAGAAGCACCCTCTAATGGCTGGCTCCTGACTGCTCTGAATAACAATTGGAAAAGCAATTTAATAGCTCCCTTAAAAAGCAAGGGAAACTGCTAAGATTAAAAAAAAAAAAAAAAAAAAAGAAATGTGAATATACATATGCACACACACATATCCGTATTTCACATACACTCTCTGTTGTATATCCCCAACACAGAAAAGGAGCACCATGAATCTGATAAACTTTTTTAATTAGAGCCTGTATTTCCTTTTAAAACAATATTCTCAATTTAGCAGATGAAATAGCTTTTTATGTTTTCCCAGGTTCCAACCATTCTTCAAAATTTCAAGATAAACAGAAACTGAATTTCCTCTCTTATCTCAATTAACTTTTACAAAAGAAAACTAGTCGAAAAAGGCTTTAAGAAAAATGCTATATTAAGTCCAAATCTTACAATAATTTAGGCTGGAAGGAATGTGGAAGTCATTGGGTCCAATCCCCTGCTTAAGTTGGCCAGTTCTGAAGTTGCATCCCAATAGTAAAATATATTAGGAAAAATAAATTCCTTTTGGTGCCTAAACTGTACTGGAAATGTAAACCATTTCTGCTGTCAAAATATATGCCTTAATAGTTTTTTTTCCCCCTTCTATTCTATGGTTTTGTGGATTTTTTTTCCTGAAAATATCCAAAATTTGCTCATATAACTGCATTATTTTACCTCCACATTAAAATGTGTACTTAGCGTACAGTCCTTTATTATTAACTCTTAAGTATAATATCTCAGTGTTCATACAAAGCCAGTGGCAGATAGAGCAGTTAATAACATGAAAGTAATGAGGCTAACCGACCAACTTGCTTCTCAACATCACTTTTCAAATCTCTTTGGGCTAAATTTTCAGTGCGGGGAATTAGCCATAGAAATACCATTAACATTAATGAATGTTCCATGGTTAACTCCCCATGCTCTGTGCTGAAGATTTACCCCTATATCTCTAAAATAAATATGTGCAGATGCCAAAATTCTTTTTATAGACCCTGAAGAAATTAAGGACTCTATTCTCAAATAATTGACTTATGCACATATATCTTCTCCCCCCATGGATCATCTTCTACATATCAGAATGGGTGTAATGTCTGCATTATTCTCATTGAACAGATTATCCGAAGTGCATGTTTACTACATAAAGGGATGAGTTTAGTTAATTGTATATTTTACAAAAATAATATATAGATTGAGTTGGATTTTTCTCATCATTAAATACACAATGCACTGGTTCAACAGTATTCAGTATAATTAAGAACAGCACGTATTTGTACTTATACTTCTGAAGAAAATACAGTATTTAGGAAAGTCAATAGTCCGAAAGAATTGGAAATTATCCTAAATCCCTACCAAAAGCCAAAATACAACTGGGCCAACAGAAGTCTCTGCAAGCAGTGGCTGAGGTACTGTGTAAAGATGGTGAGGGATGTTTGTAACATAGACTATGAAAATATAAAGGTGGGAAGGGCTTCTATGCACAAAACCAGCACCTGCCCTCCGTTTTTGAAAAGCAGGGGTGGGAGACATCTTGTCAACATTTTTTCAACTCCCATTTGCAATTTTTACAATTTTAATTTAGAAGCCTACTTGACCAGTTGAGCTCACCATTTCAATCTCCACAACAGCTTTTAAAAAAAAGTGCCCAAACAACTTCTACGCCAAAACTATGCTTTGCTTTGGCAAAGCACTAAAATTCATGTTTATAAACACTGGGCTTCACTGGTATTAAAGTACATACATAAATGCTTTATTTACCTGAGAGCTACAACTGACGATAGAGACAACACAGTGTTGACCTTTTATTATACTGAGACTCTTTCAGGCCTCTGATGCATCTCAATCCATTAAGTCAATGAACTGCTGCAAATCATATTCACTTCCTAAAATCTGGGAAATAAATCTTCAGTGACACTCTTTTCACACCTGAAGATTTGCCTTACCTTCCTTAAAATTACTCTTCCTGGAAATCAGACAGGAATATGTCAGGTATAATACCTAATTGTATGCACCTTCCATAGAAATTTAGTTTGTTGGGAGCCCTAGTTTGTTGGATTCCCTAGTTTGTTGGTGTTAGCACCACAACCTCAAAGAGGACAGCATACTTTCTCCTTGAATAAAGAATTAAAAAATAATTTACATGGAGCCTGTACAAAGTGTTTTATCTGAAAATAACATACCAGCTAAATGAAGATAGAAGAACCCCCCTGAAATTATCCAGTGAAACCATATTTGAGAAAATTCACTCAGAAAAAATACAATCCTTTTGGTTGCATCTGGAGCTGAAGATGGTACATTTAGATAGAAATTCTTTTAGCTTATGAGCAGACTCTTAAAATCACTTCTAGATCAAAGATTAAATGTATAGTCCTCCTAAGAATATCGAACTATGCAACCATAAACCAATCATCTTTCAATAGCAACACATTTAGACAGATTCCTTCCTTCTATTGAAAGGTCTTTCATAGCCAAGATAAAAAAAGGAATTTTCCTGGTAGCATTCTTCACAAAAATGCTTTCAGCTAGAACTGGGAAATCTGGAATGAGGTAAGGTCAGACTGGTGGGGGCGGGGAGGAGAATCAGTCATGTAAACAGGTTTTATATTGCATTTATTACAAACTCCCCTTATTTTCAGTTGCTTCTTTGGAAATTAGCACAACCATGACTGGATTAATTCTCTGTGGGTTTCCCTCTGTACTATTATTGAGCAGTCATGGGAAAACTCAGCCAAATGAGTATGGCTCTAGTGGAGCCATACATCTATGAGGAAGGGCAATCACCAGAACACAGGGTTTGTCTAAAAAAAGACATTCAAACAGATAGGGCACTTAAGCTGACCTCCCCAAAATGATGTCCTCATACTTTAATTGAGCTGACTTTTTCATGTTTTATGTCACTCTAAATGAAAAGGAATAATTTTATAGAGAATGTTTGTTGGTTTTTCTGGTTTTACAGACACATTCCTACCTATTCTTCAGGCAGTTTTACTGCACTTCAGTCCCTTACTGCACTGCTTCACATCTAAGCAGGTCTTGTATTCATTCATACCTACGCAGGTTCCGAGCCTATGTAGCTGAAACCGGGAATGTCTCCTTTCAGTACGATAAGAAACAGAGACATTACAGCAGCCATGTCTTTCTCATACCTTCAGATCAGGAGAAAACAAAAGGCAAAGACTTTGGTGTGCCTACAGCCACGTCCAGCGTTTCCTCCCCAGTGGTTCACAGTTGGTGTTCCCTTTCCACTGCTGCATCCCCGGAGATGGATGCCATCCTGGTAAACAGCAGCAGTGTTTTCTCTGTTTTTTTGTCCAGAGATTTTCTGAACACAGACTTCAACATCTACTGGGAATATGCCTCTAGACATACTCCAGCATCAAGACAGATTGCTGAGATTTATTCACAGTGACTAAATTGCTGACATCTGTTCTCCTCTGACCCACTCCCCTTGGCAGTATCAGCTGGAGGACTTAAGTACATTTGTCCATACTTCATGCTGTCTGCTTGTGACATCCTATAAAATATTTTTTCCCTTCAAAATTTTTGTTTGTATAGGGTAATGGAGGAATGGGAAAGAGGGTAGGTACTTTTGCCTTCCCACTACCACTTAAATGCATTGAGCACTCTATTTATGAAATATCCCCCCTGCTGTTGCATTTCACAGCAGCCTCCTCCCTAAAAGCATCAGAAATTTCCACAACAGTCCCAACACCTGTTTCTCAATATTCAACTAGTTTGCAACTGAGTGAGCTTTCAGATGGGAATGGCAAAATGCCTGTTGGCACTGCTAGGAACTCTCCTATCTACCTCACTCGCTGGAGTGACTTCAGAGATAGTCAGTGGCCTGGGTTACACTGAATTTTTGCTTCCACCACTCGTCATCCCAGCCGTGCACCATTACACTACTTCCCCACATATACCAGCACCAGTTGATCTATCCCTAAAGCAGTGCTCCACCAAACAAAGTGCCTTTGGACAAACGTCCCCAGGAAGGAACTGCTCACTCCTCCTCCTTCAGTACCTGTATGGCCAAGACTTCAGAAGTTCTATGAAATCACGGAGCCAAAACCATCTCTCTACATGACTCTCTACACATGCACGTGCACAATCTTATTCCCATTAATGATAATCATGATCCACAACATACGTTCTGTGCTGCCTTACAGCAGTACAAAATGGAATGGCAAAATTAATGGACGGGGGAGATGAACCATAGCTTTTCCAGCTTCATTCTCAATACTAAAATTTCTGCAAGTATTCCAGGCACTGACATATGAAAAACTGCATAAATGCATAAAAAAAGTGACTGATGCACAGCATGGAACTGAGCAGCATAACATTGCACAATAGGTCCAAACTTCAGGATACCCCGTGGTTAAATTACAAAAGCAGGGAACACAAAATGCATTACTCCAGCACACTGAAGTTATAGAGAGGCATTTCAGTTTGACAGAGTCAGGTTGCTCCACATGGAACAAACAAACTATTCCGGTTCCCCCAAGTGCTCTTCATATCTGACAACACCTTTCTATACAGATCCTTAAAGATCAGGAGGAGCCTGGGATACTGCAATTCCTGCATCAGTACACATTTGAGGACTTTTAAAGGTAATTCATTGCCATGAAGTCTCACAGCTGTCCTGGCCTTTGTCCTTTCTAAGGATTTCTTCCTGAGATGTGTGATATTTAGTAACTACATTCCTCATTTGTCAGCCTTCTTTCAGGATTGCAAAACACACACCTAAAAAATATTCCATTGCTCGATCACGCTAACACAAGTCATATTAATTAAGAATATGCTTGTGTAATTACATGGGAGAGGTGCTTTGCACAGCAGTTAAAGTATATGCAACATCTATAATAAGCAACCCTGTGTGTAAGATATTATTACAGAACAGGGTTCTTGGTCTGAAAGAAAGAAGTAATTTGAAAATTGATGCCAAGTCTTTGGTGTTTTCTAGGTCACATAAATTGTTATTAGGACCTGATATATTTAAGTAACAAAGCACATTAGAATGTATTTTATCTGACTCAATAGGAACAATCATTCAGAAACATTATTCAGCATTTGCTGAATAAATTCAAACACGTTTCTTCCAGCAAGTTAATTAAAAACGTATCATTTACATAGAGCAACCAGATCTGAATGGTTATTGCCAAACTTCGATTTTCTTTTGACCACTTTACCTAAAAGAATAAACATTGATGCAATCAAATTTTTGCATCCTAAAGTTATAATGATTACTTTGGTTAGAGCTAACTCTTCTCACAGATGCAATAAGCATAGTTGCACACACTCTGTGATAAAGATTTGCAGGCTAAAAAAACCTGTTAGCAGGACAGCCCAAGTGTGCTTAGGCAAGCCAGCTCCCCAGTTACTGCCTAAACCAGGGAGCAATATATAGAAATAATGTGTATATGCTCAGCAAATCCATTTTTATGTTTTTCTTTTTATTTTAATATCAAAGTATTCCAAAGCTCAATTATGCTTCATTAGTGAAACTGTGACTATCCCACTTAATTATTTTAATATCTCAGGATTAGACAAGGAATGCAGAATTTTGGTAAAGCAGACAATGAAGGAAACATACTGACTGTTCCAAGAAAAAAAAGCTGTATCTCATGTTTTGAGCCAATCAACAATGAGCCACAGATATTGTATTACAGATGATTGCTTTAATCCTAAGGCATTTTAGGGTGTATTTGAAGTAACGCAAGGGAAGCTTGTTTTGATATATTCACAATATAAAGCTGCTAGAAGATGGCTCCTAGATTCACACTGTGAGTTAAGTTCTCTCTCCCTTTGAAACCAAAAAAGGAAAATACTTGCAAGCAGACTTAAAGTCAAAATAAAACATCAATTTGTCACGCAGCTCTTTGCTGAGAGATCCCTTTTCCTTCTGCGTATCACAAAACCAGAACCCCAGGCACACTGCCCTTCATCCTGTGCTAAAAATCTTTCATTTGCAACTGCTAACTTCTCTGTACACATTTCTCACAAGTTTTTAAACACTGTTTTCACCTCCAGTGCCTTCAGAAACTCCACAGAAACACAACTTTACACAATGGCACCACCTTGTGTTTCAAATACCAATTTTCAATCCTTACGCTGACCTCAACTCCTTGCCTTTCACTCACAGTTAATGAAAACCATAACTATTTAAATATAAACATATCAGATATTTAAATACAGATTTATTAATTAAAATGTTGATGTCGTTTCATAATATATAAATATATAATAAAAATATTACTATTTCTTTCAAATGAGACTCATCCCACTTTCTGCCAGTTTGCATTTGTGTCTTCCATGTCCAAAATAACCTACAACACAACCTCTGTGAGCTTATTCTTAATTTAGACCCGGGTTGTTTTTAATTTAAAAGAAATGCACAGGTCCTGACGGATGACCTATTTTGGGGTCCAAGTCAACTAAATCGTCTCTAAAGCAGAGTCTAAGTGCTTGGTTAAGTGGAAATCAACCTACATATATATGTAATTTAAACCATTATCTGCTAAATGGATAATTCAAAAATATAAGTACTGTAAAAATGTTTACTTAAAAGATTAAAGGCAGACATTATAACTTTAGAAAAAAGCATCATCCAGTGCCCAAGCTTTTATTGTTATGGGCAGAGTGGCAGCCTTGCCATTTAGAAGTGTCAAACCACTTTACTAATTTTACAACTGTACTTAAAAGTTGTGAATAACTTTGCAAAACTTCAACTGTGTGAGCTGAAAACCAAATAAGTCTTCACCAGGTTGACTTTTCTGGAAGTGGAAAGTGAAGTAATTTTCCAGCAAAAATGGTTCAGTTGCTTCTATTTTACAGGGTGAATCATTATCTTTGAAACACACGCCCTACTATACCTAAGCTGGACCTTGGAAAAAAAAAAATCTCGGCCTTTGGCAGGAAAAGCAACCATGTTGTTCACAACTACTCAGTAAAAAAATCAGTTTTAGAAAATAAGGGCCACAAAATTTCCATTGCTATTTAGGATGCTCCAGTCTCCCTGTTCTCTATGCTGATTAGGCAGCACCTGATCCTCTGAGTCCCCTCCTTGCATCTCAAATAAAAGCATCCTATTATTTCCATTGTCCCTCCACTGCAGGCACCCAGATGCTGATCCCAGATGCAGTTAATACTTCTCCATCTCATACACTCCTCCTCACAAACCTAACCTTTACTTCAGGTGCAATCCTTCTCTCTATTCTACTCTTCCACCTGTTATTTTCTTCTTTATCTTCACATAATTTATTTTTAAAAAATGGCTGGATCTTTTAAATTATTGACTATACTCAAGTCACATTTGCTCAATATAAATAAAGGCAAAATCTATAAAGGCAAGTTTTGTCAAAAAATACCGACATATTTCCTCAGATGTTTACAAAGGATTCCACTGCACAGTATTTGAGGCCCCTGATACAATGGTCACACATCCCCTTGAGTCACCAATGTCACAAAAACATCACTTTTCTAGAATATTCTTGTGCAGACTTTTGCACACCTTCTTTATAAATCTATTGCCAAAACTTTTAGCGTTATACCTTCAAAGGAGCTCCAGGAGTTTGAGCGTCCTGATAATGGCCCTCTAAGAAAAGCCAAAGCTGTTGATCTCCCTTCAGCCATGTTGGTACAACCACTCATAAGGCCATACAAATTAAAATGTTCAATTTAAAGCCAGTCCAATTCTGTGAACCAGCTCATCAAGTAACTCTACAAATAGTTTGCCAGTGCAATTATGCCAGTGATGCAAGGACAAAACAAGAGCTGTGTCAGCTGGCAGGGCTGCCAAAAACATGCTTCTTAAAACTGAATTCTCAGGAGAGATATTGTGTGAAGCACTGATATCTGCAAGGGGTTTTCAGCTGGAGTCAGCTGGACACAACAGTTCCACAAGGAGAGAATACCTCAGAAAGTGCCTGGAACGGTCCTGTTGCTCCCCAGCATAGCAGTAGAAGTTGAGTGGACAGTGTGACCAAGCAAGTCTATATTCTATCAGTTATTTACCCCAGGACATCTGTACTCATTCTCTTCTCCCACGGTTCAATCCCCTGCACTCCAGTACCACAGACGTTGCATCAGAGTTGCTGAACAAACACAAGACCGGCGTATTAAGACTAACCAAAACCAGCCACAATTAATATTAATCTGCCAGACTATAACCTGGGATGATTCAACTTGTTTTTATAAGCAGCAGAGGTTGGAACAACTAGAGGCATCTCACAATGACATGTTCCTCACAAACTGAGCTGTGCTTGCATGCTTTGTTCTCTGTACTCCACATGATTGGAAAGGGACACAGCCTTCCGCACACCAGCTCCTCTGGGAGATCAAGACAGCAGCAGCACATCAGCAAGCCCCAAATATCTTGTACTGAGTTACAGGCAGGTAAACAGCAGCTTTTTCTAGTCTTTTTTCCTCTCTGAAGAAAAGGAGGCTGAAGACAGAGCAATGGTTGTCAGTTCAGCTGCTGAAGGCAAGGGAGTGAACAAACTGAAGACTGTGACAAACATTTTTGTCCTTCCTGAATAAAATGGGATTACAGGTAATTTGAAAATTCAAATTCACTGCACTGCTTAGTCACAGCCCAGAAAAATGAGGCGTACTGTGTCAGACGAAAATCAAAAGGCAAATATAGGCACAAATGAACTCAAGACCACACGATAACTCCATCTCTGTGGACTGAAAAGCCATAAAGGTCACAAATTCCTAACAAAGTTGATGATGATGAAGAAAAAGAAGAAGAATGGTATTTTGACAAGCAGATATACTAAAAGCTGTTCAAGACTGGGCTTCTGCAAGGAAACCTGTAAGCATGGCAGTGCTTACACATTCCTGCCAGGATGAAGGCCTCTCACGTTACGCTACCACTATCCAATTCCTAAAGTAAATATTAAAAGGACAGAAAAACTGGATACATATTCTTGATCAAATTATCATAACCAGAGAGAACTGATTGCACGCACATGTCAGAGTCATGACTCCTGTTCAACACAAACAAATTTATTAGATCTGAAGAAGTTTAAAAGTTTTTGAGAACTCTAAGTCTTTGTTTGGGTCCTTTATAAGCAGAAAAATCCTGATCACAAAAAAATTGGTTTCCAAGCAGGTAGAGAAATCCTGTAAATAAATTCTTTCAAAAATATCTTTGTTGCTGGAGAGTGCATCTAGAAGGTGAACTGGACATCTCTGTGCAGGAGAGCATTGCAGTACTCAAGGCATTAAATTGTTTATTCTTTATCTACCTTGCTTTGAATGCGGATACTGAAGGATTGAGGGAAAAGCCAAAGGATACAATTGCTCTAGTTCAGTGTGCCAGTTCTTGAGCAGGGCAGATTATTACAGGACAAATGCAATAGCTCATACCAGTTGTACCCCTAATTCTCTTTTCCTTGGGGACGAAGGGGTTTTTAACCTGTTGCAGGGTGGCTAAGCTACTTGTGAAATAGGGATTTCACAGTCCTGCACTGATGCAAGGTACAGCTCAGTGCCAGTGGTGCACTAGCACCGATTTCAGCTTGCCTTAATTTGCCAACCTGTACTTTGCAGACCTGCAACATAAGCAACTGAATTGTTCCCAAAGCAGAGGCAGCGCAATAACCACAGCAACCATCCCAAGATAAATAAAGTCACGGACTGAGCATTGGATCCCTGAGGCATCTCATGCCCCTGTGAGCCCCAGTCTGGAAGCAGCAGCACTTTGGCACTCTTAACTGCTTGATGAACACATACACCGACCTTAGGGGGAGCCTGAAGATATTGCAAAGAGTTTGATGAGTCCATCATGCTGATTGCTTAACGCAGATGGTCACACAAGGTCTTTCCTTTCCAAGTAGATTGACATAGCAAATATGAAATTAATAGTAAAAATTCCCTTGCATCTAGAAAGGGGATTTGAGAAAATGAGTTCCCTCTTTAAAAACAAAAAAGTATGGTAAGATGTGATGCCTTGCAGTAGCAACCTGTACCTGGTAAGATGTGATGCCTTGCAGTAGCAACCTGTACCTGTGCTACAGAAGGAAGACATTAATGCTGTGTTCCACCACCCACTTTCTCTCATGGTGAACTGAGATTTCTCTTTGCTAAGTTATGACAGAGATGGAAGCCCCAACAACATGAGGCCCAGTCTAATCCAAAGGATTCACAGTGATAAAAAGTTTAAGACAGGAGAAACAAACAGCAGTGCTGAAGCATGTTATCTGCAATAATCTCAAGGTACTCACGAAAGGAAAGAATGATTGACTTTGTTTTCAGGCTTTGTATGCTGATCAGCAAATGAAATATGACTCATTATTAGAGGAGGTTTGGCTGTTATGCAGAAAAGTAGTGTCAGAGCAAAAGCTAAGGGAATGGGGAAGATTCCCTGTGTAAGCTGTGGCAAAGACCTTTCTTCATGCTGGGAAAAAGTCCACAATCAGATAGGCTGTTGCTCTGCACTGTTACAGGCCATCAAGTTCTATCCAAGACGTCCGATTTTTCTTTTTTTGAGTTTCAGACTTCACTTCCCTCTCTTTGTAGTTCTCATCCCACCTGGCAGAACAAGACAGACTTCCTGTTCTGCCTTACAGCCTTCTGCCATTCCAGTCCAGCGATTGATAGGATCAGTCAGGATCAGTCTTTATGAAGAAAGTCCAGCTATGTCTGTTGTGCCAGGAGTTGATCTCCACTCATTCAAGTGTAGTTTGCTCAGTGGCCCAAAAGTGAGACAAGCGCATTCAGTGAAGATGCAAGCTTTGGAATGGTAACTCTTGAAGGTCTCACAAGCCATAGTCAAACTCTAATTTTTCAAAACCCATTTAAAATATCTGCTCCAGAGAACAGAGATATCAGTGTCTTTAGGAAGGGGGGAAAAACTTTAAAAAGTTTAAGAGAATGAAAACCCTCAGCAATTTTTCCTAATTTCATCCTTAAACAGACTGGCAAAATCTTTTTACTTCTTATAAAAACCAATAGCTGTAGACATAACATACTTCAGTTACAGCAATTAAGGTCATAAGCAACTGAAAGTAAGTTCTTAAAATGTGAATTAGGCGACCTTTCTGATCTCACCTACAGCAAACCATTCAGTCCATTGAACAATTTCATATGCAGTTACATATTTGGAAATGTTATTTCTTCTTTTTATGTGACCAAGAGTTTCTCAAATTTGTGTGGGCTTGGATATCGATGTTATGCTGTACACAACAAATAAGCAAAGTGCACAATTGGCAGCAGGTAAAATCCTTCAAAATACAGTATTTATATTGAAGACTACATCAGTCTATTAAAAGTGGTATTTTAGTACTCCATAAAATTGTGTTTATGCTATATTCTTAAAAATGCTAAATGCACTATTGATATCCTCTCATAAACAGAATGCCAAGAAAAAGTTAAAAATTTATGTTCAGGTTACCTTTTTCTTGAAACAACCCTGCAATTAATATTTTTTATTCAAGTCTATTTCTTATCTTTCACATTACTGATATTAATATCTAAATAATATTTAAATGAGTTACCTGAGCTAAAAGAGGATCTCAATTCTGATTTAACTTGGGATAAATTATTCTTTGTTCCACAAAGAGAAAATGTTCATAATAAAATTATTGCTTCAGATCTTCCTTCCCTTACCTCCAAAATCAAGCCTGATATTTCATCACACTTCCTCCTCCTTCTGCAGTTTGAGGAATGTTAACTGTGCTTGTGTTCACAGGGACAAATAAGGATGACAATCAAGGAAGCAATTACAATAAATGTCTGATCTGCCTCCACTAAAAACATATACTTCAGCTTCAAAACAATATGCCACTCAAATGGAGTAAACCCTGCCTGACACTAAAATTATCAATGTTTGTCATGTCTGAACACATTTTTGGACTAAACTAAACAAGCAAGTCTTGCCTTTATCAACTCTCCTAAAAGAAAAAGAACATTTAGTGCCTTAAAAAGCAAGGTCACGTAGTGTGTTTCTGTCACTTTTTCTTAAAGAGAGAGTTCTAGGCACTTGTAAACTGTGAAAATTATTATTTTTTTTAAATGGTATCTTGATTCTTGGTGGATTTCACTGGCAGTTGTGTTTGCAGCTTTGAAGTCTCCTCCAGGTCTGTCATTTGGTAAGGCTGTTGATGGGTGCCTGGGGTGCTTTGTCCTCCGGGAGGCTATTTTCCTTTAATTCATCTCTGATTAGAAGCAATTTATGCATTTTCATCTGTTTTATGTAAAGATCAAAGGGATCATGGTTCCCAATGTCGACCCTATTATAGACAAAAGGGGCAGGCTGCACATTTTTGCTTGGTTGCCATTTAAGCCTCAAAGCATCCGTTCATACTACGCAGTTCTTGATATATCTCTCATAAACCAGCATTTTATATGGAGACCAAGTCACACCTATTTGCTTGCCTGTAAACACATGCACGCTTTTATATATACATAAAACAAAACTGCGGAGTGAAATTCCCCATTCTCAAATCTGCTACAATAATTATTTGCCCAATGAGAACAAAGAGAGAAAAAATTAAATTCAATATTGATGTAACAATACTCTTCTTAATGGTCCCATTAATAAATGTATGGCACTTCATCTAATCACAAACTGATGTAGCTGGCCACTACATGAAAGTTTGTTCAAAGCTTTCTCAATATATTTTTTCTGTCTTCAAGTTATAATAATAATTGACTTCAATGCAATTAAATAGAAATTATTCCCAACACAAAGATAACTTTAAAATTTATTCCATTACAATCAATATTCAGTAGCCCTTGATATTAATGACAGATGTTAACATCGTTGTTGTCAAAACAAGAGCAAAAACACAGATGTCACTAAAACTTACCTTGAGTGAACAGATCTGCATAAGGAAGTTTTATTTTATTACTATTTTTTTAAGCAAATTTGGTACATGTGCCAGCAAACACGCGGAGCTGGGAAACTTCCAGGATGTTGTCCCAAGCCAGTAAACACAAACTGTAAATTCAAATGCAACTTCTTCCTTCCAGTCAGTTCAACCTGACTCCCTCTCCATAAGGCTCGAATCTTCCTTTGTCTTACTAATCAAGTGCAGAACAGGGAGAAAATATTGTGAAGGCAGACAGAAAGGGGGAAAGCCCACAAAAAATCCATTTTGTTGGAAAAGGCACAGAGCTATGTTTGGGAAGGCTTCTCATGTGGCAACATTAAGAGAACAAAGACTGCCACCGGTGGCTTGTGATTTCAAAGACAAAGAATTAGGACTGTACTTCATCAGACACGTCCTGAAGAGAATGTTCCAAATGAGTGACTCACAATAAATGGTGGCTCTTACCTTGATAATAGTGGAGTCTAGCCCTACCAACTTCAGCAGCTTCGCTAAAACCCATCATGGTCATTCTCTCACAAGAGTGACAGAGGGGCTGCATGAAGCAATACAGGTGCAAGAAAATAGCATTGAAAAAAAAGATGACCAGGAACTGTACAGCTTATTTGTTATCAGGATAATCCTAACAAGACAAGAATATTTAGAATTTATTTGTTGGAAAATATAAGAAAATATCTACCACATTGTAAAGGATTTTTCAATTTCATCCTCCAGGCCTGTGTTTTTGCACAACCTGAGTTACCACGTGCCATTTAAAAAAGAAAAAAATCCACCATCACTTCAGGGAACTTCTTACCATTCTACTTATGAAACTTGTGACACCTGCTATGGATTGAAAAGAAATAATTCTAAAACGCATTGCAATGTTCCCATGGAGTTGTGTGCTTCCATAGCACCCACTGTTGGGATTTTGCTGGTTATTCCCAATCTCTCAGAGCAATGCATGTGGTAACTCGGGTTGAGAGCAAACAAGGATCTGGAAGAGAAGACCACAATGTCCATTATGAGGTAATTGCTATTTTTTCTACTTTACAACACTTTAAAAACCCCTTAAAACCACTTAGAAAATCCATGAAAGCCACAGTTCCAAAACCAGACAAGCTGAATTCTCAGCTTTCATCATTAACACCATCACCACCAAATTAAACTCAGGTCTTCAATAGTTTATAGTATATCGAACCCAAAGAACATGTAAAAGAGGTACTAACATACACACCTGACCTGCCAAAACACAGAAAACTCCAGCTTGTAGGATAATTTAAGAAACAATTATGGTAAAGAACCTCAGGCTGTCAATCCTACCCACAGCAGAAAAAAAAAATAAAATTGAGCTCTTCAAAAAAGTTTCTGAATTCAAGACAAATTCTAAGACAAAAACATCCATAGGGCAAGAAACACCACTGACAAAGAAAACACAGTTAGCAGAGGTCCTTAAATTTCAACAGGCAAGGAAACTTATGAGATACTTAGGGGTGAACATTCCAGAAGAACTGGAAAAGACCACAAAAATAAAAAATTATATGCTGCTTTTAAATGACAAAAATTACCCGGAGAAAATAGGTAAACTTCCAAATTCATTTCCAGGGAGCAAGAATCCTTTTCCTTTTTCAGGTCTGACTTACCCCTTGTCTAGGGATCCCTTAAACTGCATTCAGAGACATGTAATCAAGTTTATATGGTAAAGGAATGGGAAAAAAGCTGCCCAAGGACAAAAGGAAGGTCCTGTTTGGGGAAAGGCAGTGGGGCAGGAGGAGAATAGGTGAAGGAATCATTACCTTTCCTCTCAGAAAATTCTTAAAAGGCCTTGTCTGATTTTTTGTAGAATTCAGAGTCTTTTACTGCTTAACAGTTCTGGTTAGAATACCAAAATGGAACAGAGAGGCAAGAACTAACTGTTTCTATACATTGGAACTGGAAAACAAAACAGCATGCTGCCCACAAGTAGAAAAGAGAGTAATTCATCTGATTCTACTGAAAAACTAAAATTGACAAATTTCTCTCACCTAGTCAGTAACTGCGGGTAACAAATTAATGAATAATTAGATTGTGACTACAGAGAAGTTTTCAAGGTCTATTTTGCAATATAGTAGAAAAACAAATTCCTTTAAAGGCAAACTGAAGAACTCAACACGACAAAAAGTGTATTTTTTTTACCTTATTAAATACTGTGTTTTCAAATTCTCTGGTTTTCTGGTTTAGGCAAATAAAGACGACAATAGGGTTTAGGATTATGACGATATACCTTCAGTTTTGCACAAAGTCAGGTGTCTCATAAATCACTAGAAAACCCCTTTAGCAACTAAAATTAGAAGGCTTGTTCTAGAAAGTGACATGCAATTTTATGTAGCAGGCTTTTAGGAATAAAATCCAGCTTAAAAGAAACCTCTTTTGTTCTCAAGTGTTTACATCTCGGATTAATTTTTAAAGTTTTCTATAAATCTTCAACATTGTTCAGATATATAACATAAATGTGAAATGTGGCAAAAGTCGACAAGTTAATTTATTGCCCTCTGTAATCAACAGCCTAAGCTGATCTTCAGAAAAGATAAACTAGAAAACAGTTGCTCATTCTGTAAAGGAGATAAAAGCAAATGGGAAACTCTGAAAGTGTTCCAGAAATGCAAATGCATACATCATTTGTGCTAAAGGCAACACCAACATTCTCCCTCAAACGAAGCAATATATCAACATGTAAGAACAAGGAAGCATTCTTCTGTCAGCAGAAAACAAAGAAAACATTGCCCATGATGAATAAATTATCAAACTAAAAAAGAAATGGCAACAAGAATTACACATTAGTTAAAAATTTACTTTCAGTGTTCTTGTATGCTCACAACACACTCAGGTTGTAATCCAAAGCACAGACAAAATAGCGAAGGGCATTGTAACTTGTCTGATTTTCTATGCATTGGTTATCTACAAACCCAATCCCATAATCCCAAACCTCCATGTTTAGGTTCCCCTGCTTTTCTCTCAAGTTTCCCAAATTCCTTCTACATTACACTCAGCTCATTCACTTCTTTGTAGCCATGCCCTTCAGTTCCCTTTTCTTCCCTCTCCTCTGCCACTACACGCACCTCTGATGCCAGCCAAGCACAAGCAGCACGCTGTGGCTGCTCCAGAGCGATAAGCTTTCTCAGCCATCAGTACATATGCATTCAATGACTGATATCAAAGGCCAAATTGAAAAAAATCCTTGAGCTCAGGTCACAGTCTTTTCTTGAGGAGTCTGGGGAAGGGGACACCAATTTGCATTCCTTAAATTCTCAAGAAACACATTCACATTTGGAGCTTTTGAGATCCCTACCTTATCCACGAAACCCATCAAATTAGCCAACAAGCTCCAAAAATGAATGCGGGAACTGAAAGGCAGACTGTGAGCTTGTCCCTTTAGGTAATCAAAGAAAAATGCCATTTCCTTACTCAGCAGATTTTACTTACATAAGTCAGGTGATTTAAAAAAAAAAAAAGGAAATAACAGTGTTCTGAATATAAATGCATCTGTTGTCCATCTGGAAATTAGGGCTGCTGTGTTGGGTTAAGTGTTTAGTTCACAATTTGAAGACAGGATAACTCTCAGGTACATTTCTTGTTAAATATCTAAGGTTGCAAACAGAAATTGATTCTAATATTTTAGTTCTGTAGGTTAACTGATTTAAAACATAATCTCAGTAGATACAAAGACACAGTTTCCATGACCAACAAAATTAGTGTTTGCTCACTCCAGAAGAGTAAATTTTTACAAACCCCAGCTTGAAATCTACTTTTAGTACATTCCAAAGCTGTTTAGCTTTGACATTACTCAGCAAAACTGTGTAACTTTTAAAAATTATCCCTAAAACTATACCATATATTCATTAAAACACCCAAGAAACATCCATAGTTCACAGGGTAATCATGTAGGGTTAGCAACATACTGCTTGTTCCCTGCATCTCCCAAAGTACATTATCCCATTTCGACTGCCACTACCTAAAATAAGTATGAAAATCCATATTCACATATCACTTTTGAAAACTAGGGCACTTAGAAATTGGCATTAGAACACTGAATTTAGACACTTTGTGGTTATGACAAGACTCCCCTGCACATCAAGCATGTTACTGGGCAATAAATGCCATTCCCTGATTCATTTTCAAACAATGTAACATCTTAATAATCAAAAGGAATGTTATCCAAGCTCTGAGGAAAGATGCATGGATGAGTGATAAGATAAAGTATCTTCAGAGAAAAAGAATGAAGGGTAACTCATTATTCCCAGAAAGAAAAGGTAAAAATAGCAACGCACCCCTACCTGGTGAAAGCCATAAGTATTTCAGGATTTCTTTCTACACTTTTTCTAAGACACAGGCAAAAAATGAGAACTAAATGTGGTTATTAATACAAAGCAGCTGTAACAGGGGTCACAAAACCTACATTTTGGTGTGCATGGAAATACCTTTCCCCAGAGGGATAAAGTTCCTTATACCCCGTTCCTGCCATATCCAACCACAAACCTGACTTTGCTGGGCAGATCCACTTTTTCATCACTTGTACTTCATAGCAAAAGTGTGCCCTGGAGCTACAACTCTAAAAGGCAAACAATAACTCACTTCATACCTCTTGCTTAAGTGCAGAAAGTGAATTCTTATTATTTCTCAGAATCAGAAAGAAGTGAGACATATGAAAATGTTTGTCAAGTAAAATCTGGGACAGGTCCAAGAACACTTGAAGGTGTCAACAGGACTTGGAGAGGCAAGAAACACTTAACTTTTTCTGCACAGAGAACAGGACAGTTGTTGTCAAGCCTCAGTTCTTGCCGAACTCATTTCTCCTCTTACATTCCCAAGGCACCAACTGCAGTTAAAGAAAAGTAAAAAACCCCCCACAGCTTTTTTTTTTTCATACTGATTCATCAAGATAGTTGTATCTTTTTGCAGTATGATGAGTGCCTAATTACAATGATTCAAATCTCTTGTCACCTTCAGGCTAGACTACAGATAGCAATGGGTTTTAGCCAGGGCTGATAGGGAAAATGAACTTGACACAGCACGCAGTGGTTTGTTAAGCATGATATAATATTAAAAACATCACTCCCCTTTTTAATCTAGCCAGGAGGAGGAAGAAAAATCACATGATTTTGAGTTCAAAGTTGCTAAATCCCTTCTCCAGCAGGGGAACATGCCTGTCTGATTACATTTTCAGGTTGAATGCATTTGTCATTCTATCACCTTTCTCCACATTCAGTCCTGTTTTGAGCCCTGTTGGCTTCAGACAGTTCTTTCTCCTCCTAATATTGCTGTAATTTCTCAGAGGTTCCTTCAGCTTACTACCCATTTTTCCTCTTGGGAAATGGTTTTATGCAGCCTGGGCCCTCTAGTGCATCGTGATGTTAATGCACTACATTCCCAGTCCTTCTGGCTTTGTTTTCCTCTACGAAGCAACTTTTATAAGAGCATCTACTCTGTCCAGGTGACTTTTGCAAGGGGCTCCGAAGAATATGATCGGGTCTGTACCTGCACACAGATGGGGCCAAGGTGGGAAACTGCCCCCGTGGAATGTTCAGTTTTGGCTTAAGCCAGAGACCAAACCCCTGAGGCTGTGATTCTCTCAGTCACTATGCTGCATGTCCTATACAAGCATATCAAAACCTTCAGCACTTAGAAAACCATCCTGATGCTCCCGTATCATATTTTTTCATTCCTCAGGTTCTATTTCACAACCATTTAACATAATTATTCATATAATCTCAAGCCATTTGCTTGTCTTTCACTTTTAGTTTCTTAAGATAAAAAAGACCTTGCTAACAGGCAAAACTGGAGATGATTAAAATGCTTTAAATAAAAAACCTTGCAATTATATCTAAATAGGTATTTTTACATCACTCAAAAAATGTAGTTTTTTAAAATAATGAGTGAATGTTTTTAAAAGAGGCTATATTATGTACATAACCAAAATTTACACTGACAAAGCTTGCAACAGTCCAGGGGAAAAACATAACAAACCATAATATAATAAAGAAACTGGCAACAGTACAATTAGTGTGAACGATATCAGAATAATCTGCATTAATTCTCAACACAGCATATACAGCTTCACTATGTATGTGTGACCTCCAAACTGATAAAATCACCAAAGATCAACAAACATAGATATGAATGTCCTCTCTATGAATGACTGCTCTTTACAGTCTCATGAAGCTTTTCAGCCACAATAATTAACATAGAAAAAGGAAGTCTAATCGAATAGTAACTCTATGGTATAGGCAAAGTTGCACATTCTGTTACAGCTTTCCAGGTTACTGAAAATTCTTGGCTGCATCACACCCAGGCTATGTTTTAAAAAAAATCGTTGAAACAAACGTGTTTTGGTTTGGTTTGGTTTTCAAATAGTTTTTAAAATAGCTTCTGACAGCAAAGGCCTTCCCAGTTTTGGAGGGGAAAATGTCATTATAAGTATCCTGTAAATGTCACAGAACACGAGGAAACAGCATACAAGTGACCAAGTTTGCTAATAGGCTTGGAGTTACCTGATGAAATCACTGCAAGGCAAAAGCATTTTGAAATTTGCCTTTCTTTCACCTCAAGATTAACTCAAAGCCTCCTTATAAAACCTTCAAAAACTGTTCATTCCCATACAAGCTGTCTATACAACTTGTGACCAATGGGTGTGAGAAAATATAAACAAGTTTTTGAAAACCAAGAATGGGTTTATGTTCAACTGCTGTGGATCCATTTAAAACAAAGATGAAACCTGTCCCGATAGACTTTTAAATAAAACAGAGTTAAATTCATACCCCTGACATGAAGCTTAATGGAATAACAACTATTTATGGTTTCTCTGTGAATTCTGTTAGCAAAACTCTGGATGTGGTCACAGAAATTATAAATCTGCATTGTTATCTGGAAAACAAAATGATTATAATAATTTTCTGCTATTAGAAGTAATTGCCTTTAATTACCCCAACATATTATTTCATTGTCTAAAAAGGCAGGATGTCAGCATGAACAGCATTGGTTTGGCAGCCCCAAATTACCAACAACCATTAAAATGGTGCATGTTTTCTCTATTCCCTTCTTCAAAAAGATAATCCGAGCTCTCACAGAAGCTTGACTACCTTGGTACCACATAAAATTAAAAAACTGAAATTATAAGGAATCAGACAACTTAAAAAATTTCAAGTGGTATGGTCATGTCTTTTAACTTTGTTCTTTGCATCATGCATATCTTTTAATTATTAATCACTTCACAGTTTGACCCCTTCTTTTTACCAATCCTTTTATTGTGTGGCTCCAATTTACATGTAAGGTAAATGGCAATGTAATGGAAAGGGTAGTACCAAGCAAACAACCTGTTCCTTGACAATTATTCTGCAGATGGACATGCAAGGAAGGATGCCTTGACAGCATCAGTCAATCACCGGCAAATAACTTGGTTCTTTTATATACTTTCACAGGGGTTTAAAAAAGGAAATGAAAAAATTAGGAAAAGGAGAAAAAAAGAATTTAAACATATATAGCAATTAGTCATTATCATTATTGTTGTATCAGCCCCCATTCCCGATCCCCTGCGCTGCTGGAGGGGAGGAGGGAGAGGAATCAGGACTGAAGTTGAGCCTGTGGAGAAGGGAGAGGTGGGGGAAGCTCTTTTAAGCTTTACTTTTTTTTTTCTCATTATCCTACTCTGATAGTTTGGTAACAAATTGAACTGATTTCACCAGGTCAAGCCTGTTTTGCCCATGATGGTAGCTGGGCAGTGATCTCTCCCTGTCTTTATCTTGACCCAGAAACCTTTTGTTATATTTTATCTCTCCCCTGTCCCACTGAGCAGGGGAGTGAGAGCAACTTTGGTGGGCACCTGGTGTCCAGCCAGGTCAACCCACCACAACTCCATCCAAGATTTCTCACTTATTAAGGACATTGTTTAAAAATGCATTAATTCTGAGGAATTTGGAAATATCTTCTCTCAAAGGAGAGCTGTGACCAACCATTCTAGTCAGCTGCAACATTTGGCTCTTACCATTTTCACAGATGTAAAAGATATGATTAAATTAACTTATCCACACAAGTGGCAGGGCAAAACAAAGTCAGTAAATGGCTTCAGCTGGAGGAAGTAGAGTTAAGTAATTTCTGTATTTTACACAAGCCTTTATTTTACATAAGTCTTTTTAAGACTGATACAATATTAGGGTCCTTCTCACTTTCATCTGCGGATTTTTTTTCCCCAAAATCTTTGTCTGAGTTGGGTTTGCTCAAATTAAAGTCACAGCTGCTGCTACATTTCTGTGTGATGCTTCCTTTTCATCCACGTTCATGTTAAGAGTAGCAGCAATATTTTCACCATTATCATTATTCCTCTACTTTTAAACAGAAAGCCAACAGCATAATCTTCACACTAATCCATGAAACAGATGACAATTATATATATGTGAGAAAAGATGCAGAATTTTCATTTTTTTCCTTCCTTGCCCTATTCAGCAAATACTGCAGCATTTCCTTTCATGATGATAACATTTCTTTGATCCCAGCAAAGAGATTTTTGAAACGTCATTGTTAGAAATACATGTAAAATAACTAACTTACATGGCCTCAATTACAAAATGGCATTTACTGCAGTTCATCCACAATGAGGGAGTTTTAAAATTCACAGCATGCCATTTTTCTGAAAATCAAGCAGCAGCACTTCACAGGTATGTCACTCCCGGAGCTTTATGCAAAGTCCACACTCACATGTCCTTGAATTCAGAGTGACTAATAACCTTAGCAAGGCACACATTTTAAAAGAGCACTCATGCCAAAGTTGGCGTTTATTCAGTGACATTATGGGCGGTATATTTTGCAGGCTGCTTTTTTAAGGAATGTTCACCCACCTGTACGTTGTGTGTGATTTCAAGATCATTGCACTGAAGTTCAGCCATGCTCTGGACCTGAATGTGTTGCATAGTTTTGGTAATCAGATTCAGAAAACAAGCATGACTGCAGTGCAATTCATTTATTAAGTAATTTACTGAATAGGGAAGCAACCTGATACATTGCAAAGCAGAGAGACAGAAAAAGCCACTTAAGGGGTTTCCTAATATCACATAAAAAATTCTATCCAGAAAACAAACCAAAAACCCTCTTAGCAAGAGGAGAAAGTTGCTAAAGTTAAATTTCATCACTGGCAGATGCCAAAGAAGCTAGTCTACCTAGGTCTTTATGGAATCTCAATATTTAATTTGCCCTTTGATGAAATGTCAATTAATCAAGTTATTTTGAAATAGTCCCAAGGCGTAAGCTCTGCTTACTACCTAAGTATTTATTCAAATGAAACCACCACCAATGCCACTGTTTCACAGCTGCCAGGATTTTGTATTTTAACACAAGCATGGCACTGTGTTACAAGTTTTCTAGCACCAGTCTTACCCTGAATTCCACACAAAGAGACCTCTGCAGCCAGCTGAAGCAGTAACAAAATTAACAGCACTCCTAAAAGAGAGGGGACTTTTCCAGCAGTGTTCCAGGAACCATCTTGAGCTTTCACATGAATTGTGTCCTAAGCTGCACCTCAGTCACTGACATTACATCATTAAGAATTTTGTTCCAATTTGAATGTATTAATTCCTTTTACAAAGGACCTCTTCCAATACCTAAAAGATATACTAACCTTTAAAAACCACGTCTGCTTCCTCCCATATAACAATGTATACAGACTGCCACAGCTCCATGCCCAAAAGAGATCAGTAACAAGTGGTGTGTCCGACTGAACCAGTACTGCTCATTATCTTTATTAATGACACAGTGTGATTGTGTGCACTCTCATGTCTGCAGATAACACCAAGAGGGACCTGGACAAGCTTGAGACATAGGCCAACACAAACCTCATGAAGGTCAAGAAGGCCAAGTGCAAGGTCCTGCACCTGGGTGAGAGCAATCAGCACAATCAGTACAAACCGGAGGATGAATGCATGGAGAGCAGATCTGCAGGGAAGAACTTGGGGATATCAGCAGGTGAAAAATAATATATGAGCCAGAAATGTGTGTTCACGGCCCAGAAAGCCAACTTTTATGCATCCTGGGCTGCATAAAAAGCAAGATGGCCAGCAGGTTGAGGGAGGGAATTCTCCTCTTCTACACCACCCTGGTGAGATCCCACCTGGAGTGCTGTGTCCAGCTCTGGAGCCCCAGCAAAAGACATGGATCTGTTAGAGACACGTCCAGAGAAGAGCCATAAAAAAGACTGGAGGAATGGAACAGCTCCCCTTTTTCAAAAGGATGAATGAATTTGGCCTGGGGTTTAGCCTGGAGAAGAGAAGGCTCTGGGGAGACTTTATTGTAGCCTTTCAATACTTGAAGGGTGGCTTATCAGAAAGAGGAAGAGAGACTTTTTACATGAGGGTCTGTAGTGACAAGACAAAGGGCAATGGTTCTTTTCTGAAACAGGGGAGATTTGGATTAGATATAAGGAAGAAATTGCTTTCTATGAGGTTGCCCAGAGAAGTTGTGGATGCTCCAAGCCTGGTAGTGTTCAACGTCAGGCTGGATGGGGCTTTGAGCAACCAGGTCTAGTGGAAGATATCTCCACCCACACTGGGTTGGACGAGATGATCTTCAAAGGTCCCTTCCAATCCAAACCATTCTGTGATAAAAGCACTCAGCAAATCATTGCAATTCACTGCATCTGGTCAAGTTAGCAGAACAAAAACTAGCAAAACAATGGATTGGGAAGCATCTTCCTAAATATACGACTCAGATAAGAAAGAGTGGAAAATAGCTTTGTACATTGGCACAGTAAGCTTTACATTTGGTTCAGCTTTTCTTTATACTACTGTTTAAAGAAGACTCCCTTAATATAACCGTTATCAAAGAAATATAATTTTTTTAAAAATTATGACAATAGAATTGGAAACGAAGCCATGTAATAAGACTGATTTTGAGACAGACCTATTCTTTCAAGATGTATTTCTAATGCATTTTACAAGCCTTCCATTTCTCAAGAAAGACAGCCTCAACATTTACAAGACCACCTAAGTGTCATCCGAAACGTAGACAATTCTTAAAAGGTGTATTTTTTAAGAGTTTAGTCATTTCTGTCTAAAAATTACACAACAAGATGGTGTTATTACCCCGTGGTGGATACTCCTGCCTTCTCAGAGGCACATTCAAACAGATGATCATCTCTCAGATTTTAAACAATGACAACTCCATCTTCAAGAGAGTGTCTCACTCTACTTGCTCAGAAGTTTGGGTACAACTGCCTGAGGCCAACTAAGATGGAAAACCAGTCACCTTATCAACTTTCAGTAGGCCTCAGCTCCCATTAAAAGGAACGTGGCAATTCAGAGCCCACCAGTGGCCCTCAGCAGGCAAGCTGCTGTCCACCAGCACTACAGCAGATCTTGTGGTAGGGCTGTTATATTCCACCAGCTTTCATTACAGAAACGAGTGACATTAATTTGGCCAGAATAGAGCCTAGCATTGCAGCTAAACTAATGACACTGTTGATGAAACTTCACTAATTTATGTCCCACATGGCTACGTTGTAGCCATCTGGAGTATGCTGCTCTTTTGAATTCTCTCTGCAGGTTTTAAGTCCTTAAATCACATTCCCCCCCCCCAGTCTTGTTTGTCAGGCAAGTCACAACGGTCCAATTTCACAGGCAACCGGCCCACTACTGTTAAAAAACCTGCTTCTTGTTAAACCCTAAGCAGGTATCAAATATCACAACACAGTATTGACATTTTCCTGGACACTATTCTGCCTATAACAGTCAAAAGTGCAAACAGGAAAAAAGCCAGCTGCAGGTGGAGAAGAACCCTACTATTCCTCTCTAAAGATCACTATTTTTCCAACAGAAACACAGCACTTGCCCTTACTCTGCCAAATACCAAGGTACTTGATCAGACACTGAAAAATATATTCAAGCTAGAAATTTTCTGAACCTTTCCCCCAAATCTTGTTACCTGGGGATTCACTTCCGAAATAGCTTTGCTATCAAATAAGGCATATATAGGTTATAAACCCACAAAGCTTTAATCAGCACTTTTTTGACCTAAATTCACTAATGGGTTTGCCAAATTAACCAGCCCAGAACTGTGTGAATATATTATTAAACTCCATTTTGAGTTTGCATATTTCCTTAATCTAAAGAGTGAAATAGTCCTCTCTTTCATGTTTTATATACTTACAAAGATACCCTAAAGTTTTGTCTTATTAAGAGAAAAATTCCATAGAATGAGAAAAACTTCTTTGGTAACTTTGGGATCTTATAACTTGTAAATTAGCAATGAAAGCACTGAGATAAGTCTTTGGCAATATATTTGAAGTCCTAATGAAAGGGTCAGATTACAAAAAGCCATAGAGGGAGTATTATATGAGGAAGCTTTAAAGTTAGTTGCAATGTATTAAAAAACAACATTCAAATAAATTATTTTGCACTGCAGTATGCCAAGTTTTTGGAGATAGAATTAAAATTGGGCTTTCATTTTAGACCAAATAAAGCATAATATTAGACTATAATACTGCATATAGTAGTGAGATCCAAATGCCCACGGTGTTGCAAGAGAACATTTTCCCTCAGGCATTTGAAATTTAATGCTTCTTTAATATTCTCTGTTGGATATTGTTAGAATGGAATTTCAAATATTTCCTGCAATTTGAGTTAAAGATTACTGCATAATGCTGAGCAGCAAAAAATTTTTGAAGCGTACATCTAAAGCTGGCATAGTGGCTTAATGTCCTGTTGTTTCTTGCTTTAGCAAAATTAATTTCTTCAGTCTTCAACCATGAATTCACACACCACCTGGAGACACAAACCCATAATTTAACTGTGGTGTATTTCTAGCTCCCTTGCCTAACACACCAAGGCCAGACCCTGTATGTCAGGCAAAAATAAAAGGCCATTTCAGAGCGATACTTTCTATTCTCCTAAGTCAGAGAGTGAGCAACTTGAAAAACTGCATTTGGCTCATTATTGTCAATAAATGGGATTACTGGTCATGAAGTAAATGCACATGACATATTAAAAGTATATATTCTACTATACAGTCAAGGGTAAGACCTTTCCAATCGGACTCAAAATATTCAAAAGGCTTTTATCCAATTAAGATCCAATTTTTGCACCATACATATGTTAGTGCTTTACCATGGTTACTCAATACAGGTAAGGGTAGATGGCAAATGAAACAAAAAGGCATAGTTGTTTATCATTCTAAAAAAAAAAAAAAATCAGAAAAAGACAAATTATAATCACGATTCTCTTTGCTTGATTACTTCATGGAAAAGCCTCCTTTGTTCAAAGATGCAGCTACTTACTTTTACAACATTTGTGTCACAACGTAAGTGGTCAAGCTCCCAGTTTTCTTCTATGTGGTTCCCTTATCATTTATACTGGGCACATGCAGACTCACTCCTTAGCTCTCCCCTACAGGAAGCCTGACAACCCCCCTCAAAAAGGCTTGGAATGCTGCTTCAGACAGTAGGACTACCATGAGTTCAACACCATCCCAGCCCCACAGGACACCTCTAAATGAGTTCATAACATGACCAAAAGTTTTAAACATTGGTCCTCAGTCTCATGCTCTAAGAAAACCATCCTCATGGGCTCCAGCATGACCCTTGTCAACACTTTGAGCTGAAAAACCAACAAAAAATATATGACTGCATGTTTTTGAGCTACAGGAAACTCCAAGTTACATAGCATTGGCACAGCCATCAGAATCCACACAGCTGGAATTATGTGCCTACACTTTTCTTCAGAGATGGGGACAGTTTAGCCTGAATGAATACAAGCATGTACAAAAATCAAGTACTTCTGTTTATGTGAGCAGAATGAATAAATACAATTTCTTCTTTCTTTAATCAAGTATCAGTAAAGACACTGAGTATGGTCAGTACTATAAGCACACATGGTACTAAAGCCATCCATAGGCTCTGCTGCTGCATAAAAACCACTTTGGATAAGGTTTCCAAAAGCAGGCCAGATACCAAAATGAATCTGTGAAGCAGAAGAAAAACCTCCACACAGGACACAAAGCGTTTAGTTGGCTCTTTTGCTTATCAGTGATAAATTCATGTTTTAAAAGTTATGTTTAAAATATGGATAATGTCATTAAGATAAAAAATTATCAGTATTTTCCTTCTGCAAAGAATTATATTTTATACAATTAACGTCAAAAATCAACATAATAAGACATCACTCTCCTTACCAGGTATTTCTAGAGATATTTTCTTTGAAACACTATTCAATACTTGGGAAAAAAAAAGGAGAAAAATTTAGTCTATGTAATGGCAGCAACTTAGCTCTGTGAAAACACAGAAACAAATTCAAACACATGCTGTAAAACAACTTGAAATATTTTAGTCAAACTATGTGACTATAATTCAAAGAAATAAACCTAATGAGAAAAACTCTTGTCATTATGCAAGAGATTTGGCACGGAACAACATTCATCAGTCATTCTGACATGGAAAGGATGGACAAAGGAAGCAGATGGATTCGCCGCCCTGCACCGAGTCTAGAAAATGGAAAGTCATCACGATGGCTGCTAACTTCTGCTATCAAATTTATTACTTGATTATCAGGTTATAACGAACAAGTGCAAGAGGAAATCATATAAAAGAAAAAGCAAACATACATTCTTAGAAGAAGCTGTTTTTCCACTTGACTGAAAGCTTACCTCATTTAAAAAACTCAGAAGGACATCAACTTAATTTAGTGGGAGGAAGGGGTGGTGCTGTTTGTTTTGTTGGGGTTTTTTTTAAATTGTTGCAATTAATTAAGAGTACAAGGTTTGACTTGGTAGAACTTGAATTGTTACAAAGGTCATTTCTTGTTTAGATAACCAACCTGCCTCTTCTCCTCCACACACTGACATTAGTGAGTAGAAAACCCACACATGGTTGTCACAAAGTCTCTGTTCAACCAAGATAAAGACAGACTTGTGTTAAGGTAAAAGAATCTAGTAAGGCTACTTCTCAGGCACCAGGAACACAACTCTTCTATTCTCCTTGTAACAATTCAGAGATCAACTCTGCTGAACTTACAGCCAACACACCAAAGTCTTTGTGCCATGTGTGTGTGAGCATTTTGGCTGTTTGTTTTGTGGGTTGGTTTTGTTTCTTAAACGGGGATTCTCTATACCCTGCCCCTTGTAACAACCAAAAGAGAGAAGAAAATCTTCCAGAAATGGTGCACAGGTGGTGGATGATGACAGAGCTTCCAGGGTCTCTCAGCTTTGGGGGTGCACAACGGGGGTGCCATTACCAAACCTCTGGTCAGTGATGGAGCCCTGAACACCTGAGCTGCACTCCAGGAACCAGAGACCACCTACCTCAGATCTGAGGATGCACAGACAGCAAAGGAGGCCTGGATTGTTACAGTGTGCTCTGTCAAACCTACAAGTAGCTGTTTGTACTACTTAGAAAAAAAAAGAAATAAAAAAAGCACCTTCTGTTGACAATTTTTATTAAGATTTGACTCATGAATAGTTCATAAAGATTACTAATACATGTTCACAGAACCACAGATTATGCAAGTTGGAAGGGACCATATTACAAGCAAGCTATACATCATTTGTGTCTCTTTATAGGCACACGAGTACAGAATGTGTTATTGCATCCTATCTACCTCTCAAAAACACACTAAAGGTTGTATAAATCAGTTAATTATTAATTACTCACCTTTGATTAAAAAACCAATTAAACTGTTAACATGTAAAAAATAAGCCATAGGATAAAATCAAATCAGATCCATAGAAGGCAAAATTTATCCTTCAGAAAGTTTTCTGAACCACAGCGAGAATAAAATCAGGATTATAAGCAGAATTTATAGATACATCAGTTTCCTCATAACATTTAATGTCCACACAGTATCACATGACTGAAGTTCAGAAACAAACAGTGAAAAATAATGTTTTGAACATTAGCACTAGGAATAAAAAACAAAACAAATCCTGTATTGATTTTCTAAACCACAATTTTAATTCTTCTTGCTTATATCTACATCTTTATCTTTTATAAACTCTATAATAGATTTCTCACATACTTTACAAAACAGCTTTTGATCCTCTTAATTCTATTCCAGTATTTTTTTGCGATGCTTTCTTTTATTTCCGAAAAATCTCTTATTATTATTTCCTTGGACAATAATCCAGAATAGGCTTCCAAAACTGTTTCAATTCTAGTATTTCTAGGATTGAACCCGGCCATTATATAGTTAATTTTTCTTACAGAGTCTTAAACATTTTGAATGTTAATCATATCACACAGACTTAGCTACAGGAGACATGATTTTGTAATAACAATTGCAAGTGTCATACATAGAGAGGACAAAAAGAAAACTTCAAAAATTACTGAAAATTAAGCGTAAAAACTTACCTAAAATATTCATCAGTTTCTACAGATGGCAATGAAGTAAAAGAAATTCCCATCCAAAATACAGTTAAAGAACACAGCCAGCTGTTAACAGAGAATAATTAATTTTAAAATATACATAAAAAAATTAAGAGATGATTCTGGCAACTACCCTTCAAAACCACAAGTTGCCTTGAAAAATAATACTCGATCCCCAGAAAATTGAGATTAAAACATCTGAATACTTCAGTGTGTTGATTAATTACCGATTTCCACGTATTTCAATATCTTTTGATTGCAAAAATTTTAAAATGTATTTGAAGAATCAGCCAAGAGCCCAATTCACATGTACGCTAAATTTCCATTATTTAGCTTGCACATAATGTTTTCATTTATGCAGCTTTTTGGATTAAAGTGCTACACAAGAGACTCATACTAATAAAACATGGGGAAGTATTAAAGAATATTTAAAAAATTACACTTAAATTTTACTTGGAAAACATTAGAGTTTAACAAGTAGAAACAAAATGTAAGCCACTTAAGAAGGAAATGCTAGAATTGTTAAGTTTTGCTAAGTTTAAAAAACACACCACATTCGCAAAACACTAAATTTTACAATATCTTTAGTTAAGTCAGCATAGATGACAATTCAGTCTCTCTTGGACTAATTATACTGGAAACAGATTGAAAATAAACTGACAAACAAAAGCATTTACAAATGGCTTTCCGTCATATTCATAACAAATCACTTTCAACACAACATAACAACAAGATTTGTTGTTATCTCCAGCAGCAAGTAGTTCCAGGAGCACAAGCTTAGGCAAAAAAAAGGACCAAGAATGAAAAGGAAGTCTTACCTACAGAAGAAAGTTTGAAAGTTTCAAGTTAAGCTCTTAACTGAAATCCACTAAATCAATACAATCTGCTATGCTGACACAGACAAATCAGTTTACAGCATGCTGACAGTGATTTAGCTGAAAATTGATAAGGAATCAATTCAAACTGAACTAACTATGTTTGGTGGAAATTACCTTATGTGGACCCACGTCAGGTTTTGTGTACATTTAAATCTTAAATAGTGTTAATTAAGTCCATACAATGTCCTGGTGCAGAAGAGCTTACAGTCACCAGGGTAAAGCACCTCAGGACACTCTGGAAAACTCTGACCGTAAAACAAGCTCCCTCCTACTTACCAAGCTTCTCTACACTTCACAGCAAGCCAGACTTCAGCTTTGCTTGCAGCTATTTGGCTTTTAAATTCATCCCCAGAAGGGAAACTCAGGTACAATCTTCATTCATATTAAAAATGTACAGTTATTAACTGACATAAATCAGTACAGTTTGACATTTAAAATAAACTAAGCATGACTGTACCTTTTCCACTCTGACTGCAAACAGTTTTCTGTACTGCAGGAGCTGTCAGGGGTTCAGCTAAAGACTTGTTCAAGACATAGGACGTTCTGAATTGAGGCATGAGCACGACTCACTAAGAGGAGAACATTTCGCATGACAAGCATAAATATTTAGGTTTTACACCCACTGCCCTAAAGGAGTGACTTCTTATTTCTGTCACAGATTGTAGAAGAAATTGCATAAGCGTACAGGCTGTTTAGACTGTTTTAAAAAAATAATACTATCTACTCTAAGGATCAGAGTGAGATTTAAAACTAATCCTGCAGAAATACATTGGCACAAGTGAGACTTCACTAAAGATTTCACTGAATTACAGATTTTTTGCAATAAGGAATCCTGTCAAGATCTGAGGGAAAAGAAAAATCAACTGTGCCACCCAAGACCCTCTTTTATAGCATAACCAGCACAGTTTATGAAGCTGTATTTTCCTGATGTATTCACACCAGTATCAGCCTAACTTTTAAGCCAGGCCAAAAGGAATTGACTTCACCCAATAGTCCAAAACACAGGCAGACGATAAACTTTATTTTTGTACAAGAGGTCGCTAGTTCTAGCAGCGGGATAGCACAGGTAAGCTCTCAGCTTTCCCTAAAAATAATAAAGGGTTAAACACAAGCCGAGGGGGTTTCGTGAAGTGTGAAACGCAGCTCTGCACCATCTCTCCCAAGGCCGAAGGGAATGTGAGGGAAGACACCCGGACTCACAGGACAAAGGGCTGCAGCTGCAGGGACGCGCTGCCAACTCCCAGAGCAGGCCGGGCAGGAGAGAGCGGCGCGGGCAACGCGAGGGGACCGTGAGGGGACCGCTCCGCCCGCCCTCACCGGGGCTCCCGGGGACGCCCTCCCCCCCGGGAAAGGGCAGGGTGAGGCCGCGCACTCGCACCCACCGAGCGCTCCGAGGAGCCGGGCCGGGGCGCGGGGGGCACGGGAACGGCACCGCCAGTACCGGAGCCTGTCCCGGTTCCCCGTCCCGCCCTCCCGCCTGTTTCCCACAGCAACAGCCACACGCCGCTCCCTGCGCATGCGCCGCCAGCTCTTTCGCAATCTAGCGCGCATGCGTAGCCCGGGGCGCCCGCGCTGCCGCTGCCGCAACCTCCACCCCTCCGCTTCTCACGCGCCGCTCTGCGCTTCAATGAATGGGGTGACGCGAGGGGCGGCAACCGCCAATGGAGTGCGGGGGCGCGGCGCCCTAGCCCCCGGGCACGCCGGGAGCTGTAGTTCTTTCAGAGAGCCAAGCTGTGCATGTCGGCCGTGGCCGCGACTACAGCCCCCAGGCGGCCGCGCGCGGACGGCGCGCCCCGCCCCCTCCGCGGCTCCTGGGCGCAGCGCCGCCGCGGCCGCAGTCGCGGCGCAGAGGTGACCCCGAGCAGTCGTTCTCGCTGCTGTCGCCAACATGGTCGGTACCGCGCACCGGGCCCGCTGCGCCGGCGCCCGCACCGCGCCCTCCGCGCCCCTCCGGGGCGGATCGGGGGAATCGGCGGGCGGAGGTGGCCGCGAAATGGCGTCGCGCGGGTTGTGGGGGATAGGGGTGACCTGGAGGTGGTTGGTGGTGGTGGCGGCACCCGGAGGAGCCGGGCCTGGCGGCGGCCCCAAGGCTCGCCGCAACCCCCGCGGAGGCCGCGCAGGGGTGACCTTCCAGCGGGAGACGTGGGGTCGGTGCCGGCCTGGCGGCGTCTGTGCCAGCGCGGCGTGAGGGGGAGGGCGGGATGTGGGAGCGGAGCGAACCCCCCCCGCCCCGGTGGTGCCTCCCGATGGGGGATGGCACCGTTGGGCCCCGCGGGTGGCGACGTTGTCTCCGAGAGGTCGAGAAACCCTTCGCCTTAGTCCGTGAGAGCTTAACGGGTTTGGAACGGTTCTGTGTTAGCTCAAGGGGAAGTGCTTGTGAAATGTCTTTATTGTTTAATCTCTGCGTGCTGTCAGAAATCCTGCTATTTGTGCAGATTGTCGTAGTTCTGCCCTGAGGTTATTACAGTGTACTGCAGTGCTTTGCTTTTCTGCAGCATATGTACTTACATGTATGCACACACAAGCCTGCACAGAGACCTTCCTTTCCTTTGTAACCATGAAAACATCTCCAGGTTTTCCTAGACTCTATATCTTGTTATTCAAACCTGTACTTTTAATGTTTTGCTGTAGAAAGGATGCTTGCATGCTCTGGGACGTGGCTTATTTCAGCTATACTCCAAAAAATATCAAAGTCTATAAACTTCTCTGCACTTAAATGTGGATTCAGAGGAGTGACCACAAGACAACAGGTTTTAGTTTGTACCTGAGCTTTCAGATCGCTGCCTGACATGAATGTACCGGTCTCACAGAGAACTGCCGGGTGTGATTTACTTTGGTGTCCAGACTTTTCGGAATGTCACTGTTTTTATCTTGCCTTTGCTGTTCTAGTTATGCATATGGTGATGGGCAGAGGCTTTAAATTCCAGAAATAAAATTATCTGTCTATTGATGCAACCACCATTAGATAAATGAAGTGAAAAAAGTCTTTCAGGGCACCTGTGTCAAGGTCACTTCTTAAGGAAAGAACGCCTTTGGAATTCTGTCTCTGAACAACTGTGCTGGTGGCTCTCCTCAAGTGCAGAGCTGACACTTTCTACTCCATTTCCAAACACGTTTATTGTCACCCTATCTCTGCTTTAAAGAAGGGAGAGCAAAGGGAAAGTTTCTTAGGCAGACTCTAGACTCTTGAGGAGATAAAGTTTATCTTGACGCTTAAATCACCTTTGTGAAGCAAGGTGGGATAGCTTAGTTGGCTTTACTATTCAGGAAAAAAGTTAAGTTGATGATAAGTTTATCAGCAGTAATGTATATGGAGGTCTTTCATTTGTAATTTGCAGTGCAAAGTAGACAGGGTGTTCTTGCCACAGCATTTGATAGGTTGTGAGTTATCTTTAACTCACCTCTGTAACCTCCTGAATCAGTTTTGCAGCGTAGTGCTATTTGCCTGTATAGCACTAATATTTTAGGTCTGCTGTTATCACCTGTAAATCACAGACGTAACTGAGGCACTGAGTTCTTCAGCCAAAGTGTGCGGGGAGGGCGATAAGCCCACAACTGCCTCATTTGGTATTGGAAGCTTCACTTTCATCTGTCATAGTTGAGGAAGGGGAGAAATCCTACATGATTGCTGAACTAGACAAAGAAAGGTACCCAACAATGTTCAGTTGTTGGGGGTTTTTTTTCCTCATCCTTTTTATCGCTACCTTTGCTACTCTTTTAGTTTCCTAAAGCTATTTAACTGTACATCGGCTGAATGTGGAGTGGGGAAGGCTTTGAAACAAAATAGTTCAGTTAGTTGTTGCTTAATTTGTCCTCTAGTTCTTCTATACCTGAGGGTGAGTAAAGGTCACCCCTGTAGCTACCGCATGAAAGTAGTTTTGCAGGAGCCAAGTCACGAGTTGAAGGGCCTGGACAGGAATGTTTGGAACCTACAACTTCCACTGGGGAGCTACTCATTTCTCTAAATATCCAACCTCCAAAAGTAGCCTCTGATGCTCAATAAGACCAATTTTGATATGTGATGTAAGGTTTTTTTTTTTTTTGGTGAGAGTTATCCACATTTTGTAAGAACCACAGCGTTTTTGGCTTGTTAATCTAGCTTCTGGATTTGAGACAGCATGGAAGCTTCTTTGATACTAATTGCTCACAATTAGTGCAGGAGTAAAGGGGTCTGGGGAATGTATTGAATCCATTGGACTGAAGGCTGGGAGAGAAAAAGCAAGTAGGCAGCACTCTTCACTTTATTTTAGCTTGTGTTTCTTCTGTCTCCAGCCTCACATTGGGGGGGAGAACAGGAAGGATGGTTGTAAGCAAACATAATTATGGTGAGAAGGTGGAGCTGAGTCATGACCAAAGTGTTTTCATTGGGGTTTTTTTCCAAAAAAAGGCTAAATGCTAAGTTTGTCTCAGTAAAAGAATAATAAATAATTCTATCTCTTACCTTTTTTATTTTCTACTCCTTCCTTCTCCTGTTGTCATGCTAAATACTCACCGTAATGTTATAGTGGATAGATTGACATTTTTTATGTTTAAATCAAATTAGCGTATAAAATGCATATAGTGGAAGAAAATTCTCATTTTACTAACTAGTATGGTTAGCTGCCTTAAAAGAGTATTCATTGTTGCCTTAATATAAATAAAGTATAGGATCTCCTTAGAAACATGCTGTAAAGTTCGCTTTAAAATTTGATACGCATCTTGATCCATGCTGTCCATCATCACTCAGACATTATGGTACATTTCCTTACTCAGGAATACAATACCAAAACTAGTTTTGAGATTTAAACCAACAAGAATTGTTTGTCTGCCCTCCTTCCCCCTCTTTGTGGAGTTTCCATGAGGGATGAGGCTCATAATAGGACGCATTCAAAAGAAAACAATGCAGTTCAATGCTGTGTAACTGCTAATCATGTAATCAGATATTTAAAGAATCTTTCCCATAATGAAGACAAAATCAGGCCAGGTCTAATTCTACAAGTTCAGGAGTTTAACGTCGTCACTTACACTCTCATTTTATCTGGTGTGTGGTAAGATGGGGTAGGTGGCCTCATTTTTGTAATAATTTAAGGATAGCTTGATGCAGCTGTGCTTGGCTGGTCACTTCTGCAGAGAGGATACACTCAAAGCCCAAAATGGTTTTCCTATAAATATCAATGACAGGAATGTTGGTTGGGAAGGATCTCTAGAGGTCACGCAGTCTGCCCTCTTTCACTCCAGTTCTGGAGGTTGTCCAGTCCAGCCTGACAGCAAGGCTGTTGTCACTGAGAAATCGTATCATATGTGTGTTTTGATCTGAGTCTTGAAAACCACTGAGGGAGAAGGTTGCACAGGCTCTCTGGGTACCCTTTTGTAGCCAGTGCACCCTGTTCTGCCATCTGCCACTACGGAGAGGTGTTGGGAAGCGTTATTTTTGTAACACTCTGTGAAGGTCAAGGTGTGGTAGGCTTCTGTTACATCACCCTCCACCCTCTGCCTTTCCAGGCTATGTCCAGCACCCTCAGCCTCACTTTACAGGACATGAACTCAGGGTGCCAAGACTGGCCTCAGTATTCCAGCTGCAATAGCACCAGCACTGAGTGGAATGCCTGTCTGTCTGCAAGCTATGCTTCTCGGAATGTAGCCCAGGATGCAATTAAATCACTTCTTTCACGTTCAGTTGTGCCTGGTGTTTTGTCTGTATCTCAAATGATCACCTTTTAATTATTTGACAAAGTGGGTTTGACACTCCAGCAGCCCGGTCAGAGTCTGCTTGTTCCTGTCCTTGCACAATCTGTCCCAGCCCTATTGCCTCTAGAGAAACATGGAAATACAAAAAACAGGCTTACAAAGTACTGAGTTATGAATGTCCTTTAGCATGTGTTCCATTTTCAGAGAATCATAGAATGGTTTGCATTTTAAGGGACTTTTAAAGGTCATCTGGTCCACCCCCCCCCTTACAATGAGCAGCGACATCTTCAACTAGACCAGGTTGCTCAAAGCTCCAATTTGACCTTGACTGTTTCCAGTGAGGGGGCATCTACAACCTCTCTGAGCAATCTGTGCCAGCGTTTCCCCACCCCTATTAGAAAATATATTTTCTTATCTGAATCTACCCTCTTTTAATTTAAAACCATTGTCCCTTGTCACTTCATAACAGGCCTTACTAAAAAGTTTGTCTTAGTCTTTCTTAAAGTCCCCTTTTAGTATTGAGAAGCTACAATAAGGCCTTCCTGGAACCTTATCTTCGCCAGGATGAACAACTCAAACTCTCTCAGCCTTCAGTTTTCAATATTGAATAAGCTCTGGATTTCCTCAGATCTTAGTTCTGCTTAACAAAATGGGATGTTTACTATAAAGCATGCATTTTTTTCCCCTTTATTTGCAATATAGCAACATGTTGGCAGTCTTCTCCCAGTCTTGTGGAGTTTAGGGTCAGTTTGACAATAAACAGTTGTATTATGGATTATAGCATCTGGATTTGTCCATAATGTACCTTTTGTCTGTGGATTTCTTAAATTACTGCCAAACAGTTTAGGGGGACAGTAGTTTTAAGTCCACTAGATTCTTTGGTCTCTGGCATTCAGTAAGTCTTTGATTGTAAATAAACATTCAAAATGCTTAATGGAAACAGCCCTCAAAATGGAGAAGAATGTGACAACTGGTGAAGTGTCACAGCTTGTGAAACTGTAGGAAATTTCAAGTATGAATGGCTAATCTAATGAGTGGGTATTTGTTGTATTGTCCCATGTTGAAAAGACAATGTTGTTAAGAGAAATACAGAGTTTTTCAAATACCCTGTTATTCCTGGAATTTTGGAAGTTATTCCAGGAGTGATTCTTCAGGATGCTTTTGCAGGTGTGGTCTGTTTCTGTAAAAGCAAGTAGAGAAATTGCTGGTGGTTCTGGTAGAACAGAAGTATGATCCAAGGAGTTGGGGCTGATCTGCATTTAGGCACACATTAGCATCTAGGTTAAATAATCCGTCATATTGCTGTGGTAACTGTTAATTTTTAACACTCAGGTGGTGTGACCTGCACTGTGTAGCAGTGGATAAGACTCTAATTTTCTTACAGGGTGAACCTGTCAGAGTCCTGGTAACTGGAGCTGCTGGGCAGATTGCTTACTCCTTGCTCTACAGCATTGCCAAGGGAGATGTCTTTGGCAAAGACCAGGTAACTCTCACACTGAATTATCACTTGTCTCTTCTGCACAGGAATAAGTGTCACAACTGCAGTCCCTGGGACTGGTTTTCTTGTAGACACTCACTGTTTTACCAATGTGCAAGTAATTTCTTCTTTAAGTGAGGAAAACTGGTGTCCTGCTCTGTTACACAAGCTTTCAGTTGTTGGTTGTGCTGAAGTTGTTTGTTTTCTCTAAATGGGTTTTAAATCTTGCAGGAGATAGCAGTTTCTGGCAGAGTACAAGACAAAATTCATTTTCAAAACAGATTATGCCCAACTTGCACTAAACCTTTTCTTTCTTTACAGCCTCTTATTCTTGTGCTGCTGGACATCACTCCTATGATGACTGTACTGGAAGGTGTGGTGATGGAGCTGCAGGACTGTGCTCTGCCACTGCTCAGAGGTGTCCAAAAGAATTTTTTCTTATACCTACAATAGGCTGTAACAGAGCTGCTGCATTTATGAGTTCCTGTAGCTGGCAGGAAGTTTAACAGAAGAAAATATTAGATGATCCTTGGTTTTATATTTTTTGGAAGATAAATTAACTTAGGCTGTAAGCTAGCAAGAATGACATCAAATGAGTTTTGTGAAAAGAACTGACAACACAGATATGTGGGTTTTGGTTTATATCAGCAAATCCTGGGGTTTCAGCCTGGGCAGCAAATTGTCAGATACTTGTGCATATGTGCATTGTGTTCTAGCCCAATGGTGAAATAACAATCTTTAGATATTCCTTTGCTAAATAAAAAAACTACACCATAATTTTAGACTTCAGAAATATCTTCTGTATAAGGACGCGAAATAAAAAATGACCCATTAAGTCACGTAAACAAGTTAAGTTCTGGTACTTTAAACAAGCAGAAGAAAGGGAGTGAGTAGGTGTTACAGTATTAGAATACTTGAAAAAAAAAACATGTAGCTACCAGCTCTCGTATAATTCAGACCTTCGGTTTGAATTGTAACCTAACCCAATTCAAAATCTTTGGTTGGGATTGTTAAAGGGGAAGGAAAATTTCACTTGTGTTGATATTTGCCATTGAAACTTTTTTGTAAAGGTAAAGAATAGCATATGTACTAATATTTAGATAGAGACACATGAAACTTATATTTTTACATAGATTTCTCCCGTGTTTTCCACTTTAGATAAAAATTTGTACGTATAAACCATTTACTGGCAAGTACTTAATCTGTGGAGTTAGGGCCAAACACAAGACCGTACTTGTGTTTTTGGAAGGGGAAGGTGGTGATATTGTCAGATTAGATTATATACTCTTTATGAACAAAAGAATATTCCTGTTAACACTGTGCTATGAGTATTTATCTTACCGATTTTTTCCCCTCTTTCCTTTTTTTAGAGGTCATTCCAACAGACAAGGAGGAAGTTGCGTTCAAAGACCTTGACATAGCGATTCTGGTTGGCTCCATGCCAAGGAGAGAGGGCATGGAAAGGAAGGATTTACTCAAAGCAAATGTGAAAATTTTCAAGTCTCAGGGTGCAGCCTTGGACAAGTATGCCAAAAAGTCTGTCAAGGTGAATATAGAAACTGAATTTAAAACATTAACGCTGTTACGTGGAGATCTAAATATATTGTAGAATGATGTTGCGCAAGCAGGAGCCTGTTCAGCGCAGGCATTCCTTTCCTTAAGCCCTGGAAAATATACCGCAGTCAAAACCAACCCCACAAAATGGTATTAAAAAAATGAGCAGCCTTTTGCTTGTTATCTCTCTCCTCTGGGAGAACTAAATCTTCTACATGCAGCTGCCTACTTCATATCCATCTGTGGCTTTAACAGAATGGCCCTTAACTTCAGTATCAGTATGGAATTACAGTTGCACAAAAAATTGGCTTTATTTGGGTTGTTTGCGTCTTGTTCTTTGGAGCATTGGAAGATTTTAATTGTTCTCTCTCAGATTCCTTCAGCACAGTTAATGGGATCATGGGGCTGCTCTCCCACTGCTCTTAATCTCAAACCCAGACTCCAGCTGTGCTTTGTAACTGACTTTTTAATGTCTGCTTCCTCTGCTGATGAACTTCCTACTGCTTCTAAAGACTTGTTTGCTTCTTTATCCAGTTGGAATAAAAACTATCAGTATAACTATTATGGAGTAGTGGAAAATTTACTGAACTCACTTTCAAAAGGGGAGATACAAAGGGAGGTTTGCAGATCAGATTGTGTGATTGAGAGTATATGGAGCTTAACATTAGTCATTTGAGGCACAAATGAAGGATGAATAAAAATCAGTTTTCCATAGCTATAAATGGATCTAAGTTGAGGCAGTATTTTACTTCTAACTGCTTATGAACATTGAGATTAGTAACTGTTCTGGCTTTCTTAATTACAAAGCAATTATATAAAGCAGTGGCAGCCAAACTAAAGAGTATTTAGGAGGCGTTGGTGAAGTCATTGTGGACTGACTAGTGTACATATACCTTGCTTTTCCTGTGTCTGGTAGCATAAGATTTGAAGCCAGGTTGTGGATCAGTGTGTAGATCTCCCTGGAAATCTTGTTCTCTTTCACATTTGAATCTCAAGTTATAAAGAAAATACCTACCTAGAAAATATTTTTCTGTGCAGTTATAGAAGACAGGGTGGCTATGAACAACACACATAGAAAACAATCGTGTTGAAGACAACCAAGAGATTTAGAAAACTTCACTTCTTCGACAGCTTCTTTGAAGGCAAAGCAGTGTATTTCACTGGAGGGAGTTGTTTTGCAGAAATACTGACTTCATCTTCCCATTTTTCATTTTCAGGTTGTGGTAGTTGGGAATCCAGCAAATACCAACTGCCTGATTGCATCAAAGTCAGCTCCGTCTATACCAAAGGAAAACTTCAGCTGCTTAACTCGTTTGGATCACAACAGAGCCAAATCTCAGGTAAAAAGAGCCTGTTCTGTTGTCTCTGCTAAACACAAACAGAACAGTGCTTTCAAAGGAGCCTGTGAATTGAGAAACTGAAGTCAATGCAATGGAAATCTGTAATTTCCCATTAGATTGCTCTGAAACTTGGTGTGACTGCCAATGATGTGAAGAATGTCATCATCTGGGGCAACCACTCCTCCACTCAATATCCAGATGTCAACCATGCAAAGGTAAACGTGAAAGGAAAGGAAGTTGGAGTTTATGAAGCTATAAAAGATGACAGCTGGCTGAAGGGAGACTTTATCCTGGTAAGATAGGTTTTTTTGGTTGTTTTTTTCAATCATCATTCTGTGCTTGTGCTTTCTCCTAACCTTATCTGTAATCTATGTACCTGAGTGACTTGGTGAAGCAGCTCTTCTATCTCACTAGAATAAGCCACCCTCACATAGCTTTTTGCTGTCAGTTGTTTGCCCTTGAAAAATTTAAGGCATAAAGGCCTGTGTAAACCCACTTGGAGTGCTAAAATGATTCAGCAAAAAGAGTTTTGATCGTAGCTCAGGTGAAACTTGTCTGACACAAGAAGCACCTTTGCCATTTCACTGTGGTGACTTTTGGGGGCAGTTTTGTAATAATGGCATTAATTGATTGAGAGCACAGGCTATCTAAATGCACTATGAAGTCAGACAGGCTTATGAAAGCTCTAGGTGCTTGTGACTCTCAATAGCTGTGCTCTGCTTGGTGTTGCAATGTTACTGGCATCCCAACAGCCAGGTACTACACCTTAGCCAAGGAAGCTTTAGTTTGGGACAGAGAATGTGTTTTGTCATGCAGCAGTGCTCTGTCCTGTTTTGGATATAACATTTCAGTTCACAGCTTGTTGCTGTGGATAAATGATTGGCAACCAAAGTTCATGAGCCAGAGTGTAAGCAGAAAGCTGTCCTTGTCCTTGATCCAGCTATATGTTACATGGCCAAAACAGGTTTGGCCTTCTAGGTGCATTGTAATGCTGGACTGTGTTAGAATGCTTTACCTAAGATAAGGTAAGATTTCATAATTCTTGCTTTCTGGACTGGGGTGTGGTTGGCATAAAGCTGTACCAAAACTGTAGTGAAGCCTGTTCTGAGAACTGCAATTCAATTTCTAAATAAAGAGAGGTCTGCTTAACTGTCTTCAGGAATTACATGAATTTTGTGCAGTAAATATTGTAGGATTGAGACCAGCGAATAGTTCACATCGGTATTCAGCAAAAAACCTTAATTGACAGTGTTGCTCTAGACATCTGTTACTGTTGACAGGCACAAAGTCTCTTGGTGGGAAAAGCTTGAGATGTCTGGTTGTTATGTGAGAAGCTGTAAAGCAGATACTAAAGATTGAGCCAGCCTCTGAAATGTTCCATTATGTTCTTGTCTTGACAACACTCGTCTGGATTGTATGTCATGTTTGTTTAGTGATAGAACTGTATCTTAACTAATGAAATTAAATAATTATGTACAACGATCTTTCTTCATGGCATTTACTTACACCATTTAGACCAAGCCATGATTTTGCTGCTTTACAATTTAGGGTTTGGGGTTTTTTTTTTCTTAATTGCAGACTGTTCAGCAACGTGGAGCAGCAGTTATTAAGGCCAGGAAGCTGTCCAGTGCCATGTCAGCTGCCAAAGCTATCTGTGATCATGTGAGGGACATCTGGTTTGGTACTCCAGCGGTAAGATGTTGCTTTTGAGTAAGTGCATGTTTGCCTAATTTGCTTTGTTTACATGCCAGCATCATTGACCTCCATTGCGTGTGTGTGTTCAGAGGAAAGAATTCGTCGTCTTCTGGAGTAAATGGTGTCGTAGAAGAATACAGGATGTTGAAAAATCAAAATTTTGCTTTCTTCTAGCAGTGAAAAATGTGCTCATCTCTTACTTTTCTGGTTTCAGGGGGAATTTGTTTCGATGGGAGTCATTTCTGATGGCAATTCTTATGGTGTTCCTGAAGACTTGCTATATTCATTCCCTGTTGTGATCAAGGTAACTAGACTGTATTTAAATCCATGTATCTTCTGCAAGATGTAAAAACTGTCATGTGAGCTTGTTAATAGCAGTGATTTTTGTGTGGGACTGCAGTTGCTGGGATGTGGGGGTTTTAGTCTTTCACAGAGAGGACTGTTCTTAACCAAGTAATTTAACTTGGTTATCAACTAAGTGCTGATAGATGAGTAGACTCTGACATGACTAGCTGGTGCTGGTTGCATTCTTTATCTGAAACAAAACTAACTGCTACCTGATGTGTTTTTTAGGGCTGTAAGCCTTGGTTCTTATGCTGCAAAGTGTCCTTCATGCAGACTGAATGAAAGCTTGTTCTTACATGGTGGGGGCTTTTTAATTTTTGTTTTCAATCAGGACAAGACCTGGAAGTTTGTTGAAGGTCTTCCTATTAATGATTTTTCTCGTGAGAAGATGGATCTTACTGCTAAGGAGTTAGCTGAAGAGAAGGAGACTGCTGTGGAATTCCTCTCCAGTGCATGACTAGGTCATGAGGAAATACAAAATCATTTAAGAGTGGAAGAATCTAAGAGTCGTCTTTAGGTCTGCTACCAAACACTATTACTGTATCCAAGTCAACTGTCTGTGGCCATTGTGCATTTTAAAGTTCATAAGCTTACTGGTACTGTTGTGCCTCTGGAGTTATTAGCAAAAATGTTATTAAAGAAGTAAAACTAGTTTGTTGACCAAACTTTTTGTCTTTTCAATACTAGTTGCTTTCTGTGTATGGTACAGGATAATTGTTTGCCTCGGCCTTGGCTACTAACGCACAATCCGGTTAGAATTTGGCACTATTGGAACATGTCCTAGTCCATGATCACTTCAGCATCCTATGGCTCAACTGAAAATGAACTTAGAATGTAATTGCCCTTGAACCAGTAGTTCAGTGAGTCTATCACTGGACAGACTTCAAATATACACAGTTCACTCGGGTTATGCTTACAATGTTTGTCAATAGAAATATTAAAAATTGCTTAATCACAGTAGTCTGTTGCACTTTATTTGCATGTTTTAGTTACGTAACTAACAAAGTTTGTTAGTAGAAGATTAAAAAAAACCCCCGAAAGCCTATTTTAAGAAACTGAGGGAAATGAGTTCTAAGAAGCTTTATTGATGACTAGCACCACCCTTTGTCTAAGTTGCTGACTGTGCTGTTCTAATAGAATTTTTCGCCTTGCACTAAAGTAAATCTTGGTCTGTCGTATCTGGTGTCATCTCATTTTTCTTTTTCAGTTTGTTGTCATTAAATAAGGATACAAAAAGTAGAACTTTTTTTGACCAAAAAAGCAAAAGTTAAACTGAATTATAAGCAAATTGAATGGTTTCTTTGAGGATTTAGCAACAGGAATATAGAATACATCAGCCATCATCAATAAGCTTATCTGTAAAAATCAGTCTGCTCTCAGAACATTACGGTACCTATTGAGTACAGTGACAGTGATGCAGCAAAGAATATACATAGGGTTGAAAGGGGAAACAAGCATTTCAGATAATGGGAATGTGCTGTAGCACAGGACAGCTGGGACAGGGCACAGTCAGTGAATGCCATGAATGTTTATGAAGCAGCTGTTGCAAGAATTTATGCATTATTGCAGTCTTAGGAATAGACAAGAAATACACACAGTTGTATTTTTTCACTGTTATTCGTCTAAGCCCCCTAGAGTTTAGCCATGGAGAAGTTATCAGAAGAAAATTTCATACATCTGTCTTTTCACAACAGTTTGGGCACTTCTGCAGGAATTAGGGAGGGAAGGAAAGCTGCCAATGTGATGACTATCTTCTGGTGTTCCATGCAGTCAGTGAAATCTCATTTCAACATGAGCCCAGCGACCAAAGGAATTCATTACAGTAATTACCATGCTACAGCTTATTTTAAAATAATGTGTTTTACAGTGAATGTTGCAGGAGATAGCTCCAGTGCATGCTGTTACTTGGTGTGAAAAGACTAAGGAAAGGGAAGAGTGCACATCTGTGCCTGATAAACAAAAATAAGGGATGCTAAATCCTGCTGTGCAGTGTGCTTTGTGCCATACCCACAGAAGCATCACAATGTAGGGAAGAAGCTTCAAAAAAGAAAATATGGAAGATCTGGCTCTTCAGGGGTTTTGATGTCTGTTTTAAAGCCACTTTCTGCAGGAGACAACTCACCTTGTGTAATGCTTATAACACATAGTGTATCAGAACAATTGCATAACTAACCTCAGTATTTGATAGACTATCTCATGATATACTGAACTCCTCATGTTAACAGTTGAATTTACATTGGACTACTCATACTGAATCTTACACACCATTTCCATTCCCTCCAGATTTCTGTGAAGCAATTCAACAGGAAATCTCTCATCTGCTCATTGACTGCACACTTTACTATCCCACTACTTACAAACTCTCAAGCTACCATGTGGTGGCTATTCTTTATATTCTTTGTATTCATGTTTCTGGACTGCTCTGTTTTCTGTTCTACTTTCTCCAGTTTTTTTTATTTCTGGGAGATTTCCTCCTGCTCTGGTTAGTTATCTCTCCCTGTGGCTCGGGTTACTTTGTACAGTCTTTATCAAATCTGAGGGTAATCAGATACTGAAACAACCACAGAGGTTGTGGAAGCTTCAACCTTGGCCTTACCCCTGCATTTAGCAGGAACTTGCACTGAACAGCTGCTGAACTCTGTGACTGAAACCCACTGAATGTATCTTTTAAACAGCTCTAAATTCACATGTGTTGAAAGTTGTTCTTCACTTAGCAGTGAGGTATTTTCAGGACATACAGGCTTTCTGTGCAGGAAGGGATCTCACATCCACTCTTCATTTGCTGATTCGAGGTAATCTCTCTCCAAGAGAACAAAAGTTAGGACTTCAAACAGCAGCTCCCGAGTGAGTGTGTACAAGTGTTCTTTGAGAAACAAATCCTGGGGGAAATTAGGACTTGAAGTGTCAGATGCACTCCTGGAAAGTTTCTGGATGGAGCAGCTGAGAACACTAGGGCTCCTGGCTGAGTGTGTGTGTCAGCAGAAAGGCTCCCAGGGAAGGCTGAAAACTTCAGCGTGACTGGCAGTCCTTGTCGTGGAGCACCAAATCCATGGATCATAAATCCTCCCTTCGTGCTTGTGAAAGCTGTACAAGGCAGGCTGCTAAGCTGATCTCTTTTGTGCTTTCTTGACAGCTTTCCATTGCCAGCAAGAATTCTTTTGAGAGGGAGAAGTAAAGCTTTTCCCCAAATGAATGAAAAACTGATTTCAAGTTTGTGTCACATCATCGTTCTTCTCCCACTACAGCTATTCTGCTCTTTTTTTTGAAAACTCCAGATCCAAGGAATGAATCTAAATCAACATTACACTGATGCTCATCACAGAACTTTCTACCTGGGCATAGTTATAATGCATCTTATCAAATCAATAGGTTTTAAATCTCACTTTGCATGAGGGAAGGCAGAACTTCTCTGTCAGGTAAGAGAGATGCAGATTTCAGAGCACTGGATTTACAAAACAGAGGAAAGGTGTCATGGATGAGTTCATTTGAATTACTTCCTTTTTTCTTTGGTTTTTTTTTTTTCCCCCCTGTTTCCTGTGGTTCGGGGACTTTTTTACATTTATAGACATATTTTGAATTCCAAATAGCAAATCCTAGAGGATAACTACAGCTCAGTGTAATGAAAGAGGAACTTACAGAAATAAAATTATTTGCAGCTTAAAGGGAAGATGTTTTATGTTCAAAGATAAAGTTGTTTTTTTAAAAAAAACACATTCCAACAGCTCTTTAAGTGGCAGCTTTGAATAGGAAAATGATAAATGCTGTTGAATTAGAGCAGAGGCTGATCAGTCAGCTGCTTAAAATACTGTAACTGCAGGCAAATAGAAAAATTAACAGAGATGCAGTCTTCATCTTAGCCAGAAATAAGCCCATTGTTTTGGTTTTACAGAATCTTTAATAATTTATTACTAAAAATCTAATTGCACAGATACTTTCTTTTTTCAAGTCTGCTAACCACAGTTATCAATGCCAAGACCACCTTAAATCCTAAATAAATACTTAAATAAATAAATACAGATTAAAGTAATTTTGCAGTGCAAGTTTTCTAGGAGCCTCCAGATGGAGCTAGTAGAGAGGGAGTCACACTGGGAAGATTTTTTTTCCCCTCCACCTGTGAGCCTGGAGAATTTAAATATTTGCTCAAGAGAAAGCAAACAAATCTTCCAAATCTGCAGTTACAAGGCTGGGGGCCCAGGAAACTCTTGGACAGGAGAGGGAAAGTGTTGGCCAAATACCCTCATCTCCAGCAGTTGGGACAACCTCTCTCCATCCAACAGGGAAGATGTCCACATGAAAGGTGCCTTCTCTACAGCAAGGAGAATAACTTACAGACACCCTTGGCACCACCCTTGCTGGTGACCCTCTCTTCCATTTCCAAGTAGGAACAGTGCTAGAAATTGAGTTATAAATTCAGGAAACAAGTCCTGCTGTTGGCGCTGCAGGAGACATCCTGGCCAACAGCAGCCAGATAACCCGTCTTTGCTTCTCACTCCTCAGCTTCTCGCAGCTGACATTTGCAAAATGAGTTGAAAGCCCTGGGTGGAGGATGCTATAAAGGGCATGGTCTGAGTTTCCTTGCAAGTGCTTTGGAGAAGACAGGGTGCACCAGGGGACACTGGCGTGAGAGGCAAGCGGAGCAGGAAAGCTCAGCCACCTCTTCCTCAACAGGCAAACCACAAAATAAGTAATCCTGACCCACTAGCTTCTCCTCTCCTAACTGGAGAAACTAAATACAGGTGAGGATGGCTGTGCTGCTTCTATGGTCTTTTAAGACAAAAGCATAAAGCCCAGCTCCTCATTATAAAATACTATCACAAGAAACCCAAACGGTGTTTGGTAACTTCTTTTCGGTGTGGCCTGGTGGCTGTGCTGGTGTTGGTGTCTGCAGAGCAGAGCACAGGATAAACATCTGCCTCTCCTGAGAACCAGGAGAGCCTCCACCAGAGCTCTGCCTTCCTGAGGAGAGACAGAGAAGACGAGCCACATGGAGACCAGCCAGAGGTCACCTCTGTGGGTTTAGGGCCTGTTGATGTCACTGAATGGAAATACCTGGAATACGTGGGAGCCAGACAGAACTACAGCCGTTCGCATTTCTCTCTGCAAAGCCACAGGAGATGAGATTGGCTTTTTTTGGCAAGTGCCAGGTGTTTCATCTGCCCATTCCACAAACACAGAAATAATTAATACAGGCTCCACGTATGCTATGCTCCTATCTAGCTGCTGCATCGCTGAGAAACTGGACGTAGGGTAAATCAAGTTTCTTGTTAATGCCCAGGCTGGTAACAATAAAATCTGAGGAACTGTTTGATCTCAGCTGCCGCAAACTAAATCCCCATGACTGGATCCCTGGCAGCACCTCCCCAGCGCCTCCGTCCCCTGCCCCCTGCAGGCCTGGACTGGTGTTAATGGGACTGACCTGCACTGGCCGGCAGGAATGCACAGCAGCCGAGTACTGCTGTTTAAGGGCACCTGAAGGTCTGGGGGTTTTGAACTCAGCCACTTATCATTTCACTAAGTGCTAAAATAATCATTAGAAGAGTGGGTCTAGACTTGTCCCCTGCAGCTCCTATCTCCAAATTTGACTTTGTGTTTCTCCTCCCAGCTATCACACTGGTGGTTAATATATTTTGCACAGATCATGGTGATTAAGGGGTGCTGTTTCCCCAAAGGCAGCCACTAGCACCCAAAACAAAGGTACCACTTGAGCCACGAGGTGTCCCCACAGGGCAGCCTTGAGGAGGACTTGGAGGGAAGGCACAGGAGAAGACACAACTCTGAAGTGCTGGGCATGAAGTTCTGACGCTTGATATTTTATTTTTCCCTTTTTTCTTTTTTTTTTTTTTTTAAATGGTGAATGTCTACTTTTTGTCTTGTGCTAGAAACAGTGATCCCCTTCCATTTGGGGAAAAAAACACTCAGTCTTTCCCAGTCTCCCTTGGATCCCTAACTGGAATAGGTGCAATGTAGGTGCACAGGAAAACAGAAGTTCCATTTTCTTTGTCTTTCCCTGGTCCCACTGCCCTGCTGTCTCAGCATGCCTGCCAGATGAAGGCAGAGAAGTGATCTAGAGAAATGATGCCTCTTGGCCGAACAGTAACTTCCCAAAAACTGATCATTTTGGTACAGAAAGTTTTCATCCTAGTTCCTGGTCTTTTGATCCAGAGAGCAAAATAACTAAATAACTCCTCATGGAGATGACAGCAAATGGATCTAGAGGGTATCAGTTCCTGCTGCTGTATGATTATTTCTACAATGTGAGATTAGGAGAAATTTCCATTGTTCCCCAAAAAATGCAGATTTCGTGCCTTTTTCTGAGCAGCTCAAATTCTCTCAGACAAAGAGGACAGCAGAAGCAATAGCCCTTTGTGAAGCTCTGAGCTACTTGGTAGACACAACCAAAAGCACCACCGTGATGTGAAACCAGCCTTTCCTTTCTTTTACTTTTCACCTGAGCACAGAAATTACACACTTCATTTTGGTGCACAGAGAAACCTTTGGTGATGGAAGAAAACCCCAGAGGTTTCATTGCTTTTTGGTGAGTACAGGGAAGAAAAGATGTCTCGGAGTTTCTACATTTACACTTGACTATCAGGCCTCCCATCCTTACTGCTATTGAGCGAGGCTGCTGTTCTAAAATATAACACTGATGGTGATGCTCTTCAGCACTGGTTGTTTTCCCTTCGGGACTAGAGAAGTCAACAGAAGGAAAGTCTGTCAGACAAAAATATCTGCTGGAGGGTCTCTGCAAACCTACAAGCTGTCTGCACCAAGACAGGGCTCAGAGTAACCTGTGCTGAAAGTCCATGGTCTTTCAACCTGGTCTTTGAACCCGGGTAATGATGTTGGCCACAGGATGAGCAGAGAGTGACCTCTTATCTTTGCTCTTGGCATGGAAATTGCTGACGGTGAATGTGGGGAGCTGGAGCAAGTTAACTGCTTTCCCATATCAGCTGAGGAGGTACCCCACAGCTGAAGGGTTACTGCAGCTCCTCTTCCAAATCCCAGGCTATCTTGCTACAAGCTACCAATGACACTGCCAAAACTCTGGGAGCTGACACTTGTCCCTCTTGAAGCACCCAAGTGATAATGCTTCATTGACACATTCATCAGCGCAGATAATCCTGGAAAACTGTTTGAATCCTACAGGGGAAAAAAACTGTCAGAAATACTGCCTGCAAAATTTGCCTTACTGCATATCTCCATTAAAAGCACCAGTCATAAAATCCTCGAGCACTTCCTGTCAGTGAGAGAAGGGCTGCCATGTTCCGGATTCTTACTGCAAACACTTCCTTTATGTCATGATTCACCTGGTTCCTGGTATGTTCGCAAAGCAGGTGGTGAATTCCACGCCTACCTAGGGCTAAAATGTCTCTTGGCAATGGAATTAATACCTTAGCAAATAATTTGTTTGCTGACTCACGTGGCTCCTACGTGGTGTTACTTTGCCTGGGATGTGGGAAGAGCTGCTGGGAGGCAGGAGGAAAAGGTCAGGGAAGTGAGTGCAAAAAGGCAAATCACTTAAATCCTTTGGCACCCGACAAACAAAAGGACAGTAGAAAAAGTAATAAATGATTACACAAAGTTTATCTTGGTTTTTTTTTTCCCTCTCACTGGGAAAATAAAAATTGGGGTGTCATGGTATAAAGGGGCTCCTGGATATCTTTTTTTTAAGAAGGTTGGACTGAAAAATGTCAAGAAATGCCATTTGAGTGACCTCAAACTGAAAATCAAAGCCACGGAGATGCAGTATGATCAAAGCTGCCTTGTGGTTTCCCAGCCACTTTTGCTATTGATTTTAACTGGGTTTGGTTATGGACTTCGATAAAAGCAGGCCAGACACAAAATCAATGCTACTTTTCACCCTTATTTTTCAGTCCATTATATACTATTGATAGCAACTGGTATTTTTCATCATGACAAATTTTTATCTTCCCCTGGTTAATTCACGAGCTTCATCTTAAGACACTTTTTGCCTGTCCAGTAGGTAACACTGTACCGTCCAAACAACTTATCTGTAATGAGATCCCTCATTTTTGATCGTGGCGTCCTTCCTTGTCTTCTTGCATCATGTGTCATCATCTTTCATTTACTCCAGATAAAAGGTTTGGAGTTTTTTTCCCCATGTTAGAATGGGTTGAGAATAATCTCGTGTGTGCATTTATTAATTTCCTTGTTCTTCTCTAGAATGTTCTTTCTAGTATGTTTTTGACTCTAGCACAGGTTAACCTACTTTTTGAAAGCAAAGTGAGGGAAGCTAGTCAGAAACATCAATTAACAGCATGGATTTCAAGAGATGGGAGAAAACAAGGAGATGAGTCAAAGAAACGAGTAACAGAAGCTCACAAAAACAGTGGCTGAACCCAAAGAGAGGGGACACAAAAGAAGAAACTGTTAGAAACACAACCTGACCAGAAGGGAGGATGAGGACGTCACCTCAAAACAGGAGGAGCTGATTAAGTGGAAATAAGAGGAGTGGGAAGAGAGCCAGGCTGGTCTGAGGGATAATCACCAAAGCTACCGAATCTGGGAGAAGGGGAATATGTACAGAAATAGAGAGAATTTAGGGCAATGGAGAAGGAAGGATGGATTATCCCTGTGGTAAGGAGAAAGCAGGTGAGGAGATGGGACAGAAGGTGCTGGTGGAAGGTGGAAGTAGGACGGACAAGAGGTCAGCATGTGGAGCATGTGGAGATGGTGGGTGGATGACATCCATCATATGACCTGACCCACTGCTTGGGCAGGCATGAGATGGACGGCAGCACCGTCACACCCGGCACGTCTCTGAAGGACACTGGCAGGTCACCAAGCTCCAGCAAATACCACAAGGACACAGCTGTGGGAGCACGTGGTGGGGGAAGTGTCAGTGTTGCGCAGTGCCTCCGCTGTGTTTGCTTTGGTGTTGGCAAGGCAAACGAGGATAACTGGGACAGAAGCAGAGTGCAGGTGGCAGCCAGCGTGGCTGGGGTGTGTCACTGGAGTCACAGCATGGGAGCAGAGACGGGGGAAAATTACTGCTCAGAAAACTCTGATTGACACTACCACGGAGAAGTCTGGGCCAAAGGTCAGCATTGGAGGTTGCAGGGAAGGCTGAGGAGAAAATCATGTGGATTAAAAAGCAAGACCAAGGCAGTGACAGCAGGAGAGCCTGTGCTTAGAAATGACCCTAGGTACAGAGCTATGACAGGGCTTATAAAATTTCCCAAAATTCCATGAAAGAGAATGTTCCTCTCATCCCACTGAGCCAAATCTTTTGGTTCAGCAAGGAGAACAAGGGGCCTGTAGGGGCCTTCTGTGCTCTTGCCCTTATCCCCACCCAGCCTTTTCTGCAGGGGGTTCCTTCTCTGGACCTAGCAGGGATCCAGCACAGCTCAAGGTGAGAGTCTGGAGGGGCAGAGAACAGGCATTTCTTCCCTTTCTGGGCACAGTCTCAGCAGTCAGCCAACCGTATCTAATGGCCAGTTCCACCCAGGCGTGCAGCAGCGCTGGAGGCGAATGGACACCAGCTGGATCCTTCTCCGAGAAGTGAACCCGTGGTGTGTCCTGCAGCAACCCCAGAGCTGTGGTTTGTTTGGAAATTCAGCCAAACTCCCACCTGCAGCAAAAAGACAAGGCAAGGGTCCTAGCTGGAGAAAAGGGGCATCCGTGCTGTTACCACATGATTTTCTACCCACGCTTTTGAACAGCTGAATAACATGGAGCAATCCGGACGTGCCTCACCTTTTCTCCTGACTCATATCCTGGTGTGCTACACTAGATACACAAAAGCAAACGATTGTGATAGTTTTCAGGCCACCATCATTTAAACAGGTTCATCTGAGCCCATGAGCTGACGTGCCAGAAGACTGGGAAGGAGGCAGCTCCCAGGCCGCCACAGTTCCCGAAAACGTGTGCTCATTATATCAAATGGAGGCTGCACTTTGGTACTCAGACTTAAAGGCTTTTCTTCATTTATGCTGCTTTGACAGAATCAATATTATAAAGACAAATTGTTTCTCCAAACTACTGTTTCCCATCCAGACTCCCCTGGGTGAACACATTTGTGTTAGCTTTTGTACACGAGCACAGGTTTTTCAGAGATTTATTACCTTTACATGAGAGGAGGGGGGAAAAGCAAATCATTAATCCACCACCAACCTCTATCTAGCTGTACCACGGAAGATATGATGGGGCTGGGAGGTGAATATGCACAATCCTGCTCTGTGTTCTCTCAGTAACTATTTTAACATCCTCCCTATGGAGCTCTATAATCGCCACTACATTTGAGCTCTTGAAGCAGTCATCAATTTTCAACAGAGCAGAGGAATATGAAGATGGTAAGATAAAAAGGCCTTAACTATGATTGCATCCAGTATCTAACACTCCTCCCTTTTTATGTGTTTTTCTCCTCTGTTTTTTCTGATTTGATCCCAAATTTGCTTCATTTGAGAAGTGATTGTTTCACAGGCGAGCCAAGATTTTATTTGCTGTACATAAAACCAGACGTGATGCTTCAATGAAGCACATTGTAAGAGTTGTAACAGAAATCACACCAGCTAGGGAAAAAGGAATAGTTTGGGTCTCTCTCCCCGGAGAGTTTCATTCAAAGACACGTAACAACTTTTCTCAAGCAGTTGTAGAGCAAGAACTGTAATTAAAAAAGCCCATACGAATCAATCTCAAAAAATTAAATCAGATCTGGAAGGGTGGATCAGATGTTGTTATTACATAGCTATTCACCTACCCAAAAAGAGAGTATGGCATCAACTCAGCTGAAAGCTTTATTCACAATCAGTACTGTGCATAATAACTGAGCTCCCATGTTGTTCAACTTACCATAACCACCACGTTCCTGGAAGAAAGAGATTACATTGGATTTAGAACAAAGTGAATGCGCTGCAATAAATGTTAATATTTAATCACGTGAAGTTTGCCAGCCCTCTGGCACATGCAACACAGGCCGGAGACAGGGATCAAGGCCTCTGGTCACACTGTACACACACTGCCCCCTTGGCACCAAGGATGAAACCTTAAACGTCTCAAAGTCCCTTTGATAAGAGAAACTCAGTCACCTCAGGAGCTGTTATACTCAGAAAAAGCAGTAATAAAAGTTTGCTTTGCTTTTTCTGCAGTAGTCCCACTAGACAACAGGCCAGACTCCGAGACAAACCAGGGATTTCCCCGGTTACAAAGAATAAAAACCCTACTCTTCCTAATGACCTAACGTATTTATAAAGCAATATTTAAGTTGGTTTCTATTTATTTCACCTGGTCTTTCACTCTGCAGGGCTGCCAGGTGATGGGCAGACCTGGTTATCCATGGCCATCTGGGAAAGGCGGATCAGCTGGGGCTGAGCAAGCCTTGGCTTCCAGCACTGGCATTTTCCCAGCCCTCGTCAGCTCTCACCTTCAGAAGAGAAGTGTGACTGAGTCACGGGTCTTGTCTGCTGGCACCTCCGCCAAAAATTCTGGGCCTGACTTTTGAGGATTTTGAGAAGGAGTGGATGACAGGTGGAAGACATAACATTAGAAAGGAGATGATATTTTTATAGCTTGTTCCTTTTCCAAGGAAGCTGTTGAACCAGCTGGGATACATGACAAGATAAAAAGAGAAGATTTGAGATGCTTGCACAACTACAAGCTGATGAGGTCTGGGTAATGGGAGGTATCATATCCCTGTCAGGAGGCTCCTGAAGTCAGAGTAAGATATGGTGAAAAGGCATCTCTGGTGAAGAATGGCAATGAAGCCTGTCTTTTAAATTTACAGCCCAGGGACAGTCCTCTCCACTGGGTAGTATGCTTCCTGGGTTGTTGCTTTTAGGGGACTTAGGCTGTTTTTCCAGCTCATGTTCAGCAAGTAACTGGAGTTTCTTAGAGAACTTTTTCAAGAAGACGGCAAGAGTCACAAAATGATTTTACTGTCTCATGTTTCCCTCCAAAGCTCCTGTGTTCTCTGCCTTGCCCCTTGCCAGCATGTGGACATCTTCAGGGTCTCAGTGTCCAACATGACAAATGCCACAGCTGCTCCCCCTTATCGCTTTCGCTCCATTTGAGAAAGTAACGTCAGAAAAAGGTTTGTCTTCCAGCATTAGCTCTGGAAACCCACCCTGGCAGGGAAGCTCCACATGCCTGTCTTGCCCGGGGCCAGTGATTAGCAGGTGTTGCATTAGAGCTGCTTAAGTGGGCTCAGCCACACAGGCTCAGCCCTATTTATAGCTGGGACTGAGTTCACCACCAGGGCTGTGTGAAGTAATGGATGTGCTACAGGGCATGAGCCCCTGGGCGTCCTTATAAATACTTGCAGTCCCCCAAAAGTTATTGAACTGCGTAAGCACAAGCAAATGCTATCCTCAGAACCTTGAATTACTGCTCTTGGCTCTCCCAGAAAATCACTGCACTTTGCCTTCGGTGGGACCAGGTTTTAGGTTTGCCCCCCCAGGTGTGCCAACTCATTTGAAACTCCTGAACTCAGCCTGGGTGATTCCTGTATGATTGAAAGATGCTCAGATGTGATCACCAACCCAGCTAGCATGGGTGCAAGCCAGGGTAGATTGAAAGACAACTTCCAGCAGGATGTGCCTCCATCTGAATCACGTCTCATTTTGGGAGAGGTGGCACAGCTCAGTGCAACATTTCTTGGGAGCCGAGTAAAAGTCACGCCAACAAACAAGGATCTATTTTAAGCACAACTGTCCCTCCTCTATGGGGGTTTGGAATGTCACCTTAAAGACAGGGGGCTTGGTACATGCTGTACAGCTTAATGAAAACAGTCATGTGGAGCCTCTTGGATAGGAGTTTCCTGAGTTATTCTGGGAAAACTGAACACAAGACACTCTCCATCTGAATTTGGCATCAACAGGTTTATCATTAATTTTTCCTGTGATGGTAGTGGAAGGCCAAATCCTGTCTCTGCATAATTAATCACGTGTGCTGTCACTGAACCGGGACTCAGGACACCTCAGATGGGTTTATTTACGTCAGTGGGAATTGCTGCTCCTTGATAGCAGAACATGGTTCTTTAATACCAGCTGGATGTGTTCCTCTGTGGAGCAGATTTTGGTTAGTGTTCCTTGCAGTTTTCTGTGGGTATTTCTCAATCCAGGCATGCCAAGCTCCCTAATTTCCCATGGAAACGGTGAATCTCACAGTGGGTCTCATTATAGTCTGGATTTACAGGCCAGTCTTGAAAAAAAAATATTTCATTTAACAGGAAAAATTCCTGGTAGAATTATTGGTAGGAAGCATTGGGCTCAGTGATCCTTGTGAGTTCCTTCCAGCTCAGGATATTCTATGTTTCCGTGATTCTACAATTGAGAGAGGCAATGAAGAATTTTAAACACTGCAGTGTTTTAAAACCTAAATTCTTCTTGGTGTTCAAATGTTTTCCTTGCATTATGCCATTTAACACTTAAATGGCAAATGCTTATGGACAGAATTAATTATGAAGGATCCACTTTTACAGGGTCAGTCCAAGTGTTGCTCATATGAGTAAAGTTACTTGCTTATACCCTCCTTCAGGATTAAGAAGTGAAATCTCTTTAACTGAATAGCACTGACCATCTAATTTTCACTTCTCATTTCATTGACAGCAACTGCTGAATATCAAAAGAACAATATATGGTAAGAATTAATGACGCGTATTTGGCATCTGCTCCCAACAAAGCATTTGGAGAACAGACAACTGGATAAGAAAGGAGGACAGGGATCGCACATAATAATAGCACTTCTTAAGAACTGATGACAATAGATGGTCTGTCTTCTGTACTAGGAAAATGTACTGGCATTTTACTGCTGTGTTTATTATTTAACCACAGGACAACTTGCAAGCACTGAAAATATTCCACTGAAGTCCTAGCACGCTGCTGAGTCCAACAAGGATGTATTTTTAAGGAGAAAAAAAGCAGAATTGTCCTCTCCTCCCCTCCTGAAAGGGGTACAAGAAGATCAACACCACTGGAGACGGTGGGACTGGGATGTGGAATGGCTCAGTAACCCTTCCCTGTGTCTCTCCGCAGCAGCGAGTGATGAAAAGCGCACTCAGCATGTGGGGCTATCAATGCCAGGATTGTAATGCAACTTTCCCTCCCTTCCTGAGGTCCGTCTGCAGCCTTCCCAGCACAGAGCTGCCTTTTCAACAGCCCCTGCTATTTCTGGTGCCTTTTAACCATCTCATCATGGGACCAGCTTGGCCTCAAAACACCACGGGAGACACAGCCAGGGTCTGCTCCAGGAGAGCAAAATGGGGGTGCTGAATTGACCCGGAAGACATGGAAAGCTGTGCATGAGGAATTACAAGCCATTACCTTATTACATGCTTGAAAAAAGGTACAGAGAAACTCAGCTAGCTACAGCTCCACCCAGAAAAACATATGGGAAAGATTTAATGGGAGCAATGCACTGCCAAACTCCTCCCTAGCCAGCACCCCACCTCCCCAGCCCAGTTTTTGTAACAACAGGCACTACTGCCTGTTCCAGCATTCAGCTTTTAAGCGTCCCATGCCCCCACAAAGGCTGTGTTCCTTTGTGTGTGCCCTGAGCTAATTTATATTTGCTGTTTCTGCTGGAACATTAATTTGCCTGGCAACCATGGATATTTTTTCCCATGCTGGTTTACTATTATTTATGTGCAGTCACAGTAGCAGCTCTACTGCATACAGGGTTTATTAGGGAAGAGTTTTGCTTGGTTTTCTTCCACACTGGCTCCTCCACGGCGGCTCAGCCGGGTGCTGGTGCACTTGTGGGAGCAAACGCAAATGTACAATGAGCCAGAGAGAAAAATGCCTCTCTTCTCACTTTGCTTTTTCTCCACCTTGACACTTGCAGATGAGTATTTTCAAAGTGTATTTCTCTCTGTGGCAGTCCTGGTTGGCTCTGCCTTTCTCTTTAGGTGCCCCCACCAAAGGCACCAAGGACCTCTTCTGTATGCAAGACGCCCACTCTGCTCAGCCCCTTTGCCCATTGCAGAGCTAGAAGAGGTGCTGGGAAATGGTTTGGGACTGGGCTGGTTGGCTTAGTCAAAACTGTTGTGGCTGTGATATATCCTCTGCATAACCACAGAGGTGATCAAGGACCTGCATTTGGGAATATCCCTGGCTGCCTATGCAGTATGAGTTAATATATAATGGTGTAAAACCAGGCCGCGAGTCCACAGTAGAGGTTTTGGACTTTTGCCTCCTGGGATTTTGGGTCCAAACTGAGTTGATGGAACAGTTCTTCCTGCAAAACACATTTTCTTAGCAAGGGAGCTGGCGCCTCACACCTTCTCACCTTGGGAAATATGGACATGTAGAATATTTCTGTAGCTCCTTTTCTTCAGGCTTTTGCTAGACACAGCTCCACAATCCCCCTGTCCGAGCTGCAAACACGCATTTGAGATGTTATGTTTGGTACTGGGGGCACACTGGCAAAGAGCAGGTTGTAAACACATTCACTGGTTTGTCTCCTACCACATCCAAGCTGCCTTGGAGGAAGGTCAAGCTGTGGACTGCGATGCTTTGAAGGGCTGTGTTGAGGTCCTGAGTGATCCCCACCCTGTGCTGCTGACATAATCACAGTAGAACTGAAGGATTTACAAGAGAAGCTGAAACACTCCTGATATTTTAAGTTCTGTTTCTGTGTTCCCTGCTTTCTAACTCACACATTGCTGGATGTCTCTGGTTTTGGTTTGGTGTGAAGGCTCCAAACCAGCTAAACCCTCCTGAGCTTCAGAGAAGCTGGATCAGAAATGAACAGCTGGGTCCTTATTTTAAAAGAAATCCCAAATCAGGCTCTGAGCACCTCATGTATGGGAAAAGCAAGGATTTGAATTGACATGGCAACTTTGCAGCTCTGTTATTTCTCTGTCCCATGTAATCCAACCAGCACAAGGACAACAAGGGAGCCTTTTCTGCTCTTCCCAAAAACATTGCACTTCCCAGAGGACTGTAGCTGTGGCAAACACACAAACCACAGCCCACACACTGATGCAAGAGGGCTGGTGTTGGAAAGCAAGCTCCCTGCTCTTCATAAAGCAGAGGAGCAGATAACCCCGCTGAGGTCCAGCTTGCTAGGGACAGCCTTTCTAGCAAAGCTGCAGCACATCTGGAAGTGCTCCCTGAGCATCTCATGGTCCAAAATTATACTCTTGCATCTGGGACAAGGAATGGATTCAGGACTCTTGTCCTTCTAGCTAGTCCAGATGAAACAGAGAAGGAAGAGGCATTGCTGCTGAAAAGGATAGAGCTACCTGGGGAAACAGAGAAGGAAAGGGGGGAGAAACATCATGGCAGAAGACAGTGGTTGGGGAAAAATCAGGTTAAGAGTGGGAAATACCTGCAGACAGAAGTCCTAGAGGGAAAAGTGAGGGATGAATGAAAGCAGGAAACCACATGCCACCAAAATGATCACAGGAAGGTCTGTTGTTGTGCTTTTTTTAATATTGGCTGTGATCAGGAGATGATGCAGAAGTATTCCAAGCTCCAGCTGTGTCAGTCCTTTGCCCTACTCTGCCTCTCTGTCTCCTGGAACAACATTTCTTCTGGATCAGATATCTAGGCAGGTGAGGGCAACAGGAAGGTTTCAGGACATGAAGAAATATTTACATCTTTTTATTTGTTTTAATATGAGATCACCAAGCCACATAAACATATATTTTTATTTAAATTAGAAAATGCTTGTATACATGCATACACGTGTTTATTTACATAAAAGCATCTCTTCCCCCATGCAGGAACATGTTACTTCTCAGTTCTTCATCCTACTTACCCATAATTTTTCCTTAAAGAGCCATGGCAGCAATACAAACCCTAGTTTTGTCAACAGAGGGACTGACGCTGATCCCATCCCCCTCCATTAACCCCCTGGTGTGGGGCTGACCCTGTGCTATCCCACAACTCGTACCTGTTTCCAAGCAAAACCTCCCACTGCAGTAGAACAGTCCTTCCCAAGATTTCTAATCTGCTGTCGAACAAAGGTGACCACAGAGGTTTCCCCTTGCCTGAAGCACTGGTACGGCATGAAGGAGACGGAGTCCCAGTTTCCACCAGCCAGGGTCGAGCTGTTCTCCTCGATACTGCCACCTGGGCATACTGGTTTAGCTGGATTTTCACGCGCTGCCTCTGCACATCAGGGGGCTGATGTGCCCTGGGAAGTGAGTGGGAGGGAATGTAGTATTTTGTCTTCTCTGTTCAAGCTCCCGCGCACACCCTGATGCTGTACCCAGGACCACGTGGTGCCCAGGGTGAATAGAGGTGTTGGTCTCACATGTTCAAACTCCCCAGCTCCCTCCTTCCCTCCCTGTCCCACAGGCTGGGGGAACTGCTGGGACAGCTGAGATTAGGTGGCACTGGCTTGCCAGCAAAACACTTTTCCTGCTTTATTTTACTGGCAGGGAAACATAAACCGTTGGCTGCACTTATTTGCTGACTCAAAGCTGTGATAGATGACGCTGTAATCCAAATGTCACCATGGCAGTAACCTTACATTGGGTGACCGGGGGCGTGGGTCTCATGACTGTTTTCATATTTTTGGAGCTGTGCTTAGCCCAGAGATAAGGCTTCCCTTCCAACTTCCTTTCTCTGCAAAGATTATGGCCATATGTGTGTGGTCCTTCACCCTTGAACACACCACCAGCAGCTTCTGGGAGGACCCAATGGGTGAGGATGGAGCAGCTCTCGGGCTGCTGAAGCTGGCAGGATCCTGTCTGTTTTGGGGAGGGTGGCTTTTCCCTCTTGGGGCAAGCATTGGCACCTTGTACCCAAATGTTCACCTCCAGGCCACAAGAGCATTGTGCATCTCTGGCATTTTTGGTTCAAAAGTTGTTCTGTGGGCGATCTATTGCTTTGAGTTATTTTAAAGCAACATTAGAAGATCCTTTCTTTTCTCTGTATCACTAATATGGAAAAGTTGAGCTCTTCTTTTCAGATTTGTATCCAGTTTAAAACATGCCTAAAGTTTAAGAAGCGTCCAGGTGATAGAAGTTCTGCGGAGTTGACCCGGAGGGGAGTTCTACTGTCTTGCTGAGGTTAAGACACCCCTAGGGGCACCTGCAAATGGACTGGGCAACATTTTTATTATGCTTTTATTGGATCAATATCAGTCAGCTCTTCAGGTAGTTGTTGCCCGAACATATTTCTTTTTGTTTTTATTTTATTTGTTGTGAAAGACCTGACTCTCTTTAAGCAGGAAGATGCTTTCATCCCACCTGGGGGCAGATGGAGCCTTTGAGAGCCCCATCAGCCTCGAAAGCTTGGTGTCTGTGATGTGTGCCGGTCCCTCCAAATGCAAATAGTCTCATCCCATTTGCTTTAAGAGCACTTTGCATCATCCCAGGGTATTTTAAGGCTGGGTCAGTGTAAAGTGGCTTTTGTATTAAGGAGTATCAGGCCCAGAGATTTTGTAACTCCACTTACTGCAATTCTCATAATCAGCTTGAAGTCTCTAATTAGCTGCAGTAATGACTCAGCCCTGTAGACAAAGCTTGAAGGTGAAGGGTGACATGCTAGACTTGCTCTCTTATCTGGGAAAGGCTGAGATGTGCCTTTTTTTAATAGGAGAGTCGAGCAGCTAAGAAATTTACCCTCTCCCCAGGTTTCATTAAAGGCATTAAAAAGACATTTGATATGTTCAAAAGCCATATCCACCTCTCTTCTGACCAGATCAGGAGTCTCTCTAAATCAGCTTTAAAAGATCCAATTGCCCAGCAGTTGGGCTCCCTGGAGGCCATCTCTTACGTCATCCTTTCAGTTACGTCAGGTGAGGTCTTGGTTTGCTGAGGATCATGGTTTTCCCCAGGGAATTGTGGGTTTGGTGCCCAATCTGTGATCTGTCCAGCTGAATCCAGCTCCAGGCTGTTCCACAGAGAAGCAGCTTGGGAATGAAAATATGTCCATCCTGGGCAAAATTAATTAAAGCCTGACAAGAGAAAGGAGGAAGTTATTGACAAAAGGGACTATGAAATTTGAAAGGAAAGCTGCTTTGCCAGCTCTTTTTGAGTGAATAGCTGCTGGAGTTTCATGGGTCCCCATAAATGGCTACAATTTGCTTTTCAACAGCTTCTACTAATGGTTTTGCAGAAGTATCTCATTAAAGTTTATGGGAACTTCCAATCTTCCAGGCCTCTAAAAAATGCAAAAGTTGCTCTGTGCCTTGAGCTGAATTCATCAGCTGACCTCATCAAACTTCCATCTCCAGGAAAAAATCCTGTGCTTATTTCCTGACAAGCTGTCATGCTCCTAGCTGTGTGGCTTTGTGTCCCCACTTTCCAGCCATTCAGATGAAATCTCCTGTCCCACGGGGTTGCAACCAACACACGGTGATGGTGGTGCTGGGAGATACCCAAGAAGCTGAGAAAGTGCAGCACAATCCTGGAGGTGTCTCTTGAGAATTCAGCATTTTAATGCCTGTTGCAAGGTTCTCTGCTGCTGGGGCAGGTAAGAAAATGTCTGTAGCAGTGAGGGTGCTGCTGTGCCCAGCCCTGCAGTGCAGACATTGCAGCCTTGGTCCTGCAACACCATGTAGGGCGTGTAGGGCTGTGCAGGGGGTTGGCAGGGCTGCATGTACTCTCTGCCCATAAATACTTGCTGTAGTAACTGCATTCCTCATGGGAGACCTGTAAAAGATGAACTCTGAATAACCAGGAGCACGGGGTGGTCCTCCAGCAGCCCTGAAGGCTACCTTAACCAACTCTGCTTTCCCATGCTGGCTTTTAGGAGCTCTCCAAAGGGTCTGGTATGGGGATTATTGCAGGCTGGGGGACTGCAACACCCCACTGCATTCCCAGGTGGTCAGAGCCACCTGTGAGCAGGCAGCCAGTGGCTGTGAAGAGGCAGGGTGGTGGTTCCACAGCTGGAGGCAAGGTTTTATCGTGCCATGGAGCTGCACAGAAACACAGTCAGCTCAGCACTGTCACTGGGACAGAGGGCAGGGAGGACAGCTGGCACCTGTGCTGGGCTGGGCAGAGTTTCCAGTAGCTGAGGAGCTGCTGGGGTGGGGGATTAGCCCCTTGAACTTCAGGCTCAACAGTAACAGCTCCAAGCAAAAATAGCACAGCAGTACCTGTTGCTTTAACCTCTTGTGTGGCCATATGACTTTCTGATCTTGATTTTTTCAGCCTATTTCTCTTTAAATGAAAAAATACTTTTTTTTTTTTTTTAAACTTTTCTGTCCCAAACTTCCCACAGGGGCAGAATGGCAAACTCTGTCCTAAAGTCCAGTGTGGTGGAGCGTGGACAAGAGACGCCAAAGGTCAGGCCAACCTGGTCATATTATGCATACAGCCCATACAGAGCACTTTCAGCTGCTGCCTGCCACAGCATTGGGTCAAATCTATGTGGCTCACAAAGCCAACAGCACCGTCCCCTCACTACTATGCACAGGAATGTGGCCCAGCACGTTCGCCATCCCAGTAAATCAACTTGTTGCTTTCCTTATTTGAGGCTTCCAACCGGCAACCCCGCAACCCCCGTGGCATGCTCTCCCTAGTGAATCGTTTTCCAAATTTTTTTTGCTGAAAGCCGTAGGATTTGGCTTCTCAGTGCAATTTGTATTCAGTGAGAGCTTGCTCCTCGCTACCCTGCGATGCGGCGGTGCCGTCGCGGGCTCTCCACAGCCTGAACTTGGCGGCATTTGAGGTCGTTGCCCACAGCTACGGATAAAGCTCAGGGACCCTGCCTGTGTTGTAGAGCTAGTTCTGCATCAGTACAGCCAAACTCCTGTAAAAGCCTCTTCACTCAAGCAGAGAACATTTATTGCCTTTGATAAGCTCGTAAAACATTTCTGGCTGCTCCTGGATTTCTCCGGCAAAGCCATGTAGAAGAAGATTAAACTCGCTTGCCTTTCACCCCATAGCTTAATGAAACTAGGGCAAAAAAAAGGGAAAGTGCTCCTGGACAGGTCAGGTGGAGTTTAGGTGAGGTGGAAAGCCTGGCTTTGAAGCACACACCCTCATATAGAATCGTAAATTGGAAAAGATCTCTAAGGTCATCAAGTCCAACCATTAAATATTTTTGGTGGAATATGATCGGGACTGAAATGCAGAATGGGAAGTGCTGTTGGCTTTCAGCAGTTGTTGATGGGACAAAAAACAGCTCGTGGAGCATATGGCATTATATCCTCCTGTAGTATGTGTAGTCCAAGGCAGTGGAGACACCCCAGGTCTCCTATCCTTCAGTAGCTGTAGCTCTTTCTGCTGCCTGACATGAGGCTGTTCACTCAGGCTGCTCACTGGCCTCATCTTGTCCAGAAGTCACACATCCAGAGACCTGCTTTGCTATCCTGCCCTCTATTTCTGAGGTGCTGAGCAATGATCCTTAGGAATCACTCATTATACTTCCCTTGACAAGTTTTCTTTGGGGCAAGGAACTTCTGGGCTCATTGCGTGTCACCCTCAGTGAAACTTGATCAGGATTGAAAATATTAGGACCCCTCCTCCATGAAAACATACCCAGGACAGAAAGGTCTGGCTTTATGTTTGTGATATTTCATCACTCCATGGCTGCAGTCAAAGCACAATTTCACTTCTGGGTAAGAAGGTTAGCCAGGACCTTGAGATTTAGCTCTTCTTGCTACCCCTGCACATACAGCCTCCATAAGTACTTCCTCATGGACACCAGCTCCTGAATTTGAGTGATGGAGGTGCAGATGGCTTTCTACAGGCTATCAGGGGGCTGCTGCAGCCAGATGAGTAAGATTAACTTGAGACCAGCTTCCCACACCAAGGAGGACACAAGCTGTACCACACACCTGCTCTGTGCCTGGATGGGCTTCTTACACACGCACAGTGTTAGGCACCAAGTCACTCTGTAATACTGTGGAAAACCAAAATGTGTGCGCTAGACCCATTCCCTTCTGCTGCAGAAAACATCACTGCATGGTAAATGATTAATGGGAAAAGCATTGCACCACTCCCCTCTGAGCCTCCTCCAGCAGCGCCAATGTCAACTCAGGACATGATGCTGCCTGACAGCCAGGGCACAGATGTCATCTCCTCCCTTGCTGCCCAGCACCCAGAGCAGGATGGGAGGGACTCACAAGCCTTGGAGTTGCTATTTCTGATCAAGAAATGAAGAATCCCTTCTGTGGGGAGGTGCTGTCATGTTCTCTCAAGAGGTTTTGAGGTGCAACCATGGCTCGCTTTCACCCATTTTTGCTGGAGACCTCCTGTATGGCTTTGGTTTGGAGAGGAGACTCGGTGGCATGAGGCTGCTTGCTTGCCCCTCTCCAGATGTTTTCTCCACTGCCACTGCCTGACCCACCAGAATGGACCATTATTGCCCTCAGGAAGACTTCAAGACCTCAACAAAGGCATGGGTTGTACCTCCTTGAAAATGGATAAAACATTAAAGGTGTTCTACAATTAACAGGCAGATGTATCATCCAACAGACTTATCATCCAGCATTTAAAGAACACTGCTGTGGGCAAATTTAACTCCCTCCACTCCGAGCTTGGGTGGAAAGGATGGCAGCTGATAGTGCTCCAAGAGGATTTGTGCTGCCACCAGGAAAGCCCGAACAGCTGTGACATGTCATCCAAACACATCTGAGATTCTGACTTTGACACCAAAATGGCATTATGGTGGCAATATTATCGAATCATGGAATGGTTTGGGTTGGGAGGGACCTTAAAATTCTGGCCCCCCCACCACTGGGTAAGGACAGTAACGTGCAGTGGTGTGGATGCTAAAAATAAATTGTTTTCTGATGTTTCGTCTGGCTTCTCCATGACTACTTAGTAGCATGAAGAAAACATTTTAGCAGGGATTCCAGCTGATTTCATCACTCTCTAACTAAGGAAGGGAAACAAACATGGCCTTAAATAAAAGGATTTACTAAGTGAGGGAGTCTGTGAAACAGGATTTTTTCAGCAGAGATGGAGATGGGAAGTCCAGTGTGTATCAGGCAAGAGCTAAAAGGATGAAATGCAGAAGGGGTAAAAAAACAGAGTAGACTTTGTGGGGAGTCACTGTCCTACCACAAAAATCCTCGAGAGCATTTCCTAGGGGCTCCAGGGAGGTTGCCTGGCAGTGGATGACTTGGCTAGAAAGCGACATGGAAGACATGAGAAACACGATCATTTGTAGTGATAAACGCATAATCTTCTCCTTCCTATTACAGACTACACTTTCAGAGAATGTGCCCAAAATGAGCAGGTCTAAAATTAAAACATGATGAAGGCAACAAGTCAATGATAACAACTCTCACTTGAAATGGGTTAGCAGCTGGGATTTCTTGTCTTCCTCCTAAATCTCCTTAAATATAAGCACCTGAAGGGACTTGGGGGGCCCAAGGGGACCACAGGTTCTTTGCAGATTTCTCCCAGGGGCAGGACAACCTCACTGAGCCGTGGCCCCAGGCTTGAGGCCATCCTGAATCTGCTCCAGCAAGAGCCTGCCAAATCCCATGAGGACTCCTCATTCCTCCTCTGTGAACTTACTGCAGTGTGACCTCATGAAGGTGGTATTTACACCACGTGTTATGTCTATGAGAAGCAGCTGCAGAGAGGCGTTTGGTTGTCAGGAACCTTCACGTTGCCGATGAAGTTTCAGGATGCAGCAGCTTCAGTTGCGTCTTCCTGTTGGATCTTCCCGATCCTGTCACCCCAACCTGTAGCCCACTAATACAAAACAAAGCAGTGGGTCCAGTTTTTTTCTGCCAGCTCCCTTAAAGGCAGCACTGAGGACATGGCAGCACTGAGGGCTGCTCCACCCTCAGAGTGCTTGGCAGCACCACCATCAAGGGCTACACTTCTGCCAGTCGAACCACAGGGGCCCAGAAAAGATCTGGTGGTCTTGAGAATTTTTACATGCTTGAGAACAGGTGATGTTCCTTACTCCAGTAGTGTTCCTTACTTCCTTACTCCAATAGTGGTGTAGGTAATCCTGCACATGCCTGGGAAGGTGGTGGTGGTCTGCTGGTAAGGGACACAACCACTGCAAGAAATAAAATGGAAGTGGATTAATTTTATGCATTTCAGGGGGGAAGAAGGGTCACTTGGACACACTGGGGTTGGTCTTCTGCTTGGTTTTGCAGCACTTCAGGACTAGGAGTTGGCTGAAAGCACCATTTCCTCTCTGGGACAAAGTCCACTGTGCTGCTGCACATGTGCTTGTGAGCTTGGGGTTTGTTTTCCCTCAGAAACCAGCTGGATGGGTAACTGTGCAAGAAAAAATATTCAGAAATGTCCTGAATTGGAAAAAAAAAGGTCACCTCTCTGCAGGGGACATTGGTAGGGAGAGAGCTGTGAAAAGCTGGGGCTGCTGCAGAAGTCCAGGCACAGTCCCTGGTATGCTGGAGGGCAGGGCTGCTGGACAAACACATCACTGAATGATGCAAGTGGGTTTTTCCCGTGTACTTCTTGTCCTTATTTAACCTAGGGATTAATGTGTGTATATGTTAAGAAACTCAGCAGTCAGAAGGAAGCTCAGATTTTGTTTGTTCTGCTTTTTTTCCTCTTTAAATTTGATAGCATGTGGTTAATACAGAATTGCAGATACAAGAAATAGATATAGAGGTAGTTGTTAAGTAAGTATACAGTCAAATTATTTTTTGTGATCAGTGGGGATAGGAGATGGACATTTTAGTACAGATAAATTTATTGTTCTAATTTGTGGTTAAATTGACCTATAACTAAGGGTTAACCTTCTCTTTCACCTTAAGGCTCTGCTGCTGTTCAACTCCATGAGAATATTACATAAATTCCCTTTTCATTCAGATTCTAATGTTACCTTAAATTAAACTTACCTCCAGAAGTAAATACTGAAATTCTGTACACCTCATTGCATGAATCATAAACTACTGTACTTAGGCATGTGTCCCTTAACTACTTGAAGGCATTCCCTGTTGTGATAATCTGGGATCTTGTATTAAGGCATGTCGGTAGTTTCAGTTCCTCCCTCATGACTGAGAGCAGGAACTACCCAGAGAGGAGACCAGACAACTTCAGCCCTAGAAACGGTCTGTCAGGAACCTCACAAAGCCCAGCAAAGGCAAATGCCATAGCAGAGATGGAGATGGAGCCAGGCTCCTTTTGGAGGTGTGCAGGGGAAGTATAAGGACAGGCAATGGGCACAAGGTGAAAGATGAGAAGTGTCAGTTGGACATTAAGTAGAAATGTGTTCTCTGTGAGGGCAATCCAACGATGGAGCCCAGTGAGGCTGTAGGATCTATGTTTTGGGAGATGAAAACCTTGGCCCTGAGCAACATGATCTAGCAGAGGGTGGAGGAGGGACCTCCAGAGGTTGTTGTTGGCCTCTGCTTTTCTGCAGATCTATGACTCACTAGAAAAAAAACATGGTCTATTGGTGGAGAAACCAGAGATAACAATTCCTTTAGTCTTGTTCTTAATCCACATTTTTTTTTTTACATTGCCAGGTTCACCATGCCCCAGTGCATGGTCCTTCTTTCTGTTTGTCCAACATTTAAGACCTAACTACTGGCTGGTCAAACACCTCTTCATGCTCCACTTGGCCAAATGGAGTGACTTGGTAACCATCTCTCTTCCCCTCACCTCCAGCTGCCAGTCAGTCACCAAACCCCCCCGAGACGTTTCACCAAACCCACAGGAGGAGTCATCAGCAGTGCTAGTCCCTAATCCTCTGGGCTAGGAAGGTTTGCTGTTAGCATCCCCAGTCAGCCTCACTGGGGCAGCGAGGGAGGCTCATCCAGTGGCTCAGTCCCACCCCTTCCAGACCTCCAGACCCATGTCAGGCCCCCCATTGCCAGCATTCCAAGGTCCACCACCATGCTCCTGGTTGCAGGGGACCTACTTGACCATGGATGCAGATGCTGGGAGCTGGCTGAGCCTGGCATGGTGCTGTGACACTCTCCCCACCTGGGGTTGCTGGCTGGACACACAGATGTCCAGCCATGGTCACTTTGTCTCAACTAGGTCCCGGATCCAGCCTTGAGCATGTAGGAGAGAAAGGGGAAAGCTCTCACCCCGCTGCAGGCATAATGAGCTGTTTTTCTCCTGTGTCTCCAGAGCTTGGCTCCCAGCCCCGAAAGGAAGAGCACCGTGCCAAGAATTTCTACAGCCATGTCCAACAGAGCAAGCTGACACCTGATTTGCCGTTAATTATAGTGGTGGGAACAGGCCCAGGGGCAAATGTGAAAGGGTGACGACCGGGTGGTGGTAAGGACAAGGCTCATCTGTCGTTTGCCATAAGGGCTTGTCCTGAGGGATTTGTTTCCTATGAAATATCAGTAGGAAGACTTTGAGCGTGCAGAGAAGCAGCTGAAAGGACAGGGCCTATAGAAACCTCTAGCTGGTCAACACCTCCAGCACCTCCGGACCAAGGAGGGCTTCATTATTCCAAATGACATTATCCTGCCCTCAGACTCGCATCGGGAGTGCCACGCATGCCGTGTGCATGCCAGCGTGCCACCAGGCGCCAGGCGCTGCAAAATTCCTGCAAGAAGGGAGTTAAAAATAGACACTGAGTTATTCCAGAGCTTTTCTCCAGCCTATCTGTGGACAAAATAACCCCCATTCCCTTGTGGCGCCGGAACAGCTCCAGCTATTCCCACCACCACTGAACGCCCCCAAGCCAGGTGACCCTGCCCTTGCCGCCTCTGCTGTGTTCCCTGTTGGCTCTGCTGCAAAAACACTGTTCAAGAATCCTGTAGATCCAAGGGGGAGCATCCGAGACCTCCAGACTGTCCCCCCAATTGAGGTTGTTAACAGGAGATTTTTTAGGTGCAACCAGGCTTGTTTCTGACTCAGTGGCTTCCAGCTGTTGCCCCAAAGGTGTGCTGTGTGTCCATGCTTTAAACATGGAAAAGTAAGAGAGAGAGAAAGGCATAGAATTAAAAAAAAAATTATTTTATTTTAATCTTTATTTTAAAAACCAGGATTCTCCCTGCCCCATGCCCTGCTTGCACAGCCATTGTTCCACTACACATGGTTCATATGTTGGAATACAATGTGTTTTAAAATAAAATAAAATAAAATAAAATAAATAGTGGATTTTTACACCTTTTTGAACACTCGGGAAAAATTTCAGATAAATGTAGTCACAGGTTTCTGCACCCCATGTTGGCGTCCTGTGGTACCACAGACTGGTGCCTCGGGGGACATTTTTTAATTATGCAATTTGAAAGCTTTGATCTGTTTGGTGCTATTAAATCCGTTAAAGCTCTGTGTCCTCCCAGGCTGATGCCCGAGCACGGGCTGTTTGAACTTGGCTGCTCCCCAGCCCACAGAGACAGCTCAAAAGGAAAGCAGGAGTGGGACCGATGGCACTCGCTGATGAGCCCTTGCTTGTTTAGGAAATAGTGCAAATGGGTGTTGGTCACAGGAAACAAAGCTCCGGAGGAGCAACTGGGAATGTGTCAGGTGGCTGGTGCACTCGCTGGACTAACAGGAGTTGGAGGGGCTCAGGTGCAGTGTGCCCTGTGTGCCCCACCCAAGAGGGCTGAGAGGTTGATTTTTACCGTTTCCCAGTCACTCACTGGGAAAAGAAAAAAGAAAAATTACAATCTATAACTCTCTATATATTATATAGATTTTATAGACTGTGTAAATATGTGTATTCATAATATAAATTTATAAATATTTAATATATAAATACATAAGATATAGAGAACATGCAATTATATATTAATTATATATTAATATATATTTGATAGACATATATGTTTTTATACACACATACACACATATGTATATATATAGATCCTTGGGGATCCATGCTTGCTTTGCTGGATGCCCAGACACACCTCCTGGGATTATATGTATATAACACAAATTCTTGGATTTCTAAATGTATATTTATATTGTAGAAAAAGCTGTAAATATATATTTATATAATACAGAAAAATATATCATGTGTGGATAATATACGTAAGATATAGAAATCACATATACATATTACTATGGTATTATATATTATGTGTATTATGTGTAGATATCATATGTATATTATACATATATTTGTAACAGATATCATTATTAAATATATATAATTAACTGAGAAATGGCCATAAAGCACCTGTGTTACTATTTATACTATTTGGACAACAACAAAAAAGTTTTCTTCTATTATTTCCTAGTCAGTAAATTAAAATGTTCACACCTTGGCTTTCCAAGTGCCTCCTGGCCATATTTCCTTGGCATTTGCACTGTGTCTTTTGCCCCACAAATGCCCAGATTCCTATTATCTGCTGACCCTGCTCAGCTCGAACGAGTCAGTTAATTGGCAATAAATGAAGCGACTGAAAAACAGAGAGAGGAGAGAGGGATAATAAATGTCCTCAGCGGGAAACTTAACAAGGAATGCTGAAGAAGAAATAAATGAGAGTGCGATGCAAGGATGATGCTGGGTACCCATAAGGGCTTTTCCACCTCCCCTTGCCACCACCCACTTGCAAATCAGAAATGAGCCCACCCAAAAGATGACTTTTCCAGCCAAAAACTGCCAGTGCTGAGCCAAAAGTGGGATGGGGAGAAGGGATGGAGTAAGGGGAGGACAGGACCAGTTCTTTTGGCAGCGTCTTGCATTGGCGTAAACTTCTCTGTTGACAAAACCAAAGGAAATCGTGACAATTTTATTTATTTATTTACGAGGCATATTCATGAGACAGTTTATTTTTGAGCCATAAAACCAGGAGGTGGTTTGGGTTTGGTGCCCAACAACAAGCTGCTACTTTGTGATGCAGTCCAGCCTGACGTTCCCGGAAGATGCTGAACCGCCTGGGTGAAATGGTGACATCAGGCATGGGGTGGGGGGGGAGCAAAAGCTTCATTTTCATTCGGGCCCTTTTGACTTGTTTTTGGCATTTCTATGTCTACTTAACCCAAAATGTTGGTGCAGATGGATGGGCTGCCAGCGTGTTGTTCCCTGAGCATTCCTGGTTGTGTTTCAGGAGCAGCAGCGTCGGGAGGCTGCAAACCTCTCCTTCATTTTAATACAGCTCTAGGGCAATTAAGTGGGTTTTTTTTGGTTTTGTGCTGCACAGCCTCTCCTCCGTCCATCCTCCAGCTGATGCCTGCCAAAGGAGTCAGGAGAAGTTGCTTGGGCGTGGACTGACCTTATCAGCCCAACAGCTTTATTTCCTAAAAGGACACCGCCAGAGCTCTGAGGACTCAAGAGTTTTACCAAAATTTGCTGGTTTTGGTTACCTTCATCCTAAGCAACACAGTGATGTGACTGACACCATTGGTGCTCAGTCTTGATTATTCCCTTACTTCCACAAAACTTAGTGATGGAGGGAAGGTTTTCTCCTGGTTTCACCACAGTAAGACAGGTCACTGGAATTAGTTTTATTGCTGGCAGATAAAAAGTTATCTGTGTTTATTACCCTATAAATCATGCCTGTAATTATCCTGTAATTACCCAGGACAGCTGTACAAAAGTTGCTCTGGTCCTATCTGGAGAACATCTACGTTGTGTTCTTGGCTGGCAGGTGTTGGATGTGGGATCATAGGAGAGCTGAGCTGTAGGAATGGAGCAACAGGTTTAAATCAAAGCATTTTAATTACCAGTGCAAGGACAGGAGTAGGGCTGCTCTTGCACTGAAGATAACAGCAAGCTCCCATCAATGTCTGGAGAAAAGGCTCAGGACTTTGCTGAAGTCCTGGAGTGAACCCAGGACTTTTTTCCTGCTGGTGAATCTGGGACAGAAAGAGGAACATCTTCCCTGATGTCGAGAAGACAGCATGCAGTGAGCCACTGCACCCATCTGGCAATACAAAATGCAAAGGGATTCTACCAGGTCAAGTGGACTGGGACGAAAAATTTGCAGAGCACTTTAGGTCTTTGCACTTTCGGTTTTCTTAAAAAGCCAAGGAACAGGCAGAGGTAGAGGAGAGTTGTCTCACCCCAAAACGGACAGGCTCATCCTGGGAGTTGCCTGGTTTTTCCCAGAGACTGTACAGGGAGCTTTAGCCAGGAAGGATGAAGGCAGGGCTGCCTGTGCCTCCCACACATCCGCCTCTTGAAACTGGATTTCAGCAGAACCCTGCCAGTTCCCATACCCCTCTCCTCATGGTAAAGGGGCACTGGTCTGTGAAGGTAAAAAACCAGGGCGGTGCCATTTACCTGCAGGGTGCTGGGTGTTACTTACGGCAGGCAGGGGGCACGGGGTTTTCTGCCATAACTGGGTGTCGCCACCGAGCAGAGGGAAGCTCAAGCACCTCTGGGAAATGTCTGCAGGCAAAATGGGGAAAACATCTGTCGAAGAGGGAAATCACAGCCTAGTTCAGGAGCGACACTTGGCCTTTGGCACCTCTGTGCTTGCCAAGGGCGCTGCACCAGTGTGGCACCTCCCCAGCATCGAACGTGGCCCAGATACCTCCCCAGCACTGAAATGTGGCCCAGGCACCCGGGGTGGAATGCCACGGGTGGAGATGCTTTAAGTCACGATACACTTAATAAGTCAGAAATATTACAGAACCACACAGAGTCACAGAATCAATCAGGTTGGGAAAGACCTCTGAGATCATCGATTCCCACCGATAACCAGTCACCACTACGTCCGTCAGACCCCGTCGCAGAGTGCCACGTCCAGACTTTCCTTAAACATCTCCAGGGACAGCGACTCCACCACCTCCCCGGGCAGCCCACTGCAATGTGTAATCACCCTTTCTGTGAAGAAATTCTTCCCGATGTCCAACCTAAACCTCCCCTGAGGCTGTGTCCTCTCGTCCTGTCGCTGGCTGCCTGGGAGAAGAGGCTGATCCCCACCTGGCTGCACCTTTTCCTGTCAGGGAGCCGTGGAGAGCGATAAAGTCACCCCTCAGCCCCCTTTTCTCCAGACTAAACGTGTCCAACCGCCTCTCTCAACACTTGCGCGCCAGACCCCTTCGCCGAGCCTCCTTTAATCGCGGCTGTCGCGACAAAGCCCAGGTCGCCGCCGCGGCCCCTCACGGAGGGCGGGGCCCCGCCCACTTCCGGCGCGAGGGGCCCGCCGGGACGGTCGCGGGCCCCGCCCCCGCCGCGGGGGGAGGGGGAGGGCGGGGCCCCGCCCCCCGCCCGCGGTGCCGCAGGACGAGGTGGGTTCGGCGGGGCCGCCGCCGCCACCGCCCGGACACAGCCCCGGGGGGGCCCCGGCCCGGCCCGGCCCCGGGGCAGCACCCGCCGGGACCGCCCCCCCCCCGGCCCGGCCGCCGCACGGGGCGGGCGGAGCGCGGGGCGACCGCGCCGGCCTGGCCCGGCCCGGCCTGTCCCGTCCCATCGGTGTTCCCCCCCGGGAGTGGGGAGGAGCCGCGCCGGGAGCCCCCCGGGGGAGGCGGGCGGGCGGGCGGCCCGGCGGGGAGGGGAGGGGAGGAGAAGGGAGGGGAGGGTCGGGGGTGGTGAAACCCGGGGCGCGGCGGGTCCGCCTCTTCCATTGATGAAATTTAAATTGCTCGGCGTTCGCCGCCCGCCCGCCGGCCCGGGAGGGAGCGCTGGGCGGAGGGGCAGCGCGGCGGGCGGGCGGGAGCTCCCAGGGAGGCCGGGGTCGCCGTCGTTCCCGCCGCAGCCTCCGCAGGGGCGGCAGCCGCGGGGCGGAACCCCCCGGTGCGGGGCACTCCGTGTTTGGCCGAGTGTTTATTGATTAAAGAGCGAAAATGTCGGCGCTCGTGAAAGGTAAGCTGACGCGATTTGTTTTTCTCGGCTCCCTACAGCTGTGTGTTGTGGCCCCGCTCTCTCTCTCTCTCCCGGCGGCTCGGGGGCAGCGGTGGGTGCAGCAGCAGCCGAGGTGCGATGTGCGGGATATTCCCCGCAGCCCCGTCCGTGATCCCGGCGGGGCCCCCGCCGGCCCGGCTCGGCTCTGCCCGCTCCGCGATCCCGGGAGGAACCGGGCGGGAGCGGCGGGACTGTGCAAGGGGTCCCCGCCAGCGCAAACCTCCGCTCAGCGCTCCGCTAAAGTTGCGGGAGGAAGAATGCTGAGGTCCGACGTCTTCGCTTCTTTTTTTTTTTTTCTTTTTAATTTTTTTGAAGGCTTTAGTGCATTTTGGCGTTTTCTGATCCCAGCAGGGCTCCGGCGCTCTCCTTTACTCTCCGCATGTGTGTACGTGGTCTGAGTTTCGGATTCCCTGTGAAACAGGGAACCAAACCCGCAAGAGGTCATTTCGGGAAGAAAAATTACTTTGGTGCATTGCTGTTGCAGTTTTTTTCTCCCCCTCCTTTCCGGTATCCTAATGGTGTTTTTTGTAATGAAATCCGTGCCTGTGGGGTTCCTTAATATAAACCTGTGCAGGCCTATCAACAAATACAGTGCTGCCCGCAGAAGGAACACGAGGAGGTCTTTTGCTGTACGAACTTGGATATTGCAGGCAACTTAGGGCCTTTGCAAGCTTTGGGAAATCACTGTCCCCTCACACATTGGGTGTCCAAGACTGTACAACGCTGGCTGTGTAAATGCATCACCTGTCTGCAAATGTCCTGTGATATCTGGGCGAAAGGCAGAGAGCTGAAGGAGGAAAGTGTTTCTCAGCACGTTGCTCAACCGGCCACTCTGAAAGTTACCAAGATGAGCCCTTGCGAAATACATTACGAAAATACATTCCTAATTGTTCTTTTTAGATGGAATTGGCTTATCTCAGGCTACTGCTGGAGGTAGCCATCTTGCAGACAAGTGATGTTATTTATGAAACTGAAAGCTGTAGAAACCTGTGTAAAGATCATAGTTTGCTTTTTAAATATTACCAAAGATTTGACAATCCTAAAAGCTTTAAAAAAAAAAAAGTATCCAGTATTTAGATACTCTTTTGTCAGGCCAATGGTACTAAAACATGTTGCCAATGTCAAGTGATATTTTTAGCGTGGGGATCAGCTGCTAGACTGAGAAATCCAGCTGTGTCTGACTGTAACACCTAAACTCTTGGTGTGAGCAGCTGGCAAGAACGGCTTCCTACCTTGCAAATTCCTGAGTTAGCTCAGGCTAATGTGCTCATCTGTCAAGGAGTGTCAGAGCATATAGCTTTCACTTCACGTATTCTTCAGTCCGACATGTGTTGGCAAAGTTTGCCTTTAGTACTAGGAAAATAAAAATGTTTGTAAAGACCAAGTGGGTACGTTCAATTCTGAAAATCAAAGTGGTATTCATTAGCATTGCACTTTATAGTGTGGGTATTTAAAGAGAGTTTTATCCTTGCCAGAGATAAGGATTGCCTTGAACTTTAAGCAGAGCTGTTGAAAGTTATTTACTCTGTGCCCTCAGCACAGAGTTCAAGGATAGAGCATTTAAAGTTTAGCTACGTGTTGTAACTCACTGGCCACCCTTTCTTGATCTTTATGCTGTAGTCTGGCTCCAAAGAGACCCAGATACTTTTCTGCTGTAGGTCTTTCTGGATTGTTACTTGGATTGCAAAAGTAATCACAGTTCATAATCCTCAGTTCAAGAGATTCCCCATTTTTCTCATGAGAGAGAGAACTTCTTGCTTGACTTGTCCCATGACTCCCTCCTGTGCTGGGTCCTTGTATGCTGAATACCAAAGTAGTGAACTTCTCTTCTGAGTGGATTAATGAATAAAATTAATCAATCTTAATGTGTTCTCTGCTTTTAACATAGAATAAGATGAGGGGTGACAGAAAGGAAACACGTGCAAGTTTCTAAGGGGTCACTGTTTTTCTGTCCTTGTGCAGTTTTCCTGAGGACAGGAATTTTGTTTCTGATAGTGTACAAAGCCCTCCTTTTTATTGGCTTGATCTATCATACTTTGTTTTTTTCATATGTCAGTTATAAAATGATGCATCATAAACCTGCTGGTAACTCTGCCATGTGCTGAGGCTTGTGCTGTGAGGGCAGGGGCCAGGTTAGCAGTCAGAGCAGAGCACAAAGGCGTGCTAGAAATAACAGTGGGGGCAGGAGGGCTGGAGTGAAATTCTCCACGCGTCAAACACCATCAGGAACTTGATTAAAGAGCTGTCCTGTCTCTGCGACTCGGGAGGAAGCACTTTCTACCAAAGACATTAAAATAAGATATGCTGGGTGGTCATTTTTGCAAAACCTAGTGTTTTCTGAAATCTCAACTATTTAGTCATGCTCTTCTGGTCTGTGCTCATTTCCTGTGTGGGCAGGTCCCCCATGAGTCTTCCATTACCCTGTCCTACCCATTTCTTACTTCTGATGAGTGTTCAAGAGTATTGGTTTTGTAAAAGTGGGCTTAGGCTGAAATCTGAGGCATTGATGGCGAAATAGTTTGGAAGAGGCATTTCTATTTCAACACAATTTGGGATTTTATGGCTGCATATATCCTGGGAAATCTCTTCCTGCAATTATCCAGCGCCCCCACCTCCCATCTGATTTTTAGAGGCACAATAGTTACTTTTCATTATGGCCTTAGGAAATTTTAGTTGCCTGTAGGAAAGAACCGCTTTAAGATATACAGTTACACTGGCCTTTGCCCTAGTTGCTACTCAGGTGAAAAGGGAAATCAATCTTCACCCAGGCTGTTAAATTCATCTGTAGCTCACGTTAAAGGACTGCAGTTGCCTTTCTGCTGGCAGTAGGCTGGGATGCATAAATACCAGCTTCTTCCCAAAATCTCTGAGGGGCATGGGAACAACTAGTACTGAGATTGTTTGGAGCATGTGTACCAATGCTGATGGTGTGGTCTTGTTTTGGGGAGCCTTTAGAGAGTACTTCAGGGAGCCTTTAGAGATCCCTGTCCAGCCCACATCCTGGTGGACGTCTCTTAAGAGAAGTGCTCAAAGCCTCTGCCTTGCAATGGCGTGTTATAAGCAGAAGAGCTTTGTGTTGCTGTTTCTTTTGGCTGCTTAGTTACAGTATTCAAAGTCTTATGTATGCAGAATAGATACTTTTCCTGCACCAGGCAAGCACGTGTTTTTATGGACTCCAACCACGTCCTTCCTCTCTCTGTCCCCAAAATAATAATTGGACCAACAGCACTAACGGTACTCTGCCTAAGAAACCTTGCCCTGACACATTGAATCTGGATGAGACTGAGGGGTTACAGTAGTTGTTATGTGGTCAGTGTAAACTAAATATCCTCTGTTGCCATGAAGGGTGCAACCCCCAGTGCTGGCAGCTTTGGCAGGCTGGGTTTAGGTAAGAGCTGTCCCATCTACTGCCGCTCTGAGTGCCTGATGCTTGGTATTGGAAAAAGCAACAGGTTTACTTTGCTTCTCTGCGAGGGTGTTGACGATCAAATGTGTTTAGCATTTGCTCATTCAGTTTGTGAGAATTCATAGTATTACAGGAAAAAAAAAAGATGCCAAAACGAGGACGTTATCATGCACTTACTTTTATGATGCCTTTTTATTTTGATTTATTTAGTATGCTACTTAGTCTCTAAATGGCTTTATCTGGTAGATACAAGTCTTTTGGCCAATATGAGCGAGCAGACTTTTCCTACTTACATGGCAACCTGGGGAAGTTGCTGGCTAGCTCTGCCTCCTTCAGCCCCAGTGTGTTTAACAGCACGACTGAAAGTCTCTGAACACTTGGGAGGTGTGTTGGCGTCACATTGGGAGGTTCAGATGTTTTACAGGCTGATGAACTGTGAGAAATGGCCACTGTGTTGCTGTACCAGAAGTGGTGTATTGTAATATGTTGCAGGGAGGATTACAAACATGTGAAAGCATCTCCTAGCCGTTGTTTTGCTTTGCATCAACCCAAAATGTGTGAATGAAAAGACAGTGCTTGTAGCAGTTTGGTATGAAAGTATTAAGCTGGTACAGACCTCCTTGTTTTTCTGTAGGAAAAAGTGCTTCCTGATGAAGAGCTGTCTGTGTTTTTATGTATTTGACCTGGAAAGATGTGCCTAAAAGGCTTTCAACTCTTACCTGCTTTTACTACTAAATGAAGCATTTGATTAAAAAAAGAACCTATTGTTCACTGCACTGTTCATCTTGAGCTGATGTTTTCCCGTGTTGCACCACACACAGTATGTGCACTGCAGCACTTGTCTGTCTTTTTTTTTTTTTTTTTTTTCCTCCCTCCCCTACCTGCAAAACAGTGCAGTCAGGAAAATGGCTTCTGTGGGCTTCAAAGCAAGGATTACATACTGTCACTGAGGCTGAGGCTATGGAATACTTTGCTTAAAAAAATAAATACAATCAGAATTATATTAAAATGAACCGTCTCTGCCATTCTTAGGCATTCTCAATAGGAGAGCCTTTTAATGTGTGTTCTCAGAAGGTAGACTTTAAATGCAGGTTCCTCTCCTAACAATATTTTCTGTCAGTATCACTGTTCACTCGCGAAGTTCCCTTCTGTCCCTTTTTGCACTAGTATTCAGGGTGTTTCTAAAATCCAGCTATATTTGGCAATACATCACTCTCTGTGTTACAGGGAAGTCATTACTCAAGGGATTTGGCAGAAATTAAATTAACTGAGGTCTTTAGAGAACATACTCAGAATGTCTTTTGAGAACACACTCGCTTCAAATGCTTTCAGTTGGAAAACAGTCATGTTCTCTCCCGGTTCTTCCTGCGGGGTGGACTTTATAGAACATTTGTGTATTTACTCTTTTCCACATTCATGAAGCTTATCACTTTCAAAAGTAAAACAAATGCTGAAGTGATAGACAGCCCAATTTTCTAGGTTGCTTAGTAACTGAAATGCATGCTGTAGTGTGAAAATACTCACACGATAAAGTGAGGGAATATTTACTGGAACAAACAGAAGATCGTGTGAAAACGCGCTGTATAAATAACGAAAGCGTATGTTTTATTTGCTTAGGTGAACAGAAGGATACGCTCAATCACAATGTTCTGCAGAGCTTTCCACTAAGAAAATTCTCCTTTTTCACACTTACACTTGCTAAAGTGTGTTGATGCAGTAGGATGTGAATTCTTTAGCAAAAAAAATACGCTGCTGTGGATTTTTGGACACTTCTTGAGACGGATCATCGGTCTTTTCGGGTTCTTTTGAGTTTTGAAAGAGGGGTTGTTATTCTTTGGCCCCAATTTAAGGTCTGTTCCACAAGTAACTAACTACGAACAAAAACTTGAGATTCCTGTAGTACAAGTGATAAAATGAAACTAGATTATATGAGTTTATCATGTTTTTTTAAACAAAACTGAAGGCTATTTGTAATCTAAATAAACTAGGTTTGTTTTGGTTTTTTAACCCCTGTTTTCATTTTTATTCAAGATTTCAGCAAAGCAATGTCTCAAGCTGGCTCTTCACAGTTTCAGGAAGTCATTCGACAAGAGCTGGAGTATTCAATGAAAGTAGAACTCGATAAGATACTTGCGACCGCAAACTCAAATGAGATAGAGGTAAGGAGCAGGACGTGGGTGCCACTCAGCATGAGAAATTGAGTGCAGGACATTGAGGCAGATCTTAGACAAGGCCATAAATCACATACTACCATGTCCTTATTTTTAGGATGTGCTCTGATCCTGTGTGGAAGAGTAGCCTGGATACAATGTCAGTAGGAGACTTTCAGTTCCCTATAAACTGGGTGATGGAGTTATTAAGTGTTTAATCATCTTTAGTTATTAAAGGTTCTATGTAATCTTCAGTGGATTACAGAAAGGGAGGGTAAAGCTGTTATCTTAAAGATTGGGTCAAATTGTTAAGGTTATGATTTTCACAAAATACTTGTTGTGCAGGTATCCAAGTTGGTTTTGTACCTTGAGTTTTAGTGAAAATGAGCTTTTGGTACCCTCTAGAATTTTACATAAATTTTAGCATATCTACTTCAGTGCTAATGAAATTACTCTTGTGAATAGATTGTACATAAATGTGTAGAAATGCTTCTGTGATTGAATAGGTATGCACTAAATATCAGCATTTAGTAATGTATTTCTTTTTTGTAGCACACTAAAAAGGACCTGGAAGGATTTAAGAAGTTATTTCATAGATTCCTACAAGAAAAGGGACCGTCTGTGGACTGGGGGAAGATTCAGAGACCTCCAGAAGATTCTGTAAGTTGCAATGAAGTGGCAGTCTGTAAGGAACATAAAACTGATAATTGCTACTTAAGGCAAATGGTGTATCCACCCCTCGAGGGGATCTATCTGCCACGGTTCCCTAAAATCAAGTAGGACAACGCTTTGGGTTTGAACTGAGAAATAAATATTTGTTGACATATGCTGTATGTGCTCCTGAACATCAGGTCCTGCTTACCATATGTGTCAAGTTCTTTGGTGTTATTTTGTTAGCTGTTCTTTGAGCAGGGGAACAAAATGGGACTGATGCCACCTTACCATTTGGTACCTTTTCTGGAGTAAACTGGAACTTGTGTCAGAGGGGAAGTAGGTTCGACCCTTGTTGCTCCCATTTCCCTCCTGCCCCTAAAAGAAGGTTGCACGTCTCAGATGAGACTGTTTCCAGAGATCCATTATGCTAAGTAATTTGAAAGGGGACATATGGTGAGTGGGCTGGGTAATAGAGCTCATTTAGCAACTCCTCTAACTTACAGCAGCTCAGTAAAAGAAAGGGATCTGAAACAAGAAGTTGACTGTGGGGGGTTTTGGAGAGTAATTTCCTAGTGCCATCTATGTTGTTGTAACTTATAACCTGTAACTTGAGCTGCTGCTGAAAAAGCACTATATATTTTCTCTGCACTGTTTAGTACTGAAATAAATACTTCCTATTAAACCTAACCTCATTTTATTGATTCATCTGTGGCCCCAGGCTGTCCCTTTGACTCTAATGGTGTAGTTGTGCTACAGATTCTTGCTTTTCCCAGCGTAGTGATCTTGGCATATTGCAGGACTTCTGTGTCCTCACAGGTTTGTGGTTTCTCTGAGGCTCTCTGTGTGATTCAATCGAGGCTCTGTTTCCAACTGAAAGGCAGGCTGTCTGGTTACTTCCAGAACAGATGCAGTGCTGCTCTATAAAGCGTTGAAGAATGATGCTGTTTTAGAGCAAGTCTAGGGTTTTTCCAAGGTTGAGTGTTTTCTTTTAGCTTCAAAAACATGTGATGTCTTTCTTTTCTGTACTGTAACACTGAATGAAGTGTTGCTTTGGGGAGAAAAGCCCACCCTCAGTGAAGAGGCCAAGGTGAGAAATTGGAATTCTAGATAAGGCGACTTAGAAGGAAGGCTGAAGAAAAGGGGATTTCTTTCAGTGTAGGGGGGCTGAGACTGGAGGGGGTGATAGGTCTTTTAAATATGTAAAAAGGTAGTTACGACAATGAAAGGAATAAACTGTTCCCTGTGTCAAGATAAAGCCTGGGATTAAATTACAGAAATCTGATGCAAGTGAATGGGCTGCTTTGTGGAGAGGAAGAGCTGTTGTCTATTTTCCAAGGGTTGCACACCTTCCGTGGAAAAACTTACAAGTTCTGTAAAGGACTGAAAATGACTGAGTAGGACACTGGGAGCAAATGTCAAACAGGATGGTTATGGAAAGGCACTAAAATAGACTGAGGGGATATTCCCAGGCATGGCAAGGTGTTAAAAAAGAACTAAGGCAAAGGTCTAACTTAAGATCACAGAGGGCTGAATGGAGAAGGGCAGTATCTGTCTTCTTCCTTGTGGTCTGTACTGCTTATTCTCAAATGTGTCCCTGTGCTACGTAGCAACTTTTGACAAGGTAAGAATTCTGCAAGATCGGATCGCTGCTGGTCAGATGAGATGCATGCATGATCTTAAATGGAATTTTGCTTCCTAGCATGAACTCTAAATTAAGTAATCATATTTGATAAGTGCTACAGAAGAAAGCTAGGGCAAAATATCTGCAAACAAACTTCCTTCCATGCATTCTTCATGTCATAGTAAATATTTCTTTCTTTAGGGTGATACTTAAACTTCCTGATCTGGCAGGAGGTGAGTTTAAGAGCTTGCAAAAACCAAAAGCAAAATTAAATTACTTGAGTATTTTTTTCTTTTCTCTTTTTTGCTGACCATAAGAGTTTCATCTCCCTACCCTCCTTGAACCCTGCTCATATCTACCCCCTCCTTTTTAATACATCAGCCACGTCAGGTACACAACGTGGAAAGTGAAATGTGTCTTATGTGAAACCCTTTTCAAGTGACCTTCTCCCAGAGGATTCTTTGCTGAGGGATATGACTTGTGGAATTATTAGATAAAAGTTGATTTCTTAAAGACCAGAATATCAGAATTATTAGTCTAACTAGTACAGGTAAGAACAGTATGAGCTTTTAGAAGAGATAAAGAGGGATGATTTTTGAAGGGCTGTAGTAATGAGTTCTTTGGGACAAGTATCCATCTGTGAACATACGCTTGTTTTGTCTGAGTGCTTCTGTTCAGTTCCAGGTGAATTTTCTTTTCTGAGCTATAAACCCTCACATATATTCTCCTCCTGGTCTTGTTAGAACAGTGCAGAGGTTTTTATGCACAAGACTTGTTTACTGGTGATCTTGCAAGTGATTTATAATTGCCTATAGGGATGACCTTGTTTTATGAGGTGGTGGGTGTTTGGGTGTTTGGAGAATCTCACACTACAAGGGCCACACCCTAGAAAGCACCAGCTTACTCTCCCCAGTGGAAGTCTAATTGCCTATGATTGTTTTGGAGAATTGCTTTGCTGATGAGAATTCTGGGAAGTATAATCCTCAGCTGATGCTTAGCAGAGTAAAAAGCATCTGTTTAGATATATATGTGTGTTTATATACATACAGACATGCACATGTATCTGTAAACAGAGGCACCCAAAAATGTGCCAAAGTGTTAAGTTGCTGGTTTTTTGTTTGTTTAGCAGCTTAAAAAAGTTCATGAATACTTATAGGCTTTGTCTTTTAGGTGGGAAGGGTGTTTCAGGCTTTTGCCCAATGCCAAGGGACTGTGGTATGCAGGAGCAGAATTTCTGATCAGACTTCTGTAGGTCGTCTACCTGTGATATTTGTTCTTTGAATGTAGCTTTCTGCTTTTTCCTGAAGCATGTACTGACAAGTAAAGGCTCCTGTCAGTTAATTTAAACAGAAATTTTTCCTTTGCAATATTCCTCCATTTTTCTCTACAATGGGAAATTTCTCCCTGGCCTCCATGTTTTCAGTGTAACAACTAATACTGATGATGGTAACAGATGATTGAACCCATTTCACACAATATTGGTAAACCTTTGACTTGTTTTTTCCTTCCAGATGCTTTGCTTTCATATGTCCAAAGGCTTACAGTGATAGCTGGCATAGTTAGGACCCATTACTGTTACAGTCTCCAGAGAAGAAAGTACACTGAGAGTGCCAGTTAAAAGGGAGAGGAGGTAAAGAATGTGGACATGGCAAGTGTAACTTAATCCCCTCGATGTAGATTGCAGCAATGTGTTTGTTTGAATTGGAAGCAATAGCAAAGTCCTGCTGGGAGGCCTCAGAGAGAACTGCAGTGACCAAGTTAACCACAGAACAGCAATGCAAAACCTCATCTGGGATGTAAAGAGAGCATCCAAAGCAATGTGAGTGTGAAAGGAACTTGTCTGTTAGAGACATTTTTTTTTCTTCCCCATTGGTTGGATTCTTGTCTGCAGCTCAGGTTGTCATCTCAGTGAACTGAATCATGAAGGGAAAGAATGAATGTTATGCCCTTACTCAAAAGCAAAACACCTTTCTAATCTTCAACTCTGGAAACGGGTTTTAAGGGTTCGTAGAATCTTAGAATGGTTTGGAAGGGACCTTGAAGATCATCTTGTTCCAACCCCCTGCCATGGGCAGGGACAACTTCCACTAGACCAGGTTGCTCCAAGCCCCATCCAACCTGGCCTTGAACACCTCCAGGGCTGGGGCAACCACAGCTTCTCTAGGTGACCTGTTCCTCTACTTCACCACCCTCAGAGTAAAGAATTTCTTTCTGAGATCTAATTTAAATCTCTCCTCTTGTAGTTTGAAACCATTCCCCCTTGTCCTGTCCCTATCAGCCTGTGTAAAAAGTCACTCTTCCTCTGCAAGCCCCCTCTAGGTACTGGAAGGCTGCAGTGAGGTCTCCCGAAGGCCTTCTCTTCTCCAGGCTGAACAACCCCAGCTCTCTCATCCTGCCTTCACAGGAGAGGGGTCCTATCTCTCTGATCATCTTTGTGGCTTTCCTCTGCACCTGCTCTAACAGGTCCATGTATTTCCTGTGCTGAGGACTCCAGACCTGGGTGCAGCACTGCAGGTGGGGTCTCACCAGGGCAGAGACTTCTTCACTTGGTGGTATTTCTAGAACTGTCCCTTGATGCTGAGTAAATGTTTCCTGGTAGTGTAAGTACATATTAACTAATATGGGTGTACTCCTTTCCCGTCTGCCCACAATGACAGCCCTGATGCTCATTTTGTCTGTCTCTGACAAACTCTTGCAAAGCCTCCTTGCAGTAGGAGTATGATTCTGAAATCTGTTTGTCAGACTCCCAATGCTGCCTCATGCAAACTGTTCTGAGAAATCACTTTTGTGACATTGGCTGCAAAACAAAGGAAGCTGCATATGTCATCTTAGAACACTCCCAAACCACGGCTGTGAGACCTGTCTCAAGTGAGTAACACTGCAGCCAGGCAGCTGTAAGCCATGTCATTCCTGCCCCTGTTTTTTCCTGAGGAATTTCCCCATCAGCATTTACTTGTCAAGCCCACTGTTCCAAACCTTTAGAGCAAGGATTGATTTTTATTACTGTGGAGCACTTCTTACACTTGCGTATACGCTTGTAGATCATGAGGTAGTTCTGCATATTAGTGCCTACACGTGACTGGAACTGCTACATGATAGCACTGGCACCCAGCAGTCCTGATGCTACAACATTCCTGCTGGAACTTGAGTTCTTGACATTTGTTATTTTCTGAATTAAAGACCCTTCAAGATCCAGGGCTTCATTGCCAAGTTGTCGTTTCCAATGCCTGTGCCAGAAGAAACTGAAACATTTAGTGAGGCTGAGTCATAAATTGTGTTGTAACTGATGCAACATCCAGTGAACTGAGTCCTTGTTGGAGGGCCTGGATGGAACTGTTAACTTCTTCAGGATTTTTTACTTTGAGCTTTCTGCATAAGCTGGTCTCAGGCATGATGGTGAAGGCATGAAAGGGTAGTTGGCACTTCAGCAAAAGCAAATGATTTTTGAGGCAGTCTAGCCCTGAGCTGAGTGTCAGTCTTTCTGCTTTTTGTGAGTGATGCAAGAAGAACATAGTGAGACGTGAAAGTTGAGATAATTTTTCTGGATGTTCAGACGGTGTCTGAACATTGTGGATGTGACTCACGTCCCACCCAGCTAAAGCTCAAGCTGAAATGCTTCTAATCCATTCACAGTCTAATACAGAGCGCTATTGACCTTGGAGTGGATGGGAAGCAGTAAATCTGAGTGTAAATCTCTGTAGGTCCTGCTGGTAGTGAATCCTTCATTAAGCTTCCTGATGTATCTCCAAGACATTAAAATCAGTGTTTATCATCTCTTTGTTAATGAGAAGAACGGTTGTTTGTCAAGGTGTCTGCCCAGCCTGAACACAATCTCTGTTGTCGACAAAGCACAGCGAGATTCTGCTTTTTGCGCTCTTCTGTTCCTGAAAAGTTCCTGGAACCTTGGAAGGAAGTTCCTGTGTTTGTCCTCTGGGAAATGGCAGTGTTTGTGTTACTGCTTTCTGTCTGAGCCACAAGAACTCCGTGTGGAGTCACCTTATCTTTATATATATCCTATAAGCTTTTCAGATCCCATAAGGCAGAATTTCCCTAATGTGAGGGAACCGCTCTAATCTGCTGCCTGTGGTACACTGGAATGCTGGAATTGCACAAACTCTCCTCCTTACACCCACACATCCCAGTAAGAAATATGACTCTTGTTCCAGTGCAGTGCGAATTTCCATTTGAACCCCAGCCCAACTTGCCCAAAGCAAACACAGTTCTGAAAACTACTCTGTATGTATTTGTTCTTGGAAATCAGCTGTGGATCTCACACACCCCTTATCAGCATTTAAAATAATTTTCTTGCAGCTGGAACACACACAGCACTGAAACACCAAGGCTTTTCTGCAAAAGAAAATCTTTAGAAGGGGAGGCTAAAGGATAATTATATTGATTCTGCTCTAACAGTTTTGGCATGATTCTTACCGTGGCATTGTTACTGTTGTCTCTCTGCCTGAGGTGCTTTGGATTAGGGAACAAGCAGAGCCTAATGCGAGACACACTGTCATTACAAGCCTGATTTTGCTCTCCACCACTAGCCCTAAATGTAGCCCAGGCTCTGTTTTTAAACCTGTCAGTGAGGTAGAAGACTCTCTCTAAATTTTATTGTGAGCTGGATGAACACATCCTGAAAACAGCAGGATAAGAACTAGGAACTTTCTTCCACTTTGTATCATGCTGTTGGGAGAGATGAATTATTAGATCGGACTAGTAGTTGGAATAAAAGTTAGTTTAGCCTGAGTTAAAGAACCAACCTTTTGCCAAGAACGTTGCCTTTGACAACCTTAGAGCAAAGTATAAAAAAAAATAAATCTATGAGTTTAAGCTGCTCAGGGAAGGAAAGTTATATGCCCTGCATGCATATGAGTTCCTAAATTGGGCCTGACTGAAGAGGGAGAGGGGGTCATCTTACTGGGACAGTGAGTTAGATGGCACCCAGGGAAACCTTCTGCAGGACAAGAAGAGGGTTGTGACTTCTTCCTTACCCGTCTTTACCACTGAGTCAGTTCTCTGAACCTGGAAGAGCAGACAGAGGCATCTTCTTATCTGAGTGAAGCTGATGGTGACTGGTGTCACAAAGTCTATAGAACCTCTCAAGGAAAGAGGTTATTGTAGTAACAAATCAGGTTATTTGTACCATAACAAATCAGATTATTATAGACTCACTTTGCAGATGTTCTTTAGTGTCCTAGAGCATATAAATAAGTGTGGGTTTTCTCACCAGATTTAAAGTTCTGAAAGTTTTTAGGAGAAAACAATTTCCTTCCAAATACCTGACTGCTGGTTTTGGGGTTTTGTTTTCCCAGATCCAGCCCTATGAGAAGATCAAGGCCAGAGGCCTGCCTGATAACATTGCTTCTGACTTGAACAAGCTGGTGGTTGTGAAACTCAATGGTGGCCTGGGCACCAGCATGGGCTGTAAAGGCCCCAAAAGTCTTATCGGGGTGCGAAACGAGAACACCTTCCTGGATCTGACGGTTCAGCAGATTGAGGTAACGTTTGATGAGCTTTTCCTTCTGCGTTGGAGGAAGCAAGACACACTGAGCTGCTCCTGCTTGACCTTTTAAGAGGGATCACAGTGGAGGCTTGCCAAAAGGAAGAGGAGAGGGAAACGAGGTCTGGTCACAGTGCTGGGGTGAAGTAGAGAATTCCTTTGGGAAGAGTAGACTCCAAAGGGACGGAGCAATCAGCACCGTCCCCTCCACACGTGTTAGCACAAGTGTGATCCAGCCTGTTCACACCAGCCTGGACAGTGGGAATTGTGTCCAGAAACACAAGCAGTCACACTGTAGAGCTGGTCTGGCCTGGGTAACTAACTCCTGGGCTTGTTTCCGACTCCTCCAGCTGCAAGTTTATCTTTTTTAAAAAGGGGTTTTTAAAGTGCATTAGAACAAAGCTTTTCAAGCAGCTCCAAGTTCCTTGTTGAAGTTAAACTCTCATGCTGGAAGTAATTGCTGGCATTTTCCTCTGAAGAAAGAAGAGGGAAAGAAAATAACAGCTGCTGGTGTTGGGAGAGGACATTTCAGCTTATGCTTTTAATGCTGAATGTTCCTCTTCCAGCAGATAATGAAGATAGTCATTAGAGTAGGAAATTGGGTGTGCCTGTTCCATAGTTTCTGGAGTGCCAACAATTTTTGCCTCAGTGTGGTGTTTGTTTGGAGTTACTCTCCCATATGTGATAGATGGTTCTGTAGCAGACTCAAATTTACATCCAACTGATGCAGCTCTTTATCCAAAGGATCATTGTGGAAGTCTCCCAACTCCACCAAAGGATAATGATCCCAAACACGCTCCAGCAGATGAGGGCAAGCTCATACACAAAGCTTAAAACTCACTGAAATGAGTTTGGTTTCTTTTTTCCCCGCACACTGTTTTTGGTGAAACACTGTCGTGATCTCCAATTTTTTGCTGCGCACATGGAAATGCTCCTGTGTATTTCAGCTCCATTCTATAGATTCCCAAATAATTAACATGGTGACATTTCATTCATTATGTACTCTTGATACCGTTGTCCATCTCATGGCCTCCCAAGAAGGCTCAAAAGTGCAGAGACAGTTTGGAAATGTCATCTTGACAGACTGTAACAATTTGATGGAAAACATGCCTTTTGTACTCAACAGTAGCTAAAACTTAAAACCATCATTTTGTGGTGTTGTGCTTTTCAAATTACAAATTTTGATGCAGATTTAAAAACAAAGATTAATTAAAGCTACATTAATTAATACAGGCCCTATCTTTACTACTAACAAGGATTTATTTTCCTTTACCCAATTTATTATCCTTTCTGTCAGCATAAGTGCATCTCTCTTTTCTCTCATGCATTTATTATTTCTAGTCTGTTTTATCTAATTTCTTTCTCCCAAAATCTTAGATGTCAGGAGTTAAAGCTTAATAATACATGCTGAATTTACCATCTATTTCCCATCTCAGCATTTAAACAAATCTTACAACACCGATGTTCCTCTGGTTCTCATGAATTCCTTCAACACTGACGATGACACAAAGAAAATCCTGCAGAAATACAGTCACAGCCGTGTGAAGATATATACTTTTAATCAAAGCAGGTATCAAAAAACTTCACCACTTGGGGTAAAAGGACTAATTAGCTTGTTTCTCCAAATTCCAAATGGGGTGGATTTTAGTTTGAGGTGCTGGGGTAGCAATAGTGTCTTCTGTACCCATGTTCAGTCTATTTTAGGTCTCTTTTTGAGACTGAAACATGAGGGTGTTGGGCAGAGTCAAGGGCAATGTATTAAAATCAGGGAGAGGGGTATGTGTGGGACCCAGTTTCTAAGAAATTTAGGAATAATGGTGTATGAGATTCTGGCCACTTGATCCCTGAATTTGCTTTTAGTGTCCCTAGGCTCTGGAGGGAGACAGACCATGGTTCCTTATCCAGAACAAACTCTAATCAAAGTGGCTGCTGGGTCAGAGGTGTGCTTGGCATGTTCTGAACCTGCCTGTGAAAGGCAGGTTGGTTTACAGCATGGTCTGAGAACTGGCTTTAAATCCTTGAGTAGAGAGATTGCATTCTGTAGCTTCTCACCTCAGAATTTGGATGGGTCTTCCAATTGGGAGTACTTACAGTAACCTGGAGGGCACACCTTCAAAAGCTGTGTGGGAAAGCCCAGGGAGTTGCACCTTTGCTGTTGTATTTTTTTCTTTATGCCAGTCTGACATTGGTGAGAACTTAACAAAACCCATTGTCTTCACAGGTATCCTAGAATTAACAAGGAAACTCTGCTGCCAATAGCCAAGGATGTCTCTTACTCAGGAGAGAACACGGAGTGCTGGTACCCTCCAGGCCATGGAGACATCTACGCCAGTTTCTATAACTCTGGTCTGCTGGATAACCTCATTGCAGAGGGGAAGGAATATATATTTGTGTCCAATATAGATAATTTGGGTGCCACTGTGGACCTTTACATTCTTAACCACCTTATGAACCCACCCAATGGAAAACGCTGTGAATTTGTCATGGAAGTCACAAACAAAACCCGGGCAGATGTGAAGGTAAAGGGAGATGGGTGTGAGTGTGTCTGTGCCTGGTGTGTTGGTGGTGATCTCCAGCCTCTCACCTCCTCTGAATGCATGGATTCAGACATACATACATCCAATCTCCTTATAGCTATTTTAGGCACCATTTAACACATCAGCTTTGTTCTAATTTGACTTGCACAAAACCAGCAAGTTTATGACGTTCTAATTCACGGAACAAATTTGATCCACGTTCTGGGCAGCGGCAGACAAGGGCAGCCTGGGCTTGACCACAAACACGAGTGATTTCTGCAGGGTGCAGGTCACAACCTCTGTGCCTTCTCCAAACTGTCACTGACACAGGGGGAGAAGCTTGAGGGTGGTAAAAACAGAGCACTGAGGGCTGGGATGCAGCAGCTACATCCTCTGACTGAAAGCTGCCTAAGCTACTTACTGAGCTGTCCAGGTATGCATTGCACAACGTGTGGTGCAGCTGCACATCTGCTCCTGTCCTAGACCCTTGACTTTTGTACAAAGTCCAGGTGTGCCACGTGTCAGAGGCTTATGACGTATCAAATACTTGTGGCCTGCGCTAATTTGTCCTGTAAGTGTGCTTTGCCTCTGTTCCTGTAAATGTGAGTGTGGATGATATGTGATTTTTTTTTTTCCTGTGTTTATTACCTCTTAAGAAAGCTCTGACTTAGTCCTATAAAAGCACAGAAATGCCCTGTAAGAATCCAGTTCAGGTTACTGAAGTACTCAGATTTAATTTAGCTTTTGTTCTGTCATCTAGCAAAGCACTGCTGAAGGTGGTTCTTGACAACAGTGGCACTTGCAAAAGATTCCCAACAACTTTCATTAAAGGAATTAACTGTCTTGGAGTGCTGAAATATGATCGTTGGAGAGTTCTGACTGTACTTTAAACACACTCTATAATTAGTAACCTGCTAGCTGGTTACTAAAAACAAGAAATGTGTTCAGTTGAACCTTGCTCTGAGGCTCAAGTTTAAATGCCAACAAACCAGTGCCTCTGTTTGGGCTGAGGGGAGGATTTCTCTGGCTTCTATGAGCAGGACTTAAAACTTCTCATTTGCCCCTCACAGGGTGGCACGCTCACGCAATACGAAAATAAGCTGAGGCTTGTGGAGATAGCTCAGGTCCCAAAAGCACACGTGGATGAATTCAAGTCTGTGTCAAAATTCAAAATATTCAATACCAACAATCTGTGGATTGCTCTGTCTGCAATTAAAAGGCTGCAGGAGAAGAACGCCATTGACATGGAGATCATTGTTAACCCAAAGGTAACCAGCCAGGGAGGGTTTAGGGGAACTGTTTGTTTCCAGGTAACCAACAGGCACTGCTGCCTTCAGGAAGTGGGTGAAGGCAGAGCTCTGGCTGATGTTTGGCTCTAGTTCTGAGACCCAGAACCTGCTCGTTGTGCTCATGTGAATTTTCTCTTCCAGACTCTGGATGGAGGCTTGAATGTTATCCAGCTGGAGACTGCAGTTGGTGCTGCTATCAAGAGTTTTGAAAACTCTCTGGGGATAAACGTACCTCGTAGTCGTTTCCTGCCTGTTAAGACCACATCAGATCTCTTGCTTGTGATGTCAAACTTGTACAGCCTTAATGCTGGGTCTCTAACCATGAGCGAGAAGCGTGAATTCCCAACAGTGCCTCTTGTCAAACTGGGAAGCTCTTTCACAAAGGTAAACTCCTATAATTATACTTGGTGTTTATCTCTTTGGATAAAAATACAGTTCATAGCAATAAATAAGTTAAAAGTGAGGTTTACTTTATCTCCCTCTGCCCATCTGGGCATTGCCTTTTGCTCTTTGTAAAGAACTGTGAGAATGCAAAGTACTTAACGTGTACATGTAGCCTCCTCCTGTTGTTGGGTGCTCCTGTACCCTCTCAGCTGAGGAAATGGAAGGTGAGCTGGGCTGTGTGTGTTCTCTAGAGCTTGCCCAGCACTGGTGGGAAGCTGTCCCTACTGTTCCTCACACTTATCTCTGAAAGAAATTACAAAGTAGCAACTCCTATACTGATTCAGATGTAGATTATAGGAAGGTTCCTGAAAGGAGCAGTCAAGAGGCTTGTCTTTAATCCACAGATAGATTTAAAGCTGTCTCTATTATTTTCTCCTTCTAAAAGGTTCAAGATTACCTACGGAGGTTTGAAAGTATTCCAGATATGCTGGAGCTGGATCATCTCACGGTTTCAGGTGATGTTACATTTGGGAAGAATGTTTCATTAAAGGTGAGTGTGTAATTAGGATGCCCCTGCACTAAACATGACTGATCTCTGCTCCCTGGGCATTGATCCTGCCTCGGTCAGTGCCTGTACACACAGTCCATAGGAGCACTCCTGGGAATTAGGGAACTGGCCCAAGGATCATAGAGGCCAAGGCTGGACAGTGACCCCTGTGAAGGAGTGCAGGGTGTTAATTGCCAGAGCTGCTGCTCTATACAGGCCCAGGGAGAGATGAGGATTTTTTTGTGAGCCTTGAAAGTACCACAGACCTCAGGTCTCTGTTCAAACACTGCTGCCATCTCTGTCCTGTGGCTTCACAAGGCATGTCCCACCTCACCTCCCAGGCTGGCCTTACCACACCTTTTCCGGCCCCTTCTCATCAGTTTGATTTATTAGTTCTTGATTTATTAGTAAGTATTGGCGCTGAGCAGGTTAAGTTTCTCTCCCAAATTCTTCCTTAGCATCTAGGACAGTTCAGCAGCTGACAGATGGGTGCAAGGTGGGGCTGTCTCCCCCAGCAGTGGCAGTGGCTCAGCTCTGAGGCTCGAGGCTGTCCCTCTGTGCCCAGATTTGCTGTACAGCTGCAGCGGGGGGCTGGGCTGTGACACAGGGACTGATGGGGGTAACATTTTTTCACCTCAAAGCAAGCAGACATGACAAGAGCCCTTACAGCAAGTATGTATCTTCAAAGAAGTTACAATTCTGCTTGTAGGCTGACAGTATCTAGTCTGTTGGTAATTACAGTGTTTCCAATAATGCTTGTTTAAAACCTTTGTTCTGGGGGGGGGGGAAAACCAAACCATAAAAAAGCCTATGCAGAAACAATACAACAAAGTGCATCCAGGCTCTGGCTGTGCCACCTGTGACACCAAAATGGTCCTCCAGACAACCTACTCCCTCCTTCCAAATTAACAAGTAACAAGTTTCTAAACACTTTGTTTTCTTTTCTTTTCTCTAAACCCAGGGAACAGTTATCATCATTGCAAATCATGGGGACAGGATTGACATCCCAGCTGGAGCTCTACTAGAGAATAAAATCGTGTCTGGCAACCTGCGGATCCTGGACCACTGAGTCCATGAGAGGGCACGGTCAGGTCTGAGGCTGCTGTGCTAAACCAGCCTCATCATGGAAGAACCTTTTAAGCATTAGAAATCTAAGTACACAGAGGGCCTATGCTTTGTCATCTTCACAGTACCCTGCAGTATTAATTTAAAATTAATTTCTCTTGCTTATCTCTAAGCAGCCACATAGTGCCATGGATGTGCGTAAGTAATGCTTCAGTCCTTAAAGAGATTCTGTAACTCAGTTAATATAACCTTGAAGTGCAATACTGTTTGTCTTGCGGGAAGATGGACAGATCTTCTTTGATAAGAAGTTAAGAGGCTTGCCTCGAACATTCAGTAGTTTTGAATTGCTTGTAACTGCAGAAATAAAGCTGTGAAGCAATACATGTGGGACAACATGGTTGGCAACTCCTGTGACGTTTTAGGAAGGCACAGTTGAAAACCAAAAGTTTCACTACTGCTAAACAGGCTCTTAAACCCCTGTATTTCATGTGCTCACAACCTGTAGCCCTCTTCAACCCCCCCCAAACTACAAGTGGGATGTCCTATCCCAGTTGTACGTCGAGGTACTGGGGTAAGGCTGTCAATACCTCCATTTCCGTATCGTGAGAGTGGGAATCATCCGTGTTCCAAACTTGCCCAAAGAATCCAATACTTGAGAAAAATGCCTCAGTATCCACGTGTGGTGTTTGCTTTTTCACATCCCATTCAAGACTGGATCTCCTGTTAATATCTTAATCCTTGATCTGCCCTCTTTTTTCAATAAATGGATCACGTTGACTACACCTATGTTCATATTGTCACAGCCATGTATGTTAATTTATCTTCTCGAGTCATTTCTAAATTTGTACAGGAATCGAAATCCCTGTCCTGATCACTATTGATTTCTTAATGTTTCTCTTGTATTTACATGCAGACAACTTTATTTTATAAGCTTAGTATAACACTGGTATGTATCATTAAAGAAGTTGGTCTTTAAAAACAACTGTGATTTTAGAGCTTTATTTTGACTGACAATTAATGACATCTGTTATGCTGACAGGTGAGCATGCCTGGCTGAGGGAACCACAGGCACACACACACGGCAGCAGATCATTCCATCATCCATGATCATCACAGGGTTAGGCACTCAGACTGGGGTCAGGTAAAGAGGGGTGAGGTGAGATACACAGGCACTTGTACTTAGTACTGGCAGCCTCCAGTCCGTAAAAGGTAGTATTAAAAACTCTCAAATTAAGTTTATTTCAGTTGCGCCTTCCTTAATGGTGCAACCTTTTATAAGCAGCCTAAAAGCTTCAAAATTCTCTTCTTCCTGCCCTGTTTTCTTCTGTCCCAGTCCTTCCCACTGCCTGGGGCCATGCCAGCCCAGGGCTGGGCAGCTGGGGGTGACCATCCCCGCACCAGCCTTTCTGCTACCTTACAGTTCCCCCAGTAACCCCTGTCACTGCTAACAGTGATCAGGTCACCCCTCTGTCCCACAGGTAATGGCTTTGGGGAACTTTTGTTTGTTAGAACATCTTGCCTTCAGATGGCAGGTTGGAACCCAGCTGTGGGAAATCCCCTGGAACAGGACTGCTCCCTAACAAAGCTGAATCCTATATGCGAGCAATCAAAAGACATTTATTTATATAAAGTTCTGTAAAAAAATAAATTTTAGAACAGCATAGTTTCATAGAGAAAAACATTTTCTACAGAGTTCCAACTGCAAGATTTTTATATTGTACCATCATTAAATAAGGTGGGACACCATGTGAATTTCATTGCACTAGAAGAAATGCAAAGCATCTTTTTAATATAAAGATATACAGAGCATTCTAGACAACTACAGCTGTGTTACAGCTATGTGTTCTTTTGGATTTGGTCCAAAGAAACCTGAGTCTGTTTCCAGAGAGAATGAAAAAACATTGCACAGACAGCTGATCTCTTGTTTCTTGCTGAAGGACACTGGAAGGATCACTCCCTGCAGCTCCTTCTGAGTCTAGCTCCCCTGACTATCAATCGTGCCCTTTCCTGGAATCTGGGCTCAAGTATTCACCTCACCGTCGTCACGCTGCTTAGAAGAAAGTCAGTCTGTTGTCAGAGCCAAGTGACTGCTCCCAGTGGATTATCACCTCTTCTGCTCCCAGATTTCAGCCATGTTTAGGTCTAAGTTGTTAAGGCCTTTCAGAGCTTGAAGGTTTCCAGTGTAAAAAGCTACATCTGAAGTAACCAGCCTGCAGTGAAACACATGACAAGATTAGAATCAGACCCCATCCCATCCACCTGGAGTGCTCAGACAAATAGCCAGGGTTTGTTTAGGACTTTGGCACACAATTACTACAATACATGTTCAAATCCTAGGCCTGGATTAGATATTTTAAGTATCAGTTCAAAACTCAATGCTATGGCTGTGGTTTATTTTACAGCAGTGATCATCCATAACAGGATTACTGCTGGGCATAAAACTAGTTCTAGGGAAGGGAGATCAAACCACGAGTTCAGAAAACTCAGCAGGAATTAGGCATTTAAAACTTCTATTCTCTTGCTGTAATCCCAGGCTTATCTAGATTTGAACTCCCAATTCCATTGAAACCAAGAATATTAATTATTGCAACATTAAATTCTGTATTCTAGAGGGTAATGATTCTAAGGATAATGTAAAAAGTAACAGCTGCATTGTTTGTAACAGTTTATGCAGAATTAAAATCCCTCAGACATTGCTGAAACGTCAGGGGTCATGATGCTTCTAGCTAGCAAGATGCAGGAACAGAAGCTGTATTTTCATATTAAAAACTTAAGCAGGAGTCACAGAACTGGATTTTTACTATTACTACAGAAACAAACAGTTTAAAACAGGAGGAGGATCAGAAAACCATGTTAAAAACTCAGTCAATGAAGACTGCTGGAACAGCAGCGAGTGACATCCAGTGTTTGATGTTCTCAAACAGCCCCAACTATGTGCTCCCAGGGAGCTGTGTCTGAGGTAAGAACTGCTGCCATCCCAGTTCCTGGGCCAGCTGAGACCTTCTGCCTGCTGGGAAATACACCCCAGCATGTCACCAGAACACCTGCCCCAACCCTCCTGTCAAAAAGGGATTCATTTAATCCACCCGACCACAAATATCAAACAAACCCGACAGCACAGGATGACGACAGCACAGCTCAGTGTTCGGGACTGGAAATCCGAGTGTGAAACACCCCAAACACACTCCAGGTGCTCTCACTTCACTGGGGCTGCAGTGGCCTCACCCCATAAATACCTTTATTAAGTACCAAAGGGAACAGGATGTCACCTTGTGAATACACACCAAGGACAGAGAACCATTTCAGATAAACCCTCTCACAGAGGAATACTATCTCACAGAAGAATATACACAAGCAGGACAAACCAGAACAAATCGGACAGGAACAAAACTCTTTCCCTCCAGCGACCTTTGCAACATTAACTTCCTTCTCTGACTTCTTCCACCTAAGACAATCTCTTCCTGCACATGGGTAGGCCGACTGAATTTCACCCTTACTACACTGCAAACACCACATAACCCCCCTGAAGGTCATTAAGAATGATTATATAAACCCCACCATTTCAGGGGACAATCCAACTGACAACAGCATTCAGCCTGCAAAAGGCTGTAGGTTTTCCTGGGAGGTGGGGGCATCAGGCACAGCCAGGCACCCTCAGGAGAAGCACCACTGACCCGCTTGGGGATGGAGGGTTGAGCTGGAGCAGGAAAGGGCAAGAGCTCTGTTTCAAATCTAGTTCTGCTGTAAAAACCATTTCTGTAGAGCAGCTGTTCACTGCACAGATGAAATGCTGCTTTTTCCTATTTTTACTTTGCCAGTGCCATGAGTCACCATCCACGTTTCTAAACTGCTTCGGGAATCACGTAATTCATGTGAATTAAACTGGCTGCTGCTGTCACACAAAGGGAGAAAAAGCAATCCATGAACTGAGGAACCTACAGCAGTTTTCCAGTCTGACAGTGTCCACCTCCCAACCTGTTACCAGGTGGATTGCATTCCTACTTACTGTGGAACAGCACAAGTCATGTCCTTTACTGTAAGAAAGCTCCAAACCTGACATACTAAAACACGGAGCGTGGCTGCATTCTGCAATCACAACTTTCTTGCAGGAGATGATGCCTGACTATCTGAGCAGTAAAAAAGGAAGAGTGCCCCAACATACCCATTTAGAGGTCCTCCATCATTGACCACGTTGAGGTGGGCCAGCTGCCTCTTCAGGTGGAGCTTGTAGCTTGCGTTGATTCGTAAAAACAACATCTACAAGAAACCACAGCACCAGAGTAAGGATCTGTCCCTGTGCTTGCATCACTGCCTCCAGAGAGGAAATACGCTGCCAGTACGTTCAGTCACTAACTTTTGGTTTTGTTTTTGCAACTCATGTGATTTTTTTTTTCCTTCTGCCAGTCCTTTGGCCTCCTCATCTTTCTGGCCAACATTCAATTTGTAACACACAGGACAGAACATACCCTCCCTTACTAATTTTGTGTTGCACATTGTTAGGAGCATGAACTTTTCTTATCTGTTTGAAGCATCTAACAACTGGTATGAAGGCTAGAAGATAAAATCTCTTTCCTGTACTAGAACCACTTAAAGTGGTTTTTCCAAGAAAAAATATGAAAAACAGTTTGAAGGGACCATTTAATCTAATGTGAAAAAGAAATGACAACTTGGTGTATTCAATGACTGGATCAGTCCTTTCTGTTCTTTGCAACTCTGCAGTAGCAATAACTGCAGCAAAATACTGGAAAAGGACATCTGGTACAATTTCAGTGCATAATACATTTAGGGACTTTTGGAAGCCACTGATTTTGAGCATTACAGAATTATCCTCTGAAAAAGGGCTGTACTTGAGCCCTAAAGTGTTGCAATTTGTGTAGAATTTCAGCACTAATTCCTGAATTGAAGATTGTCCTCTCTAGACATTAAAAGGCAGCTCAAAATACTGAAATCTGTTCTTTTTGTGTGTCTCATCTCCCTACACATCCAAACACTTCCCTCAGTTCAGCCCAAGCTGTCTGCATGACTGCTGCCAAGCCCTTTAACATGTGGGTTTCACAAACACTCAAAAAAGAATTCCCCTCTCCACACATGAAGTCCTTCTTGTTACTGAGTTCATGTACGTTTGCAAACGAGGTGTTAGATGAGGCTCAAAAATAACATTCACCTGAGTTTGCTCCTCAGGAAGGAGATCATATATAGCTTCATGCATCTTTGCCATTTGCTTGCAGATATTCCTGAAGCATGCTGAAGGAACAGGAGCTTTCACTTCATACTGGAAATAAACACACAACCAGTTACTCCTTCCTACGACTTTAAAATGGTTTATATAGGAGAGTTCCCAACAGCCACCTGAAGCTCTGCTGTGCTAATGACATCAAGAATCAAAGTTCATTTAGCACATCACAAATTAAAATAGTCACTGGGCATGAACTGAGCCAGCCATGAATTACAGATGCAGAGAGAATAATCTGTGCCAGCCACCCCAGTGCAGTTGGCCCTCTCCTTCAGACTGGGACGAGTCAATGACAGACAAGCACTTCTACCTCTGAGAAATATGCCCCTCAAGTAACTCATGAGAGAAAACTACTTCTCTAGGATCACATACATCCAAATTTGTGAAGAATCAAGGAAAAGAAACCATCAAGAAATGGAAACTCCTGAAAACTCATCATTGGCCATAAAAAAAAAATGCAACCACACCACCAAACAAAAACCACACAAAAGCGTTGCAGAAATACGTTGGAAAGCAAAGTAAAAAACATCCCTTCTCCTAGTGCCTGAAATCCACTAGAAAACACCAGATGGCAAGAGATTTGCTACAAAGGGAACAAAATGCTTATGTCCCTACTCTGGACAGGGAAGATCTGACCAGAGATCTCAGTGTTTCTGAAATCCTCTCCCAGGAACAATGACACAAGCTCTGCAATTCCAGTTGGAGAGGCTGTGCCAGCAAAGGCCCAGGTGACACACTGGCAGGTCATCTTTGGAACAGTGACACTTCTCCATGGAGCCTTGCACAATTCAGGGAAGAACCAAATCATTACAACTACCTAATTTACAAACAGACTGGAGGAAATGCTTGCTCTTCTGCTGGCCTGAATTGCAAAAGAAAACAAAGTTTATCCTGACAGGAGAAAAAGAAATGGGGAGTTTTGAGAAAATCTTTACAGGAAAGCCAAACCATTGACCTAATTTTGACAGGACAAGTAGCAGAAAAATAGTGCTTACTGCTCCAAGGGACAACCATCCAGCATGCAGGATCATGCCTCGAGACAAGGAAGTTAAGCAAGAAATTATTTCCAACTTCCCAGCACATTGTAAAGCCAGAGGGAACTGGCAGGCTCTTACATGACTACAGCCAGAACAAACTCTTCATGGGCACAGAGAAAACCAACAGCCCCAGGAAGTAAGCCAAGCTCCAGCCCTGCAAGGTGCTGGCCATTTTATCTCCAGCTGAGGTCAATAGCATGTAACACCATGAGGGATCAGACAAAAATTCACTGCTCTTCTGTCCAAACAGTCACAAGAGACAAGCTCCAAGAGAACTCAGAACCTGCACTGGGTTTTCTCCGTGAACACTTATTCATGGAAACGAATGAGCCTTTTCCATTCTTTAATTATATTATTTCCACTGTTCAATATCCCCATTCCTGTTTTATCTTCCTGTCAAGGATAACAGACAGCTGCTGGGAAGTGTCGCTGAACCTCCTCCGCACACTGGCACTGGGTGAGGACATTCCATGGAGCTCCCAGGGGAAAGCATAGCCTGGAAACTCAGAACTAACTTGCTCATATTACCCAAGTGCCAGGTCTCCTGGTATCTCCTGTCTGCTGCACCAAACTGTTTGTCTCCTAAAAAGCAGGATCATGCAATTGCTGGTTTCAAAGCGTGCCGGACACCCATTGCTGTGGAACTCACTGACTGGTTCAGATTTACACACCTCAAGGCAGGTGTGCAATTTTATGCACAGGACTCTGAAATATTTGGACTCTCAGAAAAACATATAACCCCAAGAGCACACTGACATGGTTGTACTGACATGCCCATTTGCAAATTTCCTGGGTTTATGCACTTCACAGCCTTCAGATTTTATTATTTTCAGGAATGAGATGAGCCAAATGATGGGGTATGGTGGGAATGGCGGCAAATCAACACATGGTGTCCTTTGCTCCTGGACTCTGTGGGTTGCATTCCTGTGGGCCAAGCACTGTCACTCAAGCCCTTAAAGGCTCTAAAGGACAGAAATATTTGCAGTTTATAACTTGTGCCAGCTCCCAAGGGGAGAATGGGCTGTAAAGATGGAAGGACAGTAAGGGATGAGTTCTTATTAACTGTCATCAAGAACAAACTGTGTTATTGGTTTGTTGTGGGCTAACTTGTTTGGTATCAATGATGTAAATACCTGCATTTGTCTTTTACTCTCAAGAGATATGGGGTAAAGTGGCCAAAAAGCCACGTTAATTCACAGGACAGCTATTTTTATGGGGGATAAAACCCCAAAAAAGCAGCAGTCCATTTTTGTTTTCAGAAAAGAGCATAAACACATTTTTAAAGAAGTAAACACAATAGGGGCAGAGAATTCCAACTTAAATGCTTTTGGCCTTTTTTTTTCCTCCCCTAAATTTAGGTAACACTATTTGATAGACAAAAGAAACAGATGAAATGAAAAAACACAACATAAAATAACAGAAACAGAAAGGAAGACAGAAATGCTGCCTGCTACAGCTGCCTCGCTGCAGCTCTTATCAGCCTGTCCCCCACCTGTGCTCCCGTGCTTCTCATGAGCCCAGGCCTATCAATCAAATCTGTCACTAAAGAATTAATTTATTTCTCTCATGAAACAGCTTTTTTTTTCCCCCCAAGGACCATAAGATCCAAAGCACAATACTAAGCTTTAACAGCTCGTGTACTTTATCTGTTGGATCCGTGGGCCCAGGAGGTCCCATCCTGGGGAGGTCTCTCAATGTATCCCACCCTAACGTTGAGACACAGTGAGTAGATCCAGCCCAGGACCAGACTGAACCACTGAGGAGTGTTCAAAAAGCAAAATACACTAAGAGCAATTCATGGGACAGCTACTAATGCTGCTGCAGAGCAGGAACTGCTGAGCACAGACCTCCAGTCCCCAGGCCTGCAGCCCAATAGATGGGCTGGTCCTTCCCTTCCAAAAACTCTTCCTCCTCAGCATTTTTTTGCTGTTTCCTCAGCTGCTGGAAATGCCACCCTCCCCACTTCCAAAGAGGGACCACCGGAAAGAGCAGGAAATGGGACTTGCTGAGCCTGGCTGCAGACAAGAACTGTCAGTGGCAGGAGAGCACTTCAGCTCCTGAACACCTGAGCATCTGGGCCAGGCAAAGCACTTCTCTTCCTGCTGAAGGAGTCAATGGAAAATTTATTTTTTGTGTGATTGATGCCCCAGTGGCAAATGTTAACACAAAATATGTTCATGAGAACAGCACAGAGCTTTCTGTTTACACAGTTTAAAGGAGTTCAAACAAGTCCTGATTAGGAAAGTTTAAGACTCCATTTGAAACATCTAGGCTGCATACAGTGAGACTTCCAATTGCAATTTAGAGAGCATATAATTATTTCCATAAATCATTACCTTGGATAATAGTTTGTCAAATAAGCTATCCATTATGGCAACGAGCTTTGCTGAAATTTCAGCTATATGGTCGTGATAATCCTGTAAGGGAAGAAAGCAGGTTTCATTTTCTAATGGCATTCACATTCTTCAGAGTACAGTTGAAAAGCAGAACTTTGTGTTTAATTAGGAAATGCCACCAGAATTACCTTTGTAATGTGGTCAAAATGCCTGAGCATGCTAAACTGCTTCGGCTGCAGTCGAGCTTCAAAATGAGCCCTGATAATGGGAATGTAGTGTACAATGAGCTGTAGGCAACGTGAAGAAAGGGCTGTAAATTCAGAAAGAAAAATAATGTAATTATTGCACAGGAAAAGTAATTTTGTATGGACTGTATCTCCTTTAACATAAATAACAAATTGGACACAATTTATCAATTTTTTGTTAGTCTGTTTGTTTCCACTGGGAAACCCCACCCAGTGAAGATGCCAGACTGGTACCTGGCTATTCACACCCAGCTTCGGAAAGATACGGGATAAGGAACTAATTTTCCCAGAGGCTTTAAGTGTTTACTTGACATTTTGAGCCCTGGGCACACACAGACATTGGAGAGATCTCAGAAGACCTCACTCATCATCCACCTAACCACAGGAATCACATTCTCAAGGCATCAGTGTTTCTTCTGCTGTGGTGTACAGAAACACCCTGCCTTGCCAGTGCTGACGTGCCCTGAACCTGCTTCTGCTGCAGTGCCAACAGGATCCGCAAAACTGAGCTTATCCTGAGTCCAACAAGGCCTGAGCCAGTAGGAGGACACACAGTGTGACATATGGTCACCACACTGGCCAAGCGTTCTGCAGCAAAAACATGACCCAGCTGTAGCCCACAGCCCCTTGGGGGGCAGCCTCTCAACTTATTCTCCTCAAGCTGTTCCCTTTCCGAAAGGGAAATGCAGACTGCTAATCAGGACACCCTGAAACATGGGAACTGTAAGTTCAGACACCTGCTTCAACTCATCAGTCAAAGGCTCTTAATTTTAGGAGACAGTTTAAAACTGGAGGTCTGGAATAGTGTGTCAAGACTTTTCTGCAGCATGGAACAGGGCACCTGGTTCTCCCGGGCCTTCTGAGCAGCCAAAGCAGCCCAGGCAGGTAACCAGTAAGGTCTTATCACCCTCTGTGTCCATGCATGGCACAAAAACTCAAAACACAACATCATAAATGTTCAGGGTTTTTTTCGCATTTTGGTTTAACAGGCAGAAGAACAAGCTTTGACCTTTTATATAAAAATCCATACCTAGGTTTTTTGTAGTGATTGTTTTCAAACCAACAACTTGTAATGCACCAGCTCCAAGCACTAGTTGGCAACTTCTAGAGTTGAAATACTGTGAGAAAGAAAAAGACAGTGAAAATGCATGCTGACTCCTTATTAACCATACATAACCACAGTTCAGAAATACCATCAACAGAATTTTGCAAGATAAGACAATTATTATGAAGGCCAGTTTCAGAGCTTCACATATTTCTTACTCCAGAGGAGTCCATGACTATTAATTAGTAAGACAAAAGGAACTTTTTTACCACTCTCAGTAGTCACTGGTCCAGTGTTTTTTGACTCAGCTTATGGCAAAGCACTCAAGGCAGTGCTTCAGCAATGGGAAGCAGAAATACTGCTTTTAAAAACACTGATACCCAGTGATTTCAATTCAAGGACTAGTTTCTGCTTCTCTAAGAGATCTTTAAGTGAGGCTTCTCTCCGAGTAAAAGAAAGCAGCAAGACAGATTTGCTGCAGACTCACCACGTTCAGCCTTCCTTTCAAAGCTGTAACAAGAACAGGCTCGTACTACAAATCTATAAAACAGACTTCTCAAACCAGGACCTTGGATGGGGAAAAGGGTAAGGAACTTGCTAGTTTTCTTCAGTAGATGTGTAAAACACTCTGATAGGCCACCCAAATCTCTGGACAGTAAGACAGTTGCTGTCAGCATCTTCTGCCTTATATTGTAATTCTGCTTCATCATCCAGCTTGAGACACCAGATATTCCAGACTGGCCCGGGTGATGCAGTAGAAGAGCCACTGCTGTTGTCCCTGCACTGAATGGAAAGCAGAAGTTCCAGGGCTCATGTTTAAACATGTTTGTCTATTGACACTGGGCTGGAAATTGGGAGGCAAAACTTACACAGAGCTGATCCTTTCTCATACACCTAAAGATTCAGAAGAAATTGTGACAAGGTTGCCCTGCAGCTTGTGTCTGCAACACAGAGGATCTTCCTCACATAGACCTCCTTTTTTTAGGGGGGTACAATCCTGCTTCACAGGTCTTGCTTCACAATAATACAAGAACAAACCCAAAATTTCAAACGCTCCTTGGGCAAAAAGAAGAAATAATTTTTCTGGCTATTGCCTGGAGTCAGTCACAAAACACAGGCCCACAGAGAACACACCATGAACCCCACACCCCCAGCTCTGGGCTGCCAGTGGTGTATCCAGGGCCAGAAGAGCAACTCAGACCTCATACCACAACCGAACCAGAGCTACATGTGGCCCCTGACGTGAGAGAGGCACTACCTACCTACCCTGCTCTCAGACAGAGGTCAGGCTCTGAAACTGTCTGACATTCACTTCAACTCCTCTGGAAAAGCAAGACCTTTTCTTACACCTCTGGGTGGACTTTAGAAGTAGAACAACTGAGCTGAAGACAGATGTGTCTCACACAGCCTAAGTTCCTCTGAGATATTTAGCTCAGGTTAGTGTTAACTGTGAGGCAGACCATTAAAAACTCTGGCTGTAAAGGACGAAGGACACAGTCGCTCTCCCCTGCCTTCTGTGGGCATGACACTGTTTCCAGATCGCCTGTTGCAGACAGAGCAGTGAGGAAGCAGCACGTCTGAAACAGCAAAAGAGCAACACCCCCTCCTTGTGCCTGCTGGGAGGAAAGCATTTCTGCACCCAGCACGTGGCCACAAGCCTTCTCTTGTTTGCACCATCTAAACAATCCATTAATTACAACTACGTGTGGTCAGTTTTGGGCCCCTCCCAACAAGAAAGACACCGAGATGCTGGAGTGTGTCCACTCCAGGGCAACAGAGCTGGGGAAGAGTCTGGGAGCACAAGTCTGATGAGGAGAAGCTCAGGGAGATGGGGGGTGGCTCAGCCTGGACAAAAGGAGGCTCAGGGGGGACCTTATTGATCTCTACAACTCCCTGAAAGGAGGGTATAGCCGGGTGGAGGTTGATCTTTTCTCCCAAGCAACAAGTGACAGGATAAGAGGAAATGGCCTCAATTTGCACCAGGAAGGTCTAGTTTGGATATTAGGGAAAGGCTGTCACTGGAACAGGCTTGCCCAGGACAGTGGTTGAGTCACCATCCCTGGAGGTATTTAAAAGATGTGTAGATGTGGCACTTGAGAACACAGTTTAGTGGCAGACTTGGCAATCTTCAGTTAATGACTGGACTTGATTGATCTTAGAGGTCTTTTCCAATCTAAATGTTTCTATGATTTTGCCCATACACTGGTGTCATTTCACTCAGGTTGCAGCCACAGTTCATAACTGCCTGGAATTTCAATATCTTGAAATGGAACACTTCCTATTTTCCACCACAACAAAGTCTAGCTCTTGCTACCAACCCTCACAGTTTGGTAGCTCTGACTGTTGTCAAACAAAAAGCGTAGTGACCTGCCAGGACATCTTGAGTGGCTCTATTTTGTTCACAGCGTAATAAACGAGCTTTTGTTTCTGCTAGTTGTTCTTGATGTTTCTCCAATTGATGGCACCTTGCTGACAGACAGGAAATACAATAATTAAACTGCACATGATGTTTGAACACAAAGAAGTAAAGCACAAATGGCAGAGCTACAAGATAAGGTAAGGACAGGGAAGTAAAACAGAGATACAAATCTTGTCAAGTTTGAGACATCTGCTGCTATTCTACCTGCCTGTGAAAGGATGTTGCAATTTTTGAGAGAAGCAGCTGGAGAAGGAGAGATGAAGAGGGGCAGGCCCAAACAGACTGACCTGCCTTGGATAGTGCTTTTAAAGGGGAAGGTTTGTGGATGAATCTGAATGACAACTGCAGGGAGGAGTGTTCCTGCATCTGGTTATTCAAATAAGAACTACCAACAGGAAAATTATTTAAACGTCCATCTCCCTGAGTGTGTTTCCCCTTCCCTGGCATCTACAAAAGTAAAATATACTTCTGGAGAGTAGAATCTGGTTATCTTTTATTGATTATGTTCATGTTCAGAACTCTAATACCTGATATAACCTTTGTGGGTAAAGGCACAAGTGAAAGTCTCGACATAAATTAACTGCTAGGCCTTGGAGCCTATACAGATACATATATGTATGTATGTGTGTGTATATATATATATATATATATATGACAGTTTTAAGGTGCATTAACGTGCTCCTTTTATTGTTGTTTACAAATATTACCTTGCAGTATCTGGGCTTCACCAGCTTTCCCCTTCTCTAGTGAGAAATAAATGAGAAAGAGGTCCTGGTGTTTTATCGTCTTTACATTTTACATCAGAAGCTTCATCCCATACTATTTTTCATGCTTCTACTGACTATAACTCTACTGACTTATAAAAAACCAAGGGACTTGTTTTCCTTCCTCAATAAAGATGTGTTCATGTGGCATCTGAGATCAACCTGCTTTTTCTTCAGCAGCATTAATCGTACACCCAGCCTGGGTGGTTGGTGTAGATGGACAGGCAGCTGTGACAAATACTGCTAGATGGGATTTCCAACATTCCAGGTGACCAAGAGGAAAGACAGCCCTCCCAAAGTTAATTCCCACAACAAATTGTATCTTTAATGCCTTTGACTTAAAAGGCTTCCTTATGGCACAGTAGAAAACACAATGATTTCTAGATAATTTATATGAAATTACAAAAACCCAGGGGCATTACAGAGAGTAAGACATTTGTCCACCCTGACTGCCCCTGCTGAGCACAGGTGGTGCATCCTGAGTCATACCTTCAGTAAATCAGACAGGCGGGTCAGCATGTCAGTGGTGATGGAAGGAATGTTATCCACACACTGGCAGTACTCAAGGATTATTCTTATTAGCAGCAATACTGTCCTACAAGAGAGGAAACAGCCAAATATGTCATCTCAGGGCACAGAAGATGCTGAAAAAAAATCAAACACAGGCCAGTCATGTTGACAGAAAGCTACCCAATGCTAGAGATTATAGCATTGAATAAACCCACTAACTGATGTGAAATAGAAGTAAAATATAAAAGAAGGTATACATAAAGATAGTTATAATGAATACTCCTTCCAAAGGGAAGCGTGGGGAAAAAAAAAGTATTTTATATCAGAGAAAAATCTCTGAAAAAACATGTAATAAATTCTAAGGAGTCACAAACAGAGAAAGCAGTGAAGAAAGAAGCTGCGAAGAAATAGCACCAAATATTCAAAGATGCTGAACACCTGTAATTTCCCCTGAAGCCAGCAGGCACTGGAGAATTTGGGAGCTACTGGATGGAATTACGAAGGCTCCACACAGAGCAGGCATGCTCCTTTGAATTCAAATACATAGAAGGCAGGAAAACTGAGGCAAGATCAAATGTTCAGAGTAGATATTATAACATTTCAAAGAGTTAAATGTCTTTCTTCCTTTAGGCAGTAGAGTGCAGAGAGATGATGAAAAGTCAGCTGAAAATACACACCTGAAGAATGCTTTGCGAACATCAAGGCATTTTTGATGAATGCCTTTTATTTGATTAAATACAATGAAACTACACGTAAAAGTGTGCAGAACTGAAACAAATATTTGCACCAGGAGGCTTGCAATTGCTTCAGAGAGCTAAATGTAACAAGTTTCAAATGAGCAGAGATGGATCATCAAACACATCATATATTAGGCAAATTTTATCCCTTAAAGCAATGCTCCTACACAACCTGAAATGCTCTTTTGCAGTGATATCAGTTGGCTGCCACAGAAGTTCTCAGCTACAGCTTCTGCTTCTTATTGAACAACGATGCATCATCATGAAGCAACTCATAAAATGACAGCTGGTCCAAGACATTCTGCACATCACAACTTTTAAGTATGGGTAAATTGATGTGAGGACTCTGGGGAGTGAGATCTTCCAGGTTTTTACTCCCTCCTCAAAAAACACTTTCATGCATATTTAATGCTTAAGCCTCACAGTCTTCGGAAACACAGCACGCTTTTAAACGAAAGAAGTATGTATTGTATATTTTAAAATGTCTTTGATATAACCAGTTCTAAAAAATTACTTTCCAATTCAAAGCAACCAAGATGCCAAGAAATATCAGTGTATGCAGCTTCTGAGATGGCCCACTTCTCCTTCTGAATAAGAGAAGGAATTTTTCAGTAACGGACTCATGTATTTTGGTGCTGTTCAGCCTGGAGAAGAGGGCTCCAGGGAGACCTTACTGCAGCTTTTCAGTGGGCTTATGGGAAAGATGGGGACAAACTTCTCAGTAGGTCCTGTGGTGACAGGATGAGGAGTAATAGTTTTTTAAAGCAAAGGAGGGTAGATTCAGACTAGATATAAGGAAGGAATTTTACAATGAGGGTGGTGAAACACTGGCAGAGGCTGCCCTGAGGGTGACCCATCCCTGGAACATTCAAGGTCAGGTTGGACAGGGCACTCAGCAGCCTGGTTTAGTGGAAGGTGTCCCTGCTTACTGCAGGAGGGGTGGGCTAGATGACCTCTGAAAGTCCCTTCCATCCCAAACTATTCCAGGAGCCTATGATTTTTGCCAGAGATACTTCAACTACATAAGAAACAACTGTGTGCTACGAAGACAAACGTGTATTTTCACAATTATGTGTTTTCATGAAATAATGGAAAAAAGCATTCAAATAAAATCATAAATTTCAGCCAAGTCATTCAGAGGAAAACCAGCATTTTAATGTACAGAAGAGCTTTTATAACTGTTTGGGAACTAAAGAGAAACTAGTCTGTGAAAGGAGAGGGATTTCCAATTTAAATAAGATTGCTAAAGCTGTTAGCATTCATCACAGTTCTACTCAGAAGTTCTTGCTAACTAACCCACTGCTAAGAGAAAAGTGTGCATCTTACCCAACTGTTGCATATTTTTGTCCTTCAACAATAAGGAATTCAGCTGGCTTTCTTTCTTCAGTAGCTAGACATTTTAGCAAGACAGGAAAAGGAATGAGTTCAACCAAAAACAAGGGCAAAAAATGTTATTTATAAAAACGCAATGTTCACCTGTTAAAGTTTGAAAAAACCCACAATCAGTCTTTGGAACACTGCTCTTTTTTTTTACAATATTAATTAGACACTCGATCACCCATCATAATTATTACAATCCACAAAGTTACATTATTATATGCTGTGATTTTAGGTCAAAAATTCCACAACGTCCCACAGTCACTATGGTCTTAAAAACCCCAAGTACAACAGGTTACAAATAGAAGAAGAAAAGCAGAAAAAGTCACTAGGTTTTCTACTATACATTCTCAAGTCACTTGCTGTGTATATTAATATTTTAGCTTCAAATCACTTCTTCAGGCTTCACAGAAGCTCTTACTGATGCAGTTTTTCATGCTAAATTATCTGCCTGAAGGGAGCTGCAAATTTTAAGAGCAATGGTTGACAAATGTATTTTGGTGTTGTGTTCCATAATTGGAGAGACTATTACTAACACACTCTCTGTATCTGTTTTTTTTTATATTGCTTTTGGAAGGGTTTCTCTACGAAGACATCACTGTACTTTCTTTCTTCTAGTCTATGGCCATTTTTCTCCCCCTCTCTGTATGTTTTATTCCTCTTCTAGATATTCACACACATCCCTCACTGCAATATTGGATGAGTTTCCCCACGAGGTAAGAACACATTAAGTATTCCCATCGCACACATGGGGAAATAGGGCACGAGGAGAAAAAGTGACTTCTCTGAGGTCAAATGAGGTTTCTATGGCAAGGTAAATAATTGAATGAACATGAGTTTTCCCTTCTATGAGCAGCCACATGGCATGCTGCCTTTCATTGGAACTGGCAGATGAAGTAGTGGCAAGGAGCAAGCTTTGTTTCACACAAGGGGGGCTGAGCACATGCACGTGCTCCTCAGTCCCTGGCAATTCTTCAGTGGTTTGTTCTCGGAAAAGACCGAATTTGTGCAAAGACTGTAAGCCTCTACACTGGGAATACTTGTATAAAGAGGCAGTTCCCTCCCTGTGCTAACACTTCTGGGTGTTTTCAAGAAATAAATAAATAATTTGTCAAGGTCAGGACAAGAAGTTTCAACACCGGCAAGAGACAAAAAAAATAATAATAAAAAAAAGAAAACAGATATCAATTTCCTTCTGATGCCCCCAGAAGACAGTGAGCAAACGCAGATCAAGAGTGGCATCAGAATATGTCCATCAGCACTCACTAGCAGAATTTGCTGATAATAAATTCATTTCACAGTAGGACTGCAAGATACACACCTGCTGGTTTTTTTTCAGGGAGAGAAATTCTGCCATCTGACACTGAATCGACAAGGTCCTGAAACTCCGCGGGAACTTCAGCTTGCTTCCAGCGCTCGTTGTCCAAAAGCAGGCTGGTTATAAACACAAAAGAGAGGAGGCTGAGAAAGAAAAGCCTTGTATTGATCCTCCTCCTGCCTGTAAAAAGCCACTGTCCCAGAACATTGTGCTAGTCATCTTCATCAGAAGGAGGTGTCCAACAATGGGCAGCAACACAACAGAACAACACTGCGTTGGTCTAGAGATCTCACAGTTTGTTCATTCAACCCGTCATAGGGACCAAAAAACTACACTAGGCAATAAAGGTCTTCATGAGATCATTGTCCATGAAGTAATGTGCAAATACAATACTTCAATTTTTACAGCTTTTGATGGATGAAAGCAAATAGACTTGATGCACGTTCCCCAAGTGGTTTAGTTTTATCTTTTTTGTTTTAGAAAACAGTTGAAAGTGAATTATTCTTAAACTTCTGAGACAAAGCCATGTTGCTCTTCAATGTTAGTCTTGTGTACTTTCTGTAGCCATTACTGTCCTTAGAACAGTATCGTAGAATACAGTTTGAGGAAATCAAGTTACAAAGACAGTAAAAGTCTAAACCACTTAGAAATAATTGGGGTTTAATACAGTTTTTTCACCCCCTGCTCTTAAGTATAATAGGCTTACTAGTGCTCTAGGCAACAAAAGATTGCGTTTGGCTGGCACACAATTGACAAAATCATTCATGGAAGAACAATAAAGATCTTCTACCCAGAAATACCTTAGTTTTGTCTTTCTCTCCTCATGAAATCTATTCACAAATCTGTTGGCTTGACTCTGAAGTGCTCCTCGTAAGGACATACTCTTCTTGCCACAGATCTGCTCAGTATCTAAGATAAAGCCTTCCATCAAGCGAGAGAGAGTAACAAACTCGTTGGAATTCAGTTTCTCTAGGAAGCCATCCTATATGCAAAGAAAACCATTGTAGGGAGACAAAACACCACAAAAAAAAAAAAAAAAAGAATCAGAGATGTAAAGAAGTAACTGGTCAGCATATCTGAGGGTTACTAGTATTTTAAGAGGCACATCATTTAACCCTATATGGGACAGACAAGGTAGATCACAGTTACTGTACTCCCATCGTGAGTGCCATTTCAAAACCCTGGGAGCAAATTCCCATTAAGAATGATCCATGCTCCTTACCTTTGCTCTTGCCATGAGGAACTTGACTGAACGATCGTGGCAGATATCAGAGGCATTATAAAGTAACTCCTGAATATTGTTCGCCAGCCTGACTAGTTCCAGGTCAGTCAGCTTCATGTCATCACCGATCCTACAAGTGACAGAACCAGTAGACTGAGCATCAGTTTATAGAAAAAAACCAGTATTTCTGCACACAGATTGAAGGAGGAAAGAGCCTTGCAGCGACTGTCAAATGCAGACAGTCAATTAATCACTAAAGTCACTTTGTACATATGGGATCTTCTAAGCTGCTGTCAATGTCATGTCAGTCCCTGTAGCAAGGAAATGCATAACTACCTTTTTTTTTTTTGAATCCACATTCTAATTGCTATGAATGGTCTAAGAGGAAACTGGATACAGTCATTACCAATCCAATAAATAAAATTAACATTTACTGAGCTAAAATTTACCTAGCTCCTGTAACACTTGAGCAACACAAAGCATATGACAGATAAAATACAGCATTTATCTTCTGATGAAAGTATAAGGCCTAAAATATAGATATTGGCACTCCCCCCAACCTTACTCCACAGGCTGTCGTTCTATGAGCTCTTTAGACTTTAGGCTCTTAAGTTGGTTGTTTTTAAAAAGCTTGTACGACTTGTCTACTGTTTTGAGGTCAGCACATAGCTCAGCTCTGCCGTTCACGGCTCATGTCACTAGTGAAGATCACAATCTTCTGGTTCAGCTCAAGGGACTGACAGTATGAGAGGAGAGAGAAAACTCAGGACGCTACAGAGCAGCAACTGGGCTAACACTGTTCTGTGTATTTTTATTAGCCTGCTCCAAACACAGAGCAAAGGTGCAATAAAAAACAGAAGAGGGATAAAGCAACTTCATTTCAGAATGAAGTTATGCAACCAGCTGCAGAAACAACTTTGCTCCTCAAGAGCTCTAGCTGAGTGGTGTATTTTTAGCACATTTGGCAAACTGCTCCAGACTAGTTTGGATCCAACCTCTTTCTCTCTCCACCCTCTTCCCTGTAGCCCTGGACTCCTCTTCACCTCTTCACATTTCATTTCTCTTCCACCATAATGTATGCACAAAAGGATGCCAAAAAGTTACACCTCTGGAGTCTGGAGCACCTCAGGGCAGCACTGCTTATGGAACCAAAGCATTGAGATGGGTTTATTTATTTAACTATGCAACGACAAACGGGAGATTTTTCTCTAGAATTTATCAAGGTGTATTTCATGAAGCCAGCTAAAAAAGAAAAAAAAAAAGATAAAAAACTGCCAGAGGGAGCATGGACAGGGAACAGAGATGATTTTGCCTGCTAAAGGGACAACAATCTGTCTTTCATGTACGCTGGACTTGCACCTCTCCTGCTCTCTTCTGGCCTCCCCAGAAGAGCCTATGGAGAAGGAACAAGTGACAGTCCCTGTACCACCTACACACAGAGGTGAAAACAAGGCAAATAAATGAAACAAAGGTGAGCTGGAAGCAGTGCACTCTGATGGCAGCCTCTAGGGGCAGTGGTGGAGGTTCACTACACCTACCTAAAAAGTACTTTCCTCCAAAGTCAATTTTTGTACTGTATCATTAGAAACGACTGCCTGCACCTCACAACTTGTTCCTGCCATTGCTGCAAAGTGGAGACAGGCACCGCGTTCACTTACATCATCTCTACTCCTCCTGGAGTAACAGAAGAGGATGTTTGCTCCTTGCTGGATGAGGAATCGGTCGTGCACTCGGGTTCAGAGACTGAGTCGCTGCTGCAGGGCTCACTGTTTGGGGAGGTGTTCCTTTGAGAGGTAGTGTCAGCTGCTCCGGCCGGGAGCTCCCCTTCGCCGAACGCGTCGCTTATGAACATGCCCTCGTGGGTCAGGTAAGCCACTTCGGTGTCCACCAAGCTCTCCTTGGCAGAGTTCTTTTGTAAGGTGTCCTCCAGGTCTCTGTTTTTTTGGTTCTTGTCTAGAACCAAGAAAACCACGCTACGGATAGTATTTAACGTTGCCTGGAATAAAATATAACTTTTATTACAAAAAAACCCTATAACAAAACCCTGTGCCACAAGCTCATGCTAGGATGAGATTTTCTTTTACCCACAAAATTAAACTAAATCCTGGTTTTATTTTCTATTATATAATTAGTATTCGGACGCAGACCCATCTGTCTGATGGGAACCAATATCAGATGTTTCTGAGAATGAGGTTTCTTTCACCAATCTAACACATACAAAAGTTCTGTCCTAATCCCTAGCAGCCTAAAATAGATGTAATCATGCAAAAAGAGGTATTATCTCTTTGCCACTGCTCCCTTTGTTAGCACTAATCATTTTTGCCCTGGATGCCAATATTCACATCTCCCTCTTTCAATCAGAAGTTTGAACTCTATAAGCAAAACCAACACCTTAAGACTTCAAATGGAAAGTAACTTCATTCCCTTTCATGCCTGAACTGTGTAAAGCTCTTTGCAAATGAATGTCTTACCTTTATTCTCTTGAGGAAGATTGTGAACTTAGAAAAAATATTCTTCAGTAAATCAAACCACTGAGGAAAATTCATCATCCTCATCTGGTCTGCAAGCCTAAAAAAAGAGCAGTATTCAGCAAACAGCAACTGTTTGCTGGCCATGATGCCTACTGGCACATAAAGAAAAAAAACACATGCTCTAACCTGAATTGTAAATTGTAAATATAGGGAAAACTATACAGACTTCTATCTGGCAGAACAACAGACATTACCTGAACAACAGTCATGTAAGTGGAATGGGAAAGGAGAGATACAAAATGAGACAACACTATAAAAAAATGAAAGCTTCACATTCACCGTTTAGTTTCTTTCCCTAGGCATAATGTACTTTTCCCTGGCATAAGTATGTGTTACCAACAAGGGAGGGGGGGGTTAATAACACTTTCACAAATCATGTGGGAGGAAAACAAAAATTACAAAAAAAATTAAATGAAAATATTTTGTGTTACAAAAGCTGTGTTATTAAGCTCATTTTGTGGCATTGCAATGAGACCACTTGTGCTATTAAAGTACAAGTCAGCTGTTTGTGGCAAAGGGCAGAAAAGTCATTGACAGAACAGAAGTTAAACCCTGTAATACACAGTTAGGACCCAACAGCAGAATAGTAAACACTGGAGAATCGTGACCAAATATCCAATGTTTAAAAATGACCCTGTGCCCAGTCTTTTCCCAATCTGGACATGAATCCCATGTAGATTCTGCCACTCACTTTGCTTTATCAGCTGGACTATTTTTATTATTTTGGGGTAACACTTTGCTGAGTCAAGTGAATCATAAAGCCACGGAAAAAACAGAAGCTAGCAGGGGCCTCTGGAGCCCGGGGCCTCTGGAGCCCGGGGCCTCTGGAGCCCGGGGCCTCTGGAGCCCGGGGCCTCTGGAGCCCGGGGCCTCTGGAGCCCGGGGCCTCTGGAGCCCGGGGCCTCTGGAGCCCGGGGCCTCTGGAGCCCGGGGCCTCTGGAGCCCCTTTGGCCAAGCCCTGCTCAAGGCAGGTCCAACTAGACTGGGTTGCTCTGGGCTCTGCCCAGTTAAAGCATGACCACGTCCCAGAACACATTTCTCTGGGCCCCTATTCCAGTGTTTGACTATCCTTATAGGGAACAGATTTTTCTGGCCTTTCTCATCTTTCGTCTGGCACCCATTGCCCCTTGTCCTTCCCCTGTACACCTCTGAGAGGAGCCTGACTCCATCTCCATCTCTGCCATGGTATTTGCCTTTACTGGGCTTTGTGAGGTTCCCGACGGACCATTTCTAAGACTGAAGCTGTCTGATCTCATCTCTGGATAGTTCCTGTTCTCAATCACACAGGAGGAACTGAAACTACTGACGCATCTTAATACAAAATCCTGGATTATGACAACAGGGAATGCTTTCAAGTGGATATATATTTAAGAGATATATGCTTCATGTAGTGAGATTCACAGAATTTTATTATTTATTTTAGAGTTAAATTTAAGATAACATTAGAATCTGAATGAGAAGGGGAACACAGTATCCACACAGAGGCAGACAGAAGCAGAGGTTTAAGATGAAAAAGAAGGATAATCCTTAATTATAGCGAAATTTAAGCAAAAATTAGAACAGTAAATTTATCTATGCTAAAAAACATCCTATCCCCACCCACCACCAAAAAACAAAATCTGGCTGCATACTTACTTAACAACCACTTCTGTATCTATTTCTTCTATCTGCGATACCGTATTAACCACACACTGTCAAATTTTAAAGGGGAAAAAACAAAACAAAAGAAGATCTTAGCTTCCTTCTAACCGCTTCTGAGTTTCATAACATACACAACAATCCTCAAGTTAAATAAGGTAAAGTAAAATAACAAAATAAAGACACATTTGTATCACTTTACCAACTTGTTTCTCTACAAACAAATGACAAAAACCCCAAAAGAAACCCCCAAAAGCACCTGGTACACACAAAACTGGCCAGTTTCTTCAGGTCTCCAGAACAATCTGTTTTCATTCCAAACACATCTATTGTTTTACAGCCATTTCACTGATCTGTTTTCACACTACTTGTAAGCCCAAGGTACAAATCAACTCCATTCAGAACAAAAAAAGGGGTTTTCTCCCAAATGCCAATCAATAATCTGAATAAATGAGTCAGTAGCATGTGAATTCATCTTGCCTTTAACAAATATGTACAATCCCAGTGGTGACTGAGGGCTGCCATCTCAAGCTACATGGATTTTACCTGTGTTTTGAGTAATGGTGGTCAGTACACCTGCAGAACAACAGGTGTGTTGTTCTTCAAGAACACACTTTGTCCTTGAACTGTGTGTGAACTGTGTTCAGTGCTTACAAACCTCTGCCCTTTCACCTGCCTGGCCATAAACAGCTTCTAAAAAGCACTGACCAAAACAGCCCAACAATGCATTTGAAGAGGAAGCACATTTGAGGTGTGGGAAGGGAATAGTTTCCTTCATTAAGGAAAAGTATCCCTAAGAGATGAGACAATGGGCCACAACACAAAAGTGTTGCACAAACCACACAGAAATACTCCAATCCTATCTTATTTTCCTTATTCAACAGAAATGTACAGTCCAAGTTGATTAAACTTTACCTATTTTCAAGCAGAGGTGACACCCCAAAAAATTCAACATGACAAATATTCCCAGCAGAACACCTGCAATGTGAAGGGGATTGGGAGAGCCAATTCTGGCTTAAAACAGAAACCTTCAAATAACAATATTAAAAAAATAAATCCAAACTTCTTAAAACTAGGTTCCCAACCCAGTTCACAATGCAGCTGTGGACAGCAGACTACATACTATGAGGACAGGAGATGGCAAACCCAGCACCTATCTCCCAGTCACTTAGCTCCCAGATACAAGTCAGAGGGAGCTCACAGCACATCAGACCATAACTCTCAAAATAACTATGCATCTTTAGGGAAAAAACCCACCTCGTACACAATAGTCTCACATATGTGTGCAAACAAACAAGATGAGTAAAATTAAAAGTACCAAACACACTCAAAGTTCAGTCTGTGTTTTTGTTTGCAAACAAAAGCCGTCATGTCACTACCCAAACTAGCCCATGCATTTTCCCCCAAAGATGTAATCTGAACTTTGTTCAATTGTTGGTTTTAGCTGGTTTTCTTCATTACTTCACCTTGTTCTCTCAGAAAAAGGCAAGGGTGTTATCCAGCTTTTTAATCAAGTGCCTGTGCTAGGTCTCTGTTAACATTAAGGTAAGCAAAGTTTTCTGTAGCCTTTGCTGGGAATTCGATTCTTTCAACTGGCAAGTTCTTTGATTCTCTTTTATGTGTTTAAACCAAGAACTTGGGGAGTTTGCTTTTCAGAGGATTGGGGGTCAGGCTTTTTGGTGTGGTTTAGGGGTGTTTGTTTTGTTGTGTGGTGGTTTTGTTGTTGTTTGTTTTTTTAATGAAACATAGTGTTATAACACAACTACACTACTCAGGAGAGCCATGTGTTGAGAGAAAGGAAAATAGAGAACAACTGTAATTATACTGAGAAAACTGGGGTGTGGTTATGCTATCTACACCTTCCAAAAAGTCTTTTCTGCAAACAGACCTCTGTGCTTCTGGAAGCCCTTAGTGTCTGCAAGCTCAGCTGCTCTAAATCAGAGACCATCAGCCACCAAAAAACTTCATCAGAGCTGTTCTTAACAACTAAAAAAATAATTTGTAAGGGGTTGAGGCTTGTCAGATACATCAGAAATGTTTGGCTTACCTGTTTAATTATGTTCTTTGCAGTATTAATCATTTCATCTCCATATATTTCATAAAAATTTAGCTTCCTTTGTTTTAAAAGTCCAAAGACTAGAGATACGAGTCTTTCCTATCAAGAAAAAAGAAAATTAAAAAAACACATGAAAAATATCAAAGTGAAGACAAGAAACAATTTTAAGAAATTGCACAGCAGTAAGAAAGTTCATGTATCAAACACACAGTGAATAGCATTTAGATCAGTCCAGTACCTCGAGCCTAATTCCATGCTTTACTTCTACAAAGTTCCCTGTGGCAATATCAGCTGAGTTCCTTTCTCTCATCCCCTTTCCTGCCTGTTCCTTAGTTGGGCTCATTCACTAGGGCTTAAAAACATGGATATTTCTAATGATGAGTGAGTTTCCTTACCCTGAGCAAGACTAAGTACAGCCCAAGTGAGAGGCTGGCACACTGCAGCACAGAGGGGGGAAGAAACTATAGGGCCAAAATGGGTGTATTTCACTGCTATTGCCAATCACTACATTTTATGAAACAAGACTGAACAGTTCTTAGGGTCCAGTAATTACTGAAGAACAGTACAGGCAAAATCCAGAAAAATCTCTTCCAGGCTAGAGAGCAATCACAACAGCTTAATCTTCAAATGTTTATCATCTTCAGAGGAATGAGGAATATATATATATATACTGCAAATGAAGCATGTATTCAGGGCAGCCATAGGCTTGATATAAGCACCCATAAAAGCATAGGGAGACAAAATGAGAACAACATGCCAATATCAGCTTTCATTGCAAAACTGAAATTTTACAGCCAAGTCAATGAGAGTGTCCATGTTCTTTTCCACTTACATGCTGAGGTTCATAAAGTGAACTCAGGATACATATAACAGAGAAAAGTGAACTGATTATTTTTGAAAAACTAAAGTGGGGCTGGATGAGAGTTGAGTTTAATTAGAATTATTTAATTTTATCAAGCACAAAAATAAAGGGGTGGGGGAAGGTTTGGATGAGAAGAGAAATAGTCTAAAATTATAATGTTGCTACTAGGGACCTGAGTGAATTAGTTGGTGCTAATTAAGTATGTTAAAGATGCAAACATATTCATCAGACAGTTTATTTCAATAACAGACATACCTCTTCTAGAATCTGGCAATCATCTTCTAGGGGTCTATTTAAATCATTGCGAGCATAAGTTGAAAACTCTGCAATCATCATTTTATCTATCAGCTTTTCCAGTTCACAAAGCTGTGAGCCAAGATGCCTAAGAAAAACAGCCATTGAGATATGAGCTAAATAATCAACCTGAAAATGAATCATTAGTTCACAGCTGAAGAAAATAACCACCCAGCAGGTAATTTCCATGCAATCAACACCAGCTTAATGGGAGGCTCCAATCTTTCACTCCTCAGAGCAGCTGAAACCATGCATTTTTCAGAGACACTGTCACCTTGCACCAAAACATATGGACTTGAATATTGATGGAGGATAAAATTTGGAAGTAGGGCTTTTTTTTATTTTTTTTGGAAGGTGTGAAGTACCTCTCTGCCCAATGAAGCAAACCAGAACTAAGAATACACAGTGCTTGTCAGTATAAAGGTGTTGAAAAGAAAGAATACTTCTTTTGCTTGTTGAGTTCCTCAGCTCATCAGTCCATAAGTTCTTCTGATTCAAACATCTGAGTTTTTGATGTGGTTACACATTAAATTCACATGACTGAGATGCAGTAATAGCATTACGTGGCAGGATGGCTTTCAGAAAACACAGAAGAGTTTTTAAATTTTCAATTTTTATGCTACTCTAAACAAAAAACGGTTTTCCATGTACTGGAGATTTTAAACCATATTTTGCAGACTGTTTTCATACAGAATCACGAGGGAATTTCTCACATCAGAAATATCAACCACTCTTTAAAAGTTGTGCAGCTAGAGAAATTTCTAGCAAAGTAAAACTAAAAGTGGGAACTTGAGAGATGTCAAACACTCCAGGCTTTTCAACTTCCCCTGACAGCTGGGAACAAATATCTGTAAAAATTAGACTGCTTTTTTTTTTTTAAACAAAAACAAACAAACAAGACACTTTACCAGTAAGAATTAGCAGAAACTGTGATATTTTAGATAAAGAACCTGGATACAAAATAAGGAGGATGAACATGGCTTTAATTCAGTGCTGGTGTAGCTGGACCATTAGATCATGTAGTTCATGACTCCCTGGTATCTCCTCCCTGCAGAAACCTACATGGCCAGTACTGAGTTGAAGTCAATGAATCTTGCTGGATCTGGAGTTGAGCAGACTAATTTTTTGTCATTTCAAGACGATCAGGGACGTGCCTGCTTTTGAAATTGTTATTCAATGATTCATCCGAATGGACAAAGCAGATACATTTCAAATATTTAATTTAAGCAAAAATAGCCTCTAGAAAATCCAAGCCAGTTGCATCACGGACATTTCAAAACAAACACAACAGCAAAACCCCCTAACAATTATTATTTGTAACACAATAACTGGAGTCTCAAAACCTACTGTAGGACTAATACCCACGGCACAAAGGCTCTTGGGAAAGCATGAAGATGCTCTTTGGTACATTATTTCTGTAACTGTGCTTAACTGCACTGAAACACAACATAACCTGCCCTCTCCAAACCCAGGTATGGAAACATCCAACTAGAGTTCCCAGCACTTGCTCTCACCCTTTGCCCATGATATTCTAGTCCCTAACAGCAACAGAAATGCCCCCAGCCTGAAACATGCAGAAACAAGTCAAACCTTAAGTCACACTCCAGCAAAACACCTTGGCAATTATCTCTTAACAGGTCCCAGATCCCTTCAGTGAGTACTGAATATGACAACTCTGTGATACAAAATTATGACTGCAGGGCAAAACTCCATTTAAAATACACAAAAGAGAACTACTTTTCATGTACCTGGGTTTTACTGTGCAAAAAAGTATAAAAGTGTGGTTTGCCAGCATACCTGTGCAAAAAAAAATAAAACCACTGTATCTCCATCACCCCAACAAGGACTGTGAAAACAATACAGAAAGTGGTAGAACAGATTTGAAATTTAGTTAACTCATTAGTTTGGGGGGTTTTCGGTAAAATTAAAAAGATAAACTTGAAAAGGTTGGAGTTCTAAAACTTTAATTGTATCCCAGAGTAGTAGCAAGCAGTTACAACTGACACATATATAATTAGGGATATTAACCTAGATTAAAGACACCAATTTATTACTTCACAGAACCATTAAGGTTCTTTCATTTTTTCCTACAACTAGAAGCAAACCACATTTTTTTCTGCATATAGTATGACAAGAGAAAAATTATTGTCTATGGATGATCTGAGTAGTTTTCTTACTGTTTTATATTAAAAGACATGACTCAATTTAAAGCTGTCTGTTCAAAAGCAAATTCTAAAAGCTGCCATAACAACACTAAAGCAACAAGTTGTTTGGTGTTTTTTTTAATCAGATATAAATTATTTATGAAAAAAGACAGTAATTATTCTTTAAAAATGAGATAGTGATTTAGAAGTTCATCTCTTCTTAGAACAAACCAGGTATTTAACTCACTTGACAACTGCAGCAGTCTTGCTCAGAACAAAGCAAGAAGATCCCTTTGGTATTTCTTGGGAAAAGCTGAAGTATATGTTCTTGCCATCAACTGAGATTTTTAAAAATTTTACTTATTTTTTGAAACACAACATTCTACTCAGAAGTTTTAGCAAGATCTCCATCTTTCCATTGCACATTATTTTTCCACACAAGCTATATATATATGTAGACAGCCCACTAAGAGATTTGGGAATTGTGCTGGGAACTTCTTAACTGCACTTGCATGTCTGGTGGGGCAATGGACTTAGGCTGCCCTTAACTCACCTTTCCGAGTCTTCGCTATCCAAAGCAGTGGGGACATTTCCCACTCACATCACTATTTGTAACTCTATCAAAAAAAAAAAAACCCAGCTAAGCTTTATTCATAGAAATTATTCCTTACAGACAAGATGAATATCTACCTGCAAATATGTTCCACGTCTGAGGGTAATTTTAAAATATGGCACATTTTTGGGACATCATGTATATCAACCACAGTGACAACAGAACTGCACTCCCTGCTGACAGAGCACCCAGGTTACTCAACTGCAAAACACAACTAATTCTGACTGATGTTGTCACAGGGTTGTAGAAGTACATTGACTATCATCAAGATCAATACAAATGGGACTGAGTCACAGTCTATGCACCATAATCAAGTGGTTGAGAATAGGAACCCTAAAGGGGACAGAAACTGTACTGAGGTGTCTGAAGAGGGACAATCTACACTTTTTGGATGGTCTGTTTCTAGGTTTTTTAGAGAAGCACTAACAGCTTCCAGTAACTTTCGCCCCAACAGTTTATTAGCTCTTTAAATTAATTTTTTCATTTTTTTTTAATTTGTAACTACTTTTCCCAAGATCTTTTCTACATAAAATTTTAGTTTTCCAAACCTGCTGGAAGGGTGTTAGAAGAGGAGCTTTGACAGAACAGATGGACAAGAGCAGTAACCATAAAAACTTGTCAATATTCCTGTTACAGTCATTGAGCAACAACCATGCTTTTATTATGCAAGCTGAGGACCACCAGGCTGCAGGAACCACGTAACCTCGAAACAAACCACCCCCTCACCCAGCATAAATTTAAAAAATCTAAGCATACAGCTCCTCAGCTGACTGATACAAGCCTTGAGCTGATTTAACCACACACTATTTCTGCCAGCACCACACCACACTAGCAGCTTTGCCCGCAATATTTTTAAACTGTGATGGTTGTGATGGCTTATTTTACATCAGCTAAAAGAATTCTACTGTGTCAATACTCTTGCATATGACAGAGGACCTTGCCCAGTGCAGTGGCATCTCCCAGAGGAGCTCTAAGTATCTACTACTAACAGATTCCATCACATTCCCATTACTGTAGCAAACATGGGTAAAAAAGCAGCAGCAACAGCAGCAGCCTGGGCAGCACCTCCTCACTGTTTCTTCCCTTTGCAACTTGAGCAGCTCACAGAATTGGACTTCCTCAGTCAAATGGAGCAAGAGAAAACACTCCTGGCCACAGGAGCAGATATGGCTGAACACATCCCATCTGACCAGCTGTCAACCTCAGATCACATTTTGAGCCGCTGCTTGACAGTTTTGCACTGGCTTCTGCTTGCAAAGCTCCTTCCAGCACAAGCTCAGGCTGGGGCTGACCCACCTGACACATGGTCCGTGCATATTCCCCTAACACCACAAGCCCAGATCAGTCACTAAAGATGCAGGCCTGGAGCACATCTGTGTATCAAAGACCCCACCTCTGGGGTGCTACATCCATGAGGATTGCAGACCCCCACGTGGAAAAAACCCTCTCAGCTGTGGGCTACAAGCCGTGCACGATGAGAGTCCAGCCACAGCTCACCTCTCATCTTTGCACCCCTAAAACATCTGTAAACAAGAATGCAGTAAAAAGCATCTAGATGTTAAAAGTTCACCCCACTTAAAAAAAAAAAAAAAAATCATCAGGCATTAGTCACACTGCTTATGCCACACTTACATTTTGTACCTTTTGTACTATGTCCTCTAAGAATGAATGAACAAAGGTAGAACAAACCCCTTCGGCCCACAGAACGTGCTCAACACATTCCAGCTCTACTTGCATTTTATTCATTTCCTAGATGGTTACCTACCGGAAACTGTGAATACCTTGAAGCTCTTGCTGTAACACCTCCTGTGTTGTTGCTATTAAGTCCAAAGCTCCAACAAACTCAGAAGTGGATAGCAGCAACTGTACTGTGGGCTGTGTTTGGTGTACAGTAGCCATTAACTTCAATTTATTGTATGCTTTTATACAGTTATTTCTGGTGAGTGACAGTCTGAGAACTCTGAGTGATCCTTCACACATTACTTTATCAATTTTAGAGATTTTCTCTCTAAGCAATTTTACAGCCTGGGAGGTTTTCCTGAGGTAGTCCTGCAACTCATGCTGAGAGGTCATTGCATGAAAAAATGCTTCTGAGCGCAGAGAAATCTGATGAGCAATATTGACTTCCACAATGTCCAGGTAATGGCTCAGCTAGAAAGAGCAGGGAAGAGGAAAAATGAACACTGTTGTTATGACTTTGAAGTTTTATCACCATGCAAATACACTTTCAGGGTATTTGTCTTATTGTATCATGAAGAAATTTTGCTCATAAAAACTAAACCTCTTTGTCATATTAGCAAGCAAACAACTATCCATTGTGGTTTAATAATTTCTTTGTAAAGGAACTCAAAATCACTTTGGGAAGGCTGATTTGATGCTTCTCCTGCTTGAAAATAACAAAGTTAGAAAAGCAAATAACTCTAAAATACCCAAACTTTTGTAACACATGGTTGCACACTGGCTCTGTTAGAATATGGACAATAACCAGGAGACTGCTCTGGAATACTGGCTTGCAACCAACAACAGTATACACATGCAAATATTCTATGTCTAATTTGTGCCACTGAAGCTGCTAAAGGTGTAGCTGACTCTACTTGATGACATGCCATTGGAATGGCTCTGCTTATTTCAAGAGCTGTAGTACCTTCTGGGTAGAAAAATCTCCAGGATACCTTTGGCTCTGGTTTGCTTTTTTGCCAACCAGTAGGAGTTAGTAGCAAGCATATTTCCTGTGTGCTGGCACTGTGAGATTCCCAGGGACAGACTACACCTACATGTTCAGAACCTGAAATTCCAATTCTCTATGTTGAACAGTTACCAGACCACTGGCTTGTCCCGATTATTTGACCTGCAAAAGTTCTGTGTTCTGGCTGATGCTGAATATGCAAACTCAAAGGACTGAGGCATTAGGATGCTTGTCTGAATGCTAATACTCAGATGACCTGGTTTCTAAGAGATGCCAAGCATTCAAACCTCATCCTGAATTTCAAAAGGCCCATCCAGAGATGGAAAGGAAATCGCCTGGACAATGTTTCCTTGTTAACAGTTATTTTCATGCATTTTCTGTGGATACACTAGGGATTTATACAATATGCAAACCCATCTTTTTTTGTGCATATGTTTAATCAAAAGCATCCTCCACCAACCACCTGTGACACATGTAGCCACAGGAAAAATGGAGACACAGGGATCAGAGAAGGGGCTATTTATGTGATTGTACCAACCAGATGTCCCAGGTCCTTTCACTATGCTAAATGAAGTAGAAAAACCAGAACAAAATGATAGTACCTGCCTCAGAGAGTTTACAGTCCCAATGTAGGGCAACACATGGAAGGAGGTAAGGAAGAGAAAAACATCATGGGGAAATTGTTGAAGTAGATCAGCAGCAGCTCAAAAGCACCAACAGCCTAAGGAGGTGTGCTTAAGGCACTGTTTTCAAAATCCTGCTGAAACACAGTGCCTGGAGCTAAGGACAATTATGGCAGCAGGGTGCATATTTACATGTGGTAAGTGTAAACCTCATGCAGTTCAGTCTTTACAAAGTAAAACAAAAAATTTGGGCTCATTTCAGTAATATGAAGCAGTGTAATAATTTGTTTGTTAGGCAATTGGCTTTGGAGGCAACAGAACAGTTTTGTGCTATTTGTATCACCTCTCTCCAAAGCAGCTTGGCTCGTGGCTATTCGAAGCCTAATTTTCACTCCTCTGAGGGCTCTGAGTCTCCTTCACTCAAAGTCCTTCTTGAGTGTCCATCCTGCTGCTACCAGGAACACTTTGGAAGTTTAAAACACATGCCAGACACTGCTTTTTCATATTCAGATGGCAGCTGCCTCAGGAAACTCTAAAGTATTCCTCCAACTTTAGGTGTGGAGGACAACTTGATGAGTTGGCCTCCAGCAGAGCTTGTCTCTTCCTCCTGACCTGGCAGGAGTGCAGGAAGACTAACTCCTGGAAATTTGGAAACACTTTCCAGAGGATCTCATGTTATTTTTTCTTAACATACCTCACTATTTTTTTTCCCCTAGCTCCCAATAGCTTTGGTAGATTAAACAGAAGGAAAAATTAAAGTTAGAAAACAGACTCCACAATTATGCAGATTTTCTAAATGCATTTTATGGGTATTTGTACCATAAAGATGATTCATTATGAGATTTTCTACAGTGTGACTACATAACTAACAAAAAAAAAATTAAAAAAGACCAAGTAAAGACTTCTCTTTCCAATATGAAAGAAACAGCTCTGCTTTCATGCTCTCCTTTGTGAAATGCAAAAATAGATCAGTGCAGATGCCATGACAACTAATGTAAGAGGAATCTCCTAAAATACAAAACCCATAGGATTTAGTATTGCTTTTAGCATAGAAACCACAGTGCCTTGAATCTGGAATTTTCCTGAGATGTGAGAAAAATAATAGTCTTACACAGCGTACAACCTCTAGCTTTCCCTTGTCATGGAAATGCTCTCCCTCCCTAAAAAACTGCTCCACATCTTTGAAGTTCTCAATATATACCTGCTTCACTAAGTTTTAGCCAGCTACTACATCATATACAGATTCTTTTTTCCAGATTTGACAGATTTATTTAGCAGGGAAAAAATAGTTCTCTTTTGGTAAGATGCTTCTCTAGTAACAATCTGCAGCCTGATGTAAAATGAGAGAGAACAAAGCCCACAAGAGTGGTGTCTCAACAAACAGTACCCAACAGCAGCAATGGGGTTTCTTTGTAGTACCTAACAGCTGCAATGGATAACAACATCTCACATCAGCTGTACCTTTTCTTGAAGTAACTTGGAGGAAGCTGCATCACGATTTCCTTTCCCACCAGCGGTACTAAAATGAGACCATGGTAAAACGGTATTAAATGTTAAGGAATCTTCCAAGGCAAAATCTGGTTTCATAAAAATCTGAAATAGAAAAACAAAAGAAATAAATGTGCCTCACTCAGCCCTACATTTTCTGCCCCAGTTAAACACACCTCCTGTCTCATTAAGCTAACAGAGACCTTATTTGTTGATGTCAAAATCCAGATTTTCATTTATCGAGGCAAACAAATGCATTCCAGACCTTACAACCGATCTACTTTACACTTTAAAAGCTTCTGTGATCTGACAAAATCTTATCTTCCTAAAAGTGGAAGGCACACGTCCAAAATTGCATGGGTGTTCAAGCACCTGAGATGATCTAAGCATCCTGAGTGTGCAAACATAGGCAGCATTAAAGTGCAGGTGGGTCCTCTAAAGAATCTGAGCCAACCTTCTCCACTAACTGGGGCACCCTGCTGCTGGATTTCTGGGGCCACAGCTTCTACCAGACTGAGCCAGCTGTCAGGGTGCAGCAAGTGTTGCCAGGATGGAGCAGAGCTTCAGGCTGATCTCCTTTAGCAGGATGCAGCAAACACGCTCAGGAAGAGTCAGTAACATGTAACATTAATGCCTTGGAGAACTATTGATCTAAAATTCTCTCCAATAACATTATTTACACTTGACAAAACCAGTACAAACCTTGAGCTTCCAGGCACACAGTAGAACCCTTCTCCTTGTATTTATGGAGTGTAATTTCAAAAGGTTCAACATAAACTACAGTATCACACCACACTCAAGCATTCTTGTTTCCTGGACTTTAAACAATGCAGTGACAGCTATTCAAATCACAGCCCACACAACTGGCACAGAGATGCTGCCCACGTTAACACTCTGACTTCTTAATGTACCCAGAAAAAATTATTCAGACTAAAACAGAATCTGGAGTTGTGTCTTTGGCCAACCTAACACCGAAAGTACATATATACTGCATGCATATATGCAAGAGCTTTGATCAAGGATTCAAGGAGTTAAACCTAATGCTAAGTTGTACACTATGCAATATTCAAGCTTCTGCCAAACTCTTCAGTTTCCCTTTTCTCCTAGGGTGGCTAATTTTGTCAGTTCTGAGGTTTTAACTTTTTCTTATTTAAAGATGAAAAAAAAATGGTATTTATATTCTACTTTAAGTGAAAAATCAAGACCATGGGTCTAACAAATCGTTCTTCATTTTTTTTTAATTCTGAGCACTGCAGATCCTCTTGAGAATCAACCCAAGTCATCAGCAAGGACAAAGTTGCTACAGAGCACATGCATATATTCAACACTTCATGTGAGAAAACCTTACAAAAGCTTAGAGTGCACAGAAGCCATACCTTAGGTACTTGTTCCAGATCTGTTCTGGATTTATCTAAAATTAAACAGAACACAAGTAGTCATTCATAAGCAAACAACAGAATACAATTCCCTTGAACAAGACAACGATGCCATGTTCCTCACAGAGAGGGAACAGGGTTATAAATTGAAATGAAACATTCTGACCGAACATGAGGAGAACCTTTTCCCCCATGAGGACAATCGAGCATTGGAGTAGGCTGCCCATCCTTGGAGATTTTCTGGCTAAAGCTCTGAATGGCTTGGCCTGACCTCACAGCTGAACTAGTTTTGAGATGGCAGCTGCACTAAAGACATTCTGAAGTCCCTTCCAACCTGAAATATTCTGATTCTTTGAAATGCTCTGTTGCCCTTTGTAGTTCAGGTCTCATGCTCGGAGCACTCAAAGGTGCTTGCACTTGGCTGATTTGACAGTGACAATGACATACAAAGCACTTCACATTCATTAATGCACTAGAGCAAGGGCCAGTAAAAGGTCCTTCTACCATCATTCCACTTTTGATGCTCCAGACTGAAGCTGCCAGCATAATCACTTCGGCAGAGCGCTTGGAGATTGGATGCACAAAGACTGGCAAGAAGTACAAACAAGGGCTCAGGACAGAGTCCCAAGCACAGTGAGCAAGCAGCACAGCAGCTGTACTTCCCATGAAGTAAGCTGACCTGACAGCTGCAGAGGGTGAGGGAGTTGAGCTGGGGAAAGAGCTGCATTATTATACATCAGCAGAACTTGAAGAAAAGGCAAATTCAGACTCTTGAGGTTCAGTCAAAATCCCCTTTTCCTTCCTTACTCACTAACTTAGGAGCATTATGGAGGGAGGGCACATTGGAGGACAAAAACGTTAAAGAATTTAAAAGCAACAAGCCCATGTCTCTGCTGGATGGTCTGCTCACCCCTGACAAACATGGTAAGTGCTAGCTCAGCATCCTCTCCCACATTGCTCTCACCTCTTTGGTTTTCACTTGATTTGTTTCTTATTTTATTTGTATTGAAATACAAAAGACAACCTCGGAATCATCCTGCTGTCCTCAGTCTTTGACAGACCAATTCTTACGGAAGTGAAAGGCCAAGTCTTGTGGGCTGGAGTTAGAGGAAGACAGGAAATGCTAACAGCAGAAATTACAGAAAATTTTGAGATTCAGTTAACCAAATGATGCTTCAGCTAGGAACTTTCTGGCTACTAAGGACCTCCCAGTTAATTTGGTGACACTAATTTTCTTTTGAAAAACAAAAGACTCAGACTCTTTCAAAATGGATTAAGGTAAGACTGAAGAAGGAACTTTTATTCTGCCATATGTGCCATAGACATTCAGGAGCAGCTATTCCAAAATAACACCCATATTAAAAACACCCTGCAGAAGGGTTTCCTTTTGCACAGAAAAGGAGGAAGAAAGTCAACTGAAAGAACTTTATTGAAGTAAAGTACTGAATGCTTCTTGCTGCATTATCTGTAGACATTGATATAGATAAGCCTTATCAAACAAGGATTGGTAAATGAACCATTTTATGCTAGCATTTTTGAGAAAGTAAATTAAAATAAATATTAAAAACTATCTCCAAGCTATGAAGTGTTTCTTTTCCTTTTGCTCATCTTTTCTTTCTCATTTTGCCTCTCACCTTCCTTTGTCTAGTTTCATATTAATTGAATATTGCCATAAAATCTTGAAATTCAGCCTTGCCCAGTTCTGAGCTCCCCAGCACAAGACATACTGGAGTGATCCTGTGAAGAGCCACAAAGACAACTAAGAGACAAGGAGGAGAGGCTGAGAGAGCTGAGATTGTTTAGGCTGCAAAAGCCCAGGGGAGATCTTACCAATGTGTCTAAAGATCTGATGAGAGGGTGTAAGGAAGACATAGCATTTTTTTCTCAGTGGTCCCCAGTGGACAGAGGGCAAATGGGCAGAAACTGATAAATGAAAAATTCCATTTGAACATAAGGAAATCCTTTTACCATGAGGGTGGTCAAACACCAAAACAGGTTGTTCAGACGGGCTGTGTAATCTCCATCTGTGGATAAATTCAAAACCTAACTGGACACTGGCCTCCCACTGGTGACCCTGCTTGAGCAGATGGTTTGGACTAGACCATCTTGAGATGTCACTTCCCACCTCAGCCACCCTGTGATCCTCGTAGCAGAGGCACAGGAATGGCCCTGCACTGCTGTTCTTCACTGCCAACACAACAGCTGCTACAGATTTGATGCAACAGTTTCAGTGGATGTTAAAATAAAAAGCAGTTAAAGAAAACACTGCTGGGGACACAATGACCTGCCATGAATGCAAACATGCCAAGAAAAAGTTTCAAAGCAGATATCACAAGCATTCTGACCTATAAAATATCAGCAATGTTCTTGAATAATTCTAGTCAACCATGTTTGAGTTTTCAATTACTGTTACAATGAAATCATCACCAGCTACTACTGCACATGAAGCCCTTGAGCAAGTAACAGATGATCAGTATGTTATAGAATCAATAATAAATAACATTCATAACATTCATTATTGATGACATAACATACTCATACAAAAAGACATTACTTTTTAATGACTAAAGGACAGCTTTGACTGTACCGTGTGTGTGTAATAGAGTCCTGCCAAAGGTATCTTTAGGAGTACAAATATTCTTGCATCTTTCATGAACCCTCTCTCTCTGCAAAAGAGAAGATATATTAAAGAATTATTCTGAGGCTTAGAAACCATTTTTAAAAAGTAAGTTTTTTTTCTTTCAAGTAGAACATTCAGTGAAATACAACTGCATTATGCCAAATAATTCTGACAAGTTCACAACATTATTTTCTTCCTGTAATAAGCTCAGACAGTTTGTCCAGGTAAAAGGTACCAAAAATTTCAACCTACAGTAGATAGGTTGTTTTTTTCCTGTATCTTTACATTTGAAAGAAAATGAACACAGAAGTTACTGAAGAAGTGTAATAACTTCTCTACATAATGATATATAAACATAGATCAACTGTAATTACATAAACATTTATTTGATGTCTAATCCAGAAATCACACTAACACACAATGAATGCTTTTTCATTACTAAATTAAATTGGATCAAAGTAGAAATTGCTTCCATATCTTACTAATGAGTACCTTGCTGAAACCACATATCTTGTTTCATCATGCTGAGCTTCAAGTTTCATACACCACCAGAGACCACAGTGGTGAGAAATTATGTTTCTAAAGAACACCAATGTTAACTAGATTTCTGCTAGAAGCTACCTCACAGGTCAGCTCCCTGTTTTCAAAATCTTCTTCCATTTAGCAGTCACTAATGAAGTGCTAATTTTACAGGATGAAATCTTAAACATTTAAAATGCTGAATATGTGAGTTAATGGTGGCAATAGTTCAGTTGTAGTTCAGTTATAGACAATTCACTTCCAGTCTTTAACTACAATTACGTAAGTAACATTTCCTGCAGCAAATTCTGAACCAGCAAAAAAATAAGGAAGTTACAAACCAAGGAAGCAGAAAACAGCAGGAGACTTCTACATGTTCTTTCAGTGAAAAAGAAAAAAAAAAAGAATACTACATACTTACTGATACCTGTATTTTAAGAGTTTGTAGAAGTCTCCTACTGGTCCTGGTGTCCTTAGATTTAGCTTAAACCTTCCTGTTACAAAAGAAATCATCAAGATAATAGGCCTATTTATAGTTTAAGAACTTTGTGTATAAATGTTTAGATTGAAGACTCTTAAGAAAGTATCTTCAACCCTTGTAGCATGTAGTCATTTGACCCAAAGGTCTGAGAATGCTATGTTGGCACTGTAGAGCCCAACCATTAAACAACCCTCACAGAAAAAAAAAGTATTCTGAATCAGAAAGAATAAATATGAACTGTAAGCCTTGGTGCAGAGCTCAGTATTCAGAGAAAGAAACTAAAAAAAAAAAAATATATATGAAATTGGCCTGGGACAATTCAGACAGCATTTCCCACATGATGGATACTGAGATTATAAAACAAGAAACATCTAATGAAGGCCCAACGAACACTGAAAAGGAAATTAATTATCAGCTAGCTGTATGATGGACTACTAGCAGGGACATTCTAATCAGAAGAAGGATATCCTTCTGGTCCCTTGCACTATGTGCATCTACCTGGGCATTCTTACCGGAGTGATTTCCTGTTGGTATAATGCAAAATGTTCCTTGGTGATCTGTGGGAGGTAGAATGAAGGCGTGACTTCAGTGTCCACAAAGTCCACTCCCCATGTTTTTGTAAAGAAATCAGATTCCCTTTTTGCTAACCTAGGATCATTTAGTGCTGCTGGGAGATTGACTTTGGAATGATAAATAGTCCATCTTTGCTGATCCACAACTAGAGATGGGCTGTCACATAAGTTACTTGGATCGCCTGCAGCACAAAAGACAAGACAGTTTGTTAAGGTCAGAAACAAAGCTGTAGTTTTTGCTAAACTGTGGTTCTTAAGCCATGTTTTCCCAATTACATAGTGGATTAGCATTATCTATGCAAAAGACAGATGATGTTCTTCAGCAACACTTCAACTTGCACTGCTATCAGATTAGCCAACACAAGGTTCCAACACAGTATTGGTGTATTGACACTCATTAAATATATTTAGCTCAACAGCATTAGTTTCCACTGAAGACAAAAAAAATTCGAACCACAAACAGATTTCTAATATTCTGAACTTGATCAGAATGACAGCTGCAATTCATTAGCATTATATATCATAACTCTGAAGATCCCACCCCACCTACTCATTTTTGTAAACTAAGCTTTAGTGCACCACAGCAGCTGGAACTGTGACCAAAACCTGGTTTTATGACAGCACTAGAGACTTGTAACAGTACTACAGACAAGTCTCTTGCTTCGTAGTGCAGAAGGGCTGGGACGTTCCACAGAAGTAATGCAGCCAGACTCCATGCACACTGGACACATCTGCTGCAGGCTCTGAAAGACTATACCCCCTTATTGCATGGAGTATGGATTACAGCTGCAATGTGGAATCATATCCCATCTCTAATGGGACCATCTTAAAACAAGCTGCAAATAGGAAGTCTCTCCTATTGCTCCAAAGGGACACTGGGTGGCACAAAGCAGAATTACAGCACACTTGGACAAATATGACTATGGCTCAGTGCACTACACCCACTACGACAAACCCTGACTGAACAACTGCAAACAGTTTAGTAAATTCAACTGCATTCTCACTCTCCCTGCACACCAACATTACCTGTGGGTTCCTTGGGACACACATCAGGCAGTGACTGCACAGGGCGAAAGCGTTTCGTGGCATCCATTTCTTTTTTAAAGAAAGCATCACTGCTGTTTGACTGAGGCACTGGTGAAGAACTGTGGCTTGATGCCATTGCATAAAATCACCACTTGATAAAAGCTAAATAGGAAACAGTAAATATCAAGGCTTTAATATGGCTCTGCTGACACACTGTAGCAAAACAATGACATTCCAGTATTTTTTAAACTGCAATACTTCAACTGACACATTTCAAGAACAACAGGAGAAAGTTTACTTTAAACATAAAAACAAAGGGCAGAATATAACTTCATAGTCTGTTCCTCCCACACCTCTAGGTTTGGAGGATAGCTTGTTCTTGTGCACAGCACCAATAAAATGTTACATTAAAAAGAAAAAAAAAAAAAAAAGTCTTTCAGGCACTTCTTGCTTCCTTGCCATACTTACTGCAGCCATAGTGCACACATTCACAGTAGAATTTCCTCTCAAGTATCAGGAAACTTGGAACTTGAATCAGGAAAATTGATAATTCAACTTTTCATGGCTGCCTAGTAAACTACAGTTTACTTCACCACAAAAAGTATTCGCACAGACAAGACAATTAAAACATAGATCAAAAAGCTTCAGAGCAAGGAAAGTCCCACTAATTTTCAGTTCAATTTTAAGCTTCCAATTTGAAAATAAACAGCCTCAAAAAATTTATATCAGGGCTGAACTTAATGAGTTCTTTCCATCTGTAAACAAAACTGCATTTCCATCAAAGTATCAGTCAGTAGTAAAATGCAGAACTACAAGAGGTTTGAGAGTTTATTAAAACCCTTAAACAGAGATGTTTATTAAAACACCCCCATAATGTACAGCTCAAAGAGAGCCTGTTCAAAGGGACCGATCTGGATCCTTGCCTTTAAGGAGAAATTAAATGCATCCAGCAAGATCTTAGCATTTAACTATCAACCCTTAATGGACACCTAAATTACTCACTACCCTGTGAAGGAGCACAAAAAGATAAAAGGCCTATTTTATCTTCAATCACTGAAGGAGGCACAAAGAGATGACTGTACCTCCCCCTGTCAGATTCTAACAGCATCACACACATTACAGCAAATCCCATTTGGAAGAGAAAAAAAAAAAAAAGTTCTACGTTCTGAATGAGGTTGAAAGTGTCCTACAGAACAATTCTCAAGACCAGTTAAGATATGTAAGTACAGCTGTAATAGAGCATCCCAATGAAGAGGCCCATAGTAAAAAAACCCTACTGGTTGACACAGAGAATTGCAACAGTCAGAAATAGAGAAAACCTTTCCAGACATCTGACAAACATCATAAAGCATCAGTCTCTCTCCACAAAAAGCCCCAAAACCTCCTTTTTCTCTACTACTTCAATTGCATGTTCATATTTTTATGTTCTTCCTTTGACATTTCCAAAGCAACTTCTTTCTTCATGAAGCTCTTCCCGGATGTTTTGGGGTGGTTTTGTGAAAAACCTAGTTTGCTAAAATGACAGTGTTTTGTCATAATATTCTTAAAAAACACATCCAGTGCTCTGCTGCAATGACCAAGTCTCCCAAAGGCATACAGTAAATTTATCTGCACTTGGAACTGCTTCTGAGTGCTGTATTTGCAGCTTTTCTCCTGTAAAAGGCTCTGTAATATGAGACACAGTCTGTTCTAGCCAGATGTATGAGCAACTAGGGCAATTTGTAGAAAGCACTGAAACCTTGTACTCTTGCTAGCAAGTCTTTCATTAAGCCTTGCTCCTTCCCCACAACGAAGTACTACCTAAAAGGACTGTCTAGGATGTGAACTGTCTCAACTACATAAATCTGAGTGGAGAAAATGCTAACAGCATTATGCTAGTCAAAGATTAAAAATAAATTCAAAAGACAGTTTAAGACTGAAGTCTAGCTCAGTACCTCAGCTTTTCAAAAAACAAACTATACCTACTCTTGCACAGATATTTTTGTTACTTATCACCATAAAATATTCACTGACTAATCTTAAAATAGAATGAAAGGAGTACAATAAAATATCAGTGCAAGCAGTAACCTCCATATTACTGAGTGAATTTAAACAAGATATAAGGCTTCACAGGCAGAGGCCTTCTTAAGTGGCAGGCAATCTGATGCTGTACTAAATTATTCATAGTTAACAGCTATTCTAGTATCCTCATAAGTCAGGACCTTATGGATAATTAACCTCAATGAACAGCCACATTTGCACAGGAATAAACCCATCGGTACTGCCCCAAACCAGGCATTCCTCAAAATGCAGTCCTTAAATCAGGCAAGGAAGTGCAGCTTCAAAGAGAGAAAGAAAAATGGGCAATAATGCCTGAATTAAATTCAAATTAGAAAGGAGCATTTGCCAAGTCCATAAGTAGACAAAAATCCTGCCCTACACCCAAACCCTCCTCTGTGCACTAACTTTGCCCACAGCTGGAAAAGTTTCATTTGTTCACCAACAGAACAGCTGTTCCTTCTGCTCCACTACAAAGCATTCTATAGCCAAACAAACCTATAACCAGCCTCCCGAATCAACATTTTAAAATATGCAATAATACATAAATTTGCTGATCTAAACATACCAAAGCAAATGAAACGCAATGTTAACACAGAACAGAACTGCTGCAGAATATTTTATCTCATTCAATTTCCCATGCAAGTGAAAGGCAGGTAAATGCAGTTAACTGCACAAACTGTGCAGAATGAGTTATGAAATGGTGACTCCCCGTGAGTATCTTACTCAGAAGAACCTATGGCCACAGTAAGAATATGCAACCGTGTAACTTCATGACATCAGTATTTAAATTGTATACAATTATGTGTTACATAAACTGTGTTCTCTCCAGTAATCACCATAAGTTACTCACATTTTGTCTAGCAATGTGTATTAAACTAAGACAATTAAAAAAAAAAACAACAAAAAACTTTAGAGGTTAGATACAAGAGTAATGATGGAACCTGGAGCCCATGATTATGGTTTTAGTTACAACATGCCTTCAAATATATTACATCTATTTTGTACACAATGTATTAATTTCCTTAGCTAAAATTAAATTACACTGTTACTGTAATGACTCAATATCGCTGAAGTTAAACCAAATGAACCGTGGCAACAATGAAAATATCTCTGATGAGTTGAATTTACAGTTTTCTTACAGCCTGAACACATGAAGGGTAACCTTTCATCTTACAGCTTCCTCTTTAAAAGCATTCCTGTTCAATAACACGCTCAGCAGCTACGATATGACACAGCTGTACAACTCACAGCAGGGAACAAAACGGCTGCCATGACGAAAGTAATAACCACATGCCTGGATACTTGTACAGTCAGCAAAACAGAAGATCTGTGCAGTTAGTAATGTATTAATCACATGACTCCTAAGAAGTTATTTCTGTGATGACTACGCTCTGACTCTGGAGTTTCGCACCCGAGGTTTCAGCTGTTAGAAGAGAACACAACAACCAACCAAGTGTATTACTCAGAAGTAATTGCCCAGGGCAGTTGTAACTCTGCAGCGTTGGCTTGTTTTTCCAAGACTTGTACAAAAGTTCTTTGGAAACTGTCTCTCCATATTCCGAGTGTTATTCACATGCTTTGTGCTTATGATGGTGAGTCTTCGCTACCGAAACATCCAGTACTATCACAATATAAACACCTTATTAGAGAAGGTGCAAACTAAGCCTTGTCTATTCATGGATACTAACTTCATATTTCTTTATTTTTGGGGAGATTTTAATTAGCATTATCAACCCATTTTCTATTTCCTACTTAAGATGACAGTTTTGCACAAGTTAATAATTTTTACCGGGAATTTTCACGTGTGCATACTTTGGTTTGTAAAGCTTTAATTTGTATTAATGCAAATTAGAATTTATTAAGCCAGTATAATCCCTGCAAGGTGCCTCACCATTTATGCATTAAATAAACTCATATTTCTCCTTTCTCTGCACTCTCCCTCTCAAATGAAAATAAATCTACAGCCCACTAGTAATACCTTCAACTTAAATTGGCAGTTTTGATAAGCTAGCTGGTACTTCAAAGGACACCCAGGAACATGGAGTTTATAAGCTTCAGCTCTTCAGACACTTCTAGAACCCGCCCTCCAAACTTTACTTCGGCTTCAAAAGCCGAAGTCATATCAGAGAAGAGACACTAAGCACCCAAGGGAAAGACAGCGGGGTTCCAACTGACCATACAACACTGTGCAAGCTTCCCTTTAAGTATTCCACATTGTCCACTGTGTGCCCATTGGACACCAGCAGGTTCTTCTGAAGAGGTACACTCTGCATCCCAAAAATAAGGCAGGAGAAGTTTCTCTGTGAACACAAATGGCACAGGAAAGTCCCCGCTGCTTTTCATGGCTTTGGCAACCCAGGGTGAAATGAAAAGATTGCAAGTACTGTTCTGGTTATCCAACACCCTTTGGAAGAGAAAACCATAAGAAGCCACACATAAATTAAGCTAAAGCAAAATATTTCACCTCTTCTAGAAGACACCATAAATACCAAAGATCCTTATTAAGAAAAAGTATACCTGAAACATAACTGAAGGAGAAAAATGCCCAGGGGATTCCTTCCAGGGCCTCAACAGCCAATAGCAAGTTGTTATTGATCTAACGTATTTACTCTGTCCTCAAAAGTTTAGGTTTCCCTACCTATTATTATGCAGCTCTTTTTGCTAAATCACCATGACTTCCCCTGTAACAGGGAAGTCATGGTACGAGCAAAGTACACACCACCTTTGCAAGACAATGTGAACCAAACTGTGTTAACACAAGCTTTCAGGTTTTTTTTTCAACCACCTAATAATTCCTCAGGCTGAAATTTCCACACTTGTCCCTGGTGCCCTGAGACAGACATCCCTATTTCAGAGGAGGAGCTGAGAAGATTAGTTTGGAGCAGAAATGTTGAAGCAGTTTCAGAGAATGAGCTGTAGCTGTTCTGCTAAGCCAAGCTCTTTCTGAACAACCTACTTCCACCCTGGGCTTTCAGACTAGGAAGCAGATGACTGTCAGGGGGATGATGAGGCCGGAGTCAGAGGACAGCTGTGACTTGTCCCCATGGCAAGGCATCTACATTTGGGGCACACTCCAACATCAAACCTCTTTACACAACTTGGAGAGGAGCCTGGGTCAGCCTGGCCTTTCTGAAAGCCTAATAAATATACATATATTTGTATTCATAAACACACGTGTATTTTAGTGCATTTTGCACATCCAAATAGTATCCCAAATCTCCTGTTCTCACACTGAGGGTGTGAACTTCTCTGCAAAGTTAGCAGGAGTGTCGACCACACATTAGCTCTGCTGGGATGAAAGCAACCCAACAAGGAAGCAGTGTAAGAGTTATCTGCCTTTCTCATCAGCCCTGCTTAGCCACATGTGCTGTTACAATCCAGCAGATTCTGCAATTCCTCAGACTGTGCCACCTTCCCAGCGAACTGCATAGTGGGGACTGGGGAAAAGCAAGAGCACTTGAATAGCTTAAAGAGTAATGCCACCAACCCTCCCCTTAAATTGCCTCTTTCATAAAGGCATCTCAAAATGCTCTCCTCAAACAGGGAAACAGGGAAGAAAGAACAGTAATCTGACTCCAGAGAAAGAACTGGACAGCTGCATCCTCACTGCAAAGCACCATGGATAGACTACAAGGCCAGGACAAAACATCTCATTTTCATATTATTATATTTTGTATTTTGTTTCTTTTGCCCTCCCCAGCTGAAGATACCACAACAGCAGATGAAAAAAAAACCCACCCAAAACCAAACACAAACTAAAAAAAGCTTTAGTTGAGCTTCACTTCTTTAAACCCAAGAATAAGATCCTCGGAAAAAAATTACCCAAGAAGGTCCCATCACTGAATAACATCTTTTGACTTAGAATAATACAAAAATGTAAACATTTTGTCAGAAACTGGAAAGCAATTATCTCCTTATAGACAAACTATCTGGAAAAGTAATATTTCACTTTTGTTCAGGTACTGAATAAAATAATTACACGAAACATCTGTGATGTACCCAATGTACCAAATGTACTTCCTCTCATCCGGAAACCCAAGCTCCCAGTGCCGAACACTAATTTGAAATCGGAAGGCAGCTTCTCTGCTGGAGGAACAGACCTTTCTACAGCTATTTAGGTCATTATGCACCAAGTTCTTCTGTGCCAGGGGTGCTAGAATCATTCAGAAACAATCAGCAAAGCAGTAAAAATATATGCCAGAAAAGGCCTGTGGTTAATTGCCCACACTTTCACACAAGATGGGAGTGAAATCTTTTTTGTACTAATTTTTTTCAGGCATCAGCATTACAGTGTGTATGATCCTCTTGGAAAATGGTGAAATATGAGCATCTTCTACAGCTCCACAGAGGCCCATGCAGCTGAACAAAGACCACGGAGCCCCGGCAGGCATTCCTGCTACAAGTCCGTCACGGGCAGAGACTGCAGAGCAGTGACGTGTGGAGGAAAGGCAGAAGAATTTCACCAGCCCCAGCAAAAATCCCAACACTGAAGTCCTGACTTTACAAAAGGAGTCTGACAGAAGCTCAGGGCAATTTGCATCAACAGCAAGTTTCCCTGTGCAACCTCTCTGCCTGCTGTCTCCAGCAGGGTCAGGCTCGTCTGAAACTAATCTTTCAAATATGTGAATTTTCGTGAGAATTTCATCTTTCCAAAGCCTTACCCAAGTCCTGAACTGCAAGTAGCTATGAAGGAGTCGAATTAAAATACATAACACCTTTGACATCATGCATAAAGCTGAGCCCAGAGACCATCAAAAAGCAGGCTCAGCATACCCCATATCAAGTCTTACTGAGCAGTCTTGACACAGGATGCCAGTCCACTGGCACGAGGCAGGAAGTCACTCTACAGGGCAGGTCCTCAGCAAACAAGGCCATCCAAACTTCAGCTTGGTGAGAAACAGAGTGTGCCACCCACGTTTGCTGACAGTTCTCGTGGTACCTGATACCTGCCCAACAGAAGGTCAAACGAGACTGATCACCTCTGTTCACATCACCTCCTTTTCATCCCTCAAATGGCTTCCGCTGACACAAAGGATAAATAATTCTATAACCTAAAAACCAGTATAGTTATGCTGCATCTAGAACGCCAAAAAACAAATGGGAGGCCTTACACTGCTGCTTACAGCAACTGTGTAAAACTGGTGGGAACTCCCCTGGCATATTGCAAAGTGTCAGATACGCTATTCCAACTCTAATAACCCATCTTAAACATGCTCCCACACACATCCAAAGCGGCTCCTCTCCTCTTTTTATTTTTTATTTAAGAACCAGCTTGATAGAGAAAAGGCTGGGATATTTCAGCTATTACATATGAGTATTTCAGAACATCTGATCAGTAAACAGATCTGTCATTTTTGACTACGAGGGAAATACATTAAGAGTTCTTTACCTTTTGAGAAGAATACTTGGTTGTTTTTTTTTTTAATCTAGCACCTAGGTGAAGTGGGTGCAAAAAGTTAAAAACATGGGGAAGATAAATCTTAAATGTGCCAGTAAATATTTCTTTGGACTTAATCACAGGAGGCCCCAGAAACATGTACGTAGAGCCTCCACATTCATGCTCGTCCACTTGCTTTTTCTGCTCCATTCATAAAACAAGACGAAGAATAAACAAAGGGTAAAGAAAAAATAAACCAAAAGAAAACTGAGCCTCCCAACTGGAAGGATAATATGATGTTTGTTGCCCTTCTCTCTTCTTAAGAGACTCACAGCTCCTCGTTTCCCCAAAGTCTGAAAAGGAAAAGCAGAAGTGGCTCCTACACAGACTTGCTGCCCCAAAAGAAGAAATAATATGTACATGATTCCATTTCCCAACCTCTTCCCACCTGAACTGCCAAAGAGCAAGTCTGCAGTCTGCTTCCTCCACTCTTTCTAGTGCCTCCTGACACCTTCCAGGCAAACAATATCCTCCTTCAACCTTGGAAATGTACATACTCTTCTCCTCCCATGAGGTTTGTGCCGTCAACAAGGCAAGATTCCAACACGCACACCAGACTCCTGCTACAGAGAAAGATGGTACTGAAGACACAGGGACACTCAGGACAGATCCTGTTACTGGCAAATCAGATGACAGAGGTAGAGATGCTCCTTGGTGTGCAACCTTCTGACCCCACTGTGAGGCTGCCTACATGATGCACAGCGACTTTTGCTTAAACAGACATGGATCTCCTGTCTGTTAGTCCATTTTAGGCATTGTTTTCCTAACCAACAGAAGCACTATCCTATCTCCAAAGAACTGCAAGGGAACTATAGCTTTTGCCTACACTACAGTTTGGCCAAGAGTTACACTGACTCCCAGGCAAAAATAGTAATTACTGCAGCCACTACAACAATTAATGTACTACCGTCGGGTCTTTCAGTAAGAGTGTTTTTTCACAGGGTCGCAAAGCAGATGTTATAGCACAGCTACAAGGAAATCCATTGGACTTCTCATTCACAACTTCATCAGACAGGGTACAGGTAACACACTGAAGACACTACCTATGCTTGAAAAATCTGAAAAAACCCACACGTGCAAGTCTGAAGTCCAATGATTATTTTGACGTACACTCAATGTCATGTAAGAGAAACCCTAAGTATTTAGAGAATATAAGAAAAACAGAGAAGGAAAAGAGAACCAATAACATACTAAGGTCTAAACCAGACAGTCGGAGAGGGAAAGTTTTGGTTGAGCGTGCAGAAGGTTGGTATTTTACACACACATATGGGTATTTCTCTCAACAGGACATACTGTGCTTGAAAAATTACAGTAAGGGAAGGCGAAAAATTGCATTTGCCCATGCACACAATTTTAGGATCATCTACAAACCCGGGAACCATCGCAATCCTAAACAGCTTATGGAACCAACAAACCCTTCAGCGCTCCGCAGCCCAGTCTATCCCATTCCTGCTGCCATGCGCCAGCGCTACAGAGGAAACCCCAAAACACTCGCTCTAAACCAAAGCCAGGAGCCGGCCATACCTTGGGGAAAACACGCCGGGAGTATCTCCGGGAGGCCGTCGTCATATCTGTCCCCGTAGCATCGCTCGGAATGCTGCCGGGGGCTGGGGACCTGCGGGGGGGGAGAGCGACCACATGAGGGAGGCCCGGCCTCCCACCGGCACCTCCAAACACACCCGGCGCCGCTCCCAGCCACCGCCCGCTCCCCGCCGGGGGGTTACCATGGAAATCCAGACCGTGGATTTGCAGGAAAAGGGCAGAGAAAAGCGGGGAGAAGCGGGCAGCCACCCCCGCCGCCCGCCCTTCCCTCACGCCGCCCTCCCCGCCACCCGGCCCAGGCCGCCGGCGCCGCTCACACAAAGGGGCGCCCCGGGGAAATTAAACTTTCCCGGCCGCTCCCCCGGGGGGAGCCCCGGCTGCGGGTGGGGGCGGGAGGCACCTGCGGCGCCGAGAGCGGGCGGGCGGGCGGGCCGTGGAGCGGGCGGGCCCCGCTGCCTCACCTGCGGCGGCGGGCGGGATGCGCGGCCTAGCGCGGCTCCTCCGCCGCGACACGTCGGTGCCCCCGCGCAGGGCGGCGCAGGAAGCGGCCCGGGCGCCGGCGGCAGCGGGAGGAGGGAGGAGAGAGCCGGGCACCGCCTCTGCCACCGCCCGGGGGAGGAGCCGCGGCCGCGGCCGGCGGAAGGGGCCGCACTGGGGCTGCGGTTCCGCCCCCTCGGGAGAGGGGCCGGCTGAGGGTGGGATGAGGGGTTGAGGCGGCGCTGCCGCCGTTCGGGGGGCCCTGCGAGTGAGCCATTGCTGTGAGAGCCGCCGTCAGTGACCCACAGGTGCAGCTCTCGCCCCGACCCCCATCAGTGCCACCGCCGTCCCGGTGGTGAGATCCTCCCCCTCGGTGATCCACAGCTGCAGCACCAGCCATCGTCCCCCGGTTGGACGATGGGTGCTGCTCCACAGCCAGTGTTATTCAGATTTATATTTATTAATTCTTCATCAGGCCACAGGAGATTCTGAAGTAAGGGGACGCTGTTAGGTCGCAGTTAAGCGACAGCAGCCTCGTGCCTGGTCGTGCCTTAGACAATGATTAAATCCTCGGCCACGGTGGCACAAGGAGGTTCTGATTAACAGCAGCGATTCTCGGTATGTTAAATGGCAGAAGCGTGTGAGCACGTGGCCATGGGCTGTGTAAATGGATGTGTGTGGAAATCCGTGGGGTCACGCCTGGGCTTGTGGCTCGCTAAGTCGTGTTTGTGTCTGCCCCCGTGCTGACACCAGACAGAGTGGGCTGAGGATGTTGTTTTGCTCCTCGGTGATTATGCTGGCAGACACTTGTCGCGTTCAATTTGTTTTGCAGACTCAGCAGATAACCCCAAATGAGTGTCGCCAAGATCAGATGCTCGAAAGTCACAGGGACTCCTGGACTTCCTTGGGAGATGTGTCCGACCTGACCAGTGTTTGCCCTTCAAAAGGATGAGTTTAAAGAGCAGAAAATGTGACACTATCAGACAGAAAGTCCTGTTTATTATTACTGTTACTTCATAACTGTGGCCTTCAGTGTCAATGGTTGTCACCACCACTGCTGCATGTGCATCCTTTATACCTTTTGTAGACAAGCTAGAAAATAAAGATGTACCTTCTTTTCTTCAAAATTGAATCCTTGGCTTTCTAGAGTTATTATCAGCTCAGCACAGATCAAACAGACTTTATTGGAAGCTGGAACAGCAAAAGCTGTCAAAAAAATCAACTATGTTAAATTTTAAATGCTTGTTAGGAAGCCAATGGGAATTTCCCTCCAGCAACCTGCAAACGTCACTCACAATATTTTCATAGCGTGTTTTCCACTACCTGGCAGAAATCTCTTTGTGCCTTACAGCCTCTGCTGTGCTCAGACTGCAGACATGCATTTGACACACTCCTTGTGGGCAAAACATGGTGGTTTGGGGTTTTTTCTTGGTTTTTTCCCCTTGGGGATCACATTAGTTGGCGTCTGTCTGTCTTCTAACCCCTAAAACCTGACACAACAGCAATAAAGTGAGAGATCATGAACATAAGGTAAAACTGATCACTGTGTATCGATCCAGACAGCAGAAAGACTGAGTTTGCAGGATTTGGTCATGTGGATAAAGTCAAGGAAATCGAAGGGGCTGTGGGAGGGAGGGAGGTGGTGTTGGCCCTGTCCTACCTGCCGTTCTGCTTTACGTCACTTACTGTTTTCCCTGAGGAGTGTCCTCAGCCACGTGGATTAGGGATAGCATTCCTGCCTCGGCATGGCTGCCAGCTGGCTGGGGGTGTCTCCATGGCTTCTGCAACCGCTCACAAGTGAGTCAGAACGTTTGGATTTGCCCAAATCATGTTCATTGTTTGCTTTCAGTAATCTGACTTTCTGGAATTGAACCTGGGAGTATCTACATAACCGCTTTCCATTAGGAAAGAGACAGATGGGAGGGGATCAGAAGGGAGAGGCAAAAAGAAAGGGAATCCCCAGCAGAGAAGCAGCTGTGGGTGATTATTAACTACAGACACTGGTTTTGAAGGGAAAGCCCTTCCCACAGCCTTGGTGGCAAACCAAGTTTCCCCTTTCCAGCCCTATGGGTCAGGCTGAGGCTGAAGGCAAATCCTGCAGGGTGGATACTATTTTCCATGCCTCCCTTGCATGAATCATGGACTGATCCACTTGCTGCTGCAATGTGTTTGGGTCCTGGTGAGTAAACTGAGCCAGAGCCAAGTCCAGTCATGCAGGACTGACCTCAGTTCTCAGCTGGTGAGGTTCACATCACCAATCTTGAAGCATCTTCACTGAGTCAGGGGGATACCCTGCCGGGTTCATCTCAGTTGATTACTGAGAGCAGCTCTAAAAAGAAATTTTGCATCAGTGGTTTAGCATGAAATGTCCTTTATGTAGAGCTGGGCTTACCCCACAGTTGACATTTGCCCAGGAAGCCCTGATCTGGCTGAAAAACGTCAGGTCTGTGTTTCTCTTGTACCAGAGAGGTACATTCAAATCCAGTGATTAATTGTGTCAGAGACACATGGGAATGCCATACCCTCAAAGTGACCTTTTAGCCATGCACCCTCCCATGACCTTTAATATTTTCCAGTTGCAATGAAAAGAGTCTTGTTATCTGCTCACACAGGGAAAATAACAAACTGTTTGATTTTCTACCTTATGCTTCATTGACGTTCTCTCTGAGCTGAATGTTGTTACTCTTCTGCTGCATTTTGTATTAACAGCAAAGCCCTCTGTTCCCCTTGAGAAAAATAAACTAGTGCTGCATCAGAGTTGTGGATCGGAAGGAAAGGGTGACAGCCAAGCAGTTACCTCCTGCTGCTTGCTTTTCTGACTGTCACCTTTCAGCTAAACCCCGTGGTGGCAGTGACAACACCAGTCCAGCCTGAGATATCTCCTCTCCTCTGGACCGTAGGATACTCAGTGGGTGATTTCTAGAGACTTTGAGAAGAAAGGCTGCGGTTTAAAGCATAAAAAGCCTCCCCAAGGCACGTGGAATGGCTGGGCTTGTGAGCTGTCGTCTGAATGTGCTGACGGATCTCTGCGGGTAAGAGCAGCCATTGCTTTACCAGCAGGGTTGGTGAGGTGAGGGAATTGTGAGTCAGCAAACCACAGTTCACTTGATCTGCCCCTTCAAGTACAGCTTCTGTCCCTAAAGTCTGCTTTTATGGTGGCATTTCAGTTATCTTTGCTTCCTACTGATTGCCAAGGGCCACGTCAGCTTTGCAGGACAGCCACGACTCAGCCCTGGTGGTGCTACAGTGCCCGGGTGACATAAACCAACAAACACTCCTGGGCATGTGGGACATAGTCCTACAGGGAGTCTCTAAGGGAAAAAGTACAGTCCCAAGTAGTTTTAGCCAGGAAAATATGTCTACTGCTACTTTTTCAGCTACATGAGTTAAATTGGCATTCTTGCAAAACAACAGAAACATGACGGGGTTTTTTCCTACACTCACGCAGGTTCAGGAGTCTTCTGCGGACTCTTCCCGGGAAGGAAATGGGAAACAGTGGGTTTAGTGCTGTGGAAAATAAACAGTAAAAAGAACAAAGTAGCTCAATGTTTTCCCAGATACGAGAGAGAGCAAGAGACAATAAAAGTAAGGAAATGCTTATTACTGCTCAGTGGCAGAACCAGCAGCCAACTGTTGTAGCAGCTGGGTTATCTCCAGGAATATCTGGGCTCCTTTCTTGGGATGCTATAGTGTTTTACAGGGTCCTTGGTTACAAGGTCCTGGTATCACTAGCTTTCAGAAACTTCCATAGAAAACCTTTGCTTGACTTGTACTGCAAGTGAAAAAATTAGGAAGGTACTGCGATCCATAGGGAATATGAGGAAAAAGAGTGATTAAATGTAATTAGAGGGCAAGTCCCCTAGGAACCCTGAGTGTAGTGGGTAATCTTGTCTCTAAAAGAGCAGCATTAAACAATGATAGGAACAACCAAACTTCGAGGAAAAGCTCTCCCTGGAGGAAGCAAGGGATATAAAAGAAATATGTAAAATAATGAACACTGCAGAGAAAGCAGATGGAGAGTTTCTGCTCTTCTTGTCATAAGTGATGCGAAGTGATATTAAGACTGAATTTTTCATGCCAATAGCAGGGAAGATATTTCCATGCCCTGTGTAAGTGGAGCGTAGTGCTCAATGCCACGAGAAACCTTTCAAGACAGGAGCTTAGGAAGATGCAGAGTGGGATGGCAGTTTTATAGGGCAACATTGCTGGCTCTCAAAATTAACGCAGATGACAATTTTGAAGATTATTTTTATAATGTCAACCAAAGGCTAACTATTATAGCTCAGGATCAGACCTGTGTAGAGAAGACATGACTGGCCTACATCTACACTCATGGGCCACCACCTGACATGGGTCTTTCTAGGACAGTTTCTTAATGGACTCCATGAAGACACTGTCATAACCTAAGGACAACCCATAAAACTGGGATGCCAAGTCTCTCCTGTTGTTCCTAAATGCTCTGGCACGTATTCCTCCATGTTCCTCCTGGCTCTAAGTCATTCCTCAGCACGTTAGACATGCTGCATATGTAGCTACATTTCACGCAGTTTCTTCTTGGTTCTCTCTGTCTCCAGTAAAGAGGCTGTGTAAAATTAAAAGCTCTTTCTTCTGTATCTGGATTGAGCCCAATTTATCACATAGCAGTTTATTCTGATGGAGTACATTAATACCTGAGTCATCAGGGGCTCTGGCTTTTTTTATGTCAGCTTTCCAGGCTAGCTTTGTTATGTGCAGTGCTCTCTTTGAATCTGGACACTGCCACCCCAACATTACAAAAAGAGGCATTCTGGTGGGATGTTTTCAGGAAAGTGTAATGGGAAACAGTCTTGTCTGAGCAGCACCTCAGGCAAGGAAAAAGCTCTTGCTTCTGAGATTACTTGTGAGTTAAAATGTGCAGTTTCAAAGTGAGTGATGGTGTGGAGTGATAACAAAAGTACAGAAAAAGCAGGTCAAGTTGGTGATGTCTGAAGAAGGTAACAAGGAAGCAGGGCTGGGATCTTACGGACTTTCAGAGATCAGAATTAGATTATGGATACCACAGGGTTCAGTACAGGTTTTATTTTAAAGATCAAAGATAAAGGCCTGGAATTATAGATGTTTTGAGACTTTACTCTGCTCTAGGTTGCAAGATCTGTGGGTAGAGGGTACAGCCACTGGCCAAGTTCTCTCTCACACACACCCCACTGAGAGGAAAAACACCTTTCTGCATTTTAAAATTCTATAACTGAGAGGCTGTAGAATGATGTGGGTGCCCAGATTAAACAGAGGAAGCAGCACCCTGTCCCCTCACCGCAGGCTCACCCAGCCAGCAGCTTTCTAAATAGTGCCTCAGTCCTCTGTCTTTGACCTTGAGTGGAAGTCGCAGGGATTAAAGCAGGTGGGGACCACAGGGAGGATTCTCTTCCTCTAAGGGCATGATAGGTAACAGCCATTATTAGGAGAGGGATCTGTGTGGAAAGCATCACCAGGTTTTTAAGCGCACAGTTCATCTTTGCTTATCTTACCCCGCTGTTGCCCTGAGCTCATCACAGCTTCAGTGTGACTGCTGTGATTTGATTTAGGTCAAACGTATTTCCAGGAACCGCTTTGCGTGACAGCAGAGGGCAGCCTTTCCCCAGACTTCCAGAAATGACGAGTACATGGATTTCAGACAATCTTTTCTTGTCTCCTGGTGTCTGCTAGCTGCCAGCAGAAGCCTCCGTAGGAACAGAGCAACTGATTCAAAGCAAGCAGAGATAGAAACAGCACTTCAAATCATCTCCTTGCATTTGCACAGCTTGGCTTCTCACCAGAGGGTGATCAGCTCTTGCACCTCCTCATTATTCATCTAAGGTGAAGTTTCCCTTCCAACTTATATCAGTGTTCAACATCAAAGTAATTAAAAATCCACGCTAACTCATTTCTTCACCTTGACAACAACGCATAACAGAAAATACATCGTTCTTGGTGGGGAGTATGTCAAAATCAAAGTGACACTTTTCAGTGCTTGACATGCTGCATTAAAAAGCACCTCTGTTAAGAGACCTACGCAGCTGGCTGAATAAACTGTGGTGTGGGTGAGGCCTCAAATTACTTCATCTGCTGGTGACTTTTCAAAAGAGCCTCAGATATGCTCTGTGGATTCACCCAGCCCTGAAAAGCAAGGAGAAAAGTGATCAGCACTCTCATGTCCTGCCCCTTTTTATTCCCTGCTTGCAGAGCCAGAAGAGGAATGCTTACTGGGACAGGGTGTTTTGAGATGACCAGAGCCAAGCTCTTTCTAACATCTCCTGGATCCTGTGGAAGCATTTCTTATTACCACATGGCAACAACCTTGTCCAAACTGTGTTTTTGTACTTAATTGACTGATATTAGTCTGGCTGTTTCACAAGCACAAGAAAGATGCAAGGATGTCTTCTTCTGGGAGGTTGCTCCTGATGCAAACACAAAAGAACACAGACTTACTTCTATGTAGGATCTGCTTTCAATTTCTACTTTTTATCCTGCTTCTGTTCTCTCAAAACATGTTAATGGCATCCAGATGCTTATTAACACGCTTCATAGTAAGAACCAGAGACAGGAAATACAGGCCAGATGAGGAAGAGAACAGCTTAAACAACAGTTAAGAGAGCCGAGAGGAATCCAGAGTCAGCAGGACCAAGTTAAAATTTACTCTGGAGCCTTCAAGAAACTAATCAAATGGTTGTCAGTGAGTGACAGTATAAACTCCAGGAGACAGAGGGGGTCCCACAGGACCAGAGAACCTGTTATCAATATTTAGGGGGACATCCAAATACAACATTAATTAATATTAAAGGCCCATATGAGCCTTAAAGCCACTGCTATGGGCTTACAAAAACAGACCGTGCCTAATCAACTCTGTTCCTCTCTTTGATAAGGCAGCTGCTGGCCTGGAAACTAGGAAAGGGAAGTCACAGATGTGCTGCATCTTCACTTGAATCATGCTGGCTAATGGAGCCACCAAAGGAAATGGCCTAGACAGCATTACTAGGAGGTGACCAGGCAATCAAGTTGTTTACGCTCAAGGTGTAACATTCACCACGTCCCCGGCTCTGTCAGTCCCATCAGCCACTGCCACGGGAACATCGGCTCCCAAAATCTGACTGAAGAGGTAGGAGACTGGATTTCTGTGCACACACCATGTGGGGTGGGAGTCACAGGGAGACATTTATTTTCACACAGGAAATCACCATCAGCGAGGAAATGACGCCAATTCCCTACACCATACTCAAGGTCTTGGAATTCTCGAGCATCTTTTCTTTACAAGACATGCGGGCAATTCACCCCCAGTTCAGCTTTTAATGAAAGAAACACTTAAAACACTCTTCTACCAATCTCCCCAGCCCACAGAGCCTGCTGCAGCCTGCTGCTTCCAGCTGTCCCTCATAGGAGCCTTCTCATCCTTTGAAAGTTCCCCTCTTCTTTCCCAGCTCTGCAGAGAAATGTGGCTAACTAGGAATCTCAAGGCCATTCTAATCCTGTTCTCCTCTCTTCCTGGCTGCATTCATTATTAATAGCTCATCATTAAATGTTAATACATTGAATATCAGAGGTTTAAGGCTTGTTAGGCACCTTTTCTCCCTTTTCTTTCTTTCAGGTCTATTTGTTGGACAAGTTCATTCAGTGTCATGCTGGGGAAGGTGCTGATCGATAACAGACATACCTTTTGCAGGAAGCTGCTTTTTTGCTTTATTTCCAAGCTCTGCAGAAGTGCTCGGAATACAAAAGCTTTTGCTTGGAGTTGTTTCTTTTTCTCTAAGAAAACAAACCCCAAACAGCAGGTAAATATTGGGTCCCAGCTTGCTCCTTAGTTCATTTTAGTAGAGGTGAATTTATGAGTTCTATCTTTGTTCACTGATGAGTTGGTTTCACAGGGAAGATGGTCTGTGTAGGACTGATCCTAAGGCAGGATCTGTCCCCCGAAGAGTGTGAATGGTGGGTGCTCCAGGAGAAGCACTGAAGGCCATGGTAGGGAGAGAGCCTCTCCATCATGTTTTTCAGGATGGAATTTGCTCCACCCCCATCCCAGAGGTGTAGCAGTGACACTGTCAGCAGCACTAATATTTGCTTGCACAGGGTTGTTTCAGTGTGGATCATCCCCCTCACCTTGCAGTTAAAACCTGACAGGAAGATTCTGTAGAAGATCCAAATTGCTGAATGGTCAGGGCTCAGGCACCCAAAATTGAAATGCTTCTCTCTGAGCAAAAATGTACTGAAACAAAGAACCGTCAGGACATTTTTCCTCAGTGGAGGAGGTGGGTAAGTCTTTGAAAGGACATACAGCACGTGGGACATGGGCAGGGACCTTCTCTCTTCACTCAGCAAGCAGAGGGACCTCAGGGAGGATGAGGTGAAGCTGAAGACAGAGTTCAGGAAACAGAAGCAAGAACCTGTCAGTCTGGCAAACACAACCTATGAAGAAAGATCAAAAGGACTGCTCCAGCAAAGAGAAGAACAGGCTGAGGAGAGACATGCCGAGAGCCTTAACTACGTAAAACGCTGCTAGAAGGAGCTATGGCCTCCACGTGCTCTCAGTCCTAACTGCTTTAATCCTGATGTGCTAAAGATGTCCTTTTGAGGGGCTTTAGGTTCAGGAAGAGGAGCCATTTTTTCACTAAGAGGATGGCTGAACCAAGGACCAGGCTGTCTGGAGAAGCTGGGGAATCTCCATTACTGCAGCTTTTGAAAGAATAAGCAAGTGGCACGCTTGCAAGCAGCATTTGGGTAGAACTGACCCTGCCACAGGGCAGACTAATGAAGGAGAGGACCTTCCATGGATCAGTGGTTACATTATGAACAATATGTTCTTAAATCAGCTCACGCAAAGGAACTTGCATCTTAAACTTGCAAAAAAATTGTTTCATACAACCTGGGAACTCTTATTGGTGGTGGTTGGTTTTTTTTTCCTTCGAAATAGTGAGGAAATTCCAGATACACTGATGTTTTGAGTATTAAGAGCAGAGTTGGGTTAAATATTGCCCATCCTAGGGACTCCCAGAACTGCTCTTCTCTTCTTCTGCTGTGTCCTGGGGAAGCCCACCTCAGACATACCACCTTTATTCTTCTATACTGTGAATTAGCCCCTAAATTACAGTCTGAAACGTTATTTGGGGCCAGCAGAGCCTAACTAAGCCTCTTGCATGATACTGCTCAACATATTTTTTTCACTGCAGAAGCATAAATAGAGCCTGGCTTTATTAACCATTAGCCTATAAAGTTAAAAGTATAACAAAATGCAGGCACACATGGTCTATAAATATATATGCTGTTGTGAGGAACATTAACCCCAGGCCTCCACGGTATGAAAAACACTCCACCATATAAATAATGTGCATTTGGCAATACTGGCGTAGGGACAGGGGGACTGGGGTTTTTTTTTTGCTTTGGGGCTGGCAGGGGCTCTAGGCAAGCCCCACTTTTGCAGAGGCACTGGCCCCTGCTCCAGCCATGGCTTCCCTGGCAGGCAGCTGCCAAAGAGTTTGCCATGAGCATGATTCATCATCACCCAAAGGTGCTTGAACACACCTTCTGCTTCTCCTGCTCCAGAACAGGTGGAGTGAGATTTTCAAGTGATAAAAGAGTGACGCTGGCAAAAAGTGCTGAGTAACACTGAAAACCCCCGGAGCGGTGGTGGAGCCGAGTCTCTGGCATCGCTTACCCTGCCTCCTCAGGAAAGCTGCTCTGGATCCACTTTTAATGTGAATAAGTGAAAAGGCATTACATATCCGTGCCCTGGGTGGTTATGTGGTATTTAAAGACCCGCTGATTGATTTAGCTCCCCTTCAGAAGTGAAGCAAGGGCTACTTCAGTGACCTGAGGCCCTGGCAGCTTTGCTCTGCTGGTGTGTGCACAAGCTGTGGGAAAGGGCAGAGGATGGGAAAGGTGCCCACATCCCTGTGACCTAGCTCAGGCAGCATTTATCCCCCAGCACTGGTGCAGGGTGACACCACAGCCTCATTCTGTGGTGGGAGCCATGGAGATGTCCCCTTTACAGGGCAACACAAGCTGGGCAGGTAAGACCGTGACTTCTCAATGCCCTGCAGCTTGGAGCCTTTCATCCCCTCTGGAGTCATAACTCAGGTGACTGTCCCGGCAAAATCAAAGTGGGCACACCTGCACCACAGTCCTACAGAGACTTTGGAGATTGCCAGCCACTGTGCCAAGGGGAAGCACGGGCCAGAGAGAGGAAGGAGGCCAATTAAAAAGCCAGGCTCTGCCTCCGTGTTGCTCAGGGCTAACTGAACAGTTGATGGCATCGCTGGAAGCTGCATTTGCTTTTAATTGTCCTCGTTCCACTGAATAACTAATTCTCTCCTCCTCCCACATGACAGAAAAAAAAAAAAAAGAGGCATGGGATTTTTGGATAGGATGAGTTGACTCAATTCCTTTCATCCAGCACATGACAGCAAGCTGCAGTTTTTAGCTTTGCATCCAGGCAAGTTTAGAATATTACTGCATGCATTTGTTTTGTTTCAAATCTTCTGGGATCAGCTAAAAATATTATTGTGGAGAGATGTAGATATGGAAGCACTAAAGGCTTCGTATTCATCCAGCTCCTGAATTACAGCCAGCCAAAGGAAATTACCCAGGTATATCCCTTTTGTAAGATGGTTATATTAAAAAATGATTTTACATGTGTCAGAGGGCTGAGAAGTGGGAGGTGCTGGGAATCTGAGCATGATCCAGGGAAAGAAGTGTATTCCTTCAACCCAGAGACAGGCTTAGCTCGTCCTTCACAAGCTGTTGCCCAGGAAAGCCATTGCTCTCTCCTTATCCTTGACCAGCTCGTGTTTCCAGCCTTTTCCAGGACAGACTGAAGGGAAACCCTATCTAGGCTGAAGACTAGATGACCAAAAAACCCTCAAAATACATTTTGCAGGGCCTGAGAGCAGACAACATGGTTCAGTGCATTAAAAGTCACATATTTCAATAGAATCAGTTAATAACCACAGCAAACATGACAGAAACTTTCAGATAAGACATTTGCAGAGAAAAGTGAATTTAATTTTTTTGGGGGGAGGAGAGGGGATGTTTTGAAGCAGAAACAAATATAAGGGCCAACAGAATGAGATATAAACAAGCAGACAGTTAATCTTGGGAGTTGGTGGTAAAGAAAAATACTCCTAAGGAAGCTTTTCCCACTGAGTGATTGAACTGTACACTGCACTTACATCTACTGTCTGACAATGTGAACTATCATTTCCTCCCTCCTCTCTCTGTGCTGTTCACGCTTCATGTGGTGCTCCTGGGGAATCCTCAGGAGTCCAGTGTGTGCTCTGCAAGGGCTGTAGAGAGGAAGCCTTTTCATGAGACCTTTCCACTACAACAAGGAAAAACAGACAAATCCTGGCATGAGTTCTAACTGCAAAGGACTCCACTCTCATTGTATTTCTGAAAGGCAGCAGATCTCCAGTACCGATCCCAGTACAGGACTGGTATTCCAGACATAGACAAGGTAGAGGAAGGAAATTGGAGCACATTCATAATTTACTCTTGCCTCAGAGCTGTTTAGGGACACTAAATCAGCAAAGTATTCAAAATAAAAACATCACAATATTGCAGGCATTGCCATATTACAAAGGAGTTGCCTCTGACAGGAGGAAAGTCCTTCTGAAGTTGATCTCTAAGGTCATTTGCACCCCTGCAAGGTATCTGAGCCGCTGTATGGCAGTGATGGCAGAACTCAGGACCTGCTGGTGCCTTTGTTGCTGCCACAAACACATCCCCACCAGCAGAGCCAGGCAAACAGCACAGACCAGCAAACAGGGTGACTTTGGTGCTGGTTCCCATTCCCTCCTGCCAGCCCTGCAAAAGGGGCAGTAGGACAAGAATGGAGAACTGGGCACAACAGCAGCAAAATCAAGAGTGGCAGGGAGTGGGCAGGAAGCTCCTGACTGCCAGAGCTGGCACTTTGCCTCTGGTTACTCATCCTCCCTTGAGCTCAGCCTTGGGAAACACAGCCCCAGGCAATGCCTTACCTGATCCCACACAGGCTTGTGCCAGGCAAGGTGAACAGGATCTGCTTCTGCAGTTCCCTGCTCCTTGTGGCTGCATAATGGAACGCATCTGCCAAGGATGGAAGGCAGGAGGATGGGCAGCAGCTCACAGGGAGTCCAAGGCAAGAACATGAAGATTCAGGCACTGGGGCTTACAGCTAATGCCATTCCCTAACGCTGCACCAATGCCCAGGCATGTCCAAAGCCACCGGCCCTGCTGCAGGCTGTGTTTGGGATGGCTGCTCTCACAGAGGCACCTTAGGCTTGAGGGAGTAACAGCCCATTTTTTCTGCTCTTCAAATCTGCCCCTTTTTTGCTTTCAGGACAGGAGATGGGACCACACCAAACCAACAACCAGTAGCACCCAGCACAGCTGAAGGAGGCGGCTGTTCCTCGTGCACCCATCAGTGTTTCCCCGGCTCAGCTTGTGTCACCAGCTACGTTTCCATGGGATACTGCTCCCAACAGCACGGCGACGTGGTGCTGTTCTCTGTGAGGAAACAGGGTCCTCTGCTCTTGCTGCTGCCCTGGAAGCAGCACCTGGGAAGGGGCAAGGTCTGCTGCTGCCCCTGCAAAGGCCACACTTGCCAGAGAACCCCTGACCCATGTCACAGGGACCATTACAGCTCCTGCAGAGATGCTGTTCCAGATCTTTACAGGATGCACAACAGCACTTGTTTGAGTGATCTCCTGCAGCCACAAAGGAGCCTTAGAAACTGCATTTCTAGGATGATCACAGCCCTTGGTTAAAGCCAAGTGCTACGATTAAAAATAGATGAGCTTTGCCAGCATTTTTACAGAAAAGGGATGAGCCAAGACTAGAACCAGGAAATGTGGTCTAATGCAACAGCAACCAGGCCTAATCCAGGCTGAAAGACAGCGTGCAAATAGTGGTAGTCACGATGATAGATTTATATTGCAAAACTGGAAATGTATTTTTAGAATGGAGCCTGGAAAGTGTCACTTCAGAAAGCGATCAAGCACGGCACGGCAGGATCATTATGAGATTTGCAGAGCACCTTCAAACACAGGAGTCCCCCGAGGTGACTTCATCATGGTGTCAAACCTTCCAGGAGACCAGGCTCATTCTTGCAGGTATAACAAGTCTAGCACAGATGGGATTAGACCACCTCATCCACAGCCTGCACAAAACAGCTCAGAGCCACACCAGGTGCACATGGGACTGCTCCAACCTAATGGCTGTGTTGGCCAAGGAACCGGAGCGCACTCCGTTAGTGACAGGCTGCCCACCCAGGGAAAAGCCCCTAGGAACCTCCCCATCAGCTCCTGCCCTGCTGCCAGCCAACACACCAAGCTGCCCCACTGCTGCTTTGGGGGAAAAAAAAAAAACCAAAACCCCCAAAACAACAAAAAGCCTTTGTTAGCCAGCTGCTGTGCCAAGCTGCTGCCTTCTACTACTGTTAAACTCCTGCCATTTCTTACAGCTGAAGAGCAAATTAAGTTAATTAAATCACATCTCACTGCGCAGGACAGAGCAGCCATGCACAAACCAGCTGCAGAACACTGGCTGCTGATTTCCAGAAGCACTTCTGCAGCACTTCAACAAACTTTAAGGCTGGAGAAGCACCTACAACCTAACCTCATTTTCACATGCACTCCCATATCAGTTCCTCCTAATGGCAGTGCTCTCCAAGGGAACAGTCCTGTCCCATCTGCTGTTTGCATCACCAATGCTTCTGCCAGTTGAGCAAACCTTTAAAACCAGGTGAAGGCCACAAATCCCACCTGGGGCTGGTTTTTGCAGGTGCAAGAGGCTGACTGAGGCTGTCACAAATGGAGCTGTGGTTTGTCTCAAAGCCAGCATGGTGCCGCCTCCTGCACCTCGCCCAGCTCCAAAATTTGTTCAGAAGCAATGGCCTTAAAGTTCAGAGTGCTTCAGTCAGCTGGTTGAGTCTAAGGGATCATTTTACTTTTAATCTGATATTCATTTTACTGTTTACAGAGGACTACTGTTCCAAAAAAGAACAGAAGCCTGGGGGACCCCAAACAAGGAACCCCAGTCTGAGCCGCTGCTATTAGTGATGGAACTTGCTCCTCAAACTACTCCACCGTTACTATCCTGCTTTTGACAGTGGGATCTCCCTGTCTCAAGCATTTGAATGCCCGTGTTCTGCCCTTTTAAAAATGGGATTAACAAGCCCAGCTCGGGTCAAAAGAAGTATGCAACAGGCAGAGAGCATGGGGCAGACTCTGAAGACTGATCTTAGCCTAACACTCCCCAGAGACACAGCCAGTTGTGCTCTGACACCTTTGTATGGGGAGTCTCTTTTTGGGGGGGGTGAGGGTGGCGTAGGAAAGTACAGTGAAAGCAGAATGTATCATCTTAAAGAGGGCAGAGGCTTAAGGATGGCTGCATGTTGGGCGTGGACCTTTCTTCTTCCCCTCTGCAGTCTGATGTGCCTCCACCCAACGGCACCACTGGCTCCACACGAGCCTCCAGCTGTGCCTCCAACACAGGGTGAGTACATCGCTCTCCATACTCCTCCTACCATCCCCTGCTCAGTCTGTGCCCACAGTTCAGCTGTATGGTACTCACACTGCTTTGCAGCTTTCATCATGCCCCTTTCTGATTTTTCATGTTCCCATAGTCAACAAGATCAGGGCCACGGAAGTGTCAACCAGATTTTGTGGAAGACAGAATCAAGAGCTCTTATCACTTTAGAAGAGCCCAGACATTTAGTTCAGGTTTTGCTCACATTTCAGTATTTTTAACTTACTCGGGGAAGAGATCATTTAACTGTGTCTTTTAAACAGCACTCTCACCTTTGTTAGCACACAGCTAAATATAAAATATGTTAAGAGGTCACATCTGACAGGAACCATTCAAAGCCATGACCAGGAAAATGTGCAAAGTCTTTACAGCTGCTGCTTTTCTGTGCTCTTAACCCACATGAACAGTACAGACACCTTAGGTGACAAAAGAAGGGCCATCCCCATCTCTTGGAAACAAAGCCACAGACAATCCCAAATTTCTATTTTTGAAAAGTGTTTACTCATGTAGTTTGAATAAATTAATTTGCAAATAAAAATTAAAACTACAGTATACTATAGTTTGAATAAGATGATTAGAACAACTACAATACAGGGATTTCTTGCTGCATAAGTTTCATTACTTAATGCATATAATCTGGAAAATGTCAAAATCAGTTATATTTCTATGGAAAGGGAGTAACAGCAGTTACTTGTACATGACAGCTAACTGAACTTATAGTACAGGTTTCCTGACACATGCATTTCCTGAGTGAACCAAACAATATATATAATTTCTTTTTAAAAATGGAGAAATAATTGACAGTCAAAGTAAGTAATTTATGACATCTAAGCAACACAGGTATCTTTAAACCAAGAAAATTTTAGAACAGCTTCAAAAGAAAAATGAAAGCTATGCTATAAAGTACAGAAATTTGCTACTGTCAATTAATTATACAGTACATATTTTGGAAAAAAAAAAAAGTACGAAGCTGGCCGAAAAAGCTCAAATCAACCCTAAAAAGGTCAGGTTGTGTGTTTGCCTTGAAGCACAGTGGGTCAGCAGCAAAGCTGCATGTAGTGCACTGGTCTTTTCCGGTGGATATGGAGGGAATGGAAGGGGAGAGAGGGGAGAGCAGAGAGAGACCAGTTAATCAGAGCCCAAGCACAGCATCCCACACTGAGGGGTCTGAGCCCAGTCCAGCCCCAGCTCCCTCCGACAACAGACAATTGTGACCAGCTGCCCAAGGATGCTGGGACATGGGCACACATCCCCTGGGTACCAGGCTCCACCTGTGTTCCAGCTATGGCCTCGATGAGCATCTGCACCTGGTAAAAGCCCCCACGTACCAGTCTGAGGGTGGAAGGCAGAGCATCCACCTGACAAACCCCTCCCAAGCTGGGAAGTGGCCAAGTCACAAGTTGCTCCCCACACTTGTGCCCGAGTGCCTCTGCCTCTCCCCTCACCCCCACCCCAAACAGCAAGGAACAGAACAAGCCTCATCTTTCAGGTCTGTTCATTTTAACATTGGAAAAACCCTCACAAATGTCACTAATGCTAAATAAAGAGAAGTGTTAGCGTGAAGGGAGAAAAAAATCCTTAATCTAGACTAAGTTGCATATTCAAAGAGTCTGGTAAATATTCTCCTCATAACCAGATCTTAAGTACAGTCCTACCAAAAAGACATTTTAAGAAGTCCTTCTTCGCTACCTTTCGACGCGGTTAAAGTACAACTTTATGCCATCATAATTTGCATTAGCTTTGTTTAAAAAGCATTTTAACTATTCTAAGAACTCAGTATTTTAGATTAAAAGATTTTTCTACCATTTCCATCTCACGTTCTTCTCCATCCAGAACTACTCTACACATCCAACTGCCAGATGTAACACACTATGACCATGCTACTCTCTAAACATTCTACGTATGTTCAATAACAAAGATAAATAGAAAAGAGTTAATATACATGTTATATTTTACAATGTTTGCATCCAAGCTGTAAACTAATGTTCTTTGAACTTTTTACCCTCCATATACAAAAAGAATGAAACAACTTTCAAAGACTTGTGGGCATGTGATTCAAAACCATTAAACGGAAGGCATCGAAGTTCACTCTTACAACACTTCCTTCACCTCTTCAGAAGTAGTTATTAGCTAAAAAAAAAAAGCAGTTCTCCCCCTTCTCCCCCCAATTTCTTCTATTTCCAGACTTTTCTCAACAGAGAGGGATTTAGCTGTTGTAACAAAAAAAAAAACAAACCAAAAATTCTTCATCTTAATGCAAACCAGCAAAGCCCAGAGAATATGAAAAAACAGTTGGTTTAAAAATCAGAATCGCTTAGCTTATCAGTTTACTGCAGTCCTTGGTAACACCTGTGTTAGTCAAGAGGTCCTTGGAAAATGAGTCTGATGTAGCCCTGCTCACCAGCCAGCTGATGGGCACAGAAGGGACAGGCTGCGTGGAAAGTGTGAGTACCGTGAGGGAGAGGGATTTGGGACCAATATGCAGTTGTCTTTTCCGAGCACACGTGTCCGCACGGGCTGAACGCGTGAGTTGGAGGTCCGGCGTCCACATAAAACCCCGCCTCGCACCCGAGCCACAGCGGCACGTAGGGGCCGACGGAGCGGCACATGGGGCACTCGCGGTCCTTGCCGTCCCTCTCCTCCTTGTTTCCCCAGTTGTGGTAGCCGTGCACGTGGCCACAGTTCAGGTACACCCACGGCTGCTTTTCGTCTACAACATCTTTCCTCTTCATGCTGGGGAAGGCCAAGGTGTTGAAGCCCACGGGGCACTGGGGCCTGGCTGCGTTGATCTCCTGCCGCAGGGCCTCCAGGTGCTTGACGGTGGGGGTGCGGGACAGCCCCTCCGCCGTGCGCCACAGCAGCGTCGCCCCGCACAGGTCGATCAGAGACCCGTCCTGGAGCTGGTTCGTTTCGTTCTCAACCTTGTGGTGGACAGAGACAAAGAGAGGTGTCACCTAAGGGTGCCTGAAGAGGAACATCGTGCACTTCCATAATATAGATCCCCCTGGAAGATCCAGACAAAGTTTCGAGCAGTTCCTGACTGTCTATATAAGATGCCCATGGAGAGCCCAGTATCAGCTTCTCTCTCCCCTCTTTTTTTTTTTTTCTGAAAAGAACTTCCACCCCAACATCTTAAGAAATCAGTGTGTGCATTAAAATAGACCACATTAAGTCATGAAAAGTTCCTAGTTCCTCTCCAATCTCAACTTCTCTCAACCCCATCCCTTCCTCGAGCGCTCCCAACTATGCTACTTCAATTGAGGAATGGCACAAGCCTTCTCTAGTCCTCCATCGTATTTTAGACTGTTTTCTTCAAACACACCTTTACACATGGCCTTCCCCTCCTCCAGAAAGTCACCTGCTAGTACTCCAAGCTAAATACTTCACTGAAAGTATTCAGTGTAGCATTTCTTTTTGCTGAGAGATCCCAAAACCAATTATCTCCTGAAATATCACCAAAGCTTTGTAAACAGAGGAAGGGGAAAACTCAGAATGCAAAGGTGGGAATTAATATCCAATGACATTATAATTATTCTTTATTGTTCTATAAAAAAGGAGAAGTGGGAAAACCTTCAAAGCATACACTCAAGAGGTAGAATCAGAAAAATGGACACTTTGGAGAAGTACATAGCAGACCAGCAACTCAATTTAGAAGAGCAGTCTAGATGTGCAATTAAGTACTAGTTTGCAGATAAACTCAGTAATTCAGGTTGAGCAAGACATCTTTGTGCATGAAGACAAGACACACAGAAGTCAGTGTAATTAACTGCAGAGGTGACAACTACACTGAATTACAGCAGATTCCAGCTCTATGCCCCAACTTTACCACTTATGGCTGTATCCATTTTGAACAGGTTGCATAAAACACTGGTCACTACTCTCACCATTTTTCCCCTCTGCTGAGCCGATCTGGTTTCACGGAGGCTGAACACATTCCCACACACAGAGATCTCTCTCCACACCCCTGGCTTGGAGTCCTCTGTGAATCCATTACGAGGATGCATAACAAGAACCCCATTTGTTGTTAGTCCATCCATTTGCCCATCTGATGTCTTCCACTTCGCAGCTTTCTCCTAGAACAAATTACATCAACGAGAACTTTAATTTGTCTGAAGCGGAGCTATGAATTAATTCTAAAATAAGCCTGAACTGAACTTCTGGGGGAGAAAAAAAAGTCTCCTTACCCCAAGAAAAATGTTTTTTGAGGAGTCAAATCCTGCAGCATATATTCTTGCTGTGAAAGGAGGGTTACGTTCACATATGATTCTGCAGGCAAACCTTGATATAGTGCTCTGCACAGACTGTGTATCTGAATTACTCTGACTTCCAGGAACTGTATCTGTTACCACAAAGTCTATAGGGCTCTCCGTTGACCGACCAATCTGGAAAGAGATTAAAAAAAAATAAAACCAAACAAAAACGGTCAGAAGTTTGTCTTTGGGTCTGGGAATATTCAAATTCGAAGCACTTGTGATAATATAAAAATCATGATGTTATAGTTTAAAGCATTCCCCTCCACCCATCTAAAGCCTAATCTGAATTAATGAATTATTCTGCCTTCAAGTGATCACAGTTATTTTGAAAGCTGGATATGGCCAACTAAAGGAAGGGGAAGTAAAATGATGTAATTAAGTCAATTCTGAGATGATTTCCCACTGAAGGCCTTCTCATCAGAGAAGTTACACTCAGGTCAGGTGGATGAGCTGCAGCAGCACCAAAACAGCCAGGAAACAGCAGTTAGAGGGAAGAAAAGTGACATTCAGTCACTTTGCATGCCTGCAATATTCTGAACAATGCCAGACTAGGTGGAGGGGTAGATGTAGGAAAATTAGATAATGTGAGCTGTCTCTTCAGCTCCAGTGGGGCACTGAGAAGTAGCAAAACTTTTGTTAAAGACCAGGTACAAGGTGCTTCTGGCAGAGAGGGGTTACAAGAACACTCAGAGAACACAAGAATTCAACATCTGACAACAGTCAGATTTTTCTGAAAGCTGACTTCTTTTCAGAGAGTTTTGCAGTCCCACACAACTGTACTGAGTATCTGTACAGGTATTGCTGCTTTTCTAGTCAAATCACCTTGTCCTTTTCTTTACAAAGTAAGAAGAGGAGTAATATCCCTCTCCCAAACATTCACATAGCTGGGTTTAAAGCTCTTATACACTACTACTCACTCACTGCCAAAGCTCTCAGGCTCTGTGAAAATAGCTGGTTATATTAAGACTGATTAACTGCTGAGCAGGACAACTCAAAAGCTTGACATGCTTTTTTGGTGAAGGCTGGAGAGCTTTCATGAGACTAAAACTGCTTTGTCAGAATGTATTTTTCTATTGCTTCTTAGGCAGGATAACCCATCAGTACATGGGGATTGCCAGGGGCAATTTCAGAGCAGCACACATGCCACAGCATGCCTGAAGAGAGAACACTCACACAAACAATAGCTTATGCTGCAGTGAGTTCATTACAGTCCTTTTGCTCTGTTGTAAGTATTTGCAGTTGCAGAGCAGCTTCCTCCACCACTTCCCAACACCTCCCACCTCCTTAGATCTCGCAGTGGCATCACAGCTAAATGCTGTGACAGCAAAACTCCTTGCCATAAATTAGTGACAATAACGGGGGGGGCGGGGGGGGAAATCAATGCAAGATCAGTCTGGGAATCAGAAAGAACAAAGCACACATTAAAAAATAAAAAACCAAAACAAAACCCTTCCTTTTGAGAAAAACAGGAAACAATTATAAGATATGAGCGCACACCACAGCTGCAAATGTGTTTGTGGTCCCTTCTCAGACACACAGGAACTGCAGCAAAGTTGCTCTGAACTGCCAGTGTCAGCATTGAGGCTCCTCTCTCCACACCTCCCAGCACTTTAGACATTTCTGGGTTTGCTTAAAGAAGTTCAGGGTATTTTTCATATTAGTTGTACCAGAAGCTTTCCTGTGTTTCCACACTGTATTTCTTCTACCCCGTCTCCAACTGGCTGATCCCAAATCCCTTTGTAAATTCCAGAAGCAAAGTCCCAAGTGCTTAAAGAGAACTGTGCACTTTATTCTTCATTTAGCAGAGAGGGACTAGGAGACAGGTTACAGGACTTGCCAACCAGCAATCAAAGGCAAAACCATAATCCTGTGCATTAGTCACTCCCCCCCCCCCCCAGCTTTCACCTTTGCCCAAGTCTGAGAGAGATGCACAGACACAGCCTTGTTCATGGGATGGCCTTGGGAACAAACAGAATTAAATTGTTCTGAAGAGTAAAATGTAGAAACTTGACACATGCAAACTTTTGAGTCTGAGGGAAAAAAGCCTGCAGAGAGGATGCCTTGTTAGAAGCCCACCAGAAGTGAGAATACACTTACATGTTTACTTCACATACCTGGAACATATCTGTGTTGCTGTCATGTGTATATTCAACTACTACTGTCTGGGCCCGAGACAAAGTGTAAGATATGCTGTGTTGGTCCTTATTACTTATTGCCTATGGAAAAATGCCAAATATTATTGAACCAGTGCACAATAACTCTTCAGTATACAGCAACAAAGTAGATTACATATACATCTGTATCTATATAAAAAAATCAGGCTCCTATTCTACTAATTATTGCAGATGGTTGTTAGTAACATACCTGTAGTTAAACTTCACAAAACCCTGTCCTGACTATTAAAAAAAAGCTGCAGGACTGATTCAGCAACAGACCAAACTGGTCTCTTCACCACATGCTGCAACAAAATACACTTAACCAGGGCATATTATTAGTCATGTTTTGTGTTAGTGCAATGCTGGCCTTAACACAAAAGAACAAAACAACCAAATGCAAAGGCTAAAACTGAATGTAACACCTTCATGGCCATCTCAGCCTCAACCTGTCCAACAGCAAAGTGAGGAATAAAACTTAGGAACTTCATTGTAAAAACAGGACCCAAGTTGATACTAAAATCAGTGATGACTGATAATATATATAGACTAAAAAGTGGTGGTAAATAGGGTAAAATGGAGCAACTCAGCACAGGTTGCAGAAGTTGTAGCTAAGTAATCTAGTTTTCAAGTTTGTTAGTCTGAATGTTCATTCTGCAACTCCCTAGTAGGAACTGAGCAAAGACTATTCAGAAGTGCATCTAAACAGCACTTAACTTGAAGACCATGAAGACTTTGCAAAAATAAGTGTTCTTTTCACAGATCTCCTATGAATGTAATTCTACTACAAGAACTTGGGTTAGAAAAATGCTTTTGATTTCAGAAAACTTCATGGCAATTTCCTGAATTTAGGGATCTATATTTTTACGTATCAAGGTATTCAAATAGTCAAACACTTAACACTACAGTATTTGTTTAAGGGCCTGATCTTGTCACTGGCAATTTCTAAGCAACCACCAAACCTCCTCAAATTCCATTGTTTTAGTAGAAATGCTCAATTAGTTTTTGAACATAATTGCACACACACTTGAATAGCCACAATACAGAAATACTGCATGGTTAATACCTTAGCTATAATGTAGTTTTGACATGACATACAATTCAATATCAGGACCTAAGCCCCTCCTTTAGTGCTTCTTTATTGCTACTGATTATAAGCTCTATGAACCACATCCTGCAAAACCCACCTGGCCCCATCCCTGAGGAACTCCTACCAATTGTATGGAGCAGCAAATGCACATGGAGCTTTGGTAAAGAATCATTTAAAATTCAGCTTTAGTGAAGCAAAGTTAGCCCTAAAGCACGAGTGACTGTAAAACCACAAAGTCTAGAACAGATGTCTGTAGTGAGTTTGGAAGGAAAACAAAATACAAAGTTTTACATGACCGGTCTGTGCCCGGAACATTCATGTTTCAAAAATAATTATTTTTCTTTCTAGCTACAGCAAGGACTAGGCACCAAATCTGCCTTGCTGAACTGTTTCTTGCCAACCCTGACAGGTACCAAAAAACCTTGGATAAATATGAACCATTCTTTTCACAGCCAGAACTTCATGCTTTTTACACTGTTTCATAACAGCTCTGACTTGATGGAGCTCTTTGTTACAGCACTAGGAGAAATCAGACTTAACTAGAGAAATGGAGCTTACCTTTGCTGCTTGAGGGGTACAGGCAATGTGCACAGTGCTAGGTTTCACCCCATTTGCCTTGGGTCTTTTAAATAAAGCAAACCTACTTTTTCTTCTTCCTCTATCTCCATTTGGGAGAGACCCATTGTACCTATCAAAAAGCACAGAACAAGAACAAAGTCCATCTTCCTGTATTGCTTAGCTCCTCATGAGATACCGGTCCACAAGACCTTCCATTCTAAGCACAAAGTATCCTTAATTAGTATAGTGTTACTAATCACAGATTTTTAATTAATCATACTTAAATCCAAGAATCGATGAACACAATATTGAAACATGCCCACAGAATCACAGGACAGACACACAAAGCTTGTAGGGCAAGGAATGCTACCCAGCTGAATCTCAAATCTGCTATCAACAAGCCAGTGAGTCTTGGGTCCCAAACATGAAACCAAGGAAGATTATCTGCCTTTCTGGGGCTTTACCTCTAAATGGTGTGTTCATGCTGTAAATGAAACATTCTAAATATTCACCAACCCTGGTGGAGAGACAGTATTTTAGAGAATTTTGATTGAAATAAACCCCTTAGATACACTGTCCTCCAAGACTCCAATGTAACCCATGAGAAAACCCTCAGACTTTCACACTCAAACACTTACCCTAATACAATCAATTCACCATATTTGACTGGTGCTTTTGATGGATGATTTTCTTGATCAGGAGAAAACATGAGCTTAGCTAATGACTTCTTCTCAAATTTCAGATCTCTGATCAAGAGTTGTGGCACACTTTTTTCATTATTTCCTGGAAAGACAAAAACAAATTTAAGTGTCAGAGAAAGTACTCAAATCCATCAATTACACAAACTTGAACACCTATCTGGTACAGTAGGTACAATATTTTGTGCTTTCCATATTTTGGTTTTGGCTGAAATAACTTAAAAAAACATTTATATAAACCCACATGAACTAAGGTTGAATTGCCTTGAAGAACTAGCAGGTCACAAAAAAGTGCACTCAGAAAATTCCACTCTGGCCTTGAAATACCCACACCACTTTTCCTTCATGCTAGCTTTTAGAATAAATGGTACATGGCTTCATTTACTATATTTTGTTCAGCTATTAAGAAGTAGAGCCAGATAAACACTAAATGCAAAGAAAAAAAATTACAAAGCAAGACCAGTCCATTAGCCAGAGAGGTAGAAGCTTTCATGGAAAGTGTCTGATTCAGAGCTTTCCAAGAAGTTTCTGGATTTGCAGACGGAAGGAAGTTGTTTGACAGTTTGATATTGAATCTGTCATACAAGTGTGGGGTGTGCAACGTGATCTCTCATGTTTAACCAAGAGACAGAAGTCATACAAACATCTGTTTGAAGGAAATTTCCTGAGGGAATTCCACATAGTTCTTAATGAAAACAGTCTTGAAGTGCATTTTTTCCTCAGATTTCTGCTTTGAGGAACAGTTCATACTATTATATTTTGCAGCTTCTCATTAGGAGCATTTCCAGACACTCCTGACCTATCCAGCACACCTCTGACCTTCCTCTAAGAGAAAGCCTACCCAGCTGAGCACTTGGTCGATAAAGAATAAAGCTGATGCCAGCCTGTTTGAACCTTTAATAGAAATAAGAACATTCCCTTCCTTCCAGGTAAGTTTTCACACCAACTCAAAAAGCTACTCATCTTTTTTAGTACTGATGGTTAACATCCTGCCTTCCGCACAAATATACTTTTTGACACGCACAGCATTTCTTGAATTCCTGTCATTCCTGTCATCAACTTTGATCACAACTACAGTGCTGTATCTCCATTTTCTTCTACCTTAGCTAGACCATAGTTATTAGCAAAAAGACATCATCATGCAGATTCTATCTACCACCAACTCATGTGGTAAGAACAGAGAAAAGGATGTGGCAGTGCTTGACATCTTGCTCGTATTTGTTCAGAAGCTGATGCGAAGATCCCACTACTGACCTTATCTCTACACCCTCTCCCAGTCCTCTCTGCTCCTTCACTGAGAAGCCTGGCCTTCAACATGTCTTCTCAATCTACCAACTTCTTATCCAGCATGGACATATTGATTGCCACCTGCAATCCACTCACTGTGCTCCCTAAGAACTCAGTTTGCTCCTTCACGCTACTCCACATACTTGTGAGGGCTTCACGCAAATACAAAGACGTCTCACTGTTCTACAGATGTTTGCTGTGATGCCGGCAGAACACAACCAGGAGGATTCCTCCTTTAATCTCGCATTATTTTCCAAGTCTTTTCTCCTTTGTTTTCAAGTATGAGTACTGTAGATTTCATAGTGCTTGACACAAGTTAACTGCAGACTGTCTCTGTGGCTAGCACATGTGTAACATTATCACAGCTGACCCACTGCCATATGTGCAAGTGCACTGCAATAAACCTGACTGGCACAACACTCCCACGAAGTGTCTGTGTCCCATCTACGCAACACTTACACCAATATATTTTTGTTGCATAGGAAGCACTGTGCATTTTCACTGGGCAGCTGTCCTGGCTCAAGCCTTTGGGACCCATCACTTTGCTGGTGCTGAAAGTGCCTTATACTGATGCAAGAGTCCCCATCTGTCCCACAGGAACAGCAGCAGCAGCACAGGAGGGAGCAAAGCAGTAGAGTTTGCTCCAAGGCATTTCTAGATTGCTGATCCGAGTTTAGCAGTAACTCCACTGGGATTGTGAGGGTACTTACTGCTGTAGGGTTTGCATTTAAAATCCTAAGATAAAGAATTTAAAGCAAACTTATCATATGAAAACGAGACCTTAAGCCTTTATCGTGCCAGTAATCACAACACATGGAAGTGGGAATTGCCCCATTTGATAAGAGGAGCCCCACAACATTAACTGTTCACAATTTTCATCTTCATGTCTTCTAGAGTCCTCCTTGCCCCCTGACATCACACCACACCTTGGAGCACCACACCAGCAATTCTCTGAAACCATGTGCCTACAAAGACACCTCAGGGCTGGTTTACTGACAGTACTGAACTGTATTGATCTTAGTGTTCTACAGTGCTCAGTTCTCTAGCCACATCTCCTGTCTGAAGTACTTCCTCTTCTCAAGAAGTGAGGATAAATATTCATGCTTTATCTGTATATAAAAATAAGGATATATTTTCTATGAAGTATTTTTACTATCAACTTCAGCATTTCTTGTTTTATTTTAAAATCTCACATTATAGTTGCTTGTATGATTATCATCTTAAAAACAACTCATGTTTTCACCTCCTCCCCACATGATTAACCTATTTTCTACTTGAATATTGATCTCCTCAGCAGGCTCTCCCCTGCAATTCAGTCTTCTCCACATAAAACTAATTTCATCTTGGCCAACAGTTGTCCTTTGCATTGACATTTAAGAACTCACAAGAAATACTGCTATGAAATCTGGAGCACTGCCTATTAGGAAATAGCATACAATGAGTAAATACCATGACACAGTAACCAAAGATTTAAATAGTATAACCCCAACATTGCAGTGTTTGATAAAGAGCTAAAATCCTTTCACTCAGAGAAAGTGGGAAGGCAAGCATTAAAAATAACTTTAGCTATTAATACAAGAACAGGTTTGGTGTAGCTTCTCCTCTTCCTCTGTTCATCCAAATGAACAATTTCACAGAAAGCTAAAAAATACATCTCCCAGTGTGAGTCAGCTTCCGAGTCTCATTAAAACATGGACAGTTAAAGGAGACTCTAAAGAGTTACCTGAGCAAATGGTCAGTAACCTCCTCTTAAGAGATAACTCAGAAGAAATGATGTGCCCAGGGACAGACTTCAGCAATACAAGAAATTATACAGAAAATCTTAGTATAAGGAAAAGTGTCCAATGTCTAAGACTCAGCTCTTCCTTAAAACATTTTCTTTTGTTTTACACTTAAAGAAATCCAGCCAAGTTTACTTTGTACATATGATGGAAACCCACTTCTTATTAGATTCAAGGAAGGTTTGAGAGTTAGGAATCTGGAGCTATCAATAAAACACAGCTTGCTCATCCATTTTCAAAAGCCTGGCTTGAATGTTAGAACTTTGATTTTTTTTAAAATACATCTCAGAACCTTTATGAGCTGCACACACCACTTTCACAACTACTAACACCCCCAGATTACTTCAACTCAAGCACATACAAAATTCAGCACTCATGAAAAAAAATAATCAGCCCGACATACACACTACTTCTCACCCAGTGTGATCTGCCTGGTACCCAAAAGGAAACCTTTTCTTGTTCACATAAATAACAAAGATCAAGTACATCCTCCCAATGAGATCCTGACGACTAGTCCAAGGGAAATTTGTTGTCTGCAAATAAAACTCGAGTGCTGTCCCACTAGAGAGGAGTCTAATCTAGCCATGGGATAACATTTCCACTCCTGAAACAGAGCAGACTTATGGATCATTTAAATCAGAGTAAAGAAGTTACAGGAAGCAATGCTTTTGAGTTGAGAGGAAGGATCGACTAATATATAATATATAATATATATAATGGGTCTTCTCTTGTAGTATAACCTGATCAGTTTTTATTCCTAGAATACTACAGGAGACTTCCTTGAAGTGTTAGGAAAGGCTAATTAAATATGTTAAAAAGACAACTTGGCCCTGAAGTGACAACTAAGGAACCAACTGCTTGAACAAAATACATGCAAGTTACAATTCTGCTTTTTGCAGCAGCATGTCCAAACATCACTGCAAGATGCTTCAATGGAGCAGGCTCTGAACAACAAACCGCTCTAAACTCCTCCAAACACCTTCAGTGCTGATGAGGAACAAGGCGTCGATTACAAGATCCCATCTCATCCAACGTTCTTCCAAAATCACAGAACTGGCAGCAGCAAACTTTTCACGTCAAGACCTCTGCTTCTGCCAAAGAGAAGAGGCCAAAGCCTGAAAACCCCTACCTGTGCACAGTCCTGTACTACAGATTTGAAAACATCTTCTGAGTAATGCAACTTGCACGGTTAAGAGTCGAGCACAACTGTTTGCAGTTAGCACAAATCCACAATGGGTACCAGTTAAAATCCTTCAGTCTCAAAAATAGGAAACTGGACCAGGAAGAACTCATGAACAAGTAGTACCTTTTTATTCTTAACACTGGCTCCTCTGGAGGCAGGAAAAAGCTCAATGAGGGCAACTTGCTCAATACTATCACGTGAAACTGTTTTGAAAGACTGGAAAGAGATAACAACTAAGCTGAGAAAAGTATTTGTTTGAGGAATGTAAATCTAGTTTCTTACAAGCCTTCCTGTTCTCCAGGACTCACTGAAGTCACAGAAGGCAAAGACAGAAGGAAGCAAGCTACAGATTTCTGACTCGATTCAAGTAGAAGGAAAAGCCATATAATTCTAATCTCTCCTGTCTCATGCAAGCCCCAGTCTGAACCCAGACTATGCCCTGGAAAGACCTCACAAACCATGCTTCAGAGTACATGAGTTTAAGAGCTCACTTTCACTGAACACATCATTTTCAGTGGGGGACAGGCTAAATTTAGGTGGGTTTTGAACTATCAGCTTTAGTTACCAGCCATCCTCAACCACTCAGCTGCCTTTTCTGATCAGGAGACTCACATACAACCAGGCTTTGGTGGCTTCTACAGCAAGTCTTCAGGTCTTGTTTGCAGGAAGGCAGGAGCGCCTCGTGAGTAAGTTTGCTATTTAGCAGACCAAGTATAGCTTTTGGAATTGCAGCAGGAACAGCAGCATCTTAATGGTTAAAATGGGGCAGGGGGAGGGGAGAACATAAATTCAATGAGCCCAAGCAGAGATTCATTAAACACTCGGCTGTGAGCTAAAAATACTAGAATAAAAGTCTCTTTGTAATAAATTACCGTCATTTTCTAAACACAGAGCAAGCATTATAGGCTGCTAGCAACTGTAGCTAGTGCCAGACTAGCCCTTTTCTAAAATACTGCATAAAAACCCACTTTCACAGTATAGAAAGAAGTCCTCTGTCACTGAGTACATTAAAATAAAAACATGCTGATTCAGATGCAAACCCAGGAATTTTCCCCTCCATTTTTATAACATTATCTTCTTTACGTTCTATATCTATATCTAAAGTCTGGGGTTTTTTGGCTTTTAGAAATAAAGCACAAGGCATCTTGTCTATTACTGTTTTTATTTTTATATGATTTGCTATTTGCCGTTCTCCATTTACTATCCTTGCAATTCTCACATCCAGCTCTTCCCTCAGCAATTCTGTGTTAAATCAGGGGGGATACAGATGAAATAGAATCTAAGTACGCAGAGACAGAACAAGAGGCAACAAACAACCTACAACCCGGAAAATCCTGATTAGCTATTGGGGGGGGCAGGGGGAAACAATCCAGAGAGGCTGTGAGATCTCCATCCTTGGAGATCAACCTCAGCTGCATCTGGCCCTGAACAGGCTGATCTAAAACAGTCCAGTCCCACTCTGAGTTCAGGGACTGAATCAGACAACCTCCCAACCTAAATTATGCTGGGAATACAGTTAATTTTAGGAAGTCCAACACAATTTTATCAAGCAACTGAAACTTTAGGTGCACGTTTGACCAGTTAGACATAAACTATGAGTAACTCCATTACCAATGAAACACAATTTTGTCCTTATCCTCCTGAAATTTACCAAGCCCAAAAGTAATTCCCAGCAGACTGACTTCTTGTTTGAGTTCCCATCAAGTCCAGGCTGTCAGGTTTCACAAACAATATCAATGTTGTTACTGATTTCCACTGGTGTGAGCAACAAGGAATCAGCTCCTTTGCATCACTATGTTTCTGAAAGCTGAGGTTGAGAAATCACTTTCTTCTACGTGATGGTTAAATCACCACTGGAAAGTTATTCCCCTTTCACTGTTTTTCCTATCAATCTTTTTGTAAACTTGCACTGAAATAGTTTTTACTGAAGTGATCACTAGGTGAAAGAGTATGTGTTTATCAACCATAGTTTTCATACTTCTTCCAGTTTCTAGTTAAAAACGAGCTCATGTTTCCTTCAGACGCATTCTTGCAATTTTAAGATCAGCAGGCTTTATACTCCACTTTTGAGATTAGCCAGTTTCTGTTTACAGCTCACATCCTGCACTAGAGATGCACAGGGAAGGTTTGGTGATGCAGCTGACAGGCAATCAAACTGCACTATCACTTTAGATCAGTAGCCATACACTACCTTTCTAAGGAAGGATAATTCATTTTCTTTCCAGAAAAGGGAGCTTTTCAGCATAACCCCCCTTTCCCCCCCCAAGAATAAGCCTTGAGAGTTTGGAAAAAATCAGTCTAGCCTTCTGCTTCTGTATGGCTCATTATTTTCTTAGTCTACTCTGTACACCTTTTCTTTTATAACTCAGAATAAAGCTTAGCCATCCACTATACACATAACAGTGTCTTATGATATGAAAGCATCAAAAATAAGACAAGGCCAAGCTCTGAAATGAGCAAGGAGGCTCTCCTGACAGGATACCAAGCATAAACCAATGCAAACAACTATCTGCTATTGTGCCCTGAGAACATCTGTAGAGTCTCAGTAGAAGAGTTTTTCATTCTCATAAACAGAATGAAAGCATCTTTTTACCATGGACATCTGCCATTAGTGGGTTGGTCATCCTGGAAACAAGTCATGCAAGAGTCAGAGCACACACACACACAAAAAGGGCCGTTTTGTGTAGACATGTTCAAAGGGGCATTAACTTGATACACAAGAGCAAATCTACTGTTCTGCTCCAAGGCTACAGCTAACTTTTTCCAGGCTAAGAAACAGCAGTTTTGGTTGAATTGGCATCCAGCATCCTGCTTCGAGTTCTGTTCCAGCCTCAGAATTAAGTCTGAGTTCTCAGCAATTTTAGGAAAGACAGGAACAGCCCTATGAGGACAGACAACCTTGCTCAATGAACAAGGGAAGTGTTTTAGAACAGGACTTCTATTATGGGCACCTATACGAAAATCTGTACTTTATGATAGTAGTCAAAAATAGCATTCCTGTTCAGAAGATGGAAAAAAGCCATCTAAGCACAGGAGGCTGGTTTCAATCAGACCTCTGCTAACTTCAGTTCTCTTATTCTGAGCTGCCATTGATGAGATGAGAATGTGGTTGGGTGTACTAAACCTGGAAGATTTATGTAACCAATAACGATCCACTCCAACAGACTGACAAAAATCAATCCTGAAAATATTCCCCTGGGAAAAAAAAAAAAAAAAACAAAAAGTCAAAAGAATCCAGCATTTTTTTCAGTTATGAAAAAGTAACAGCTGATCCTCCCCTGAGGAAACCACGATAGCCTCCTACGGGTTATAAATGATGTAATTCAGACTGCGTGTGGGAAGCCAAAAACATTTGTCTTTTAGCACAAGGTGTCTATTTTAAAGCTGTCACCGCAATATTATCTCTATCCTTAATTAGCTGAGAAAGTTCTTCACCAGTGCTACATTTCCACACAGTCTAAGCCCCCTTGCCACCTCCATCCTCCACATCAGCTTTTGGATACGCTGGTGACGATGCACAGACGCTCACACGGGGCACGGCCCTTCTGCCAGCACTCCCTTTTAGCACGAGGGACAAATGCTACAGCCTGGACTTGCTCCATCAGCTGAACTACCTGTCAAAGTTACTCACAAAAGCTACTTCAGGAGATCAATTTGCAGCTTTCTCCATGAGGTTTTGGCTGCACCTGCACTTCAGCTGTTACTACAAACTCTGGGGGCTACGTTAAAAAAGGTATAGTTTTGATTTCGTTTCACTCAGATTATCAAATGAAGATTATTTATAATCTCAAGAAGCCATAAACCAATGCAACACAGAGCCATGCTGGGAGAACATCACGTGTTCGTTAGCCATAGCACTACCTATTTGTACCTTCAGGGAGTGCCTTGCCAAAGCACAGGCAGGAAAGAAAAAAAAAAACAACTTTGTTCAATATGGGTACGATGTGGCAAAAGTACAGTTCTCATAAAGAGAACTCTGCAGGTAGAAACCTTTAAAATTATTGCCTCTACTGCCTTCAGACAAATTACAAAGTATTACCTTAAAAATAAGCAGTCCCAACTTTCATTTCAAGTCAGTGACAAAAGCAAAACTTCTTAAGAGTTTAGACCAAAAGAGATGCGTCTTATTTTTAAGAGGGCTGTTACACAAATCAGCTTTGATGAATGAATCCAGGAAGATTCACTGTCTGATGTACCTGTACTGGACTACATGGCTGAGAAGCCTGTAATTGCAAAAAACCACAATGACTTCTTGTTCTACATTTCTGAACATTACAGTTTTGGCTTTTATGAGCCTCTGACTTCCTGATGAGGCAGTTCGTGTACCAAAGTATCTGCTAAATAGGTATTTGTATTACATTAAAGCCTTTCCACATAGCATACTGCACCATCTTGCAAAAATAGGAGTTACAGTTACATTTAAAGCCTCTATTTCAGTTAAGAAAACACAAATATTTAACAGCTCCATGAGAAATTCCCTTAGGTAATGATGACAGTTTCAAGGCATCTTGCTCTGCACCCTAAAAATGAGAAGTGACTGGTGCTTCCTACGAGCAAACAGCATTTATTATACTGGGCACTTTGAATGCCTCTTCCTCTCTGAGGTGGAAGGGGCAGCCTGCAGACACACTGCCCGCTCTCACATTTCCTTTCCACCACATCACTGAAAACCACTGCAACTGAGGAGGCTTCTGAAGACAGACTGAAACAATACCACACCGAAAAGGGAAAAGCGATGGCATGCAGAGCACTTACCGGAATCTTTGTGTCCTTTCAGTATTTCCACACAGTAGAGAAGAAAAAACCCCAACACTTCGATCTCGTTAAAAACCAGCCGAAACCCACCAACTCCTTTAAACCTCCGGCAACTGCCAGACTGAGTGACTCCGCTCTGAGTGCTTTCACTTCAGCCGTGGGTAGCGCCTTCTGCCTGAAGAGGGGCTGGCTCTGCCTTGCGTAAGCCGGGTAAACACGGCTGCAACCACACAGCATTGGCTGGAGGCAGAGCCGGCATCCTGCTCCCGGCTCCATCAATTCATCCGTCCCTCGCCCCGAAAAGGAAAAAAGGAAGCGGAGGGTGTGCTGAGAACAATACTGCGGCCCAATTGCCTGGCAGCTCTGTGGTTGAGGTTCTCAGAGAAACACTGATTTATTTCCTTCTCTTACATAACTGTACCCATGCATGCTATACCTTTTCTTTTTTTTTTTTTTTTAAACCATCATTTATTAGCCCAGCTAGCTTTCCTCACCTCCCACACAAAGAGTAATTTCTTAATACAGTCACTGTTATACCAGCAGAAACTCTTCAGGCGTTGCTACCTCGGTTTTCACTAACGCCGTAGAATTGGACACACCACACACCCGCAGACACCACCTGTGGCCAATGATTCTAGAACAGCTCATTCCTGTAGGATGCACGTTTAGAAAGGCAAATCTGCACGTGCCAGACCAGGTTATGAGCTCATTTCTCATTCCACCAACATCGAAATCGCTGCATCGAGCCAGTGGGTGGGATAATTTAAATGTCTGAGCCATAAAGCGGTGATCAAGTTACCACAGCTTCCAAATCGCCGCCTCTCGCAATCAATCATGCAAATGCTCAAAGGCTGCTGCAAGCATCATATGACACAGCAGCTTAACCTTTACATTAAGTTTTACATCACAGTTGTAGTGGGCCAAGAAGGTGTACCTGGTTAACCTGGCTCAAGCAACGTATAATACACAGGCTGACTTTTCGCATCCCCCGAGTTCTACAAGTGACTGTTGCTCCTGTTTCTGCTGCTCCCTCCTTGGCTTGCCACCTCAGCTTTCTAAGCACAGTTTTATGGTCTGATCTGTCAACATTTTTTTAAGTTGGTATATCCACTCTGTTGTTTTTCAGCTGGATCTCTTTCCTACTTCAGCTCACTGGGTAACCCTTAAATCTAAGAACTGTCAAACAAGCTTTCTGTTCATAATGCCACAACACAGCATAAGTTGCAACTCCACATATGGCAGCTTCACTGCTGAAAACCAGGTGAATGCATACCTGTTTTCTCTCTCCTCAGCCTATCCTCCACAGCCAACCTTCCCCTAAGTAATACTGTATGGCTGTCCTGTTACAGGATCTTGGCACCTACCTCAAAAATTCAGCTGCAGAACACCTTGCCACAGGATATTCTGGGTAATAAAACTATACATAGGCTCAAAGACATTTTTTTTTTCTCCTATCATAGATTACTAAGCACAAAGATACCACTTTGCTCCACAGAAGTGATTGAGCCACAGCTGCTTGAACACTGAGAAGTGCCTGGAGAAATATCAATGTACAGGTGCTCCCTTGTTTCCACTCTTCTAGTCACCAAAAAAATCGTGCTCCTGAACACTGATCTGAGATGGTATGGTCATTATCACAGCTATCAGATTACTAAACTGGTAAAGGGCTAAGGGAAAAAACCAAAATAAACAAACCTCCAACTATTTTAACCCAAATAATTTTGCTTATCTGTCTGTGGGTTTATTCTGTAAACCTGCTATACCAATGCAAGTGGGGGGATAGGGACCTTCTGGATCAATCTCAACAGTAAAGCCAGAGACTCATCGAGTCCCATCTTGAGACTAATGTTGAGTCCTCCTCCCTGCCAAAAACGTCAGTGGCTTCACCCTACTGGCACACGAACCCAGTTCTTCCACTGGTAACACGAAGATCCTTAAAACAGCACTTTTTACTGGGTTGGAAGAGTCACACAACCCCACCTCCCCTATCACTTTCAAGTATTTTCTATTTTGTCCTGGCCTATACAAAGCTGACAGCTTTAATACTGTTTTAAGCAGGGCATAGGGTTTGCTTTTGCAATGTTGTTTTTAAGAAAAAAAAAAAAAAGAAAACCACATCAGGACTGCATTAGTATCACTTAACACACAGATATGGCACCAAGAGTACAAAGGGTGCTCTGTATTCAGGTATTTAACAGCAGAGATAAGTTATTGGTAGGACCACTTCTAGGTTCCATTACTTTTCTCACACAAGTTGCAACACTTGCACTGTTTCAAAAGCATTCATCCTGAAAAGCACAACTCAAAGACTAATTTGTTTCTAGAGCTCCTTTATTTTCTCATTTTACAGACCCAGCTGTTCAGAGTTCAGGTTAATAAGATTGTGGATTACTTTATGCCACCTAAGAAGCTCCAGAGTGAGCAGCTGCAGGTGGATATGCCCCACCCAGCCTCCCTGAAGATAACAATCCTTCTCTCTGCGCCCTACCTGCCTTCCTATTAGTGACCCACTGTATTCTGGAGCACAGGCTTCTGCTATCAGGCAACACCAGATAACGTCCTTTTCATAGTTAACCATGCCCCACCTTAATGCAGGTTTTCTTGGGGTTTATTTTGCCCCTAGGCACACTGCTGTGTGGCTGCCTCTGAATCTCACTCTACAGAGTTTGAACCACTTGTTTCCCTGCCTGTGTTTACTCACAGCCATGCTCTACTCAGCTGTTCCTGTGTCAACAATGTCCCTCACTTCTATGAGGAGGAGGGTTTAATGATTTTCACTCGACACAAGACCCAGTGCTCTGTCTTGTGTACTGAAAGCAAATGCCTCCAGCGTGCTGTCGCTAGGCAAGCCATCTGATTTCTCCTGGAGCAGAGATACCATGCCAGACTAAAACAATGGAATCTGTAGCCCAAGATATCACTGCTAATTTCATGAAGTGATGCTGAACTGCAGGGGAGGTTCTTTCCTTGAACTTGTTAAAAGAAATAAAGGGCTGTATCGTCATGTTCCTCTATCTGACTCACGAGCAGATGCTGTACAGTTTGATACAATTACGTGATTTCACATGACATTCAACATGAGCTTTGAAGAGGAACACATTTCTAGCTGTTCCAGCTAAAAAGACAAGTCTTACTGCTATGGCCTCTGGTGTCCACACTGCCAAGAAGCCTGAATGGCAAGCTCTGCACCCTGGAGTTAACCTCATCAGTGTATTACTGCCAAATTTCAAGGTGGACGCTTTAAACAGCTGTTGATTATTTTATTTAGCAGAACAGGCAGGGAGTGGAATAAAAGCCTCACACAGGATAAGTGCTTGAAATTGCTGTACACAGGTATATAAGAACTGAGTCTGAAGGAAAGGAAACACTGAGAAAAGGGAGTAAAAATGTGGAAGACCAGGACCTGTAATGGTCCCAAGGGGGAAGCAGGCTTGTAAATTCAATACTGAACGCTGAACATGCACTATACACCACCTTAACTCTTCTTCCCACAAAGTCAGTGGCTGAACTCTGAGCAAAGCAAACAATATCCAAAAAAACCCCAAATATTTCATGTGTTGCAAAGCATTAACACTGTTAAGGGGTTCCCAGAAGCCTAACCCTAGGTGCATGAGGGAAGAAGAAGAAAGGGAAGATTACTGACTTACCAGCCCCATTAATGTTTTATTGTGTTACGTCACATGTAATCTCTGTTCAAGGAGTTCCCATGTTATACAGTTAATAAAAAGTCATACTACAGTGTTTTAAGGAGATTATGGGGGGGAAAGGGGGAGAAGCAGCTTGAAGCCAAGAACATGCTATTTAGAGTATACAATAGAAATGTTAATCAAATAATCTGCAGGAAGAGGAGAAGGGAAGGAAATGACCTAATCCTCTGCACTACTCTGTGGTGGCTTATGGTGAGAAGTAAAAAAATTCTTGAGCAAACAAAGGTCCATTGTTAGAGCTACAGCTTCCAGATAAGAACCCTTTTCTGCATCTCAAGTTTCTGTGCCATGAAGAGTAGATGGTACTTCATGAACTCTTCTACACTGACCACTTCAGGAGGGGGTAGAAGAGGCTAATTAGATGTCCAGGACAGCTGAGTGAAAGACCCAAGTAGAATCTCAAGTTCTTAAGGTACAATAAATGCTCCTTCAAATGGATCTGCCGACTCTAAAATGTCTTTCATCCAGCCATGGTGATCCTTGAGCAACAGTAGAGCAATTTGTCGCTGAGGCAGGCTACTGACACAGAGGCAACAAGTCCTCATGCTGCAGAGAGGCACTTCCCATGACACTAATCACACTTTGCCATCAGACAAACCTAATGAGCATTTCTCATCAAGTTCTGTTCCACCCTTCCATCTTCATGTGCCTGCTCCTCAGGTACACCAGGGAAGCCCTTCTACTCAAGGACAGCCTGTTGCCATCAATCCACATCCCATCCTGCAGACTGCAAAACACAATTGGCCCTGTCTTCAGTCTGATCTCTGCTCACACATGGCTTTCAGCACTGTACCAACTCAGTACTTTCAACTTCCTAGGGGACAGACCCCCATCAGGAAAAGTGCAGGCAAGATTTCTAATCCTTGGACTGAGAACATATTTCATAGTTAACCTTACTAGAAGCTGAAGGAATCTCAGGCAGGAATGAAGGAATACCTTCAGGACAGCAGGACAGCTGACTTTTATGTCCTTATGTGTTTTCAAGAGGCTGAGTCAACTCTTTTCCTCATAAGGGACTTCATGGAATCACAGAGCAATTCAGGAGATCATTTAATCCAACATCCTGCTCAAAGCAGGAATTGGTTTACCAGATATGGAGCTATCATTGCAAGAGACTGGGAGCTTTAAGTATGAAATGGCCTCTCAAGACACACATTCCCTCAGAAAATAGTAAAGGTGTACTGAATGCTGGAGAACAGCAGATGACAAGCAGACTTGCAGACCAGTCTGGGGTTTTGTGTTTGTTTACAGCCTTCCTATGACTGCTGGATCCAATGTTTGCTTAAAATAAAAACAATTCCCAAAAACTACTGCAGAGAGCTTGCTGTAGCCACACCAAAGATTGTTTGGGCTGATTAAACACTTGAAAGGGTGAGATCCACACCGTGTTTTAAAACAGCTTCACAAGAGAAATGTGGCCCAATAAGCAGTTCATTAATAAGCAGTAATAGTTGCCTCAGTAAGGCATTTAGGAATTCAGCTGCTCTCAAGATGGTGTTGTGGTTTAACCCCAGCCAGCCACCAAGTACCATGTGGCTGCTTGCTCACACCTCCCTCTGTCCTGTGGGATGGACAAGAGAATCAGGGAAAAAAGATAAAACCCTCAGGTTGAAGCAAGAACAATTTAGTAATTTAACGAAAGTAAAATAAAACATAATAAGGGAAAGGGAGAGAACATAAAAGGAGAGAGAAATGAAACCCAAGAAAGTGATGCACAACGCACCTGCTCACCACCCACTGACTGATGCCCATCCCATCCCTGAGCAGCTGATCAGCCACTACAAGCCAACTCCCTCCGGTTTATATACTGGGCATGACATCCTATTGTATGGAATATCCCTTTGGCCAGTTCAGGTCAGCTGTCCTGGCCAGGGTCCCTCACAGCTTCTTGTGCACCTGTTCACCGGCAGAGCATGGGACACTGAGAAGTCCTTGATTTAGAGTAAGCACTGCTCAGCAACAACCAAAACATCAGTGTGTTAACATTATTCTCATCCTAAACTCAAAACACAGTGCTGCACCAGCTACTAAGAAAATTAACTCTATCCCAGCTGAAATCAGCATGGATGGTCCTTCACCTGGCTTTCTCAAGTACCTCCTGAAGAATCAGACATACTCAATTCCTAAAAATCGAAGGCTGAAAGAAGGATAGGCAAGGACTCATTTCTGAAGCAAACACATTTGTTTCCCAAAAGGTCGAACTGACACAAGCCATCTGCCAAGTCAGAAACACACAGATATAGTTGCACCAGGCTTCCTTCCAAGACAATAAACTTGAGTTTCCCAGGTACCTGGAAAAAGCTATTGTTAAAGATTTTTTTTTTTAAGTTCTCTACGATCTTTTCTGGTTCAATTAACCTCGGCTATGAACAAGCACTTCCTCAAAGAATCTTTTAGTTGTTGTTCTGCCATCTTTCAACATCACACCTCAGACTCTTTGAGCTTCAGGTATTATGGTTTCCCCTAAATAAAGAAAGGGAGGCCCAATTTGAATTCATTTCCAAGACACAGTTTTCATACTTGCAAAGCCTTTTAAGGTACCAGCAGAACTAGCTGAACCTGCACTACCTGAAATTTTTCATTCCCACAAAGCCAGATCATTTGACCATGGACTTCTTCAGGGAATGTTAAGACAGACAGTTGCTAGAAGTAGAAACACTTTCAGTGATGAAAACATCTTTGCCTCACTTTCAGTGATGACAAACATTTTATACAGACCAGCAAAAAACAGACAACAAAAGTATTCAGCTGTAGAAATTCAGCTCTTACTGGCTGTCTCCCCACGCTCACGTTGTAGGGAAAGATATCTTAGGACGGACAAAGTTTAAAAACTGTACAGTTTCTAATCAACTCCCACATCACACAAAAGGATCTCTTAAAAGAAGGCAAATATATTTTCACTCAAAGACATTGTGATGCACAAAATCAAGTTTATCAGTTTCCCTCTGCTTTATCCTAAATTCCTAACCACACTGTACGTATACTCTTGACACTCACCATTTCAGTTGTAGTCCATCTGCAATTCTGGTAAAAAAAAGTGCTGGATAACCTCCAAATGGCCTCCTCACCTCTGCATGTGAATGTCCCAAGACTGTAGTTCACACCTGAATATTCTGTAAGTCACTGCTAATAAACATACCATCTTACCATATTCCTCCTCCTCACTTCAAACTCTGGACAGTCTTTATATAAGGTACAAAACTTGGCCCTTTTTAAAGGTATCACCTCCAGCATTTACACATAAAAGCATATGACCTACATACCTCTGGAGAGTTGTCAGAGGCCTCCTCTCTGAAAGCCAAGGGTCAGGTTTTTATAGTGGCCTGCAAGGATATATTAGAGTTCTACACAGAAACAGCTGGTTCAGTACCTTCTTTTCCTGTATTTCTGACATTCAAGCACATCTTTTTAGGAATATTTTAAATACTGTTGTATGAGCTCAGGTACAGAACAAATGTTACTTTAGGCAATAACCCAAGAGAGCAAGAATTGATTGCTTTTCACATGCAATAGGTTTCTGGTAGAGGTATACTGAAATATGTCCAGATACATTAAAAGCTGTCTCTTAAGGAGTCAGGTGAACCAACTTCTATGCTAATACAACTTGTATTTATACATGAACACAAAACTAACTTTTTGCATACTTCAGTTTCCAAGTTCATCACCTCCTACAGTCAGCAATGCAAACAGGACAGTCCAAATACCTCCTCATGTTAGACCACCTACCTGTTCCCAGTTACTGCTCAGAGAAAAAAAAATCCCATGCTAGTCAATTATATCTTTTTTTTTTTTCCCCTTTCTAATCCCACGGGCAATGCATGATTTAGCATATCTAGACAGGCATAATACTTTGCTTCCTACACTTCTAATCCAATTTGGATAAGAGGTTTGCTGCTTATAAAAATAAACAGGCAGTTGCATTTTGCCTCTATGCCGGCACTAACACCTAACAACAAAGAAGGTCATTCCCAAAGAGTAGTAAGAATTCAGTGCTAGAGATGCCATCTCTAAATTCTGCTCCTTGGTTGAGAAAGTAATTCAGTTACTTCTTTAACAGGTACAAGAGAGAACTGGCAGGTACTCTTGGTTCTTGTCATATGCAATTTTTGACGTTATTGTACCAAATATATTCTCAGCAAAAAAGGCCAGGACAGAACACCTCAACGTGGAGATGGAGCTGTACTATTTCTATAGGGACCCAAGGGACCTTGGTCTGACCATATGGTCCAGTTTTAATTAAGAGCTAAGGAAATCATTATGTTCAACATTTGACTTACAGCTGGAAGTTTTCAAGGTGTTGCTAAAGTTTTCGATTTGCAGTGTACACAGAAAAAAGTCACCCTCAAATAAGAGAAAGTATATAGTTCTATATGGCAACTTCATGTTTTGTTCTGGGAAAAATAACAAACAAAACCCCAAAAATAACGCACAAACCCCCGTGCTTAAAGCTGGGGTTCAGGTTCTCTGTACATACCAGCTCATATGTAAAAGCTACCTGAAGAAGCATGCAAAACAAATGTAGTGGAAGAGTTAAAGACTGAGCTAGATTTGAATTAGCACAAGCGTGAAAGAAAACCTACATTTCTTTCTCATTTCAGGCATTTCTCTGACATGCAGAAGTCTCTTAACACTTGCAAACTCACTTCTAGAAATGACCTTGGCTTTGCACTTTGTACCTGTGTGCACTGAGAGGCAGGCTTTAAGCAGCAAAGAATCACTTGCTTTCTCTCAAAGAAAAATTTTTCCATTCAGGAAACAGGAAACACCAATGGGTAAATATCCCAAAAAGAGCATATAGCCACAAAAAATGGCACTTTTGACAGCACCATGACCAAGCCATTTTTGAACAGTACCAGACAATCCAGAACACAGCAGTACTTTATAGAGATTGAAAATAAATTTCACATGATTTACAGCATCACTTATTTATTAACCAAATTGACTGGTTAATATAGTACAGATTTCTTCCTTTCTCAACCCTGAGAAAGAGATTGAGAGAAGCCTCCACCTTAACCAACGGTGTGCACTGCATACACCTACCTAGGCTACATTTGGGTACCTTCAAATGCACCTTCTGTGTACCATGGAAATCTTAAGTCCTGTTTTTCTAGTAGAGCAAAGTTAACAGCAATAATCTGTTCTGGAGGAGCTGTTTCACTTGCCCCTTTTCAGTCAGCCATTCAGAGCAGACTCCAAGAAATTCATTCCAAGAAATCTGGCTCTTCAGAAGTAATCCTTGCAAGTTTTCAGGGGTAGGTCGGCCCTCTCTGGACTGACATTGTTTATGAACGTTGCTTCAAATTACAAACAGCTGCTCACACTGAGCACAGCAGAGCTGCTCACACGCACAGAGAAGTCCTGCTCATGTTCTATTTGTCACTGGTTACTCTCCTGCTTAGGGATGTCTCCTGCCATCCCTTTGCAGAGCACAATGCTCAGGGATTATGAACTGTCATGGGCAACGCTGGCACACGTGAAGAAGTCACTACCCAGACCTGGCAGAGACGTCTGACACACTTCTGGACCAATGCAAATTCAAAGTTTAAAAAAAAAAAATCAAGCCAAACAAGTGCCAGGCGAGTGGGACAAAGGCTACAAGTCTGCCAGGCTGATCAGCAGAGCTGCCTTTAGCAGTAGATACACTCTATTCCTCAAAGCAACTTAGCAGCAGAACTTTTATTCAGAATTTCAAAAACAAACTTCCAGGCACGCTCAGTTTCACTTCAGCAACATCAACCCCAGCTGTAGAACATATATTCTCTAAACATAAAGGAAAGAAAACCCATCTCTCTGGGTTAGCAGCCACTGTTGCACTTAAGCTTTTTAAAACACTGAAGTCATTCTGTACTTCACTGATGGAAGCGTGTGGATTACCTGTCCCCAAAATAAACTTTGAACTACACAAATAAATACAGCATTGTTACAAGCTCAGCCTCCCTCTACTCTCTATTTTATAATAGGAATTCCTTGTATGCAAACATGACTGCTAGGACAAAAAGATGCAAGGTCAGCTACACCAAACAACTCTGAAATATTATCAACACTATACAATGTTACAAAACCAGCATGAGGAGGGTATCGGCTCCAATAATTTTACTAGTTTCTGAGGTGAAGTATTTTTCTTTTACTAATCACTTCCAAGCTGAGTCTTTTTTTCCTTGTTAGAAAGGATGTACTTCATTTTAATTGCAGAAAAACTAAAAAAACCACCAACAACAAAAATAGGCAAGCACAAAAACCCTATTTTCTTAAAAAAAAAAAGTCTTCACTTTAAAAGCAATCTGTGGCCTAAGCTCTTTATTTTGAAAGTACGGTTTAAGTAACATGGTGGGAAAGAACTTGTGTCAGTAACTTTAGATACACAGCTATTTAATTTTCATTATATTTAAAATCTAACAAAGTTATAGTAGCTATCTCATATTATTAGAAATAAGATACACTTTTTTTTCATTACTGAAAAGAGTGATGCAAATATCACAGCCCAAAATGTGGACATGTAACTGTTGACACAAAGCTCCAGTCCCAAAACTCACCTAACGAGAAGCGTGAGTTGGATCTCAGTGTCTGTGGAGCAAAGCACCACCTCTGGGAACCAGCACATATTCCCAGTTTTGTGACAGAGAAGCTATTTTACTGCTTCTGGTATTAAAACCTACAACTAAGCATCCTCATATTTGCTGTACTGGGATTTGGGAAAGTCCAGCTGCAGGAGTAACCGTATGTTTTGCTTGTTCTAGGCCCCTCTTTTTAAGAACAGAACTTAGCCTAAAATGAAGGGGTGCAAGTTTAGGAATTACTGGGTTTCTTTGTATATCTAGTCCTGTCTTTTCAGGTCATCCTCCCTTATTCAGCAATATGAAAAGGTTAATACATCTTCACAGGTTACTAATTTATTTTTTTTATTAACACATTTAAGTAAATGCCTCTGTTTCCCCAAAATGCAGCTTGGTGCTTATTCCTTAACTTCTGATATGGAAGTCTACCTAAAAACTGTATAAGTAAAAGAAAGGCTGCAAGCCTAACCCCCAAAGCAACACCACTAAGGCTGTACACACTGAAGCAGCGAGACTTATCTTTACCAGCAAAAAAAAGGTCCAGAATATAAAAGTTAAGCAAAGATAACAGAAGATCTAACACAAAGGGGCATTGAAATATTACAATCGAAACTCCCAGTGAAGTGGCAGCCAACTGAAATCAAAGATCATAAGAAAAGCTTTCTTGTTAATCGAAAGCAACATGAAATCTCTTTTGGACCACAAATGCCCAGAGTAACCCACACTAGCTCCAGCGCAAAGAAAACTGAACCCTTTGACAGAACTTCAGCCTTCCAGACAACTGCTTGCAAACTCAACATGTTACAAAGATGGTTTTTACTGTGGCACAAATGAAGACTCTCTAATTAAATTTTAAAAAAGTAAAAATATACTTGCAGCCTATAAGTTTAGCCCAGATTGGAATTCTGCAACAAGATCCTCTCCCTTAAGTGTCTTTTTTAAAGCGTGCCAAAACCATTAGTTAAAAGGATAATCTAAATAAAGCCATTGTTAAAAAAATAAAACTACATCATAACATGGCTGGAACAGCTAAGGAACTGGTCAGGGAGGAAGGATTATTTCCTGGCACAGTAATGAAGCAACAGACTGAGTTCTCCCTCTCTCTTTTTATTATTATATTAAGCCTTCCCAATGCTTCGCAAAAATAAAACTGAGGTTTGCAGCTCATCTGATCAATTGCACTGAGCAGGAGGACTTTGTTTCTGTGCAAAAAAGTAAAGGAATGCTTAGCAAGGAAAAGAAAATGAAGTCCAAACTCTGTTTTTCTTCATCTACCAGGTCAGTTCACCAAACCTGATACTTGAGCCCAATTATGCAGGTGCAAGTAAGGATTCAACTGCTCTGAAGGCAACTGAATTCAGCAGCGTAAGCGAGATCACTATCAGCCTAACTAAGCAAGACTGTACTAGAGCAGATCTTGGCTGGACACGCAATTTAATTCACCACTCTGATTTTGGATAAGCCCCAGACCTTCAGAATAATTACACTGCCATCAGAGACAATGCTCAATGTCAGTTATAGTATTTAAGTTGTGTACTGTTTGTCTGAAGAGATGAAGCACTTATATGCCAGGCACCTTTTCCAGCTTCTCAAGCCATTATACTCAATTGTGTTTCACAACTCTTCCTATGAGTTTTTTGCAAGTATTTTTGGCCTATATACAAGTACTTGTACATGGCAAGTCCTCTCTGACCCACCACGTTTCGTTAGAAAGAAATGTCTTCCTACCTTATCTTCCAAGGAGACTCTCAAGTTGATAAAACAAAGCTCTAACAGCTACATTACTAACAAAGCTCCAGACCATCGTGCACTATCTAGTGAGTTTCCCCTTGAAATACACTGGCAGAGTTCAGGAATTTTGCAGTATGAATTCACTTGTGATAGAAACCTGACAGAAAAATTGAGAAGCACAGTGGAATAATACAGAGCTGATCAGAAACTAAAATAAGTATGCAGCATGAATTCAAGTCAGCAAACTCACATGAAATAAATAATGAAGTGGTGTTTCCCATACCTAAACCATTTCAGGCTGTTAACCACCAATACTGACTGCTCATAACCAGTTTCAGGATTCTGGCAGCTGAAACACAAATAGCAGCCATTGAAGTACTGATACCTTTGATCATGAAAAACATTATTACGATTAGCATCTCCTGCCTATTTGCTCCAATCCCCTGAGATGTAAAATGAAACTATAAACATTTTCAAAGTTACATGCCAGAAGTCCTCTCACTGTTAATCACACCCTTTGTACTTGAGGTTGTACTCTCAATTTCAGTAGCATTAGCTCCATTTGAAAACTGGTCTAAGCAAGGAAAGGTTGGTGTTCTCACAACACCACATTCATTACTGCTTTCGTTCAAGCAACAGTGAGAGGAGGAAGCAGCTGCTGTCCTCAAACCAGAGGGCCAAGGAAAAAGAACAACACATAGATACATTCACAGACAAATCTATGGAAAGCAACGCAAGAATTTTAAGCCTACCACATCAGAAGGATATATAGTCAGTCTAATAAAAAAAAACCTTAAAGCACAGCTCCCTGAACCTCCTAGAGAACTCCCACACTTCATTTGTTTCTCTTGAGTTAGTGAGAAAACTCAGCTCGTGGAAAAACTCTGGTCAGCAGGTCTGGAGCAAAGACAGGCCCAGGGCTGCACAGCTCAGGGGAGGGGTTGCTACGTGTGTGCAAAGGCCAGGGAGACGAGATGGAGAAGGCATCGCTCTCAGCAGGCAGTAAACAGTGCATCAGCTTAGAGCCTCTGGAAACAACCTTGGGTAGAAATCCAGTATTAGGGCATGCGAAGGTAAATTTGGTACAGCTTAGGAGGCATCTCACTAATATAATAATCTCCAATTTTATAAAAGCTGGGAGTGGTTGCTGTAGAGAGATCCTGTCCAACGAACCACTTAAAGCATTCTCTCTCTCCACTTTCTTTTTTAAAAAAATAGCGATTAGAGAACAAATACCGTTACGGGTGGTTGCAGCAAGACAATACTAATAGTTTGCACTGTTCTACACTTGTACTTCTAGCAACTAATCTCAATCAAAATCTTTGAGAGGTAAACAAAAGCTCCATTTTAAAGGAACTCTAGAAGTAGTTACTGAATTCTCTAGACGAAAAAAAATCGAAAAGAAGTCGATGTGCAGGAGGAGAAGTTTGTTCTCGTAGAACAACTGCGTAGATGCAAACTCACCGTGTCCAAGAACCTCGAGATTGTAACCGCACTTCCACTTGGATTTACGATACATAATCAAAAGCCACACTCGCAGAGGGGAAATGACCTGTTGATGATGGTGGCTGTCAACAATGAGCTCAGATCAGTTTAGCTGCTAGTGGAGACAGGGCAACGGTTTTCAACACTGCGAGAGAAAGTCAGAGTGAGACCATATGGTTAAGCCCCATCCACATCAGCACCATCAACAACTGAGAACTGTCAGCTGGGACAGGCAGAGGTGGGAAGTCTACCTGTCACAGCCTCTGTAAAGAATGGTGTCCTAGAGGTTTATCAATGTTGGCTCAGTGTCTGCTGGAATAAATGCATGTTGAAAAAAGCACCAATAAAGTGTCTTTGAACACAGCATATTCCCTTCTCTCCAGTCAGTATTCCCAGTGCAAACTAAAATGTTCAGTTGGTCAAAGTTAGTCAGGGAATTCAGTTACCCACTGGCTGGTTTCAGTGAGCTCAAGATTTACTGAAATTTAAGAACATGTTCTGGAATTATACTGGATAAGTCAAAGTTTTACATTTCAGAAATGCCAGTTGCAGGTAAGCTTTAGACAAGCACTGTCAGCAGACACCCTGGCTGTGTGTTATCCAAAACCATGCAAAATAAAGGGATGAAAGGGCTGGCTTTAACTTCAAACTACTTAGAGTAGGGGGAGCTGGATCAGATGAACTCCAGAGCTCCCTTCCAAAATAAATTCTCCTCTTCTTTGACAAACCTGGCCATTTGCACAGAGGCATGAGCTCTGCATGCAAAGACAAGTCCTGAATCACAGAGCTATTATTTATCACCCATTCTCACGACTGCCTGAACTTAGTTGTTAACAAAGAGCAGGAGCACGTTCTGCAGTTAAACAATTTTTAAGGTGGCATAAAACACCACTGCCTGCAAAGGCAGCAGGAACTGCCTGCTCCTTGCAGTTGGACAACAGGAGGTTTGTGCACAACCATGATTCACAGATGTGTGCCCCCGTCTGCTTCTCAACTGGATTTACTGGCGCCGAGAGCACCTGAACAAAGGATAGGAACAGAGAGCTGGGACCAGCTGTCATATGACTTTCTTTTCATTTCCAGAAAAATAGTAAAATTATGTATTTTTAAAGGCATAGCCTAATCAATAGCAAGATCACAAGAAATAAGAGTTTGTTCCTGAGGAGTACTTAAAAGCTGTGTTTCATCTTGAAAAACAATGGAACTTAACTATTTCCATTCTTAACTCCAGAGCTAATTTTGTTTTCTTTATACTCACTCTTCTATTCAATTTACTTTGTTCCTCTAGGTAACAGAAGCTACATTTATCAGCAAAAGACTGCTTAGTACAGGAATAATCTAATTAGCATGCATTCTGAGTTAATACTAAGCTTATATGAGGGATGTTTTAAAATTAAGTTTGAAAACAAGCAGAGCAACAGGAATAAATGAAAAAATTAAAATTCTTAGTTACAAAACCACACTTGGAACAACCTATAGTTCTGTCTTCATCAGGCTTAGTCATTTCCCGTACATTTCTTCATAGGGCAATGTTTTTGTTACACATTTTGCTATGTTTAGCGGTCTAGGACTTAGGACAACTCCAGAGAAAAGAGGAAGACAAGCACCATTAGTCTACTCAGTTCTGCAGCATTATGTACCACCAGTTCTTCTTATGAGGAACAATATCATGATAAAAATGACCAAAATACTTTCAGGAGGCTAAAAGATGAGGCACAGCCTGTCTGTAAACGTGAGTCACCTGTATAACCAGTTGCTACAATAAAACCTGGGGTACACAAACATTTACACACAGTATGGTCTGGTTGCCAAAATTCTTCCACCAAAAATTCTCCTGAATTGGTCATTTGGTTGCATGCTGGGAAAGCATCTTCTAACACTGCCTGGGCAAAGGTAACCTGCAGAAATTGGACAGGCCCCAACAGAGACTCCAATACAAGGAGTGGAATGAGAAGACAGGTGTAGGACAGAAAACACAGACTCTGAAGACTGTGAGATAATACCTAAAGATTGGCAATGCTTAAGTAATACTTCCAAAGACTAATCATCTCTGAGATGGAGTCTGAAACATAAACTATGTCTGAGGACTAGACAGCTGAAGTTAGACTTAAAACCCATGCTCAGTACTTCAGCATAAGAGTGAGGTCTAACAAAAACCACCGAGTGTCATGGTTAAGCTTACAAAGCAAACTAACTAGGAATTCCCACATACTTTATTACAATGACTACTATTAATAGGGAGTGTAGAACTCACTGGGATTTTAAGTCGCTCTGTATCACGAGACACCTCACTTCGATGGAGGTCTTTGAAGCCCTGAGCAACCCTACCTTCTGCCAGAGTTGTTAGAGTAAAGCTGCAAAGCAAAAACCAAAACACACTGTCATTTAATAAAAGGAAGCTCAGCAGAAGGAGTAAAAGAGGCGGAGGGGGAAAACCCAGGCTCCATCGAATGCCATGCTGCTCCACACCAACACAGTGGAAGGGAATCCTGTTCCACTCTGAGGGCTATGAGCCACCTGGCCAGAAGCCATGCTTATGCACAGCTACTTGGCCCTGAGGGTTGAAAATAAAAGATGAACAGCCAAAATATGAGGCCAGCAGACACAGCTGTCAGGCAGGGATCAGCAGACCTGAGGACTGTAGCATTAGGAACGCTCCAGCCCATGCTGGTTGGCTGTTTTGAACTATACCCTATTCTTTCTCTCAGTTATTTCCTTCCTCTCTTTGTCTACCTACCATAACTCCTATTTGTGCTCTGCTTCTCTCCCCCTACCTCTTCCCTTTTTTGTCTCTTCAGAGTCCAAGGTCTTTCAGTCAGGCTTCTGTTCATACAACTGACAAGAGCTGAAAAAATGGAAGTTCACAATTTTTGGTACGTGGAGCTTCCTGTCAGAGGAATTTTTATAAAATTCAAGTTTCTTGAAAGACAACTGATTGACTGTTTATAACACTATTCTCAGTCACAGCATACCAGTCAGTATTAAAGACAAGAGTTCACAAATAATGCAGTCTGCTGATTTAGCTTCTATAAATGGAGGGTTTGGCCACTGCAGAGATGTCTGATCTACAGCTCTCACTCACATAAACAGTCCTTGACCACACAAATAAAGACTGTCATGATCCTTGCCCAAACTCCTGCAGGGAAAAAAATTAACATGATAGCAGATTGGATGGAACAGCTCTAAGAAAAATCAATAACAGTAGCTGTAAAATCTAAAATTAAAGTAAGTCTGTTTTTGATGCTTTCAGTACACACAGTACATTAAATTTGGCAAAAGCCCAATGGAACATGAAGTACGTGTGGACAATGTCTGCCAAGAGCTAGAAATATAGCACTTAAGTCTTTAAAGAACAAACAGAGAACCTCAGTTGATTTCTACTTTATGCATCTGAAAAAAAATTAAATCAAGGTGATCTTTCTGAGGGAACATTTGTATTAAATCTCATGGGTGCGCTTTGTGCAATGCTGAATGGAACACATGCAGATTGGCAGATAATCAGTATTTATCATTTTATAATCCGTTCCACTTGTGGCAAAGGTTACAAACAGATGTTATACCTCCCCATACTCCAAACCACTGTGCTTTCCTCCTTAGCATCAGGCTTGTGTCTGACACAAGCTCTGTACCTGGCCCTCGGTCAGGATGACACTTCCAAACATCAACACAGTGAAAGCAGAAGGAATGGGAAGTGTGAACTCAGGGAACTCACGCTGCACAATCAGTTTTTTCACCCACCTTCAGGTTTGTTGGTACTTCATTAGTTTACATGCCTCAGAGCAGAGCAAGATTTGATTAGTAACTGAAGACTAATTTGCATTTCTGTAGCAGCCCCCAAACATTAACAAATTAAGCATCAACACACCTGTGAGTTGCCTACCTTTATTAAAATAAGGACAAAAAAAAAGAGACAAGGCTAACAGCCATCTGGGGCTTTGGAGACATCATCCATCATCCCAGCACACAGGTTCCTCTCCCTGTCACCTCCCATACACAGAGTTCCTTCCTTGTTTGACAGGAGAGTTGAGCACAATTCCAGCTTTGTTATGTTTCAGCCTGAACCCTGCCTTGGGAAACTGGACAGCAAGAGGAGGAAACATGCAATGCTACACTTGACACCAGCCCAAAGCCAGGTAAGAAACTTCTCATGTCATCTCACTCTACATGTAAGCCAAGCACTATCTGGATCTTTAAAGCTGCTATTTGTTGATGACTGAGGTTTTGAAATATTAGAAACACCCAGATTATTCTGCCTGTTACTCCTCCTCATTAACAGCTATAAAATAGTAGCAGCATGCCTACAACACTTGGTGCTGTGGATTCTAAGAGACTGAAAGGCACCAGACAAGTGATTATTGGCATAATAAATAAGCTCTTCACTTCTTCCTGTGACAAGTCTCTTTGCTTTAGGGGTTAACATCTTGTATGGATGAGGCTCCTACTACCTCTGCTCCTCTCTAGATACTTGCAACTTGAATGAGCCCCTCCCCAAAGTTGCAGAGTAAGGGAAAGATGGCAGGAAAAATGCTTGTAACACCCTCCCTCTCGGGTAGAAGTTTCTCTTGCTATCTATGCATATCTCAGAACAGTGAAATATGCATGTTTATTTCAGTGAGGAAAAAAACTTAATAGTGTCTATACTGGCACAGAAATTCAAAAGCAGTTGCTATATCTGAGTCACAAGTGGCTTATAAGCCCACACTTTCTACTACAGCATCCTGACCCTTCTCAGCCAGCAGTGAGAGGTACGAGAACCTACTCTATGTTCACATCTGCTGCTCAGAAACCCTCAGACAAAGCTAATACACCAGCCACAGCACTGGCTGTAAAATTACACACATGCAAGAAAAGAAATGTATAAAAATAAAAGCTACTTGTGCATTTATATGCCTGCATGATCGAGTTGACTTCCTCAATTTTGGCAGGTGGCCGATGGCCTCGACACAGTAATACATCACATCTTTTAGAAAAAACAAGAAAAAAACCCCACCAAGCTGTTACCTCACCATGGTTCACTCCAGCCTTCTGGAACCATCTCGAGTAGTTTACAGAAACCTCACCCAACAGGCTTGTGCTGCACCAAAAGGGAAAAACTCTACTGGAATGATATTTCACAGACACCATGTACAGGACCAAATAAATACTAAGACAACTGATTCGGGCTATCAGCAGCATAGTAATTACCTTATTACAAAAACAACAACAACAAAAACCAAAACCAACCAAACAAAAAAAACCCCACAACTCCCCAAAAACCCAAAGATCCAGTATGATGGATCCACCTTCTGCAGGAATCAAGAGACAATGACTTGGCTGTGAAAGTCATCTAAGCACAAAGGGGTGACCAACTGTCTTCAGACTAATATGCTTTACAATATAATTTGTCTAAAGCTTTGTCTGCTAATCTCAGGGTATGAAGTGCATAGTCATAAATATATATGGTGTGTACATGCATATATAGATATAAACATATTAAGAGGCACAAGGACAGCAGATCAGAGCAGGAAGCAGCCCTTACCTGAAGTGTCAGCACTACCATCACAAATTTGCCTCAACATTATCACATGAGAAAAAGAACAAGCGAAACACTGTCTACTTCTGGGCCTCCTGGGTCTCTGCACTACCTATCTGAAAAACTGAAAAAATGTTAAATCTTTTCCCTGTTAAAAAGCAGTTTTTACTGATTGTCCCCAGAAGTTTCAGGCAATTTGAGCTGGATCTCTCCCAGCTCTTTATTGAAAGTACATAAAACAAATATCCCCACAACTAGCAGGTGTTGAAGTTAAGTTTTACCACAATGACTCATTTTACAGTTTGACTATTATCTTCTCCCCTATAACTATTCAACTGGACAGCCAATGTGCTCATGCCACTTCTGGGCATCACAGTTTTTCTGTGGAGTTCTAAAGGCAGCATTCCTAAATCTGAAACCTAATTACCATGCAAGTTTGATCATGAAAATGGATATAGCAGTATGGATTGCACAGTCCATAACTCTGGCTTCTCAAACATTAATAGTTAACAACTGTGGTTTCCTACACAGGAGGAACTCTCCCAATTTCTATCAGCAGATTCTGTAGCATGTTACATTTTCTTTCCTAATTTCAGAAAAGAGCACTTGCCCAGCAGAAAGGACTCGGATTCAAATCCAAAATGCAGCAGATACTCTACCTCCAACATTAGTAAGGCTGAAGCCACTTTACTCTTTTTCACTGCAGAACAGAAGTTCAAAGTCCTCTTCTGCCAACCTTAAAATACAGCAACTCAAATATCTACATGCATTTATTTTCTTCCATGTTGAACATTCCTCAGAGTATTTAAAGTGGCTCAGGAAAAAAGTAAACTAAGCCAAACAAAGAAAAAATATTAGTGGGAAACAGCAGAATTGACATATTTTTAGAATTAGCAGTTTATCCCAAGAGGTGCATTAAAGGAGGAAAATGAGCAACAAGTTCTTTAAAAGTAAGCAAATTACTTGTAGTAAGCCTCCATGTATGATGCATTTTGGATTTTTACCCCTAACCTCATACCAAACAAATTGTTCAGCTATATGATCTGACAAAAGAATCATTACTGATTTTCCAAGTTGAAACTTGTGTTAAGCCACGATTAAGGTAATATTTATTCTTGTAAAAATATTGTAGTGAACTACAGCTGCTTCAGATAAGTGGAAAGAATATCAAGGTAGCATGAGACAAAAATCTCAGTACACATATTAACACTTAAAGAGAAGAGGAGCCTTGAGATTTCTTAGCAGAAATTCTCCAGGGACCACTTTTATCATTTAACACAAATAATCTGTCTTAGGACAAAGAAAACACAGATGAAGTACTCAAGCTTGTACGGTTTTAAAATCAAGTCTTTACTCTTTAATACTGTTAGACTATGAAAGGCAGAATGACCTGAGAGCAGGGACAGGGGGCACTTTGGGGCAGCTCTGTAACCATAGGAGAGGTATGATCTTAACACAAGAAAAGGAACTACAAACACATGGAACTCTAACCCTAATTTTGCTGCTAGTTTAATGTTAACTTACACTGTCCCAGCGGACTCAATGTTTGAGGGGGCCATACGTGCAGCTTCCATAGGCACACTAGTTCCCATTCCTTATGGGAAGCAGTTCCACCTGGGTGCCTTGTGTGCTGTCCCAGACATCGCTGATAAATCCCTGGGCAAAGATGACCAGCTGGACAGAAATATCTCAAGCCACATCTAACCCAAAAATGCCAGTTTGACTGCCCTGACCCAAAGAACAATTAAGCCATTAGTGTTGTTGACACAGAACAAGGGGTTACCATCCTAGAGGACAAGCTGGCAGGGACAAACTAACCCAACAGCTGCAACTTTCCAGTTGCTCACTATTCCATTCAGACAATTAAGCAGAAACACTGAGGAGACAAAAAGGACAGTGTGAGGTGCACAAATCACATCCCTTAAGTTTGTTCTTACTATGCCTTCAGAAACTCTTGCAGGCCTTGAACTTGACCAGTGCCAAATCTTAACGCTCTTCTTAACAGAAAACAAACCAGTGCCCTCAAATTCAATCTCTGTTTCCCACCTTGTCCATAAATTAAAGAAAATCGGTATCCCAGGTCAGAAAAGAATATTTTTAAGCATTTGTAAAGAAGCCCAAAGGGTTGTGTAGCTGCAGAAGTATTGCAAACTTGAAATACAAACAGCTAAGTACATCCAGGCAGATGAATCAATTGGCAATGGAAGGGAAAAAAACATTGATGGCAGTCTACTTAAAGACAATTTTGCCTAAGCAGGGTTTTCTGTTTTATTATTTTTCTGGGTTTTGGTTGTTTTGGGTTTTTCTTGATTTTTTTCCAATCTTCCTTTCAAGTCCCAGCTCCAAGAAACTATCCCCCAAATAATCCTACTTGACTTTCTTCAAACCTACAAAGTATTTTTTAATATATCCCATTCACTCTAAACCTCAGCCAATCCACAAAACACCACTACCTAGCAGCTATTCATATTATCAACTATCCTAATAATAATAAGTATTCTAGAGATCACTTCTGGTTTGAGTCTTCTTCAGCCTTTCAATACCTTCCTGCTGTTCACACCTATAAACCTACCCTAACGTAGCCAGACCAGCACCTCTCCAGCACAAATATCTCTGTACTATTAAAAAAAACTTCTCACAAGGAAGGCTTTTCTCCCTTCTAAAAACATATTTATGCAATTAACTGCTACAAACAGGGCTGGCACAGGAAAATATCTCGTTGACATAGCTGTATAGCCAACATCCAGGGAAATCAAGAGCATTTTGAGCCAGCATGACACAAATCCCAAGTCTTCTACAACACACATTACTGGTGAACAAGGAAAGTGAGTGTGAATTTAACAGATCCTCTTCGCAACAGAAATATAATTACTGGACCAGAGTAAGAGGTTTTGACTGCTCCTAATCTAAAACCTGCAACAGACCTGTAATTAGAAGAGTAAAATTATAGGACACTCCCAATTGTGAAACCGCAGCAAGGTTTAGTCCACTCTGCTCTCGAGTACGAGATTCAAGCCCAAAAATTCAGCATTTACATAAGTACCACGAGTGGCAGTCAAGTCACTATGATTAAATTCAGCAGCATGGATTAAAAACAAGGTCAGCAGATTAACTTTTATTACCTGTTCATGAACTGAACCATGCTCCTGCATGGCAGGCTCCAGGGAATACCGTCAATCCTTAACTAAACACTTCCACCCAGGCACTGCGTTCAGTCTGAATCAAACAAGCTGCTGACTAGTTCACGCTTGAGCCCACGTCCCACAGTGCCACCTCACAGCATTCCCACCTCACATGCCAGCCAGGAGGATGCTGCTGTAGCAGGACTGGTATTGATGATTACCTACCTTCAGCACAGGGTGCTAGCAGGGGACAAAAGACTTTTCCTGTAAAGCCTGTAGTTTCCAGCCAACTATTTCACATCCATTCGTTACTACAGGGTTATTCCAGAAAGGTCATTTTGAGCAGTTAGGAACATTTGCTGCTCCAAATCATGTCACACTGGTCAGCAAAACAGTCCATGGCACAGGGCTTACCCAGGTAGCCCATAAGCTGTACACTCACTCGTGCAAAGCACTGAAGAACCTCTTCCTACTTGAAGTAAGAGCTTCTTTTCAAATCAATATAAATACAGGATACTTGTAAAAGAACATACTCTCAGTGCAAGGCTGTAATTTTTCTGCAAATCAAGTTATTGTCAAGAGTTTTTACTGCTGTACAAGGGTAGAGTTTGCTTTTTTTTTTTTTAATTTAAGGAGGACTTCTAGCACGGCAAAGACCTGCCATCCTTTTTAACTTGAAAGGCAGGCTTTTCAACACATCAATTCAAACATCTTAAGCAAGAAACACAATCACTTGTAACTATTAATTGCTACATCCACTGCAAAACATCAAGGCCACTAAGAATGTGCCATGATGCTACCCTGTTGTCACAGCCCACCCCCAACCACTCACTGGAGAGGAAAATCCACCCCATGAGCTGATCACAGCCTCCTAGGAGACACAGAGCCACTTCAGCTTTACCCCACTGACACGATTTCTCACAATTAAACTGCTGGTTTACCTTCTTCCCCACGAATCTTTTCATCCAGGTAGACTAACTGGGCCTGATTAGGGATGCAATGTTGCTTTCAGTAGAACTGGGGAACTACAGGAGGAGTATGACATTTAGTGGGGCATCTTGCTAACCAGTAGATTGAAAAGACACAGAAACTAGATCAGATGGCAACATGCTTACTTTTTTCCACTGAAACTCTCTCAGCAGTGTTCAGCGACGCTCGACCTACTTCCTATAGCATCTCTTTGCTGTCACTTCCTTTGACAGATTGTCAGCACGCTTGTGAATCTGGAGATTAAGGAATGAATGCCTTGGAAGCAAAAGAGCTGGACTTTTTCTTCTTGATGTTCAGTCAAAACTTTTACAATCTAACCAGCAAGGGCGCACAGCGACCAGCAAGGGAGCAACAAGTATCTCCAATTACTGGCATCCAGCAGGAATTGCTAATCAGCTGTGTAATTTCACTCACAAGTATGCACTTAAAAGGTGACTGATTTCTCATGAAACACCCTCATTCTTCTTTTTTTAGCTCAGGGCATGGATTAGCATCTACAAACAGCTTTGGGTTTTCTGCTTTCCCATGTTCCAGAGTTCCTGTCTGAAAAGGCATTTTATATCAAAATATACTTGTAATTAGTTCCTTCCAAATGAATAAGAGTTTTAAATACCACTGGCTCCAAGCAGATGATCCTCTATTTCACATCTACAAACACAGACGTTAGCTATAAATCCTGAAGTGAAAGGATCCTGTTTTCCATGCTTAGTTTCTTAATGGAAACCAGCGTTGCTACCAAAATACAAAACTGCCGTAGCAGATATTAGTATATTAAGTTCTGCTCTAACTGAAATACTAGTAGTTACTCAAAACTTTAATTTCCAAGATGAGCACTAGCGCGGTGACCTGCTGGGTTGAGAAATACGGTTCAGTGTTCGGTAAGAACGGAAACATTCCTGAGGCGCACACACTTCGCAGGACTTTACTCAGGACAACAGTAGGTGCTCCTACATGTTTAATTCATTTGAAACAGGAGATGTTGAAGCTTAAGGTACCCAGTAGCTGCCTATTGCATTCCCAAAGCTTCCTGCCAGGCCATTCACACGACTTCAAAGAGACACTTATCTTACACGGCACTAAAAGGGTCTGATTTTCCAACTACTAGTGCTCAATTTTCCAAAAAACAGCCTTTTTCTTGGGAGCAAGGACCGTGGGGGATAGGAGAAGGGGGAATACCTCGGACAGACGTCTGAACTTTGGCTCCACATTACTCACTCCAAAATTGTCGGCCTAAAACATTACAAAGCCACACGAACCACACACAACGACACACACACAGAAACGAAAATCCGGGCAGCCTGTTCACATTCACCAACCTACAGGCGCCTTTCGGAACAAAAAGCAACCGATGATGTATCATCAACAGGTCATCTGGCTGTTTCTTTGTGGGAAACAAAAAAAATACGAAAAGCCGCCGAACAGAAACCGGAAACGGCCTTTTTTTTTTTTTTTTTTTTTTCCCCCGGGTCTCCCCCCGCCCCCCACACGCGTTCAAAATGGAAAAAATAAACCCATCGCCCTTCGGATGCAGAAACGCCAGCACTGGCTCGCTGAAAGGCTTTGTGATTTTCCTTGCCAAGCAGTGTTTTGTCAAGGCAGAGGAGTCTCAGCATATTAAAAAAAAAAAAAAAAATTTAGGAAAAAAAAAAAAAAGGGTGGCCTTTAAGGCCAGAAACACGAGTGTTACAGCTACACTGCATTTTGCTTCCATGTATTACAGAAGCTGCATTTTTGCAGAGGTGAAGTAGCTGCAATTTTTGAGGAGGTAGCTAAAACAAAAACAAAGGGGGGGGGAGAAAAATGCTTCCGGTATAAAAACGTTTAAGTGCTTTATAATATACCCTTTAAGAGGAAAAAATTATTCAGCTGAAAACACAACTGCTCCTCCTCTCCCCTGCCTTCAGAAAATCTTCTCCGTGGCTGTTACAGGCGGAAATGTCCCCCTCCTATTAGATCTTCCTGAAAACGCATTATTTAACTAGGGGAAAACAAGAGTGAAAAGAAAAACCGGACACAAGTTGCGCTGGATGGCAGGCTGCTCACAAAAGAGCCGAGGCTGGGGAGACGGGAGAGAAACCCTGTGATTCCCCCAAGAAGCTTAAAATGAAAAGCACACAACTTACCTACCGACTATCTGGATTCTTCCAGAGTGAAACATCATCATCATATCTGGAAGAGCTAGGGATATTAAAAAAAAAAAAAAAAAAAAGAAAAAAAAAAAAAGGAGCAAGCTTTCCCACCAAGATCTTGCCAAACAAAATCCCCCTTTGTTTTGTTGTCACCCGCCTGCGTGCTGCTCCCATTCCGCGCTCCGGCACGGGGGGCTGTGATCGATGGACTTCGGGGAGGGAGGACGGGGGGACTTGTTCCTAGCCGAAAAAATATATATAACACCACCGCCGCCAAAAAAACCCACACACCCTGAATTCAACAGAACCCCAGTGTCCGAGTACCGAGCGACTTTTTTTTTTTCCTTTTTTTTTTTTTTTTAAGTGATGCTTTTTCCGAGGGCAGACGGCTCCGGCAGCCGCTCCATGACAAAGAGCTGCTCCAGCATATCCAGCCCCAGAGCGGGGCCAAGTCCGGGTGGGAAGGAAATAAGATTGAGGGGAAAAAAAAAAAAAAGACGAAGAAAAAAAAAAAAGACAAAAAAACTTCCCAAAGCTCGGGGAAAAAAAAATAAAAACAGAGAATTATTTTAGAAACAGCCTCAACGAGGGGAGCCCTGCGAGACGCAGCACAAAGCGCGCAGGGCGGCGGGGAGGGGAGGAAGGAGCCTGGGGAAGGAAGAGGGGGGCAGGCCCCGGGCAGGCCCCCCACCTTCTCACGACAGCGCCGCGCGGATGGGGCCTCTGTCGCGACAGGCGCGATACTCACCCCAGGGAGGAAGGCAGCGGGCAGCAGAGGCACCCCACGCCGGCAGGCCGGGATCGGGGGGGAAGGGGAAGGCGCAGCCTCAGCCTCCTCGCGGCCGCACGGAGGGCGATAGTTCCGACTGGGCGACAGGCGGAGGAGCCTCGCAGCGCTCAGTCCCCGCCACGGAGGGCTCCGGCGGTGCGAGCCACGGGCCGGGAAACTGCAGCAGCGGCGGCGGTGCTGGTGGTGGTATCTGCCGGGAAGCGGCGAGAGAGAAGCACCCGATGTACGCCGGCTCCGCCGCCCTCACGCCGACTGCCGCTGCCACCGCCGCCTCCCGCCCCGCCGGCCTCGCCTCACCGCCCGCCCGCCCGCCGGCGGGGCGGCACCCGCCCGAGAACCGCCCCCGGCCCGCGCCATGACGGGACTTGTAGTGCCCCCGCCGTGAGCAGAGCCCTGCGTGTGCCCACAGATACACATCCCTGTGTGTGCGTCCTCACACCCCCACACACCCGTGTGTGTGTGTCCCCACAGATCCAGTCTCCTGTGTGTCCCCTCACAGATTTACACATTTGTGTGTGTCCCCACAGATCTGCACCCCCGTGTGTCCTCACAGATCCACACACCCCTGTGTGTGTGTCCCCACAGATCCACACATCACTGTGTGTGTGTCCCCACAGATCCACACATCCACGTGTGTCCCCACAGAGCCACACATTTGTGTGTGTGTCCCCACAGATCCACACACCCTTGTGTGTGTGTCCCCAGAGAACCACTCTCCTGTGTGTCCCCACAGATCCACACACCCCTTTGTGTCCCCACAGAGCCACGGGCCCTCATTTGTCCCCACAGAGCCGCACACCCCCTTGTGTAGGTATCTGTGCTTTTCTGTACTTTGCTGCCCAGAAAGCAACTGAATCCTGGGCTGCATCCAAAGGAGTGTGGTCAGCAGGTAGAAGGAGGTGATTCTCCCCCTCTACTCTTCTCTTGTGAGACACCCTGGAGTGTTGCATCCAGTTCTGGGGTCCCAAACATAGGAAGGACATGGAACTGTTGGAGCAAGTCCAGAGAAGGGCCACAAAGTTGATAAGAGCACTGAAGCACCTTCCTTACGAAGAAAGTTGAGGCTGTTCAGCCTGGAGAAGGGAAGGTTGCATGGAGACCTCATAGAAACCTTTCAGTGTCTGAAGGGGACCTACTGGGAAGCCAGAGGATTCTTCATTAGGAACTGTAATGATAGGACAAGGAGTAATGGGCACAAATAGAAAGAGGGGAAATTTAGGTTAGATATTAGGAAGAAATTTTTTACTCTGAGTGTGGTGAGACGCTGGAACAGGTTGCCCAGGGATGGTTGCTCCATCCCTGAAAGTGTTCAAAGCCAGGTTGGATAAGGCCTTGAGCAAACTGGTCCAGTGGGATGTGTCCCTGCCCATGGCAGAGGGGGGATTGGGACTAGATGATCTTTAAGGTCCATTCCAACCCTTTAATATTCTATGATTCTATGTGTGCACACAGGTGTGTATATATATCCATATATGTATACATATGCATATATGTATGTACATACACATGTATGTATATGCATATGTGTTATGTATATGCATGTGTGTATGTACATATGTATGTGTATAAAAACGTATACATGTATATATACACATGTATATGTATATGTGTGTATACACACAGACATATATATATACAGAGCTGATGTTGCCTCAATCCTCCCAGATATGTCTTGCTATGTGTGTATGGGGGCTTAAATAAATATATACAAATCTACTTCAAGCAAGGCAGGAAGACTGCTCTGTATCACGGGCTGCTCCAGCTGTACTGCCAGTGATGACTATTGTAGTGGTTCTCCAAGAGTATTTGTCTGGACAAAACATATTGTTGAAACAAATGAATGAAACATATACCCGTTGAATGAACACATACACATGTTGAATGAAACATATACCTTGAAATACTATTTCAATTCAAAGACTCTTCTAGCCATGTATAGAAAGACTACATTAATTGATTTTGTTCTATGTTTTTCATAGCTCAAGAGAAAACACAGCCTGGACGTGGTCTTCAAACTTTTTTTTCATGTACGTAGTGAGAAACAGATTTTTAAGGAAAATGGGAGCTTTTACCACCACATCACTCAGAAAACAACGTGGTCCTTCTCCAGCACAACTCACAAAGCCAATGGAGATGCTTCCATAGCCATCATACCACGAGCTGCTGAATTATCCAGGGTTAGGAATATCAGTGATGCCAGGCTGTGTAAACTCTGCTAGTCATTAACCTGAGTTTCATTGGCCCTGGGATTTTTAAGGAGAGATTAAGAGATGTAACTCACAGCTCCCAGATTATAAAAACAAAAGGGTCAGGGTGACCATCCCTCCTGACCTCTGGCGTAACCCTACACATCCCAAAAATAGCTTTTGCCTCAAAGGCAGTATTTCTTTTGAAGAAGCATTGACACCTGAGAAATAGTCCCGATAATAAATCCACCCACCCCCGCTTTTGGTGACTGCTTCAAACAAAGCCCGGTGTTAAAACTGAGCTCTCCAGGGAGCGCTTATTGGTTGGCCTTTGGATTTGCTGTAACTTTATTCTCTGCACTCGACAGCCCATTATCTCTGCTGTATTTCCAACCCATGTATTTACAGCCCCCTGACAGAGGTGTCCTTTAATCTCCTCTTTGCTGAGCTGCTGATACCGGCATCCCCCAACCCTTCACTATGGGGCAAGTCATACCGTCATCCTTGAGCAGGAGCATACTCCACATCTCCCCAAAGCTGCTGGAGGTGTTGTTTCCCATGGGACTCAGCCACCAGGGAGTAAGGAGCACATGTGCAGGCACGTGGCAGATGGGTGGCGGGTGACGGAGGTGCAGAGGAATGGGCGGAGCAGCTCCTAGTATTGGCTCTGACACCGAAAGCCTGCTGAGTCCCAGCTGGGTGGAAGTCATATCTCATCCCAGGGACCAGGCACTTCCTTTCCTGGGATGGCAGGCAAAAGCTGAGGGAAACGGGATGGGGAAGAAGGCGAGGAATTGGTGGAAAGCCACCATAGGCACAGACAGGCATCACGCTGGGATGAGCCCGCTGCTGCCTGACCCCTGTGTGCTGCCTGACGTGCTCGGAGTTTTACGTGTAATGAATCACTTGCCACACATGTGATGTAACATGACAGTGGTAATAGATCTCATTATTATCCAATTTACAAGGGGAAACTGAGGTGTGGAGAGGTGAATATTATGCCTGGGGCACACTGGGGCTAGATTACAGAAGACCTCGTGCTGCCATCCCATGCTTACTTTACTAAGCCGTATGGGAATTAGGTACAGATGGTAGAAGCAGACATAGGCTATGTTGAAGAAAGCCTGGGAAGAGCTTGAGCTTGGGAAGAGGATGAGCTTGGCATTCACATTACAGAGCTTTGCCCCTAACATTCATATCCTGTCACAACAAACAGTCCCTCTTGCCATGTTGAATTCAACTCCCAAGAGCTGCTCCAGTCTGCTGTCACACACTGAGCTCTTCTGTAGTATCTGATGGGTTTATCACTTTGACTCCTGGGTGGCTCCTTCCTGGTTTTGTCTGGCCATGCCACTTTCCTGCAGAAGATGAAATGACGATGAGAGATTTCCAGTATCTCAGTATCCCTGCTGCAGCCTTGTCCCTGCTGCCTCTGGGACAAGTCCTGGGTGCCAGCAATGCCAATGCTGAGCCTGGCCCTGTCCTGGCAGATCATCCACAACACCCACAGCAGGACCAGAGCCTGTGTCCCATTGCTGACCATCTTTTATTTAACTCTAAATTAACACCTTCATGATGGACTTCTGTTTCATGAATTGGCCCCATCCCTTCTTATATCCATGCAAGCCTTTATTCTTCGCACAACCCCTTGGTTCAGCCCTGCTCCCAGTTCCCTTTTCCCTCTCTATCCTGCCTCAGGGTTCATTTCTTTCTCAACGACTTTTAGAGGAAGCTTAAGAGACAAATCAGCATTACAAAGCATTCCTCTTGTAGTAGAAACAGTTTTCAGAAAGCTTTCATTTCCCTACTTTAAAAAAAAAAAAAAAGAAAAGAAAAAAAAAGAAAAATAAAACAGCTGAGTTTGGTGACTGCTTTTGGTATTTCCTTATATGTAACACATGTCCCTTGCTATGGAAAAAGAGCAATCACCACTCAAGGCTTACAGTCTTCTATGACATGCCCAGAGGTCTGGAGGAGCTGGTGCTAAAAACTGGGCTTCAGAACTGAGTTCCTTGCTGGCAGGAAGCCTGGGGGCTGGTTTTCCCTCTGATCCTGCCGTGTCCCCTTGTATCATAAGCTTGTACCACTCCATGGAGAGACAGCAGGGAGCTGAAACATAAAAGACTCAATCTTTTGGGGGAGTCAAGCTGGCCTGAGGTGACCCAACACCACAGATGATTGGTTGGAGAAAGGAGAGTAGGTAGGCAGAACATCACCTTCCCTGATGCACCTCATTTCACAGCATTTTTTCCCTCCCAAAACTGAAACTTGGAGATGCAACTCAGCAAAGTGGAACTCTGAAATCATCTTTGATATTTAAATGACTATTTTCTGTTTTCTGACAGTCACATACTGTTCCAGTATTCATGTCGAACAGGCTCTCTGAGTCAGATGCAAAACAAAATGACACATGGTCCTCTCTAATGTTCCCATCAGAACACGTATGGTCCTGTGATCTCACTGCAGCAATGAAGAAATAGTGAAGGCTCTTGGCCAGGTTTCTGTGGATATGGCCCCAACAGCAACAGTTCGTTCACATCTCGCTGCTCCTGTCTATATTATTAAATAAAACAATCCTGATCTAGAGTGGCTTGGCTGGGCTCAGGGCCATGCTGCTAAGCTGTCTGTGACCCCAAAAGCACACGGCTCATCCAAAACTCCTCTTCAGGGCATCTCATGGCCATGCCTAGATCATCTTCTAGACCTGGGCTGCCAAGTTCAACCTGCCAATACTTGACCAAGTCCTCCCCAAAACCTCAGAGAAGCCCCTCCTTCCAGGAAGAGAAACCATGTCCCCAAGGGGTGTCTTCATGCCTGTCTGAACGAGCTGCCTCCCCAGACTCCAAAACAGAAGCTCGCATCACCTTTCTCATGCAGCCCATAAGATTCAAAGGGTTTCAAACTTATACCCAAGCAAACTTCATCAGAGACTGATGCTACTGGGACTGAGCATGATGACAGGGTGCTGGGCAGGTGCTGGTGCCATGACATGCTGCAATTCATGCCTGCGTGGGTAATCACTGTGGCTCAGTGCCACGAGCTGTGATTAAGTCATTAGTCAGTCGCGTGAAAATATTTGAGATTGCAAGTCAATGCTGAATTCCTTCTTGGAAGGGTTAAGGAAATTAATATGTAACTCTGATGGACACCAGGTCAGAGCTTGTCAAACACAAGGCATGACGCTGTAACCCAGAGCACAGACATCGGCCTGGTCGTCAGGTTTTGGGTTCTTTGAAAGGAGAGTGCTAATTCTTTTGACTCGTTACAAACTCAGACTTTGGTTCATCAAGGGCTCAACATCAAATCATGATAGAAAAATTGAAGCACCCTGAGCTGATCCCTTCTTTCCCATGCCCAGTGGTGTGCACTCGCATCTGCACTCCACTTAGGCAGAGCAAAGGGGTGGCAGTGTAATCATCCGCAATCAATCAGGATGATCGTGTACGCCAATTAAATTACGTTCTTCCACCAGTTCTTAGAAATGTAATTTGCTTTAAGTTAATAAGCAAACATCTACCCTCTCAAAGTGTATTTGCAGAGCTGTAAAATCAAGGGGCACTTCATAACGGCAGAGAGGAGGGAGGGATGGAGCTGTCGTATCACCACGGTGTTCAGCGAGGATGCTGCTGACAGTTGCAGAGCAGTTGGCCACCCCGGATGGACACGTATCAATCCCCCTGACATACATTAATTAATGATATGGGACAAAAACTGCAGTCCTTTCAGAGGACCTCCCTTTAAAGACAACTGCAAAAGAGGAACTTAAGCGGACCATGAAGCCTCCCGCTGTCACTTCAGTGAGGATGGGATTGCACCCTGTGGGCTCTGGTATGTATTTCATTGTTTTTCCTGGAATGTGGGTCTAGAGGGAAAGTTTGTTCACCATTTACAGACATTTCTCCACCAACTGTACCCTATTAGGTGCAGTAAGCCCTCCAACAGCACCTCCCAGGTGCATCTCTTGGGTTTTTCAGATGGGAGAGAGTGCTTGGCTGCTGCAGAACATCACAGTGGTCCTCCCATGGATCATGCAAACATACATCTCAGCTTTCCCAGACACCCACTCCCAAAATCAAAGTTTTTTTTTTTCCTCTTCTATTTCTTTTGTTCTAAGACACGATCTCTGAGCTGTCATGTGGAAGGACATCAGCCCCATGCATTTTCCCACAGAAGAGGACAGGGTAGCATCTCCCCCTCACCCAACTCACAACACAACCAGAAAAATGGAGGAGGCAGGTGTTACTTTAGCAAGGCATATTTAAATGCCTTTAATTAGGTGGAATGAAAACACCATGTGTCGCTCATTAGAGCTGTTGTATCAGTCTGGAGGGTGAAGTAATAAGAAAATCTGTACATAGACATCAGCATGTGAGTACTCCCGGCACCCGTAGGACGGGTCCAGTTCATAGCTGACCTCCACAGCCCCTTTTACTTATGAGGAAACTGAGGCAGAGAAAAATGAAGGGGCTTGGCCCAGAACATCATGAGCATTAGGGCCAGCACAGAAGAGTGAGCAATGGACGTGCTGAGATGGTACCTTACCCATATTTCAAAAGGACTGGCAAGCAGTGGGGGCACCCATAGCACCCACATCCATCCAGATGTTTCAGCCTTTCATGTCATACCCTCCTTTGAGAGGAGCAGCCACTGTCACCTTGCCAATTTACCACTTAGAGACCAGTCTATGCTACGTTTAAGTCCATGCTGTCTAACCATGGGTTGGTAGAAGAAACAAAGCAGTTTCTGAGTCCTTGAATCCTATGAAAACACACAAAACCAGAGATGTATATATATTTTTGCTTGCATTCAGCATAGGCAGCCAAAGCTTTTTTTTTTTTTCTGCCTCTCTGCATGTCATGGAAAAAAAATCCTCTGCTTTCTGCCTGGGAACTCATATGCCTGTTCATTGTAGCTATGATTTAAGCCACATGAGCTGGCTGCGTGGTAACAGAGTAATACTCTTTCCTCGGCTTTCCCACTCGAACAGTATGATTAACACAGTGTCTTCTGGATGGTTGAAGTCTGGCAGCCCAAGGAAGAAGCTAAAGGGAAGGAGGCCACCACAAGCTCTGTCAAAACAAGGTTTGTTCAATGGAGATTTGCAGAACCTGATTAAAAGGCTCTCAAGGGCCAGGCCAGCATAGCCACCTTCAACCCTTCGACCCATTTTGAGTGTTGAGAGGAGTCCCACGACAGCCTGGCTGTGACTGGACCTACCAGGTCTCCTCTGGGCATCTCCAGCAGCATCGGAACAGAGGCCTGAACACCACCAGTGACATGGGTAACATCTTTGGGAGAGGAACTTAAAGGCTCCTACCAGCTGTAGAGGCATTGGGCATTGGGCTTCAAGGGTTGTATGCCAAGCATTTCAAACCTCTCATTTTCCCCATTCAATTTAGGGGTCCTATGGGACAGGTCTAGCAGCAGCTCTTGGTCTTTCTTCTCTAGACCAGCCAATACCTGCTGTGTTTGCCCCTTTCTTGGGGTCTGCATCTGTATCCTACCACTGGTTTGGGATATCTCTTTGCTTTTAAGGTCACTGCTGGATTTTGGAGTCAAGACTTGGCCATTCATAACCATTTTTCCTTCCTTTCACCTAAACGATCAAAACATTTCCTGAGGATGCACTTTAATTTTCATTTACTGTCACTGAACTTCATTTGGCATGATCTTGTCCTGTCATCTGGGAAAATTTCCCTCCTTCAGCCCCTGAGTTTTACTCGGGCTTGCCTGAAGGAAATCATTAGGGTATTGTTGAGGAAAAAGCCTTGTTCTGAATAGTATCCAGAATATTACATCCCAGGCTGGTGTCTGCAGGCTTGGGATATGGCAGCCTGCTGCAACCCAGCATGAATCAGAGCTGTGAAAGCACAGGCTCACTAGGAGGAGCGAGCATCCCACCTTCCTAGCAAATGCTCAGCCCTGCCTGCCCACCAGCCAGGGCTCTGGTGGCTCCATGCATCCGGCATCACCCTGAGCAAGATGCGACACCATTCAACCCAACACTGGTGGTCTTTGTCAGGACCCCATCACCAAATAGCCTCTAATAGCTTGGTGATAAACGGCCCCTAATACATCTTTTCTGTGTCCGTGACAATAAAATAACCCATTCCAGAGCCTCAGCACCATTTTGGAGCAGGCTGATGAGCTCAAGCATTGCCCAGGCATGGTTAAGAAGTTGTGTGAGCTGGGGACCACTCAGAGGAGGCAGTTTGGATGGGACCACCTCATCTGGGCCTGCAGCAGGCACTGACAGCAGTAGTACATTGCCAGCTGGACTCAGGATCAAGAAGCCACCCACGACACACTTAATTTATTAATATATGTGTTGTCTTTGAGTCTTGATGATGGTCCAAGTGACACTGGTGTAACCCAAGCGCACCTCAGTGCTGGAAACACCGATGCTCCTCAGTGGGAGTGACCAATGTGATGCCCACCAAGCCAAGATTTACAGCCACGGGAAACAAGGCTTTCCCAGCAGGAAAACTAGAAAATGAAGGGGGAAACGTGTTGGTTTTCGAAACCTCATAGTCCAGTTGTGCAAAAGGGGAAGAGGAATGAAACGGTCATGGAGTGCCTCGTGAGTCACACAGACACTAAGGTGTGGTATCACAGCCCGCAGAGCTTGGCAGACCCACCCTTGCTTCGCTGCCTTTATGGCAGGAGCCAAGCAGTTTTTCAGGGCTGGGTGTTGACACTGTTTCTGGGTATAGCTGATCACCCAGGAAGATGGGCTTTCTTCTGGGCCAGCCAGCATCAATAGCCCAGCAAATCCCGATGGGAGTGAGCCATGCTCTGATGCAGCCCAGCCATGCCAAGACCAGCTGCTGCCCACCTCTGGCCTTGGCAGATACCATCACTTGTGTTCCTTTGGGGTTGGACACACAGATGCAACCGATGGTGTTGTCTTGTACTGCCTGACGCACCAAAGGGAATAACAAAAACTGCAGAAGCAGCATGAGAAAAACATCAGAGAGGCCAAAAGGAGGATTTTTTGGATGCATGCTCATAGCAAAGCCGGGCTTTGACCTCTGTAAGGCCAGGAAATGTAGGTGCGGTGTCCACGCCTGAATCTGGTGGCAGGAATTTTCCCTACGTAGCAACAGTTGTTATGTAGCAATAATACTTGGCAAATTTCAAGGCACTTGAGAAATATTAATTAATCTGCCCATCAGCCTTGTCAGGTAGGCAGCTAAATATTTTCATCTGTGCTTTACAGCTTGGGAAGTGAGACCAAATTAAAAAAAAAAAAGAAGCAGCTTGTCCATGGTCACAGCACGAGCAGCTGCCAAGATGCAGGTAGTGCTCAGCGACTGCCTCAGAGCAAGAGAGATGATGCAAAGGAAAACTAGACAGTGCATCAGGAGATTCAAAGAAAGCACCTAGTTTTTCAGTCCAGTGAAGCAAACCTCCCATCAGAGGGACTTCTCTGCTGCTGGCACTGGCATTTCACAGCTCAGTTTAATTATACTAATCACTTAGATGATGACTCCTGACATTCACCTTCATTAGCCACTGGCGGCCACGCTCAGCTGCTGCGACTTCAGAGCTATCAATGTCTGCTTTAAATAACCCATGAGTAAAATCAGCTGGGAGACAGTGTGTCTGGGCTCTCCTCTGGTGTAGCCTGCACGGAGGTGGCTGGGAATGCAAGACCAAAGCCAAACTGCAGTTTAACCCTGGCTGAGCGTAGGCATGACCTTCTGGATGTCTTGGGGTGGAGAGAGTTTTCTTCTTTGGCAGAGCAGAAGTGGAGTGAGGGGATGATGTGCAAAGGAGAACCAGGTAAAGTCAACAAGTTCAGTCCATGGCACCGTCTTCCCAGTTGCCTTGGGAATGGCATCATTGCTACACCTTCTGTTGCATAAACAAATAGCTGATGCCATAACCACGCTATAGCCCAAGGGTATTTTTGCCCCAGAGCCCATTTTCCCCAAACAAACAGAAATTCAGGTCATGCTGGGGGCAGTCATATCCTAAAGGCAGGGGATAGGACAGCTGGAAGGGCACAGCAAAAGGTAGGAGGACATGTGATGCCACAGCCACTTCTCAAAGCACGGGGCTGCATGGACAGGGAGCAAAGCTGGATCCTGTCCCACACCTTCAAGGCCACTGCCATGGACACACTGCCCTTGCTGGCAGTCTGCTTTACTTGCCTTAAATCAGGATAAAATGTAGGAAAACCACAAAATCTCAGACAGATCTCAAAGGTTATTAGGTGCTGCAATGCAGCTGCTTTGGTTTTCCTTCTTTATGGTTTAATGTACTGTTTCCAGCTTGTGATTCCCATTTTACTAGGAACACAGACAAAACTTTCAGTGATGCCATTTTTCAAAGCAGAAGAATTTGAACTCAGCAGAATAAAAACAGACAGAGAGGTGAGATGCTATTGCTTTGTAGTTAAAGATGCTGCAGCAACGCTAAATGCCATGTCACTCTTATCTGAGAGATCCCAATTACCATCCCCAAAAAGCTGAAGAGGGTGATGATTTCAAACTGCTAGCAAGTAATTCCCCCAATACTGACCACAGTCTCAAAGTCTTTCCCTGAAATGTTTCTTCATTAAGTTTCTTTGCAAACTAATGCCCACAATAAATTCTCTCATGCAGGTTTTATTAGCAGGGACCAGTCACTCATTAACTGCTGCGGCATGAAATGCTTGTTCAAAACACAGGAAGGCACCTGTTTGTAATTAATGAAAAAATAAAAAACACAAAACTTTTATGTTGTAAAAGCAGCATCATTTTAGCATGAGTAGAGCTGTTCAAAACAGGAGACATGAGTAATGCTCTCTGTGCCTGCAGCTCTCCTGAGAGGATCGGTGGGATGCTCTATTTATGAACGATGCACGGGATACAACACCACCGCCGTGGGGTAGTTGGACACTTAACTGCCATTGTGTCTTTGGTACTTTGTAATGAGATGACTCATGCTTTAAACAAAAAAAAAAAAAAGATGGAAGATGTGAGATGGTTTCACTTTGGAGGATTTTAAATATTCCTTCATTCAACCCTTATAACTGACATTATGCACTTTCCTGAGTGTGAAAGTGCATGGAAAAAAAGGGGTAAACATCTGTTCTTTGAGAAGAAGATTACCCATGGCATGCCCTGAGTGCTTATCTCTACTTTGAAGATCTTTGCTTTGCGTCTAGTCGAATTTCTCAGTGCTGGCTCTGGCATGCTGTATCTGCTGTATATTTTGGCTGATTTCTCTGCTGTACGTCTTGGGTTTTGCTGTGACACACATCACACAGTCTCTTAGGAATGCAATGGACTTTTGCACTCTCAGTGAGAAGGATGTTGTCACTGCAAACCTTTCCCATGTAGCCACAGGAGTGTTTCTGAATGCTCCTCTCGAGGAGCACACACCCTCCTTCCCAGAAAGGCCATTCACTGCCTTTTTCCTGCTGCCAAACCACATGAGCACAGTTCCCTCTGCTTCAAAGGCGACCTTGGGTTGCCAGAGCACATGCTGCCAGTGACAGCACTGGTGGGCTAAAGCAACCCTAGAAATGGACCTGGGTGCCAAGCAAAGGGGGGGGGGGGCGCATTTCTACCCCGGCAGGGTCCCGCTTCTCAGAGCATCCGTCTTCCTGAGCTTGTTTAGATGCAGTTTCAATGGTAAGAGTAAACTTCCCCAAGTTGTAAATTCATATGAGCCCACACCCCGTGGCCACTGCCCTTCACACCCTGCTGCAGCAATGGGCAGGATTCACCCTGCTTTGCAACCCTGCTGCACCGGAGGAAGGGAAGGGGTGCATGATGTGTGCTGTGTACCCAAACCTCTCCGTGCTGCCAGTGGAAACCAGCAGCTGTACTGCTTTCCAGGCTGCAGCAGAGGCAGTGGCAGAGGAGCAGGCTCATGCAGGCATTGCTTGCTACCAGGCAACGATGAGGACAGAGCAGAAGGGAGAAAACGAGGTATCTCTGCAGCCGCTAACTGGTGGGTTTGTTTGTGTCAGGGTGGAGAGAGGACACGGCACCCTCCTGGCTTGGTCCGGGCTGGGAGGGACTGGGGACGGGACTGCCAGCACTGGGCATGTCCCTCCCAGGGAGGGTGCTCTGTTGCTTAATCCAGCACCTTCCTTCCAGTTCCTTCTGAAAGGAGGAAAAAAAGGAAAAAAAAAAATAAAAAAGGCGATAGAGGCTCACAAACTCCTAGTTTCTGTACGTCTTGCCGAATATGTATACAGATTTTGATCCAACAGACACACTATTTTTAGTTTCCTTTGGGGTATGTTTGGGAGCAAGCCCTTAACTGTTGCTGTGCTGCTATAGAAACCGTATCCATGTACACTCACATGTTTACAATTGTTTCAAACGCCGTAAACTTGCAAGGGCAAAATCAAGCGGATTATTTCCATTAAAGTAACTGCCCTGGTGTGGCTTTCTTTTACCTTTATTGATTATAGGACCCTTCTCAGCTTCATCCAGCCCCACGGAGCTTTCGTTTCGAGGAAGGTTTGCCAGCTCTTGCTGCCATGGTGCTTGGCAAACCTGGAGCAGAGCAGTTGCAAATCTGGCTTGAGGAAGGGAGAATGTTTTTGCTAGCTCTCCTTGACCTCAGCCATAAGAGGGGTGTTTAGCAGATACCAGGGCGCTCATGCAAAGCAGAGCTGCCTGCCCACTGCCTCCTCGTGCTCCATCCTGGTGCCGGGCAGTCGTTGGGAAAGGTTGTTCAGCCCTTGTGGCCAGGCCACAGCTATCTGGGACAGAGCAGCAGCCTAACTTTAAAAAAACAAACAAACAAACAAAAAACCACCACCACCACCAAAACCACCACCACCACCAACAAAAAAACCCACACAAAAAAAACCCCAAAAAACCACCCCCAAACCCCAAAGCATTTCAGTTTAAGCTTCAGGAAGAGAAAAAGCTTTTTTTAATTTACTTTTTAATATTTCCTAAGTTTAGGCTTCCCCAACCCTTTCTGCTTTGAAGTCACCATCCGTCTCCTACAACAGAGGTTAGAAAAGGGCAGAGAAAAAGGATGGTTTTATTTCCAGTATCCCAGGTGGGCAGCAGATGTGAGACAGAAGAATTCTTTCCTGAATGTGAGACGAAGATATATCATTTGAGCTGGATGAGGAGCACAGATTTCACGCCATCCTCAAAGTCTTATCATCTGCAAGGTGGGTTGAAGGTTCAAGCGATACTTCCCTTGGAGCACTAGTCCCAAAACAGCCATGCTAGGGCAAGGTAGCTCCAGCCATGGCCAGGCAGGGATGGATGACAGGGGACACCTCAGGGTTGGCTCATCACCCATCAGAGCACACAAGCACATATCCCCTCCCTCCTGCTTGCTGTCTGAACCCCATCGCTTTGCTGTGTTGAGCTGGATACTCTGTCAGAGACGCTCACAGACTCAACCACACCAAACTGGTTTTCCCTGTCCAGGAGCATCCAGGAGCAAAGTCCAAAGAAGGATTTGGCCTCCAGGGTCCATGTCTGCATTGAACACTGCCTGGTTCTGGAGGTGTGAGCTTTGAAATTTGTCCAATGAAGCTCGGTGCATGCTCTGCTAAGTTTAAGCTGGGTTCCCCTGAGTTATCTGAGATCAGTGGGAGTCAGGTCTACACTGAAGTAAAGGAAATAAATGGGGATTTCTGCTGAGTTTGTTCCTAACCCGATTTAATGCCTCCAAAGTCAGCACCACCTACTTTGCCTCTTCCCTGTGCAAATATACCTGTGCTTACCTGATTATTATTTGCCATTCAACCCTGCAACAGTCAATTATTTATGTTTGCTAGGTCATGCAATACAGAACAAAACGACAACCAAATATGTAGCATCTGCAGTAACACCCAAACAGGTAAATAGAGGCCAGTGTCAGTGGTTAGCTGTGGGTTGCCATTTGCCTGAGCCAGCAGTTTCACTCTCCACGTGACTGCAGAAAACAAGAAAGTGGCCATTTGACCCAACACCTACCTTGCTGGAGGATCCTGTGCTGTGTTGTGCCACGCAGAAAGCCTCAGGTGAAGTAGCTGACCCCCATAAGATGCTTGTGGGGCAGAGGCAGTCGCAACCGTGATGCTCTGGCTCCTGTGAGTTAGAAGCCACAGTATCTAAAACTCAGATCTTAGCCCAATGGCCAGTTTCTGAGTGGCTGGGTAATGACAGGTTATCTCTTACTGATGTGTTCACTGCAAAGCAATCAAAACTTGGCAGTCAAAAAACCCCAGAGATTGTTGTATAAAGAACATACTTCCCTGCAGCTGAAGTTTCTACTCTCTGGGAAATCCAGGCTGAGGAGGTTGGTCAAGCCTTTCAGACCGTAGGATGTGCCACCAAACACATCTTGGGAGCTGCTTAGAGGGGGAAAAAAAGCATGTAGAAGGGGATGCTCCCAAAGGTCCTGTCCCCAGCTGTCACACTGCAGGAGGCCCTTTACACAACAAGTCAGGCAACGATCTCAGCATCACCATCAGGACAAAACCTGCCCTGACTCCTTCTTTCTAGCTCACTCCTGTGGCCCAGAGACGGATCCTACGTGATGCTGCGCTGCTGCTGCATGATCAGGGCTCAGTAGCATTGGTGGTAAAACCGTCTCAACCTGGGGAGTTTTGACTTTGTTTCTTTTACTACCAGTTCACACAACCTTCCCATCACCCTTTTTTGAGCTGTTTGGGTGTTCAGGCATAAACCAGTCGGGTGACGATGCATAAATTAGCTTGGCGCGGCTTCATGAATTAATTGGGTGCCCATGCGTGAGCTAATCAGGCACTCATGCGTGAGTCATTTGGGTATTCATGCATGAACAGAAAGAGTACTCATGTGTAAATTAGTCAGGCTCTCATGGGTGCATCAATTGGTTGCCCAGGCATAGATGATCTGAGTTCTCATGCAGGCACTATCTGGGGGCTCATGGGTGAATTAATAGGGTGCTCGTGCATGCATTGATCAGCTGCTCATGCACAAACCTATTGGGTGCTCCCATGTGAGCTAATTAGTGCCTGTGGGCAAATGCAGTAATCCCTGCAGTTCATGCCCAACTCAATCCTCTCCTCGAAGGTCATGCTTAAAAGCTGTTTGAACACAAATCCTTTATCAACCTTACTTTCAACATCATCATAATCTTAATACACAACTATTACAAGCTCCGCTCTTGCTTCCTGCAGACCAGACAGAGGGATTAATACTGAAGCAGTGTCTGCATATGCTCTAAGATTTCATTCCTTGCCCCCAGAAATCAGAGTCTGGGAGTTACCAGCATTACAGCCCCAACTTTTATCTGTTATGAGCTCCACCCCTTATACTATGGACTAGAATATCAGGGTCAACATTATCAAAGTCTAAATATATGTATTCTTCATTACTTCACCTCTTGTCCCTGAGGACTAGGATGGAGGAATTAATGTTGTGAAAACCTGGATGCAATACTTGTTGCAAATTTCATACCTGCAAAACACTTAGCCAGGAAGGCCACAGCTGTCTGAACAAATACTCATTGCAAATCCCAGCCCTTGCACCTATTATGAATGTCAGGCCTTGTCCCTTCAAGAAAAAACATTACAGCAGTTCAAATATATGCCCATTACAAATGCAACACTTCTTCTGTGTCCCTAGAGCTCTGTCCTCCCAAGTCACCAACTTCATTTTTCCTGCTCCAGCTCTCCAGCTGAATGTTATGAGTTGATTTTTGCCCACTAAGGTCCTCCCTTATGCACAGAACACTTGTTAATGACCCTTTACTCTCCTGTGTAAGTTGTTCAAGTGCTCAAGTGTAAATGAATTGAGCACTCAGGTGCAAATTATTTTGGATGCAAAAGTACAAACACACTGGATGCTCATGCATAAGTGAATAGGATGCTCTTCCACTTACACACAGCATGAGCAGAGGTTGCACAGCAGCCAGCCTGGCCCAATTGACCATATCAGCAGTGGGTGTGCTTTGCACTTCGGGCTGTTTGGCTTCTCATTCCCCCTCCTCACAGTGCTGCAACTGCAAGAACAACCCCGCCATCCCACAACCTGTGCTTTAGGTCATGCTGTGGTGTTTCATCAGATGCTTTTGTGTCCCATGCCTGCTGTAATTTTCATAGGCTGGTGAGGGAGGGACAAGGGGGATTGAGGTATAAGATTGTGGGTGATATTTTCCATGGACACATGACATTGGTGAAAAACACTACACGTTTCTAGTCAAATGCAGAGATTTGGCAATCCCAGGGCGAGCTGTGGATTCCTTTAGTCGTGTTAGTTAGCACCTTCACTGGCAGATGTCATTGCAGATGCTTATGGAGTCACAACATGGTCTCTTGTTGGAAATATAGATGTGCTAAAGCAGTGCCAAGAATATGGAAGGGGACAGGAGCTGGATCCATCCAAGCTGCACCACTCATGCACCACTTCCTTCTGGAGCCTGTCCTCCAGCATGGAACACAGCCAGCACATCCTCGAGGGGTTTGACATCTGAACCTCTGTCAGTGTGATATAAGAACACTGATCTTTGGTGGCTCCCCAGCTGTCAGCTCTCCAAGAGCAGAAGTGTTGGGTTTGGGACACCTGGTACTCAAGTCACCACTGGGCTTCAAAGGTGAGGAACTGTCATTCTGACCCAGAGATGTCTCTGCTCCAGCTCTTCTTGGCTGGGGAGGCTGAGGGACCTGGAAACCTGGTCTGTTAACAAAAGGCTGGTGTTCTCACAAAAGGGCAAGCCAGCCAAATTATGACAGGTAGTCATTGATACCAAGCAAAGCTGGGGCTGCAGGATAGAATCTCCTCAAGGCGTGGTCTGCACCTTCTCATGAACTGTGCATGGTGCTCAACACACTGTTCTCAGTGAGCAGTGGAACACGTCAGCTAATTCCCTTAATCCCTGTGGGCTGAGTGTGAGCTAAGCCCTTCTTCAAAGGGCAGCATTCATTCAGCATCTCAGTTGGGCACAGACAACACAGTTTCCAAATTTGTACGTCGGGTGATGGCACCATCAGGAGACACTCAACCCACCCTCTCACAGATACAAACACGGAGCCAGTGTCTGAAAACTGGAATTATTTCGAAGCCAGGATCACTGAGCACAGCTGGAATGTGAAATTATCACCATGGAGAAGTAGACTTCAACTCAAGGCATCCCAAAATTATTTCTTCTGTGGCTCTGAGAATGGTTTACAGAAGCTGTAAATAAATCACATACATAACCACATCTCATGGCAGGGTTACCCCATGTGAATGCCCAGAGATTAATTCCTCCACATGTGAATTGCTCAACAGGCTGCACATCTTCATCACGATAACATCTACAAAATCTGCAGGCAGAGCATTCGGGTGTGTTCCTGCCTGATGCCACCAGCACCTCGTCTCCAAAGCCACGTATCTCTTTGTGCAGTTTCTGAAAGCCCCATGACGCCACTGAGGGAAGCCACTGACCGGCCTCAGACAAGCCCTGAGGATCACCTGGTGCACCATGGCAAGATATGGCACATCACACGCCCCTCACCCAGGAGGCTCTCGCTACCCAGGAATGGGCACTTGGAGAAAGCTGGCCATGACAGATGGGGGAACCAAAATTAAAGGGCTTTTTTTTCCACTGTATTTAAAGAAAACAGCTTTAATGGGGAGAGAAGGAGTTATGGTAATAGAGGGAAGTTTGAGGGCAGGCAGGGATTTGCTTCCCATTGCAAAAGGCAGCGGGAGGGGGTTGCTTTGCCTGAAGACAGGATTAGCTGGCATTTCAAAAGGAGGTGGCTGAGGAAAGTATTCAGTAGGAAAATTCACATGCTTCAAGTGTGCACTGAAGTTCAGGGACAATTTTCATATGCCCTTGGAATATTTCCTGCTTGACAAAGCCACAGCAAATCCCAACAATAACCAGAAGAAGAGGCCGATGCCGCCTCATGTGAGGTCCCTTCAAATAGCTCGGGAGCGCTCCAAGGCTCCAAGGAAGGGCTTGGAGGTTACAGAACAGGCTACACTTTCTTCTTGAATCTTCATACACATTATTACACATGAGTATCTGGAGACCAGGCAGGCCCAGTAGCACTGCATGCGGAAGAAAGCATGATATGTGTGAAGAGCATGAGAGGACTTGCAAAGCAGTGGTGGTGGCTTCTTACTCAGAGACCACCACAAGCTATAAAGTAATAGAGCTGTGAATGCCAAAATAGTTCACCAGGTGGGAGGGAGAAAACTTCAATACTCTGAAGCAAACTTGTCTGCTAAGGGAGGATTGAAGAGCCATGTAATAAAAGATAAGACTTAAAAAATTGTCAGCGACCCCAGGCAGATGGTGCCTGCACATGCTGGTGGGTCCTGAGGAGGCCCCACTGCTGGTCCAGAACCAAATTTAAAGTTCAAGCCATTGGACTGATCTCAGCTGCAATAGCAGGAGAGATGCTCCAAATAACTTTCACCAGGAAAGTTATCACAGACAATATCCATCATTTCACCATGGAGGGGGCATGATTGATTTTCATTCTTTCCTTTAGGAGGGGAGGGGATCAAGATGGACTTTGTTCTTGCTCTTAGATATTAATACACCTTAAATAGATCTGTCCTGCCATAAGATGTCCACATGTTCAACTCTCCCATTCCTCCTGCCTTTGCTGAAGACTGAAACCATTCCAAAAGGAGGGCACATTCCAGAGGGTACATAAGCACGTGTTCCCCCTTGCCACAACTGATGAACCACTCAGCTGAGGATCTGCTCAACAGGACAGGCTTCAAAACAGTTTTACAGGAGCTCTGGCAATAAAAGATGCATGTCAGGACAGCAGATAAAACACTTAAAAGGTGATTGGAGTTGAGATTGCAGCTGCTGGAGTTTATTGTGCTGGAAAGCAGCCATGTGTGACTGGGTGAAAACTCCCTGACTGTAGAAAAACTTTTGGGATACTCAGAGCCTCTTCTCTTCCTCTGGTGCTGCAGGAAAAGAATACACAATCCCCATCTCAGGCTTGGTTTAATTTTTCTGATGCAACCCTCCCAACCTCTATTTTTTGTCTCTGCTCAAGCGCTTGTGTATAACTTGAAGCAAAGGTTTTTTCCAAGTCATTTAACCCGTTTTGGAACGTTTAGGTTGTCCCCCCAAGTTCCTTAAAATGATCATCTCACTTCATGAGGATCAGCACGGCCAAGTCAGGTATGGCAACACACTTTCTGAGCCCTTTTTAATTAAGAATGGTGTGAAACAAGGCTGCGTTCTTGCTCCTACCCTATTCACCATCTTCTTTAGCATGATGCTCCAAAGGGCCACAGCAGACCTCGATGATCAGGACGGTATCTACATTCGATATCGTACTGATGGAAGCCTGTTCAATCTAAGGCGTCTGAAGGCCCACACCAAGACCCTAAACCATCTTGTCCGGGAGCTACTATATGCTGATGACGCCGCCCTTGTTGCCCACACAGAAGCAGCTCTGCAGCGTTTAACATCCTGCTTTGCAGATGCTGCTGAGCTCTTTGGGCTGGAAGTCAGCCTAAAGAAGACAGAAGTTCTCCATCAACCTGCACCTCAGGAAGTCTTCCATCATCCCCATATCACCATTGGCGAATCAGAGCTCAAATCAGTCCAGCAGTTTAATTACCTAGGTAGCCTCATCTCCTCGGATGGTAAGATTGACGGGGAGATAGACAACAGGTTGGCAAAGGCATACAGTGCTTTCGGAAAACTCCACAAAAGAGTATGGCGTAATAAACACTTGAAGAAAAGCACAAAGATCAGTGTTTACAAAGCCATAGTGTTGTCTACTCTCTTGTATGGTTCCGAATCATGGGTCATCTACCGCCACCACCTGCGTCTCCTAGAACGCTTCCATCAGCGCTGCCTCCGTACAATCTTAAACATCCACTGGTCAGATTATGTGACCAATACATCTGTTCTTGAGCAAGCAGCAGTCACAAGTGTAGAGGCCATGCTGATGAGAACACAGCTGCGATGGGCAGGGCACGTCTCAAGGATGAAGGACCACCGCCTCCCTAAGATCTTGCTCTATGGTGAACTTGCCACTGGCTGCCGCAAGAGAGGAGCCCCGAAGAAAAGATTCAAGGACTCCCTGAAACAACATCTCAGCCTTGGCCATATTGATCACCATAATTGGTCCACTCTGGCCTCAAATCGGGAGGCCTGGAGACACACCATCTATAACGCTGCGGAAGCCTTTGAGAACACACGCAGGATCACTCTCGAGGAGAAAAGGCAACGCAGGAAGAACCGTGTCTTGCGGAATACACCATCTAAGGAGTCTTTCTGTTGTGCCTTTTGCAACCGGATATGTCTGTCACGTATTGGCCTCATAAGTCACCAACGTGCCTGTAACAAGTGTGGATAAAGCCTTCCCAAATCTTCGTTCGCGAAGCCCAGCCATGATGATGATAACCCCTGAAAACCAACTTCTCTCTCATTTTCAATTAGGACTGAAGTCCTTCGCTTTTAAAAGCAAAGATAATTTCAAAAGCAAAGTTATTTAGAAATATTTTTAAATGCTTTGTTTTTAAATGTTTTCTATAGTCTTTTAAAGAAAATTGCTTTTTTACGGAAAATATCAGTATAAGCTATGTAGCATTGAAAAGAAGGCTGTTGTGCCTGTGTGGCACAACTGACAGGAGGAGGAATAAGGAGTTTTTTGGAGTGCCCTGTGCAAGAAGTGCCCGCTCAGTGTGGGGTTTTCCCTGTTCCTCCAGTTCACTGAGCTCAGATGGCTTTTTCCTCCCCAGAGGGGTGTGTGCTCATGTGTATGTGGCACATCACTTTGCTGCTTTCTCATAGTGAGAAAGATTTATTTGCAGAAAGGGTTTCTGAAATATAGAACTAAATCCTATAACCTGACCCCAGCATCCTTCTGGATGGGAGTGGAGTGGTCTCAGCACTCAGTGGGGTCCAGCCCCTACATAAAGATGCCTTTTTAAGGAGTCTCACCTATATGAAAATACACCTTTGCCGCAGGGTAAGCTTTGCATCTCCTCATATACAGCCCAAAAATGATGCTTTTTTTTGCTCTGATGCAGCTGAGAGTCTCCTTCCCACAAACCATTGAGAGAACATTGGGAAATAAAGCAAGATTTCAACATGTGCAATACAGTTATGGCTGTGAAAGCATCTCCAGTGCAGGTTTCCTTGTGCTTTCCTTGTCCTGAGAGACAAACCCAACTCAACTAATGAAGGGAATTCATGAGGGCCACATACCCAGTGCCCCAGGAGACCTCTGCAGTTGCCTGGGTGCTCCTACCGGACCATGGCAATCCCAAAAAGACTGGGTAAAACAATAACACTATTCCCTCAGGCTCAGAAACACACTCAAGCACTTGTAAAACCTTAGGCCTATACTTAAATCCCTGAGGTTTTATTCCCTTAAGCCATGTATGCCTTCTCCATGTGTTGAGTCAGGATGCTCATGCAGAGAGTGAGAAAATGTTGCTTCAACCTGCTTATACCTCTGATATGGGATCAATACCTGAATGGAGAATCTCTCCCAGAGGACACTGGCACAGCTCTCCTACATGGAAGAGAATAGAGCAGGTTTGGCTCAACTCCTCCACTAACATGATCCATCAGATAAGATCAGACCACAAATGACTGCCTGGACAGATGCTACATTATTTATTAGAGAAGGCTACTGATATGAGTCATGGGGCCAAGAAGGAGGGGGAGCAGACGGCAAAGAAGATAAAAATACAATATTTGTTAACCTCCAGAATAAAAGGACATGAGAAAGAGGGAGCACAGAGCATCTGCACAATTTCTGCCTCCAGGAAAGACATCAGACTTATGTTTTTTATAAATGTTTTCCTACTTCTTCGTGAAGGAAGGAGCCCCCTTGGTACATCACGTTCCGCAGTATTTCCCCACTCAGAGATGCTGGGACTCCTCAGCAGACAAGCAGGTCCCCAGGCACTGCTTGATCAGTGCCCAAACTTGACAAGTTAGGGCTTTCTTTGCTGAGTTTTGAGACACGGTGGCAGGATGGGAGGTGAAAGGCATCCGAAGGCAAAGACAAAGGCAGCGGTGAGGCTTTCTTCTGGATGCCTTGCTCGTGCTGCGGTCCCTGGAGCATCTTAAACCCCAGCCCATACACACTCAAACACATCACCCCATGGGGACCCTGGAAGCAGCAGCCTGTCCCTGAGGCACTGCAGCAAGTCTTGTCCAGCGAGCCCTGCTCATGACACTGTCAGCTCTTAGCTTAGACACCTCAAAAACAGCTCCCAGGGTCCATCAGCTGCAGCAGAGATGATCCACAGGGGACTGGTGAGAGGCGCCTGCAACACCAGGATGCTGTGATGTGGCAGGTAGTGAGGCAATGGTGAAGTGAAATAATTCTTGGACTTATAATAATAATAATTAATATTTTATAAATATAATATTGTAGCTGACTGAAGCATTCAAGCTGGAGGAGCAAATTGTTCATGTCAGCAGAGAATTTGCTGATTTTTCTTGAACATACAGCAGCTGCTGCTGCCACCCTGCTGCCACTGTTGCTACAGGGCTTGGCTTTTCATGCTGCAGCCTGGTTGAGGAGGTGCTGGGTGGGAAGCTGGGGGCTTCAAAGGCTGCTGCCTCCTCCCAGCAGCTCTGGGTGATGGCTGGGGTGCAGCACAGCTGTGGTTCACCCAAGCAGGGGGCTGCAGAAACCACTGCCACCGAGGTGGAGGCAAGGACACAAAAATAGGAGTACAGGGAAAAAGCAGAGCAGGGAGGTCTTGGTGTAGGGTTTCAAACAGCTTTGGAGTAGCTGGAAATAACCGGAGGGGCCTGTTTCTGAACAACTTTGTGCAACTTTTTTCTTGCACCAATGCAAACCAGATTGGGTTGGAGCAGGAAAAGCTGGAGGAGGTGAGATGGAGCTGTGCTCTGCTTGCTGCCACTGACGTGGTGTCAAGCAGGGGAGAAGCCTTGAGGGATAATGAATGAATTTAGCAGCTGGAGGCTCATGAATTAACCACTGGGGGCTGGAAACTGGGGCAATGTTGCAGTCATGAGGAGCAGCAGGAAAGAGAGATGACCATGGATCTTGCTTGTTCTTTTGACCTAGGCAGCTGTCTGGACACCAGGAACCTCAGCACAGTCAGTCAGGGCAAGTCTTGGTGCAATGTATTTTTTTAGAGGGGCAAGCTAAAGTCCTGCTTCCCTCTGTGCTGCCAGCTCCTCCAGATCGCTGCCTCAAGAAGTGATGGGTTCTCTGCCTCTTCCCTCTGCCCCCAAGCCTCCCTCAAACAATGTTTCTGGTGGCTTCTTCAGGTCACATTTAATTTATCCTCGTTAGTTTCTTTTCATGCGACAGTTTTCTTACTCTCCTCCTTCCTCTACAAGTTCCTCTTTTCCCCAGTAAAGCCCCCTGCCGAAAAAGCCCAAGTGCCATGGTCTAATCATGCTGGTGGGTGTCTGCAGGATGGTGTTTATGACATCAACCCAAACACAGGACTGTGTTTACTCCACCTGCAGCATCAACCACCCAGGTCCCTAAAACTTGTCACTGCTGTCCTTCCTCTTTCTGGTCCCCCTTACATCCACATCACCTCCTCCACATACAGTTATGAGCTGTGCCTGAAGTCCCACAGAGACGCACACGCAGCTCACCTGGGCACACGCAGCTCACCTTCTTCATGGTCGAAGAAATTATCCCTTCAGCTGACATATTTAAGTCTCCAACCCTACTGGGTAAATATCTGAGTGCTCTCATCATATATGATGTACAGATGACATTGCTACACACTCTAAACCCTTTTCTCATAGGTGTCACCCCCAAAATTCACATGTGGAGATAGGACATGTGTTTGAGAGTAGAAATAGCAGATATAACAGCAGAAAGGAATCATGGGTTGGTAGGAAGGGAAGGGGAATAAGGATGGTGCAGCTTTGGGCTGGGGTTATTCCAGCTGGGATCATCCTCTCCTCCATCCACCAAAGCAGATCCTCCCCCCAGATCCCTTTTGTGCACCCAGGGCTGGACATCACCATCCAACTGTGCAGGAGGACTTGCACCCACCACACCCTTTAACTAAGGGAGGATTCCTTTTAGGTGCCAGAGGTTCTTGCCCTCCCTAGGTGCCCTCTCTCCTTGCCTGGACTCGTGCCAGGACAGCAGGAGCAGGTTCCAATGCTGCAGTCCTGTCCAGGCATGATCAAAGCCCTGCAACAGAGTTATCTCTGTGCACACTAAGGACCAGGCAAGCCCATTGCATGAACGCAAATTTTGGGGCTTTAATTAGCCAAGCAGGGAAAAGCTGCTGTATCTTTAAAGCAATCTATGCATATTTAAAGGGAAAAACAAAAGCTTTGAAATCAGAGACTCAGAAGGAGTGAGAGAAAACTGAGCTCAAAACCATTCTGTTGCTTAGTGGTATTGTGATGAACCAAAAGTTTTTTGGAAAAAAATTCCATCCCTATTGTCCCTCCTCTGAAAATCAGTCCTTGTAGGTGTCAGGGCTTACATAGATTGGAGGCTCCAGCTTACCAAGGCATTAGGAATTGCAGAAGTTAGGTAGGGATGAAGCAACATCCCTCAAAGGGATGTTCCTGGGACCACTGCCTCCATGACCTCCCAAGCTCTCAGGCACCCAGATGTCTTGCACCAAAGCCATGACCAGGAAGTTTTTTTTTTGCATCAAATGTATAAGAAAATAAGTATATTAAGATCTCCACTCAACAAGACACACATCTGAAACTGAAAACTGTGCTGCAGAGGGGCCCAGAAGATCAAAGGCTTTTCTACCTTCCTTGAAGCTGTACTTGAAACAACTATTCTTTTCAAAATCCTGCATTTTATTCAAAGCTCAGTGGGAGCTGATGTCTTGCCTGTTTATTTTCAGTTGCTAGTGGTTTGTCTGCAACCAAAATAAGTCTTTTCTTAAGTCTTTCTTTGCAACATCACTTGAGGGATGGGAGCCATACGTGTCTCAGGGCCAGACTCTCAGGGTTCCACAGGCTCATCCTGCCTGGGACAGCCCTGAAATCTTTCATTCCTGTCCCACGCTGCATTTTGGGGATGTACTTTGAGGTTTTACTGCTGCATTGTCTTACTGCTGTTGCCAAGCCAAATTTCTTGTTTTCAAGGCTCTGCCAGCGGTCACCCAGCACTCGCTGTAACCTTGTACAGTTTGATTTTTAGCACCAAGTCCCATTTTAGGCAGAACCCATTAAAATCATTATGTGCTACCATATAAATCTCCATCTGCCATGTCACACAGTGAGTGACATTTCCTGACGGTGTGTTCCATCATCATGGGACCTATTTTTAAAGCACTAATATAAAGTTTTAATGACTACCATGAATTAGCATGTGGCTGAAACCACCTCTACCCCAAAAACCCAAAGTTTTTGACACTTTTATTCTGCTTGTCTGGGGAGTGACTGTTCTACTCACTGTTTTTCAGGGCTTCAAGTCCATGAAACTCAGTTTTGGTCTTCTTTTTTGGTTGCAAACTCTTCTTTTAAGAGTTATGGTTTCCCTGCCGCGTACCCCCTGGCATGGTCCTGCTGTCTCCATTAAGTAGGAGCACCTCTTGCCTAATTTCAGCAAGTCACTGCAGAGGGTAGCACCCTCCAAGACTTTTAGTAAGGCTCCACAGGTTTTCACAGAGATTGGTGGGTGGTTATAGAATTAAAAAATAACCCTACTGATAGCTTTGCTGGGGGAAAGGCTGTAGGTTAGCCTGTCCCACATCAGACATCAGGGAATCCACATGAGAGAGCTGTTGAAAACCAGACTTTTAGGTACACTGAGCAGCTCATTACTGAAAAGCGTCTCAAATTCAGATTCACACTTCTGCTCTGTTTTCTTTCCAAGATCAATAATGAAGAAATAATGAAGGATAAATAAAGAGGGGCTGAAATGAAACTTCACCCTAATGTGCCATGTTTTTCCACTGTTTCGCTCCAGGTCCTGCTCTTGTGTTCTTCTCGTTGTCGTTGTTCTTCTTCTTCTCCTTCTTCTTCATCTTCTTCTTCACTGCTACTACTACTACTGCTACTGATTTCTGTTTCAGATGCAAAGTGAACTCCAGCCACACTGGAACCAGGGCCTGGCCTTCAGGTGCCCCTATGGAGCAGACATGTGGTGCAGATGCAACAGGGGTTAAAAAACTGGAAAACCAGAGCTTGGGGGATGAAACAAGGATTTGGCACTTTCCAGTAGGATCCATTTTACATGAAGAAGTTATCACAGAGGGAAGCAATAAACAAAAGTTTCCTCCTTATGCAAGGGAGCAGGGTGAGTCATGGAGCACTTACGACTTTCATCCAGGCAGCTAAAAATTAGGGGGAGCTGTATGTGTGGGTCCCAGCCCTGTCTAGACTCCATAGATGTTCAGAGAAGGAGGATAACAGGCAAAAGAGGTGAAGGGACAGGCTTCTCTCCCTAAAGCATCCCAGTAATTAAGCAGAGACCTTGTTAAGTCACAGTGCTCTGGCACCTCAAAGCTACACCAGTGCCTTGTGCTGACCTGCCTGTGTGGGAAGCAACACTGCGCTGGCATAACCCATGCTGCCTTTGCCTTCAGCCTCCACAGGACACAGCCAAAATGTTCTCTTGGTGATGTGTTAAAATTAGATGACACCAAATAACACCTGAGTATGGCCCAAGGCAAACGCCCAGGTCCCACCAATTCCAGCGCAAGTGCTCGAGTGCCCAGCTGTCTGCACAAAGCTCAGCCCACAGCAACTTCATGCACCGAGCAAAAAGAGGTAAAACTGATTCATGAGGGGGAGGGAAAAGAAATGAGTCAGGCTGAAGAGTCCTGAACTCTTCTTTGACCATCATGTGCAAGCCCTACAACTTCCCCTGAAAGGCTTGCACGGGAGTCCCGTCTGCCACCGGGAGGCATTGGTGGATGAGACGTAGGAATGGGATGAAACCTCTGCTGCCTCTGCAATTTTGCCTAAAATCAAGGAAAACGCTGAGAGCAGCCTGTTCAGTGTGGTAGAGACTGGCCAAAACAAAGGCTGGGGCAACAGTGTCATGATGGCCTCCCACATACCTGTCCCAAGCCTGGGAGGGACAGCTTGGGGTAAGGAGAAGAGATAAGGTCATATATCCAGCCCATTCTGTCAGTTAGGAATATGAGAAAATGATGCTTTTTAATGTTATCAAGATGCACTTATTGCTGTCACCCTCTGAGTTACAGAAACCAACTAGTCCAGTCTAAAAGAAAAGTCAGGGGCATCTTTTGCTGTTTTGTAAGAGGACAGACATTTCTGCAATTACCTGGCTTCAAATAGGCATCTTCACGAGCTGGTGCAGATAATATCCAACATAAAGGGGGGAGCAGCCTTTACCCTCAGTCATTACTGACTGGTCAGATTCGTCATGCCCTTAATAAAAATTTGAGGGCAGGCTTAGCTGCTTATGTAAAACTCCTGTTTCTGATTCAAATCATGATGTAATTTAAATATCAATAATTTTTCCTAGAAAAATCAGTTGGGTCAGTTGGATGGCAAGGCTGTGTATCTATGCTGCCATAAGACTTCCTCTGCGTAAAACAGGGAGACCTTTTGACCCGAGGGACTTTGCTTCCTGTGGAGGAAATCAAGAAGGAGCAGAGTTCACTGGGATCAAAGTAAGCCTTTACACAAGAGCAAATTTCCACACACATGCCTGTATGCGAGAAGGGAACGCACAGCCCCAGTAGCCCATAAAACATCTGATCCAGAAGGATATTTTCACCATGACTTCGGATTCACTCTGTTTCAAGGTTGTCTCCAAGCAGAAGAAAGCCATTATGGCACTGCAATTCGGTGTGGGCCATTAGCAAAGCCCCAGTCCCAATGTAGCCACAGTGCTTTTGAGCACCAGCAGCTGGTGGGAGTGGTGGGTGGTCCTGTGGCTGGTTGGTTTTGGGTTATTTTAGAGAAACTGCCTTGATTCCTGCTGCCTTCAGCCAGCTGCAAGACTTTGCTACCAGCGTTAGTTTCTACAGTCCCAGAGTCTGGTTTACTGGGGCCACCACTTTGGTGCTTGGGTCTGCATCTCTTCATCATCCCTGTATCCATAGCTGGCCAGAAGGATGTCAAAGGGAGGATGTCTCGGGAAGAAAGAGGTTTGGGGAGAGGGAAACCAGGATGTACTCCTCTCTCCTTCCCACCCTGCCACCAACAGAGCAGAAAGCAAAAAGGAACAGGGCTGTGGGAAAGGAAGGGAGTTTGAGGGTATATGTTGCATTCCCTCTGCTTTCTCATGAAGGCTGGAAGTGGATGAGCAGCTGTGTGGGGAGAGGAATATCCACTTGGCCCCCCAAAATGAGAGCAGTTTCCCAGAATTTTGGGAAACAGAAATAACAAGCAGGGTATCTGTCACTGACAATTGACTGGAGGCAGCAACTTGTGACCGAGTCACAGTAGAGCCCTTGACAAAGTGGGAGAGATAGGGAAAGCAGCCCCTTTTATTGACACTGGCTGCTACATTTCTCACTTTTGGAGCAGAGAGTTGAGCAGCTGCTATTGCTGGGACTGCAGGAAAGCATCTCTGGGCCACTTGGCATGAAGGAGGGGAGCGGGTTCATCCCTGGGGAGTCCTGGCTCTTCTTGTCGACCTTTTTTATTTCGCTTCCTTTAAAGGCTGGGAGGAAAGAGGGAGAGAGTACCAGAGCAACTTGGTCTGAAAGAAAAAAAAAAAGGCAAGTGGAAGATGTGGATTGCCTGGCAGAGACCCAAAGCACAAGAGCACAGAGACCGTGAGAAAAATGTAAGTTTACTGTCCAACTGGATGGAAATCAGATGTCGCATTGGGACTTCACAGGACTTGTAAATGAATAAAGGAACGGGCAGGAAGGGAAGGAAGATCCAGCCAGGCTGGAGGAGGCAAACCAGCAGGGCCTTGATCCCGATGTGGTTAATATCCGTGGGATTTATTCCTACAGGCTGCAGTGAGCCTCCTATCACAGCATAAATCCTTCACCAACAGCTTAACCAAATCTCCTGAGAAAGGAGGAGTGGAGACTTCAGGGCTTTGTTGTTGTAAGTAGCTGAGGAGGAGAAGGGAAGTATGAGGATGGGGAAGAGAGCCATTGCAAGCCTTGCTGGATGCTACCAGTAGAGTTGTCCTTACCCACCAGGTAAGGATAACTGCTCTGGTGGCACTAGACAGCATCCAGCACTGTTCCCAATTCACCCAGTGGCTGCTCACATACAAGGCCTAGGGATGACAGGGTGTCTGCTGGGGATGGATGACCCTGAGGTCCAGAGTGGTAGGAGGACAGAGGGGATAGCAGAAGAGATGTGATACTCCCTAGGGATGCCCTGCAGCAGGATGGGCACAGCTGCCTTTGGAGCTCAAGTGACTTTTCTGTTCAATGTGCAGTCAGAGCATGGTACACACACTGAGATTAATGGAAGAAGTTGCCCATGCCCCTGCTTTTATTATACACATGTACACTCAAGTCCGGCCCTGGCCATTTCACTTGGAATACAACTTGATCCAGGAGGACCTCCTATTTGTATCCACCTGGTGAAAGGCGAAACCCATGCAAGAAGCAGCAATTAAAGGACAGTTAAAGAAGCCTTTGTGAGCTCTGTCTCAACCATGCAAAAAGGGGGAATGCTTAGAGACTTCTGCCCGAAACTACTCACAAGTGAACACGTGGACATGACTTGCCTCACACCCGCTCCTGTGTAGAGACCAAAATGCTCCATGATGGCTCATCACTGGACTCAGTGAGCAGGTCCAGGGTGGGCACTGATTGGAAACACAGCGTTCAGAGCATCCTGCTCCATGCGCTGTGCTCAGCCTGCCAGGCTCCTTTCTGTGAGGAAACAAAGTTGATCTCCTTGTACAGGAGCACTTGGGGGCTCCCTAACAACTCGCCATGGACCAGGGCACTGCAATGTGAAAAGCTATAAATACCAATCAGGACGGCTGCTGCCCCAAAACACTCCACTCCATGGGGCCAGGGCAGTAAGGTGGCAGCCTCTGTTAGTGCAGTGCCCTTGGAGGCCATCATGAGAGGAGGTTTCCCTGTGCAAGGGCAGCGTCTACCCCACAGAAGATTTCATCCCACCTTCGGTGAGGTCTAAGTGGGAGAGATGTTGGAGGTGGGTGAGAAAGCACTTGGGGAGAACAGGAACACGCAGAAAATGTTCAGAGAGGGCAAGTGAGCTCCATAGTTGTCACTAAGGTAGTGTGGAGCCTTATAAAAAAAGCCCAAACAACAAAATCCCCGCAAAACCTTCATCTGAACACGCACGTCTTTATGACCTGGTAGGACCTTGGATGGAGATGTCCAGGATCAGAGCTCCCTCTAGAGGGTTTTGCACAGGCAGCAAATGGCCATACTGCGGCCTTGGGAAGGGGATGGATGTGAGCCCAAACTGTCCTGAGCCGGTATGAACATCTTCAGCTCTGCCAAGGGGGATGGCAGTGGCAGAAATTACGTATGCTTTGCAAGAAGGTTGTTTACATTGGTTGTTTAAGCCAAGCAGGATATGGGGAGAGGGAAGTTGGAAGTGACTTTGCTTTGTTGGTGCAGGCAGAGCTGGATCCATGCTTTGAGATCCTGTTGAGGGGTTGGAATGATTTAGGGCCAAGCACCATGTCCTGAGGTCAGAGCAGCAGGACATAGCCAGGAGTCACATAAAGGTGACCTACCTGCACCTCTGGGTGAGGAGGACTTAGATGGGCAACAGAACTCAGAACTGGCTACCACCAGGAGACACACCTCACCATGAAGCTTCCAGCTTCAGACACCAGGATAAACTCCTCATCAGAGCAGTGCTGTGCTGCCCTGAAGGAGCAGCCTTGGAAGATGACCCAGTCAGCGACCTCCAGGGCAGCTCATCACCGGACAGACAGCTCCTGGCTGGCGGCTCTGGCAGTGATTTACCGTTACTGACTTGTCCTCAGACATCTCTGAGTGCTCTTGCATCAAAAGATGTTTTCACTTTCTAATAAACCTGCTTGACAGCCCTCCGAGATGCTTTGTCATAAAGGGCGATTGTAAAGCTTAAGTTTCCTTGCTAATAACTTAATTACAGCACAGACTGCCCAAAGCAAGGAGGCACTTCAAACAGGTCCATAAAAAAAGAAAGACATGTTAAGTCATCCTTAAGGTTTTAATTAGAGCAGCTGCAGGGGCAGGTAGGCAGGTGTGCAGCATCTCATAGCCTTTGTAAGGGGACCTTGACTCTCCAGCTGCTCAGGCCAGAGTCGCAGAGAGAGGTCGCACAATAAAGAGCAGTGGGAAAGGGGGTTTGGGTCCTTTTAAGGTTTAACAGAACAAAAAAATTTTGAAGTCCAGACACGTGAAGCTGTAGGGAACCTGAAATTCTCCCCAGGCCCTTTGACAAAGGGCTCTGCTCAGCTATGGCAACAATGTTCAGCTCAGCTATGCTCAGCTATGGGCAAGACTTCTGTTCCTCATCTGCAAACAAGTCCTGTCTGCCCTGTTCACCCCAGGAGGGACAGGAGAAAGCTGGAAAAAGAAGTGCTGGAAGAAGTTGCACTCCCTTCTGATTTCCACCTGTTCTGCTGCTGAGACTAATATTCCCTGTGCAAACACTGGGAGAAGACGAGCAGATCCCTGCTTGGTGCCTACCAAAAGGTGTAAGCACCTACAGTCAAAGCCAGCATGGGTTCCTGAGGGGAATGTCATGTCTTACTAGCTTAACTTGCTAACTTGCTTCACTGAAAGGGTGGTCAGGTGTTGGAACAGGTGGCCCAGGGAACTGGTGGAATCACCATCCCTGGAATTGTTCAAAAAAATATGTTGATGTGGTGTTTAGGGACATAGTTTAGTGGTGGACTTGGTGGTGCTGGGTTGGTGGATGGACCCGATGATCTTAGAGGTCTTTTCCAACCTAAAAAATTCTGTGATTCTGTGATTCTATTATTCTATGATTCCAGGACACAGATGATCCCGGCCCAGGCTGGCTGATGATCTCCTCGCTGGTCTTCACTAGATGGTGCTCTACACCCTCCCATGAAACGCCTTTTGCAGCCAGAGCTCGTTTCTCCCGTGCTGCATTTCCAGCTGCAGCCTAAGGTGGGAGGAGAACGGGCTTTTCGGGGGATGTTTTCCGCAGAGGCAAAGCATGCTGCGCAGTGGCAGTGGGGTTTGAAGAAGCAGCCGTCCCTCGGATTGTGCTGAAATACAGTGGGAAATGCACTGAGGAAGAGGAGTTTGAGCAGATGGAGCAAAGGGCAAGATCATTTAGCCCCTGCCTGGAAGGCCCTTGTTTGCACTGATTTACCCTCCACAGCGGAATCACGTCCTGGCAGAGAATGTCCAAACCTGCCCTGACCAGGACTGAACTGGAAGAGGACACTTTTCCTCTCTCTAACCATACATGTGGACACACAGTTTGTGGGCAACCACTTCCAAAAGTGTCCCGGGAGCTTCAGCACCTGCAGGCACAGCAAGAGACCACAGTGCTTGTGTCTCCCCCTTTAAACCCAAGTGCCAACCCCAGCCAGTCCTCCTGCAGCCGAAGCCATGGGCTCAGTCAGGTTGTCCTATCAAATAAAACGCAACCTCAGCCAGAGACTCATGAGCTGCAGAAAGCTGAAGCATTAGGTGGGCTGAATGACAGGCTCTGCCTCTGTGGAGCACCAGACACACTCCAGCACCCTCCTGGCATCAGCCCGGCGAGCCAAACGGGAGGGAGGATGCCTCTTTAGAACTCAGCAAACTAAGCTCTTAAGTGGAACTTGTCAGCCAACAGATAAACACACTTAGAGTGTGTTTATCACCCTTTGATAGGGAATATGACAAGTGTTTATGTACAGCATGGAAGTGGAGAGGCATTATGACCATGCAAGAGAGCTACCCAGAAACAGAGATGGGGCTGCTTTGGGTGGAAAAAGGATTTTCAAGGCTTAAATGACAAGTTTTCTTGCCTGATTGCAGTCTCCTGTGTTTTCTTTGTGAAGTGGGGGGGGCGGAGGGAACGTCTCATCTTGAAGCCTCCAACCCATGAGTCAATGTTTTTCATCTGTTGCTCTTTTTGAAGCCTGCTCAAACCCCCATGGTGAAGACAGAAAACATTGCCCAACAACAAGTCTTTCCTGAAAGCTGGTTTTGCAGGAATAAAAACCCCCAGAGAGGCTTGTACTCTGTGTCATGGATACTTTCAGCACACACAGCCTAAGACGTCTCCCTTGACAAGCTGTCAAGAGCTTTCAAGAGGCTCTTTTTATTGCTCTGCACACCCTGGCTGGGAAAGCTTGAGCAAAGAGATTGGCTTTGCAGAAGTCAGAAGCCAGTCCTCTTCTCAGACGTGGCATTTCGGGCACTGCCACCCTCCCAAACTTCTTTAGTATAATTCCAGTGTAACAAAACAACCAGGCCCAGCCTTAAAGGCATTTCAAGCCAGGTCTTAAGTAGACATTGCTGCCCGTGGAGGAACAGGGTTGTTTTCACAAGGTTTTAGGTAGGTCTTTCTTCTGAGGCAACAGGTCCCCAATCTTTCCTGGGTTGACCAGGTTCTCCATGCACTCTCTTCAAGCCTTGGCACTGTCCAGGCCTGTTAAAAAATTTCCTGGACACATAGACAAGAAGCAAACAAAGGGTTATGTGATGTCACCTAGCCTTGTCCAGCCACCAGGTTCAACCCAGAGCAGATCCTGGGATCTGGTGCAGAGTTGATCTAAGGAGCATTGATAGTGTTTGCTGGAGATGCTGTGGAAACCTGCTGTTCCAGAAGGGGAGGACCCAACATTGCTTCGATTTGTGATTGACTGGTGTTGGAAGACAGGAGATCCCATCACTGCTGAGGAAAAGAGCTGCCTTTACAAGAGAAGGAGAGAAAAGGGAAAAAAAAGATCGTTGTTTCACCATCTGAGTTGGAGTCATTTCCCTGACCATCTCCATCCCAGCACTGTGGAAGGCAGCATGCTGGCAGCTGTTCCAGTCCTGCCTGACACCAAGTATATTTGCCTTTTGAGACACATTTGAAGATCAAGAGATTTACAGATGAGTGTGAGGAGACGAGTAATGAGGAAACAGCCTTTAGGAGGCTGCTGGGGGCAGTGAGGAAGTTGTCCAAACCTTTTATGCCAAACCTTGCATCTTCTGAGAGACTTAACCACTTCTGCATCTGGACAGCATCAGTGGGAAAGGGCGAGAAATGGAAGATCCTTTTCCCTCATGAGCTTTTCTCTTCTACATGTCAAAGGCAATATCACAGGAAAACCCACAAGTGGGTCTCATCCTAGAGATGTTCTAGGCCTTTCCTGGTGTGGATTCTCTTCATGCCAGCCCCAGGTCCAAGTCTTGCTGTGAGTTGTTTCCCTGCCATCAGGCATCGGATAGCCCTGTTGGCTGGGCTGAGCTGGTGGAGGTGGTGTTGCCTGCCCATCCCAGGAACATATCTACATTCCCCAAGGTGGATGGGAGGCAAACACTTTTTAACTGGAGGTAAGAGGGACTAACATTCACTTCTCAAGCGCTTAAGTTTCATGTGGCACAAGGGCTGGTGTGAGCCAGCCCCAGGACACCTCATGCTGCTCGCTTCCTCCCATTTAACAGATATGAAACATATAAAGCTTCATTAATATTGAAAAAAACCCATCTCACTGCATCCTCATGCCTGTTCAAATCATCTCAAATGACTGCAGCAAGCTCTCTGCACCCATGAGTGGATGTCTACGTGCAGGTTGCCCTCAATATTCAAACAGCAGATTAAAACTGGGCCGGATGGTAACGCAGGCTCTGTGGAGTGATGCTTGGGGCACACACCCCAAGGCCTGGGTTGCAATTCCTGGCTGCTTAAGAAGTGCACATTTGTAATGCATCAACATCTCTACCTGGTTTACACTCTCAGGGGAAGCCCCAGGGAGAGGTTTTCAGGCAGCAAATGGGGCGGTGAACAGGGCTGGCATCCCCCACAGGGACAAGGACACGAGCATCTGAGCTGGGTCACCAGGGCAGTTCAGCAGAACAAACTGCAGTATCATGGGCATTTTTGGGATGGCTGTTTGCTTTGTTTCAGCTCCTCCCTATACAAGCTGATAACATGCAACTGATACTGCACTCAAAAACTTGCTGCAGAGAGCAGAGAAACCCGTAAGCAGCCATGGCTGGCTCTGCAGGGTTTGGTTTTGCTGCAGGGTCAGGCAGCAGGTGCTGCCTGACATCAGTGTCCCCACTGCCACTGTGGACTGGAGCAGCTCCAGCATCGGGGACACCTCAGTCTGGTGGCAGCTGTGAGACAAAATTTCGCAAAGTGCAGCAGAGATCCTCCCTGCCTCCAGCCCGGAATATGGGCAGGAATATCGCATTGCTGACTGCTCTCAGCCACTGCCTTCCTTCCCCTCCTCCACACGGTACCAGCACTGGAAGAAAGGGGAAAAGAATCAGATGCTGCAGAAGTCCCGACCTCATTCCTATCCTGCCTGCATATGTTTTGTGGTAATGTTGTGATAATTATCAAATACTTCCTTCACATTTTCCCAGCCAGGCACCAACATTATTGCCATCATCCCGTCTCCGTGTCTCTGCAGGATTGTCCTCAAGGAACACCTTTGCATTTGCCTGAACGAGATGTTCTTGTCTTGAAGAACCACAACAGTGTTTTTCCTGGTTTTCCATCCATCCTATTAAACCACACCAGCAGCTTTTCTTCCCAGTATTTTGAGTAGGGTGCATTCTTCTGCTAGTGTTATATAGACAGTATGGCCATCATTTCCCATCAGCTTATGGTTATGTGAGCCCAGAGCTCCAGGTCAGAGAGATGGTGTGCCTGACGGAGTGATAACATGAGGAGATACATAAATACGGTGTCCCGAAGCAGACTGGGTGGTGCCCTCCCAAGGAGACTCAGAAACATCCAAATTGTGGTTTCGTTTGTCAGGGTAGAAATGTCCACAGCAGGACTGGTATGCAGGGCCTGTCCTGGGTAACAATCAGACAATAACGCCTCATGCAGCACCCCCACCTGCTCCAGTGGTGGTGGAGAACATGTGTAGCCCTAAGCCAGCTGGCCATTGCATGTGAGTGGTGTATCAAGCATGAAGTGCAGGGTTTGCTGTGCTCACCTGTGAGCTGGCGGCTGGTTCTTGCACAGGGCCTCAAGTAGTTCATGCATGAGCACAGGTTTAGTCCGCACATGAACATCCAATTAATCCATGCATGAGCAACCAATTAATTTATGCATGAGCACACAATCCATGCATGAGCACCCAAACAGCTCAAGCATGAGCCAGCCTTTCATTCACACATGAGGAGTTCATGCATTAGTGCTAAACCTGCACACACCCAAGCACCCTCTTTGCTCATGCGTGAGCACCCCCTTAAGTCGTGCATGGGCATCTGGTTAGTGGGTGGGGCAGAAACGTATTTGCAGGGGAAAGGTACCCTCTGAATGAGGGGAAACACAGTGGGTCTCCCAGGAGGAGACCACAGCCCAAAACAACAACAGCATGCAGGTGTTTTCTCCATGCTATTTTTAATGGGCTTAAGGTAAAAGCACTGGGACAAGGAAACACAGGCTCTGGCTCTGACGCTGGTCTGACACAGCTCTCAGATGTCTCTACCCAATCCCTCTGCTTCTCTCTTAGCCCTGAGACCACCTCATAGTAAAATCTTCCTTTATTCTGTTCCTGAAAAATAGTTGGCAAAATATGGATTGTCACCATGGGAAGCAATAGCAAACAGATAAATTCTTTTTCTCTCTCTTGGATGAAAATAATTCATGTCATGGGTCACTTACTTAAGCTAAATACTCTCCAGTAATGCCTAATTTTTTTAAGCTTTTACTAGAACAACCTTGAGACAAACCAAGTTACCAGCTAATGTCACTGTCGTTTCCTGCACTCCTTAACCCTAACCTGTCCCATCCTGAGCGGATGGCATCTTTTCTCGATTGATTAAACATCACATTTTACCAGCTTCCCGGGCAAAGGCCTTCAAGACCCTTTTTTCCCAATGAGGAAGGAAAAAATACAGCATCCTTGTGTGGCTATTCAAGGGTTTTGAGTCAAAGTTTCCAGTGGGGAGTGCCCACTGTGCTATCACGTGGCTGGTGCATGTTCCAAGCGGTTCCCCAGCTCCGCTGGGAGCAGGGTCAGGCTCTTGTGCTGCTCCAGCATTTTTTCCCACATGTTCAGCCCATGCATGAGTCCCGCCCGAGCCCGTAACACTTTGCTGAGAACGCCTTTGACAGAGGGAGTGAGCTGATCTCCCGACACAGGGCTGTCCCGGCAGATAAAATAAATATTTAGCTTGAAAACATCTAACAGTTTTCAAAGAGCCCAGGATAGCCCAAGCGTGTTTAGACTGTGTGCATAGCAAAGGGTGCTGATGGCTTTAATCATCCTCCTCTGTACTCAGCGCTTTTATCTGGAGATCTTCACAGTCCTCCACAGAGAGGTTTGTCTTGTTCAGCTCCGCATAACAGATAAGGAAATGGAGGCACACCCGGCCAGAGCTGGATTTTGGGGTGTTTGGGGTGCCACATTTCGAGCCAGCCTACTCTGTGTTTCCTCTCCAAGGCCAGTGCTTCTCTGACGAGATGCTGTGAGAAGTGACAAGGTAGCAGTGGGTGTCTCATTCATGTTTTTCTGCTGTTGCTGCTGCTGGTGGTGGTGGCCGCTGTGGCTGGTGCCACTTGCGCCCATGTCTCAGCAACGATCCCCATATCCCACTGTGCCGCTTGCCCCTGGCTGCAGCCAGGAGATGGGCTTGCAAAACTGCTTGGAATTGCAGATGAAGAGCAATGCTGATTTCTGTTTTGGTGCTTTGCATTTATGGAGTAGCATCTCTTCTCTCCAGCAGGCTCAACTTTATTTATTTAGTATTCCTTTTCACAGATGCTTTAATATAAAGCAATTAGTCCTGAGGGTAGCATCAAGCCAAGAACAAATTAGGTTGTAACACAACTGTCTCCTCTGCCTGGGTGCTCTGGTTTTTGGGAGCCCAGCAGGAGAGGCTTCTGCCTGAGCTCAGCAGCCAAGAGGGTCATGAGAGTCTGCAATGCTCTGGGGCTGTGGGCAGGATGAGGTCCAGGGAGCACTGCCCAGAGCATGCTGCTGCTGGAGAAAGATGTCAAAGGGAAGCCTGCCCTAATCTCAGCATCTCCTCAGCTCTCCCCATGGCTGAAGAGGAACTGGTTGAGTCCTAATCCAAGAAATGAGGCATGGTTTTCTCTGGAAGCTGTGTGGGCTTTAAAGAGAGTCTGATCCAGGGCCTTTTAACTTCATTTTTTTTAAAAAAAAATTTCTTTTGAATTAACACTTTTCTTTTTCTCAGTTCAAATGCATATTTCCCCTGCCCCACTTCTCCCATACAACATTCTTTTGAATCAGATTTTTCCAGGAATTTTAACTGAAAAAGGTCTGCAGCTTCAGAAACATTCAGCCCAGCTGATACAGCCCAACAGAGAAAATGTGGATACACTGATGGGTCATCCTCAAATGGAGGCTGCCTGGGCAGGAGCTGGCCACAGATGAGTGAAGGAGGCATCCCTGAGCATCCCTGGACATAGCACTGGAGTTGTCTACCCAGTGGTGGTTTACAGATCACTCTGCTATTCCCTATTTCCCCATTTAGTCAGAAAAATAATCTCTTCAGAGGATGACAAGTGTAAACCCAGCTTTTGGTATCAGAAAGCAAGGTACACCTTTGTATCCCAGGAATCTCGTCATGCCTGGCTTTGCCAGCCCCATCTGTCTTCCAACCTCATGGGGAGATGAGTGTGTCCAAGGGACTTGGGTCACATCCCAGGCTGGGCTAAGAGACACCCAAATGCATCACTTTTTCAGAAACCAAAACAATTTTTCAGGCTTTGGGTTCCTAAGGCCACCAGCTTTCCAAGAAATTTTAAATCCTATAAAATTCACCCAAATCCCGTAATCACTCATGGAAACAAAGGCTGGACTGATTACTTTGTGCTAAAAGGTTGGCAGGCTTCCAGCTTTATGAAATGCAGCTCTGCAGAAGAAAAATCTTTTGTGGGCAAAATCATGTACCAATGGTTTTGGAAAAACAAATGAAAATAAGGCATTTAAGGGAAGAAAAAAAAGCCTTTAAAAATAGTCTTGAGGATATCTTTATCCTCAAATCTGGAAGAGGAAGGTTCACACTTATTTTTCATCTGCTTTCCTCCATGCTTGCTGAAACAAAAAGGGGCAGGTGGATTATTTTTAGGCTCCTGTTCCTGCTGCAGATGCAAGAAAATCCACTTTTCCCAAAGCTGGCTGAAGCTCTGTGTGTTGGGGCAGATGTGGAAACCTCTGTCTGGCCTCAGCTATGAGGAAATAGGGCTTGGGGAGGGTTTTGGGGACCAGGAAATTATTTGTGGGTGGTCAGATGAGGGTTGAGGTAGCTCAGCCTTGTCATTTCAGGGCAGTTACCAGGAGCTTTCTCACAGGGAGGTCTGCAAAGATTGACTGGGTGCTGCTGCAGCACCTCATCACCACTCAAAAAAAGGCCTTTGAGTCTCTCCTCACAGCTCACGTTGGAGTGCTGAGAGCAGTACCCACCCCTGTGCCACACATATCAAGGTAACCAGGGGAAAGGGGCTCACACTCCTCAGCTGAGCTGCTCCTCAGCTCCTGAGGGGCATGGATGGCCAGGGAGGCATCTCACTCCCTGATGCCATTGCTCTTCTCCAAAGCCTTTATAGTTTCCTGGGAATGCAAGGACCAGAGCTGCACAAAGCCCTGAAGATGTGGGTGCCACAGCACCTTTAGAGAGGCAGGAGGGTGTTCTAAATTTTACTCCTCTCCAACCATTCATTCCTGATATATGGTTTGCCTCTACTGCTGCCAGATGTGGAAATATTTGAGTGAGAATGGTTACCAGAGCTCCTAGCCCTTGTGCCCAAGTGGCAGGGGCCAGAAAAGAGCACATCACTTGAAAGGTGAAGCACAGCATCCTTTAGTACATACCTACAATGACTTCCCCACTTTCAGTTTCATAAGAGCTTTTTGCAATATCCCAGTCTACCTTTAGCATCCTAAATAACTGTCCATCATCAAACAATCCTTTAGTTTTTAATGACCACCTTACCCAGCCCCTGACTGATGACACATGGCACCAACACCCCCTCTGCCTCCCAGCTTTAATCATCTGTCAGAGGACTTTGACTTTTATGACAGCTTTTGTGCCTCTGTAAAAGTCAGTGGCAATATAAAAGAGTTCACCCTTACCAATGTGCTTTTCAACTCCTTCAGAGAACTCAAAGAGGTTTGTGAGACACAACTTCCTTCTACAGAAGCCCTGTTGACTCTCCCCAGATAATTAATTGCATTCTGTGGTATAGTTTCTAATCATTTGGCCAGCACAGACATAAGTTACAGACACCAAGAAACCTCCTGAAGGCTTTCTTTAATGTCCTGTGGAAAGTCTGCCCTGGTCCAGGAGCTGTTTGCAATAATCTTGCTTGGGAGGATGCAAAACCCTCCAGGGCTTCCCATGCATTAAATGCTGCACAACCTCACACCAGCTACTCACCTTGCCTGGACCCCTTAATCCACATGCCAGTGGATTTAATACCACTGTATTAAAGAAGGCAGCTTAAGGAGAGGCTGCTGGGAATTTACTAGCTGGGCTCTTGGGAGGCAGAGCTTATAAAATAGAAACTTAATGAACAGGGCAGAGGAGTTTAAATCATACATAGGAATCTGCATCCTCTTGTAAGGCTGACAAAGGTGTTTTCAGTGGAAGCAGCTCCATCCAAGAGCATCCCAGCAAGGGACCAGAGTCACCGTGGAATCCCGGGCATGAGTGAGGTGGGAACCAGGATCTTAGATGATCTACAGAGTTAGTGGCACAATGGCAGAATTAGCTGATTTATTAGAAAATAAAACAACATGCCAGAATGATGAGAGGAATTGCATTACACTGCTTTTGGTTTTTGCTAAATGTAAACAATAGCACACATTATTTTAGAATTTAGCTTTGCAATAGCATTGCAAGATGTTCAATATCTGAAAGCACCTGCCATGTAGAAACACTTCCAGACACCTGTGAGGCACCACCAACTCTCGATTAGGCACAGGAAATAGAGGCAGTGGTCCAACAATTCAGTCAACCCACTTTTAGGCTTCCTAATACCAAATAAGAAGTGGTGAAACCACATGAGAAAGGCACTGATCCAGGATGAACTCGCTCTACCGGTTCAAATATTATTTTTTTTTTCTTAAACAGCCTTCCTTTGAAGCAGCAGGCTTCACCCCAGATCAGGTACCATCTCATCTGTACATCTAACCTCCTTCCAGATTGGCCACAAACCATCCTCCGGCAGGAGACATCCAGCCAGCACAAGCTCAGGGAAAGGCAACCCATTTGTGTCAGAAGTCTTCAGTCACTCCTCCTGCTCCCTTGTCTATCAAACATCAGAGTTGACACTGTAAAGGTAGATATCAAGCTGTAGTATCTGTTTCTGTCATGCTGAAGAGAAGCAGGAAAGGAAGCAGTTGCTGCCTGCAGGAGATCTGCTCACAGCAGCAGGACTTGTGGATACTCAGGACCCATGGCCAAGGGAATGACATACCTCCCGCTGACAGCTCTCCTTGCTCTGGCAGGAGCAAGGAGCTGCAGCTCAGGCATCACAGAGGTGCACAGGGCTGCTCAGCTAAAGGACCTTTCCCTGCACTGTTCCAGGGCTGCTCAGCTGAAGGACCTTTCCCTCCACTTTTCCAGAGTAAAAGCTGCGAGTAGTTCATCCGAGAGAACGTGGGAGCGAAACAGGTCTGCAGGCACAAGCTATTTGCCTTTGAGATGGAGAATAAGAGGGAAAAGCACAAGGCAATTGATACTGGAAGGAACGACCAGCAGATGGCCAATTCTTTTTTCTCCCTTTCAAGTATCTGCCACAACATGCCACAGGTCTCAGGCCACTGTGCCTGACGGGTCTGTGGTTCCTGATGCTTCCAGTGGTCTCTTATAGTGTCTCCACATGACCAGTCCCAGCCGAACAGCAAAGATCAGGGAAGTCCCTGCCAGCAGAACGACTAGAAACAAACCAAAATGAAACAAAAGCATGTTAGGCCATAAGAGAAAGACATGACCCCTCTTGTCATACCCCAGCTCTCGGTACTGGGGGCATTCAGGGAAAGAGAAAAAAACCCCAATCCCCTGTATAGGATCCATGGCCCCCAGAGTTGTATTTCTCAGAGTTTCACTGCTATACAGCCAAATTTGCCCAATGTTTCCAGGTCAAGGCACGTCTAAAAAGGGGGAGGCTTCATGGACACGAATTAAAATGCATTACATTAACAAAACACTCCAAGAATAGTTGAACTATATAAAGAAACATGTATGAGTTTGGGAAAAGCACATTCTTGTCCTACCAGCCAAACAAGCTCAACCACTAAGATTTAAGTTTTGCTGGTAGAAATGCACCTACTACAGGAACACAGGAGAGAAGCCTCCAGTGCCCCCATACCTGTGGCAGACAAGCTTTTCCAAGTCTTGCTTGGTGCTTTTAGACATGACCAGAACTCCAGCTGCACTTACAGCAAAGGGAACATGTACTGGAATGGTTACAATGGTGGTACCAGTCCAGAAATTAGCTTTAGCCACTGGTATGTGGCAGTGGGAAGGCTGAAGGGTGGGAACATGCTCCCTTCTGCTGACCCCACAGTGGGAATAGGCATCTCAGACTGCTACAGCAGGATTCAGAGTTCACACAGCTCAGTCCCTTTCATGCCAGCATAAAACTGCTCATAATGGTATAGCTCCTGCCAGACTGTGATTGTACAGAATTTGGACAGCTTAAGCCCTTTTACAATGGATGACTACACTCAGCTCTGGTACAGTGTCTGGCAGCTGCCAAATAATCCCAGGAAAACTTGTTAAGGCCGGTCTGAGCTCTGCATAGGAGAGGAGCATGTGCAGGGTTTTGCATTATGAAGCCCTCCGTGGGTCAGAAGCTTATGCACTGCTCCCATATCCCAAACAATATAGGGCAAATGGGAAGTCCACAGCCTTCATCCCAGCCCTGCTTTTGCCTTGGCCCACCCTGTGTCAGATGGACTAGCAGAGGACCCAAGTGAGTGATGGAGGATTGTGGGGCAAACACATAGAGCTCAGAAGTGAACTGGAGACAACACAAGGTTTGCATTCAGCCCCAAGGCTCATGGGCAGTGATTTCTGCTCTACTCTTTACTTAGCAGAATAAATACCTCCAAATATATCCCTATTTCTGCTTTTAATAAATAGCACTTTTCAAGTGGCAAGCCTTTTTGCCCCTAATACACAGTAAGAATGTGGAATTGTTTACTGCCCTTCTTTTGCAGGAGCTGGAAACAGTCCAAAAGATTCACCTATGAAAATGCTGTTGGTCTTTGGGGATGAAAACGAGCTGTTCTTGCATGCGCTGCCAATCAGAGCTGTTATGACCACTGGGTAGATTGTGAGGTTATAGCGGACATACTTGTCAAGAAAGAAGTTTTCTAGGTAAAACCTGTGAAGAAAAAGAGTGACCAAGGTAAGCATTTTCTCCCCTTTTTTTATCCTTTTTTTTTTTTTTTACATTCTCTAAGAAAGGAATTAGACAAAGAATGGGGGTTTTGTGGGCTACTTTGGACCATAGTCCAAAATTTTTTTACTTACCAAAATTCAGAAGATTCATAAATCATTTATTTAAGGTGGGTTTAGGGGAAAATAAAGCCATGTTTCATATGTTTTCCATATCACACCCTCGTCTGTACACCTAAGGCAGGCTGGGCTCCTGCAAGTCACAAAACCCTGTTCCTGGCCCACAACATGTGCTTATTGGCATTCCTGAGGGTCAGGGAAGAAAAGCTCTGCCCAGTGTCCCAGTTCATCTGCCACAGATTATAACAGAGGCCTTTGTGCTCAGTCTCGGGACAGGGATGAACCACAAACAAACAGGGACAGACAGGCACCATTTGTGAGAGGTGGAAGGGGTCTTTGAGGCTTGGTGGGAACCCATGAGAGTGCTTACCATATGACCAGGCAGAGAGCAAGGATGCTGAGAGAAGCAGTGGTTGCTTTCTCGTGGGACACGTTCCCCTGGTAGATCAGCACAACGGCGAAGTTCAGCAGAGTGGCGATGGTGGTCCACGTTCCGTACAGTGCCAGCCCGTTCTGGACCTGCCACACAGCACAGCAAGGGGACAAGCAGTGATAAATGGGGTAATCTCTGCCTTCTGTGACCCAGAGGCCCTGGGGCAGTTAATCCAGACTTCTGGACCCAGCTGCAGGAAAAGTCCCTCAGGATGGAGAGGTGTAGAAGCCTTGGAGTCCCCAAAGAAGTCCAGGGATCCACCCCAGCAGTGTGTTGTACAGGTGTTGCAGGGAAGTGCAGTACAGGGGTGTAAAGGACAGAGCCCACTCCCAGTTTGTGTTAAAAGATGTAGGTACATTTCCAGAAGGGTTGGTAGGAACTTTTCTGTGCAGAACTCCCCCTCCACCAAAACCCCATTTTCTTCTTGGGTGGTTGCTTACTGCTGACCCACTTTTTTACTGAGCAACCCCAATATTAAGTAAGGAATCGAAGGTGGTAAAAGCACACAGAGGCAGCCATGGGAGTGCAATGTGAGATGTCCTGGATAGAAGAAGAAGGCATCAAGGTAGCAGGTTTGAGCTAGGAGGGAGGAACAGGAGTGATGGAGTATGAGCGTGTTTATCTTTTTTTCTCTGTGAGGTTTGCCAAACAACCCCTCTTCTCAGGGACAGCAGAAAAGCAACTCCTTCCAGAATTTCACAAAACTCAGAAAGACAGCTGCATTTGAATCCTTGAGCACTGCACACTTCCCCATGTAAGAAATATATAATTTTTTGAGGTCAAATGTCAGGAACATCATGATCAGCTACAGCATCAGAAGCGACCCTTAGCAATGGCTTCTCCCCCTGCAAGAAATATTTTCCCCACCCCAGATGCAAGTCTGGGCTGAAGTTTTCCCACTCCACTGAAAACTTTATTCTGTAGCAGCTGGAGAAGTACCTTGCTCTGAATCATTCCCATGGTGCCCGATAGGAAGCAGATGCAATTAAGCCTGTGCGCACCTGCAGCAAGCACAAGTCAAAGTCAGGGCAGAACTCTTTCCTTACCCGTGTCCTGCCATTGAATCTTTCACTCTCAATACCTCCAACACTGCACAGAGGGGGGCATTTTTTAGCATTTACCCACAGCACAGCTTCCCAAATGCTACCTACCAGAATGCGGATGAGCCAGAGCTCAGCTTTGTGACCCTTCACAAACCACGAGGAATAGATGCTCAAGGCTCGGTGAGAAACGAAGAGGGAGGCACACGTGGTAAGAGTGAGGACTACCAGGAACACCAGGGCTGGAAGGAGGTATCTAGGACAAAGAACACGCACACACAATAGACAGTACATTTTTTTCAGTGGTGTCACAATGCTTTAATTCATAGCTTTAGTGTTTGGCCTTTACTGAATTTAAGTTGATCAGCCTTTAATAAAGGTAATCACTACATGTAGCCCACATTTTGACATTCTGCTGTTGCTGTTTTCCTCTGTTAATCATGAAGTTATTTTCCTAACTGCAACTAATTTCTTCACCTCTTGACAGTGGTGCTTTTATAAGCCCTTAATGTGGCCATGATTATGAAAACAATCCAAGGCAGGGAGCATCTATGAAGAGAGGCATGGCTCCTGTCTTACCTGTGGAGGTAAAAACATAGAAGAACAGCAGCTTTGAGTAGATCTTAGACTTCAATGACCAATCTAGCTCATGGGCAAGATGACAACGTCATGGAAAAACTCTAAACTTCTATGAAGGCTGTGTTTTGCCAAGGCCTGCCATAGAGTTTTACAGGTGTGATTAAGTGTTCACACATAGAGGAAAAGGCAAAATGAAGTACTGGAGTATTCTGAACAAGAGCGCTATAAAGCATTTGTAGCAAAAGGCAACTTACTCTCGGTCCCACAGAAAGAGCCATCCAACATTGAGGCCATTATTCAGACACCACGACACATAAAAAGGTATTGGCAGCAAGTCTGGCTTTATGAAGACACGTCCGAATTCATTCCTGCCAGGAAAAAGTGGGCATGGAGAAAGGAAAACAATGCCTGCACTGACCAACCAAACTTTCCTGGCCTCATTTTCCTTATACTACCAGGGACTCTACACTGGAGTTAAATATTCCAGTTAAATCACACAATTTCTCCTGTGCATCCTTCTCTGACACAACACAGTCCCTGTGGCTTTCCCCATCCGGACATTGTCCCACAGTACAGAACTTCTTGCTGGTCTCTGCACCATCACAGGTACAGTGGATACTAAGGACTGCTCCACAGATGCTGTAAAGCTTGTGCCACTGCTGGTGGCAGCAATGGCATGCTCATGGAATTTTAGCCCGGTTCCTGGGGCTTTTGGGATCATTGTGTGAGTATGTGAGTATGTATTTTGTGTGTGCTCATACACGTGTATGGACTGATTGGTGATTCTGTACAAACACACACTTCATTCTTCCCTCAACCTTCAGTGTTCGTCATCACCAAATGAGAGATGAAACCATGAAAAAATAGCAGATACACAACTCCAACTAAGCAGTCCATGGTCCCCCTTGACAGGAGAGGTACAGTGTAAGTCTGCCCCACAGAAGACATCCTGGAATACTACAAATACTGCAAGGAACTGCATGAGGCAGTTACTGACCTTATAGCCCCAGAAAAAGCTTGAAGTCCAGTTCAATAAGCCAAGAGACTCCCCAGTGGTGATTCTCTGATGTCTAACAGCAAGTAAACTCAGAGCATTAGATCCATAATCCATTAATTTTGCCCCTGTGGATTGTCAGCATCTAGTAGTGGGTAAGTGCAGGTAAAACTGTCAAATCCCACGAGTTAGTGGAAATGAGGCCTCACAGAGCAGTTTACACACTGATACCTGTTCGCATGTTAGAGCAGTTCATGTACACCTCCAAACTGCTTCCCAGCTTTGGATGCTGAACCTAAGAGGTGCTCCAGCAGTCCTTTTGCATGCCAAGATAAATGGCAACGGGTTTACTCTTACTAGAAACCCCAGAAAAGGGGCTAAGACTCTGAGCTACTACAGAAAGGAAGAGTCACTGTCCCTTCTCATTTATACCATAAACAGTAAATAGGGAAAATACCTTCGACAGATCCCTGACAAGGCGTAGAGAAGCCAGGCGAGCTGCCAGGCATAGATGACATTCCAGATGAGGAAAGTCCAGCCAGCTGGTGTGAAATCAGTGCTGTACTTGTCTGAGATGTTTCCAGGGGTTGTCCTGAACAGACCTGTGGTGGTGAATGTTATTGCAGGCAAAACTGTTACTACATCCTAAGGGTGGGGAAAGACTGCTGATTTCCCTCACCCTTCAATCTTCCTCCAGATTTCATCCACACCCCAGTGGGTTTTGGGATGATGAAAGCACACCCTTGGTGTAAACAAGCCACATGCTGCAGTTGGCTTCCCTTTAGACACCCATTATGGGATCACTGTCCCTATGGGGAACCCCGAGCACCTTCCCTCTTGTACAGAACCAGAGGAGCCAGCTGTGTGTGAAATCCAGAGAAAAGCACAATTACTGGTAGATTCAGCTGGGTAGTGCTCAAACACGGCACCACTGCCTTCTATAAACCCACAGCAGCAGCCTGAACATCTCCCAGCAGGGACACAAGGGTAATGTCTGCAAAGACATTGCACCACTAGATCCAGGGTCACCAGGGACAAGACCATTTCATTGGATTTTAAGGGACTAGATGGGACTCAGGCATCTGGCTGAAACACCTGGAGGATGCAGCAGCTACTTCCACCTTTCACAGAACAAGGTGTGTTTGGACAGTTGATGAGCTAACAAACAGATATATCCCATCCTTATATCATCAAACTATACAGTGCATGAAATCCACCTCTGAACAAAACCAATTTGCTTGTGTTACCTTTGAATATCCCAGTGGCATTTCCAGCGTTCATTATCACCATGACCGTGAAAGTAGCCAGAGACAGAAACATCACCAAAACCTTCAACTTGTGTACAGCATCCATCTTACCCTGCAACATGTTAGAGATATTGTTTGACTACCCTAGAGGATGCCTGGATTTGTTCCTGTTCTGTAAAACAGAAACTGTTTTAGAAATAATGTTGTAAATTCCCAAATTTTAACTGCTGACTTTTTTTCATGGTGTTTTCATTAGAACTAAAAAGGCCTTGCATGGGCTGGGAGCACCTCTGTTTGAGGAGACCTCACTAGATGGTAGAATGGAAATGGGAAGCCATTGGCTGTCCAGTGAGCAGCCTGCTCCATCCCTCCATGCCTCCATCCCTTACTGGCACAGTGCAAGAGCCATAGCTTAGGTTTGCCTAAATCAAAGGTTTTAAGGCCTAGATACTCAGCCAGCAAAAGAGTGATCCCAGCTTATTTACATCACTATTGCAGTTTTACTGAAGCAAAGAGGCCTATCAGTTTTACCCACTCTAGGAAGCAAATATGAAAATATTGAAGTCTTGGCCTTGCAGCCAAGTGCCTTTTAGTTCAACATAACTTTTCACATTTACCTCTCTAATCCCATAACTCCAACAAATTAACTTCCTTTCATGGTGGTATTACCTCCTCATCTACTGGCTGCCAATAAGATTTAAATGCTTTAGCAGGTCTCAAGAACTTTATAGACTGTAAAATCTACATACTACGTTTTTTCAAGGTTGGTAAGTAGTGACTTGAGCTTGCCCAAGTGTTTTCCATTAGTCCAGAATTTGTTCTATCACTGCAGAGTTCTGTGCCACCTCTAAGAGTAAGCATACATACATCCAAACTATAGGCAACAGCCTTTATTTCTCCTCACAGCTCAGCACTTGAGCTTCCTTCTCCGTACAATGGCACTCTAATGCCTTCCAGGGCTGGCAGGAATAACAACTGGAGTCGTTCCAGGTTGCTCAGTCTTGAACTAATAAATTTCAGTTCCCACTTCAGTGGATGGTTTTATAGTTCCGGGCTTTGTTCATTGACTGAGCTGCACCCAGACACGTCACAAGGAAGTGGGAAGGGAATTCCTGTTTTCTGTAAATCCATACATGCTTTGCCCTTTTCAGTTCTCTCTAAGTGGAAAACCCACCCTTTTTTAAAAATAAAAATTAAAATCCTATGTGGGAGAACTCATTTAACGCAAGATATCAAATCCCAGTTAGATTTATGTCAGTCAAATCACAAAACAATACACTGTCTTCAACAGTTACAGTGGATTAGCAAATTCTAAAAAGAAAAATCCACTTGTACTATTACAGATATCTTTTCTGGCTCAGGAAATAATTGACATGCAGATTTCTGAAAGCCATGAAAACATAGGAGAAAAATATAACTATACACTTGTCAATGATCAAGGAAAGAATATAAGAATAGGACATTTGGCCACTCCAAACCAATATATGGGACAAGATGGTCCTTTAATCTCACTGTCAGGTCAAATCTCTGTCCTCCTGCAGTCCTGTAATTGTCTTCAGCACCCCATTTCTTTTTCATTAGCTTGTTTGGAAGAACCTTGGTTGCACATCTTCAGAGAAACCCATGCTTGCTTACGGAAGTCTAGGAGGAAAGCCTTATTATACCCACCAATAGTTTCACCACTGTCTCTCACCTCCTGCCTCCTTCTAACTTACTGCTTGCAATAAACATCTGCAATATGTCTCTGCCTGTAGTTTCCAGTCACAAACACCCTTTAGAACAATCAGACATATTACTCACGGGGGTCCACACAGGATTTTTGGCAGTGTTTTACAGCTGTAGTAGCGCTGGGGAGTCTCCGCCGCCTAATCTTATCTAAAGAGATTTTATACAACTTTCAGCAGATTAATAATCTTGTATTATTAACAAAGAAAGTATCACAGTAGTTAGACATACTTTCTGTCTGTGAGCTGCTGCAGCCTCCAATTGGCTAAAGCCTCCCAAAAACAAGCACTTATGCAAGAGAGATGTGATTACTTAACCAAAGCCTTTTATAACAGCCAGACATTGCATATAACACTGCATGATCCCAAACTTGTTGGCAGACAGAAGCTAATGAGTGCGTGCTCTGGGCTCTTGCCTCCTTTGTCCTTCCCCATTTCTGCCAGGAGGGGGGAAACTGAGCACTTAATGCAAAATACTGTATCTCAGAATCAGCACTCCGGAGTGGGAGAGGGGTTGCTGGCAGAGGGTGCTGGAGAAACAGCCTGGATTTGGGGTTTGGGAAAGATGGAGATCATAAAATGGTTTGCATTTGAAGGGACATTAGGAATCATTTAGCTCCGACCTCCCTGCCGTAGGCAGGGACACCTTCTACTTAGACCAGTTTGCTCAAAGTCCCATCCAACCTGGCCCTAACACTTCCAGGGATGAACACCCAGATGTAACACACAGAACCACAGAAAAGTTTAGGCTGAAAAAGACCTCTAAGATCCAGTCTAACCATTAACAACACAGCAAGGTCTGGATCCTGTGAGCAGCTACAGATCTTCCTATAGCAACAGATGGAGATTGGTTCACAGGTAAATTTTTGTTCTTAAATATGGAAAAGGCTCCTGCCCCCCCCCACCAGTGCAAGCCCATCCCACAGAAGCAGTGGAAGCCGTGCTACCTGATCAGTCTCCACTTGCACCTCTGTCTGCTACAGAACCACAGGCTCACCACATCCATCCCTTTCATTTTATATTTCTGATTGTTTCCTCTCAAATTAAAACTTTTATACCCAATTTAAAATATTCTTCAGCATCGAAATGTTATTTACCTTGTGCAGCTACAGTGCCTACCAAGCAGACAGTCTTGCTGGGATCTGCCCCATCTCAAATAAAAAGGCAGTGATTAACTGGCACTTATCCTCACCCATTGGAAACAACATCATAGGACTGGGAATTAACCCAGCTGGAGCTTCCTTGGCCATTCAGATAGGTGTGCAAAGCCTGTGTGAACATGGATTATCCAGCAGTGGGAACTGCAGGGCATCCAGCCAGCACTGTCCTCACCTATTTATCAGTGTAGGTGTGAGGTCCACCCTTTGAAGGTATTCTGAGGTCCACCCTTTGAAGGTATTCTGATGTGGAAACCAGTGGCTTAAGTATGATCATTTCTTACTAGCCAGAGCTGCTCATACATAACCTGTTCCTTGAAGAAGACAAAGGCGTGAGCTCACAGCAGGGTGGCATTTGCATTTTTCTCTCCTTTTTTCACTTTGTGTATCCCCCAGATATGAACCCAGTGACTCTGCCCCTGTCCTAGAAACTGCCTTCAGGTTACAAGTTTGTAAGCTCTTGTTATATCAGGCATGGGCTGAAATACAAGAAGAACCACTATATGGCCTCTCTTCCTGGTGCACCATTTTCCAGACTGGGCCGTGTCTTATTTATGGCCTACTTGTGTATATATGTAGTGTATATATATATATGTGTGTGTGTGTTTGCTCATCAGATAGTCCAAACTACCTTGGCATGATGTCAGACATTACGTTTTCATCCAGCGAATGGGTGGTTTGAAATCCTTCACTGAATACAGACCAGCTGGTCAGCCAGGTCCATGCTGATCTAAATCCAGGTAAGTTCTGCATGTGGGAAACATTGGCCAAGTGGGAGAACCAACATACACCCACCCCTTGCTGTCCCATGTTCTTGCTGGTGTTTCCATAATGGATCTCTTGTTGCAGTGAGACAGCTGGAAGCAATGCCACCATAGTGGTGGCCTTGTCCTCTTGCCACACACAGTCATCCAGGCAGAAACTTTAGGCCCACGTTCTGAGATTCAGAAGGGTTTTTTGCAGAATAAATTGCAACACAGGCCTTAGATAAAATATTCAAAATTATTTTATCATGCAGCTCTACAGAAATCCCCTTAAGTATGTTTGTAAAGTACAGAGGAATGTACTTAGTGCTTATAAAGGTATTAAAATTGAACAGCTCTTGCTTCACTAGGCTGTACAGCATTCCCAAAAGTGGGAATGCTCAGGACAGCTACAGATTTAAGACACCAGCATCAAACTCAAAGGAAGCATTTATGGAAAGACCCTACCTTTCTCTAGTGTATCTTCACTGAAAGAAGTTTTAGGCTTATATCTTCAGCATGGGTTTCATTTGATTATCTTTGCTGGCCTGTTGAGGAAGAAAAATTTGTCAGAGGAGTGACAAATGCAGTTACGTACATTTCAGACAAGAAATGGCTGCAAAAGTTTGTATGCACAAAGGGAAGCATGATACAATCCACATTCACAGAAGGATGTGCCTTGAAATCCAGATACGTTGCAGCAACACTGAATGAAATCACTGGAACCAATTCCATGACACAGACAGCGGTTGGTACTTTTCAAGACAAGCTCCTTTGAATCAAATATAAGTTTGTATTCACCTGGCTCATGACAGGGAAAAACAGTTTCCAACTGTTACTTTACAAGCATGGCAGTTTTCCACTGATAAACAGAGGAAAACACATACTTTCCCTGTATTACCAAAAATCTTTGAAGGGTCTATCTTTAGGCTCTTGAGAGCTCTCATCTGCAATTTCACAGAGGGAAAAAACAAATAGGAAAATAGCTGCTTTGCAAGAAAGAGAGGATCTGTACCATGCCCACCCCTCCCCAGGCACACTCCCTGCAGCACCATGATGTGCTCCCCAGCATCAGGGCACCTCAGACACCAGTTCACACACAACAGCAGGACTGGTTGCAATGGGACCACATCTCCACTGCCACTCCTCCATGCACTGGAAAGCCATGTAACCACTTACAAGGTGCTGAAATAGCATGAGCAGACTTTGTGCTGGTATTACTGCCCTGCTGACAAGAGTAAGACCCTTTTTTTTAAAAAAAACATGAATCCTCCTGCTAGTAGCTGAAATAAAACATGATGAGAACAGACAATTTGAGTCCCAGGACGGAGTGGAAGCCAATTGCTTTCTACCTAGAGGTGCCCCTGTGGAGACCCTGTCCTCAAAATAAACTCATTTTGCACTGTGCAGGAACTGGGACAAGTTCATCTGTGGGCAGCTCACCCACATAATGCCACACACTGTCAACAGCAGGAAACTCCAGAAGGCAAAGCTCCAGAAACACTTCCCCAGCAAAGCAGGAGCTCAGCAATTCTGACGAAACTGCCAAAGCCCTTTGTGCCTATCAGCAGTGATGGAAGGTTTAAATCCTAAAGGTATTCTGCACACTCAGAGTTCCAGTTTAATCTTTGCAGCCACTTGCTTTAACTCCAGCCTTTCCTAATGTGCCAGGCAAACTGGCACACAAGAGTCAGCGACCTCGTTGGAAATCATTTTCAGGCCAAGTTCAGCAAGTGTTGACAACCAAATATACTAATCTTCTAACAACAGCTCAAGCATCCTAATCCTGCAGTGGGTTAATCTGGGTGCCTTCAATGCCACGGATTAGCTTTTCGTTGCTGCTGGGAGGGATGGGATTTGACTGTGCACACTAGGATGGGCACACAGTGAAGAGGATCTGTGTTAGCAATCCCCTTCGGGTATTTTAAGAAGGAAAATCATCTGTTTTTTATTGTTGGAGAACAGAACAGATCCACCCTTTGGCAGCAGGGAAATATCCCTAGGTTTGAGGGAGCAATAAGAGCAAGAGGAACTCACTACCCTCTTATTTTCAAGCAGACTTGAAGCTGCCATGCTAAAATTCATTGACTGTTCTCCAAATCTTTCCACTGAATTCTGATTAAGGACATTATTGTAAGCATTTAACTAACTCAAACTAACCCCTGCCCATTCTCATGAGAGAAAGAGGAGAAAAGACAATGCACTTCTGTCTTCAAGCTAAATTTCTAAGAAGTAACAGAAAATGTTCTCCCCAGATGTTCTCACTTACTTATTGGTGAGTCTTCCTTCTTCAAGGGCAGCCCAAGAGTCTACAGCAGTGTCTGGTGTCTGGCAGGCAGAATCCACAGCATCAGAGCAGGAGCACAGCAGCAGGCAGGTACAAGGAACCAGAAACTCACCTGCACAACCCACCCTTTCAAACGGGGTGGCTGTGAAGAGATGAGGAAAACAGCACAGTTGAGCAGGAATAAGCAAAGAAACATTTATATGGCTGGATATCTTCAATTTATAAACTTCTTAGTTGTGTAAAGTATATTTTACTCAATCCCATGATACTACTGCTGCTCACAGGGCTCTCCCATGTCCTCCTCCATCACTGAAGGAGTGATACAACCAACAGCATTCATTCAGCACTCTGTTTCTCAGTGTCACTTCTATATCCTGATTTTAAGAATACAGACATATTACCCTCCTGGATAGCTTTTCTCTGCCCTCACTACTATCACCCTGGAATGCTTCACAAGCTTTTTTTTTTTTTTCTCCCCACAACTCCACCAAAAAGAGCAAAAGGCAGCCAGGAAACATGCCCCTTGCACTGACAGCAGCACAGCTGTCTCTAAGCTCTCACTGGGCAGAGATGGCTATTTTGCAGAGCCCACACGGCCACCCAGCACGGTCAGGAACAGAGACAGATAGGAAAGGATGGAAGCCACCTCAATTGTGTCCAGAGCAGAAGTTTTTCTGACTTCTGTGAGAGCAGAGAGCTGCCTTCACATATAGTTGTAGCATCCAGGTCAGTGAGAACCTCTCATGCAGAAAACCAGCTTGAGAGGTAACTTGGGTGGCCTGATTTTCTTTATGGCACTTTTTTAGTGGCATTTTATATGCTTAAATGCAGCAGTGTCACCTATAATTGGCAGCATTCAATGCATGTCTCCAGCAGAGCATTTAGGAAATGAGAAACATTTTGATGGCAATAGCTTTTCTACAAGAGGGCAGCGTGAAGCTTAAACAGATGACTACCATTCCCAGCAGTTGAGTGCCTCACTTTTGCATGAATATTCCTCTAACATAGCAATTTTGCAATCTAATTATCTAGGTCTTTTTAAAGGCAACTGGAGTTTATATAAAATGCCATCATATGGGTATATACCACCTCCTACATGAATTATGAGCAGGACTAGAATATTTAGTCTCATTACTGTGTGAAATTAGTGGAACAAAACTCATTGCAAGACATTACAGATAGGGAAGGTGATTTTTTATTAATAAGATTCCAATAAGTTGGTTCTACCCACTCCCACTCTCCCATCGACACACTCACATGCACAGAGCTGGCCAGGATCAACCATGTGCAGCAGGAAGCACATGGGATAACACCATCCCCACCTCCCTGCATCTCCGGGGTGGGCTCTTCTTTATTTTTGGATGCATCTGCGATTTTGTGTCTCATACCTCAAGAGTTTCAGGCAAAACTGAGTCTGTTGTTACCCTTGTCTGGGTATTTCACAGTTTCTGTACTGTGGGTCATCACCTTGTCAGCTTATCTCTAAGGCTTCAGTTTGTTTATTGTCCTCTGCTTATTTATTTGTATGAAACACATGGAGTGGTTCTGCAGCAATTAATACAGGCCACTCCTTTAACCCCTCATCTGCTGGGGTTTTTTTTCTATTGTCTTCAGTCAGGCATTTCCATTCACACCAGTACCAGTATTTCTTTTAAAAACCTCCACATCAGGCAGGTCTTAACCACATGAGATCCTGGCACGAGTTGAATGCTGTTCACTTGCTGTGAACCAGAGCAGGGAACAAACTTGGCAACAAACTACACAGCCTTTTGCTGGCCTTACAGAAATGCAGAGGTTGAAAATTCCTGTATATTGTGGCAAATTTTAGGCAGCAGTCCCTCTGCTCTCTTGTGTATATGTTATAATACAAGCTTCACTCACCCTCTTTCCCACATCCCTCATCCTTGCTTGTGATCTGCTCACCTGTCTCATTCTCACTATTCCACAAAATTGCTCCCTTCCCCTTCCCCTTCCCCTTCAGGAAAATACCATTTCCAAAGGCTGTTTTCTGCCAATATCTACCCTCTCCTCTCTCACAAGGATGTGAAAAAGTATTTTCAGACCTATAACTCAACAGAATCATTTGGTTACTTTCCAAAGGCAAAAAAAGCACACCCACTGTTCCATGTTGATCTTCCAGCCAGATTTCCAGGTTTCCTTTCAGAACATGGAAGTGTTCAAATAATCAAAAAGTTATTTCAGTCAGAAATTTAAGAGAAAACAACAGTTTCCTCCTCGACTTAGTCAAAACCATCAAGACCTCTTGTAACTGCTCAGAAACAAGCTAAGCCTGAGGCAAGCAAGAAACAATGGAAAACGGCAGCAACAGGGGAAATCTGCAGCCAAAGAGGGAATTTTGGTGAAGTTAGGAGTGAAAAAAGGGAGCTCTAGCAGGAGATGCCTTAGCTTGTCCTTTGTCTTGTTCTTTGGAGGGACTGGAATTCTTTCCCCAGGCAATGTAGAGTCATAGAATTGTTTAGGTTGGAAAAGACCTCTAAGATCATCAAATCCAAATGTTAACCCAGCACTGCCAAGGCCACCACTAAACTATGTCTCCAAGCACCAAATCTACACATCTTTTAATACCTCCAGGGATGGTGATTCCACCACTTCCCTGCACAGGTTGTGCCAGGGCTGGACAACACTTTCAGTGAAGAAATTTTTCCTAATATCCAATCTAAACCTTAGAACATCAGAAGCATCCAGCAAGGTCAGAAGTGAGATCATCCACCTCTTTTGAAAACAATTAAGAGCAGATTGATGAAGACAGAGCTCCCACAAGTGCCAGAAACAGATGATGAGAGCCCAAGCCCTGTGCACCTTGGTGAGGTGCATCAACTCTACAACATCATCTTCTTACCATATTTTCCACTAAACACCAAAACCCTGTGTTGTCTTAGTCCAAACACCCTTCAGGGTTATCATGGTGTTACTTTTTGAAACTCAACTGCCCTTCCTCCTTTCCCTCCTTCCTGTAAATTAATTTTTAAGTGAAATTATGGTGTTAGCAGTTTTGATCTGGTTATTCTTTTGAGGCTTGTCTACAGTCAGAATCCTCAGTAGTGCCATCACTGCATGCTTGCTGTCATGCCTGGGAATACAGTTGAACTATCAGCTCTTGGGATAGTAGGACAACATCCTTTTCTTCTGCATTACAACTTCCAAATGTCTGAAAGTGCCATCAGCACAAGGCTTTGGTAGTGTCACAGACTAAGGCACCTGACTGGCATGTAATGTGGGCCGTGCAAAATACAGATGACTGGTCAGTCAGTCCCCACCCCTCTTTCATCATCATTAGAAGCTCAGACTGTCATACAAGTTGAGGCATATCATGACTTATTTTGTTTGAAAGTCTGTAGAAGTGAGAGAGCCAGGTCCTACAGATGAACACGGGATCATTCTCACCAAGTGTATTTTTTCTTTTTAAAGACACTGGATGGTTGTTACTGCAAAAGAGATTATTTATAGGCCACATAATCTGCCAGTCTGCCATGTGACCCTGCAAAGCTCCTATGTTAAAACATCAGCAGATACAAGACCCACTCTGAACAACTTACCTGTAAGCAACTGGGAATCAAGGAGAATCAGGGCTAGTGTTAATTTCTAAAAGACTTGCTCTGACCACAGATACTTCCTCAGAGACCTCACCAACAACGTGAGAAGCAGAACACAGGAATCCCACTGTCAAAAATTAGGAAACGCACACCGAAAAGAGCAAACTCCAACAGCAAGGGTTTGGGTGTGTTTTTTGGCTTTTTTTCATCAGCATGAAACAGTCCACACCTGACATGCAGGACAGCTTTTCTTAAGTGAGTTTGAACCACAACAGCTCCAGTGTTATCCTTACAAACAAATTCATCCTTTGTGGCAAATGTAGATCAAACCTACCTGTTACAGTAACAAAGCAAAGTAATAACAACTAGACCCATCATTCACTATGATGAAAGGACTGTCACAGCTGGATCACATTATATCAGTGTAGGCTATAAATCTCCTTCTTACTTTACTTCCCCATAAAAAGAGCACTTGCCCAATCAGAGAACGCTTCTCTGGCCAGAGATGTGTTCCGAGGCATGTAAGTGTTCTTCAGGAACACATCTGTCACTTGGCAGGGTTCACCTGAAAGGAGAGCCCTGGGTGATATGGCATACAAGTGAAAGCTTTCTTTTGCAATATGCCATACAACAGAAAGTGTCTGAAGGAAGAGAACTCCAGCTTTGCTAGGGGGAGAGGCATCATAATCACTTCATAAACTCCAAATATTAAAAGCCATTATGCTGTGTTCAGACTCTGTGTACCACACTCCACTTCCAAGGGCTGCCAGATAAATCAACTTCTACATCCAACAAAAAAGGAAATTGATATTTAAAACCAAACAAAATCTCGTCAAAGTCCCAGGAGCTTTTCCTGCCTGTACCATCCTGACATTGAGCAGGAGGCTATCCAGAGATGCCAGCAGGATCTCTGCAGGTAATGATGGCTTACTCAGACTGTTCAATGCACAGCACCAGAACAGCCCTGTTACTTTTCTGCCCTCCCAGCCATCAGTGACAGTCAGACTTATGCCCTGAAGTTAACTGGTCTCTTAAAATAAAAGCCTGGAAAAGAGCTCAGACCATTCCAGAAGGATGAGTGCTAAGCTAAGGCCTCCCAAGTAGACTATCTAAGGATCTTTGTGTCTTGGATAAGGCTAGAGGTTATTGCTCAAAAATACTCATTCATGGCAGTCACAGACAGCAAGATTTCATCATCAGGCAGTACAGTCTGTAGACATGTTTCAGAGAAACTAATTCACCCGCAGCACTTAGAAAATTTGTGAGACTACCCTGAGAACAAAAGAGGAATATAGACATAAAAATAAAAAAAATAAACACATACTAAGAGGAACTTCTGTTGAAAAAAAACCCTGGATGAGACAAGAAATGTCTGAGGGACAAGAAATGGCAGAGTATCAATAACATTTATCTACACTGGGGAGCAGCACTGCCCCACAAAGGGGGACGAGGAGATCCCAGCACAGGCAGTGCCCTCACCCACACAGTGCCTGGCAGCAGCTTTCATCAATAGCTGCAGAAACAGCAAAGGGGTGAACCAAGCCCACGAGGTTGGAGACAAGCTACCACACACCCCTGGACAGCAAACCCAGGGACCAACCCACCTGTAAGGCAGCTGAAGGCTGGGCTCAAACAGAGCTGCTGCACAGAGGGTATGGGTGGAGGTCCCCACTGATGCTGCTCAGAGCAGTCAGGACTCAAGGGTGCATTGGGAGTTTGTTGGGGTTTTTTTACTGGAATCCCACGGCTCACATCTGGGAAGCTGGAGGAGGAGCAGGATTGTGGCTCCACGAGGAGAATGGCAGCTGGGAGGCTTATTCCCATTGCATGCAGCAGCAGCGTGCAGAGCTCTGCCTGCTGTGTAAATGAGGGCGACTGACCACTATGGGCCTTTGTTCTTTTCTTTGGTCTGGCTGTTGGGACTGTCAGGGATTGTAAGCATCAGCGCTACAGATTTTGGTGTTGGTGCCAAAAGGCAGAGCAGTCAGAAGTTGTGCCTCTTCTTCCTTTCCAATTGAAAATGCTGCAGCCAAAACCTAAAAAGATGTGGGGTTATTTTTTAATTGGTGCCATATAAACCTTGACAGAAAAAAGAAAAATCATGGACTTAAGTGCTCCTTTTTAAAGGCTATTTAAACTGGTGTTTGATGGGTATAAATTTCCTCCTCCCCCAGAGCTGTGCTAGGGAAGACCTCCAGTTTATCCCTCACTAGTGCCTGCAGACTTTTTTTCTCCCTTGTTTTATTTTTCCCCTTGTTTCTTTCACCCGCCTCCATTCTTGTCGCTTCTTTTGGCATCGGCATCCCCTTTCCTAATCCCACGTAAAAAAATCCCTCCCTTACATAACTGGACTTTTCACAAGACCCTGGGGCAGCCTCTCTCCAAAAAAAACCCAAGAAGGATATTCACTGACAACGTCAAGTTTGTGTCTTTGCTTCCAGGCTTGGGGTGCAACCACACAACAGTTCATCTTTAGGGCAGTTAATAGGAAAAAATGCCAGCAGGTGGCATTCCAGAATAGCTTCTGGAATCAGCAATGCCAGCAAAGCCTGAGGTACACCCAGGCCTCCTCTTACAGCTGTTGGCATCTGCACAGTGGAAGGGGATGGAGGGCAGCTGCAGCAGCATCTCCTCCCACAGCGCCTTCAGGTGATGGCTGCTGCCTCCCTCCTTGCTTTCCCCCACTCTTCACGTTCTTTCTCACAAATAAGCACTTTACTGACATCTATTCTGAAATATGTCCTTGGGGTAAAATACTTGGGTGATGGATCAGGCAACCACCAGAACACTGAGCCAGAGTCTCCACTTCTCTCTTCGAGCAGTTGAGACAAAAAAACAGCACATGGGTATCTCTAGGTGCCATCTGAGCTGAAAGCCCTGAACATAAAGTCACACTGGAAAATCTTCAATAGGAGACACATACATGTACATGCATGCATTTGTATATAGCATCCAAAAATGTCAGTGACCACTTTGACTCACCCTAGTTAAGACAGCTAGTTTTCAAAGGTTTCCTCTGTCACCTTTAAGCTTTAGTGGGATGACAATGACACCTACATTGTCCTGTAGGAAGCTGACCAAATGCTAGATAGGTCTTCTTATTGTGGCTGGAAGCAAAAGCTGTTATTCCTATTTACAGATTTCTTTCTGCCATCAAAGTCACCCCTTGCCACAGTTGTACCTCTGCTCTCAGCAAAAGCAGGTATTTCCCAGTCTGTGAGCAGCAAGATACCTGCTGGGTGTGCTAAAGCCTGTTATTTCAGCCTGGAGTAGAAATACCTTCTTGTTTTGAAAACCTCACTGCTGCAATGTAATAAGTCATGAGTAAAGGCTAAAAATATCTTGTTCTGGGCATTTTAACTTGATTTGCTTCCTGGAGTTAGATAAATGGCTGCAGACACACAGCAGTGTGCTCAGGGAGCCGCAGGGAGAGGAGTCTGATCTGTTGCAAAGACTCAAGGTTATATTTTGACCCGAAACAGGAAAGCGATCTCACTTGTGTAGTGATGAATTCTCCTCAGTTGCTGAGACAACTTCTACCACAACCATAGGAAAAAAACTCTAAATCAAATGGGTGGAGAAAATTCCAGAGAGCCTGTGGAGATGCCATGAGCACCTTGACTTCCAGAGCTGTTACGATAGCCGGCGGTGCCTAAGGAGGACACAGCACCTGTGTAGGCTGTGGAAACAGAGAGTTTGAATATACCTGCCCCAAAGTCAGCAAGAGGGGTGAAAGAGAGATCCTCTCCTCTGCTTTGGTGCTGTTTATTCAGAACAGAACACTTCAAGGTTATCCTATTCCGTCATCAGCCTTTTGGGAAAACAACGGCTAAATGCTGCCTTTGAGGAATCAGTGCCTGGCTTATCTCATCTCTGCACCTCTTAGTACAGCCTCTTCTTCCAGGCGTGTGGCTCAGTTTTCTGGAACAAGGAGTCACCCAGTGCATGGCTCAGTGGCCACAGGTCCTGTCTGAGCCTGCATGAACATTCCTGTTGTTGGAACAAGAGCGACAGAGGTTGGAAAGCAAGAGCCCTCAGTGGATGGCGTAGGGTGTATATCACTGTGGCTTCATCCTAGACCACTGACTTCCCTGACTTGGATAAAGCCAGGAGTCCCAGGTTAGTACAGCTGGAGGGGTGGAGCAGCAGAGAGCAGCCAGGTGATGCCTCAGCAGGAACTTTTCCTGTGAGTAAACATTAGGATTACTGGGAGGACAGTATGAGAATCAAGCTGGTCTCTCACGCATACAACATGCAGGTTCCTGATGCCAGTCTGGGTTCACTAAATGCCAGACCATAGGCAATAGGTGTATCCCAGAGCCACTTCAGCTGGACATGGGACTGTCTGTGGACTCAGCTTTGCCCTCTCAGTATTTTTGTCTTGTGTGTTCCACTGCAGTTGCTGCCTGATAGAGAAGGCACTGGGATTCAGTGACTGGAGCACAAATGGAAATCAGGAAAACTGGTTTCTGTTCCCATCTCTGCTACTGATTTGCTGTATATCCACAAGTAGTTAATTAAGCCTCATCTTTCCTCACTTTAGAACTGTGATAATTACATTTATCTCTCTTTGTGAAGAGCAAGGGCTTGGAGACATTTGAATGAAAGCCCTCAAAGAGACAAGTGTTGTTATAGTTAGTTATAATAATCTTGGCCCTCCCTGATTTCATGAAAGTTCTGTTCCAGTGACTCTCCTTCACAGACAAGGCAGAAAACACAGGAGTATAATTACAGAGTGAGTGACTCCATATTCTGCTGTGGTCTTGTGTTTATTTGGCTGAACCCAGCTCACCTCCAGCCTACTTGTTACCTTGCACACGTCCCAAGGGAGCTGTTAATATTGCAATGATATGACCATCACTGCAAAGCAACTAGGATTTTTGTCACGCTGTGCTGGTGATTAAAAAGCACCATCATAGCTTTTAACTTCTGAAATAACAGTGTGAAGTACTAAGCTACAGGGACTTCTGGCATTGCATAAGTGACCTTCTTCAGAATAAGGGAAAAAATAAGATCTTACTCTTCAAAGGTGTTTAGTACCTTGGTTTTTCTTTAGGTGCCTAAATTTGAAATGAAACTGCAAGCTCTACAAAGCAAATAGTTCAAGTATTGCTGATGTTTACAGCGAGGAGCCACTCCAAGTTTCGTGAGAGACTTCGTGTATAAGGCCAGCGGGGAAATTCTACCCCTTATGTTCTGTATGAGCTTGTTTTCCAGACTTGCAAGGTCCAGGCTTAATTTACTACCTAAGAATACTCCCGAGGGCTTACAAAGTCTGAGGCAGAACTCATTCCTTTTGCTGTTAATAGATAGTAAAACGAGAGCAAGCTATAACTTCTATATCAAGAGCAATACTTAATAAACTAAACAATGCTGAGGAACAATTCTGAGCCCTGGGAGCAGATCTATGCTGTTTAATTCCTTAGGAAAATGCCTGGTTTGACCCAGGCCAACTGGCAGCATCCCAGATGGAGCCTGAACCACTTCAGGAGTTAATCTGCAGCACAGACTTTTCTTGCTGCTTTCATGAGCTGCTCGCTCCATGCTGGAAGCTCAAGAGGTGTACGGTATGGACAAAAACCTATAGGATGAGTTCCACAAACCTCAAAACCTCTGTCTTGCTTTCAGACACAAAAAAAGGAGGTACAAAGCAGAAAGGGTTAATTGTACAGGTCAGATGTGCTGCTTCAGAACTTGAAAGCTCCAAAAGAAGAGGGAAGTGTCTGCATTTGCAAATGTGTGTGAGTCTGTGTGGGTGTGAGTGTAAACATGCACATTCAGGGGGAAAAATCTTTCAAGAAAATCACGGAATATCCACCACCTTTTTTACAATGAAAAGAGATGCCGAGATCTTTGACTTAATTATTCTCGGTGAATCATTCTTGCAGTTAAAAGCTACACCAGCATTTCCAGAAAAACTTTCAGTTCACTATATGTAAACAAATGTAAAGAAAACAAACAAACAGACAAGAAAATGTGAAGATAAAATGCTTAAGATAGTAAGATTAAAGATGTTAATTGGAGACTGCGGCTTCTACAGACTTTGACATTGGTAGCTGAGTTCCTACAAAATACTCCAGCTCTGCTGGTCCCAGTCAGTGTGAGCCTGTAGCCCAGCAATGCCCTTGCCACAACCCACCTCACTGTGCAGGCTTTGACTCAGCAAAGCACAGAAGCACATATTTAGGTGGCAGGCTTAGAGTTTTATGTTTGTGCAGGTACTTAACTGATTTGGGTCTGGGTTTAAATTACAGGCAAGTATCTGCATAAGTGCTTTGAACTTGGGCAGTGATCCCCAAACCATGCATGCCCCCCTCTTTAGCCTACTACTCTCTAGCTTGCTTTATTTCTCACCAAGGATAGCAACATTCTGCCTTTCCCACTCCTGCTTCAAATCAAGACCTCAGTGTCCTCCATGTGCACATCATACTTGCTCCTTGTGTGTAGCCCATGATTTTAAAGTCCTGGAATAATAAACTTTCCAAAAAAAGATGGGTAGTCTGAAGAACAGGTGGGAAAAAACAGGGCAGAAGTTTTATGATGTGTTTGTTTTACTTTACACCCTAGATTTACAGCTGATGAACTCATGGGGAGTCATCTATTGTCCCTACTCTTGCTGAATGAATGGTTTTACTTGAAAAAGGAACCAACGAATTAAAGCATTTAACCCTAATTATCCTACAGTTTTAAGTGTTGTTAGAAAATGACAGCATTAAGCCTCTTTTTTTTTTTCCAGGAAACCACTAGGTGAGTGTGTTTGCAAGAAAAGCATGCTCATGGGATAGGCAATGACCACATCAGGAGTTTGGTAGGCACGTCAGTATGATTCTTCTCATTACAAACAATCATGTACCAGGCCATTGTAAGTGTATTGCTGCACTACTGCTGTTGCAATACTGCATCTGCAAGAGATGGTGTCAGCCAGAATAACAAGCCAAGAAACACACGAAGTCTTTCCAACTAAGTTTCTTTTCCTGACAAGTTTCAATTCAGGTCCACTCCAAATGTTGAAAAAGATTAAAGATTCCCTGGAAAAGGTTTGCAACTTCTGATAGGACCAAAATAGATGGGGGGGGGGGGAGGGAGGAAAAGCTTGTTCAAGAATAGAGATGGGCTAATGCATTGCAACAAAAACATTTCAGCCTGAGAAGCTGCTACTGCGGTCATGGGCTGCCAGCAGGGCAACGTGCCAAAACACTTCTGAAACGCGACTGCGGTTGTGGAGGAGCAATGAGAAAACGTCTCACATGCCAGTGCAAACCTCTGCTATCCCAGCACAAAACACAGAGGAAACGGGAATGCAAACAGAAGTCTTGCGTGGTGAGCTGGAAGAGCAGCCCTGGCTCCCTGACGTACACGTCACCTGATGAAGTGAGAGACAGAAGGCGACACAAGCGCGCTCGTTCCTCAGCTTATAAATAGCGACAAACTCTGTTTGGAGCTCTTCTGAAACTGTTGCTCCAAAAATGAAAATCTGGCCTGCTTATGTAAAGGCTTCTGCTGTGTCAGACCAACTCTGCTTCAGATGGAGCAGGACGTGACCGTGCCTCTGGCTGGAATGCCAGGGATTTAATTACTGCCTCTGCCGCCGACATCCCCACCAACCTCATACCAGTCATGACGTCAGTTGGTGAAATCTGGTTCAAGTCTGCAAAATTAAGCCAAGTACATGCCGTCCCCTACTCCTTCTCCTGCCTGTGCGGATGCTACACCTCCCTGGGCAGAGCTGCTCTCCTACATGGTGTGTATGTACAGTGCTAGGCACAGAGGCAGAGCATCGGGCTGAAACAAAACCCTCACGGGCGAATACTAATTGGTTACGTCTTTTTCCCTCGTTTGGTTTCACGTTTTTCCCTTGCAGGTTTTCCATGCTGCCTTAGCCTTGGAGACCTCTTCTGTAACTGGTGCCCACACCAGCCAGTAGTGATGCTACGTCTGAAGGGGAGCCTTCCAAGGCAGAGCTTTTCTGGAATGTTTTCTGCTTGCCATCTGTTTAAAGGGAAATGTCCCCAGGGCAGGAGCCTTCTGCATCGCAGATTATATTCTGTTGGTACCTATCAGATAATAAAGCTGCTTTTAATTAAGACAGGCTGAGCAGGGACTGGTGCTTTATATACACCGCAGGCACTGTGCCCAGGTGAGTGGGAGGTGAGACTGGCAGTCTGGAGATGTACTGAGTATCTCAGGGGTCAAACACAGGATCTCTCCATCTAATATTGGATATTTACACTGTAAGTGGCAGTTCTGTGCTCCTTTAAAACCCAACAGATAGAAACAGATAATTGTAGACCACAGTTCATTTCATCCTAAATTCCTTTATGCAAAGAATCTCCAGTATCAAGTTGATGTTACTGAAGCTGGACAGCTGAAGATGGTGAGGTGAGTCTAACTCCAACTCACTTGGCTCCACACAGTTGCCCTCGTTGGTACAGTGATGGTGAGAATATATTTGAATTGGGTGGCCTGTGAGTGAAAAATTGCACCTGGCTTATTTTTGTTTAGCATTATATTCAATTACAGTACTGGTTTTTCCAACATATAAACAAAAACCCATGTTCTTGCTAGCATAATTTCTAATGATTCCCAGAACCGTGTAAACACATGCATTTCTGTGCTATGAAAATATGTACCTTTGCTATGCAAAGACTTTAATATTTGAACATCATAAAATTGTCATTAAAATTAACTTTCTCCCCGAGTAATGCTCCTCCAGAAAAAAACCCAAAACATTTCTAAAGGAGATGTACTATGGGCAAAGAGGATCAGAAACATATCCCTGTTAGAACACATGGAAGAAATCAGCACCAACATCTCACTACCACTTTTGCGCTGTAAAAGTCTGCCTGGTTAGGCAGTGGATTTTCACACAGAAAAGCTCCCCAGTTATTCTCTGGCACAAATCAATGTCACAGAGCTGCTCTGATGGAATAAAAGCTTCATACAGCACCACTGTTATTGCATATTGATTCAGAGTGTCCGCAGGGTCTGTCCATTTAACTAGTGTACTACTTTCAAAATGGCTTTTGGTGTGTCTCATTGTGCTGTGTTTCTGCTTTTGGAAAGACATAATGGATTGTCTGAATTGTTTTTCCTAAGGACGCTGAAGACACAGCAATTCCTGAAACAGGGAAACACGGGCACCTCAGGTCTAGCCATCCTAGCAGGACACTAACTTGCTATACAGGTCACAGGCTCTGGGAAAATATGGCAACCTTGGCTTTGAAGGACAAATGGAAAGGTCAATTCTTCTGCTAATGGTTTGATCATTAAATGCCCTTGCCCTCCAGCTCCACTTGCTTAAAAGGCACAATGCTTCTTTAGGGATAGGAGTGGCTGGTGACCTCGATATTTAACTAATAATTAAATGTGATCATTGCAATGCAAGACAAAAACATCACTTTTTGACACGGATGATTTTACGAAGAGGGTTGTGCAGGGACATTCGGAACATTCAGGTTGCCCTTGGAAAGCCCTCTGTCACTCTAGGAGTTGCCCACCAGAGCTGAAACAGCAGGAGGAACACACAGACAGAAGATGGGGAGATTAGGAAAAGGGAGTGATGTGGGGAAGTTGGAAGGAGCAGGGAGGGACTTGGAGGAGGAAACACCTAGAAAATATGATTTATTTATTCAGTGGACAAACAAGGCAGCTCCTCCATCATTAACAACTAATCACCCTGGGCACTCTGGCCCCAGATTGACAAAGGGTTTAGGTGTGGTGACAGAAACTCCTACACCTCCCGTCCCTGTGCCTGGATCCAGCAAGGAAATATCCAAACACCAGCTCCTCAGCTACACCTCCAATAGGAGGTACCATAATTGCTGGGTAATTGCAATTAACACCTGAAATGGTCAGTAAGAAGAACTAAGAAAATGGATCCCCTCCATTGAGCCTCCTCAAGGTGGATTTTTGAATCCCATGGGTGTATGGGAACAAAAGAGGATTGTTCCTTGCTTTAGCTCTCACATTGTCATGCCAAGAGGCAGTGCATCAACCAAGGGAACTGTGGCATTCACCAAAGGCAAAACAGACACGGAAATGCCACCTTCAGTCTAACAGAGAACAAACCAGCACCTCCTGTCAAAGCACCCACATTGGCTGGAGGGAAGGAAAGATTTCTTGGCTTGTCTTGACATCAGACCACTGGGCATCCAGCGAGGAATGTTAGGTTGATGACACAAAAGAGACAGAGGAGTATTTTCAGAATTCACAAATCTAGAAAGCTTGAAAAGCTAACTACTTTAGAGTTTAACATCAAAATTCCCATTCAACTTCCCTCTCTCTGGGTAACAAGATGTGACAGGACCATGACCCAAGGGGCCATGGCTGCAGGCATGAAGAAATCTTCTCACTCAAGTTGCTCATCAAATGAATAACATGAATCTCACTTTGTCGTGAGCCTCTCAGGGCTCAAACAATTTGCAGCTATAGAGTTGGAAGTCCAATTTTGTGTCTTCCCTTGGGAAGCATTTTTCCATAAGTGGCTACTGAATCAATGTTGTGAACATCTTTGCTGTGCCACCCTTTATCTACTTTCAGAACTCTGTTACAGAGAAAAAATGTTCAAAGTCACAGATCTATAATATTAAAGTGTTGACTGGTTGCATAGTTCCATAGGATAAGGCAACCCCAAATTTCTATGCCAAGTCAAACATGCGTGTGTGTGCGTGCAACGATGTGTTCTTTGTGCCTCCAATGTCTCACAGTGACCACAGATGACAGAAAAGCTCAAAAATTCTCAAATACCAAAAAGTTTTGGGAAAACAGACGACAAAGCTGAGGAGCCAGACTCCACCAGTACCCTTGGTGAGAGAAAGGCCACAGTGGTACTCCATGATTGTACCATCAAAGGCCAACAGCAGACAAACCCAGACTACCCTACTAGACAGAAAACTGGAGGAAACCAGGCTTTGCTGGCTCTACAGCCTGTGGCATGATTTGGTGCTCTCCCTGGAGTGTCACTGTGCCTTCACTGCACTTGGGATCTGGCTGTCCTGAGTAGGTGATGTGAAGACAGGTTTATTCTCCTCCGCTCCCTTACCTCTGCCTGCAATACAGGCTCGGGAGACTCTTGCCCTGCTTTGCCACTGACCTGCTAAGCCACTTTCCCTCTCAGCACCTCTGTTTCCTCATCTTTGAAACGAGGATTGCGACCTCTGTGAGACACTTTGATGTCCACAGACAAAGTGTGCTGTGGCACATATGCACGTTCTCTCTATTTTGAATACTGGTAACATATGGTTGTGGGTTTTTTTCTACTATTTATTGACCTTTATTATTGAAAATGGAAATCAATGAGCCACCCTGAACAATAAGAATGAAATAAAATAAAATAAAAGGAAACACTTTGGATCAGCTTTCTCTTTTGAAGATAATTACAGGAGAGAAAGCAATTTTGAAACAAAAGTGGCAAAGTGCAATGCTTAGGAACTGTAGAGCAGGATGTATTTGTCCACCCCACAGTTTGCTGTTGCAATATTCCTCTTCTCTTCCATTTTCTAAGCCATGTACAAAACATGCTTCCTAAATAAATTATTTAGCTCTGAACTGCTGCAATGCACAGCAGGACGCCTGTAAGGGCAAAGCGTTGCTCTTACGAAATGTTGACCTCATACAATCCAGGGGGGAAGAGGAGTTCAGACTGCAACAAGTCCTGGGTGGGAATACAGCACCTGAAACCCATGTGCACAGGCAGGGAAACCTGACTTGGTCAGCCACCCAGCAGTTCCCATCTCTCCCTTTTCTTCCCAGGAACGGCCTCATTTCCCAGCCTGGGCAGACGTGCTGATCGTATGGAATTTTCTGAAGGCACTGTTGGTATTGTTGGTGGATGAAGGGAAGTTGCCAGTCTCAGGCTGTACCTGCAGATGTTCAGGACTCAGTCAGATGCTGGCTCTGCTCCAGGTGCACCAAAACCAGCAAACCACTTTGGACAAACCAGTGACGTCCAGCAAATCCACGCAGGGACTGCATTGCCCACATACAACCAAGTGCAGTATTGCCATTAAATGTAAAGATGTGATTCCTGTGTTCCACGTTTCATTTGCAGAAAGCACTTTAAACCCAGAAATATTAAGGCAGGTCTTTTAAATTACAGGTGAAGAATATTCCCTGTGGAGCTTCTCAATACAGTAAACAGCCCCCACCCTGTCCTGCAGACAGTGAAAAGCTACAGGAAACCTCTTCTGGACTGAACAGTGTCACGGTATGTTTGGATACAAGGTACTCCATAAATTCAACTATATTTTATGAGCTCATTAGGAAAGTAAACAAAAAACCCCAGCAAATAAAGGCTCAATCCCCTTTGTACATATGAGTCTAACACGTCATTTCACTCATTCACCACTTAATTCATCAGGTTTCGAACACTCATGTTCTCTAACTCATAACAGGCAACCTGCATTTGAGAACTTGTGCACTTATGAGCAATACAGAGAGGATGGTGAGAGTGATCGTCCTTCCTTCTCCATCAGGGTCCAGGTGTCCAACTGGATCACACCAGGATGCATGGAGACCTCAGCAGTCCAGCTGCTGGTCTTGCTGCTTCAAAGGCTTTCTGGGTGAGCTGACACATTTCTACCGCCCAGCGTGGAAGTCAATCTCTCCCACTGCCATGAGTTAAGGGGTCTGAGGAAAGTGTCCAACACCCAGTGTGCAAGGGGGATGGCTTGCTGCAGGGGACAGCAAGTTGCAGTTGACGATGGCTGTGAGAGGCCCTTTAGCCCTTCCTGGTCACCACGCCCTGCCCATGTCTTTTCCTTGCTCTGACCACATGGCCCTGCTCTAAGGAGATCCCCTAAACTCTCTGGGGCCTGGTCCTGGCCACCCTGCTCTAGGGAAGACTGCTGGAGCAGATGCTGGATCAGACGACTGTGCTGGTTTAAAGGTAAACTAGCAGGGGAAATGAATCCAACTCAAAAGAGAGATTATAAATCAGAATAACAATTTAATAAAATAATACAATAAGTACGATTATACAGACAAACAATCGGTTTTAACCCACAAAACCCGAATGTATAACCCAGCACCCTGGGGCATGAACAGAGTGGTGTTCGTTGGGCCCCCTGAGTCCAAAGGAAAAGGAGAGGGGAAAACCTGTTGGTGAGAGTGCTGTTGCAGTCTGGTCAAGAGTGGTGATTGCAGTCCAGTCAAGAGTGGTGGTTGCAGTCTGGTTGAGAGTGGTGGCCTGCAGTCTTCCTCTGGATCCCACGAGTGGTTAAAAAGTCCCAAGACCCCAAGATTATATATCCTTCAGTTCAGGCAGAAATGCCCAGTACCTCCCTCAGGGCAGGGAGTTCCACAATGAGTGTGAGGACAGGAGCATCCTCCTATCTTGCAGGCCTCTTAGCACCCAGTTTATAGCCTGAGGAGTCAGGCTGCTCTGGGCAGATGGTGTAAATGGCATATTGACAACAGTTTCTGGGAAATGGCAAGGAAGGCTAGAGAATACACAGTTGGGTTACACCCATACAGTGATGAACTGGTCCCAGCTGTTCTAACTAGGAAAATGACTTTCACAGGTGCCTTACAAACTGCACACACGGGTGGGATATTCTGCTTTGGTTTGACTCCTAAAGCACCTCAACTCAACCCTGCTGCCTGATGGGAAGGATGCTGGGACCAAAAAAATGACCCTAAACTCAATTCTCCCCCAAGATTCATCCCCAAACAACAATTCCCCACCCCAGGATGTCCTATGGCAGCACAGTCAGAAGAGAGGAAAGATCATTTTATTGTGGACATCACCTGGGGGGGGGGAAAGAGTCACAGCACTCCAGCTGATGAACAGGAATCAGCACCTACAACAACAGCGACAGAGCTCTGAGAAAACTGGAAAGGCAGGAGGAGGCAGGATTTTGTTCCCCTTGGGAGAGCAGCCCCCCAGCAAAAAGGGCCACCAGCAGCAGCCTGAGCATGGCAGAGCCAGGATTCTCTGTCCTCCCAGACTCCCTGTCCCACACAACAGCAAGGACATAATAATGCTCCTAGTGCTCTCCAACCCTCTCCATCCTCTTGACTGGCACCTTGGGACTCCCTGTCTGCAAAGAGAAGAGGCAAGCAGTGAGCTGGAAGTGGCTTCCTTAAGTCCCGATCCCCTCCTGCCAAAGCTGGACTGAAAAATCACAAGATTTTTAAATACATATATATAATGGTCCTTTTTATTTGCCACTAGATTTCAGTTGTTACGAAAATAGCTAAATTCTCAAATTGCTAGAAATGGCTTCTTTAAAACAAAACACAACCAAACAAACACACTAAAAAACCCAAACAAAAACACCCACACACAACAACAACAACAACAACAACAAAAAGCAGCTTAAATAAAATAAGAGCCAGGTATTTGTCAAATGACAAAGGCCTCAATACTGAAACCGAAAGACAAAAGAACCAACACCATGAGATTCATGAAAAAATTGTTGAGATAGGAAAATACCGAAGAAGTGCCAAACAAGACAGAGCAGGCAAGACCAGCCTGTGATGCACTTAGACATTGATTCTCTATAGAAAAGATTGGAAGTGCTGAAAGATCCTGAATGTCAACAGCCTTCAACCAGCAAGTAATGCCATATCCAGCTCGCCTTTATGTACATGCCCTTGGCTCCTGGGGCAAACTCCAGTAAACAATCTTCAAGACAGGTATTTCTGATACACACCTGCTCTGCAGCAGATGTGCAGCAGCTCTGTGTGCAACCAAACGACTCAGTCACCAGGACCATCTCCTTAAACACCAGTTTACACAACCTGCTACTGGGAGCCCCAGAAAACTGACTTCTCCACTGGATTTGTGCACGGCCAGAGATCGAACCCCTAAGGGCAAAACTCTTGACCGTAATAACTCAGGGGGCAACAAGAGGCAAGGAAGCCACATGAAATAAATGTCAGGAGAGGGGTGCTGCTCCTGGCCCTGGGTTCCCTCCTCCATCCATGAGGATGTGACAGCACTAGCCTGTGAAAGCGCACAGGCGTGGTAAACACTCTCTCCACGCTGTCCGTACGGATAACTGTCATTTGTCTTTCCCACGGGTGAGCGTGGGAGGGCAGGCTCAGGAACATTTCCACCAGTACACGGCATCCCATGCTTCAGCCTTGGCACACAGTGCCAGAGGAACCTGTCCTTGGAACACTTTGAAGCCACACTGCAACAGGGCATGTACAACATCTCCCGCTCTGCTCTCCAGGCCTTGCCCCTTCCAACCCCCTATTCATTGTCACCACTATCCTCTCCCAAGTCCTGCCTTGAACACCCACTCAGGACAAATCTATGCCTGAAAAAAATAGACCTCTGCCTGAGGATTTGCACTGGCAAAGATACAAAGGTAAAAAAAAAATCACACAACCCAAATAATTGTTTATCAGCACTGCCATTTTACTGCTGTAATTATGAAAAGGAGGAATTCCTCTGAACTATTAAACACTTGGCTCCAACCACTGAATCAAACTTATTCCAAGACATTCTCCTTTATTGGATGACTCAGCTTTTTCCGAGTCTCACAAAAACCAGGACTTGAGTGCTTTGCCACCCAGAAACCAAAGGAAGCTTCCATGAAACCAGCAAACACCTCCCATCTTCTCAACATTGTTATTAAAAAAGCAAAACAAACCAGAGAGGTTTTACAAGTCAGCCTATAAACCCAGTCATGAGGAGAGTAGTGTCAGTGGTAATGGGGCAAGAAAGGCAGGGTAATTATACCACACCAAATTTGCAATCGTGCCACATTCCTTGCTGGTGAAGGCCGGCTAAGAATTAGATACACCTTTTTAAATCATCAAAGGGAGTGGCTGCAAGATACAAGGTGCTGGGATTAAAATGAAATTCTGGGTTTGCCAGTTCTCAGCAATGGCTTTGGTGGCTGGGCTGGGCATGTCATTAAATGCTCCCAAACGGTGTTCACACCATGTCACTTCTTTTTAATCTTTATATGATTCTCTGTATTTCAAGAGTCCCAGGCTCCCACTGGGCAAAAAGCTGTACAAACCAAGAAACTGAAGACAATACCTATCCAAAAGGTTTTTTACACTCGGTCAACCGGACAAGTCTGGTAACTTGTACCTCAACACTACTTCAGTGGTGCACAAATATTTATCATGTTGCTCCAGTTACTTCCACAAGGTCTGCAAGCTCAGGCCCTCAAGCATGAAGACTCAAGAGCTTCCCTGCCAAGAAGGCTGTTAAAAACACTGAATGGGAAAAATACTATTTTGGGAAGATGATTTAACAAGGACTACATGAGTGAGGGAACAGATTTGGCTCAGACCTCTCCTTTTTCAGAAGAACAAGTACAGGAGTTCAGGTGCAGCACTCATCCTGCAGATCTTTGCAGAGGGGGTGGGAAGCTTAGTCTCAAGGAAGCCCCTCCATGGGTGAGAGGCACGGTACTGCCATTCCTGAAATGGAACCCTGCTCCACAGCCTGCTGGGCAATGCAGAGGCAGGTAATCTTCTGCTGGAGAACATCCCTCTTGGAGAAACCACAGGAGTGACCATCACCCAGGCAGGACAGCGGCACACAGAGGCAGAGCTCCTGCTCTGGCTGCCTCACCTTGTTTGTACTGTACACGGGATTCTCAATAACCTCCTGGGCTGTTACAGGGTAAGAGGAGAACAAGGCACAGAAATAGAAAGGCACAGACCACCAGAGCCTTAAAAACTGATGAATGTTCTCTCCCACTGTAATTTCATAGTGCAGGTTGTTCCAGACAATCCACGGCCAACAAAATAAATGCTGCATTTGTGCTGGTTTTCAGAAAACATGCCAAAAAGACAAACACAAGGCAAAGCAGCCAGCCAAATAGACAAGTTTTGCTATTTAATTATTTTGAAATGAAAAAGTTCAATTAAAATCAGCTACAAAACAAAGACATAATGATTACCTCTCTCTTCATAAGTTTGTGCTTTGGCACAAATAACTGGCCAGCCTGATTTTATGTCCAATGAATGTAATCTTATCCAACAAAGTGGCTCCCTGCACAGCACAGAAGACAAGGGGTTCTGAAAAGAGCTCTTGGGACAATGTGTAACACCATACAACTAAATTAAAAAAAATAAACACAAACAAACTCAGGGTGATTTCTGTTCCCTCTTAGGCCAGCAGGGAAAAAAAGCATAATGCAGTTGGCATCAGATTGTGGTGCGGTAAGCAGCACTCAGGAGCTGACAAACCCATCAAGGTAACTCCAGTTCCACTCTGCGGAGAACTTGTGAATGCACTCACCTCCCCACTCGAAAGCCAGCTGTTTGTGTTGTGTGATGGGTTCATGTTACTGCACTATTTATGAATTCAGTCTCCTGGCAGTACACAAGCCAGATGCTTTTCCATGTGGTGGCAGCTGACGCCCAGTGATTCGGCATGAAGAAAAGAGTCCAGTGGTTTTTCCCATGCTGAGGCCTGGGCTACAGGGATGTTCACTGCCCTCGTGCCCAGCTGTGCTGGTACACCTGAAGAAGCCATGACTTCAGCACATGACTTACAGCAGAGCTGTATGCTCAAACATAAGCTTCTGTGAGCCATCTCCAGCTGGGCGTCCAGAGATGAAAACATCCTCAAATTAGTGGGCACTGCTGAAAAAGTTAGCCAAGTGTCTAAACACTTGCACAATCTGCACTTACTCTCAGTACCTCTTGATTTTTCAGATGGCATCACCCACTGATTGCAAGCGTTTCCCAACGGACACAGTCATATTGAAACCCTAAATATTGCAGTGACTTAGCTTCTTCCACTTCACTTTACTCAATGTAATTAATCCCCACAGCGCTTCAGAGGAAGAAGGACAGCGGCATCGACCAACCCAACCCCAGTGTGCAGGCATGAGGCACGAAAAGCCAAGGGAACTGCGTGAGGTCCTGCAGAGCGCAGGCCAAGTCCATCTGCTGTGTCACGTTTCTAAAGAGATACTCATGCCATCAAACCCCAGCGATGAAGAAACAGGAAAAAAGCCTTCCTCAATTTCCCCCCCACACCCCCCGCCCAGGACCCCGAACTCGTCAACATGATCATTACAGCATGTTTGACGGCACAAGTCACTCCTGCTGTGGTCCAGGCGAGGGATTCCTGGCACGGCACGGGCAGGGCTTGGTGGCCTCGGCCGGTGCTCCCCGCAGGCACGGCCGCGTTGCATAACTACGGACACTGCACGTCAGTCGGAGCTCCCCACCGGCATCCACCGGCTTATGCAATTACCGCGCCCCGCTGCGAGGCCGCAGGGACGGCGGGTTTGGGCTCCCCTCGCCCTCCGGCGGGAGCGCTGCCCACCGACCCCGCTCGGGAGACCGGCCCCCTGAGGGTCCTCGCCAACGGGGCACGGAGGGGAGCGGGGTGGGGGGTTCATTTCGGAGCGGCCGAGCCACCCCTGGAGAAGGGGAGTCATCCAGGACACCTCGCCTTCGCCGGGGTGTCCAAGCTCAGACATAAAGGTGCTCCCTGACACGAGGGGCGTGGGGCTCCCGTGGCCGCTCTCAGGGCATCCATCACCTGCAGGTGTCAGGTGAGGGTCCCGGACCCCGCCGGGCCGGCCCACCGCAGCAGCGGACCCGGGGTCCCCCCGCTGCCCGAAGGCCGGGCCCCGCCGCGGGGCTGCGGAGCGGAGGAAGCGGCAGCGGCCCCCGCCCCGCCCTGCCCGGCTCCCCCTCGGGCCAAGGGCTGGGCTCCCCGCCGGGCGAGGCAGAGCCAGCCTGCCACCTCCCCTCCTCCTCCTCTTCTTCCTCCTCCTCCTCCTCGCCTTCCTACTTCTGCACCGGCTCGGCTCGGGCTCCGCCGCTGCCCCTCCGACGCCGAGACTGCCACAGACCCCCCTCCCTCCCTCCATCCCTCCCTCCCTCTCCCCCGCCCTCCGCCCTGTCCCCAGCGCCGCCGCCGCCGCTTCCACAAGATGGCGGGGACCGTGGCCGAGCGGGACGCGCTGGTGAGTGCGGCTTCACCCCCCGCCCGGGCACCGGCACCGGCACCGGGACAGGGCCGGGGGGGCCGGGCAGGGCACCTGCGGAGCGGGGCGGGGGCGGGGGGGCTGCGCCTGGCCCTGCCTCAGCGCTCTCCTTTCTACCTGCAGAAAATAGAGGACGGGCATTTAAACAACTCCCTGGGATCGCCGGTGCAAGCTGATGTGTACTTCCCTCGCTTGGTAAATCACCTTTATTTGGTTTCTTTCTTTTTTTTTTTGGGGGGGGGGGCGGTATTTTATTTTTTTTAACCCCTTTACTCCCCCCCTCTCCTCCGCCCCGGCTGCAAAACGGCGGCCGCTGCTGATGCCGAGCTGACCCTCGCCACCTTCCCCCTGTCCTTTCCAGATCGTCCCCTTCTGTGGGCACATCAAAGGAGGAATGAGGCCGGGAAAGAAGATCTTAGTTATGGGCATAGTGGACCTCAACCCCGAGAGGTAACACCTGGGCCCGGCCAGGGGGAGATGGGGGAGCGGCCACGCGCACGTACACATACCCACGGATCCCTGCTTTCTGGAAAGGATTATTTTTATCATTTTAAATATAGCATGCTGATTTCTCCTTTGACCCATAGAGGGGGCATTTCTTCAAGGGATCCCGTTTTCACTTGGGAGTAAAGGAGCATATAGAGCATATATATATGCATATATGTACACATATATGTACAACACCATGCACACACAGACATATATATATATATATGCCATAACCATGTTCCTTACACTGCTAAGCTTTCAGGGTTTCTCTGAACGAGCTGAGCTGTCATCCCCCCTGTGCCGCTATACCAATGGCTTTAATAAGCTGAGAAATGAACCTGGGCGGCATTTGGGGCTTATTTGGTTTTTTCCTGGCTGAATGAGAGCCGTTCTGTTTGTGTTGCAGCTTTGGCATCAGTCTGACTTGCGGGGAGTCAGAAGATCCTCCTGCGGATGTAGCCATAGAACTGAAAGCTGTGTTTACAGACAGACAGTTTGTCAGAAACTCTTGTGTAGCCGGAGAATGGGGGGAAGAGCAGTCATCTATTCCTTACTTTCCATTTATACCGGACCAGCCTTTTAGGGTGAGTACCAGGATGACAGCGGCTTACACCGTATCCGATAAAGTGTCATTTGATCTGAGTTGCAGCAGGACCTGACTTGGCTTTCGTGAAATCACAGTGTAGCCCGCACTGCTCCTGTTGAGACACCAGTTGCTGGTTTGTTTGTATCCATCAAAAGTTGTGCAGGGATCCTGCTGCTACGTGCAGCTGCAGGCAGTTCGGATGGGGCTGTGAACACCTCACCTGCGCGCTATGACAAGTCGGAGGTTGTAATACTGTGTGATGAAGTCCAACTTCCTGAGCTTAGTTTTATAGCTATATATTAAAAAGTACCTCTATGTTATTAGTGCATTACAAGTTATTACTGGAGAATGTAAATACTCTGTGGGACTGCTGTATGTTTTGATGGTTTTTTTAATGGACATAATGTTTGCAGTTTAGTGTGGCTAATAAGGATCATGTTCATCCTTTGTCTCCAGGGATGTTCCGTAGAGGTTGACCGTAGCTCTTCGTGTTAGCAGATTAAACAGCTAAGCAATAGTGGTATTCTTTCCCGAACCCTGGGATTAAACCTCCCATCAAATTTAAGTCTGTAGTCACTTGAAAATGGTGTTCTGGGAAATGTTGTGGCACTGTGGATGGACTGGGTTGACCTAGAAGCAGATTCCCATCTGTAGTGTTTATGGTTACGTGAAGATGTCTTTGCAAATCAGGACTAACAAAGTATGTGGCTGCAGAGGGCTGCTTCACTACATTGAGGAAAAAAGGCTGCATGCCTTTTCCATGCAGCTGACCCAGAAAAACCTTCCTCCTCCTCCTCCCCGCCCCTCTTGCAAAACCTCACTAGCCCCTCTGCTAAATGCCAGTGCTCTGACCAGCTGCCAAACTCTCTTAATCCTTCTTGCCCCCAAGATAATCTCCCCCAGCCCCAAAAGCTCACCATCTCCCCAGATGCTTGGGCTTTAAGAGGGTGTTTGTGACTGGTTTTGCTGCAAATTGGTTGCGCTCTACTTGCTTCTACAAACTCTCCCATCAGAACTGGCAACACCCTTTGGTGGTGTGGGAAATGCACTTGAAAAGACTTGGAGGCTGGGTCCTCCTCCAGCTGAGAGGGTTCCACTGCCTGCTGCACTGGGTGGTGACTGGGCCCTCAGATGAGCCAGACAAATTACGCAGAGCATGTTTTGTGGGTGTCCCACTAATGGCAGCTGATGTTGGAGGACAGCAGTACTGCACGTTTACTGTGAGATACTGTAGATAGGGAGTTGTTCTTCCCCCCTTTTCTTTTTTTCTTTTCTCTTTTTTTCTCAAATGGAATTTAGGCTCCCAACTGACTTTGTACCTTTGATGGTCTCCCTCTCAGTGAATAAATTAGACTATTAAGTGTTCTTGCCAATTACTTGTGGCCCAGTCCAATTATCATTCCGGCATGGCCCCGGGTGATCTGGAGAAGCGGACTGTGAGCAGGGTTGAGGGTAACCATATCTTTTACATAACAAGGCCTCGGGCTGGCTGCGCCTGCCGCAGTGACACAGGAGCTACGTGGCAGCATGGGCCCTTCCCTGATGCTTGGTGCACTACCAGGTGTCCAGGAGTTTAAGCTGTCCTGGACTGTCAGCTGCCACTTCTCCCAGTGCGACGTGCTCCACATCAGTTGGGCTTTGGCTCAGGCAGTTTGTCACCCCCTTTGCATTTTTATATGCTGTAATAGCAGCAGAGGCAAGTGCCTGGAAGCAGCACTTCACTCTGGACAACCTCTTGAAATGACCCAGGATTTGCATGTGGCTCCCCTGTAGATTTTCTCCTTAGCCTGTCCAGACCTGGAGGTCTCCAAAGGCCTGCACAAGAAGCACATGTTCTGTGCCCTCGTGTCCCTGCTTCCTGCTGGGGCAGCTCCAGCAGAGCTTAACAACGGGACACCCTCTCAAGCCACCCCTAACGTCAGGAATCTCCCAACTTGTCCAAGCTTGTTCAGCTCCAGGCTTTATTGCTTTTCCAGAGCATTTCTGCAGGTCTCTCAGGAGGAGGGATGAACTGTGTCCCTCCCTGATCTGGTTTGTGCCTCGTGCAAACTGCCCAGCTGAATTCAAGCAATCCTGCACTGCAGCTCCTTCACTGCAGCCCCAGGATGGAGTCTAGTCCAACAGGGAGTCCTGGGCGGTCTGCAGCCACAGGAGTGAAGGCTTTTTGGTTATGCAGGAGCTCTGTATATGTGGGAGGGAGAGACAAACCTATCTCCCTGCTCCATATTTGCTCCCTTCCAGTAAATTAACAGTACTGTGGAAAGCATTGCAGAGGGAACTGCCGCCTTATTCTGCAGAAGCAAAAAAAAAAAAGTAGCAAGGAATGCAAGGTTTGGGTTGGAGATACAATTTCTTCCTCCTGTGATTAGCGGTTTGAGTCTGTTTCTGGCATTATTCCAAGAGGCGAAACCTCCCAGTAGCCAGTGGGACTGGGTTCCGGTGTGCTTACTGCTACGACAGCGTGAGATTGGATTAATGTCCCCGGGCAGTAAGAGCAGATCCATCACAGTGTAACTGGTGTCAAGGGGCAAAACTGGTCTCAGCCCTGGCTGTTGCGTGGCACAGTGTGTAACTGCACTAACACTACTTAAAGTGCTCTTTGTGTGCTGTGAAATAACTTTCCAGTTACGCTGCGAACAACATGCTTTAACAATTTATCTTTTACAGGTTGAGATACTTTGCGAGCATCCCCGTTTTAGAATATTTGTGGATGGACATCAGCTCTTTGATTTTTACCACCGTATTGAAACACTGTCAGCAATTGACACAATAAAGATAAATGGAGATCTTCAGCTTACAAAACTGGGCTGAGCTTGTTAGGACTGCAGATTCCAAACCAGCTCAGGTGCCATCGTCCGTTTGGAGCAGTGACAGCCAGCTCTGGACACAGCTATGGTAGGAAGGCTGCCCTGTTCCTTTTCCGCATGCAGTTCTTCACTCCTGTGCCGATGAATTGGGCTGGTTTTTACCCTAATGAAGAGCACTGTTGGTTAATAGACATTGAGCCGTTTTTCTTGGATCAAAATAGCCCACCTGTGCTGGATAATCAAATTGGAATGGATTCAGAAAGACTTGCAGTCTTTGTTTCAAATCTCACAGAAATGCAGTTTCTGAAATGCAGCGCTAGAACCGGTTACTGAACAGTAGTGACAACAAAAACGAGTTTTTCTTTTGCAAATATTGTTTCTGCACTGAAGTGGAGTAGTGTAGCACAACATAGGGCCACGTGCTGACGTCCTTACCCGGGGCCTGAGCCTGGTTCCATGGAAATCAATGGCAAAACTCCCACTCACTTTAACGGGGTACAATCAAACTGTCTAGTCCTTAGTCAAGCACAATTCCCACTGATTTCTATGGCATTTTTGCACACACCTTGGGGCCTGCTGTTCTGCTGGTGTAAATCAGCATTACCTCCACAGCTTGCAGTGGAATTCTGCTGATTGCTCCCAGCTGCTGGTTTGGCCCAAGGGCTGTGCAAAAACTGACTGAGGGTGTGTGGACACAGCCTGTGTATTTTAGTCAGGGTATTTGCATAGAATGTAGGTCGTTATGAGTTTTTGCACAACGTATTGTTAATACAATTTTTAAAGCTTCTCTGTAGTTTATTTATTTATACTCATTGTATGTATTATTAGTAAAAAATGAACAATCTTACTGGCGGTTAAGAACGGCAACGTGTAAACATTTTGAATGTACAAAATGTCTGAGGTTCTTTGGGTAAACTTTACATATCGTTCTTGAAAAAAACCATGTTTCCTATTGAACATTTAGTTATGTTTTAGTGGAGCCCTCTAGGCCCTGGGAAAACGTGGGCATGGTAGCTGGTGGGGGGAACTCCGCGTATTCACGAGGATCTGTTTTTCAGGGCTTACTAACTTTGCTGCACAGGATGGGTTTGAGTTGAAGTCGATCCATTTTAAAAACTTAAAACTCCAAATTCGTAGGTTTAACTGTGCTTTTATAACCTGAGAAAAAGTTAAATTTGGCAATCTCTTAGTTCAGAAAGAGAACCAGGCTCTTTCCAAGGGAGATGGGAGATTCTTTACACTTGTTTGAGAACATATTCGGCCTTTGATATGACAATTAAAACTTGTCTAGACAGCCAAGTTATTAATGCTTGAAAATCAGCTACTGCACATGAATAATAACTTTTCAAGTAGCTTTTAAAATAGTAGGTATAGGTGTATAAACACAGTCATTGCGCTACACTATAAATGAACACAGCCACTTTCTTGACTTCTTTAGGACTAAATACACTTTTTTCCTTGGCTGCTCACAATGGACTGTAGTGGGTCTTTCTGAGTAGTTATAATCGTGATATAAACATACATTTAGGCAATTTTGAAAACACATAATATAGGGACTAAAACACAGACTATAAAAAACATCCTTTGTAGCACAGTATTAAAAAAAAAAAAGAGAGGAGAATCTCACAAGCAGAACTGTGTTTAACCTGCAATAAAACTGTGGTTTAAAGCCACCAGAACTGGAATATCCAAAGTTAAGGGTAGAATGCCAATGCAAAGCCTCATTTTGTGCTAATTTGGCCTGCAGTTAAGAAGCCTTAGACTGCAAGCTGAAATTCCAACTGTGGCTCTAGTCCAAAGCCTGTTGAGGTCAATCAGAGTCCTCTGAGCATAGAAGCCTGATTCTTATTTCATGCAAGTGCAAATCTCTTTGTAAAGCTGAGGGGTTGTTGCTGCTGCTCCAGACGAATTAAGAATCAGGCTGCCACCTATAAAATACAAGTTAAAAATTCAATTTTTAGCCTTAACATTTGACACTCCCTGACTTTTCTTCCTACTTCCAAATTAAGAGAGAAATTGTTGTTTTCCGGGTGACTTTTTTATCTGGTGTGTGGCTTTTAAGCTTTACATCAGATTCTATTTGTACTCCAGATTGAATTGAAATGTTCCTGTCTTGCTCTGTTTTTACTCTTTTACATGATACATGATGACTGTGTCATTTTCCATTGTATAAAAAACGCTGACAGTGTTTCGGTACAAAATATATTCTTAAAAATTATGATAATAAAAATCCAAGGGAAAGGTGCTTCTACATGAGGTGTTTTGGATTTTTCTCCAGCTTGGAAATGATCTTTGGTTCCAAAGCTGATGCAGGCAGAAGATGTTTGGAGAGAAATTTAGCACCCTCTGTGCCTAGTGCTTTCTCCCAACTGGATATCTAAAGCCAGGTTTGCTGATGCAGAGCCAGTGCCTGAGGCCAGAAGTAGGAGGCAGGAGAGAGTAAGTAGCGTCTCGACCCTACAGTAGCTCAAACCCAAAGGGAATCTCCCTGACAGCACACCAATAGAGATTTCCCCTTCCATGCCTTTGCTGTATCCCAGGAAAAGCAATTTGGCTGCCTTGAATTTTCACAGCCCTCACACTTCTGCTCTCCCGCGCAGTCTCGGCACAGTGCAGTGCCTATCCCAGGGATGCTGAGGTGAACTCAGTGCACCACCTGTCAGTGCCATCTCTGGTGGGAGCAAAGGGCCTCTTGATCCCACCTTGTTCCTCTTCCCAGCTGCTGTGCTGGGCACTCCCATTTGTTCCCGCTCCAGGAGTTTTCTGTCTGGGGAAAATGCCTTTTTTTTTTTACCCTGTTTCTGGTTTTGCCTTTGCATAACTTCACCAACCACGGTGCCCACCACCTGATCCTGCCCCGTTGTGGTTTCTGAGCCAGGCTTCAAGGCAAGAAGGGCTGTGAACCCTCTGCTGACGGGTTGTGGTTTGGCTGAGAGCTCAGGAAAGGGCAGAAAGTCACAGTTAAGCCTTCCACATCTATCTATCTATCTGTCACCTGCTTGGAAGCCTTTTTATTTTTCTTTTGCTCTTGGGCACTACCAGGCAATGGCAGGTGAAAGAATGATGATGTCTATGTCACCAAGGGCTGTTTCCAGAGGTGCTTGTCTTACACTGCCCCATCATGTTAAGAAGCAACTGCAGAACACTTGCATGTGCAGTGTAAGTCAGAGAAAACAGAGGCCTTAACTGTTTCTGCTCAGTTGGACCTTGAACCGATTTCAAATGTTTAAGGCGGGAGACTGTGCTGCAAAATTTATATCTGAATTTTTAGGTCTCCACAGCTTAGGGACTATTCAGATCTTCATTTTGAATATAAGGTCCTAATAGACCTGAAATAAAGACTATTTCCAAATTGCGCCAGGTTTTTCAGTAGAGACAAGTAGTCTGTGAGTTTCTTGGAAGCTGCAAATCTTCAGGACTTAAGGAGTGTGTAAAGCAACTTTTGAAACCTTATGCTAAAATTTATTAGCTGAATATTTCTGCGGTTTCCTCTGAATGAGGAAGTTGATTCTGAAATTAAAAAAGCCTTGAATGGGTAAAATCCATGTGCAGTGGAATCACTCAACTTAACATAGCTTTATTTTTTCCAGAGGAAAAACTAAAAAAAAAAAAAAAAAAAAAGAAAAACAACCAAAAAAACCCCCACAAAAACCAACCAAACCAAAAAAACCACAACAAAATTATTTAATTTTTCTTGGGATTGGCTGTGATAAAGCTGATTTGATTTTAGAAAAACCAAAACTAGGTTATTGCCTACTCAGAGCCTTGAAATATTTCAGTGTCATGTGAGGTAGTCTGTGTCTAAACGTATTTCACATAAATGCTTTTTCACAGGCAAGTTGTTAAAAATGTTACAAAATACCTTCTTTTTGTGTCACAATTAGAAATGTTTGCCCCACCTTGTAAGAACATTTTGTACTAAATATTCATGTGTTGTCTATGAGAACTTGCACTAACATATTATATTCTCCCCTCCTTGACTAGTTTGAGCACAAATAGGCATAATATTGCTAAACCGGTTGAATGTGACATCTGCTTGAGGCCTTGCACCTTTCTCAAGGGCTGCTTTGAGTAAACAGCCTGGAAACCAAAGGGAGAGCCTGATTCACCATTCTGCTGTGCCAGCTTTCCACCCTTGTCACTCTCCTGCTCTGAGGCTGAGACTGAAGCCCAGAGATTTTCATGTAGGGAGCAGGACTGAGATTTTTATCTTTGGATTTCGAACTATTCACCATGGAGCAAACAAGACCAGAGTAGCCACAGCGCTCTTCAGCTTGGTGGTGAGGTTGGGGTAGCATGACATGGTTTAGCCTTAACAGAGCAGGAGTTCAGAGGGCATTGGTGGGCATTTCAGAGCCAGACAGGAGCACAGGCTGTGGTGATGCAGGACAGCTTCCCAGGGATGGGCTTTTGCCACATTTTCATTTGCCACCTTCTGCAACCCCCTGCCAGGACACATGGCAAAAAACCAGCGTTGCTTATGAGCTTGGAAGGCATGAATGGATTCGTGTTCCTACTCGTCTGATGGAAGAGAGGCATTTATCTGACGTGGGGCTCATTTTGCCTCCTGTCCACGAGAAGGACGTCCCACAGAAAACTCCAGCGCTGTTTTCTGCACTGAGGCTGGTTACAGAGACCTTTCTGGGCAGAAAACTGCAGAACCACAACTCTGCTGAGCCAGTTAACAACCTCCCAGCACTCCTGGAATTAATATGACGGTATAAGGCACAAGAATCAGGCTGAAGGCAGCCCCAAATGCTCGCTGTGATAAGCACAGAAGTTCAGAAGAAAAGCTTACACCAGTCTAGGAACAGTAAGAGACCTGGTGAGGGTTTTTTGTAATCGTGGGTATTGTTCTGATTTTATCACGTGGATCAGAAAGTGTACAGGTGAAAGTCACTTTGCAATGAATGGTGTGTGGGGTTAGAACCAAGGCCAACCCAAACAGGGAGAAAAAATGAGCTGCAGACGCCCTATCTGGCTTTGATACACCCTCCCAGCTCCTCCCAGCAATCACTGCTGTTATGAACATAGACAATTACTAGAACAAGGAGATTCAGCAGCATGTGCAAGATCTAAATAATAAACTCCTACTCTGCCACAGGTCCTCCCTAGTTCCTGTTGCTAGGTCTTTCCATCTGTCTGTCAACAAATAACCATGTCCTGCTGCTTTTAAAATCCATGTCAAAAATCCCTTTGACTTTCATGGAAATAGGTCCCTAAGAAAAGGGTTATTTCTAGCTCTCACTCTCCGGTTATTTTCAGCTGGGGCATACTCTAAAACTGAGTTTATTTTTAAGTATGAATAGAGGACTATTTCTGACTGCATTATACATTGGGTAGAGTCAACAGGAAGCACGGCCTCTCTCTGCTGCAGAAACACTAGTTTCACAGTTCCCTGATGAAATGTCTTGTTTTCATTACCTTCTGATTTTACAAAGTGAGATTGTGCACAAACTGACCGGGCAATAACAGTAATATGTACCATTCACCACAGATCTATTTTTATGTGTTGTGCTGATTTCATAATGAACTTTTAATAACAATAAAACATGAAATCTTCACTAGGTTGTTCTGTCTTCTGTCTGAACTATTAATGCTCATTACATACCCTCTTGACTTCTCTAACTTCTGGCTTTTTTTATCTGACTGTTTTCCAGATGTAGCTAACTCTTTCCCTCATAAAACTGCAGTGTGAAACTTTAGAATGGGAAGTGCAGCTTTGGTAGCAGCTTGTGTAAAACTGCTTTACAGCTTAGATGCACTATACAGAATAATCAAATAACTTCATTAGAGGGAAGAACATCTTGCTGACTCTTACAAGACTCCTGCTGACATCACTGGGCAGTGTAAGCCTCAGGAATTAACAGGCACGACTCAGACCTCACAGCCAGGCCGTGAGAACAGGTCACTGATCATTTTGCACAGGATAAAACAGCAGTTTAACTCACACGTGTTCCAGCTCACTCTGGTGGGACTGGATTCATAGGCGAGTGTTACATGGTGAGTAAAACCACCAAATCAGCTCCAGATGCACATTATTATGAGATCCAGTGTTTTACTTGTTGGCATCATCTTAACTAAAGTTCACATTGGCCTGATTAAATGCAAGAGGAAACGATAAGGTCTCAGCTTCTTTCAGTTAAAGTTACTGGAAAAATTGTGTATGACCCAAGTGGGAAAGGATTATGCCCTTCATCCAGTCATGGCTCTAAAAAACAAGTGAGGTTTCTGTGGGAAACCTCAAAATTCAAACAGCACTAAAGCAACAGATGAACAGGATTTGAATACAGCTAGTCCTGTGTTTTTTCTCCCAATAAGATGACCGTGATTCAGATGCTCCACATGAAGTTCATCCTACCTCTAACCCATGAGCATCAATCTGTGGCCATCCCTGCTCAAAGCCAGCCCGAGATTGGGCCTTTGTTTACTACACATGACTCTAATAGGGGACATCTAGAGATTCTGATTACCAAACACAGCATTTGGTAACCTCAATGCAAAACAGAAATGGCTGTGAGTGATATAAAAGCAGCATCTATCCCCCATCAGACAGCAGAACCACAGCAGCTGAAGTGCCTGGGAGGAATTTTCAGGAGAGGGAATAGATACATCAGATTTCACCTCTTGCATGGGCTAACTCCTACAGAGGCCCTTGGAAAGCTCTCATTTGACCTGTAATACTGAGTAAACTACAGGCATGAGTTTGGGGGAAAGGCAAAGCACCTGATGTGGCAAGTGCCATGTGTACTTCTCTCCCGTTCGGATCAGTACTATGGACGCCTCGCAGCTGGGCTTTGTTTTGGTGGAGTGTTTCTGAGCTTCAAGCCAAGCCAATTCATGTTGGGTGATTTACTCACAGGAATACCATGAATATGACTCTTTGCTAGCACTGCACTGGATCTTATTTTTAAATTATGACTTTCACCACTCTTCTAAGAATAGAGGCTGGCTCTGAAACATCACGTTGGCTCCAGCACTCTCTGAAAGTTACACATTTCTCATCCTGTTCAGGTTTTGAGGCTTCTGTTTCTTCACTGGTGCCTTGCTAGACCAGGGCTGTGATGCCAGGAGAGGTCATTCTGTGAAAGACCCTGACAAGGAGGTGTCTTTCAGCAGCTCTCTTCGGTAGAAGGAGACATGCTAGTCTCCCCCAGCAGTCAGGAGTGACAGCAAACCAGAGCTATGCTGACTCCGGGTTGGCAGAACAGGGCTTCCTTGTGACTCTGAGAGGCTGGAACAAAAGCCTGGTTAATTAGAAAAATTAGAAAAATTTCACTGAAGCTGAACAGTAAATCTAAGCAGCAAAGAGGAGGATTTCAGAGCTAAGCAATCTGATACTAACAGGAGAGCCATGCTCCCTTGGTGCCCAGAGGCCACAGGCAGGTGTTGCTTCTATTGAGCAGAGAAGAAAAGCTCCATTCTGTGGCCAAGCATGGATGAAGATGTTGGAAGTTTCTGACACTGTTCAGTGGCTCTGCCTTTGCCTGGCTCCAAAAACCCCTTTGATGGGCAAAAAGCCAGTGCTGACAGTATTGTAATGTATGACAAGCTCCAGTAGCAGCTCCAGCACTGCGTGCTCCAAGAGGCAAAGAGGATTCTTTCCTCGCTGCTCTCTAAGAAATTTTCTGTTCAATGGGAAAGATAATAGCTGTCTAGAAGAGATACAAACCAGTACTAAGAACAAAATGCAGCTCTACGTAGAAGAAACATTCTCAGGAAAGCAACAGATTTGCTACAATCCCCAGGGGAAAACAAAATAATTTAAAAGTACAAAGGCTTCAACAAGGATAGGGAAGTTCCTTTTAAACCCTATTTTTGGATGAAAGATATAATGAGCTACAGTGGGTATTAGACTCTGAGGGGCAAAGGTGAGAGAAGCTCTGGATTATTACATTGAGGCAGAACATAGCTTCCACATCCATTCCACTCCATTTCCACTTCTTTTCTCAGGGGTAGCCAGTCCTCTCCCTGAGAGAGAACCATTGATGGAGGAACATCAGAGGAACTCTTCTGTGGCTACAGACCTTTATATGTCTTCTACAGACACCAACCAAGGTATACCTTATTTAGTGCTGCTCACTGAAGAACTTCAATTTAAAATTCATGTTAATTCATGAATGGTCCTTGCCATTTCTAGTGTTACTGCTGTTATCCTACGAGCAGGGAGAGGGAAGAACAGAGATGCAACAACCACTTCTCAGCAATCAGTGCTGTAATTTGGAATGCACTGATTGGCACACAATGTCTCATCACTGTGACTTTTGGCTACAACACTGAAGTTCAGGTTCCCAATCCCCCTCCTTTGCTCACCAGGCAGACATGTTATTTTGGGACAGAATATACAATGGTAAGGTTGAGTAATGCTATACACTGAGTAGCTCCTCTGGGATCAGAGGGACTCTTTGTAATGCAAAATTCTTCCAAAATATGATTTTTTTTATAATAGTAAAAATGAATGGCATTCTGTCAATTTTTTTTTGCAGCTTCCACTGACTCATGGTGCCTTCAATTGCCATTTAAATAATGCAGAAGAGAAGCTGGAACAAGACCAAGTTTCTTGGCAGGGAGTTTGCTGCACCTTAAATTCAAAAGATGATGTGCACATGTTTCCCTAGACAAAATACACCTGAGTGATGAAAACAGGCTGAGCTCTCTCAATTTTGGTGGAAGTACGTTGATTGATAGCAACTGACCACCTAAGAGTAGGAACTGGTTAAAGGTTCCCATAATAAACCTTACCTCTTTGAGCTATTCAGAAGATGCTCTTAGGCAAAATAACAGGATTCTATTTAGCAAAAGAAAGCACATGATTGTCTTAATGCATTGTACAGCTGAAGCTGTGATAATGCAGGCTAGAAGATGATGTTTTAAAGTGAAAGGGAAATTAGTTGTAATTATAATTGTTGTCTTTATGCATTGCCAGCTGTATTGATTACCTTCTTTCTGTGTGTCACTGGCAGCTAGGGAACATGATACATTATCTCGTGCTAGTGTTGGAGAGCAGCAGAGATTGGTGTATTTTTAGAAACAAGATTCGCACAGTGTAACTGTGGCAATTGGATGATCGTACACATGCATATTAAAATGCCAGCAGATGAATTCCTGGACAGTGCCAGCAAACATTTCACTGTTTGGGGTAGGAGGAAAGGGCAGGAATGCACAGCTCGGAAATTCAACAACTGCAAGCACAGCAGTTTTGCCTCAAAGAGTGTCCTCTGAGGGATTTGTGGCTCACATTGGCCAGTCTGAAAGGGAAGCTGTGAAAAAACAGAATCTTCTCCTTTTCCAGGATGAAAAGATTATACATTTGCAGATCAGACCTGGTCCCATTACACATGAAATTAGATCTCTGCACCAGTACAGAGAACTGATGGCCACCTCTAGACATCCTTTAAGGGCCCAGTCCTGGGCCTCAGCCACCAGCAGACTGTGTTTGGGGTGCATCTGTTGCACAACAAATCATAGTGCAGAAGTCCCTGGCTCACTAAATCTCACCAAGACTGCAGAAGTGCAAGGCTTATTACTGGGCCCAGACCTGCACAGATGTGGGCAGACAGAGAGATGGTAGGGCCAAGTTGCCCGCAAGCAAAGCTGGTGGTGAGGCAACCAGGTGCTGCCTGTGCAGAGTCCATGTGTGGCAGCATCTGCTCGGAACTTATATGTCTCATAAAGCATTTATATGTCTCATGTCAGAGAATCTGTTTCAGACTCTCTGGGAATAATATCAGCCAGGTTACCAGTCCTGTAATTGTGCTGGCTTAGACAGGACTTGTACAGGATCAGTGGAGGTCTGAACCTTTCCACTAAGAGCCAACCCAAGTGTCTCTAAGTAGAGCACAATGTGAGTTCACTTGTAGAAGAACTAATTAAAGTTCACTTGGAGCATTCAGCAGTCATTCAAGTAGTGTCAGACATATATCTTCTGTATAGTGTACACTGTTAGTGTATTCAGTATAAACAAACTGATAGTCACAGGCCATCACAGGAGCATGGTGACTATTGCACTTGATAAATGTGGCAGTCCAAATAGCTCACAACTCTGGTTGTGTTAACAGGAATGTGTTTTGGAGGACAGCACAAGAGATGCTGTGACAGCTATAGCATAGCTGGCTACAGACAGATTTTTCTTTCAGTTCTCTTTAAGTAGAATTAGTCTGAAGCCTAACATTGGAGGATATTTAATGCCTTTTTCAGGATCCTGTTACATTTATGCATATGGATACTGTTCATGAATGGCAACATACTACTTGCAAAGAAAATTCCTGTCTGTCTTTGATGTACCTCTCTTCTGTCTCATTATATGCCATTTTATCATTTAATAGGTGGATGAATTAAGAGAAGACCATAAACTAACTTCTCAATGTCATTTAGCTTTCTATACACTTTCATCATGATCACCTCTTTCAAGGTATCCAGACCTTTTCAACCTAATGACCACATAACAAACTGGAATCTTTTCTAAAACATGTCTTCAATCCACGCTGTAAGAATTAACAATCACCAGAGTCAAAGCAAATTGCAGGTGGTGGTATATTACCCAACATCCTGATGCAAAGGTAAGATAAAGGCCTACTCCAGGGGTGTAGCACAACACAAAATTCAAGTGTACAGACTTTGCATATCAAATTTTATCTTTATTTCAGAAAAGCCTCTAATTATGCTGAAATGTGTGCTTTTAAGCTTTCCTACAGCTGGCCTTAAGGAAACTCCCCCTCAATTAACTGCAGCAAATGACTCCTTCCATGTCATTCTCTCCCCACAAGGGATTTTAGGTACTAAATCTACATAGACACATCACCAGACCAAACAGACTTCCATCTCCTCAGCTTGTTCCCACCTGCCCCTGGCCAGCCTCCAGATAATTTTCGTGTCTTCCTTTATGTTAAAGCCATCTTTTTCTACCTGCAGTGCTGGAAGGGAGTAGCCAGTCTGTCAGAGCACACCGCTCCACAGGGAACATCTTGTTCTGGAGAGGGCACAGCAGGAAAAAACATCCTTCGTAACACTCAGGGAGATGTGAGCCAGGTTTCAAACAGAAGGCCACAATTTGGTCACTGCCAGAGACTGCCACCCATCTTGGGCATGCAGCAGCTCCATTTTTGCCATCTTCTAAGCTGCTTAGTTTAGACCTCAACCAAGTCCAAAGGGAGATTCTGGTTACCTTCACAGGTGAACTTCCATATACGGCCATGAAGCCACACAGGCTGTGACAGTTGGCATGCAGGTATATGTCAGCATGCCAAAACCTCCACAGCAACTTGTAACCAGCGTACACAAATAAAATTACACATGCATTTGTTGGGAGAAGGTGGTAGAGTGACTCGAACATGTGTCAACAGCTTCCTGGGGTGAGGATTTAAAAGTGCTATTTGGTGCAATTTTTTTTTTTGCTCAGGGGAGCTGAGTGACTACATTAATGGGAAAACTGGAAGCCTTTCAGTAGTAATTCAGTCTGGTCTCTGTGGGTTCCCATATGGGCAGTGGAAAGAGAGATGCTTCCTCAGAGGATGATTTAGCAGAGAGAATTTTGAAGCCCTGAATGGTTTTTCAGAGGCCTTTGCTCCAATGATTATACAAGAACCTTGAGGACATTCACTTCCTACCAAACACCTAAATGTAGATGCCTGATCTTCTTTTCACACACATACACACCCTGTTTTTGAAGTTAAAAAAAAAATATAAGGTATATACAACAGGAAACAACAGGCCCAACAGGCCACAGATGGGTGACTCCAGATGTTTCCTTTAGCACCTGTTAATAGGAAAGAAACTACCACCCTAAAAAAGTGAAAACCAGCAAAAGCTTTCAGTGCTGAAGGCAGAGGCTAATGCATAACTAACACAATAAAGAAGTCTCTTGCAATTTTGCTTTCACAGGGGTTCACCTGTCTTGTCAGGCTTGGAAAGAGATACGAATAAAAAGCCCCGGAAGAAGTCAAGGCACTTAGGGAGCACCTGCACAACATCACTCTTCAGCATTCCACAGGCAGTGTAAGCATCTTCTACACACAGGAGTAAGAAACAATACACTCTATCAAATAGCAATGCTAATAATGTGGGAAGGGCTCTATAAACATGTGACCTTTATTTATTTTTAATTACTTTCCATACTGCTGAGAACAGAGTTTCTTATTAGCCAGATCCAAAGTAATTATTGGTTATGGGAACTTTAAGTGGCTTGCAAGCAGGTCTTGCATTGCCAGAAACGGGTGGCAATAAGAAAACACTGTGTGCCTCCCTTTCCACTAAAAGTAAAACCAGATAAAGCAGAACTGTATTTCAAGAGAGTAGATTTATCACTTTTCTTAGACTGAAGAGGGTAAATTTTTTTGTCACTGTCCTTTTTGGATTTTTCAGCACTGGCATATATAGGAAGGCACAGAGCAGCACCTTCTTGGAACTGAAGATACACAGTAGCTCTTGGCTGGTGGGTTTCTTTACAAACAGAACTGGAAGTGCTAAATGTTTCAGTATTCAACCTTCAATCCTTGGTGGACTCCTACTCTTGAATGTAGAGGAAAAAATGCTGGTACTCCACAGATGTTGAGGAGGTTACAGCAGCAAACAAATCTGACCTGAGCTGCTTTGCCTTGCCAGTTTTGTGCATAGCTTACCATTTTAGCATAGAATCATAGAACATGCTAAGCTGGAGGGAGTCATTAGGATCATCAGGACAGCCCAAGAATCACACCGTGTGCCTGAGAGCATTGTCCAAATGCTTCTTGAACTCAGACAGACTTGGTGCTGTGACCATTTCCCTGGGGAGCCTGTTCCAATGCTCAACCACCCTCTGGGTGAAGAACCTTTTCCTAGTATCCAACCTAAATCTCACCTGATTCAGTTTCATGCTATCCCCTCAAGTCCTGTCATTGGTCAGGAGAGTGAAGAGGTTGGTGCCTGCCCCTCTGCTTCCCCTCATGAGGATGTTGAAGACCACAATGGGATCTCCCCTCAGCCTCCTCCAGGCTGAACAGATCAAGTGCTCTCAGCTGCTCCTCATAAAGCTTCCCCTCCTTCCCCATCCTCGTGGCCTCCTTTGGATGCTCTCTAATAGTTTAGTGTCTTTTTTATATTGTGATGCCCAAGGTGAGGCTGCACCAGTGCAGAGTAGAGCAGGATGATCCCCTCCTATGACTCCAAAGGGGCCAAATGCCAGGGATGGGTGAATGACCACTAGCTACCTAAAGTCTGATTCAGCCTATTTTGGAGTGCTTTACCAAAATGTATACATACCAGGTATTAAGTGATGCCCTGTGGGGGAATGGGACAGAAACCATTTGTTGAGCTCAGTCTCAGATCATGTACGTGAGCCCTCTCACAAGGCCAGAACCTTTACAAAGGATGGGGAACGGGCAGAGCGCCTGAAAACGGAAAGGGAACAGTCCTGTGGCTCTGCACAGAGACAACACTCCTCCAGCTGTTTATTTAGCTGTAGTCAGAATGCATCCTATTTTGTGAATCTGCCAGCACACAGGAAAAAACATTGGATTGAAACCCCTTGCTCAGCAGATGCAGGACACAGGCTTTTCACTTTCTAAGACAATATTATTTTTATATGCAGTCTTAGCTAAACTCAGGAGCCCTGATGTATTCTAACTCACTTCAAATTCCTTGTCTACTTTGTCCAGCTAAAGACTGATCAAAGATTTGGGGCTACAGGCTCTAATGGACTGCAGCAACTGAGGGACAATGATATGTTCATTTTGTTAAACCTGAAGACTTCAGGAATACAACGCTTTGCATTCACAGGTATTTTTTATTGCCAGTGGCATTTAGGATGGTGAAGTCTTTGGAGCATAGAGAAACAGTGCCTGAATATTTTGGGGTTTTTTAACTTATGCCTATTTTACAGTCTCCATATCAGGATAATCCATTTTAATACACCCCAAGGAAATGAGGAGAAAACCCTCAGATTCCTAATTAGATTAGGGCTATACTAAACTTTTCATGGGCAAAATCAAGGCAAGGGTGATCCTACTCTGTCAGAGTGACAGCACTAAGGATGTAATTTAAAGATAATGGAAGTTAAAGAATGAGATTGCAAAGAAGGACTGGGACACAGTTTTCTTGGTTCTAATTGCAGCTGGCTCCTCTGTGGTATCCTCTGGAAGAATCTTACATGGGAGCAGCCCATTAGCTGTAAAAGACCATGCATAAAAGCCTCAGAGAAAATAATCTTCATGCAGACAAGCAATATTAATCATCAAAAAAACAGGCATCTCTTTTTCTTTTTGCCCTTTACAAGACAAATACATATAGGCAGTCACACATAGATTTATTCCCAATCTTCAAAATTATTTTAATGCCAATGAGTCCAAAGCCTACATATGTGTGTTAGGTAGATATCACTAGAGCTTGTTGCATTCTACCAACAGAGCCACTTATCACCTACCATCCCTAGGGAGACCCCTCTCTTCTAGCAACCATTGCCTCGGAAAAAACAGTGGTCTTTCATAGCTGAGCAATAGCAGTGCAATGGGAAGCACTAACAGCACTTTTGTGCACCAGTGAAGGTCCTACGGTGGTAATTTTTCTTTTCTGGGAGCCGAAATGGTTTAATTCAACATCAAGGTATTAGATCAAAAGGAACTCACAGGAATAAAATTGGTACTCGAAAGTTCACACAAATGCTACATATTTTCCACACATTAGCTGCCACAACTGCAGAGATTGTTTCCCGTTCTTCATGGAATTCACTCATTCAATATCATAATATTTGGCTTCCAAGGGGAACCTGGAGACCACTGCAAGACTTACCTAGGGCCAGCATTAGACTGGGGTCCAACACAGCTCTAATGTATTCCTATCTGCTGCTCAGTCTTATCAGTTCCAGTGCAGGGAAAGAAATGGCAAGATGCAGCTCAGAGTATAACTGTCCAGCCTATCCCACAGAAAACCTGACACTTTTCACACATGAAGGTTTCCCACAGGCAAGAATGAGCCTTGAAAAGCTACAGAGATAAGTTTATAATGCAGTGATGACTCCTTCTATACAATCAAGAGAGCAAAACACACCACAGACACTTAATTGCAGCAGGCCCTGGGGCATGCTGGTAGCTGTGCGATGCAACCAGAATACATGTTAAAAAACAGAGCAGTAATAAAGTAATAATTGTGAAGGGGGAAGAAACCTATCTGATCCACTCTTAAACTGAATTAAAGGCACCACACCAATGTGCATATAACAGAATCTGACTCAGAGGAAACTGGTCCAGCACTGTAAAAGCAAACCAGCTCCAAGGCAAACTCGAGCATGCGGTGACTCTCTGTCATGCTTTGTAGCAGGTTATCGCCCTGGGTTTCTTCTATGTAGCACAGTGTTGTAGCTCTGTCTGCCTGCATCTCTGTCAGATTGAGAAAGGTGGACTCTCCAGAGAAGTGGCCTAGCTAGTAAGGGTGTATAAATCATCAGTCAAAACCAGGGATGTGTAAGTAACACTGGCCTCTCTGAAGGCACAGCCTGTAGGATAATTTAAGCATGTCTTGATAATGTGGAACTGCAGAGTGGAAAAGTCTTCTCAGTGTAACCTGCTGTCAAACTGCATCTGAAGACATTTATACAGAAAGAAGATCAGAAGACTCATGGATCAGCAGCCACGAAGTGGATACACCATCCATCCGTTACTGGCTGGCTACGAGCAAGAGAAGAATAGGTCAGTTTGTGACAACTACCCCAGCAGGTTCAGTCTACATCTTCCTCACCCCTGAAGCAACCCTCTGAAGGGCCATCTGACAGCAATTGAGTTCCATCAGCACAGTTCAGAAAAATTGATCCCAGAAGGTACAAGAGGACATGCTGGGGGGGGCAGTCATGTGCTAAAATGGCTACGTTATTTTTGAACAAAAGCTGGTTCACATCCCACCACCTCTTTGAATAAGAAGAACAAACATTTGACTGGTGGGAGATCTTTGTAGTGCTCCTGGAACTCCCTCCTGCTCCACAGGATGATATGCACAGAAGTCTTTGTTCCTCAAAAAACCCAGGCTATTGCCAACAGGTTTTGTATCAAGAATTAGTTGCTGCTCAGAGAACAGTGGAAGATCTCATAAACTACAACGTTTGAGACAGGCTGCCAAGGAGACAGAGGTCTGATTTTGGAAGACAGCTGCATCACTAGCAAGGGTCATGCATCTTGGCCTTTCCACAGAGGAGAACTTGTTGGAGACTCCACCCAGTATGATACAGTGGTATATACCCAGTACAAGAACAGTGAGTTACTAAGGATATGCTCTCTGCCCAGGGGATTTCTTGCAAAAGGAGACAAGACCATTTGCAGCAAAATATGGATAAATATGGATAAAATATGGATTGTGGCCAAATTTGGAAATAATTACGTCTGGTCTGCTCTTATAACATTCCACAACTGGGCAACTGGCCTAATGCCATTTCCATGCAAACCAATTGGAGGTTGGCCATCAGTCTTTCATTTAAATCCACTGAACTGCTGACCTACATCTGATTGAGCAGACAGAAAAGACCCTGCGGCCTGCATTATAAACAATTCGATAAAGGCAGTGAAATCAAGACAAAAGATTCTCCTTTGAAACATTTGGCAATCAGCTTGTGCTGGGAATCAAGGCTCCTTGCAACAAGCCCTAGACCCTATAAAATTAAACTGTTTTTTTAATCTCAGGGGTTAAAAACTGAAAGCTGTGAGACAAATTCATCACTAATGCAGACCCCTTGAATTCAATAAGCTTAGAGACGGGGTGGCTGCAGCTCATTGCTCCCTGGAAATGCCACAGGCTGCACTTAGACTGTATGGTTGGTGCAGAGATGCAGAGAATGGTGAGGGGAGGCACATCCTGGCAAGGGCTCCTGCAGAGTACATCAGTGACACCATGTAAGCCTGACGGGATCATATTTGCTTTCTAGAACCAAGAACGCGACTGAGAGACAGCATCCATTTCCCAGCACTAAAACCCAGCTAGCCATGATGTAGAAAAGAGAGTTTCTTCTCAGGGCCTAATGAATTTAAACAGATTGCTCAGGTACCTGGATTTACCTAATCTCATCTTTCCTAGCTCTCCTCATGGAAACAGAGCTGGTTCAGCTGCTCTCCAGAGATCTCTGACTGATTCTGGTTATTGAAGGGGTGGAGGTTGGACTTTCATCTCCTCATCTGCCCCACTGTCTCTGTTCTTGCCTTTGTCATCCTGCTGTTTCCCTCCCTGACCTGTTCTCCACAGTCCCCTCTGCCTGCTCCTTCCCCCACTTTGCCTGTTCCTGGTACAAATGTCAGGCATTCGCTCTTGCCTCTTTTCTTTCTGCTTGTGAGACAACAGCAGGGGATGACACAGAGATTAACAGATCCCTCCACCTGAGGGGCTCACCCTGACTGCTGGTGCAGCCAAGGGTCGGTGCATGCAGGATTCCTGCAGCTGACAGTACTTCTGTTAGCACTCAAACACATTGTAGCTATCTGGAGCACCGCATTTTCTCCCTAGATTCTGTCTTGTTGCTTATGACAACAGCCTTGTCAGGTAGTTTAGGATCAGGTATGGCAAATCTCACATATTTCTTGCATAAGAGCTTTCAAGAAAGCAATGCTGTTTTTCCGAGATCTAGCCTTGTTCTGTGCCTACATCCCAGATGCTTTGCATCTCAATGAACGTAGATCAACAAAGCAAACCTATTGCAGAAAAACATTACAGAGGATAAATTTGGCATATGTGGTACTGAAACAAGGCATCAGATATGAGTCTGAAAGACAATGAGAAGGATTTTGACAAATCTGTGAAAGGAACCACTTTCCTTGCATATCAGTTGCATTTGAGACAGAAGTTGTCATTAGCTCAGAAAAATCTCATCCATTTACATTTTAAAACCTGGAACTGAATCCTACTTTCATTTATGCTTAATGGACATTTTGCCATTCACTGTAAAGAGAAAAGGACATGATCTTTGTAAAAAAATTCTCAAATTATTTTTATTGATAAGCATCACTGCCAGTCACACAACATTGGTTTGTGAGGAAAACCTGATCAAAATGTCTGAATCTGGCACTTGAATTTCACCGCTTGTGTTGACATACAGAAGTGAACTTGTGTGATTACAACAGGATATTGCAAGTCCTCTGAAATATATACAAAAAACCAGCTGTAGAGGTAAGTTTCAGTGTTCCTAAACCTCAAAAAAACCAACCAAACAACACATCCCCAAACTCTAAGATGCCTTAGAAATGAAAAGGTCTTAAAATAAATGATAACAGAGATTACAGAACATATATGCTACTACCCTGCACAGCTCAGTGTGCAAGAGACTGCTGTAATAGTGCCTATCCCATACACAGAGTAAGTACTTTGGACTTTGGAATTTCCTGATGGGTGTTTGGAGGCTCTTGACTCCTGTCGTCACGGAGAGGAGCTGACGCACAAGGAAGGAGGATGATTATGGAAATCAACTCACCTTCGTCCAATAAATAAATTAGTTCATTAAAACAGAAAAATGGTCTTAACCGTTGTGAGGACTTTTCATCTTAAATGTAAAAAGCTCACAAGCCAAGCCTCTTAAAGGCAAAATGAATAATTTTGATTTCTTTTCTTAATGGTTTTCTACATTTAGAGCCTTGATTAAAAAAAAAATATTTAGTTGCACTGGAAAGCTTTGCTACTGAGGGCACTAGAAATCCTGCCTTCCTGCTGACAGCTGAGGTACTCACACAATACCATCCTCTAGGAGAAGCAAGTATTGTCAGACCTTGGTTTGGCTATTGACTCTGCTGACAAGCTTTACCACCATCAATATGTACACACACTGAAATACACTTTGCACAGGCTGATGATGAGCTATGTATAAAAATAGGTTGAGGCCAAGTATATACATAGTATTGCCACACTGAAGTCATTAACTTCTACCACTTGGAGGATGTGGTCTAGACCATGGCAGGTAAGGTGGGGCTGTTTTGACATTCATGATCTGGTTGATCCACTGGGTAGCCCTCATATGGCAGGAATGTGAGCCTTCATGTTCATTAGACGCTCCAGATCAGCTGCAAACTGATCAAGACTCAGAAAGCAGTTCCTTAAAAGAAAAAAACAAGCAAACAAACAAAACCAAGCAAAAAAACCCCAATCAAAACAAAAAAAACCCCTCCCAACAAACACTGTTGAATGGCAACAACCCTATGCTTGCTTAAATAAGCCTAAGCAGAAACACAAAGAACCTACATTCAGATGTAAGAAACTTCTAAAATAACTGCCATTTCATCTGTTTTCTGTAACTACACAGGGTTCTTTGTAGTTAACACATTCAGGCTTGTTCTGGACTTTTTAATGGCCTGTGAATCACAAGAGAATGGGCTGCTGATGTAGCAATGCCTTCTCACTTTTGTACTATGACTACATAATACATAGTACAGGTAGCCAAGGAGATTTGTAAAAAGTAATAACAAACTTGCACTCCAAACAGAAGATCTCTTTGTTCCATCCAAAACATACATTACAATGTTTTATACTTCATGCAATTGCAACTAGTACAGATGGAGACAGTCCTTTCCTTGAGGAGCTGGGAAAAGCTAAAACACCTTTGTTGGATACCCAAAACAAGAGAAACCAGTGCCTGGCCATTCTGCATGCCCAGAGGTCAATGCTAAAGGAGTAGCAATGATGCAGAAGACACGGGATTTGGGATATTTACTAGAGTATCCCAGAGCCTCTGAAAAGCTTTGAGGGGGACCAGTCCTGCAAGGAAACAGAGACCACCACTTAGGGTGCAGATTTGGGGTGGAGTTCAAGGCACCAACCACTCCTCAAAGAAACAAGCATCCACTGCTCATAGATCTGTTTTAGCATCTTTCAGTGCCAAAGGACAGTGTAGTTTAGTAACAGGCTGCTTTAGTAAGTTCACTCTTTGCTCAGCTGCACTTTTGTTTAACTTAGCTAACAGTAACTGCAGGATTTTTCTTTTACTAACTGATGCCCATTTAGAAGCCAGCAGAAAGCACATATTATGCATTCAGCTAGCTTTGACAATGCCCACGTTATGAAACGACAGCCACAAAAAATTTTCATGTAAAGCTTTCGAGGTTCATTGGTGAATTCAGTCAGAAAAGCTCTTTCTGCTTGATAATGCAGTAGTAGGGTTATTTCAGCTATACAGCTCTCAGATAAATGCAATTTTACTGAATTAAAAACATTTCAGAGAAACGTGCCAATTCATTTTCATGTCAGGATGGGAAAAAGCCTAAAAGCTCTGTGAAGATGAATTGCAATGGTTTCATAGAATCACAGAATCATAAACTATGCTGAGATGGAAAGGACCCAACAGGATCATCAAGTCCAGCTCCTGGCCCTGCACAGAACACATCACACCATGTGCCTGAGATGTAGTGTTGTCCAAGCACTTCTTGAACTCAGACAGGCTTGGTGATGTGACTACTTCCCTGGGGAGCCTCTTCCAGTGCCCAGCCACCCTCTGGGTGAAAAATCTTTTCCTAGTATCCATCCTAAATCTCCCCTGACTCAGCTTCATGCCATTTCCTCGAGTCCTGTCACTGGTCCGCTTCCTCTTGTGAGGATGTTGAAAACCACAATGAGGTCTCCCCTCCGTCTCCTCTTCTCCAGGCTGAACAGACCAAGTGACCTCAGCTGCTCCTCAGATGGTTTCTCCTCCAGAGCCTTCACCATATTTACTGCCTCCTCTCTAATGGCTTAATGTCTTTTTTTATATTGTAGTGCCCAAAACTGCCACAATATTCAAGGTGAGGCCGCCTCAGTGCAGAGCAGAGAAGGACAATCCCCTCCCTCACCCTGCTGGCGATGCTTTGCCTGATGCCGCCCAGGACATGGTTGACCCTCCTGGCTGCCAGGGCTGACTCATATTCAATTTGCCTCTGACCAGGACCCCCAGGTCCCTTTCCACGGTGCTGCTTTCCAGCATCTCATTTCTCATTCCCCAATCTGCCTGTACATCTAGGGCTGCCCCATCCCAGGTGCACAATCTGACACTTGCCCTTGTTAAACTTCATGTGGCTGGTGATTGCCCAGTCCTCTAATTTGTCAGAGTCTCCAAAGATGATTTTAAATTCATTTTATGGACAATTTCAATTCTTTAAATGTCTGATTCAATTGCAAATTTAAAAAAAAAAAAAAAAAAAGAAAAATCAAGCAGGATAATTTCTTGACTATCTAGTTTCTGCTCAACAGCGTTGCCAGATACAGCATAGTAGGAAGCAAACTGCTTGAAATTTGGAGATTTATCTAGACTTTCATTAGAGCAAGTTTCTTCCCCACAGAGTGGGGAAGCCAGAAATATCTTGCACTGCCAGGAGCCATGTTGTACTATATGTATTTTTGAAATAAAAAAGAAAAAGAGCTGCACTATCCACTACTAACAGCCCAACATATTTCAGAAGATATTCTGCACCACACTACACAATATATGGTACAGCTTATAGTATAACTAAAATTTGCATTCAGGAACCATGTTGTAAACTTCAAAATGAAAAATTAAAAGCTAAATTGTTTCCCTGTAAATACTACATACTCAATTTTTTTGAGAATTATGAATTATTAAGTTTTATGGAGGACAGGGATGTAGACCACAACAAGTTGCCCCTGCCATCCTAAATTCCCAACCCAGGAGGAGTGTCTGAGCCTACAGACCACGCAGGTTTTTGGGAGAGCCTTTCTGAATCATCTTGACACACCACCAGACCTTTTTCCATCTGAGACTTCTGGGAAGGCTGCGCCCTCTCCTGGCACTTCAGGACTCAGTAGCAGCGATTGATAAAGCTGCTCTGCTGCAGCCAAGTCAAGGCTTAACCTCGGAGTTACTAAAACCAGTCCTGCTCAATTTAAAACCTCTATTGCACTATGCAGAAGTGCTTCCTTGAGATGAGTTATAGTAAAATTGAGATGGGTCTATTGAAATTACAACTTTTTTTCACTATGCTGTAAGGAAATAAATGGCTTGGAAGTACACGCTTTAAAAACACCTCACCATATGTTTGAAAATACCATGCTAGAATCATCTCCAGATAAGATACAGTGTTTACAATCCATGCAATTCTGTAAAGGAAAGTTTCATATGTTAAAAATATAACCTTGAAATTAGTGTTGTAACCCATGAATTCCATTTCACAGAACTAATACATAATAAGGCTAATGCTATTATAAAGAGTCAGTCTGCCTTCTCAAGCAAATGTAATCTCCCTGAACCAGCAAAGCTTATGCAGGAATGACTAAAGAAATCCCACACATCTTTTCAATCATTTACACTATGTCTAAGTGAATATCACTTTCTTTTTTTTTTATATGAAATGTTTACCTCTCGTCTGATCCTGCATTCAAGTTAAATGAATTTTATGTATTCATAACTGCATATTGATTAAAGCTTCAGGTCCTAGAAAATTCTAAATACCATTGAGAAAGAAAGAAAAGAAATTTTTCCTCTGGTTAGACTGGCAGGGACCATTTGGAGGGATTTTCTGCCTCTCTTTGTAGCTTAGGATATGAGCCACTTCCCCAAATCATGTGGGAATTTTACTTTAAAAATTTCCTTCTACTCTAGAACCTAATTACTGACACTGCTGATCTTTCTGGCCCTCTTTCTGAGGCACATGATTGTGTTTGTGGTTTTGGACTTTTGCACAAGGACTTTACTATTGTTTTTTTTAGGTGCTAGTGTTGTAAAATGCGGAATATGTGGAATTTTCTTAAGAAAGGATGTTCTTTGATGTTTGATCTTTGTATACTTTCAAGCCTAAGCAACAAGAAGGGAGACTTAATCCGTTAAACAGACCACAGCTAACAAGTAAGCTCTAAGTGATGTCCAGGTGTTAGAAAAACTAATTACTTGCGGGTAGAATTGCCTTGTTAAGGTTAATTTTGGATATGCTTCAACAATCTCAGACCTAGAGGGAGGTTAACAAAGCTTGGGAAGGAGGATGTACCACTGATAGGAGACACAAAGAATGCAAGATTTGGGGGCCACAAGGACATTTGGCAGAAGTCCCAAGATAAGGAAGAAACTAATAAAGCCAACTCAGCAACTGTGCTGAATCAGCTCTGACAGGGTAAAAGGTAATTCTGGCAGGGGTAGATCATGACCACAACTCGGAGACCACTGATCCAAGAAACACATTGACCCCAAAAAAGAGAAAGACTGAGCATGTGGACTAACCAGCCTGAGAAGTTAAAGAGTCGTTAACCAAGAGAAGATAGACTATTAATTAATTAGAGAACATATATCCAATGAACACTAATTCCTTTTTGTGGTAAAATGTATAAATAGTAAAAAGTTTTGATAGTTGGCGCGCTTGATTTGTGGAACACCAGCGAGCACCCAGGCTTGCACAACTCCAAAATAAATAATCAATGTCTCTGTCTAGTGTGTAATTATTGGCTTTTTGCACACTGGGTAATGAATCTGATTCTTCTGGAAACACAAGGGCTCGTGTTGCTGTCTGTGGAGTCTACGGGCAGCATATTATTATTGTGTATGATCATTCCAATGATTGATACAGCAGCTGTAAAAGAGAAGGTAATTATTATTTTACCTCCTCTAATTATATTATTTACAATAGGGTGATTAACACTCATAGCCAATGACCAACAATTAAACACAGCTGGAATGGAAAATGATTCTTCGTGGGCTAGCGCCACACACTGAGGTATACTTTGGGCCCCTGGAACTTCATGGCTACTGCCAGATATCGGAAAAAAAGATCTAGTTTGTCTGTTGCTTTACAACAAAGTATTTAACTGCTTTTACAGGATCTTCTCTGTACCTTTACAGTTTGTAAAACACATTGTTGTACACTGGTTGAAGGTCAAAGACTGCTAAATTACCTTCTTTCCTATTCCCCCATGCTTCTCCTTCTGTCCTGCCAGGTCAGCACAAGCTTTACTATGTGTTTCCGACACTAAGATGGAAAAAAGGGAACAGCCACCAGGCGGCGAAATAATAGAGAATTAATCACACAGCTTCATTAATAGTCACCCGTGAGCATGTTCAGCTATTGGAGCAGGATTCCTAACGTCACACAAACAGTGCATTAACAATATAATTCCCCTATGCTTCACAAAAGCCTTCTACTGCTTATTAAATTATTGCATTAATTATAATTACTCTTAAAGGCATTTTTATTCCACCAACCTATCTCAAACGTGAAAAGTTCTGCAAATGGCCTTGTTTTAAGCCTTCCCTCAGCCAAACTACTGAATACTTAAATACCTGGGGGGTGTGTGTGTAGATACGGCCTCTGGAGGAAGCAAGGAGGAGGCTCGGGGGTGACCTTTATTGTTCTCCACAACTACCTGACAGGAGGTTGTAGCCAGGTGGGGATCGGCCTCTTCTCCCAGGCAACCAGTGACAGGACAAGAGGACACAGTCTTAAGCTGTGCCAAGGGAGGTTTAGGTTGGACATCAAGAAGAATTTCTTCACAGAAAGGGTGATTAGACACTGGAATGGGCTGCCCAGGGAGGTGGTGGAGTCACCGTCCCTGGAGGTGTTTGAGGAAAGGCTGGACATGTCACTCAGTGCCACGGTCTAGTTCACACAGGTTGGAACTCGGTGATCTCAGAGGCCTTTTCCCACCTAATTAATTCCGTGATTCTTCAACAAACCTTTGATATCACGCTCCACTCGCTGCTTCATTATCGCGATTCTCCAGCGCGTTGCAACCGCCGTGCGGAGCTCAGTTAACCACCGCCGAGGGATAAATGGCAGGCTCTGCACGTCTGTGGTTCTAAATTTTAACACGCGCTTGCTCGCGGGTCGGAACCGGGCGGCCTTTAAGGCCCTTTTCCACCGAATCCGCTCTGGGACTCCGTGTCACACCAAGACAGAGCACACAACACACACACATAAACGTTTCATTCGTTTATTCGCAGCACTGACTGCCCGCGCCATCCCCGTTCGCCGGCCCGGCCGGACGTGACGCGGCGCGGGGGCGGCGGCGCGGGGAGCGCCGGGAGGCCGGGGGGCGGTGGCGGGGCAGGAGGCGGCGGCCGGAGGGGGCCGGGCTGCAGCGACGCGGTTCCTGTCGCCCACAGCGGCTCCCCCTCCATGGCCGTTGCCGCGGGAGGCCGCAGATAACCGGCCGCGGCCCCCTCTCCTCTCCCCTTCCTTCCCTGTCCCCCTTCCTTCCCTGTCCCCCTCCCCGCCCGCAGCCATGCCCGCCCGGGCCCCGCCGCCCCTTGCGCAGCCCGCAGGTAAGAGGCGGTGACGGGGCGGCTCGTCCGCTCCGGGCCTGGCCGGGAAAGGGCAGCGGGGACCCCTCGGCGGGGCTGCGGCGGCCGGGGCCTGGCGGGGCAGCGCCGTCCTTTTCCCCTTCGCCCCCGGGGGAGGGCGGCGGGGCCGGGCCGGGCCCGGCGGGGCAGGGCAGGGCAGGGCAGGGGGGAGCCCCGCGGGTTCCCCTCGCTGAGGCGCCGCTCCCTCGGCTCGTCCCGGCTTTGTCCTTCGGCGGGGCCCCAGCGCGGGATGCCCCGCGGTGTCCTGGGGTTCAGCTGAGAGAGGGAGAGAGGAATCAAGGCTGTGTGGTACAGTAAGTTAACCTGTCCTGTGCGCACGGCTTTTCCTGACGAGCTTTCGCTTTTAAAGCATGTCAGTCGCTAAATGCGTCTGGAGGTAACTCTGCTTCAACGTGTCATCATAATTATGATTTTTTTGATTTTTTTTTTTAAGAAGCAATATCATTCTAAAATGGGGGTAGTTACTCAATGCCTATTAGGTCCTGACGCTTCAGTTTACCATTATAAGTGTGTACTTGATGAACCAAAATATTTTTTTTTCCTTAGAGAAGACAGTGCCTTAAAAAAAAAAAGGGTTAAACCCTGGGATTCCTTCGAGGTGTCAGTAAATTGGCCTCTTGATGGTGACAGCCCCTTCCTCCCAGCTTCAGCACAGAAACTGAAACCTTCAGGAGTTTAATGCTCCTTAAGCAAACATCTGTTCATAAACAGAGTGAGTAGAGGAGCATTGTTGACAGGAGCTGCACTGCGTCGGTCTTGTGAGTTTAGTTTCCATGCGTGGTTTACAGCCCAACGTGCTTCATTAGGAATAATTTTTCAGCTGTTGAGTCCGTGGCAAAGTGAGTTTGATGGATGCTGCTTTTTAACTGGACTGGTCCTTGGAGACTGAACAAAATTAAAAGTATTTCCTCCTTGTGTTATTCTCTGGACATATGAACTAGACTTGGAAAGCTAATTAGCCTACTTTAAGCATGAAAATGCTCAGTTGTGTTGTCAGCACAGAAGTTGGCAGCTAATGCATGGGTAGTGGTTCCTCCTCCTGAAGTTGGAGCTGTACCTGGAGAAATATAACATTAATTGTGAGAACCTGGGGAAGAGGTGAAGTAGCTGTGACTACTGAGGGGTTGTGGGTTTTTTGAAACAGTCATATCAGTGAGAAAAAGTAGCCTAAATGTGAAAATATGAGACTTTAAGCTTAAAAATATGAAGTGATGCAGAGAAACTAATGTGGCTGTGGTGTTTTCATTCCACATGATATTTGCATGAAGTACACATTGTATGACCTTCTAAGGCAGTGTGAAAGTATGACCTCTTCCTTTTACTTCCTTTATTTGTTTATAAGTAAGCAATTGAAGGAGCTCAGCATCAGTTTGTTTTTATTCTTTTATGTATTTTAGTTTTGTCCAGATCACTGTTTTGTTTAGCAAAGGATTTAATAGGCTGTAAAATTTTGAGTTATACACAGTTAAATAATTCTGTTGATGAAAGCAATGTGATCTTGCATTTCTACTTGAAAAAAATCCTCTAATAACTTATTGAGCATTTTAACATCTTAATTACATCAAGTAATATTCTGAAACTTTCAGTACTCTGCAAAGACTTGTCTTTCACGGTGGAAATAATACAACAGCTTAGATGGACCTCAGTCTACTCTTTGCCCTTTCCTCTTGAAATATTCATGGAGCTCTCCTTGCAGATCTGTGGTAGTATCAGCTGGAAACCCAGTGGTGAAGAAACTGATGCTTGGTCTGGTTGTTTTCACTGTACTCAGGGACATAATCTTCCTTCAGATCCTCATTATCTTTTTCGACAGAATGTTCATTCCTTTCTGTGCTATTTTGCTGTTTGACAGCTTAAACTACTTCTTTATGAGTGTTTCAGCACAGTGACACACTAACCCTTTCACAAGGATTCAAAATACTTAGAACTTTTCTGCATAGTCCTCTTAAGAGCAGTGGCTTAGATCCTACTCATTCCCAGGTGTCAGAAATATTGTCTGTGAGGTTTTTTTCATTTGTGCAAAAAAACACACTGTGTGAGCTGCTGTTATTGCACACACAAAAAAGACTTGAAACGTGCCTTGTTTGAAAACTGACAGTCTCATTTTCAGCAGACTTTCTTTAATGCTGGTGTCTTCAGCAATTAAAGTTTTCAGCTAATTTCAGTTCAAGGAGTGTTTCTGTATTGGTGCCATTTGCAAGGTGATCTAATGAGTCTGCTTCTGTAAGGCAAATAATTTGGATCTTGCAAATCCAAGAGCCCTGTTTTGGGAGAGCCATGAGGAAGGGCAAATCCTGTCATCACCTTAGTATGTTTGAAAGTTGGTACCAGGGCGAAGGAAATGTGAAACCTTGAGTTCATGTGTCTTTTGAAAAGCGATGAAAAATAGATTTTATTCTTCGGAGTATTAGGTGTCCCGCCTGTATTGTGTTTTTAATATGATGTAATGTCTGTAGGTGGGATAAATGATGAATAATGTAAGGCTGTTCACTGAAAAACAAGCGAAAGTTCTCAGTAATGGAAAGAAGACCTCTGTGGTTGTTCTCCCTATGCAGCTGTATTTCCTCTGCCACGCCGTAGGAGAACCTTTCACATAAGAGTGCACCTCTGGGCACTTGTAATTTACTCTTTACTGTAGTCTGTGTGAAGTTTGAAAGGCTTATATGTGGTGGAGAACACACTGCTCTGTAAATAAGTCTCTGGGAACAGTTGACCTTAGGTAATCTAGTTCTAATACTTTTTAATCTAGCATCTTTTTATCTTAATTTAGAACAGGTTCCCAGCTAGCATGTTTGAGGGTAACATCCAGAAATAGATTTTCTCAGTGAGTTGACCACCTGTTTTAAAAGGAATTGAAGAAATCATAGGAATGAAAACATCTCAGCTATGTGTTACTTAAGACATCTGTCTTTACACGTCGTAGGGCTGTGTACTCTACATTGGGCACAAATATTGCATTCCTGCAGAGCCAGATTTTAAACCTGATTGACTTTCCCAGCCAGTTGTGTTTGCCTATAGGATTTTAAAATGTGCTTGTTCTTACAACATTTCCTCCACTGTCTGGTTACAGATTTAACTAAAGGCAGCGTCTTCATCTGCAGCTGATAAAGCACATCAGTAGATTTTGAAATTAGACATTTTTTTGCTTGTATTAACTTTACAAAGATAACCTGGTCTTTTAGGTTTGGGAAGTAATGCTATTCTTGGTTAAAAAAGAGTCTAATGAATCAGCACAACATCTAGATTGATATTTTCCTAATGTTCCTCTGATTCCACAGCTAAGCTAAAATGAAATAGGGAGAAGTGAAGCAGCACAACTACTGAAAGTACATGTTTGATTGCTTCTTTGTATAGTCTAAAAAGGAGGTCTTCCTTTAAAAGGAAGATAGCTATATCCAAGATCTGTTTAAATGCCACATTTTTGCCACCTAACACTGTACTGTCAGTGATGAGAGGAAGAGGAGAAGTGTCAAAGAGGTTTGGATATTGTCTAGGCTGGGCTGTCTGGGGGTGCTGGCCTCTGGAGGGCAGAAGGACAGGAGGAATAAGTGCCTGATTCCTGGTGTCAGCCTCCCAGGTTTTGTTACTTTAATGTTTGTTGTACATACAACACTTTGTGATGAAGGTGTCTCGCATATTCGGTGTTTGTTGAGACCACAGTGATGTACAGTGGTATTGATTTAATTCCAAATGTTGGGTAATGAGAAATAGGGCTTGGAGACGTTTGCCTTACTGAAACTGGAGAACATTGTTTTCTTCAACCCCGTATATGTCCAAGGAAAAAGAAGAGTGCTCTGAAACTCCTGCTTTGGGTAATGGACCTCCTGGCTGTAACAGCATCAGGTTCAAAATCGAAAACATTGATTTCTTGGAGGCTTTATGAAGTAAACATTTTCTTGCTGTCTTTTGTTTGCTGGTAACTAATTCCAAAAATAAAAGTAAGCTCATTAAACCAATGTAAGAACATATTGACTTTAGCCTGGACAGAGGCTCGCCCTCTAGAGTGGATTTGGGTTGTAGAAATGCTCTTTTAGCAGACAGACTCTCTTTGTTTACAACCACCATTCTAGAAATAGGTTCTCAGGTGCAGAAAGACTGTGTGAATATATTTTCCTTTGTTCATAAGCCAAAGAAAAGGCAGAGTGATAACAGAAGAGGACAGCTTTTCCTACTGGAAGCCAACATTGTGCTGTAATAAGTTTAAATCTGGTCCTTACTCTGGTATTTTTGGCATCTGCTTGAGGAACTTCCTTGCAGTAAGAGTTAAATGTTCTTGGAAAGATCAGATGCTGGCAGCTGATGAGTTGAATCCATCTCTTGCCATTGCAAGGCTTTTACTGTAGGGTATTTCAGTAATGTTGTTGACATTTCTGTCATGGAGATCTTGATGGTGCCATTTCTGATCATTGTGTTTTCTGTGTGCTTTAAGGGGATGGGTTGCTTAACTCAGCTTTGTTTTCAGAATAATCCACAGCTGAGAGGTTACTCATTGCCTGGCTTCCTCTTAAGGTAAAGGAAACATTCTGCTCTACAAGGGGTTTCTTCCTTTGAATTTACATGCCTCATGTGTTTCTTTAGAGACACTCTTTGTGGCCTCCTGATTTTTTAGGTGTTATGTAAGAGCCAAACTTGCTGTTTCAGGTTTTGCCCTAGAAGATAGGCAGCAAAGGAACTATTTATACCTGCTTTTGTGTAGTGTAATTACATTGTTCCCTTTGCTGCCATGTCTTTGTTAGACTGTTACTATTACTCTGTAAAAAGATAGTGAACAAGGATGTGGTCTGTGTATGAGGAAAGCAGATATTGTTCCCTATTTACTGCAAACAAATAATAAGATACTCTGGCTTCATTGTAAATGTTTTGGAAACCTAGTTAGTGACCATAAAAGGAGAGTATGCATTTCCTTTTTCCAATTCCTCGCCCTATCAAAACTTAAGTCAACTACTTCTCATTTCTAGCATTACTGATTTCTCTTTTCTCTCTTCTTTTGAATGTTTTAAACTAACCTGAGTTACATTCTTAAATTCTTGTGACTTGAGAAAAAAGGTTTGACTCAGAGACTGCAGTATCAAAATTGAATCTTAATAAATTAATCACCAATTATTTTTTTTCTTTTGAGTAAAATGTCAATATATAATGCTAAGTATATTGGTGGATTGCACTTATAGTGACTTTTAACAGTGGTCTCTATTAATGGTATTGAAATTTGTTTGAGAAATTCCTTAATAATGAACATTGGAGTGTGAATGCAAAGAAACACATGGACACAAGAAGTTAACTAGTGTTTCCAGTTTAAAAAAAAACAAAACAAAACAACAAAAAATAGGTAAAAAGACAGAAAGGCAGAAAATGGTACCTGAAAGAGAATACAATCCTTTAATAATTTTTTTTTTTTAAACTGCTGGGACAGCTGCATGTCATGAGCAATTGATGGAAATCCATCTTCAGTCTAATAGTAAACTCTTGAGATCTGCAAGTGTTGCTGACCCTTGTCAACATAAATCTGTAATGGTGACTAAAGTAATCCACTCTAAACATGAACACTTTAACTGTGCCAGATTCTTCACCTCAGGGTGTAAGGTTTGATGCCAGAAACCTGAGATGTTGCATATTAGAAATCACAGAAGTTATGTATGTTGTGCTCTGTTATGTAAGTAAAAACTGTTGTAATTTTCTTCAAATATTATTATATAGCATGCTGAAAAATTGGTGGCTTCCAGTTGTTTTAAAAGTACATGTTTCAAGAATGTTTAAATGAACAGATAAGGGCAATAAGTGCATGTGAACTTCATAGCTGACTTTTAAATTTGGGAGCCAGTTCCCTGAAAACTACGGGCAAGATAAATAATCCACATTATTGGTCATAGATTTGTTCAAATTCTACTTCGGGTTAAACCATGTTTTGTGTTCATCACTTGAAATACCAGGTTTAAAAAATTATATAGCCTCATATCTTGACCAAGAATGTCTGAGCTGGGTATAAAGTACTACAAAAGATGAAGCCACTGTTCTAGCTCTGTTTGAGATTCCAGACAAAGCAGGGATTAACTAAATGAATTAAGGAACAAAGTTGTTGTTCTGTCAGACCTGTGGGTTTTCACTATGCTATTGTTTCAAATAACAAATTTGAATTGAAGTTTGATAACAAATTTCGTTTATAGTTGGCAGATAGAACACTTTTGGTAGTCAAGAAAGGGGACTATAATTAAATTCTTTCTGAAGAAAACTACATTAAGGCTATAAAATTCCCTTGCTGTTTTATATTGTGAGGAGATTTGGGATTATGCACAGCTTATAAATTTATCACTAATTAGTCAAGAGGAGGGGGAATACTAGTATGACTTTTTTTCCTTCTCTTACAGTTTGAGTATGTTTGAGTTCTATAAACAACAATTAAATTGTGTTAACATAACAACCTTACACCCGTTTCTAATACAGGTTCATACATTTTGGACCTCTTCATCTTTGGCTTTTAAAATGCAGCTGTAACATAAGTGGAAATAGTTGGCATTTAAAGAAAAATATACACAAGTCCAAACAATTAGTTATAAGTTGATTCTCGTGGTTAAACTGATTAAACACTTAGCAGACTTTCAAACCTATGATCAGATTTTTAAATGCGCAATTAATGTTCCTTGCAGATCCTGTTTTGGCAACTGTTACTGAAACATATCTGGAGCATTGTGCTGCTGGACTGCTGCTGTGTAAATGATCCCTGTGATCTCTTAAAAGTGCTTTGAAATGAAAAATTGAAGGAAGTTTCTTCTGCTGTGTGGCAGAAGTTGCAGGAGAGAAAAATTTTAAATGGTCAGAGATCTTCCTACATGTTCAATTGGGCTTTGTCAGGCTGCTTCAGCCCCCATGCAGTCTATCAGTTATCTTTGTCCTGTGCTTGTCCTTATTATTCTTGTTCCTTGTCTCCCCTTTTTTTATGATAACTGGAAAGAAAAGGAGTCTTACAGGTAAAATCCCTTTGATTGTGGTGCTTGCTGCTCTCACATTGTTCAGTTTGTTTTCTGAAACTGCACATTGGGGTTATTTTAGATCATCCTTGCTTCTAAGGATTTTCTCAACTCTCTTATCGTTTATTTTTGGCTGAGGTTAAAATACACAGTAAACGGCCAACAAAAAAATGGGTAGGGTTGTTATGGTGGATAGTGTATGGATGTATGGCCAGTGTAGGGTAAGAATTTTTTTTTTTATTATTATTTCTTGCATGAGATCCTCTGATGTCAGGTGGTGGAGTAGTTACTAATACAGACCTAATGTGATATTTCAAATAACTCGAGTGAAAACCAACTTAGACAAGCCTATAAGTCTGCAAAGACTCAACACACATGCTTTTTGGGGGAACCATACGGTCAAATTTTTCTTTTAATGGGAAAGCTCAGAGGCGTTTCCAGGGCTTCTGATTCACAGTGTTGGGATATGTCTTTGGGATACAAGAAAAAAACTTAGGTTTAGTTGCTTAGTCTGAATCATGATGACTGCCATTTTTTAATTTAGTTTAAGTAATGTTGGGCTATTGATGCATAAATTAAGAGGCTCATCAGCATCCTCCTGCATCTAATTCCTATCCAAAAAGCTGTGCTATTGTATGGAGACCACTGAGCTGGTGTTGTCTTTTAGCCAAACAAAAGCATTGCAGCTGATCAAAGTACTTTCCAAGAATTATAGAAAAACTTTATGCTGTAGGAATACAACGTGGATTTGTTTTATTACTGAACCAGCAAAACTATACTTTGATGTTATTGTCTTTGTACAGGGCTGTAAGTTTATATATTTACCAGTTAGAAACAAATTTAAGATTGCTTCTGTTTTCTGCTTTTTCTATATATAATATATAAAATATATAATACTTTGGTGTTGAACTTATGTCTTTATTTCTTACACTGCACTAAAAGCTTCAAGAATGGGTCTCATGGACTTCAGAAATCTTGGTTTCAAACCCAAATGTGTTAGCTTCCTAGCTTTAACTTGGGCTGTCCTTGGAGAAATGTTGAGTATTATTTTGTTTGTTTCAAGAACTAGTTTCTTGCCTTTACCATCTCTTCAGTTTTTGCCACATGGGATATGATAAATATTCTGTCAACTGAATTTTCAAATAGGTGTAACAGCTCTTACTAAATTTCAGAAAGTTTAATAATAAATTTATGCTATTGCCTACTGAGATTCAACTGGAGATTCAAATTTAAATACAAGGGATGATTTGTTATAGCAAATAAACCCATCCTTTCCCTTTCCAGGAACTGAAGATGGGGAGAGTGAGTCCCATTGATGCAATTTTCTGTTCTTTCTCCTGAATGTGTCTTGTTACTAAAAAGCTGTTGATTGATGATCCCAGTAGCCATGAATTCCAGACACAATGCCACTCACTGGTCAACCAGCTCCCCTGTAACTTTAAGTAGTGCTATCCCTGAGATACGGGGCCTTAAGATGGGCACAGAAAATATGAACCAATATCTACCTGACTGGTCTCTTTTCTACAAAAGAGCCAATAGAGCACTTTTACCTCCCAGGGCATATCTTTGTGCACAGACTGTGGATCTGCTTCTGCAGTGAAACATTCAGAAAGCAACTGTAGTCTGGATATACTGGGTGTTTAATCCCAATGTTGATGGTTGACCTCAGTAAATTTGAATATAAAAAAGGAATTACTGCTGTGATAGTGACAAAGACGAAATGCTGTTATGGTATTTAGTGAAGTGAAACCCCAGAAGCTCAGACAGTAAACAGATTGGAGTAATCTGTCTGTGAACATAAAGTCACACTTCTACAGACATCTTGAGAAGGATCTTTATCTCCATGTAGGACATTAAACAGCTATTGCTAGACCATGATGTAGAAGGGAGAGTGCTCTTGGGAGATGAGGCCTCTCAGATAAGCGAGCGAAGCTCTTCTCTCAAATACCTTGTTAAGCAGCTGGTGCTGAGTAAGCCTATGTGGGAGCTTGTTGACAACTTAGGCTTTATTCTAAACAAAATTCCTTTGCAGTTCTCTTCAGTTTGCATGTTATGTTACAAATTACTTCAGGGTTTCATCTGGTAAGCATGACGTTCTTTTGGAACTGCAAAATACCCTTTTAAAAAGAAATTGTAGGTATGTTGTTAGTCACCTTAAGGACGCCAGAGTTTCCTGGCAAATATCCAGAGTTGTTTGGCTCAAGTGCTTGGTATTTTGTGCTCAAGAAGAACTGCAGAGCTTCATTTGTTGTTCTTTTACCCTTTGTATGCTACTCTTAAGGTGTGTTCACAAAGTCATTTGCTAAAGATGCTGGACTTGGGGATCATGGTTTACCTGTGTTTCAGACATGGTATTATAAAGTCTACGCTTATTCTGCTGGTTAGAAATTCAAATATCTGCTAATATGTATAGGCTGTTTCCACTCTTTTTCTGTAGATAAGGCTCAGTGTGTTGTTACAGTTCATTCATGACAAGTTTTTTTGAAATGGAAAGAGCTTGGTTGTAGCTGTCCCTTTAAGGGTTTTAAGGTATGAACTAGTTCAGTGATATGTGCAGTTGTGGGTCTATACCTACTAGTAGTTACTGTTTCATTAATTGTACACAACATTGAAGAAGTCAGATCATTCTTTAGGAAAGAAAATTTTCCATAAACATCTTGCTTGTTCCTGTAGTGGTTTGCAATGTTAAGGGAGTCCTTAATCTGTTTCTATCTAGGCCATGGGAATACTTTCTTCTTTTTTTCTTCTTCCTCTGTGATTTGGTGATTTGTGTTTAAATATTTTATGTATAATTGTGCTCAGTTCTCCTTTTGAGAATAAGCTTTGATGAAGTGTGTTTGGCTCTAGGCTTTACTGGTGTTCATAATGGCATCTCTCAACTGGTTCCTAAGACAGAAGCAGGCTGGTGGCAGCAGCTGTGGGGACAGCACAGAGTTCCAAAGAACAGGGAAACCAAACAGAAACCAGTGAATTGGTAGAAAGAAACTTTAACAATAGGGCAGCAGAACTGATGAATTAAAACTGAGTTTAGTTGTGTCAGTGTGTTGCACGATAGATCAAGACAATGATTTCAGCCCTACCAGCTGAAAATTGGCTCATTAGTAGTTTACAAGAGCCTTGAACAGTCCCTGTGCCTTCTAAAACAAGTGGATTTGGGGACTGTTTCTTTCAGCTATCCAATACAGACATTGACCTATACTCACTCTTTTAAAATAAGGCACGAAACTGTAAAAATAAAGTGTCTAAGAATACCAAAGCTGTCCAAATTCTGATATACTTCTGGTTTTCCCCTGTTACAGAAATACAGTAAGGTTGAAGCAGAACTAAACAATGGAACCAGACATTATTCGAATGTACTCCTCATCCCCTCCACCGCTGGACAACGGAGCCGATGATGACGATGAAGATGAATTTGGGGGGTTTTCTGGTGTGAGCACTGCTGGTGTGGCTTTTGCTGATTTTGATGCACCTGACTACAGTCATCCAAAGGAAGAGTTTATACCCACGAACCACTTCATCCCGCTTCATGATTATTCCGACAATGTAGCTGGCATTGCAACTTTCACATCTGTTAAAAATGTTAAAGACTGCGCTGCAGAGCTTCCTGCTCGTGCTAAGGAACTTTCTGATATGTCAGCTACTAGTACTGTCAAAGAAAAATCTAAGCTTAGAACTTCAGGTACTGCTTTAGAAGATGTAAACAGAAGGGGGGAACAAAGAGACAACACTGGAAAATCGGAGGGTTTTTCTTCTCGTCCAGTTAGAACTGGTGTAACAGTTGAGAGCCAGGATGAGCAAATAGATGCTTGTAATGGTGAGAAAATTCCATGTCTAGAGATTCTAACAAACGGATTTGCAGCATCAGACCCTGTAAATCCTCAGGGAACAGAAGATCTAGACAGTATTGGTGACTCAAAGGGACTGAAAACTGTTAGCACCCATAGTACTGAGCAAAATTTGAACTCAATGCCTAGCTCAGGTGAAGACTTTGCAGATTTTGCAACATTCTCAAACAAAAACCCAATCCATTTAGAGGGAACGGGGCCTACAATATGCAGTGTTCTTAGTGAAAGAGACTCACTGAGCGTTCAGGAGAACAACAGAATAAACAGAGTAACTTGTACTGAAGAAGAGGTTTGCATTTCAGAAGCGAGTTGTGAGCAGGGTCCCTCAGTACTGGAAGATGATGAGTTTGCTGTTTCTAGTATGTCTCAAACAACTGGAAGTTCAATATGCACTACTGAAAATGGAGAGCACACTGGGAGGAGAAGACAACATCGCACAGAGAATGGCAAAGATTTTCATAGGCCTGATGGTTCCTCAGAAGCAGCAGACATCAGGGTTGATAAGATCCAAAGCCTAAGCTGTGATCCTGCAGGAGAAAAATCGGGTGATTCTGAAGATCTTAAGAACGGTGGAAGTAGTACTGAAGTTGAAGCTTGCAGTGACACACATGAAGATGTTTTTGGTGACTTTGGTTCAGTCAGCAGTGTGTCTCCCACCTTCAGGAACGCTCAAGAATCAATAAATGATCTGGATTTGGAAAGAACTGCTGAACAGCCTGCACATATTAGCAAACCTAATGTTGAATTTGGTGAATTCAGGGACACAAGTACTGTTTCTCAGCAGCCAGCAAGTTTGGATCAAGCTGAACTAAAGCAGGCTGCTGACACTTTAGAATGTGATACTACCAGTAAAACTTCTGGCTTAGACTTCCAGCGTACTACTGAGGTAGAAAATGGTGATGATAGTGAATTTGGAGACTTTGATTCAGTGCCAAAACCTCAAGATGAGAGTGTTGCTTTCCAGGACTCTGACGACTTTGCGGACTTCAGTTCAGCAGGTTGTAACCAGGCTACGGACTGGAATGCTTTTGAGGATGAACAAAGAGACAGCTGTTCTTGGGCTGCCTTTGGAGAGGAACAAGCTGGTGAATCTCATCACAGAAAAGAGACATGGCAGTCACATAGGACAGAAGCACCTGCCAGGAGTGATGGCCCAGTATTACACAAGAGTGACAGTTTTGCTTTAGCATCTTCCCAAGGAACTATCAGTAAGCAATCTCAAGAGCTAACACCTTCAGTTCAGGTAAGGGTGTCCTTGATTTTGCTCAGCCTTGTTCTTTTCTTGTGCATACAGCCCTTCCTGGTTCCTACTTCTGCATACAACAAATATTTGAATAGTCCTTGTTTGCCTTTCAGGAGAGATTTAATGTGGTGTGTGAGACAGGCTGATATGAAATAGTATGCTGTGTTTGGATCTTGCAGCTCTTGTCCTGTTACTTCCTGCAGAAAAATGAGCAGGGTGTGCTGGAACTTGGTATGCATTTGTTTTGAGGATTGCATGTGATCCTTTACATAAATTGATCAAAGGAATAAGCCAGCATGAACATTTCAGAGCTGTGGTAGTTATTTCCTTTGCTCCATTGTTAGTTACTTTTGGGGAGGCGCTCTGTTGCCTTTTCATAAAGTAGTGATGTGACTGGAAGCTGGGATTACTGGTTCCCAAAATTTTTCATCACCATTCTCTGTTGTGTTTTCAAAATCCAATTAAAAATGATTACTTGATTTGTAAATAGCTGCACTCATTTGCTTAGAGCAGAGAGCATGATAAAACACAACCTGTGGAATTCTGTCCCTGTTATTTCAACTCCTGGGAAGTTAACCATTAAAAAGTTCTTTAAAAATAAGTCTCTGTTATACATTAATTGTGGGAAGCTTCACATTATAGCAACATCACAAATACAGGACTGGTGATTTGTTAAAGCTGCTGCTACTTCTAATTAGGAGTTCCAGGGAGGGTGAAGTAAATAGATTTATTTCTTACCACACCCCCTGTGTTTTCTGCCTTAGTTGATAGGCATTTATTAATTCCTAATGAGTTACTTCCTAAGTCTTTTTACAGGTAATTTTTGAGATCTATGCCTGTTCATACATAGACTTTTCTTTTTTTACCAAGTATTTGATATTATTTTTACAGAATTCAGAACAACAGTTTGAATTTAGAATTCTCTTCAGTTCTTCTTTTTATTCACATCATCCCATATGAGTAGTTCAGAGTATGCTCTGTGTTTTGTGAAGTGTGAAGCAGCACCAGCAGTAAAGGGTGTTAGTGGTGATAAGTGTCTGAAAGGTTTGGATCTTCTCTGGCAGTAAAAGGAAATGAGGTAAGTCCTTTCTTCCAGGACCTTGGTTGGTGACAGCCCTGCCTCCTCCCGTTTCCTCCCAGTGACAGGTGAAATGGCTTTTCAGAAGAAGGTTGTACCAGCTGGAGCTTTGCCAGCACCAGCAAATGGAATGAAGCTTTTGGGCCTTAGCACTGGTTTCTTGTCACTTTAAAACCTGTGACTCTCAGGTCCTTACACTTCCTGCTTGCTGTTCCCTGCAGTGACTAACACAGCACATCTCAGAGGGATTTCACAAGCCAAAAAAAAGGCTCCCAAGTGAACCTGCAGAGAGATTTTTGTGCCTATGCAAAACCCTGCTGCTGAGCAACACCTGAATGTGTTGGTCCACTTCTTAATTTGAAAGCACAAATCTATTGTTACCTATTCTGTTAGTCATTCACTCATAAAAATTGGAGAGTACTAAGGTCAGTAGTGCAATTAATCTCAATTGTATCTCTTGCCACTTGAAAGACTGTCCAGAATCTGACAAAGAAATGGGGTGGGGAGATGATTTTAGTAAATCATCCCTTTTATTTTCTAGTTAATTACACTATTAAGGGATAGTCTAAAGGTTTCAAATGTTTATTTTCTTTTAAAATTGTCTGTAATTTTATGATGGAGTTTTAATAGAAAGCATTTCTGAATGTAGATGTTTACAAAAACAGAACCTTCAGAGGTTCTGTAGTTAATTTTCTCCCCTCCCCAAGTCTGCCTTAAGAAAAGATAAAAGTAAAGTTAAAAAGGAAGCTCTTTGCTCAAGATCCAGATGAAATCATACAGTAGTTTGATTAGATTGTAAAGCAAATTTTAAGACTTAAATGTTTTTTTTTTTCATTCCCTTTCTTTATGCTGCAGTCAATTGTGACTGTTTGGATCCCCTGACAGTGAGGAAGTACAACTGTGACCGTGTTTTACACAAAGAACCTGGAGAGGAAGTTGAGCTGGACATGTTTTCTCTGTTGCAATAGTTTCCTTAGCCTTGCAATATGAGTTAGTTGCTACATTTTTTTTTCAGTTAACTCTTAAAGCAGTAGCTTCACTTTTTCAAAATGTTCTTAGTATTCTCTGAGTGCCTTAAAGTTTTGGAAGGATCTATTAAAACCTTTTTATCTTAAAAAAAATTCTCGTTTTAAGATTAAATAGTGATTCTGTTTTTAATCCATTGAGCCACAGATTACCAAATTGCAGTTAGAAACACTGAGATTAACTAACGAGTCAGCATGAGCCAGCAGACACTCCCAGGGTGCAGAACCTTAGTAAAATTAAACTCAGATTTTGATCAGCTTCCCTGCTTTCATTTAAGATGATGTCACTGGGGTCAAAACACAGAATACAGCATTTTAAAGTATTTACTAGTCTTCTGTTTACCATGTATTAAAGCTGAGTTTGCAGCTGTTTGGATGCAAGAGCAGGATTACTTGCATGCAAAATAAATCTCATGAGAGGTAAATGAACGAAGTTTTCTGCTACCCTGGCTAAAGAAGGTTAGGGAGGAGGAGATCAGTGTATTGCTGGCAGATCTAACAAGCAATTGCTGTAGCAACCCAAAGGGAGCAGTCCGTGTCCAAGGGAGAAATACTGCATGTGTTGGACACTTGAGATAGATGTGAAAATCGAGATCTCAGCTTAGGCTAAGGGTGGGCTGAGATCATTTACAAGATACTGTATACACTTGACCTGTGATGAGGAGGCTGGGAGAGTCACTGTGATGTGGTAGTGAAATAATTTTGAATGGTGTATAAGAGAATGATCCTAATGGAATTCTTTACAAAGGCAGAAAATTGAAAAGTATACTTAGCATTGCTGTTTAAATGTGGAAATGGTGTATACAGCAATTTTCATCCATCCAGAATGCAGCATAAAAGCAAAGTTATTTATCAGTAGCTCAAGTCTCCTTTCCAAAGGCCTCTGTGTATTTTCCTTTCTGTTTTCTTAATTTTTATATTCTGGATGCGGAGGTGGCAGCAAAATTTTGTGCTTTGTGAATGTGGTCTTGATTGTACAGTGTGTGTTGGGCAAACCGTTTTAAAGATTTTGGATTTGGTATACTCTTTAATTAAAAAATAGACTTTGCTTCAATTCAAATATATAATCCATTTTTTATTTAGAAAATATCAAAGACAACACTGAGGCGAGGTCACAGAAATGACCTTAAATAGTGACACGTAGTGGCAAAAAGATCACTATGCCTCTTTTTCATTGCCTTTGGTCTCAGGCTCTGAATCCTGCACACAGTCTGAAGTGCAGGATTTGTAACATGCTGACCTTTTCTATTCAGTAGTGCTGTGTAGAGGGGAGGAGAGAAAGGGCTTGGTGTTTTCAGTTAAACCTGCCGAAAGAATTTGTGACCCCTTAGAAAAGGTTCCAGTGTCAAAGGCCAATGGACACAGATACACAGGCTGTTAATTGAGCCCATATTAATGCTGCTGTATACCTTAATCCATTTCATGTCTGCAGCTGAAAATGTGTAGTGCTTGGTTTTGGTTGAGCTGCAGTTTGCTTTAGAGAGAGATGTGCCTTTGTGTTCACTAGCACAAAGATTTAGGATGTATCTGTGGGTGAACTGGCCGAGTTAACAAGTCCCTGCACTGTACCATAGGCATTAGCCCCTTTTAAGTGATCACATTGCAAACTACTAAGTTATGTTTATAAGGGATGGAAGGCTCGTAGCACCACTTTGTCCATGAGATAGTGCTGAACATTAGTCAGCTGAGGGGGTTACTCTGCTGCATTAAGAATATATATATATAGGACTTGAGCAGTGAAGCACAAGAGCAGTTATAATCCATGGTAATCGTGTGGGTGGGGAATACGGCTGTGCCTGGCTGTGTTCAGGGAGCCCAGGCATCTCTGGAGGAAGAGGAGCCAAACAATGGCTTGGTTGGGAGGCCAGAAGTCTTCACCTGATTTAGCCGAGAGTTAAGGAATCCTGGAAAGGGATAAAGGAAAATGTGAACAGTCCTCCAAGTGGGCTTTAAGATTCTCCACTGATTAGAGAGCCTGTGCTCAGGGGCTCTGCCTCTTCAGATGAATCAGTGTGGGCGACGCACAGTTACTAAGCCACGCATATGCAGCAAGACAAAGAAAACCCTGGATCACTGTCACTTGGAGTGTACTTTGTCTTGGGCGGTGATCATCCTTTTGGGAAAAAGTAATTATGACCATAAAGGCTTCAGCCCTCCCAGTTCACTAAGGTAAATTAAAGTAGTGTTGGCTAAATTATGTTCAGGCAGTTGGGTAGCAATTTACGGTGTAAATATATCTTTCTGGAAAGGTTTGGGTTTCTTAAGTTTAAGTATGTGCAGCTGAACAGCAGTAAAAATCAGACTATTAAAAGTAACCCATAACTGCTGTTTTTCAGAATAGGCTGGCTAAGGGGAATCTTACAAAAGAAAATAGTTCGAGAGGGGTTTGTTTTAGCATTACTATTGTTTGTATATCACAGGACAAAATGATTCCCCATTTTGTAAACTTAAGTGTCATCTGCTGTACTTCCTCTCAGAGCCTGACTGAGAAGTTAGTGCAACACCAGTAGATAATAAAAACATGGCAAACTGAAATGGTCAGTAAGTTTTATGTAGTCACAATAAATAACTGTTAAACTTCACTTTGCTGGCATGGCAGGTGCAGGATTTGCTGCATTCTTCAGCTGAGGGAGAATAAATGGTCAATGCTTCCAGCAAAAAGGAGGGAGACAGCTTCATACTTCTACCCTGAACTTCCCTGTGCTTTACAACTCTCCTGTATCAATCAGTAAAGAGAGGACAGAACTCATGTTCTTTTTTTTCCTCAAACTACTAAATTTTCAGATTTGCTTTGCAGCTGATCTCACAACTTTTATAGTTACTCTTTAAAAAGGGATTTCGGATATTTAGGACTGAGATTGCCTCCTTTAATTCTTTAAATTATTGTAAAAAACCCCTGAATCTTCATTTCACATTGGTAAGGGGTTTTAGTTCTTGTGGCATCCTTTTCCTGGGTTGCAAATCTCAGTTTAGGACAAGTATTTTCATTATGAATTTCCTCTGCTAAGAAAAATACCACAGTTCAATTTTTTGCATCTAAGAAATTTGTGGCGCCACCTTATATTTACCTGCTTTTCAGGAGAAAAGCCATCACATTTAAGTCATGAGAAGTTAGGTAGTGTTCTTTGTAAGCTTTGCTTGTCTTTTTTACTCAGGAGTTTTTCTGCCTGCAGCTGTTCCCTCATTGCTTTTGAGGAGGTGTTCCCTTTGCTAGGCAGAGCCTGCACGTCAGGCAAAGAAATAAATTGTTGCTATGTGAAAGGGAAATGGATTCATGGTTTAAGTAGTCCATAAACCCTTTCAAAGAAAAAACTGCCCCCCTGTAACTAAGTACTTAGTGATTTGTTTGTTTGCTTATTGTGTTTAGTTATCTGTTTAGCTGTTTAATGCTGAGTCCAGAAAATTTTGAGACCCACTGAAGCTGATTGGTGTGTTCCCCATGGTGAGTTGCATCAGTTTTTCAGCTCCCTTGACTTATGTGTGGTCATGTAGTCTAACTTTTTTAAAAAAATCCCCAAACCCTCTCAAAAAAAACCCTCAAAAAAACCCAATAAAAACCAACCAAACAATCCCAAGACACCCAACTCCCCCACACACATATGGTGAAGGTACAGGAGTATGTAGCAAGTTAGTTCCTCACAGGCAAATGTGCTGCTGGAAAATAGGGTTTGGTTGTTAGAAAACCCAGCAAAGGGAGTTTCTTGTTTCACCACTACTTTATTTTGTTTAAATGGTCATAAATACCTGTGCTAGACATTGCAGAGCAGTGGGTTCACAATTTAAAATAAATAAAATCTTTCTGGTTATTCAGTTTCTTTTCTTGGCCTCTGGCCCATGAGCTTTGTTCTATCATTTTTTGAGAGTCTTCAGTCAGCTTCTGAGTTCTAACTAGAAGCCAGTGATGTCCCTATGAACTTTATTCCTTTCCTAATTATGCATTTAGCAACTTGGATCCTTTATATGCTCATTACTGTCTCTTTTATGTTTTTCTTTTATTACATTTCGTATAAGCTTGAATATCTGAATATGCTCAGTAATTTAACTGTTACACTGATTTCATTTCTTGGGTCTTCCAGTTTTGTGTTTGACAGATGGAAACAGCCCGGAGCTGGTGTTGCTTCCTCTATGGCCTCATTTCCCGGCAGGAGGATAAGAAGGGCTGAAGGCATGCTCTGCTTTTGGCTCTTCCCTTCTTAAAACACCTCTGAAGGCTGCCAGAGCAGAGATGCTCTGAGGTGTAAGGGACTTCCTAAGGGGAAAAAAAAACCATTGTGTTGAGAAGTGGGCTGTGCCCTCCAGTGAAAAGAGGGGAGGGAGGAAGGACAAAGTGCCACTCCACTCTTCATCTTCCATCGGGAAGAGGAGTTCACTGGATGAGCTCTTCATGTCTGCTCTGCAGTTCATATGTGATTGGAGCCATAGAGAGAAGCAAGTCTGGGTTTTTTCCTGCTCTTGTTCACAGAGTTCCCTGAAACTTCACCCAGCTTTACAGCAGTCAGGTGGTGAAAACTGAAATCAGCTGTTTCTGTAGTGGGGCTCAAGTATGTTGTCTTTATGGCAAGTTGTAATATTTACTCTTTTCATAGGTCTGAAGAAAGGCAGTGACCTGTCACTGTTGAGTTCATGTGGAGGAGGGTGGAGGGTTTGGTGTGCTGGGTGGTCAGTGCAGATTTGCTGTGTTGGAGGAATTCATCAATTCTACAGTCTTGTGGTGGAAAAGAAGAGGAAAAACAAATTCTATAAACCAAGACCTTTAGGTTTTCAGCTCTGAGAGCTGGATCTTGCCCCCTATATAATTGCCAAGGACATAAATTCTAATCCTGTGGTTGTTCTTATTTTAAAGTCTGTTACATCTGTGATATTTTGATTGGCTCTGGTGGTGAGTACCACATATTTAAAGAGTCTACCAGAAAACTTCTATGCAGTCACAGAAACTGTGGGGCTTTGAATTTATCACTGTTTGGAGAATCACACTAATGTTTAATGGCAGCTCGAGCCTTTGTTCACACCTTCAGCAAGTCCCTTTAAGAATTATTCTTCTGAAGTGGTTGTGCAGAACACTTGGGTATCAAATGCTTTTAGTGACATGAAAAGTGGATAAAAGTTCTCTTTTTCTGCCTTTTTTTTTTTTCCTGAAGACAGACACGACATTACTTCTGTCATACAAAGTAGTATTTTCTTAGTCTGATTTATGCAAACAGTAGATTGAGGTTTGTAGGAGATGGACATTTGCACTAACTTTAAAACCTTGGTAATGTCCTTTATACCTGGAAGCTTTGGCCACAGGATTTCATTACCAATTAGGAGGACAAGTTCAGCTGCTTCCATTAATGACATTGGCACTGCCCAGAGATGTGTGTTTGTGCACTCATCCCTGTGTGCATTTGCACACACAGAATTAATTACTCTGGTTTGCTATGGAAACAGTTCTTTGTCATATAGAAACAAGGGCTAAGCATTTCTGGAAATGTAGAAAAGATGACAGCAAGTGTAAAGAATGCTATAGTTAAACTGTTCCTGAAATTTTAGCACCATTCTTAAGCTCAAATTTGAAACAGGGTGCTGACTGAGATGATGCTTGGTTCTTAGAGACTTTCTGTTACTTCTTTCATTATCTAAGTGAACGTATTTTGGTCACTACCATGTTCACAAATGTGCTGTTTCCATAACCCAGTGCCTTTCAGCTGCCTTTTTCTTTTCTCTGGGGATATGTGCTCTTGCTGTATTAGAGAAATGAAGTAACCATCACCTCTTGATTTAAAATAAGGCCAAGTGATACATTGTAGGCAAAGTTCAGTTTTAAAACTGAAGTAGAGTATGCTTTTGTGTGCTGGAGCATTAGCCTAGAGTCTGGAATACCGTTTAGTTTTGCTTCCAAAAAATTTAAGTTAGTGTCTTAGTTCTGGTCAACAAACACAAAACAGCCTACAAATGTTGTAACTTACTGTATTGCCAGGATGATTGGCATTAAGAGGCAATTAAAAGGAAAATTATTTACTGTAGAACATGGCTCATTATGGTTGGAATATCCCAGTGAGGTAATGAAGAAGAAATGAAAAAGAAAAAAAAAGGGGGTGAGTCAGGTAAGCTCTGAATTCAGATCCTTTTTGCATTTTGACAGGATGCTTTGCAAGTGACTGTACCTGGTGGCTGTCCCTGTTAGGAATTTCTTTCACAGGTAGTAAAGCTGAAGAGTTGATGTTCTAAGCCAATTCATTTTCCTGCTTTTTGCAGTTAGTGGCTGAATAGAGAGAATAATCTGGACAGACTCAGCTCCCAGTTCCCAACTCATCATCCAGACTCCTATACAGAATCCAGATGTTCTGATAACGTGGTGTTTTCCTCTGTTATGTTTGCTGACGTACATGGTCAGTGAGTTGCTTAATTGAGACAAGAGACAAGGCAAATTTTCAGCTAAAAATTCAAATGAGAAATGTTGTTTAACTATTGGAATTGTGCTGCGGGTATTTTGGTGCATAAAGGTTTGTCTCAACTGTGCTGATTGGTCTGACTTCCTCCTACAGCCTTCTCTGAACTTCAAATCATTTCAATTGTAACAAAGCCCCCTCTGTTTGGAGGTTTGTGTGTGTAAATTCAGCATTGTTGCTGGAATATGCTGTATCTCCACAGGAGGGCTCTGCTGGCATAGCTATAACAGCACTCACCGTGGGATGCCCCTGGGATTTCCGCCTACTCCCTTTCTTTTCCATTTCCCCAGTGGAAAAGCAGGTGTTGGAGCTGCTGGACGCTGCCCTGTGTGTGTGTTGCAGCAGAGCACTGGGGAAGTATTTGTTGAGGAGCTCTAAACTGGAAAGATAGAAATGCTGCTCTTATTGCCAGGCTTGTGCCTCCTTTTTTTAGCAAGAAAAGAGATTCAGGTGTTTGTGGTAAAAAATTAGTACATTAAAAAAGGCTTTAATTCCATTTTTATGAGCATACCTTGCAACTGGTGTTTTATTAAATATTAAGAGCTTGATGGTTACCTATTTTTAATGGGTTGAACTGGGAAAAAGAAATATATTCCCTGTCAGTGGTACATCTGATGTCTGAGTCAGTTCCTAGACCTCTAAGAAGTTGAAATTCTGTCTGTATGGAAATACAACAGAGAGAAGAGAGAAAAATGTAAAGAAGGAACTTAAAAAGAAGAAAATATAGTATGCTTGTCAAAAAAAAAAAGGGGAGAGGGGGTTTTTTGTTGTTTTTTTTGGGGGGGGGGTTAGGGGTTTGTTTGATTCCTTTTTATTTTTTGTACCAATTCCATCTGCCAAGGCCCAGTGCGTGCTGTGGAATTAAAATACCTGGAAACCATTAGTACCAATATGTGCTGTTTATATTGCTGAGACCTTGTCCTTACATAGTGTAATTCTTGTTGCACGCATTTTCTACGAATTTATAACAGAGTGACTCTGGTAAGACCAGATCTGGACTCTTCTGTAAGAACTCACTTTGCAGAGGGTACGTTCCTTACTGTTTCTTTGTAGCTGAAAACCTGTATTTGGTGCTTTAAAAGTCTTGTGGTCCTCTGACAGTTAATATTTTGTGGTAAGTGAAACCTTGTGTTAGCTACGTATTGTTTTCCATCTTATTGTTATAATTTTGGACTTCTTATCTTTAAAGCAGTTAACATAACTTGACAAGTATTTTCTCTTTGATATAGACAACATTGCTAAGTCGCCTGGAACGAATATTTGAAGTCTGTTTTCCTTCCATGCCTGTTCTTGAAATTGAAGAAGAAATAAGTTCCTTGAATCATTTGTTGGAAGCAGGTGAAAAGCAGATGTCAACTGAGGAGACCTTAGCAAATACTGAGTAAGAACCTACAACACAATGAACTTAAAATGAACTTAAACATGTAATTCAAACTCAGGTGTTTGCTTCAAGCATCTGAGAAGCTATTGAGCAAAAATTAGCTATGTATCAGAATGCTTGTTTTTAGTGATTACACATGCCAGGAGTATTTCACTTAGCAACTCAGCAGCATATCATCTTTTCAGTGATGCCTCTGAATTAATCAGAATACGTCTTATTAGTTACACTTGCTATAAATTACTGTATTTATTTATGTGATGATGTAGTCTTAAGTAGATTTTGTCCTGTCTGCTGTGGACACCATTTTCCAGTAAGAAGTCTGAACTGTAATAGAGTGAGAACACTGTGCAGTTCCCCTGGGTGTGGGGCTTGGGCATAAGTTTAATTGGAATATATAATAAGTCACTTACATTAAAACCTAGAATAAATATTCAAGGCTGCCAGGCTGGTTTTCTGGTTGATAACTTGACTTATGATGGGTTGTACAGGGAACTGATGGACGTGTGGACGGAGCTCCAGGATATCCATGATGCATATGGACTGAGATACCAGTGGGGTGGCTCCCACAGCAACAAAAAGCTTTTGTGCTCCTTGGGAATCGACACAAGAAATATTGTGAGTCTGTCAGTAAAATTGGCTTTTTAAATAACAAAGCTGCTTTAAATGTAGGATCAGGTGGAAGTTGTTTTGTATGAATGCTTGTCACCTAATTGCATGGCTGCACTCAACGTGGCTTTTCACGACAGACCATCTGACAACTTTTTGTAAGCCCTATTAATATTAAAAGTTATTTTAGTTTTTAACCATTGTGTAATAATTAACATCGTATTTATTCTCCAATTCTAATCTTTCGCATGTTATGTAACATTGAAAAACATTTTCATCCCTGACACAGAAGCTCTTAAGTAAATTTTTTTTGTTGTTGTTGTTTTATCAGCTTTTTACAGGCAACAAGAAACAGCCTGTTATAGTACCCATGTATGCAGCAGGACTGGTAAGCTTTTTTTTAGTGTTATTAGCCTTATTTCAGTGTTATTATGTTGTTACAGTTCCAATGACATTACATAATGAAATATATTAAATTACATTAAGCACCAAGTGTGCTGAAAAATATTTCTGTAAGTACAGTTATGGCTTAGGCATCAGTAGAAATGCTAAAAACAATCATCAAATACGTGATTTTCATTATGTGTGCAAGCAGATACTTGATTTTAGGTGAAAGAAGTGCTTAGTTAAAACAGTGAGAACAGTGGTTTTTTTCTTGAAGCGTGTGTATACATGTACATGCACATACAAACACACCTAAGCTTTTATATGATCATTCAGAAATGGAATATGAAAAAAGTTAGTTTTCTTTGGTATATATTAAGCTGATTTGATTTTGTAGAGTGACTTCCACAGTCAGTTTCTAGAGTTGTTTTCTGATGCATTGAGGTCAACTCGTGTACTTCTTTGGATGTAAACATGCTATTCTGATACAGATAGTTGAGACATCTCATAGCAATTGCTGTTTTCTTCCTGTTTGTGAGCAAAACTACGTTTGCAACACATGCAGTTATTTTTTTGAATGAATTGTTGTTGCTGATTAGTTATTTCCTAGATTTTTAATGTACTTTTGCACATGATAAGCTGGATAGCAGTGATGGTAGGAGTAAAATGGTTTGCTGCTTTCTGTTGCCACACTACTTCATGTGTTTCTCCACTTTCCACAAGAATTGATTTAACTGGTGGGTAAACTCAAAGCTTCCTTTAAAGTGGTGTAGAAACATTTGTGGGACAGCTGATCTTGGCAGCTGACTTCCAGAAATTGTTTTAAAATGTGCTATTTGCAAATCCCATGGTTTTTTTATTTGGGGGTTTCTCACTGTTCTGGGGTGGTTTGCCTGTTTCAGTGCCAAAAAAAAAAAAAGTGAGTTTAATTATTTTCTTAATGCTTCTCAATGCATTTATTTCCATGTCAGTAATTATTGTTCTTGGTATCTTTCTGCAAACTAATAATTTGACTTGTTTCTTCTGAATTAATTCATTGTTGAAATGGAACAAATGCACTTGTACGTTTGTGATGGGCCATTTGATATTTCTGGAATAGCCTACACACAATTAGGAGGAGAAGACATCACCTTATCAAGTAACTGTTTTCTCCAGCTTAAATTACATTACTGAAAGTTGAAAGCAAGCTCCAGCTGGACACTTGGGTTTTTGTTACTGACTCTAAGATGTTTCTTAGCCCTAAGGATGACTTTTCCCCCTGCTCCATCTACTCATGCCCCTCTCAGTGAAAGTGTCCCAATGATATATGGTTACCCCCAAGCCCTTAGTTGAGGGTAGTACTACCTGGTAGTGTGTTCTAGTTTTTTGCATCTGCAGTTCTTGAAATATATAAAAATGTGTGTCTGTGTGTGCGTGTGAATTTTTTTAATTTAGATATTTATTTATTTATTCAGGGTATGTTAGAACCTACCAAGGAACCTTTGAAACCAATATCTGCAGCAGAAAAAATAGCTTCAATAGGACAGACACCTCCTGTATCACCAGAGATGAACACATGTGCATCTGATCAGTTCCAGGTAAAAATCAGAGAAGGGTGAGAGAGGAAAAGAAAGAATGAGGGAAACAATGGGATGCCTTGTCCTTCCTTTATATTTAAAACATTTAGATAATGTGTTCAAAGACACCTGTATGTAAGAGGCAGGTGTTGCTTGTGTCAGATTGAAGTCCTGCTCTTGGATCTGCTTTTCATGTGTGACTGGAAGGGAGTCCTTGTGATAAGACTGTAGCAGTTGGTGGCCAGCATGTCAGAGTCCTGATGATACTGTTGTACAGCAGTTTGCTTTAAAAGGCAGTTAGTTACACAGATTTTGTATGCAACATTAGACTCATCTGACCTCTGGCTAAGGTTCTTCATCTTTGCTCTTCCTGGAGCTTATTGTTGGAGGTCCTTCTACCTGTTTGTTAGCACTTGTTTTTGTGAATGATCCTATTTACATGTGTACTGTTCATGTTTGTTTCCTTTTACCTTTTCTTACTTCTTCAGAGTAACATGAAAAGCAGCCCAGCTGCCTGGAAAGAGATTCTGGGTGTGATCATACATGCCTGACTTTTTGATTTATGAATTCTGTTGGCCCTTTGTGCCAGATTTTGAATTTTTACCTCTTGAACAGAGTTGCTTTGCCGGCTTCTGTCTTTAAAGTTTGATACAAAATGAATCTAGAGGAGTTTAGGAGTGAGCTTTTGAATGTCATGAATTCTGTGTGGTCACTTGTTCTGATGTAATGGTGTTAGAAGACCACTTCAGTGCCCTGCATGTTGCAATGTGTGGCTCCCAACAAGCTAATGGGATATGCAGAAATATTTCACTTCCAGAGTCACTCCCGTGATTCTTGGCACATATTCAGAGACTCAGCTGTGTCCCTCCTTAGTGCAGGTCTTGTTTGGTGTGCCTGGTGTCTTTAGTTACTTGCTATACCCGTGGTTTCTGATTGAAGGCATTCCAGAAGGAATTATTCTCATAGGCACTTCTGAGTATAGTGATTTTCTTGCACTCCTTGCTCTGCCATAGTGCAGAGCTCTAAGTGTGACATGTTTGTACTAGAGGAGAAGTTTTTTCATGGTCAAATTGCAGTTTGTCAGTAGGCTCAGAGCTGATGTTGTTTTATACAGCAATACACATTTGATGCTATGTTATGTGCTGCCTCTCACATGTGGTGGAACTGGTCAGCTGAACTGGGTATGAGAAAAGGTAACAATAACGATCACTACAACCAATCTGAGCTGAAGAAATCGGTTGTGTGATTTCTGCATATGAACAAAGCAGGAAAATGTCACTTTTTGCAGCATTCAAAGTACTCTTCTTTTACAGAGGGGAAAAACATAAATTAAACCACACACTAAACAGTGAAAGAGCTGCAAGAGCCTGAAGTAGCAGCATCTCTGACAACTGCCATTTTCTCAGTTGCTTGGCAGTCATAATGCTGAAAATAAGAACCTCTACTTATCAAAATCTCTGTTCTTGTCTAATTATGAATTCCTGCTGCAGAATTTTCCATTACTTGTCACAGTTTGATTATCTTGTCTCATAGCTTGTTCTGACAAGGCTATCTCTGTTCAGTAGCTGTGGTCCACGAATACATCTGAGAAGCTTCTGTGCTGTTTGCACTGTTGGCCTTAGGTTATTTTTTCCGAAAAGACAAATACTAAAATAAGATTTTGGGGAAGAGGTGGATTAGAACTGTAACCATTAAGAAGGCTAAGGGGCCACAGTTAAGTGATATTCAGAAAGTTTCAGGGCATGAATGATCAATTCTCCACCTCGTTTCTTTCTTGGTCTCATCTTCTCTCAATGTTTGGTGGCTTCTCTTTGCTTTGGGGAGAATCCAGCTTCACAACACGTTGTGCAGGCTGCATTTTAGGAATAGCCCAGGTTGTAGTGGTAATAAGATGATGTGCCCAAACTTTGGTAAACATTTCATTAGGAACTGTGCTAAAACCATTGTTAAATATTCAGTGGAGATACAGGCAATTCTAGTGGACCCAGAAACTTCTTATTCTAATTTAGGTGCAGCAACTTAGGTATCTTATAAGTGTACCTGGTTAATATGTAATTATTTAGTTAAAACTTCGAAATTCCTCCATTTTCAGAGAGTGATGATTGCATTCTTATATTCAGAAACTTCAGAATCTTGGCTTTCTTTTTGGAAGAAGAGGTTCTAGTTAATAGGTTCCTGTTCTTTCCTTAAGGAAGAGTTCTTCTCCGTTCAAAGCTTGGCATTTATGGGACTTGTATACAGATCAGTGTCTGTGCATGTACATGTATGACTTTCTGCTGAGAGAGTAAGACTTTGGAAGAAAGACTGTGATGATGCAAAGGCAGGAATAGAAAGAACAGTGGTAGAAACACAGAAATGCTTTCTAAATTTTTTTGTTGCGGGCAAACAGAGGAAAGCATACAGAGGTTTAAAATGGAGAACGTTAGAAATAAAAAGAATGAGGCAAAAAGCAGCAAGGGAGCTGCAATACTTTTTCCTAGTTATGATATAAACTCTGTATGTTTTGCCCTCATTCCCTGCAGAGGGTCTCACTGAACTGGTTAGGCTGTGCAAACACAGTGGACAAATTTCTCTCTGAGCCATTTAAGATGTAAGGACAAGGTTTTTGAAATCAGACTTCTCTCAAACGAGTTACTGACTGGTTTGTCATCACATTAGTTTGTTGCATAAAGATGATTTTTTGTAGACTCATTCTGGTTTATATTTGAAGGTAGCATCTAAATTCTTCTTTGATCTGTTGTTTATCTTGACAGTTGAGGGATTTATTTCTCTGTTCCTCTGTGCTCATAACTGTAAGGCACTAAACAGAATATGAAATAATCCCCTGATTACTGTTGCCTTGATCTAAGCATATCTCAAAGACTTTGCAGGGCTCAAGTAAAAGGCTTTGTCAAAGCACATCAGGTGTAGGAAGGAGTGGCTGCTGGAATAGGCACCCTGTGATTGTGAGACCTGAGACTGGTGTCCTTCACTTGTTTTTTTAATACAGCTCCAGTGTGCTTCTACACCACAGCCAAGTCCTCAGGCAGTGCAATTAAAATGTATTCCAGTGTTTGTTAAAGAGGTTGCTGTCTGGACTTAATGGTGACTGCTTTCTCTTGATTTGATACTCTCTTCTGGTTAACGTTGTTTTAGAGTTTACTTACCTGCTTCTCTTTGGATTTCTTGAAAAAAGCTGTCCAGATATTTCTGCTCTTTCGCTGTTGCTTCAAGGCATCTTCTTCTCTCTATTTAGGACTGTTTCCTTGGCAGAGTTACCTGCCTAGTTTTGCATAGTAAGTTTTATATTGGAATGGAAATCTGCAGTGACCCAGACCTTTCTAGAAGAAAATGGCCAGTGATTCTTTTCTGCAGGTGTCTATTACAGCACATCCACTTGCATGTAAGGCACTGAATTAGGGATCAGGTTATAACAGAAATATATATATTACACTTGCTGGCTATTAGGGACTGAACCTTAATTAAACCCCGTGGGGTGACAGTCTTTAAAAACACTTTTAATTACATAAGAGACCATCAGGACTTCTAACAATGACAGATGCAAACTACCATATTGTTGGCCACCAGCCAAAGGCTCCATCAGGAACTGCTCTCCAGTTATACATGTGAGAAAGATCCAAGAGTACGTGTAGCTTTGACAGAGTAAGAGAGAAAGATTTGCAGGTAAGAGATATTACAGAACTTGCTATTCTATCAGATGTGGCAGTTGATTAAGGGGGTTGTCTGAAAAGAGCAGTTTTCAGAACTGATGTACTTTTGCCAATGAATACACACAATGAAATGTATGAATTACTTCTATGTAAACCTTTTTTTTGAATGTTTATGACGCTCATTTGTGGGATCCATCCAAATATTGACATTATATTTGTATTACAAGCCCTTTTATTTCTTTCCACCAGCTTTAAGACAGCAAAATGCTCTTTTTTTTTTTCCTTTGTTTAATTTTCCTTGGGTAATTATTGGCACAGACACAAACATTTACATTTTACTCGTTTGGATTATAAAAGCTCTTACATAATGCATTCTAAAATTACTGTGTGAAAACATCTCTCACTTTTATCAAAGTGAACTATGGTGCAGTAAAACCAGCAGGCATTTTAATTTTCTCTTTCTTACTTCCTTGACATTCAGAGTAGTATTCTGACAGCTGAGTGTGCTTTTTCATTTCTGTACCATGTCCTGTAATCTAAGATGGAGGCCTTGAGGAGTAAAAGCAGTTTGCCCCATTTCTCAGTATTCTCCTAGATTGGGCACTTTTCCTTAAAGCATGTTATTAAAATAATAGTTGTAAATGCAGTAGTCTAGCAACCTCACGATCTCTGAAAGGCAAAACATTATATTCCCATTTGCAGGGTATGTTTCCATTGTCTGAGATTTCAATGCTGTGTTCAGGTGTCCCAGTGTAGTTAGTTTTCTTAGGGCTGAGGTCACTAGAAACAGAAAACTTTCTGTTTAATTTGCTTTTTCCTCTGCCTTCTCCTTTCACTTTTTTTGCTGTTGTATAGACCAGGGCTTGCCAGCATCCTGTATAGGTGGGGTCTGCTTTACTTACCCCCTCTTTTGTGAAGTGGTTGAAGTCAGCAGAATGGTCTCATCCCACAGAGCAACTAATATACTTAGAATGCTCTTACTGATTTAGAGTCAGATTCTTTTTTTTTCCCATTTTAGGAAGAATTCGTCACATCCTTTGTCCTTTCCTTGACAAATCTGAGAATCGAGTCATCATTAAAGGCAAAAGCTTAGCCAGTCATTGGTACCACTTTTTCCATGCAATTCTGTCACACTCATCAGTCCTGACTCAGGCTTTTGTCACAAAATGTAGTGGGTGTTTTCCTCAGTAAGTGGGAGTTGGTAGGAAGCCACTTTGTTTCAATTTGACTTCATTTTGCTCAGGGCAGAAAACTACTAAATTGTCATAGTATCTTTTCTTTTTCCCCTACAAACTCCTTTTAACGTTAATATATTTTAGATGTGGCAGAGTTTAAACAAGCTACTGATGATAGTGATTATTACTTCATCAGGTGTAGCTTCCACACTGCTAACATTGTATCTACATGCAAATCATTTCAATGCCAGTAATTTCATTACCAAAGCAAAGTAAAAAGTGTAGGATCAGCTCCTTGAGCTCCGTGCAGTGAATACTGTTCAAGCTGTGCTCAGTACTGGAAATATTTTCAAGACATTAGGTAGGAAAGATTTTTCCAGGCAAGACATTTAGTACAAGTACATACAGAAATCTCCAGCTCCCTTTGTTTTTATTTCTGTAAACCTCTATCACTGAGGAAAAGCCTTTTACAGTGAGCTTAATTGTACATTAGTGAATCTGCATTTTTCTTCAACGTTAGATGGTTGGAAGTTTTAAAAATAAAATAAAAGAAAAAATTTAAAAAATCAAGTCTGACTTTGTACAAAAGCGAAGAGAAGGTGTGGCTCAGCCACTGGAAGCTGGACAAGTACCTGATGAATTTTGAGTAATATTGCTGAGACTTCTGTTGCTTTTCTTCCATACTGTCATTGTTTTGTTAGAAGTTGAGGGAACATCCTTTCCCAACGCTTCCTGACAGCTGGCTTCACTGTCAGGGGACAGAGCAGAGGTGTAATACACAGAGGTAGAAAAGATGAACTTATTTCAGACATTTCTGATGCTGTCCCATCAGTTTATGTCCTGAGAATACAGGAGGGACACCACTCGCAAGTTACACTGCACCCTGAACACACCCTCCCAGTAGAGCATGTTCCCTGCTGCTTCTTGTGTCCAAAAGACTTAACAAGAGGAAAGGAAAAGGCAAAGATGGGCTCCCAGAAGGAGTCACTGTTTCCATGCTCCTCTTGTTCAAGCATTGATACTAATGGTTTGTACATAGACCAGGATGAGTTAATTGTAAAGGGGTAATAAGTCACAGGACTTTTATTTTTGAAGAGGGTGGAGTGGAGAGGGTGTTGAGTTTGTCCCTCACATGTAGGGATTATGTCTCTTAAAAGCAAAACAAACCAAAGCAAAAAGAACCATAGGCTTATTGATGATGAATAATACATATAGTCAGAACAAAGCATGGATGTACAGACAGCTTTCACTATTCTACATTTGCCCTGTAATTGTGTATATGTACCTTTTTATGCTAAGTGCCTCATCTTCCATGAAAGTAATAGTAGTTTAACTTTCAACTGTGCCTTGAGGTTTGTTAATCAATTCATGTGTTTTAATTAATTTGCAAATCCTGTTTGAGTTAGAAGTTACCTAATCTGTACTGTTCAGAATTTAATGAGACTTCCTGTGGTAGAGCAATTCTACTTTGAATCTTTAGTGCATATAATGAAAATACATGCCTCCCAAAAGCTGGGGCTTGATCATCTAGTTGTTCTTTTTTTTTTTTTTTTTTTTTTTTTTTTTTTTTTTTTTTTTTTAGTGTTTAGACGCTAAAGAATCTGTTGTTTGAACTGCTTTGCATTGTTGTAACCTGAACTGACTATAAAATCTGATTTCTGACTTTTCAACTCTAGGAATCTCTACCACCTGTCCAGTTTGACTGGAGTAGCAGTGGCCTTACTAACCCTTTAGATGGTACGGTCTCTCCGTAGAGCCTCTAGCACCAGAGCTAGAGATAAGAAAGCTACAAAGTTCAGACAACATCTATCTGCTGATTATTTTTTTTTTAAATATATACACACACACACATATATATATAAAAAAATATATATAATATTTATTTCTTACTCCTAACTTTGGAAATTCAGGCTTTCTTTCTGATTAACGGTGCCCCTATGTGAAGTATTATGTAGTCTGAAAAACACTAAGTTAAGTATTATTTTAGATTCCTTCCATATGCTAGTGACACAGTGGCAATATTAACACTTCATTATGTATAACTGGAGATTATAATGAAACTGAACAAATGAGCATTTTAGATTGAAAAGTTTTACTTCTTGAAGGTATTTTTCACCAGTCAGCTATCTCTTTAGACATCCTTTGAATGACAAACTTGTGTATAGTGGCTACTTCAAAGCACAATATTTTAACCACGAACTGTTTGCAAAATATACACTTCTTGAGCTGAAAGTTTTCAGATTTAAAGATAATTTTGTATTTCAAAAATGTGACTTCATCCATTATCACTTTTGCTTACACTGAAGAGCTACTTATAGCTGATATATTAAAGAGGTAGCTACAAACTTCTTTGTATCTGTAAATGTATATAGTTATCACATAAAAGACCCTTCCATGTGTCTATTTTAATAGCAAAGTGAGTTGTGCCACTGCCTCCAGTGTCAGAAACGTAAGTGCACGCAAAGGAAATAAAACAAGTTTTAGAAACTTGTTTGACTGACAGAACCTATAAAGAAAGTGATACCGTTACGAGGAGCCTGCTGACAGCAACTAATTCATGACACAAGGTCGTTCAAAGGGTCAGGCTCAGATAACAGCATCTTCTACTGCACTGGTGTTGCCACAGAACCTGTGGGATGTAAGAGTTTGGATAGCAATATCACGGTGCTGAAGGAAAGCCTGGATGGACCCTTTTGCTGTTGTCTGGTGTCTTATTACTTCAGTCAATCATCATGCTTTTCTTTTTAACAAACACCTTTAAAATGTATCTGGTTTGATTTCTGTTTTAGTACTAAAGGGGAACAGTATAATTTACCAGTGGGGAACTGGACATAAGAGTGGCTTTTGTTACCCAGTGGTCACACTGCTTCAAGATAATGATAATTAATAGCTTAAAGCTGCTAAATAAAATTTTAAAGTGTTTTTTTTTTCTTTTTGTTTTTGCTATTTAAAGATCCGCTAAGTCTTCCTGAATGAAAGAATGGCTTTCAATTTCAGTGAGGGGAGAAAAACCCCACTGTATTTTAACTATCAACTGACCTATATATTGTTTCCCTTTAACTGATCACATCTTTCTCTCTGGGTCGTGCTGATTCTCTTTCATTTTTAGATCGAAATAAATACTTCTATTTTAAAGTTATAGTGTGATTTCCTTGCTGCAATGTACATGAGGAAACGTGCACTGAATTAAGTTGTTAACATTCTAGAAGGTACAAACTAATACTGTAAGCATTGTTTTCATGTCGATTTTTTTAAAATTGCGTACTGAGTACTAATTATAACTTGCATGTTCAAGTGTGTGTCTTACCCCTTTTTACACATAAACCCCTCCCTTGGCTTACCTTCTATATGGCTGCCTACCAACACGGTCACTGAATTTCAAGCTAGTGGAGGTTCCACTCTTCTGAACCTTGATTTCTTTGGGCCCGTGGATGACAGTAGCTCTAGCAGCACCACCACAATCCCAGGTCAGCAGAGTGTCAAAACCACAACTGTAAGAATATAACGACTTACTAAAAGCATGAGCACATCACTTGACTTTCTACAAACAAGGACAAATTTCATGGCGTTTCTCTAAAATGTCTTTCTACTGCATTTTTTTCTTTAATCTGTGTTCTGTTTCTGGGTTTTGTATCGAGTACGAAGTATTTAAAAGGTACTGTCAGCTCTGTGTTTGTCACCTGCTGAAGGAATGAATGGCTTTTATGCTCTTGCAAATAACATGTTAAAACACTTGGTTCAAATGAGAAATCCTGGAATTTAGCCCTTCTAAACACTTAAGGAAATTTGAAAAATGGGGTAGATGTGACAATTCCTAAAATATGAGCCTTGCTCTCTCCTCTAAATAAGTACCTCCAAATTGTAGGATTATGGTGTTGTTTGGAAACTATGTGTGAATATAAATTTACAGAGTGATATATCACAACCCTGCTGGGGTTTGCTGCTATAAATTTTTTTCTTTGTGTAACTATAATATAATGATAAAGTGAAAAAAAAAGTGTTTTAACAGCATTTAAAATAGAAAAAAGATATAGTTGCATGTTGTGGGACATTAGAAGTTCATGAATGTTAATTGTAAAGCCAAAGCACTTTATCAGCAGCTTACTCCCTTTAAAAAGGAGATGAAAAATACCACTCTCTCATTGAGTAATGTGTGAAAGTAATTGAGTTCATTTATCACATGGTTTTGACATGCTCTGAGTATTTTGCACGAGCTTGTGAAAAACCTACACTTAGAATAAATTTCTGCAGGAGTTTAAGGGAACGCTTGGGGGTTTATTCCAGGCACAGGTTAAGTTGATAAGGCAGGTACTCTTTCAATACAATGCCTGAAGTCATAATATCAGTTTCTTCATAGGAAGAATTTTTTCTTCTTAGTGATTTTAATTTTTTAAAATCAGTTCTTAAGATGTTTGGAGTTCTCCCACATTTCAAATAAGTAATTATAATTATTATTGTTTTTGGATTTAGAAACACAATTTTTAATTTTGAAATCTGATTGCTGAAGCAATTTTGTGGCATGGCAATCTAAATGTCTTTTTATTCCACCCTTGAGAAATGTCATTATGAGATGAAAAAAGGCAGGTTTGTCATGGAATTGATAGGTAGTAAAGTCAAGGAGTATAGTCTTACAGATTCTTTGTGTGTGCAAGTCCACTGACACAAGTCACCAGTGCCCAGTACATGTAGTTGGTATTATTGCTTGTGCAGGTGGTGTGCACACTGGAAGGGATTACTCAGGAATACTGTTAGCCCTTTTATTGCATTTTATTTTTATGTTGTTGTTTCACCAAGTTACAGGTATTATCACCTTCCCTGGTATGCCCTATAGTGCATATTTTTTTGTTTGGTTGGTTTTTTGTTTTGTTTTTTTTAACTCCTGACTTGTTTCTGGGAAAGTCATTTGTTTCATGGCTTGCAGCTCGTGTGTTTGTGTGTGTTTAGGAGCTTTGTGTGGGTTTGGTTGGCTAACTTTCCTTCAATATCTCATTAAGGTTTTGCAGTGCTTTCCTTAAATATTCTCTCATCATTTGAATTAAATGGAGAATATGCAACTCTTAAAAAAAAAATAATTGAAAGACAAATTGCTAGATCTTTTGGCTTAAAGAAGAAACTTTTATCAGTAGTAGAAGTTTATTCTTTCTTTGGAGACCTTAGTTTTACTTGCTACAGATCAACACTGGATTCTTCTCAGTCCGATTTCATCAGTAGCCAAAATAACTTTTTAATAAAAATTTGCATTCTGCATCATGAACAGGGAGTTACTCATTTCTACTATGTTCCCACAATTCAGTGTATTGTTTTATTTTTCATGTTAATAGTTTAACATAAATGTAGCTGAGTAAGAGGTGCCTAAAGAACAGTAAATTGAGCAGTGACATCTCCATACAGCGAAAATGAATTCATTTTCATATGTAATGTCTGTAAATGGGAATATCTAAATGATGTAACTTATAAGGTTGCATTTAATGTTTGTTGCAGAGTTGCATGTCAAAGGGCTCCTCGTTTCAATTAGCTTTCCAATTTGTACCTTAATGGGATTTCGCGGGCTTCTGCAAGTCAAAGTGTGTTTCTTCAAGGCTTCCTCTCCCTGATTGGAAGTGGATATTTTATGGAATATTTGGGCTTTTTCCTATTTCCAAGTTCTGTAAACATCTGACAGTACTAAAAGTCTTGGTATGCTGGTCTCGGGACAGTACATATTTTAATATTTTGTATGGAACTGGATGAAATTAACTTTGAAAATCCAGACTTTAAAAAAATGTATGTTGAAAGGACAGCTGAATAATTTCTAATTAATTCATGTTATATGGAACAAATCTTCTCCCCACCTCCTGCAGCTTAACCAGATGATTTTCTTAATTTTACATTTTGGTCAGCTTAGTTTCCTTACAATAAAAGAGGAATTAACTTGTGTCCAAAGGGCAAAGGGTCAAGACACTGCTTGGGGAGAGCTCATGCAACACAGGCTTGAGGATGATTAACCTCATCTGTTAGCACATGCAATGCTGCAGTTACTGGTGGTAAAGGCAGGATAATAAGCACAGGCATTTATTTATTTAGCAATCTTTTGATGTGTCAGGAATTCTTTTAGAAGCATCCTGATCCTGAGAAGTAATCTGGATATAATTGTCAGCACACGTTAGTAAATGCTGGTTTTATATTAGGGAGCTACAGGGGACCATCAGGTCCCAGTGTTTGCAATGTTTGTTCTGCAGTAGGATGAAATACTTTTGTGTTGTCCAAACCAACTGGTACAGGTGTGACACTTGTTTAGGACACAGGTGTCTCTAAAAATCACACTGCTTATGTACAAAAATTCTATGCAGGTTTTGAAAAATACTTACAATTGCGAATGGCACATATGCACGCTTCATTGAAACCCATGAAACATAAAATATCTGAAATTGTAACTAGGGGAATATCACCAATTTAAAATGCTTCTGAGCAACAAAATTTTTGTCTTTCCTCTTGATTTATTTTGATAATTCTAATTTCTAGAGGTGTTTTTTTTAAAGAAATAAACATAATATCTGGAAATTCTAGATCTACTTCCTACTGAGATGTGATGCTTGATACTAAACAGGTAGAATTTAACTCATACATACGTATTTTTTTTAATATTTTTTCCATTGTTTGCAGTGTTCTCAGAGTGACCTCTGTGATAAAATTTGAAATCCATTCCCAACATATGTGATGTGAAAATTCAACATCTGACTTAAGATACCTGAAACTAGGAATTCAAGGCTGAAACATCCAGATACTTAATGCTTTAGGAATACTTGAAAGATGAAAAGGGAGCACAGAGTAAAAGTCTTGGTAGTACTATATATTAGTGTGTAACTTTTTAATGCCATGCCACTTCTGTGTTTCATAAAAGCTGTTTTTCTTCACTTCAAATTTCAACACAACCGCTGGTGAAAAGCAAGATACTAAATGCACTCTAATGCATGCCAGTGTTGCTTGTAATCTCTTGGTGAAGAGTTGGTCCCTGTTAACATGCAGTGTTCTTTTAATAGAGGCAGTTGAGTTGAAGTAATTGAAACAATCCATTTTGACACAGCTGACACTTTTAACAGAGGTTTCACACTCAAAAGTAAATCAAATTGGTTTTGTTTACTCATAGACTGAGACCTTGTATGCCAGACTTGATCCAAGGTGTGTCTGTTTTGTAGTACAACTAAAAAAGCTGCTGAAAAAGGATGGGGAGAAAGGATGATGCTTCAGAAACGCAAACATGTTCTGTCATGTTCTTTTCATGTATCTTGAAATTATAAATGATTCAGATGTTTACAGAAAACAGTCTCTAGCAAGTTGGTCTGTGACTAATTATGACTATACTTGCCTCCAACCATCACTGATTATTATTTTATACTGTAAGGTGTGGATCCTGAGTTGTATGAATTGACAACCTCAAAACTGGAAACTTCCAATGCGAGCAACAGAGTGACTGATGCGTTTGCAAGACTCATGTCCACAGTGGAGAAGGCAAGCACGTCCACAAGGTAAATACTCTTCCCTGCACATTTGTCTTCTGTTTCTAAGGGTGTGTGAAATGTGAGATGTGAACGTGTGTGCTTGTTTAGGGCAGAAGTTCCTGAATGATCAAAAGCCTTAAATTCAATAATTGAATTTTAAATCTGAAATTCACCGTACTGTAGTTCATATCTCAAATTATCGTAGAACTCTAAAGTGTGGAAATAGTTCATGAGCTGAAAGAAAAAGATCACCTGGACATAAGTTGAAAAGCTGGAGCCAAAGGCTGAACTGGAGGAAACGACTTTGTGAACACCAGAGCTGGTTTCTAAGAATGGCAGGGTAAATTGAACCACACAGTTCAGAGCCTGAGCACTGTGACAGAAGACTCTCCTTGGACCTCTGTGTAACTTATAAATACAGAATGTTCCACAAGTAAAATGATAAAACAGACCGATAGTTATGACTATATTTGTCCCTTCACAAATATTTCTAGCACCTGTCAAAACTTCAGTGACCAAACATGAGTTTAATTTTGATGTTGCAGGTTAAGGAATGAGCGTGTAGTTGATTTAGGATGTCCTTTCTGCTTCCAGGAGCACCTGTGAAGTACTTTTGTGCTTTTTCTAGGTAGATTCTATAGAAAGTCTTCAGGTGTCAAATGTCTTTCATGAAGTCTGACCAGTTGAATGGGTACAGAATAGTCTCTCCACTTATAAGCTTGTATTCTTGGGGTTTGGTTTTTTTAATGTATATCTTATCACATCCTGAACTGTCTTAACATATAATTAGTGTCTGTGCCCATTAAAAGAATCACTGAGGGATTCTCACCAAAGTAAAATATTGGTGTTTTGGAAGCGTGTGCCCCAACATGCAACAAATAGGTGGTAACATACCCTCACTTGTAAGCAAGCTTTAGGGTTTATTCAGCACTCTAAAACTAGATGTGTTCTCATGCAGCAGAGCACTTAGGAGGAGGCACAGGAATGGTGGGACAGAGCTGGCTTGCTTAAAATTATTAAAACTCTAATTTTTAAGTGCTCTTTTAAAACACGTTCCTTCACTGAGAAAACTATCTTGCTAGTTTTCCTGCAGTGATGATTCTGAAAGTGAACATGGAATAAAAAAGATCAACAAGCCATGAAATTTCCAGGGAGAACCAGTAGAGGGAACTCCCCACTTCAGTGCTGGTTTTTGGGTCTCAGCTTTTGGATTGCCTCTTTTTCTATTCATGGAGCACATATACTCTTCCTGAGGTTACACTAATGGAAAAGTTTGACTTTCATGAATTAGAAAACTTAGTTACATTGAAATACTTTTGTATTATATTCTAAGCCTGATTTTAAAGTAACTGCAGTAGGAATGCAAACTACAAATGTATCCTTCTTTTATTTCAACTCATAATTTTGTACCTGCCCGCTTGCCTGAAGATGTCTTAGCTTACTTTTTCCTTACAAAACAACAGGAAAGTCTGCTTTGCTTAAATGAATGTTGACCCTCATTTTTCTGTATTGTTGTTTTTTTGATATGAGGGGTTGGGTGTTTTTTGGTTTTTTTTTTTCCAAGGCTTCCACAATACACTTGAAAGCTCTTACTTGTGCGCTTAAAGCTCTTCATCCAGATGTCAGAGTTCTTCCCCTGTTCTGGAGAGCATTGCTTACCAGTGGGAAGAGGTACTAGATCTATGGTATAGCAATATGTCAGGCAGTAGAAAGAGGCATGGGACCTCAGACTTGGAGATTAAGTTCAGACACACACAAGGATTAGCTGTTTTAAAGAAGCTGTTTTCAGTGTGTGATACAGTTTGTATATTTTTGTCAACTCTAAATTAAAAAAAAAAAAGTGCTCTTTTCTTACTTGATTTTGTGCTCTCCGAAAGAAAAGCAATCTGTTTTTCCAAGCTAGAAGCCTTCAGAGAAATAAGGTCTTATCTCAGCAGTATGCCAAATATGTTGCAGAATGTTAGCTTTCTGTAAAAAATTTGTTTGTTTGTTTGTTTGTTTGGTAGTGAACTGAAGACTTTAAAATAGGAGTGGCTGGGTACAGCCAGCTCAATGAGGCTGATATTAATGCACCAGCCTGGAAATATGGACTATTAGGCATTCAATATAACTGATGGGGAAGATGGAACCAGTGCCTTTGATTCAAACTTCAGCTGTGCTGAGGCTTTCCCATGTGTGTAACTTGTCTGAGCTCAGGATCTTTAGGGTGAAGTTTAGAGTGAAAATGCCATTGTTCAGCTGCAGGATGCCATATGAAGAGTAATCTTTGTCTAAAGTAGCCTCATCTTTTGCTTGCAAAGCCACCTCTTGAACCACAAAGGCAGTTTCTCAGAAGGAAGGTATTGGGAGAGGAGGGGAAGCTTCCCCCTCAGCTTGAGCCTGGAACCTCGATGGCAGCAGTAAGTGCTGAAGGTCAGAGATCCAGTACAGCATTCCAGAGAGACTCTGCAGCCTAGCCTGCTTCCATACAATTGGCAGAGATCAAAAGTTTATCTGCTGTCTTTTTGAAGGAAAGCAGAGCACTGATACTTTTCCAAGAAATGGCCAAAACCTGCGTGTAAACTGCAAATACTCCTTGGGGACAGTGTTGGATGGAGCAGCCAAACTCCTAATTACAGAGTGTTTTTCAAGTGTGTTTCTCTAATCGGCTCAGTGTTGCTGATAAAGCTTGGCCTTGCTGATACTATCCACAAAACCCTTTGCAAACATGGGAGGTGACTGAAGCCCCAAAAGACTCGAATGCTGCAGAAGGGGGTTGGAATGCAGAACAGAACAGTGAGGTGTGAGTGACGCATCGACAAAGAATTCCCTGTTTCTTGCTAAATTTTCTTCCAGCAACTTTCCTGCCCATCAGTCTGGCTCATTTCTTGTGGCTTAGTGTTAACATGCCTTTGAAAAGGGAACTTAATGCCCACAGGTAGATGGACTGGCACAGTTGCTTGGGTAGGGGCATCCCTTCTGTCCTCTCTCTTGGGAGAAAATGTAACCTCATGTAAGAGAAGAGGTGGATGAGGACAAAATTTTAAAACCTGAATGAGCCAGAACTGGGGCATTCCATGGTTTAGTAATCAAAAGTTCTGGTTTCAAAGCAGACAGAAGTAGTGCAGCTGCCATTGACAGTCTGCTCACTTGGGTGTCTGTTCTTTTAGCCATGGTATCTAGAGATTAGGAGTGCACAAGCAGGAGAAACTCTGCAATGCCCCCCTCTGCTGACCAGGGTTCAGCAAAAGAAGCTCTTGATAATGGGAACATCTTCAGCACAAGTAGTGACTGAAATGAATGCAGTTATTTCTCTTGCCTCTATCAAAGAGCATCACAGTTATTAGGCAGTTTGGTAAGTTTTAAGGGTAAGATCTGTCTGCAGTGATGATGCTACTTTGTCTTTTAAATTTAGAGAGTTAGTGAGTAATTCTTTAGGGTTGCCCTGGTGATATTTACTACCAAAAGTGTTGATTGTTACCCACAAAGGGTACTTGCAGTGTCCAGTTTTACTGTATTGCAGAGGAGCTTGCCCCTCTCCGTTGAGGATTGGAGAAGTTAGGACATCTCCACTCTTTCTACACTGAGATGATTTCAAAAAAGAGTTTGAGCCTCATTAACAAGTGATTGTATCTATAGCTCTATCGTGGTCATAGTTAAATAATGTTTGCTGTGTTAGTGTGTTAGCTTCTTCTTTATAGATACTTTTTACATTGCAGGTTAAGTAGATAAATTATTGCAAAGGACCTCCAGCCAGGAGGGGAGCCTTCAGTAACTGGGTGAGATTCACCCCTGACTGGGCTCACTGGTGTGCCCCTTCTGCAGTGATGTTGCAAAGAACAGCTGGTACAGCAAGAGTGATAACATTGTCCTGTGATAAAGGATGGCATGTGGCCACCAAATAAAATGAAGTGCTGGCTCTGGGACCCAACAGTGCCATTTCTTAGCATGCCATAGATGAGCAGGGGAGGAAGAGGCTTATAAATAGCAAGGAGTGTGTGAGCTCCATCTCGCCTGATTAACAATTACAGGAACATCTCCGAGTCAGCCTCTTCCTTTGGCTTCCCCTGTCAAACACTCCTTTGTTAGCTCTAAGTCCTTGATCACCAGGAGTTTGTACCTTTAAGAGGCTTGTGGTAAGTGGTTATTAATAGTGGCACCAGATACTGATAACACAGTGGTGGGTGAGAACCACATTTCAACAGCTCAGAGATAGTCCTTTGAGTGCAAACAGAGCTGACTGTGAAGTTGTTAGAGGAGGCACATATTGGCTCTCTGCTTCTTCCTTCAGTAAATCCAGCACAGAGCTTTGTTCATCCTGCAGAATTTGGTAATCTGCCTCTAGTCAGTAGCTCATGAAATTCCACTGCACCAGAGAAAGAAAAATATTGCTATTCTGTTGAAGGTAAGTCAGATTTAGTATTTAGTATTTAGGCTGCCTCATCTAGAGAACTTCCATCAAGTGGAGATTCAAATAGAAAACAAATATGATAGCTCAATGTCAATGCAATGTTCAGTGATGTCAAGGATGAGGTTGAGTCCAGCTCTTTTTGTCTTCTCCTAGCTTAGGAATTCTAAGAGTACTGTAGCCCCTTGCTTTCCCCTGGTCTCTGATCAGCTGAGGAAGCAATCCTCATGGGTGCTGACAAAAGAAAATATGAGTACATGCTACTATGTGATCGGAGTGGTCATTGCCCTCTTATGGGTTTGGTTTAAAGTTTATAGATAAGATACAGAAAGGAAATTTCTAAAGTGTTCTAGAGAAAGCAGTTTATTTGGTTCAAGCCTTTTTTCCTCAGCTTTTTGTCCCAAAGGTGATGGAGCTTATTCAGCTAGAATTTCTTGCACTGTTGCAGGACTTAGCAGATGCCTTTTTGGAACTGGAATAATGTTTGATGGAAAACTGAGTATTTCTAGTAGTAGGCAGTGTTCTTCGAAGATAAGCCAGATGTTTGTAAAGTATGGATGTTTGGGCATGGGAGGGGGGGTCTGTAGCACTCTGAGCCAGGCTTCATTTTACTTGGGAAGTGTGATTTTTTTTTTTTTGCATAATAGTGAGAACAAAACGACATGGGATTTAGACCTCTTTATTCATTTGTGCTCAGTAATGCTTGTGAATAATGCAAAAGGCAAAGTAAACCCCAATGATTCCCAAACTGCTGTGTGTATCATCATGGCTCCCCATATTACTGCACTTCAAAGCAAGTAGCTACACATCATGAGCCACCTTTTGCTGCTGATGAGTCCTAAGGGAAAAGAGAGTTTGTGGATCACAGTGTAGAGTGGCATGATGTATAGTCTGAGAACAGTCATGTTGGAAACACAGCATAAGTACTTTTTTTATTTTAAAATTATTGAGTGCCCTTTTAAGATTTTTTCCACTTTATTTTTGAAGATTGTACACGATTTAGGTAATTTAGAACTAATGTTCCTATTGTTTCGTCTGTAGAATATGGGAATGGTTATCTCTTCAAGTGAGTCTCTTCACTCTTGACGCTACCAAAAAAAGAAAAAAATCATATATAAAAATTATCATTTGAATGGGACTCTTTTTGCTTATTGCAACAATATACACAGGAACGTTTATCTGACTTTGCATGTTAACACGTTATTGGTAGGCAGGTAAGTATTATAACATTAGACTACCATCAGGTAGCTTACAGAAGTGCCTGTCAGTGGGAGACAAGCTGACAGAACATTGCTTCAATCAGTGATTCTTTCAGTGATCCCAGGGATATCAGGTACTGGATTAATGCACTTTGTTCTTTTCTTCTCAACAGGAAGCCTAAAAAGGAAGAACATCTTAGTGAAGAGGCTGCCAAGGTGATTTCTAGCCTTCCTGACTTAACTTTCATGCATGCCAAGGTGTTGATGTTCCCAGCCACATTAACACCTTCAACAAGCTGCCAAGAAAAGGTAGACTAAAGTGATGTGAATTGGACGTTTTCTATTGATTTTTTTTTCTTCCCTCTGTGGGTCGTAAAAAGCAATCTTGCTTTAATTTAAAAAAAAATCAAGTTCAGATGATTTGTTGGTAAGCAGCACTAGAAAGGTATACATAGTAATGTATATTTATTTACATACTGGAGTCCTAAATTTATATTAGAGAAAACTGTAAATAATTGGGGGTAAATCTTTTTGAAGATCTATTCTTTTTGTTGTGCTGGGCTGTATACATTTATGTCTTTGTGAAATACACTGGTGGTGTCCTTCTTACAAAACTTTAAAAAGTTCAAAAAAAAAAAGTCCTATAAACACATAATGAAAACTTCAATCTTCACAATCTGTGAAGTTCCCCTGAAGACTTTCAGATTGCATTGAGCAACTTTTTCTTTCCTGCATATATTAAAATACTTCTTGCTGGAAAAAATCAAAAGGTTATGTTGGCCCTTTGTGGCTTTTTCAGTTATTGTTTCTTTAAAACCCAGTAATTTCTTTGTGTTTTAACAAGCTTAAGATGTGTTTTCCTTTTCTTTTCCCCATCCCTCCCCCTGTTTGATTGGTTGGCTGATCAGTTTTTATGTTCTTGAACTTCAGTAGTATGGCTCTGTCATTATATAGCCTTTTGAAAGGTATGCTGTCAGTAACTTCTTGTTCCAGTTATGGATTACTGTCTGAACACTTGATTTTTTTTTTTGGGTTATTAGAAGGTTGTCTGCTTTTAATCAGTTTGATTTGGAAAAGAAGGACCAAAACAATATGAATGTCTTACAATGAAATTTACCTGTTAAAAAATTTTATGTTCTGTTGTACCACTATTCCTGTTTGATTTTGCACAGTGTAAAATGACATAATCATAGATTGCTATGGTTTTAGGCTGTATATACAGTAAAAAACTATGGGTTGTAAATGTCTGGGGAAATTCCTATGGAAAAAAGAGAGCTATGTCGAAGAACCTCTAAAAAGGTCAATATGCATGCCCAAGGTCTTTTGAGATTTAAGTGTGTAAATTTCCTTTTAGCTTACACAAAATAAAATAATTTAAAAGATACATATGTAGTACAGCCTGCTCTCTTTTTATACAGAATGTATGCATTAGTCACCTCTCTGTGGATGGTAAAATCGATGTGCTGCATTAACAGTAGGACCTTCCAATCTGTGCTGCCCAGTCCCACAAACCACACCTGGCAGGGCCCTGCAGACTTTCCTTTAATTGTCCTGTCCCTTTATCATGTTGTGACTTAGTCTCTTATTTCTGTCTCCAGCTTGCCTTCTGGCTTGTAGGGCAGTGTGGCTCACGATATTTAGGGTTACAGACTTCTTCAGAATAGTTGGCAGTACTCAGCTGTAACAAACACCAGTTATGGTGAGGTGAGAAAGGACAACTGATTTTGCCCATTTCTTAGCTAGAAATAAAAATGTAAACATAGCTGTCACTGAAGTCTCCTAACACATTAGCTTGCACTGCAGCTCTGGCAGCAGCATCTCTTCAGAGGGTCTCAGTGGACTGTCTGCAGGTAAGACATGTTCTGGGTGCTGATATTTCTGGAGGGTGCATGAACATAGACTCTCCTGTGTGTAATCTTTACTGTGTGCACAGCTCTTCAAGTGCTCTGTAGTCACCACCAGTTCAGCACTTAACATCTAGTTCTGAGAAATCTCTAGTGTGTTTTCTTACCTGTTCTTTAAATTCTTTATTGTCTGACAGCACTTGGGTCAGGAAAGCTCAAGTTTGATGTCATTAGCTGGGTAAGCTGAAATGTTGTCCTTGCAAAAAGCAGCTTTTTACTTCTTGAAATGCCCTTGAGGAGAGTGCTGGGGTTCCATCTCTGTGAGCGCAGGAGTTTCAGTGAGTGGTGGCTGCTCGAATTGAGAGAGCAGCAGCTTCTATGCCTATGATAAAGTTAATTTGTAAAGGCTAAATTGTCTCCTTTGCCCTCTAATTAGTACTGCAGTGTACAGTGCTGAGGTATCAAACTGCACCCTGTTGTAGCAGAAAAGGTTTGTGCAAAAGCCATCTGCTTTTCCACGTAGCCCCAAACCCACTTCTCTTTGCTGTTTCTGCAGATTTTCATTACAGTACTGACTTCATGCCTGTTACATGTCAAAATTAGCTTTGCTAATCTCCAGGGTTTAGCATAGTATTCTTTAGTGCATGCTTATTATATCATTCAGTTCTAGTGTTGGACTGCTGTAGGTTAAAATTGGTCTCTTTGTTTCCATGACTGTGGTGTGTCCCTTGGAGCCGGAGCAGTGGGATAGCTGCAGCAGAGAGCTATAGCTATTGTTTCAAGGAGAATATGTTTAGGAGCTGACTCATGATCCTTGTCGCAGTGAGTGGACTGAAGTATTAAGGAGAGGTGGGGGTGGAAGTGCCAGCTGCAAGTTGATCTTTAGTCTCCTCACAATTGCCTCCAGAGGCAGCTGCCCATTTGTCTTCCAGTCTCCGAGTGCAGTTCTGGTGCCTGCCGTGGAGGGGGGGGAGGGGAAAAAAAAAAAAAAAAAAAAAACAAAAAAAAAAAAAAAAAAAAAAAAAAAAGAGATTTCTATTGTGACTGATGTACCAATCTGAAACTTTGTGAAACCTGGTATTACCCAGAGTGTGTTTATGGGCTTTTTATGTTCTTTCTGCCCCAGGAAAAAAAAAAAGCATCCAGCAGACCTTCATACTGCTGAAAGACATAAAGCTTATGTCCAAATTCAGCCTTTTGAGGTGGATGCTGCCTGCCTTAGAATGCAGCACTGCTTTTTGTCTCCTTGCTTAAGCCTCCTTTTTTTCTTGTTGATGGTGGGATGGACAGACAGGATTCTCTGCCTCTGTCCTCCTGTCTTGTACAGGCAGCTTTGTTCTTATGCAGAAAGTTCTGTCTAACAGATCCAGCTGCATCGGGATCGTGCTGTTCCCGCTGACACAGCATGCCTTATCTAGTTTAATCTTGCCAGTAGGTTTATGGGCAGGATGGTAATTGATACTTTCTGCACATATGTGTTGCTGTGCATTGTCATCAGACATGTCAGTGGGCATCACTCTCACTCCAGAACTGGTGTCATTTAGTAGCGAGGTGCTCGTGTGCCCGTCCAGCACAAGCAGCGGAGGACACTTGGTTCAGATGCAATTGCCTGAGCTGGCACATGGCCATGAGGAAAAGTCCAAAGACCCTGCTGTGAAGCAAGCTGCAGGCTCCTGAATGACTGCTAAGAAGAGCTGGACTCTGCTTGTATTATCCAAAAGATTGCACTCCAATACTCAGCACCGCCTTACCCTGAGCATCACCACCTGCTGCAGGTGTGAACAGGGAGCCCACAGCACTCGAGACATTCAGACCTTCTCAGAATATCGTCAGCTTGACAGATTCATTTTGAGATGCCAAAAGTAAAGCTCGCAGATAATGTTATCTAGACACCCTCAAATGCAATTAGTGTGCACTGAAGTTAACACTTCATCACGTTGAATTGTTGTACAGAATTTTACCTGGTAATGAAATCATCGTGTGAGAAGTTCTGTCGTTGGGCTGCTGCTCTTGGGATGAATATCTAGTAGTTTATATAGCATGTCAGAGAGGCTTAGTTCAGTGTGTGTAAGATGGATCACCCTTGGTCCAACCATTTACACCTGGGTGCAACCCTTTTGTGCCAGCTTGGCATCTATGCATAATTACCTTTTAAATTTCAGAGCACTCTCAAAGTACAAGACAGTTGCAAAATACACTTCAATATAATTTATAAAAGCATATGGCATCTAATAATTACATAGCACCTGCTAGAAGTGTCTGCTACAAAAGCAGAGAAGTTTTTCATCATCTGGTCTCTGTGCCAAAGAGCACAACCACCAAAGGCAGCAAGCCTGCTCTGCTCCCTCAGGTGAACCTGGAACGTAAAAGGAGATGGGAAGAAACAAGACATTCAAATTTAGAGGGCTAAAAACAAGGGAAGAAGGAGCTGGAAATAAATGCAAAGCAAGATCTCAGGAGAAGCTCTGAGTAGGGGAAATAAGAAGGTGAAGCAGGACTCTGAGTATAAGCAGCTGGGATAGCTATAGGAAGAGCAGGTGGTGGAGAAAGTGGGATACAGGAGCATGAGGAGCAGGAGCATTTGGAGAGAAGGGAAAGCCTGGGATGGATTACAGGTGCCCACTGGCTGCTTTTCTCCAAAATCTGGAACTGAGCCTCAGAGACCCAAGTGTCTGAGTTACTGTGCTGCAGAGAAAATGTGTCGAACCCGTGGGATGAGTGTGAGTTCTGTGCATCACCACAGCCCAGGATTGCTATCAAATTTTGTGTAGAGAGCTGGACTGCAGACATAAGGGTTTAAATGCAGCTGCTGGTGCCTGTTTTACCATTGGTGCAAGTTCAGATGTTAGAATACCTTTTCAAAAGTTATTTTTAGATAAGGAGGTACATTATAATCCAGACTGTAGGCATAAAACCAAATCCTCCAGAGCAAAGCTCTGCCACTGTGATTTGGAACTGCAGCTTCAGTCCTGTCGTGTCTGCAATGTGACAGTTGTTACTTACATATCCTCCTGTCTTCACCTGATCCTTGCCTCATGCCTTCCTTGTGCACATTTATTCTCTGAATCAGCACAGTGCAGTGGAACTCTTCTCTGCAGGGCCCCTGCTTCATACAGCTGAAGAGAACGGATGGCCTTATGTGGAAATTGCAGAGAAGGCACAGTGGAGTGCAATGCTCTCCTGGCTGGAAGCAGCTGGCCATGCCAGCTTTTTTTGCGGGAGGTCACTTGTGCACTTCTGTCATTTGGTGCCCAGCATGAGTTGCCTGATTGGGATGTGCACAAATGCTAATTTTCCTGTGATGCAGCTTAAGCAGTTAGGAACTTTGCTTGTTTGATATACAGTCATGGCTCTGTGGGGTCAGGAGCACGTGTGAAGCACCTAAAACTGATGGAGCTCTTGTTTTCATCTTGTCAGCCTGTACTTAAAACTGTAATACATGTTGTTAACCCTGTGTTACAGCCAGGCTGAAGAGATTAACTCTGGAATGCCATGCTCCTCTTTGTCAGCAATGTCTGAGAAGGACTCAGCTGATACAGGTCTCACACACATCTCAGAGGCGTGGGGGAATGCTCAGTCTTACATGTGGATTCACTGTATGGTCACCAAAGAGAAGTACGTTTCTAGTTTAGGGTTTCTGAATCTTCCTCTGCAGACCCACTGATTCTGTAAGGACCCGACTCACCTGCCATACATCTGCAAAGGTTCCTAGTGCTGTACTCCACATAGTAATTAGATTGTGAGTTTTAAATAAGGCTTGGGACTACTTCTAGAATATGAAGGGGGAAAAAAATACTTATCACTGAACTAAAGTCACTGTTGTCCTGTGGAAAACAAAATAATTCAAAGGAGAGTCAAAATTAAGGTATTGTACATATTTTTAATGTCTGCTTAAGCAGACAATGATTCTTCTGGTGTGGTTTTCCATATGCTTAATGATCTTTTTGGCATAGTTTTGTATGCTTAGAGTACGTCCCCCTTGTGTGCAATAAATTGATCTGAGGCATCAAAAGGAAGCTGCCCCTCTTGGGCTCTACTCCCTGTGGAATTCTGCTGGACTGTCACATCTGTCCTCACTGTTTGTGTGACCAAGGTGGCTTTTGCTACACCTGCTGGCAGCTGAGCTGTTGTGACTGATCCTTGCTTGTTAGGGCTGCATCATGGGGGTTTATTAGTACTTGTGCAACTACAGTTCCATGTAAGTGTTTGCATCGTTGACACCAGGTCTAGCGAGCAAATCCCCTTGGAATACAAGTAGGTTTTCTGCTGGGATTGTTGCCATTGTGTGAGCCTCACCTTCCATATTTAAAGCAATGAAGGTATTAAGTGGGGAGGGAGGGGAAGCCGAGGGGCACTTTCAGCCTTTGTCTCCACTTTTGCAATGAAACGTGTCTCAATTGTCTTGGCTCTTTAAGCGATAAAACACTTGGTGTTTGTTTCCCTCAGTACAGAACTGCAGTGAGTGCAGCTTACTGAGGCCAGGTGTAGTTTTCAAGACTGCCCTAATCTTATAAATGGCAGGAAGTGTTGTCTTGCCTGAGCTGGTCTTCAGAAGGCATTACACAAGGAGAAAAAAGCAAGTTCTTTAGATCAGGCCTTAATCTGTTGCCTGGGCTCCAGCTGCTTGGGACAATACCTCATAGGAAAAGGAGTTGTCCAGCAAACCTCAGAGAGCTGCCTCTTGTGCCATGATACAGTGAGCACCCCAAACCTTGCTGCAGTGCAAACCCCAGGGGCCACTGTGGTGTTCAGCTCCATCCTCATGAGCACAGTGTGTCACAGCTGGCCTGGCTCTGCCCAGAGGTAAACCTTCTGGACTTGTACCTTGGGGAGAAAAGCCCATCCCACCCCAACCACTTCTGGTGTCATGGTTACAGCGCCTTGTGCCACTTCAGGGAATTGTTACAGAGTCCCAACTCTAGTAGTAGTGAAAGAAACAGACAAATTGGCTTCTCCAATGCTGGTCCCAGTAATATTTCCAAGTGTGAACTGCAGCCTGTTGGTATAAATAGCTAAAAGAAAACTAATAATGTTCTGCCCTATTGCTTGAGACAGCAACAAGTCTTGGCCACAGTGACACAGGAAAGGAGGGCAGTCCTGCTGCTTCTGTCACACAGCTTTATCCTAGTATGCTTTTCCAAAACCAGTGAACAGCTCTATGGTCAGAGGAGCAGACTGAGGTACAGGGGGATGGGCAGAAGATGGTGTGACCATGGCAGAATGTCTGTCTAATTTCTATTCTGGTGGCCCCTTGGGCTGTCACTCAGGTCTGCAGAGCTGTGGTACTGTCTGATTTGTAATTTTTGCTGTGGTTGGAGCTGGTTTTTCAGGTCTTTTTCAGTTGGGGAAAAGAAGTGTGTGAGGAGATTGTCTGGAACGAACAAGTGAACACTGGCAGCTGTGTGCAGACACTCCATGAGTAGCTGGACTGCTGATTTTTTTTTTATTATTCCTTTATGCTCACCAGTCCAAAGAGTTTACAGAAGATGAGGCAACAAGATTTGCTGAATCTCTTCGTAAAGCCCTTCAGTTACAGCAGCCTTGGAGAAGGATGTGGGAGCAGCTTCCACAAGAGTTCAGAGCAGAGCGGAAAGTATCTGACAGGCTCTTTCAAAAATGTGAAGGCTGACTCAGGGCCCATAAGGCCTTTTTGGATCACATTTTGGCTTTTAAACTCTTAAAGGAAGCCTTAGCACAAATAGAAAACATGGGTATTTTGGAAACAAATCAAAAGCACTCATGAAGTGTCCCCCACACACCTTCAAATCCTCCCTTTCCTCTCTCTTCCTGGCCCCAAATCTCATCAAATGTTTTTTCCCGGATCTCAGCAACTTGGACCTGAAACCTGTTTACACATGAATTCTACTACCGAAAAGGTTTGGGTTTTTTTCCAAGGCTGTGTTATTTACTGGATACAGGGACTGTGTTTCATTAGGAGCACTAAAGTCTTTTGTCACTTAGTTAATGCTGAAGCGAGTTAAGAAGCAACATGCAGCTGGCAATGGGTGTTTTGCAGCTGTTAGGGCTGTTGCAGGTTACTCCGCTTTCTCTTGGACTGAGCTGCTGCCTCCCTTGACAATGGCAAAAGGCGCAGTTGTATGGCTGCTTTGTGTTCTTAAGGGTACAGTTTCCCCCCTTTTCCATTTTGAAGGGGTGTCCTCTCCCTTTCTCTCTATCCTTGGCCACCTAAGATGAAGTCTGTTCTGGCAATTTTCCCCTTCCTTTGGATGGGGAGGAAGAAGCAGAGTGGAAAGGGGAGGAACAAACAGTGTCCTTAGGTTTCAAATCAATGCAGCTCCTTAGCAGGCTGGCAGTGTGAGTTCAGACCTTAGGAAAACTCTTTCATTCAAGAGGCAGCCTAAGCCAATTCTCCCCTAGTCCAGGAGCAAAGAGGTAGGGAGTTTGATCCTTTCAGCTTGTAGGAACATTGCGGGGTGGCACAGGCTCCTATTCCCCGTGTTTGATTTGTGCAGTGCACTGGAGGACCATGTTGGCACCATGGAGGTCAGCCTGTCTCAGGACATGACTGAAATGTTTGCAGTGGCGTGCTTAAATTCCCATCTCTTCGTGAAAAGCTACCTTCCCTGAGACTGGGAGTGGGTGTAGGAAGATAACCAGTGAGGTGATCTGGCACTGATGAGGTGTAGCACTGCCCAGGCCACACTGCAGCATCAGGGCAGAGAATTCAGGATTTGCTGGCAACCTGTTTCTGAGTGTTCCCAGCTCTGAAGTGTGTTTTGAGTCGGGAGGATCACAGCTGAAATCTCATTAGCAAATAATAGGCCTAGTGTGCAGAAATCTGCCTCACTGACATCTTGATCTTACTCTGCCACTTCTGGTCAGCAGGGTTGAAAATGCATTCTTGTTTTGCAAGTGTGAACACAGTGTTGCTTGCCCTGGTTTACAAGTGACAGTGGGAAGAGCTGTGATGCACAATGGCAAGGGGGATTTTAGCATGTTTACAGGAGGAACTTACACAGTTCTTCTGCTGATGTTGCTAGAAAACTTCAGTTTTTGAGGCATACAGAAAGTGCTGTCTACAACTGGGATTTGAAAGGTAGATATGCCTGTTAATAAGGCATCAGTTTTCATTTAGCTGCAGAAAGGTTGATCAGTGAAAAAGTACTTTTCTTAGGTGTCTTAATACCCTCTGTCCCCCCCATACTGCTAAGTGGTCCTAAATCAGTAATGGTCCTCAAATCTGAGAGCTTGCAGGGTGAGGACATCGTACTAGCAACAGATGAAAAATGGAAGTAATGCAATGGTATGCCATCCTGCCCCAAATTAAATATTTCCACCTTCAAAGCAGAGCCCTACTCTCCAAATTTTAAAAAAACCTTGCAAAGTGCTGTCGTGCTGCAGGCAGGGGCAGATTTGCAGGAAGGGAAGCTGTACAGCCATGGGATTGAATCCTGTTAGGCATGGGATTTTCTGGCCTTGCAAGCCTCCTGGTCCTCTGTCCTTGGGTAAGGTACAGCGCTAGAAGACGGATATCAGGAGTGCCATTGGCTCCAGGTAGGCTTTCCTTGAGCTTACTGAGCAGAAAGGGACTCTGCAGACACTGAGATACCAGAACAGTTCCGATTGCAAGGAAGGGGAGACTTTGATTTATGCATTTAGTAGGATCTATCCAATCCTTGGTCTGCCTTGTTTTCTTACTTTCTGTCTGCGTTGCTTATTTTTGTCTCCCTGGGTGCTTCTCCCAAGACTTCTCAGCTCGTTGGTGTTTAATCTTCTCGATTTGTCTCCGGCCCCGCTCGCTCTAATCTCTGCAGGCACTGTGCAGTTTGCAACGTTTGGTTCTCTTTGGCTGTTTGCTGCCATCAGCACATCTGATCGTGGTTGAGTTTACATCAAGGGAACACCTGACAAAGGAGAAGGCCTGATAATAGGCTCCAGTTTCTTCTCAGCAGCCCAAACAGGTGGAGGCGGGTGAGGGAACGCTGGCAGGACCACAAGGGAGTTCATGCTCCACTTTCAACACGCCTTGCTTTTCCCTCCTGCCTGACAGAGCACTGCAGAACCTCGCTGCTGCTCCTCTAAGTTCCCTAAAAATAGAGCTGCCTCTGGGAAACGAGGAAAGCAAGACAGAGGTAGGCCTTGCTCTTCTCCTGCAAAACAAACTCACAGGTGGGAAACTAATTAACTAGCAAGGGGGGAGGAAAAGGCTCTCCTGCAGTTGCTGTGTAGCTGCAGAAGTGCAGCTCGTGAGTTATAGGTGTCTTTTCCCTGCAAAAGAACTGGCTCAATTGCCAGGGTCAGGAGTGATGCTACAGTCGCAGTGTGATTGTTTGCTGCCTCTTTGGAGCTGGCCAGAGAAGAGGCTGATGAACCCAAGGCTGGATTCTCTAGCACAACACTTCAGTTGAAGTGTTGAAGGATAAGGATTTGCATTTGCTTTTGTTCATATAATTTATGCTGCCCAGACCATTTTCCCTGTATAGAGTTTGCTGTTAGGAGCCCATTTTATATAACTACAATACACAGTTACATGTGATTAGACACATACACACAATGATTGATACAGAGAAACATTTCCTGCAGTTGGATTATCCTGAGAGGGTGCTGGATGCTATTTGGGTTGGTGCCAGGGTCAGGACAGATGTGTCTCATGAGTGCAGTGCCTGGGGTTTTGCAACACGTGGGAGCTGCTCATCTTCAGTGCTGCAGTGGTGGTTTGGGTGCCCTTTGTCCTCTGCTGGAAGGAAAACCAGTGGCACCACATCCCGTCTCCTGTAGGTTTCACCTGGCGGTGTTGGGCCTCTGGTATTCTCAGGGCCCAAGTTCTCCAAGAAATAAGTGAGTCTCTGGGCTCTGATCCATCCTGGCTACATTTGCATGTGCTCACCCTGGACTTGGAGACCTCTGACAAGGGGAAAGCTCAGCTTCCAGAAGGCTGTGGAGGGGAGATTTGGAACAAGAGGATGTCTTTGTTCCTCTGGTGCAGCACAGGAGATGTGAAACCCGGGGTAAGTGCAAGGGGCAGGAATGTGTGTGCCGGGAGCTCCCTGCAGCTTGTCTCCTCCAGGGATGTGGCCAAGGACTGCAGAGGTCCTGGGTTCAGGAACTCTCAACTCCCCATGCTCTTCTGCACAGAACCAAGCTTTCTTATTCTTTAATTTAGCTCAGGCTAGGAAGGCACTCTGTAAAACCTGCTGTAACCTGGGGCGGGGAAGGGATGAGATCCTGTTGTCCTTGGCTGAAGGACAGAATTGGTGACTGGAGCTATCTGGTGCTGGAGCTCCCTGAGCTTCCTCTCTGAGTGTGCTGAGCTAAAAGCAACATCCCCCTTGGAGGGATTTTCAGCTCCTTTCATTCCAGGTGGGGTTGAAGATGACTGGTTTCTCCCTGGTGTGAGTGCTGTTTCCCAGGAGAGCTGAGGATGGACAATCAGGACAGCCCTTCCCACCTCACCTGCTGGATATACCATGGCCTGGGGGACCAGAGGTGCTGTGCTGCCCAGCTGCTGACCTCTAGCCCTGCTGTGCTGAGAGCCAGCTCTTCGGGGATTAAAGGCGCTATTTAAACAAAATAATAATAATAACACTGCAGGCAGGTTTGATTTATTACATAGGAACTGTAGTATTCAAATGAGCTCATGATAAATGGAAGTACTGGCTTATTAAATGTTGCTTTGGACTTTGCCCTTGGGAAGGCTATGATTTCATAGTGTAGTGGTGATTTGAGATGGTCCAAGTTCTTCTTTGGGTGGTGGTGGTTTGTTTTTTTACCTTCCAAGGATTTCTCTGGGTTTAAATCCACTTTCAGCTGTGGTCTGTTAAAACAATTTCCAGCAAACTGTCACTGTCTGTCCTTGTCTGTTTATGACATATGAAAACCACATCTATTTTGTTTTCTACTGTTTTAAACCCAGGCTTGGGTGTGACATTTGGAATATCTGCTCTTTGCTTTCTGCTGTTTTCACTGAGGAGTGTGGTGGGATGTCTGGAAGCTGTGAATTACGAAGGCGAGCTGTGCTACAGCCCAGCTTAATTTAAAAGTACAGCACTTAGAAAAACACAGTGCTTTGCTCCCACTTCTTCCCTGGCATATGAAGCCATTGTATTCTGAATGAAAGCATGGATAAATCTGGATAAATCCCATCTCTTTCTCTGGTCCCACGTGTAGGGCACTGTTCCTGTCCCAGCTGGCCAGGCTCTGTTCCCCAAGGCATCAGAGCCATCCTGCAGCCAGCAAACTCAAATATTAAACTTCCAGCAAAAGGCAAAACAGGGAGGGGTGAGGCCATCCCACTTGTACTCTCTGGAAGTGCATATGGATGGATGCCTTTCCTCCCTCTCTATCCCAAGAGTTTAACTCCTGGCTGCCCCGGATCTTATGTTTGCAGCCATAGAGTAGATGCACCTACAGAGCACAAGTAAGCAGAGGCTTCAAATGAGACAAATCAGGAAGTGAAATGAGAATCTCACCATGGCATGGCATTAAATCCTGGATTTACATTAGACTGAGTGGAAAGTCAGGAACCTGCATCCCGAGATTAAAAATAGCACCGAACAACGCGAACGCCACTAATTGTGGGTTTGCAGGAGAAAGGCAGAAACACGCTGAAAAGTTGGCTCACAATGGCAGTTGCTGCATCCTAATCTCCTGGTTCCTTTCTTGCCTTGCTAATAAGAAGTAAGACTAATTTAATTTTCACAACATCCCAAATCTGGGGCTCTATGATTCGGAGACTTAATAAGATTCTCTTGCCGAGCCAAGAAAAGCTTAGTGGTTTTGAGCTTACTTTCTGCTGGGTTTCACTTTCGGGACATTTCTGCAGTGGTTTGTTTTTTTAAAAAAAAAGAACTTGTATTCCATCAGGATTACTGTTGTCTGTGTTTAAGTTATTATATGTGTAAATTGGTTGTGCTGGAGCTGGCTAAAATCTTGAATAAGAAAAGGCAAATTTTGGCAAAAATGAGTTGTTTTGATTTGCCACACTTTTTCTTCTTTTTTTTTTTTCATCTGGAGAGAAAAGAAACAAACCTATTTTGTTTCAGCCTTCTCCAAATAAAAGGCTTTGAGATTTTTCTCTTTGAAGCAACTTTTCATTTAGAATGATCTTCGACGCTAACTTTTGTTAAAGGGCTGAAGAGTCAAAGTGGAACATTTGTTTCAGTCGACCCCAAATGAATTTTTTTTTTGAGAGAGAGTTTTTTCAGGATTGCCAGCGAACCGAAAAATCAGTTATTCACCCAGCTTTATATCCCATATACTGATAGAAACTTCAGAGCCCCGCCGTGACTGTTTATGTGGTGCAGCTGCCCCTAAGTCCTCCGTTTATATGTTGGGAAATTATTCTGCTTCTCAGGGTTGCCTGGGACAGTAAACCTTGAGTAAGCGCCCGTTTTTTCTCCCTTGGGTTAATAAGGAGGCAATGTTTTACAAAGTTATGTTTTCTAACTCTTCTTTTTCATGGCAGGTATTACCTTTGCTGGCTGAGGTACAGTTGCAGGACCTGTTTTATGCTAAAGGCAACACTTGGCTGTGTGAGGAGCAGGCATCGCGCTAGGAGATGGGTTTAAAGCAGCAGAGTTGAGCTGTGCTTCAAAAAGATGAGTGCAATAATCAAGAAAAGTCCCTAATTTCAGGGTTAACCACAGTCAAAACCCACATTTAAAAAGCACTCTTCTTATGGTTACTCTGGGTGATAAATTATGTATTACATGAAGCCGTTGGATTGTTTTAACTCTTCGTCAGGGTACCTTTCCCTGTATGGAGAGTTATCTGCAGATGGCACAGGGCATTCTGGAACAACAGACAAGTTTGCCTGTTTTACTGAAACTGGTGGAAAAAAGTGTAGATCAACTGCTTTAGAACAGACACCATAACCAGAAATTGTTGGTCCTGGATTACAAGTCTGCTGGAGAGAAAGGAGTTGGGCCGAATGGGTTTGTTCCTGCTGTTTATCTTAAATCTTAATTTAAGCTTAAATCTTGATGCTTCTCACTTGAAGCATTGGAGCATTTAGAGCAGCACAAGAAAACAGGCTCTGTGTGTGAATGTTCCTGAGGTTGCAATTTTCCCTTTGTGCCACTGTCCCACTGAGCCCTTCCCAGCCAGCTGGGTGCGTTTTGGCACCCAGACATGGTGCCAGAGCTGGTTTTGCCTGGGCAGGGGTGCTGGGCAGGCTGGAGTGACTGTGCCTGCTCTGAGCCAAGCTAGGATTTCCTGGAGAGGACTATTCTTTATTTTTAAATCAGATTTATTTTTACCATCACCTTCGGAGAGCACCAACCCTGCCTTGGGTCAAGGCATGAAACGAAGTTAGTTGGAGCCAGGTGGATTTGCTATCCCCCAGGAGCGGTCCATGGACTATGGGGAAGGTTGGTTTTTCTCCCATCCCTTCTGAGGACACTTCAGTTTGTCAAGTCCAGTGCCCTTGGAGCCCTTCTCCTTCCCCAGCCTTGTTGTCTTCACCCCATGCACCTCTGCTCCCCACAGGGACCTGCCTGGAGGGAGCGGCTGCGTGGCAGCTGAGCCAGCAGGAAGGTCGTGGCAGGGGACGTGGGAGAGGAGGCAGGAGTAAGAGTTTCTGGCAGGCGGGAGCAAGCTGGGACTTGCCATCTTTCCAAGCTCATCACCAGGGCCAACTTGAAGAGTTGTCCCTCCTGCCCAGCACGTTTCTCTCCCTTTTTCCCCCACTCCTTTGCCTGGGATGACATAGTCCTGGGTTGTCTTTGCTTTCGTGTGTGGGACTTCAAACTGGTTGAACCAATTCATAGTGGATGATTCACTGGACACGTTTTGGCCCTCACTTTGTTCCTACAGTGTCTGTCAGCAGCTCGCAGTTCTTAGAGCTGTGCTATAGCTGCCATTCTGCATCACTGCCGTCCCCAGAGCCCCCAACACACACCAGGGATGTACAGATCATCATCATGCTCCTTCCTGCAATCAGTTCTGGGTGTCCTGCTGATCCCTGACCTGCTAAGTCAAGGCTTTTCAATGCCCCAGTTTGAGTGGCAGAGGTGATTAGATGAATTTATTTTTTTTTTGTTGGATTGGAGCTGGACTGGACAAAGGAAACTATCCAGAATTCAGTTTGTAGTAGGTAATAAGCCATGAGACTGGTGAGGCCACGCAGTTTTTGGAGTAACCTGTAGCACTAGAGGTACACTAAGCACTTCTCTGCTTAGAACTTCTGCTCTATTTGAGGCTGTTGCCAAGTGTGTGTGTGGGGGGGGAGTGTCATCTCAACGAGGGTGGCCTCACTGCCAGCATCGCTTCTGCCAGAGCTGTCGCCTGCATCTGCAGAGCAAACTGCAAGCTCAGCTCTTCCCCAGCTCCCCTGCCTTATTCCTTCCCTGAATCCTTTTCCTTTCCAAGGTGGGAGCAGCCTGGCTCCCAGAGCAGCACAATCCAGTTCTCCCTCCCTGGCTGAGGCAGCTGTGAGTCACTGTGCTCACGAGGTTCGTCAGCGGGAGGAACTGGTCCGGGGAACGTGACGGTGATGCCGCTGGAGCGCGGCCAGCTCGGGTCTGTGCCCGTGGTGTTCCCTGTGGCACAGCGTCCGACGGCTGGAGACAGAGCAGCTGCTGTATGTGGAGACCACTCACACCCACAGGTAACTCCTAAAGGTTTTTCCCATCCTGGAGCTGAGCTGCTCCTGACCCCCGAGCCCCTCCTTGGACAAAAGCCCCATGGCTGGGATCAAGTCTCGCTGCTGGAGCTGGATTATCTCTGGGCTGCACTGGCCAGCCCCTGTGGGTTTTTTGAGTATCGCTGCTGCTTCCAATTGTACATATTTCCTCCTGGGGGATATGACCTGGGCCCAGATCCTACTCTTGCTTTCATCCAGTGAAAGCCAAAGTCTGACATCCCAGCTCACCAGACCTTCCTCAAACTCTGGTGTAGCCTAAAGCTGTATCCCTGCAGCCACTGCTGCGTAGGTTGAGGTGAGATGGTTGAGGGAGGTAAGATGTTTCTGGTGCACCTGCACCAGGTGCTCTGCTGTTTTAAAAGTGGAGTTACATTAAGAACAGATGTTCTCCAAAGTGAAAATAGGTGCTCTTCAGCCCTGGAATTAGATTATTAACTTGTCCATCTTCTCTAGCTGGGGGCAGCCAGTCCCATTCAGGGTGGCAGAAGCAGCTTCTTTACACGGTGGCAAGAGGTGTGGGAAGCAGAGGGCTGGGCTTTAAAATGCCTGGAAATGGATACCCCCCTGTTCATGTCCCGAACCAACTGCAGGCCTTGCTTGAAAGGCTGCTACTAAACCAGTCAGGACTCAAAGCCCCCCTTATCCACAGCCACTGGATTTTCCGAGTTCCCCTCTGGATCTTTCTCAGTGCTGTCTCCTACTTTTCCCCCCCACTCCCCTTAATTTAAGGTTATATTAGGCAGTTCTGCTTCACCAAGTTTTCCCTCCAAAAAGAGCAGGCAGGGGAAGAGATGCAGACGACTCAGTGCAAAGATATTAAGCCCTGGCAGGCAGGAAAAAGGCAGTGGTAGGTGCCTACTTCTGCCATCAGAGCAAGGGGGGAGAGGGTTTTGTCCCTCCATGCCTCACCCCAGCAGACCCCGCAGCAGGCAGGAGTGGGCTGCCAAATTAGCTATGCCGAAGGGTTGTGAGCATGGCAGTAAATTCCCTTTGGAGCAGCCCAAATAATCCCTTCCCCATGCACGGTGTAGGGCAGTGTGCAAGGAAAACAAGACCAATGTTAACTTACCTGAGTATTGTCTTCTAGCAAACTTCCAGGCTTTTTTTTTTTTTCTTTTCCCTCCCTGTCTCTCATAAATGCAGAGCTTGGCACAAGCACAAAATCCATGTCATTCCCACTCACACCAGGAAAGGAGCAAGTACTGAAGGCTGTGGGCCAAACTGTATGAAGGAGAGAAAGCAAGGGGAGGAACAGGGCGAGAGGGAGGAAACCTAGTGAATAGGGGGAAAAGGAGAGGAAACAGGAGAGGAAATAGTCCAGGGAGAGTAGCATGAGGTGGGGAAGGCAGGGCCAGAAGAATGGAAGGAAATCCTTGCAGAAAATGGGCTATTTGAAAGCTGTTCATTCTGTGCCTTCCCACTGGCAGATGCTCTAGATCTGTAGATATTTGGGGAGGAATTGGCTGGCTTTTGGGGACATGTTGGTTGGAAAAGGGAGAGGGAAGGAGGACTGGAAAGAAACCTCTCTGCCCTGACCCTGGAGCGCCTGGCGTACCTGGAGCTTGAGTCCCAGAGGATGAGGTGTGGAAGTCAGTAGCTTTGCCCAGCCCACTGCCACACACAGAACCCCTGTGGCCACAGCACATCATTTCTTATGGCTCCTTCCCCCTCCCCGGCCACCTTGTTCTTTGGAGGAGAGGGAAGGGTGGGAGGAAAAACCCATGATCTTGCTGGCCTGCTGCCAGTTGCTAAGGCAGTTTCTTCAAAAGGGGAGGGAGGGGAGCTGTGGAAAGGAGGGAGCTGCCTGGAGAGTAGGCAGATGATGAATGCAGGGACCAGGCAGAGAGAGTAGCCTGCATCCACCAGTGATGGTGGCAAATGGGACCATGGGCTGAGTGGGAGCAGAGGAGAAGGAGCCCAGAGGAGAGGGGCAAAGTGGAAAGGGGCAGGGAGGACCAGGGAGCAGCAGCTCCTTGCACAGCTCAGCCGTGGAGCCAGCATCCCAAGGGACCTGTCTCAGCTGATGGGTTAGCTGTGGTTCAGAGCAGCTCTACGAAGCACTGCCTGTGGCTGGAGGGGCTTTTATTCCCCAATGACTTTTCCCTGCTGTGGTTTCCCTGGTGAGTGCGAGGTGCGTGTGGTCCAGGGAAGCTGACTGTGCTGTGCAGGCAGGGCTGGGAGCAGGACTCACTCCTATTGCCAGTGCTGGGAGGAACACATGTCCCACACAGATGTGCAGGTTAGAGGCAGGGAACAGTATCCCTCCTGGACAAGGGCACCAGGCCTTTCACCATCCCCTCCTTGCCTCAGTGCTGCGTTTAAGTGTCTTTCTGCCCACATGGCACAAGCTTGAACAAGGTCTGTGAAAGCAGGTGGGTGCCTGGCCCAGACTCCCTGATATTCCAGTTAGTTGGCCCAGAGAGGAGCTTAATGTGGCTCTTGTCAGCTGTGGAGTTGCTGCACTGACTTATGATACTGAGCAGCAGCAGAGCTGAATGCAGACCTGGGCCATCGCTGCTCTCAGCGCTGCGGTGCCTCCTCTGCCTGGAAACCCACTCCTGGGGCACAGGGGCAGATGTACCTGAGGGAGGGAGAGACTGTTCTTCAGTCCTGAGGGTACCTCAGACTCCTGTGACCTCGAGAGGCACGCTGAGTGCTTTACTCTGGTGTGGTGTTGGTGTGAGATACCTCATCTGCCACAGGTCAGTGCCTGCGCCAAACTCCAACCTGCTTCCTCCTCCTGCCCCTGCAGGGGCAGGCTCAGAGCAAGGGCTGGTTGCAGACAAGTCCCTGGCAGCTCCCTCTGGTTGGGGCAGACACCACAGGGAGATGAAGCTCCCTGCCTGGGTACCCCATCTTAGCCGAGAGCGATGGTTTACCCTCGCTGAGGTGGGAAGCTGGAGGGCTGGAGTGGGTGGGAAGCTGCTTGCTTAGGGAGAGCTCTGTGCAGAGTCTTGGTTTTGTGGGCTGGAGCCATCTCTTACTGACAAAGTCACAAGTGAGGAAATAAGCTTTTGAAAGGTAGGTAGCAACAAAATCAGAGCAGCTTTGCGAGTGCAACAGCGGGATCTCCACACGTCCTGCCTCGGGTCAACGCACTGGCACCTGGGCATGTCCGTATGGGAGCTGCCAGTCCCTCGGTGCCGGCGAGGGCCGGTGTAGCCCGGAATGGAGCTGAGCCACCTGAGGAAAAGCGTTCGCTCCGTGGCCCCGGGGGGTTGCGTTTCGCCCCTCTGAGCCCGGCGCTTGCTGAGCACACGGGAAGTTCAATGCCCGGGCCGGCTTTGATTCTCGCACTTCCCCTTTCTTTGCGTTTCTCGGGCCCCGTGTCCCCGCAGCCATCCGTGCCCGGGGCGGCAGCCGGTGCGGAGCCCGCGGCCACCGCGCCGGTAACACGAGCCCGGGCGCTGCGGCCGCGACGTTACTGATGTGCGGCACGTCGGGGCCCGGAGAACTCGCCGCTTTTCCGTCTGGACTTCGGTTCTCGCTGCAAACCCAAAATGGAGCAGTCGTGCTCCTGTGGGTGTAGGAGGCCGGGCGAGGCGTGCGCAGGGGGGGCGGGAGGGGGGGGGAGTGACTCATGTGCTGCCGCTCCGCAGCTCCCGGGGCTGCTGCGCGGCCACAAAAGGCTTGAGCCAAAGGCAGGGGCGACATCGCCCTCCTGGCTGGCACTGAAAGCGAACACCAGGCACCTGGAGGAGCCGCGGGGGGAAGAGGGCACTGATAAATGGAGCAGTGGATTAAGGTATCAGATGTTTCCTGCTGGGATTTAATGCCCTAAAGGACAGTGCGTTATACGTATTAAAACTGGGCAGGTTTCGCTCTGGGTCAGCCCAGCGGCTCCCTGGGAAGCCGCTCACACCGGCACGGTGTGAGCTCAGGGCTGCAGCTCACACAGCAGAGCAGAGCTGAGCATCCCTGGGCACACGGAGTCCAAGAACGGCCACAGGACACGGCCACCACGGGCACCTCTCTGTGCTGGGGACAAAAGCCTCATGCCGGGAACAGCCCTCGCACAAGGTGATACTTCTGTCAGGTAAAGAGGTGTGAGACTGAGCTGTCCCTCCCTTGTCAGCCCCCCTCCTACAGCACTCATGGGGTCCTTGTCTTCCCCTGACTCTCCTTTTTGGTGGAGGGAAAGAACAAGTCAGAATTTATTTTAATGTTTATTGTATAATATAAAACTACAAAAGTAAGACTGCTCATTTCCATGTACATTTGTCCAATTGTTTTTTGATTACAGCCCATACCTACATGTGAATACAGTAATCTGGTTTCAGATGTCTGTAATATTGCATAGAAAAGGCACAGCTCTAAGGTCTGTGGGAGGGGAAGGGGAAATACAGCCTTTTTTCTTTTTTTCTTTTTTTTTCCTTTTTTTTTTTTTTTGACAATAACAAGCCCTGTTCAAACAACCATGCACTGAACATGTCACACTATTTACACCTTTTCCAGAATCTTGGCCTTTACAGGCACTAGTATGGAATATGCTCAGAACTAGAAAGGAGTTGAGGTTGGGATTTTATCTGCAATTTGTGTTTTTTAAAGAGGTTCCAGAACTTGCATTAGGCTTATTTTCAGAAAAAGAAAAAGTGCTTAAAAAGAACTAATTTATTTTAAAATGTTCAGTCTCATTAATTCATAGAATATCAAAAGCAACTTGCACAGAAGCAGGATACTGAAACCTGATGGGGGGGGGAAGGGGAAAGAACAAAACCAAATCAAAAGAAACCCTGTAACAAGAACAAAAAGTTCACAACATGCCAGAGTGAATTAAACCGTTTGTCAGACAGGATCCATTGCGATTTACTCAATTTAATGGTAATAAAAGTGTAAACTTTGGATTCAAAATATCAGTTTTAAATAACCCAGGCTCTTACCACGCAGCATTGAGGAAAAAAACCAAATTACCTTTCACAAGGTCCGAATTTCTCCTGACAGTGATTGCTCCAGAGAGTGGCTTTCCTGTCGTGCTGTTCCAGTTGGCTGCAAGGAAGGTGCCAGATCGATGCACGTATAGACAATGCTGCTCAAGGCTGCTCCTTCAAGAGGGACGTTCCCCTTCCTTTGCCTGCAGGGCTGTGGGATCCTGCTGGACTCCAGAGGGACCTGTGGTGCCTGAGGACTGGCTGGTTGGATGCACAGAGCACCGTGAGTGGGTTGGATTTGGGCAGGCAAACCCTCTGCCTGGCCCTACCTCCTGGCAACGAGGCGGTGTCAGCTCTGGCACAACTTCTGGGGCTGGAGGTACCATCCTGCTGCCTACTCCAGTTGTCCAGCCACAGAGATTTCCGCTGGGCCTCCCAAGGGTGTTTAAAATTAAAAAAAAAACCAAAAAAACCCCCAAAAAATCACCTTTTTCAACCTTTTCTTGGTCAGCACGATGGAGGTGATTGCATTTGCTCTTGTAGCGTGCCAAGGGAGGCCCCCTTCAGGAAGCTGATGGGGGTAGGAGCCTGATTAGGACTAATTTTGAACTTAAAACTGTCCCTCCTCCATACCTTTTTTGCATATTTCAAACAACCAGACCCATATTAGAAAAAGAGTGTAGGGAAAAAAATAATCCTGTGATCCATGCATATCCTGACTGGAACTCAGTTCATTCTTTCTGAATCTGGCTCCCATACCCTTTTTCATACAGATTTACATTCCTACAAGAGGATACATTCCTACCATACATTCTGTACATGTTACAATCCAGATGTTGTTAGCTTCACAATAAAATAAATATATTTACAGAAGAAAAAAAAAGAATAAATAATTTATGAAAAAAATCACTTCAAATCCAAAGTTCTTTTATTCTGCTCCCATCTTGTCACTTCATTGCACGTTAATGTCTATCTCCATCCCTGGTGTAGGTCTCAGAGAAATTCCATGCATGGCTGCTGGAAAGGCAGGACCACGGCAAAGGCCAAACTAGAGACAGCCAGTGACTGTGCAGGGAGAAAGTCACAACCAAGCCCTTCCTGTCCTGGCCTGCACCAGCCTTCCCAACCTTTTGCTGAGTCTCATAAGTCTCAAGTATGTTTCTGTCCTACAGGATTCCTGTAAGGATTCTGCCACAGGACATGTGCTTCAGCACCAAGGAGCCACAGACATCGTCCAAGTGGTGAAGTGGATTCAGAGCTTTGTGGATACAAAACCTTCAACTAACCCCACTTAACACAGGTCTCCAAAAATGGCATTGATGGGAGCTTTTGCCTTTGTGGTATTTGTTTAATTATGTTACTGTGTAAATATGTAACCCCCCCCCAAAAATGGCAGCTCCAGCATACTGCAAACCAGTTTTTAACCACGGCAAGGCAAGCGCCTACCAAGCTACCACGTGAAACTGGTGGTGTTACAGGTCTGTGCAGATAACACCCCTGTCTAAGGCGTTCCCAGGTACCAGAAGGGCAGAATCAGGCAGGGCTGTTGGTTCTCCCACAAGGGCCGAGGACTGTGGCTGAGCAAGGGCCAGGTGTGAGCCAAAACTGTCCCTCCTCCTTCCCCACCCCTCCCTTCCCGTGGTCCCTCAAGCTACACTTGGTCAATGGTTTTCTGTTTGAAGCAATAACTTATTTTCTTTTTAGGCTGCGTAAGGAAATACTGCAAATCCATCAGCATCCCAGTGCATCACCCAGTTCAGCTTGGGAAAAAAGAAGAAAGCAAACCCACCCCCTCAGCCAGTGCCCCCCCTCTCCTCCCCCAGCCCCACGTCTCACCCTGGGAGCCAGAAGCACGTTTTGCAGCTCTACACAATGCATTTCATTTCCATTAGGAGTTCCTTCATTGCAAAAACGTATTTGCTTTTATCCTGTGTCTGTGTGCATATCTACGTTACATCTATCTATATACTAATAAATATATATGGCCTGTTTTAAAGTGCCAATTTATAATAAAAAGCCGCCTCCTTAAAAGGCAGGCAAGACCCAATTTCTTCCATGACAAGAAGGGAGCAGAACTGACTGAATATTGCCAAATGACGTAAAACATAATTTAAAATTTCTTAAATAAATATAAAAGTTATTCCTAAAGAAGCCATAGGCATGTCAACAATACAGGTTGTAACCGGCACTCAACAACTAAAGTACCATTGGAAAACTAAAATGCCATAGCAACTTCAGCAATAGGCATGATACATTGCAAACATTTTTTTTCTTTTTAAATTAAATGTACACCACAATGAACTTAAAAAAAAAAAAAACAAAAAACCGAAGCTATTGGTGCAGTAAGGAGAAGACTTCTCAGGTGTTACGGGGAAGGGGACCATGCATAGAAAGCTGTGTCTGTATATTCGTTGTAAAACGGGTCTATAAAGTGTAAAGCAGGTAACACAGTTGATACAAGAACCCAACTCTATACGAGATGCCAAGTGATGTCACACGACTGGCTCCAGTTTCAACAGCAATGGATATTAAAGCAAGTCCATCCAGTGCAGGTACGAGATGAGCTTCACTGCAGTAATACTGAAGTTGCCTTTTTTCAGCACTTAGCACAGTGAGGTGGGAGAGGGGAGGAGAAATGCTCCAAGAAAGGGCGGGCGGGCACGCTCAGCCCCACTCTCCCGCCCGTGCCCGTCAGTCAGGAGGATTTCCGGGAGAGGTTGGCTCTCGGTGGGCGATGGGCACGTTGCTCCCTGCCAAAACCGTTCCCAGGAGCTTCAGGTGAGGGAGTGCTGATGTGCCGCCGTGTTGAGGCTCCGTGTCCGGTGGGATGGATGCCCTGGCACAGGGACGCGGGCGGGCCTGGGGACAGCCCGGTGCCGGGGCGGGAGCTGCGGCCACAGCAGCGCTCAGGGACCTCTTTGGGGGAAGTTCCACAACTGTTTCCTGCCAACTGCTTCACATACGTGTTGGAAAAGGACATGGCTCTAAGTTTCAGGAATCACAGTAGCGCGCAGTGGGTACAGCAGGGAGCAAACACTTGTGAAACTCCGAGAGAAGCAGCTCCCAGCCCTTTCTTAAAGCACTTTTTTTTTTGTTTGCATTCAGGGAAACCGACTGCAGGCTTATTTGATCCAATTTTCTCTTTGCACCATACACATATAAAACATTACAACTCTGTATAAAAGTACAAGTGGTTCTTGTACATCTGAATTATGCAGGAACTATGTGAGCAAATCCTATCAAAATAGCTATTTTTTGTGTGTATAAACAGCATTTGTTTTTAGAAAAAACAATATCATAAACTGCAGAATCTGTACAAAAATATAAAATAAATTTGGGCAGCAGTTTCTAAACAGCCATGTAAATGCAACACTTAAAGAGGAGCAGGTTAATGCCTCCAAAAGGCTGAATTGCTAAAGTCAACCTATACAGGGCTAAAATGGTATTGAGATTATCTAAATAATAAAATTTTTTACCTCTTGCAATAAAACTTATAGAAAAAATAGACAAGTATGCACATGCAATTTACAGCTTTCCCCAACATAATCCTTGTGCTTAGCTTTCACCTTTTTTTTTCCTTTTTTTTTTTTTTGTAATAACATAACATTGTCTACAATACATATTCTTTCCTATACCAGGATATTCGGTCTTCCTTGAGGAACCACTTTAAAAAAAATACATTAGAAGTGGTCATACATGGATGAAGGCACTCCAACTCTGCTCGAAGCAAAAACTAGTGTGATCCTTTTCTTTTCAAAAAAGGCAAGCAAGGATGCATGCACAGTGCTGTGAATTGGGGCTGGGAGGAACTATGGAAATACTACCAAGTGTATATACTGGTACTTAAAATAAAAAAACAAAAACAAAAACAAAAAAAAACCCAAGAAGTTGCTATATTTCTAATATTTTAAGACCCAACAAGCACCTCCATGATGTGATCCAGTTCTGTGAGATCCATTTTGAAAGGCTGATTTGGAGTTACTGGCTGACTGCTGTACGGAGCGAGAGTTTTTAGGAGCTCATCTGCTGAGACAGGAGCCATTTTTGAGGCAGCCCCCGTGGCAGACGTGCAGGGGTCAAAATCATACATGGACGTATCAATGTCAGCGAACAGAATGTCATCCAGGGTCAAGTCTGTGAGGAAACCTGTGGAAGCTGTGATCTCAAAGTTGCCGGGTAGAGAGTCCATGAGTTTGGATTCAGCCGTTCTGCTCTCCGGGAGGCCCTCGGGCTTGTGGATGTTGGACTCGCTGGGATGGGCTTTAGAGTCATCGGCTGCTGTTTCGGCTGCTACTGCCTCTGCGGAGGTAGGTGCTGGACAAAGCTCCTCGATTTCGTCCAAGGCTGAGGAGAAGCTGTCCTTTACTGGTTGGAGAGCGGGAGGTGGTGGTTTCGTCGGACCATCGTGCTGGACAGTCGGGGAAGTGCAAAAAGTGTCGTCCTCGAGCAAAGAGGCTGGGGTGAGGCAGGATTCCAGGGGCATAGTGCTTACGAAGTCAGTGGGGAGCAGGGGCTGGGAGGCGAGGTGGCTGAACGCCGGCTGGGCCTCGCGGAAGTTGTCGCTGAGAGGGTCGGCAGGCTGGGAAGCGGTCACAAACATGGGCCTCAAGCTGCCTTCTTGTTTGAGTTCTTCCTGGATTCGCCTCAACATGTTGTTAATTAAAACTGTCTTTTGCAAGCTTGGCTCGGTTAATGGCCTGTGGTTATAAAGTTTCATAAGGGAAATGTTGAAGATAGTCTGACGCTGTAAGGTGTAAGACACCTTAGAGGGACCGTCAGTGGGAGACACCACTTTGCCTTCCAACCCATCTTCATGCTCGTCAAACTTCCGCTTTCCTCCTTTCCCCAACATATATCTGAAAGGAAAGAGAGGAGACCCATGAAGACAGCAAAGCCCAGAGCCACACTGTCCACACAAATAACTCAGTCTTGGCCCACAGCAGCGTGATGAGGAAGCAGAAGCTGCCTTAATGCAGTGCCCTGGTCCATCCTGTTTCGGTGTGGCTATGCTGGTAAATTCCAAGCAGGGATTCAAATAGCATCCCTAATACTCAAGATCTTGCATGTTTGGCAGCAAATTTCCCTCTTGCATACATTATGGTCCCCAAATATCTGCACAGAGGTGCACAGGCTACAGAAACTTTAAATGTTTCTTTACATTTCCTGACCGATGCAGTGCTATGCCTGGGAATACAAACTTAGAGCACCAAGGTTCTTACAATGAATTTCCTTTATTATTCAAAAGCTTGCTCACAGGGGAAGGGAAGCAAGGCTCAAGCAATTGTATATTAAGAGAAACCTTTCCAGAGAAGTTGGGAGATCCAGCCCTTTGGTACACCAGGATATACGCATATGGGTTTATTTAACTGATTGCCTAAGGACTGAACAACCAGAGCAGGAAATGCAGTTATTGCACTCAGAATTAGATAAATTACAGATAAAGAAGAAGATCTGTCAAGTCTTTTAGTCTAATCCCCAGCATCACTCTCTGCACTACACTCTGCTGTTGGTCAGATGGCAGATTTTGAAGGAAACAAAGGGGATTTTACCAAATTTCCCCCGCCTTGTAAATAATTTCTGAGCTAAGATTAAGTAGGGCAGTTCAATCCCCAGTGCTATCTCTTCCAGGATGTTTCACAGCACCTGGAAATGCTCCTCTACACAGCACAGCCCCAACCTCATTTTGTCACCATTATTTTTGTGACATGAAGATCCCCCCAAATGCAGAGGAATGAAGGAATTGCTGTGCTGTGACAACAGCATGACTTGACGTTCTCCTCTCTCATTTTCCCAGGTACAGTGGTGAGGTGCTGGAGCCTTAAACCACTCACTCTTTTAATAGGATCTCAGGCAGCTCCCTGTTCATTTTAACGTGTTTAACATTTTAGCTCTCTGTTTAACAAAACTCTAATAAAATGGCATGAAGATTTCTGCCTTGTTTAAAAAAAAAAAAAAAAAAAGTAGAAGAGGCTTTTCAGCCACAGCTACCCGGAAAGAAGTTGCAACACCAAGACAGATTTTTACCCCAAACCTGACTCCTCTCATATAATGTATCTACCATCTAGGAGACAAAATCTACCTTCCTTATATGAGTATAATTCCCAGTTCTCCCAGTGGGATTGGTGGCTGTGAAACGACTGCACCAGGCAGGTCTACCACCAGTTTGATGGTCATACACCAGTTCTGCAGACAGACAACGTAGGTAAGGACTTACAAACATACCCAAGAATGAATGACAAACATTTAAGAGCAAAGAGTCCTTTGGGAAGCAGGAGAGGGGACAAAAGAAGCCAGAAGAAAAGGGCTTCAGAAAGCATTTGCTGGGTGGTAAATCCAAAATCAGATTGGGTGAAGTGAGCCTCTTCTGGTTAAAAATAAGTCCCAAATCCAGATAATTTTCTAGCATATTATGCAATTAAAAAAAGAAAGGCAGGGGGAGGGAGCAAGCTGAGCAGAGCTGAGGAACAGGTAGGCTGCCATCCAAGCTCCTTGGCCAGCTACCAGCAATTCCCGCGCCTGGAATCTTGGGTGAACAAAACCTCTGAAATTTAGCACTACTGCCGAAGTCTGGTTTTTCTCTGCTCCCTAGTGTCACTTCCACAGACTACTCCAGAGCTGTGTACACAGGTTTGGAGTGTGAGGGGGGGGCTTTGCTGTTCAAATGTTCATGGTGGACACATTTCCTTCCACTTTGGACAGACAGAGCAAGAAAGGGAGGATCAGGCTAGCAAGAATCAAACCCCCTGCCCAATTCCAGCACGTTTTTAAAGCAGCAAGGCGTTAGGAGGAGAGGTAGCAGTTTTCCATCTCTTCCTGCTATCTCCTCCCCCTGAAAAAAGACAGACTCTGTCCTAAAGACATACCAATGCTCGTTCCGCAATACTCTATTTAAAGAAGACGTTTTTAAATGGCTTGGGGACTAGAAGAGTTTTGAAGTTTGTCAGCCTCTGCCAGGAATGTATACAAACATCCACTGTACAAAGCAAACCTTTTCCCCCACGATAAAGAAAACAGCCCAGGTTCCGTTCCCTGCGCTCAGTTATTAATTACTGACAGGCGACATCGGAAGCATTTCGAACGAACCCAATCGAGCACAGAACCCAATCGAGCCCATTTCCACCCAAAAGTGAGGCGCTGGTAGTTCACACATTTTTTTAAGCTGATCAGTTAAGAGTTGTGGCATCATCATTAAGTAAACGCCACGATAACCTCACTACGTCATTTTCCAGGAAGCTCAGAAATTATTCAAGGTTTCCTGTATGTGTGACTGTCAAGCTTTCACACCTCACTCGATCTTCACGTAGCTGGATTCAGAGCTTGCCCTTTTAAAAGATAAAATAGATCAGGCAACTCCCAGCTTCACCTACTAGCTTTTCAGCACAACTTTCAATTTCCTTTTCCCCCACTAATACTCTCTGAGAAGAGGGTTTAACCACTAAAGCACCAAAGCAGGATGCCAGCCTAAGCATGGGGGGTTTATTCCACCGAGGAGGGGGCTCAAATGAGCACTGCTAGACTCTCAGCTTTATAAAGTTTTATTTTATTCCCTTCTCCTCTGGCATGCAAATGGGAATTGTAAAAAACCTTTTCCTCTGGTTTCCATAAGTCACTTTATTCATGCTAAGTGAAGCAAGGAGGCAGTATCTTTTTAGACCAACTGATATTGGTAAAAGCAGACATGCTTGTGGGCTTGCAGGTCTTTCTCTGGTTCTCCATAAAGGAATTACATAGTTTCTGACCATGGGAGCTTAAGACAATGTTGCCTGCTTGTTCTTTACAGTTCTAAACATCTCTTCCCTCCTTCAACCAACAGCATCGCACCTACATTAAAGAGATCAGTTTTGTATGTCTTTAAGACACTGAATACTATTTTTTAAAAAAAGGAAGCTGTACAATACCAGCATTTGATCTGAGTCAGTTCTGTTCATCTCAAAAACTTTGCTCCTAGGCTTCCCAGCCAAAGCTCTTGCTGGGAAAACCAAAATGCCAGACTTGCAGATCAGCTTGACCAAAGATGAGTACAAAATGAGCTAAACCTGCACCATGCCAAGTGTCAAAAGACAGAGATGTCCTACCAAGTCATACAGCCCTAACGGGGGCAGCCAAACAACAGCAACCCACCCAAATGCAAGACTGGGCAGGCAGAGATTAAGGAGCATGTTCGTGGAGGGTCTTTCATGCCTCTATTTTGGCTGAGCACCAACCTCAGCCAGATGTATGTATTTCTGCTGCATTTTCATCCATCCCCTAAACATCACTTTGAGGTCAAGTGTGAAGAGTTGAGACAGGACGTCGCTTTGTTGTTGTTGTTTTAATAAAGGGTGCTGCAGGGTTTTGGTGTGCAACTTTAGTTTTCAATGTTACTTAGGTATGTGGAACCAGAAAGGTGAAGAAAGACAATGAATGGAAAAGCTGCACTTATCTGGGGATTGGGGTGGGGGGAGTTACTTGGAGATCTTCCCCAATATTAATCTACCACTTGGCTCCAGCTCTGGAAGACTCAGAACCAAAAGCTAAACCATTGTTGATGAGAAAGATTCAACGTGCTTTTTTGCCCATTTAGGGTGATTGCACGCGCCTCAGCGCCAGAGAAACCCTAGCATTGTTTGGGAGTTGTCTTTTCTTAATTGAAAAACAAAAGTAATATTTTCTTTTTTTTTTTTTTTCATTTGCATGTCATTTAGCTTCCTTTTATTGGCTCTGCATGCTTTTCAGACAGAGCTGGGAAAAAATGTAGTTGGGGCTCAGCAGAAGAGATAATCAGCCTGGAGCAGATGGTTCTCTGGAGTCGACCATCATCGATTAAACACAGGAAAGCTTGTGCAGTGCCTGCGTCTCTGAGCCCACTTAGTGACGAATCCTTGGCTCTCTGGAGCACAGAGGTACGTGCATGCTGTGAGAGTATTATATTTATTGATTGTGCTTTGGACATTACACCTTGTCACTGCTGGACTATTCCTGAAGTCCTTAACAATCGGGAGTTTGGCGCAGAAAAAAAGCACCAGATATGTAAAAAAATTGAGAGGAAAAGTGATTTGGCTCACCAATAATAAAAACAATCATTAATGTTAATTCTCAAACACTTTTAACAAATAAGTTTTAAATGTCTCTCAAGACTGAGGGCTCTTCTTGGAAATCAATTCTACAATCCACTAGGCTCTCCCTCCTCATCAAGGCAGACAGGAAGGACAAAAAGAAAGAGGAACTGAACCCCAAGAACAACGGAAAAGGGTTTTTAAGAAGTCATATTTCCACTCATAGATTTACGCCACCCTCTTGGTCAGTGTAGAGGATGAACAGCTGAACAGAGTGAGGTTCACTTTTAGAACCAACACCATGTTGCTCAAAAAGCTAAAAGCACCCAATCCCAGAGTCCACGAGCAATCATTCCTCCCCATGCAGCCAAATGCTGAAAGACAGGTGTGAGCCACAGGGGCCTGTGCGAGACGTGGAGTTTGACACAGGACCAGTTTCTGAAATCTTGGGTAATTAAAACCACAGGGGGAAAAAAAGGAGAGAAAAAGAAAATGGCAACTTGGGGAAATTACAATAAAACACTACTTCAGACACGTGCATGAAACTCCCAACAAAAGCCCTCAACACAAAAGCTCCCTATAAAAGCCCCCCAAAATGCTACATGAGAGTACTGAGTTTGCACATTTCATTCCCAAAACAAAGTTTCACATGCCTCAAGTGTAAGTGAACCTCACCAGGGTTTCTCAGTGAATTATGCAAGTGCTTTCTGTGTCACTTCTGGCATATGAAATACAACTTTCCTCTCCTCCATACCTCACTCTTCATCCTTAAGGGTTCCATTGGCTGTATCCTGGCCCGACAGTAGCCAATGAATGTTTTGTTACTGACTTCAGCAGAATCAGGATCTGGCACAGATAGCTACAGGACCAAAATAAAAAGGCCCTTTATGCCAACTGGGTCCAACTGGCAAGACAAGGGCCAGATCCTCTGAGCTAACAGAGTCAGGTTGAGCTGCTGTGAGGTATTTCAGTGCTGCTAGATCCAGCCTGAGGGACCACCTGAACTTGTTACCCACGACTTCAAAGTATTTGTCCCATAAAGTTAGGGACGCAAACCTCTCTCTCCCCATCCCCAAGGTCACAGCAGAGAGAGAGACAGACAGAGAGAGAGAGAGAGAGATATCTCTGGAAGACCCCTCAGTGCAGGACCATGGGCTCACCCACCACAGAATGATGTTCCTTGGCCTGCAGGATCCTGGCAAGGCAGAGCAAACCTGTCCCAGCCTTCTGAGAGCACTGGCATCCTCCTCCCATTCAAAGTTAGAAAGGAAAACAAACTGCAGAGGGGAAGGCCAGTATAAACCTGGCACCACCTCCCAGCCTCACTAAAAAGGAGGAAAGCTGAACAGCCCAGATGACAAGGTTTAACTCCAGGACTGGAGCGAATAAGCAGCATGGACTTTCAGAGGCGACAGCCACAGCACCACAAAAATCACTCCTCCTCGGGGATTTCATCTGTTGACACCGGAGTCTTTAAATCCTGGCACGGCAGCATCCCCGGGAGCTGGGACAGCGTGTACCACGCAGTGCTGCACAGCCACGCTCCCGGTGCTGCAGCTGGCTCACACTGTGTACACACACTGGCCAGGGCTGGGGGGTGGGGAGGGGGGGGGCATCCTTCTTCCTCTACAACAAGGCTGTTCCTCGGGATCTGATGCAGATTTTACTCAGTGGAGTGCACTGCATCCATGTTGCCTGGCTAGAGAGGACTCCTGACAACTGCTGCCTGGTAAGAATTGGGTCTTACGTCACGTGTGAGTTAAAAAACAAATCTCCCAACCCCAGAAGAGAGGTAAGAGGGAATGGAGCTGTGCTGGGGTGTCTGTCCTCACCAGACCCAGGGCTCAGGCATTCCCCATTTACAAGGTTTGTTTTTCCCTGATACATCTTACATTAATTTTGGCTGCCCCAACTGCCTTTTTTTTTTTTTTTTAACTGAGTGAGGTTTAATAAGCACTTACAAAACTCCTTTGGAGTATATAAAAAAATTGGCCTCCTGGGTAGCTCTGTGCTTCCAGAGTACAGGGAATTGTTTTTATGTTTGCAAGCCTTTGCTGCAAGGGTGTCAGTGCCAGCAGTGACTGTGAGTGGCAGGTATTTCTCATGTGTATTTTACAGGGATCCAACTCTTCTCCCATCTCCTGTGGTGGTGGGTAAACCTTGGCTCTTCCAGAAGAAACAGAGAGGCAAGTAAAGCTACTTATCACCTCACTCCTGCATTTAGCAAGAAAGGCAGCTTCCCTCTCCCCACACAGCCATAGACCCCTGCTTTAGACGCCTATGAATGAAGACTGTGCAGAGAGCCAGCTGAGTGACAGGGTCTTCTGTAGTCTCGAGCTAAAAATCAAAATAAGAAGGAAAACCACTGTGGGTGACTCTCAGATGCTAATCTAAGTAGGAATTAGTTAAGGACTGTGCAGGGAGACCTCTAAGCTTCCTCTGTTGACTCCTGTTTGCCAGACTCTCATCTGAGAAGCATCTGAAGTCGTGCAGGTCTCGTGGGGTTTGACTTTGATACTCAGAGCTTGGAGTCCCCAGGTCCCCGAAGGAGTGTCCATGTTAATCAGAAAGTAAGGTGAAGCCTTCCCTAGCAAATAAGCGATGCAATTATAAAGCCAGTCAATAGTGTAACGCCAGCCAATGTGTTCCAGCGATATTTTGAAACTGTAATCTGATCCTACTGTTTCCATCCTCGTGCCTTGCCTGCTCTCCCTTGTTGCATACTGTACTATTTGAGGCCCAGAGGGCAAAGCAAGCTCTTGCTGTTTGTTCGTGATCAGAAACTGCATTTGGAGCGAGAGCTCTGCGTGCGCCGCCCACACCACTTTCTTGATAGTTTCCTTAACTTCCAGCTGCTGAAGCCCTGCTAGAAGGCTCTGCAAAACAATCAAAAAACACAAACTCTGCTCCTGCCTTCAGTTTCCAGCTCCTTTTCAGCGCGCTAAAAAAAGGCAAAGCCGCAGTCTAAGGCGATCTCCGACTCTGTAGTGTGTTAAAGTCTTGCAGGAAACATATGCTTCTATTAAATTGGAAACAGTTTCTAATGCTGTCAGTTTGCTAAATGTAACATGTTCCCCTGGAAGAAGCGGAGCAGTTTTAATGTTTTTGACTAACTGCACACATCCAAACAGAGTATGTCTGATAAAGCTGGAATGGGCTCCAACAAATATAGCTTAGAATAAATTACTGCCTCATTAAGTAATTGTTTGGAAAAAGGACAGCAGGTTTTCTAGATTACAGCCGTGTTATTAAGGGTGTTTATAATATTAGGAATTCTATCAGGGTAGCAGAACTTAATGCAAGTTTAAATCAGAGGAGCACTTGTTAGCTCGTTAAAGCATTAAAGACTACCCTGGCACAACTAGAAGGTGAACAAGACTGCACAGGTTCTGTGCATGGAAAGTTAGCAAGGCACATGCAAACCACTTGAGGCTGAAGGCAAGAGTAAAACCCTCAGCAACTCTGACAATTCCTTTTCAGTACGAAGCAAGAGGGGGGATTTAGATGGGTAACACACTGGGGCTAAAAAACATTTATTCAAAATAGGCTTTATTCATGTACAGGAAGGCAGTTGTCTTTATTGGAAATAAAAAAAAGAACAGGTTTGGATTGCCCAGCAAAAGTAATTTCTGCCTCAAAGATCTCAGAGCCAAAATGTCAATTCTCACATGTTCTGCTTCAGACAGGACTTCCCATGGGCATCCTTACAACAGCACCCAAAAGATGCAAACAAGCCCCCAACCTGCCCTCTTTTGGTCTTGTCCTTAACTGGAAGCTTTATGAAACAAGCCCTCTACGATTCCTAACGCTGCCTCAGCTCTTCACAGGCCTGGTGCAGACACGGTCCTGCTGACCACCAACCCTGGCAGCACCTGCTTTGAGGCACACCAGAGTAGAGGAGTCCCCCCTTCCCAGTACCAGGAGCTGCTTTGTTAAGCTGTAGTTACTGAGGGGAGAGGGATTTTCAACAAGATGGCAAAGCTGCCCTCGCCTTGGGTCACCTCTGTGCCAAATCTTCCCCAGAATGGCTGCACATTCCGTCACAGTGCCCATGCCACCACACAGGAGCCTCCTCCCCAAGGTTCAGCTTAGCTGAGACTTTGGGCTTCAAAGAACCACCAAAAGAAGTCCAGGCGAGGTTATTCTGAAATTTGGGTCTCCATGTGGCAGTGTTAAGGCAGCAGCCAGGCCTGCCAAGTGTGAATCAGGTTCTGTTGTGCTGTGTACACACCGGCTCAGCGGCTCTCTGCCGGTATCAAAAGCTCAAGGACTGGGAGCTGCTTCACACACCTGGGCATCAGCAGCAGGAAATCAGAGCTGCAGTCAAGCAAACCAGGCACAGCACAGCCAGGTCCTCTGACTTTACTACATGATTAGCTGATTATTCAGCAAACTCTGCTTGTTGTCACTCAAAAAATATGCAAGGGCTTCTATGCACAAGCCTCCCTGGGATCGGCCAAGCAGCTCCTCCTGGCTCCACATCACATCACTGTTTCTTTCCCCAAGTGTGGCACTCTGAGTGCTCCTTGCATGGAAGCAGGAGATGCTGTTCTCACGAGCAAGGCCATAGCATGATGAATTCCCCCATCAGTGGACAAGGAGCCATGCCAGAGCCAGTGCACACAGCTCCGTGCCGGGAGAACCAGACCCATCGTCTCTTCCAGAGGTGGAGCAGCAGCAATTAAGATGGCTGTGTACTGCTCCAGGGCCCAATTCAGCCCAGGGCTGACTGCCTTCCACTCCTCCCCACTGCAGAGCCAGCAGGCACTGACCGGCACAGCGAAAGTGCTGGCTAAAAAAGAGACACCACACTTGCAAATTAAATTCAGAAGCAATCTGAAAGAGTTAGAACAGCCACCAGAAAGTGACACAGGCTAGGAAATACCAACACACGCACACACACACACACATACACACACACACACACACACACACACACACATGCACTCCCTTTTCACTGCTAAAATTACACGCCTGTAATGACAAGATGCTACTGGTCAGACTCTGAGGGAGAATGATGAAATAGCCAGCCCGGCTGTACCTCCCTCCTCCCCTGCGCTGTCGCACGGAACAATGGATTACGGCAACGCTGTGTTGCATTGTACAAGACATCTCCATTGGCACGTGCACGTCACGGGCCAGCTGATATTTTTAGCAATTGTAGACCCATCTTCACTGGATGTGCATAATTCCCACAAAGGTTAATGAGGACTGTGTGTGCATCCAAGAGAGACGAGACCCCTTTGTGCATAATAAAGGGAGAGAGAGTTTTTCTCACCTATGTATAATTACTTTGTCTGAATCCTATCACAGCATCTTTTTCCCCAAAGGTACCTTGTTTTTCCCCCTTGTCACAGACCCTTAATAAACACATGGGGGAAAAACAATACCCACACTACTGTGAAAAGAAATGAATGGTTTGCCAAAAAGTAGGTTATTGCTCTGAAAACAGTGTTGAATAAATTATCACAGTCAAACTGAAAAGCAGCGAATGGCAGGAGGGAAGAAGGAGGAAAAAAACCCCCACCTCTGAAGAGATATATACTGCAAAATGCACCATACATCCCCAGAATGACAAGTCATTTTAGCTGCAGATTTTATTTGCTAACCAGTTTCTCACTACTGAGAGTTAGAAGAGGAGAAAAGAAAGGTGTTTCCCTGGAATTTTTTATAGTAGCTATAACAGCATATGAGTTGTTTTCAACATTTTTGCTTAAATGAAATGAACACAGCCCTGTAAACAAGTATATTCTGTGAAATAGCACCCACTCACCCCACAACTTTCTCTTACAGAGGTGAAAAAGCTGTTGAACATTTCTCTACCACCAGTGAAAACAAAACAAACAAAAAAAAGGTAAAGTTTGACATGAAAGTTTGCTAAGATGGTGTTAAATGATGTTAGCACTGATGATAACACTGGCCTTTCAATCCAGTGTACTAAAGCTCTTGCATTTGTTGAAATACAGCATATGTTTTCATGTCCCATGAAGGAGCCTTCTGAAAACTGATTAAAGGGAACTTTGGCCAGCCTTGAACTATTCTCAACCTGTAACAGCTATGAGTTCGAGAGGAAAGACATTCCATTTTTCAAGACACCTGCTTAATTTCACAATAAAAACTGATACACAAAAGTGATGCTCTTTAAAACAGCCACCATGGGATCCATGTAATTTCTATAGTAATTTAAACATTTTCAAGTAAGTCATTTAAGCTTAGACGGGGACACCCTTTAAACAGCATATTTTGACAACATGTGTATTAAATCTGTATTTCGAAGCATGCTTAGTACAGGTCAATTATCACGGAACAAACAAACTTAACCACAAAATAAGCCATTGGAAATTGGGAGTGGAAAACACAGAAGGAGAACAGCTCAGGTAACTGAATGTCCTGGACTTCATACTCAGTCAGGCACAACCCCATTCACCTCGCCCAAGATAGTATTACACTGATTTTCCCCACAATTAAAAGAAAAGTCCTTGCCCAAGCACATATGTACCACATATGTTCCCCTGCCTTCAAGGGGAAGCAGAGCAGGGACAGGAAGCTTGACACTGTGTGTTACACACACAGAAAATATTCTCCTCTCCTCTATTCATTCACAAGTTATTTGTGGAACACTTTACTAGGGGAGGAAGGGGTTGTTTAGAAGAGCCAGTTTTGCCAAACAGATGGGACAGGAGGGTAAGGGGGAGACAGTGAGCCAGATCACAGGAGGGTAACCTAAGCAGGTTATCGTGCCCCTGGGACAGCCAGCAGAAAGTACCTCAATCAGAATCCCTCCGACTGCAGCACAGAGTACAAAAGCCCGGGGCTCTCCTTCAACATAGGGCCAGGCACAAGAACTGACCAGCAACAAAGCACACCATGCCAAAAATGCTGAAATAAAGGGGTTTCTCACACATGAACAGTGGGAAAGCAAAATGTTACCACTGTTTAAAAAAAAAAAAACTAAAAAAAAACCACCAAAAACCCACTGTGGTTTGCACAGAACGCCCGTCTCCTATCTTGATGAAACGTGTATTTTAAGAATACTAAAATGATATGCATGCACGTGTGCATGAACCTACTAAACTCTTCTTCCAAGGGAGAAAAAAGTGCCTGTAAAAACACATGAAAAGTAAAGTTTGTGGAGGCACCGGAAGATGATGATGTATTACTGAATTAGGATTTAAAACTTCATTTTGCAGCTACCTGAAGTTAAGACAAAGCTGCCTTTAGGCATCTCAAACTAGTCAGACCTGCTATAGCAGTTGCACAGTCTGCTTCAAATATGCCCTCCACACTCCTTTCAACCTCCACCCCAACATATATCCGCATAGTTTACCTCCAGTCATGGGTGGTTCTTTCTATAGTGCAGTTCACTCAACCTTATTGCCTGCCTGGCACAACGGAAAGAGTTGTTTTAAGACTAATGTTACAAGGCTACTGTAAGAAACTGTAAGAAAACAGCCATAATAATTGCTACATTTCCATCAAAGGTGAGTCTGTATCAAACAGTACACGGGTTTCTGGAGGGGAATGGAAAATCTGGGATCAAGAAAACAGTTTTAACTGTTACAGATCATCTGAGCATGTTTTAGGGTGAGTTTAGATCTTTCCACCAATTCAGGGTTCCTTTGAAAAGGGAACTTCTTTTTTCTGCTACTTCCATATGCTGCCCAGTTCAAAAAAAAAAAAAATTTTTAAAGAAAACAACCCACATTTGCACTTTTCTCTTCGTATTCTACTATATTAGGAATACAATTTTTATTCTGAATTCACTGGAAACAAGCTGTCAGATGAAATCCAATACATTTTAATGGTGTGAATGCAAAGTAAACAGGCTTTGGCTCCTAATAATTACACAGACTGAGACTCGTGTCATTCAGTGCCACTTAAAATGCAATTCTAGAGTGATATTAAGGAGAAATTCCTCTCTAAGACCACTGCTCTTCAAAATACTGATCATGTTATATAGGTTGTAAACTTCAGTCATTATATGGCAACACCTACCATTTTATGTACCAAACAGGGGAGAATACTGAACCAGGTCCCTCATTTGGAAGGACAGTGGTCTGAACTTGCCTAAAGCAGGACTCTGGGCATGGTTTTACTATTGCTGCAGCAGCCTGAATCCACAGTCATTCTGATGTGGTGGTGGCTGCTGTCTCACCTGAGCCAGCTGAGCCTCCACCCTCAAAGGGACACGTGAAAACCAAAAACTTGCTCTCTAGTGACTTGACAGGGTTTTTTTGGTCCTTTCAAGCCTTCTTGCTCCTAGTCACAACTTCAAGCCCTATCTGAAGATGTACCAATGCCCCTGAAGACTGCCCCAGCTCCCCCTTGGAAATGCCCCTCAAATCAGCTCTTCCCCACCTCGAAAATCCCCTCTGTGCTGGAGGAATCTCCCAGCCAGCACATCTTCACAGCTCCTCCTGGCCACTTTGCAATGACACCCAGCATCTGACACGTTCATCAGGAGCCATAGGTGAAGCAAACGTGGCAGTGCAGTTTCTGTTCTGCACAGTGACACCCCATTTAACACCCTTAAGATAGAGGGCCTGTGACACATCCAGGCCTGTTTCTCCCATTAAACCTCTGCTGTCTCCCAGCCACACATTTGCTTTGGACTTCAGTTTCAGCTTGACTTCAGCACATCAAACAGCAACATTAGCACAGCATTTACAGGGTTTCCTTTCCCCACTTGTGTTGAACAGTTCAGGTACTGTTATCTTATTTTTTGTCACAGTGTTTGCCTTGGTAATGCTGAACAAACCTGAAGCTTCCACTACAGCAAACACAAAAATTGACTGTTTATAGAAGAAATAAAGAACTAACACACTTTGAGGGTCTCTCTCCATTTATAGAAAACAGGCAACCTCTTCACGACAGCACAGCTTCTCTGATTGGTGAAAGTTTAGAAATCAAAAGAAGTGGCAGAAAACATGCAATTATATCCCCCGAAGAAAATGAGTGCTGTACTCAGATTGGCAAACTTCATCTTCCACAAACCATTAATTAGCCGAAGATTCATCAACACTAAAGATCTGTGCTCAGTGCCAACCTGCTTACATTGAAGCTGGACCTTGCTCTCTCCTTTGGAACGCTCCTGATCTTTGGACTTGGTAACTGAAAGCTGCTGTTTCTGGCACTGACTCGGGCGCGTGTGCATGTTAAGGAACCACTGCAACTGGAGCTGCCCCTCATGAGCCACTTACACGTATAAAGCTGAGTTAAAGAAGGTGTCTCTCTTGCTATCCAGCCCCTTATAAGAAGTAGATCACCAGAAGACTACTTACACTTTCAAAGTACTGCATTCTCCTTGTTTGACAGATTACACTTTAAGATGTTACATAAAAGCAAAAATAGTCACAAGTATTTTGGATCACCTGTCTAGTGTTAGCACTGCTAGAGATGAACTGTGCCAGGAGTGCTTTACATCACCGTGAAAAAAGTCAAGAGTTCCTAAAAAAAATGTTTTCCCTATGAAATATTTATTGAAAAAATAAAAGCAGCTAGCGTAAATGATGGCAAAACCCTTCAAACCAGATATCGCATAAAATCTGCTGTACTTCGTGGAGACTAAAACAAAAACAATTTTAGAATATGAAATTTGAGGTTTTCCTCGCTATTAGGACATTATCTCAAACTCCTTGATGCCTCTCAGGCAGGCAACTCAAGCACCTGGAATACTTACTATTTCCACCAAAACACTGCAAGACTCATTATTTCATCTTTCCCATTAAAAAAAAAAAAAGCAGGTGTACAAAGGAATACAACTACAACTTTTAATAAAACAGCACCTACAGATGTATTTAATGCTCTTTAAGACTGCTTCGTCTGCAGACAAAACTTGAAGGACCTATGGCTATCAAGTTTCTTTTCGTTTGCTTTCAATCAGCTTCAGAGGAAAAGAAATCAGCTTGACACAAAAATCAAAGTGGTGTTTTAATATGCACAAAGTCTAGCTCCATTCGTTAGCAGTCCAATCCAGTTCCTGCAGAAAAGGAGTGGGTGGTTTTTGCCACCAACTTATATGGAAGAAGGATCCGTCTGGAAAGGAGGAATATCTCCAGCTGTTATACTAGATGCTGCAATACTAGCCTGGACAATGGAAGTATTCCCAAGGACATGCTCTCAGATACCTGTCTGGCAGCACAAACTGCTAATCCTCCACCTATCTCTACCACCACCACTAGTTCATTACGTTAAATCAGATTCCAAAGATACCACCTTATTATGTAAAAATGTACACATTTTAACTTCAACCAGAGAGGGCTACTTTCAATTTACCCTGCTAAATCAACTGGCTAATTTCTACAGCAAGATAAGTACAAGCAGCAACAATTTTTAAGAAAACACAGTTTTCATTTTTATGGCTTGTTTCACCACGTGAAAGCTTCCTGTGCACTTGGATGCAAACTGAGGTGCCTCTGTCAATTTTGTACCCTGTGAGAAATCCGTAAGACATGGGCACCTTCATTTGTGCAGATGAACCCCTAAAATTATCATAATAAAAAGGCAGAAAGTCTCGTTTCTACTCACACACATAAGCAAATGTTTACTCATTTGAGAGACACAAGCATAAAACTGGTGTTTGGGGTAGCCAAGCCCCCTCCCACCGTTGTTTGAGCAATAGTACGTTCTACGGTGGCCAAATCCAGCACCCACTGACGGCAGCGAGAGTCACCCCGATGACTGCACCAGGCACGAGATGAAAAAGCCTGGACTTTCCTGCTCCCGAGAGCTTTGAATGTGTCTGAACACACGCCGCCACACGCAACAGCTCTGGCGTGCTGCACTGAAGTTCGGGTAAAGAAGCTGACAGCCCCCCCCCCCCCACCGGATGAAGATAAAATGGGCAGATTTGCTTTATTTTACACCGGCAGCAGACCCATAACCGTAAATCAGCCACCAAGGGGCCCACTGGACAGCACACAGTCCCCCTCCTAGATTTTTAACAAAAGTGGCCCTGGGTTTTCCAGCTGTGCTACACAAAATGCAAGAAATGACAGCAGGTAACTGTACTCCTATTTTCATGCTTAAGGAGAACTTATCTTTCCAGATCCCGACACGAGTAAAGCAGCAAACGCTCTAAATCAAAGCGCCATCGCAAAAGACTTTTTTTTCAAGCGCTCACCCACCCTGAAGAAAATCCCCATAAATATATTTTTCGCCAGCGCTTCCGAAAGATGAACCACCCTGCCCACAAAAGCCCCCCCAAACGCCCGTTTCTCGTGCTGGCGGTGCTCCCAAGGAAGACCCATGAGCGCTATCGCTCAGGGAAAAGACAGGCTAATCCCCTGCCCTACCACCAACCCCCGAAAGGGCCAGGCAGCGGGGCCAGCCGGGTCCTGCCCAGCCATATGTCAGCTTTGCCACAGCGGAGTGAAAGTCTCCCCCAGGCCCCTTTAGCCCTCCCGGCACCACGGCACACACTTCTCGGGGTTCCCTGAAGCCCCCGCTCCTGCTGGGAAAGCGGGGCGAGGCTGCAGCCCCCCGGCTCCGGGGGGTCCCCGGCGCACGGGAGAACTTACCGCGGTGGCGCCGCTGCCCTGGCGTCGGATGGAGCCCGGCTCTGGAGAGCACAACCGGCCGCACTATCGCGGCCGGCACGGCCACCTCGATAAAAAAAGTGTATTCCAGCTCCCCGCACCTGCTTCGGCCCGGGATCCCCGCGCATCGGCGGGGAAGGGGGCGTATTTTAAGGGCAACTCCGCCGCTCTCCCCTCCTCTGTTCATCTCAGCACGATTCGCCCCCCCTCCCCCGCGGAGGAGAGAGGGGGAGGATCCCCGCCCCGAGCTCCTCTGCCCGGGCACCAATTTAAAGGTAGAGATAAAACAAGCCCCGATGACTCGGAAAGCCAGAGGGGGGTGTGATGGGGTGTCGCCGTCCCCTGCCTCCCCACCCCCCGCATCCCCCCAGCCCCACTCACCACATGCAGCTCCACCTGAGAACTAAAGCATGGAGAGGGGGAGGTCGGAAACTCTCGCCCTAGAGCAGCTCCATATGTCGCTCCTCGCCGCGCCGCTCCGGGGAGGGGCCGGGTGGGATGCGGAGGAGGAGGAAAAGAGGAGGAGGAGGAGGAGGAAGAGGAGGAGGAGAAGGCAGGAGCAGGCGGCGTGAGGATTTAAGCCTCCGCTCTGCCCCGGCGGCTGCGATCACGCAGCATTATACAATGGAGGAGGAGGAGAAGAAGGAGGGGAAGGAGGAGGAGGAGGAGGCACCAGCCCCGGCTCCCAGCACTTGCCGCCAGCACTGACGACAGGGGCGGCTCCAGCGAGCTCCTCACCCTCCGGACCGCGTCAAAGCTCCGCCTCGGCCCCGGCCTTCCTCCCCCGTCCTCCCTCCCCCCCTCCCCGTTCCTCCTCCTCCCCCGCTCCCTCTCCCGCGGCTCCCCGCGCTGCCCACGCGTGTCCCGGCCCCGGGCGGGCGGCACGGCCCCCGCAGCCGCCGGGGCTTCCCCGGGGAGCGCCGGGCCGGCACAAAGGATGGTGCCAGCGCGCCCCGACCGCAAATATGACAAGTATCCCCGCTATCCGGTGGCGGGGACCCGGCCAGGGGACGGGGCTCGGCCAGCGGGGCTGGCCCCCAGGTTGTCCCGGTACAACCCAAAATTCCCCCCACCATCACCATCACCACCCTCGGTCAGCCCCCGGCTGGGCCAAGCAGAGCTGGGGCTTTGGGGGAGTGGGGATAAAACCCGGAGCGCTCGCGGCCGCCCCCCGCCCCGGCAGCTCACCTGGGAGCCCAGGGAGGCAGCGGCCCCCGTCCGTGGAATCCTCGCTAATTGGGGCTGTGCAGATACCACCGAAGCACAAAAATGAGGCCAAACGGAGATGTTCGAGCGCGTGAAGACTTGGGGGCAGGGGGGGAGCGCTCGGCACCAGGCGCTACCTGGAAAGAAGACGATTATTTTAAGTCACCTCAATGATTGTGTTTCGAAAGGGGCTGTAATCCCAGCCGGCTCTGTTAAAGGCGATTCAAACACCTTAGAGTTTTGGCTGCAACCCCAGCGGCATCTCGCATCATTCCGGTCTTTCATGTTCCACTGAACCGGTTGTGCTTCGGGACAATAAAGCTTTAAGACCTAATATAAAGGCGATTATTAGTCATTAATATCATGACTCGTTTAGGCATTATGCTGAAAACCATCTGTAATGATTTGTGATCAATCAAAATGATGGTCTTGTTAGAAATTAAGTTCAGTTTTCAGTTAGAAAACCGAAAAGGAAAAGAAGGATACTTTTAGAAGGAAGGCTTCCTTAACCTGAAAATTGTATCTAACAAAAATCCACAAAGGAAAAATAAGTCCAAACAATTCAAACAGTGAATCTGCCAAAATAAAATAGATTAAATGATGATTTTATGGATTCTTAAAATTGTAATTGGAAAGATCCCCATCTAACTGATATTCAAACACCAGGCACTTCAAATAATACTCTGCTGAAGTCACTAAAATGGGAGGAAAGGGCATCAGTAAAAACTGAAGTTTTACTCTCCCAGTTTGGAGGCCCGAGCGCACCTTTCCCCTTCCACCAGTGCTATCAGCCATTCCTTTGAGGAGATCCGGGCTCTCTCATCGGATCTCTGCAGCACAGGGGTATAGCCCTGAACCAACCTGCAAAGCAATTCACGAACCATTTACTAAATTTTGACAAGTGATTTGCGAATCGCCCTGGAGCTGGCAAACATTAAAACCAGAATTCCCCCTGGCTGGATACCTTCCAGCAGTAAGGCACTGAAATTTGGTCCTTCTGCTTGGGGGAAACAAGTCTCTTCCCGAAATTGCAACGAGTCATAATAAAATCGCTAAATAAAAGGAAAAGGTTCACCTTCTTCAGGGGCCTGAGTGGCACCTCTGTTCAGCGGGCCTCTGCCTACTCAAAACCCACCAAGAATATCTGTAAAACTTGCAAGTCAGATTCACTGTATTTCAGAGCCACATTCTGCCCTCCTTTACGCCGGATTTGTAACACAGCAGGATCTGGCCTTGCGTAATCGCGCTGTGGATGCACCCAGCTGAGCAGTGCCTGCCTTCCGGAGCTCAAAGTCCGCAGCAGGTTTACAGTCCCCGTGCCTGGGTGTGTGCGCGCTATCACCGGCACCAGAGGCAGGACCACAAACATTTGCTAAATAAGCAGCCCGATATGCACAGCCCTGATCTCGCCGTGTTATACTCGGCAGTAAAAAGCCTGAGCCTGTGTCATCCGAGTTTTAAACGCCTCTGGCTTTGTTAGGTCGCTCCAATTTTACACCAGCACAAGACAAAACTCGCCGCCCCTTCTGTTTCCTACTGTAACTCTCTCAGGCCTTTCTTGGCAGGAGTTTATATTCACGCTGTAACTCAGATTGTTCCTCTGGACACAACTAGTACAACCTGCATCCACACTCAGATGCACTCTCAGCTGAGCATAGGTCACGATGCGGGTCGATAGGAATAGAGCTCCTTCCTACACTCCGCACACAGCAGAAGGCTCCGTCCTGGCGGGACGAGGTTGGGCTACGCAAGGTGAATATTCCTCCTACCGACTGCTCCTCACATGGCCTCGCAGCTGATCTAATGAGACCTTTTCTGGCCAAGAAACTCCACTCTGCAGCTTTGGAGCAACCTGACCAGGAGGTGCCTTCAAGACCCAAATGCAGTTTTGTCTGAACATGTTAGTAAGCACAGAGAAACAGCCTGCAACTGAGCTGCAGAACACTGTGCTAGGAAGTGTGGAGAGGTTTCCAGAGCCTGCAGGAGTGTGGGGGGGAAGTCTGCATGTCTGCAAGGAGGAGCCACCCAAAACACATCCCGTTTCTGAAGGATGCACACAAGGGCTTCCTGGGGAGCAGCAGCGCAGATGTAATTGTGCAGTCATAGGCTTGACACAGGCCCTGCTCACAGATGAAGACAACATGCTAAAAGAGAAGGAACCAGGCTGTGTTCTTCTGCAGCAGTACTGACCTGACGTGGGCTACAGGCATAGTCTAAGTGCAGCGTTGTCTTTGAGCAAGGATGGTCAAAGCCTGTCTGATTGAAGAGGTCAAGTCTCATGAAGATCATTCAAAACCCCTCCTGCCTTGAAGATAAATAAATAAATGAACAGAAATCAAAGACTGGAAAGATTGGGAGGGGGGAAGAGACATGGGCTTCATAGGCAATTCATTAGAAATACTACAGACTGCCAGGTAATCTCTGCCCATCAACACATGTGCTAATTAGGAAAGAGCAGCAAAGTTTGGTGTGCTGGAATGTTGGCATCCCTCACGTTTTTCAAAAAAAGAGGGAGTGAACTGCTTCCTATGTTTCTAATTTCATCCTCGGCCTTTTTCTTTCTAATTGCAGCGCACACAAGTACTATGAGATTTCATCAGGTAATTGTACAACAGAACTTTATTTGCTCCCTGGATATTTTTGCCTTAGTGCACGCAGGAGCTGGCAGGTAAATACCTAATGCTGCCCCCAGAGCAGGCAACTTTTTGCAAATAAAGATCGCCTCAGCACTGGTAACTTGGGAAAAGCTAAACAAAGGGCCTGCCTACAGCCAAAGCTGCTCGTTTGCAGCGCTCAAGCAGCGCTCTCCCCACCAAGCAACGCGGGTCTCCTGGGTAAGAAGGGATCACACTGCATGATTAAATACCACTAGGACCTCGTGCCATCTCCGTTCAGGCCAGCTAAGGGGTCAGTACTGACCCTCCAGAGCAGGGCCCTTCTCATGCAAGGCCCAGCCACAGATAAAAACAAGCTCCTCAGTAAAAAAACCAGGGTGCGGCATTACTGTGGTCTGCACCTGTACACGAGCAGGGAGGGACCCGTGCTTGTGAGCTGGGCTGCTTTCCTTGGGATTTCAATGGCTTTTTTTCCTTTTTTTTTTGCTGGTGCAACTCTTCCACTGTAACAAGGTTGCCCCACACGTCCCAAGGCACACAGGAGTTGGTTAAAACAGAAGGAGGGAATGCTCCACCCCTTCTCACTCCAATTTTAGCTCTCTTTCCCCCTCCCTTCATTTTCTGCTTTAGTTCATGTTTTTCTCCTTTAATGTTTTTGTGGCAGTAGGAGAAACACCGTTCCCTAGAATGCATAATATGCTTAATTATCATTCTCTGTTAGTTCTCTAGGAAAAAAACCCTACAGGAGAAATCAGTTTAATTAATGAGTATGACCAAATGCAGCCTTAGTTCTAATGCAGTATCATATATTATATGTCCAGTTGGGCAGTTGATCTTCTTTGGGTAAAATGAACTGAGATGCAAAAAAACAGGGAGCTCATGAACCAATATTCTGAGTGAAACTACCCCCTTTTTTATAGTTATTCTAAGCTTCCTACAGATTTCAATGACAACGTCAGTTCCCAAATACTGCTTTTGGCTTTGGTAACACAGGATTGGGCCTGTACAGTCTAGTAATAGAAAGCTACTGCTTGGCAGTACCAAGGGTTGTGCCACATGGTAAATTCATTAAGTAATTAAGAAAAAAACAAACAACCCTTAACTCCAAGATAGCTCTCAAATAGCCATGCCTAATAAAAATCCCCAGTGCCTGTGAAGGAGAAGGGTAGTAAGGTTTCTTCTGAAAGTAAGATTTGGTGATTTAGATGCTTTTCAAAAGGGCTACTCTTCACATACTAAATTATTAAGGAAATATTATGGAACAGGATTATCAGGAAAGAAAAAAAAAATGCAGTGTGCATTAGCTGGCTTAGTCAGAGGAGGTTTTGCTGCATTCCTCATGCACGGAGATGACTCCCTCCCTCTGTAATTCCCTGTGCACTCCCAGTTCTCTGGAGACTGTTGGTGTGCATCATCATTGCTCCAGCTGAAAGACTGTCCTCTGACAGGGGTTTGGGCTCCCTACCATTGCTGTATGTCTTCTCACATCTTTTTGCTTTTTTATAAAAATCCATGTTCTTTCCCAAATCCCATTCAGGCTGCATCACCTGCATGATGTACTTCATTTCTGGCCCAGGCCAGACTGTTCACACTGGTGCTGTTTGTACGGCACACAGGCTCCTAAAACAGTCTCCCCTTTCCATTCTTGCTTCTTGTGACACAGTGAATTGTACTCTGCACCGAGCCATGTTTTAAACCATTTTAGGCTGCTTTTCCTTCCCTTTCAGTGCTCACTCTGCAGTCTCTGTCAAAAGCACAAGTCATTCTTTTCTGGAACACTTGGTTACTTTTTTGGAGAGAGGCCTATGCTGATGTCCTGATATTCATCTCATACTGGGGCCAGTGGATTAAGAGGGGAAAAAAATCTGCAGATAAAACCAAAGCCTCTGTTTTACAGCTGAGGAGGGAATACTTCTAATCAAGAAAAAGCACAGAAACGGTGAGGAAAAATACAGAGATGGCCAGTCTTCAGGCCTAATTAACCACTGGTGTAAACAGATGTCTCTGCAATCAAGCCAGAAGACTTCAGGCCACCCACCAGTCTTGAGTACAAACCCAACATGAGCCTGAAAACCTTGACAACATGGGGCTGTCAAACATGCAAGCCACACATGCTTTAATACAGGGGTTGCCACCATGTCCCTTGTGCTGATGGACCACCTGCTCCTCGGTCACCAGGAGAGAGCAGCTCCACTGGTCTGGATTACCGTGTGCGCTGCACGTGCTACAACCCTTTTCCCAAGCAAAGCTGCTCCTACAAAGCTCTACGTGGAGACATAAATTTCTGGAGCACACATGCCCCCTGCACTCTTCTTAAGCACTCTTGAAACCTGAAAGAGGCCTGGTTGCATGGGCAAGTTGGAATACGTTTGGCACTGCTCAACCCTGCCAAAGGCTTGACAGACCAAATGAGGCCACCAGTGCGGTGACTGGAGGCTTCTAGAAGTGGATGTTCCTGCTCAGATTCGTTGCATTAAAGCATTGTACCACAGTAGCAATGAGTTGGGGGCTGGGAGGGCACAACCAAAATGGTGTCGTGGCTACCATGTTGATGTGAAGTGTACATGTACAGTGGCTCAGGGTGCACTGCAATATGTCATGCAGCACTGAAAACCATGTCAACTGGAGTTTAATGTGTTTGTGCTCAGATGCATTACCAGAAAAAAAAAGAAAAAAAGAAGCCAACAACCACCTATTTCAATCCTTATTTACATGAAAACATGAGTTAATACATCAACATCCAAATGAATGCACCCACCTCTAGAGCTGCTTCTGCTGGCTGGAATACAGCCTGTAGAGCATATTAATGCTCCTACACAGTTTGGGGGCTTGGGCCTCTTGTTTGAAACTAGTTTCTGCAGCTTCTTAGAGCCTCTAGATTCAAGGAATGCTTAACAAATAAGATAGAGGCATTTTCAAAGTAATTCAAATTTGCAATGATAAATCCTTCCTCTGACTGTCCCAGGTGCAAAATTCTTTACAGACAATGTTTATCTGTGCTCCTTTCAGACAGAGGTTTCTGAGGGTCTAATTTTAAGTAAACAGTGAGTGACCTACACCACTTCTTTAAAGAAAAAAACAAAAAGCCAAAACCAACAAACCCCAATAAAACAGAAGTTGAATCTGCAGGGCCAAATTTAGAAGAGGAAGAAAAAAAAAAAAAGAGCTGGCAAAAAACCTAGCACAAGAACATCAAATGTAGCAGCATAAACTCCCACTGCCATTCTGTTCCTCTACAAATAATGGAAGACCATATAGAACTGAACTCATTGAGTCAGTGCAGTGAATGCACAAGTCGTTTTAACCCTTCACAAAATGTGTTATTTCGTAGATTGTGTGCAAAGAGGAGATTAAAAAAAAAAAGACTGAATGAGTACATCAGATGCTTTTAGTGACTATGCCTGTGGTAATGATTCATTTTGTCTCTCTACATTCCCTAGTGCTTGCACAGCTAAGAGTCAGCAGAAGCTCATACTGTATGTGCAGGTAAACAGACTGTGGGTCATGTCTGTATTTCTTAACTCTACCTAAACCCACCCCGTAACGGTCAGAAACACATTGTATCTTTCTGAAGAAAAAAGGAACTGCACAAATTAACTTAGGCTCTCCTGTAACCTTTTTTTATGTTCTTTCACTTTAAAGGAAGCTGTTCATTTTTAGTGACCATTAGCCAAAGGCTAAAAAAGGTTTACACCTAATTAGTATTCTGAAGCAAAGATGAAACACTAAATCACTGCAAACCCACCCAGCATTTAGGTTCTACCAACAGGGCAAAGAAAAAAAGCTGAAAATTCACCATTTATCATCACAGCCCATCTTCCCCTTCCTTTCGCACCTCTTAACGTTCTCTTTCTTCCTCCCACGGTGTCTCTGGGGTGCTAATGTCCTTGAAATGTGGCAGGGGGTCTGGAAGAGGGGAGAGGTAGGTCTCCTGCCTGGTCACACCCATCTGACAAAGCATGTGTGGGCATTTGCCGGGGTGGAAAAGAAAAAAAAAATACGGGAAAAAAAAAGAGAGATGTCGTGGGCAAGGATGGTATGGAGTTAGGGAAGAAGATGCTTCATGTGGCATACTGCTCCCTCTGTGACAGCCGTAAGCAGCTAAGCAGCTCTCTCAAAAAAAGCAATAATTCTCCCTTTTTTTTTTTGTTTCTTTTAAATTTTAGGCTTGGTGAGGGAACAAAACAGACCTGATGGGATTACAGAGGGGAATGAGTCAAGGAAAAGGGGTAGATCCAAGAAACAAGGAGGAAGAGCTTTATCCCCATTGATGGTGCTGCTACTGAGTCCAGGACATTCTCCGGACAGCAGCAGGAGAAGAAAATAACATGAGGTGTATCACTGAGCCTTCCCCTGCTGCTTCTCCCAACCTCAAAAAAAAAAAAAAAAAAAAAAAAAAGGGGGGATGGGCAGAAGGCTCCTAAACGCCTCTCTTCCACATAGATCCACTTTCCTACAGAGGTTCAGCTTTACAAGCCAGTTTCTACCAGATTTATTTGTGTAAGGAAAGATGCCAGTGACTGTCCCGAGCCATAACTCCTGTCTGTGGAGTGAAGGACCTGCCCACCAAGCCAGGTACTGCACAGAAAGGCACCAGCCTATTTGTAATAACTGGGCAGAAACAGGCACCCTCTGCAAGAGGCTCACAGTGAGGGGCCAGCCAAGCCAAGGAGGGGTGATTGTCCATCTGCTATCCCTCATGCCCCAGTGCATTTTCTAATCATCCACACCCAAGGGACATTCCTAGTGTGATTCCTGCTAAGCAAAAAACTCATAATAAACTCCACTTGCTTTGCTTACTTACCTACTACAATAGTGTTATCTTTCAGGTTAAATCTTTTTCTTTTTTTTTTTTTTCTTTTTCCCCTGAATCTGCTCTTCTGCCAATTTTCCTTTACTCTTACTGGATATTCAGCGCCCCCCCCCCCAAGAACAAAAAGAGTTAAGCAGGTGTCAAAGTGCTGATAATTTGACTCCACACACATATCCAAGTACTATTCCCAAGCAGGTTAGCACATACAAACCTCTGTTTGCTGGCAGTACTTTTCAAAGGAAACGCTTTCTCATCTGAGCAGCTGGGAAAGTGCAAGTGCTCACTCCTCACTCTTAGTTGTGGGGTTCACAGAAAGAACATCGGTGCATTGCTCCTACCAGCAAAAAGGGAAGCCTGGCATTTCATGGGTTTCTTTTGGTTTTAAAACCAGAACAACCTAACCCAAACCACCTCCTGTCAGAGAAACACTGCCTTCCATGAGATGTTCAGGTGAAAGACCTCAGGCTCCCAACAACTTTTTTCCTCCGCGCTGCCACAGCTGATGTGGGCAAAATAACAAGAAGGAAATGCATTTGTTGTTTTGAACTCTTCTTCCTTTCATTTAGCAAAGAATCCCCCTAAATAAATGCCAGTGGGGAGATCTTGGAATAAGCCCTAGCAAAATTTTAGTCACACTTTTTCTTCTTGCAAGGGAGCCGTCATTCAGTAGCTAGGTGGTTCTAAATAAAGAACTCTAGTCAACAACAGGAAATAACTCCCACAGAAAAAAAGGGCAGAATACAAACTCGCAGCAACTCTCGTACATAGCTCACAACGGCCTTTTGTTCCATGCACATTAAGTCCAAAATCTTTACTTTTCAGAACATGTTCTTACTCTAAGTAATTAAAACTTATTTTTAACTTGTCGCGAGTATGGATCCCTTCCTTGCCTTTCTCCCCAGAAAAAGTTACATTAAGAGTAGGAAAATCACAAGCCATTCCCATTTTTCCTACTTCATTTAATAAGTAAGGACAATCTAGGAATGCCATATGATGAGCAGGATGGTGGGGGGGCTATATTCCCCCCCCCCTTTTTTTTTTTTTAGGGGGAGGTGCACTGTTGTGTTCTCAGCTGCAAACAGTGTACATCCTTCACAACGTTCAGAAACCACTTTATGTTCAGAAAATACAAAGCACCTGGTCTGTGGGAGGGGGATGAAGGAGAAACCACACATCTCCAGCCACTTTTTAAAAACTCAGGTTAGTGTCTAGAATCATCAGCTTTTAAATTACATCACGGGCCAATGACTGAGCACAGACACCAAGCACAACACCCAAAAATGCTCAATCAAATTCCCTGAAAGAATAGAATGGTTAATTCCATCTGGCTTTGAAAAAGTGTGGGTTTAGTGTGCCAGGGAGGGAATTTTAAGATGGCTATTGCCAGTTAGCTGCCATGGATAGGTCCCTGCAGGAGGTGGGAGAGCTTCTTGAGGAATGTTGCTATCATTTGTGGCATTTTCTGGAACACAAGCAGGGATATAGCAGATTTTAGTGGCCAGCTGATTCCTGCATCTCTCCATCAAATCACCTGATGTGGCTCTGTCACATTGCAACCTACCTGTAAAACCAATTTCCATTTTAGAAATCCGTCTTGTTTGAATTATACAGCTGCAAGAACCAGAGTTGCAGTTCCGGAATGGATTTTTGTAGCTGGAATATGTGAACTGGCTCAGCGTGCACATGTGTGTAGCTGTGTGTTCGTGTGCACGTGAACCATCAAAAGTTTACAGGAAGAGCAAATCAAATTTGCTTCCTAATGCACAGTAGACATGAAGCAACTCTGCACTCAAATCGAGCCCAGAATAGTTGGTAGTTGTATTACAAAGTCCTCGGTAGTGGGTGCAAACCTGAACTCACAGTTACAGCCTTTTCTGATTTAGAAAAGAGATGCCACTGCTGAGAGGTCTGGACTCCTTTTGAACTTTCAGAAAGGAATAAAAATTGATGAGGTAAAGTATCCTAGAGCAGTTGTCCCACTGTTTCCCAGGTCTCACCCATTAGGTTAAATACTACAACGATTTCAGTGGGACCAGCACACTTTAAAAGATGTAGTCTCTCTGTCTTTTTCTCTCTCTCGCTGAATGATATTTCTGCCCACATGCACTGACACATACAGTGTCTAACAAGGCTGTGATTCATTTTCAGTTCTAGTCATGCTCACAAGTGATGTAGCACACTTGCTGTGCCTTCAGGATCTGCGTAATTTAGCTTCATTTTCTCTGCCCCCACCCTGCATTAAGTGAAGTTCCAACAAAGCCAAGTCATCACCCACCAACTCCCCCTCCCACCTGCTTGGGGGATGTGTACAGCAGGAATCTGAATAATAATAATAAGATTAAATTAATTTTTTTAGAAAGAGAGAGGAGGGGATGAGAGCTTGAGAAATATCGTGAATTGTTAGAAAGCTTTCTAACAGTGAATAATGTGAGTGAATAATGATAATGGGATGTATACTACCAGATCACTGAAGCAGCTGTATCAGTCCTGAATCATCTCCCCATACGTGTTAAAAGCAGCACTGTGTATTGCATCAGGCACGTTCATGCTAAAAAACGACTGACATTAAATCTGAATCCCTGATTTATAAAGGCAAACACCTCCTCAGCCTCTCCCACGGTAACCTTGTAGTGACCATTCACTTGTCCCCTGTCCTGTGCAGTCACTTTGACCGAGCACAAATGTCACCACGTCCCAACTGTGAACTTCCCTTTACCCAGTGGCCACCGTCCATCATGAATTACACACGGTGGTTTTGTGATACAAATTACAAGCTGCTTCTGAGCTAAACTCCATGTATTTGAGGCATAAGGCCAAGCTGGAACAAAGTGAAAGACAGGCTTTTTATTTGATAAATCTCATTATCTCGCTGGCATTCAAAATTCATCTCAGACACAGAAATGCATCGCAAAGTAGTTCTCTAGTTACTTGGAAGAGCCAAGATGCTTTAACGTTGAAGTTAAAATGTGTTTACACTCCCATCACACTAACATTTCTAGCTCTCCTCCACCTTCAACCTGGAACTATGTTTTGATGGAACAGAAAACTTGATTTTCGAAAGAAAAACAAGTCAACCGCATTTCTTCAGCAAAGATCCACAGACAAAAGTGAGTCACTGCAGACTCCTTCAAGCAGATCTTAGTGATCTGCATGATTTCCTTAATCCCTAACCAGTGACACAGGGAAAAAAGAATTAGCACCAAAAGCTAGAAGGTACTTCAACATTACAGGTGTGATCCTGAGAGGGTCACTGTCACGACAGAGTTACAGTTAAGACACCACATATGATCTTTCTTTCTTTACATGAAACGTGTGGTGGGAGCCTTGCGTGAGACACACACCCCCCAGGCTAAGCAGCCCCTCCTGTTGCTGACCCTCATTCATGACCAACATGAGCAAGCCAGAGCAGAGATTAAATTCCCTATTTGCTGTAGAGGTCCATCTGCTTCTCCTCCTCACTCACTAAGTGCTCACTCAGTTTGGCCATGCAGCTCATCAGCCAGCATGTCCCCAGTTCAGGCAGGCTTAAATGTCCTGTAAAGAAAGAACCCAAGGGGACACCAGAATTTTGGGCCACCCTAGGCTTGTCCAAGCCTAAAGGTTGGGGGAGGTGGAGTTCCTCTCTCTGCCTTCCCGTTAATATCCTCTTTCCTGCCAGGACAAGCCTGGGCTGATCAGGAGCTCATGGTCATTTGCTTCTGATCCATTTTCCTCCTCCTCAGCTCTCAACTATATCAAAGGAATGGAGGAGTGACCACAACCAGGGAAGGGCTGATGTACATTTCTGATGTATAACACACAGGACTGGGAAGGAACCGGGTCATCCCATGAGGCTGATATCACAAAGGGCTCTAAGGAGCTCTGAAGCACTGCAGGAGGACAGTTCCTGAGGCTGGATACTCGTTGGGAGTAACGGGTCAGGCAAAGAAAGCAGCGGACTGTCATTTCAGCAGACGGGCTACTGCCTCATTTTGCAAATTGAAGAAATGAAGCGCAGGGAAACTATGGGATGGCTTATTGTGGAAATGAAAGTCAAGGCCATGTGTTTTGATTTCCAGAGTGCTCAACACAAGTCCAGCCTTCCTCATCCACGAAGTCATGCTGTAAACATCCTCAGGGCAGGGCCTGTACCTCTCATTTGTTTTATGTCTGTGGCTTCCAATCTTTCACGGTTTGCAGATCCCTTCACGCTTTCCAATAGGGCTGTGCATTTAAACCTGCTGACAACAGGCTTGCTTTCCCTGGCTTCCCTGCACATCTTGCACATAGCTGGTGAATCCTCATGAATCTGTTCTCTGTGGCCCTCTGCAGATTCCCATGTCTCCCTCTCTTCCTACTGATCCCTACACATCCCAAGAGCCAGCAGCAGGCGTTTTCAACGTAGCCCTAACTCAGTCTAGTTGCCCTAATTCCAGACAAAAGCACAGAGCTTCCCTGTCATTTCAGCATTTCCCATCTCAAGGTATGGGAGCTGTTGATCTCCCACATGAAAATGCATTATGCTGTCAGCCCAGCCTAAGGGCTGTTATTTAATTTACTTGAGGAGGTAAGTGAAAGCCCCTTCATGCAAATGCTTACAATGTGATCTGGAAAACAGCAGGCGTAATTAGATAAAATGGCAGCAAAGCCCACCAGGGAAATAATGTTAATTCATGAGGATTTTCCTCTCCACCTCCCTCTCAGCAAGGTTTGAAGCCAAGGAGGGGAGGAAAAAAAAAATCAGAATCCACCTCAGTGATCTATCTCTTGGTGAAGTAGAAAAACAGGACAGCAAACAGTGGGGTCATCTAAAATGCCTCAGCATGGCACCTCTAGCAGGACTGGCAGCCCACATTCCTAAGTGATGCATTACTGAAAACAAAAATTGCTCTGTCACTGTCATAAGTTAATCCAAGTAGAGAGATAACGAGCCATCATCCCAAAACTTCACATCATCTCCTGACCAAGGTCTAGCCAGGCAAAAGAGAAGATCTGTCACATGGTAACATCTCTGCAGCCCCCTAGCCCCAGTAATGATAATACCACCAGAACTCTTTTGCAAGTCTTTGAAAGCAGATCTGGCATTTCCAACCCACTCGTGAATTCTTTCCCTCAAAAATATCCAGGGAAGGGTTTTGACCAAGCAGTGTCACAGCATCAGTGGTAAAGGGGAGCGTGAGGGCACCCTGCTCTCAGCACATGGACACAGATACGAATGGCAGGGGAGCTCCCACAGCGACCTTGGGAAACCACAGCTCTGTGTTTCAGCTTCCCCCTCCCACCTAGAAGCCAGCCAGGAAAGCCACCTCCTGATTGCTGACCTGCCACTACCGAAATGGATTCCAATTAGCCAACTCACTCACGGCTATTAGGAAAGAGAGACATTTTTTGTTGTTGAGTAATTACTCCTCATGAAATGGCTTACATCCCCAGTTGATTAGGTCACAACACACTGTGAGCAAATTGATGTAACAGAGATATCTTTAACCTGATAAATTAAGGCATACTTTCTCGATATAGAAAGCTTAATTGAAGCCATGCATGGGGTACTTACCAAAGGCATCTAGACACAGATGTAACAGGCACAAGCTAACAACGGTTGAGATCGAAAGGCAGCAGCCCATACACATCCAACTTGCTTATTTATTGGAGGAAAAAAAAGAAAAAGCTAGTTTGTTTGCTTACTGTGAGGACGGTAAATGACTCAAAGTGAACAGCGTAGTTTGACATCAGCAGTTACATATGTAAAGGCAAAATTCAGGTGGCACATAAGAAAGGAGGTTTTGTTTGCTCGCTTCCCTATATACTTTCTCCCAACTACCAGAGGAAAAACATTTTTTTTGAAGTTCAGGGACTTACTTGCTAAAGCAATCAGAGATACACAAAGTTCATACAAAGCCCAAATAACCACACAGTAGGTGTGCCACAGCAAGGGTTCCCAAAAAGTCCCACAAAGTCACCCTAGAAGAATCTTTAGCCACAGTCAGCTTAGGTTGTATTGCAAATAAGTTTGATTACATTTTCTCTCCCTTCACCAAATCCCAAACTTTAGTGTCCCTCCACAAATAAAACTTCATCTGCCTGGAGAACAGCAGCTCCACCACCATTTCTATCAAGTCATCCATCGAGGTACACTGGTTCACTTAAAACCAAAGCCAATTGCCCAAGCCTGTAAATACCAATGACTTCCTGATTTTGGGACTTGCTCATTTACTAAAAAGGAGGCCGTTCTCTTTACAGACCGTGGCCCTAATCTTTCAAACAGTTTCGCCTGTGCTTAGCAGGAGCACGCGAGCACTTCGGTCCAATGTAAGCATTTGTTGAAGTGAGGCCAGTATTTCCTGTTGCAGTTAAAAGCACATTATACAGTTAGGATGGAAAAATATGACTGCGACACAAAACCAACCCTTCTCTTCCCATTTCAGGATTGGGGGGGGGGTGGGTCGGAGAAGCACCCTCAACGTAAACATACGTGACAAGGGCCTGGGTAAGAGCGAGTGCCACGAACAGCTTTACACTGCGTTGGCTTTCTAAGTCGGGAAACCAACTGGGTGTCATTTAATCTCCCAGATTAAAATCACTTAGCGAATATTGTATTGTTTCAGTGTTCTCGCTGTCGGCTCAGCGCTGGGGGCCTCGCCGGAGCTCTGCTGCCGGCAGACTCGCCGCTAATGAAACCTCGCGCAGGAGCAGCTGCCGGAATCTGTGTCAAACTGCATCTGGCACCCATCTATCTTCCAGCCATCTAAATTCACCTCTGAAATCATACAAAAGCAGCCGCAGAGCTCCCTGCAGCCACTCCAACACACCAGGCTTTGTCTCATCAAGCCTGTTAAGCGATTTAAAGCAATTTATTTTTTTTAATTTGCCTTGTGTTTTTTTGGCGGCAGCTCTCACAAAAGAGGCGAAGAAGTTAAGAAAAAAATAGGGGGGGGGGAGAAAGGGAAAAAAGTGCCCCTTTTTTTTAAAAAAAAAAAAGAAAAAGCCTGTCAAGCTCTCAGTAGACTATCATTAAACCAGTTTTGGCTGAAACTGTGTGTTTAGGGGTTTTCCAATGGAGACACTCTGGTGCCTGCAACACTCAGACAGGGAGGGGAGGCTTCTATACAATTGTTGAATTGTTGTCATGGCTATTAAATATGCTGTAGCACAAATACCCAACAGGGCTGAAGGTTTGCCATGTATTGGCTCTGGAGAGGTATCAAAAGTACTGGTATTAACTAGCAGATAACTGAGTTATACAAACACTGAATAAAAGATTCAGTCAAAAGTTTTAAAAGGATTATTAACTTCAAACCAAACCCTTCCCCCCCTTTGCTCCCCTTGTCCCCAACTTGAGGCTGAAAGTACTCAGTAAATTAAAAACATTTTACATTTACTGTAGCGTTAATTTGACCGAGTCTCCTTTAACGTTTGGGGTAAAACTGTCTCTTCTCTCTGTGCATTTTCTGCAGAGGACAGGAGTTTTGCTCCACCTCGTTAGGCTCACGAGTGGCAGTTTGAGAGAGTGGCACAGTAAAGCCAGGACTTGCTGACTAAAACAGGTTAATGAAAAACAGGCTAGTGACTGAAATTGAAACTTCTCATTTCTCTCAAGAAAAGGGTGTATTGTCAAGATAAAGTAGAGCCTAAGCATGTCTATTAAGCAACTTTCAGAGAAACACTGCTCAGCACAGCAGCACCACAAGCTCCCCAGAATGAGAGGAGGGGACACGGCCCCTGGCATCGGGAGAGACGCCGTCCTCTCCATGCCAAAACCCAGCCAGCTGCGGGGAAGGAGCATTAAGGAACACGGTGTGTGGCGGGCATGGGATGCGCTGGGCTTCCCTCCCAGGCTGAAGTTGTCCATCCAGACAAACAGGTCACGATCCAGGTCTCAGTGACATCCAGCCACATGGCACGAAGGACTGCAGGTGAGTGTGCCAGGCACTGCCGTCAGGGCAGTGGTGGGCGAATTCAGGAGGCGTTTCCTAGACTCAGTGCTGCAAACTGCGGAAGGAGCAGGAGAAACAGGATCTGTTGACCCATCTAATTAAGGTGAATTTTCACCACGCAGACTCATACACATTTCTCCAGGCTATATGGCCCTCATTTCTCTGCCTCAACCCAAAACAGACTGACTGCATTTTGCATTTCTGTGACAATTTGTTCTCAGCACTTCTCAGGAAGAAGCACAAGGTATGTCTCCTATGAAAACATTTGCATGCTCACAGATACCTCTGTCTCTGCTGCTAATTCCATTATATCCACCCCCTTTACAGCTAATCTTTTGCAGCAACTGGCCCTGTTACTCCATCCTAACCCCGTTTGAAAAAAACTGGAAGCGTGCTCCTTTCCTGGGAGCTTACCAAAGTAACCACATAGACAAGAAATTGCATTCTTGAGCAAAGGTTGCAAGTCTGACTGCTGGCATTGCTGCTCTTCTACCCGCTAAGCAAAAAGGAGATTTGTATATGCCCTGCAAAGGGTCACTTTAAAAGGATGTCTGAAGTTAAATCACCAGTGCTGAGAGGCTGAATGAATATCCTGGGCGGCCCTCCAGCCCCCAGTTGAGCTCAACAGTAGGACTGACAACAGCCCCAGTACCGTGGCCACCAGGAAAAGCCACAGAGATGGACAATTCATTTTTTACAGGCCAGTCGGCTGACCTCTGGGCAGCATTGGAACGAGTCAGCATAAAGGTGACAAAGCTCTGTATAACCATTATAAATCATCCAAACCAACCAGCAGAACAGCCGTGTGCTGATGCAGTTAGCTTATACCTCTTTCTTTTTTTTTTTTTCCTTTGTAAACAGTGTCCTCCCCCCCATCACCTCCAAAGGCCAGGTATCACAAGGGGTGTTCTCAATCCCGCTCCCTGGAGAAGCTGGTCCTGCTCTCCAGGCACTCACACATCCCGATCTGTGGCTCACCAACGTCACACCAAGCCCATGACGCAAGCGACGGCCTGTTGTCCAGGTGGTGGTGTGTGACCTATTTCTGGGCTACAGAAGTTTGGGTTGGGAGGAGTGTGCAATGTGTAGTGAGGGACAGAAGAAGAGGAGTAAACCATTTTAAGAAAGTCAGGAATGGATCCTAAATTCTGTGCATTGGCTCTGTGTTTTCAGAGGCCAAACAAAAAGCAGTGTCACAGCCTCAGGATCTTACCATCAATTTGAAGTGGAAGTAAGAAGGAGAAAGCATCCCCACTGTGGGAAGCAGAAAATTTTGCTGCTTGTGTCCTCAAAATCTGGTTTCCTTAAGAGTATATGGCGTCAAGGAGAAATGCTTTAAAGACAGAGGCATTTCACTCCTCTCTTGCCTTCAAACAAGCACATTCATTCAAAAACAATCTGTGTCTCTGCCTGACCATTAACAGACAGTACCTGCTCAGCACCACTACCAGGTGTCTCAGGTTTTATGCACACAGAAGCTGTGCTGTAACTGGCACAATTATATTCCCTGTTCATTTACCAAGTGGAGTATTTCTTCAATCATTCCACTCTCACATGATCTACGCAACCAAACAAGCTCCGTAGCAACAGGGTAAATTTTCACAGATAATTCTCCCTCTTGCAAGATTTTCTTTGGCACTGGGCTGAAGCATCGTTGGTTTGCTTGTCACTTGATGATTTTGACATATTTTAGAGCAGCTCCACTGGCCCAAAAGGACACCAGCACTGTCCTACACATACAAACAGTATTTCAAAATTTACACCATTGCCCTCAAGTTGCAGCCCAAAGGGCATCCCACAGAGGTTGTGAGAAAAGGGAAGCAACTGCTCTTGATATGCACAAATGCATAGCACTCCTTTAATTGAAGGAGACTCTCAGTTGGTCTGTACCTACTTTCTTGAAATCTTTGGGGCCTTCCAACCCTCCCAGCCTTCTGATCTCTTCAGCCTTTGAGAATTCTCTGCAGATACCTGTCCTAGTACTTTGGTCTGTGAACACAAACCCAACAGAGATGTGGTTGGTTTGTACTATGTAGCATGGGCACATTGCCTATCCAGAAAAAAAATAATCCAACAAATCTCCCCAAAATATCCCGTTCCCTCTACTGATTATGAAAAACTCCCCAGTTCCAATTTCCACAAACTCCTGGAAAAGCAGGCAAGCCTTTGTGCCTCCATCCGTTAAATATAATTTGAAGGAAATTGTTGTTTGAATAATAAGGGGAAGTCTTTTTTTTTTTTGATGGGGAAAACCAGAAAACTGAGTAGAGCTTTTTTATATCAGGTGCTGTGTTCATGTAATGAGTTTTTCTGTGTTGTAATAGTTTTCAAAACAGGGCAGCCAAGAATTCCCTTTTCCAGTTATCTATAAATCAGGGCTGGAGAGAGAAGAAACAGTTCCAGAGTGTGGTATGCATCAGTCTGAGCAATCACTCCAGCAAGTCAAGTAGGTAAACAGCTACACAGCATTAATTAGCAAAAAAAAAAGGGTCAGTTGCGAACTGGATACAGAAAAAAGAAAGCTTAAAACTCTGCCAACAAGACACACTTTTTAAAGAGGGGGGAAAGGCAGCTACCTGAAACTGTAGGGGTCACCAGAAGAAGGCAAGGAGATGAGAGAACAGAGCAGTACAGAGAGAGCAAGGGAGCAAGTCGCCTGAACAGAGAGGAAGATAAGGGTTAGAAATTGGGCAGGGGGCTTGCAGGCAAATATGTCATAAAATAATTATACAGATATACACAGCTGCAAACTGGCACAGAAAGAGCTCCAAAGCAAGGAGGTGGGGAGGGAAAGGTAAAGGGAAGAGGAGGGTCTAGACCTGATTGTGGCAGCAGAAAACAGTTTTGGTTGGTTTTTTTTTTCTTTGCCCACATTCATCTGGATAAAAATAATGACTGAAATGTGAGTCCAAGAGGCCAAGGATGGGAAAATATACCACACTAGAAGCAAAAGATGACCCAGTTTGGATAGGAGGTTTAAGCAGAGGGAAATCAAGAGGAGAGAAGAAAGCTTGGAAACTTGCGTAGAGAAGATAACGGCAGGATTTAGCAACCATAAGGAATAGGAAGGGGGATGGGTAAGGAGAGAGGAGTTAAAAACAACGGAGTTGCAGCTATGTTTCATGGCACTAATTCAGCAAAGAAACGGCCTCAAATGGATGTAAACAATGGACTATTCATTAGGGGTTTCATTCCCTGCAACCCAGCAAACTATTGTCTACAAGTTTTAAATACTCCCTTCACACACATACACACACCAACTAAATTACAGAAAATGCGAAACATCAGATAATCTCAACAACGTGCCTTAAAATCACTGCCCTCAAGCATGCACTATGCTTGGCAGACTCTTCTTCCAACCATCTGCCAGCACGTGGAGGAAAATAAATAATTAATACACATCTGGGGGCAGACTGCAGAGCTACAGCACCCAGCCTGAAATTCATGCACAAGTACAGGACAGGCAGTGACTTAACAGCACAGGTGGATTGAGCTCTGGGGAGCCTTCTCAACCCTGCCCCACCCTAAGCATCCTGTCCACCTTGCCACAGGAGCCTCCCACATGGACAGAAGGTGATGTGTGCTTCTATCTCTATCCATTAGACAGGGCAGATAAACCAGCAATTCAGAATTTGGGGCTACATTTTCAGTTGCAGAAGGTACAAATGCACATTTCCTCCTGGTGCCTCTGTTACAGTAAGGGCCAGCTTGGATAGGTAGAAAATATGTCCGACATCTGTATTTGCTCATCAGAGCTTTGTCTGTTAGACCTTTCTAGTAACATCTCTTCCTGAGCACCAGGGCACACAACAGGGCATGCAGGTATTATCCCTATATCCTTCTCTTGTTCTCAGAGGTGACTTGGCTCTTTGGACTGCCCTACTGCCAGCACTCATTGCCTCCAATCCACAGTCCCTCAGAGGGAAGGGTTTTGTGCCTTCCCAGGAAAGGGATGGCAACCGTGGGAGGCATTTCTAAGGGCAAGACGGAAGAAGAGGCAAGGAACTTAGGTTTTCTTTTTCCTCACCTATATGAAGACATCTGCATAAAGGACCTTTCCTATTGAGTCCTTCCTGTATTCATGGGCACAGGCTCAAAGGAGAGATCTGCAGAGCACAGGCTGTACACCCTCACTCAGCATCTCTCATGCCTGGCAGGATATGACCTGTCTTTCAGGAATACAGCCAGACTGTCTCGAGGACTGCAGGAAAAAGCTCCTGACAAGAGGCTGTCTTGCAGCTTTTCCTCCTTTTGCCCAGGTCCAAAGTCACATTAGCACAGTGCCTCTGCTTGGTGTTACATCACTTTGCTCCCACTAGGAATTACACAAACATAAGAAGACCTTGGACTCCCTTCAGGTTTTCACTCAACTTCTTCAAACCCCTACTCCTTGCACTGAAGGTCTGTGGAGACGAGGGAGAGAAGAGACGAGTCTTTTCTTATCCTTAGTTCTAGGCATATGGGTAACAACAAAGCACCTAATTTTGTTTTGTCTGTTATCCAGAAGTGCTGTGTGTTTCATTGAGCAGCACTGGAAGCACGCAAACAACATACAGACCACACAGAAAAAACTGGCCAGGAAAAGTGGCATGAGGGGAAGAACTCAACAGTTTTAATTCAGTTTGTGCCTTTCATATTGCATGGACTCTCTGTTCAGGCTCCACAGCGCACAAGCGGCACACACAAGAAATCACTGCCCGCCACACTGGGAAAAATAAGGACAGATAAGCTGAAAATATGCAGATTCATTTATGGTCCCCCTCTCATGCTTCACATTTAGGGCTCACAGAGTATCCCAGTATAGCAATCACACACTGACAACTACTACAGTTTAGGGACACCTTCACAACTGCCGCACAAGCAGCAGGAAACAAAATGCTTGTGTACGATACCAAAATTCCCCTTTTCAGCTCCCTGAAAAGCCCCCAAGGTTGCCCTCAAAGGCAGCCTTTGGGGTTGTAGGAGATGAGTCCCAGAGCTCCTGCAGCTCTGTGTGTGTTTTAATTTTAACCTAAACTTTCAGTGTGAAGGGAACAATATTTGTACTTCTTTTCACCGTAAAGATAGCCACCAAAATGTGAACTGAAGGTTCGGCAGAAAAACTGAGGAAGCGCAGAGAGCGGGTGTTGTAAGTCACATGTGGTCTCCAGCATATGGGTAACAGTCACACATAAATAAGGAAATCAAAAGTCAGTTCACTACTACCCTTTCCAAAATTAATCTCTTCTACTGCTTCCCATGAATATCCAGCTTCAAAGGCTGAGTGTCCAGTTGCAGGAACAGGCAGACAGTAGAAAACATACATAGGGAAATAACTTGAGTTTGTTCTGCTCCTCTTTTAGTCCAAAGTCCTTTTAATTAAGTGTTTTTCACTGAGCTATACAAGAAAAGGAAGCAGGGAGGAAGGGGGCAGTGGGAGGAGGGAAGGGGGAAATACAGCATTTCCCATCAGCTCTACCAGAGGAAAGGCATGGTGGGGAAACAGAAGAGGTGGCTTGCAGAGCTCCTCCAGCCAGGCAAGTGCAACTGAGCAACGAAAAGGAGTAACACATGGAGATCGACAAAAGAAAAACCAGCACACAGGGGAAAGACGAAGAGAACACACAGGAAAGGAAAAGAGGGTGAGGAGGCTCTTTAAGGAGGCTCTTCTGGTGTGACAAACTACTGAGGAAACAGCCAAACACCTACATCAGTTTAAGAATCAAGCAGAAGCAGCTGAAGGTTTGAAGAAAGCATCCAAACACAGAGGAGAACAGGTTCTGAGGAAAAACCATGGTCTGGAAAACCCCAAGAAAAGAAAGGCTAGAAAGGAGGTGATAATGAGAAGGTTAAAAAAAAAACAAGAGAGAATACAGTGGTTTGGCTTTCTTTTACACATTGAAATCTTGACTCAAGTTCATGTCTAAGTTTAAGAAGAGAGCCTCAAATCTCAAATTCAGCAGAAAAGATCCAAGTTTGAATTAGTCAGCCCATAAAGGATATTTAGTCACCACCTCTAATCAGCCTCCTATCACAACCAAGGACATGCCAAATATCTGAAGTAGACTAGGTTTAAAAACTAAAACAGTACCAGAAATAGTAACAATTCCTGGCTGAGTCACATTTTCATTTTAAGCTACACACATTACCCATTCAAAGGATTTCATTTGAACATTGTTATTGTTGAAACTTGTTGGTTTGCCTTTTTTTAGTAGCTAAGATGAGGAGGAACAACATTTCCTGTACTATGGATGAGATGCTTTTTTGATCATTACAGGGTTTTTCCTTCCTCCTGTTCCCAGCCCTCAAACACCTTTATTGGTGGGAACTTTCCTTGCAGACACTGTCCTTCCCAAGCGCAGACTTGGAGAAAAGGCAATTTTCCTTGCAGAGTTTTAACACAGACATGGGGGCTGATGAAAATGGTTGCTTGGGTGTATGCACTGTGCGAGCCAATGAAGCTGCAACCAAATGTCTTCACTCTTTCTCTTGTAACTTGATACCTGGCTTTGGCGATCCCTCCAGCTCTTGAATTAGGAATGGAAAATATGAGAGCTCTGCTTCGCAACAAAGGTTTAGAGACAGGGGGAACTAAAAAAAACAAAACAAAACAAAAAACCCCCACCAAGATATATATTAGGGCTACTTGCAAAGGGTATTTGTTTTACACTGGACTTAAACACCTGACAACACCACATGTAGGCTCTGAGTATCCACACATACATCCATGCTACAAAGCACTGCTCAGCCCTGTCAGAGATGGTGGTTTGAAGCCTTAGCCTCAATCAGGCCTAAAGCCTGATTTCTAAAGCCATTCCCTTTACTTTGTACCTCTCTGCTCCAACTGCTCTGGGTGCAAATAATGGTGTTTAAAAGCAAGCAGCTACCGCTAGCTGCTGAGGGAACAAGATATTAAAAATGCCAGTAGCTGCTTTTGTGCATAACTGCAGTTTGTCGCGAGAGTTAAACAGGATGCTGGGCTGAAAGCTTTATGAAAATGGTGTCCCTAATTGTCACACTCACTCCCAAGTCCTCTGAAAAATATTTTTAAAGCATCTCCCTAGTCGTATCTCTTGTTACGTGCTCTCAGCCACACAATTGGCAAATTTCAAATCCCGAAACAGAGCACAAGGAACCTTCCCCGATCACAAGCTCTCACGGCAGTTTGCAGTATTCCCGGTATTCCCAGACTCCCCTCGTGTACCAGGGAAGGATATAGTGCGTCCACAGGCTCACCAGGAAAAACCTTTTCCCTGAGCATTGTGGCTCAGCCATTTCAGTGACACAATTACAGCATTTGCCAAGGAGCTTGCATCATGTAACACGCTGCGAGGCTTTTCACGGCAACGCCGCTCGCAAAGCTTCCCTTCAGGGGCCCATCCCCAAAAGCCCTGCTGCAAAACACTGCAACTCCCAGCCCCCTGCCAGCTTCCCCAACTCTGCAGGAACAGTAGCAGGGATCCTGCACCTCTATTGCTCCTTTTTTGTAGGAGGGTCAGCCCTGCTGCGCTCGGTTTAACACTGCCTTTCCAGAGTTTACAGGAAAGATGACTGTCACCTTTCAGAATATCACCAGAGTGAACTTGGCAAGAAGGTTTTGATGTAAATAAGGTGGAAGAGTGACAGGGAACCATAAAAAATACTTTTGCTATGTTCTCAGGAATATGAATTTGTGGTACCTTTGGCTCGTTTCACAAGAGGTCAAATTTTAGCTAATGCAGGATTAAATTCTGCCCATGGAGCCATATGATGATAAAGGCAGGTAATGTTGAAGATCCAGGTGGAAACAAAGCTTGACTTTAGCTTCTTCCACTATAGCATAAAAGCAGTCATATTTACAGACTGGTGACAAGATTTCTAAAATAACATGACCTGACATATGTCAATAAACCCATAGCTTTGTTGGGATGGTGAGAAACTAGCAGCGAGCAGTGTGAACTAAACAGTACAAAAACACAGCAAATTAAGCAGTTTGTTCCTGAGTTGAGGTTTGTAGAGATCTGATGAGCTGCAGGATATTGGCTCTCCATCTTGCTTCCAGCTGCTTCTACAGATGTCCAGGCTCCTCACTGCCAAGAAGAGCTAGGAGGCTAGTGAAAGCAGCTGGAAGAGAAGGAGGTGGAGGAGGAGTCAGGCTTGTAGCCTCTGGGGAGGGCACAAAGAGGAGGAGGAGGGAAGCAGGCACTGCCCACAACTTTGGCAGAAGGTGCTGACCAGTAGGAAAAGGCGTAATGTCCAGGGACAGGGGAATGAGGAACTTTGGAGTATTTTTTGTCTTTTCTTACTTCGGGTTTTTTCCTGTTTGTTTTTTTTTTTCCAGGGGAGCCAGGGCAGAAAATTAGGTCATCGAGTAGCATCTCTGCAAGAATGTGGGAGCAAGGAGGGCAGAGATTCAAGAAAGAACCAACAAGGAGAGAGGGAGAGAGTCAGAGAAATAAAATGATCAAATATTAGTGGTGGATGCAAGCACAAGAGAATCGCTGAGCAGATGGGAGGAGGGAAGAAGAAATGATTAATAGGGAGTGTGAGGCCCTTCCCCCTCCCTCAAGCAGGACTAATCACGTGGAAGACAGCTAAAATCTTACTTCCTAATATTGCTTTGCTGCGGTAGCTCTTACACGATGGGGGAGAGCGAGCCCACCCCAAGACAAAAATCTCCCTAAAAGATGAGAACAAACCCCTCGCAACAACACAACCACCATGTTTTGGCTGCTGGTGCTAAAGGGACATCGGTCAGGATGCATCTGTCATACCCTGAGACCTGATACCTGGTGCTCCTGCAGGACCACCAAGTCGTGCAGTGAGTCTGAAGCAGCATTCTAGCTTTCACCCAGGTCACCTCTCCTGCCTTACAGAGGACAGTGACCGGCCTTTTCATGCGAGCCAAACCCGAATGTTGAACTTCCCTACATCAGGAGCCAAAAATCTCACTGCCTGACGTCAGTGCACACCTCTGACCAAGCATTTGTGAGGCTGCACCTGGACACGAGTCTGCCGCCTCCTCAGCACAAAAGCGCAGGGCGAGCTGAGCCATCCCACGGATCGATTGGAGGGGCAGGTCAGCCCTGCAGCTGCTCTGCTCTCCCCAGCTCACAGGGCCAGACCAGCTCTCCTGCAAAGGCTCCCTTCACACCATGTGTTTCTCAGGCTGGCCACCACAAAACAGGAGAGAAGAAGGAACATCGCCACAGGAACACAGATCCAGATAAAGACATTTGCTAAAAAGAGGCTTCTGTGGATTCCTGGTGACAGCCTGTCACCGGGACTGCTCTGCACAAAGCTCCCACGAGACACAACTATACAGGCCTGTTCCTGAAATATATGCTAAACAGTTTATTCCTTCCCATGTTTTACAGGTGCTACCATGTCCATACATTCCCTCATTTTTTTCTGCCCTGGACTGAGCAACTGTGATACCTTCATTTTCTTTGTATAGGTCATGTCTGCTAAATCATCCATTCATGCTATTTTCCTCCCCCTTTTTTCTTCTGACCCACTTTTGAATTGTTTTGCTGTTTTTAAAGGCTGTGAGCAGAAAACTGGTTCAAGACTCCAGCTGAGACCTCACCAAGCTGAGCTGAGTGGAAGGATCGCTGTACCCTCTTGGTTATAAACCCCAGCTTGCCTTTTTCATAGCTGTATGAGCCTGGTGACTCACAGTCAGCCTGGAATCCACCATCAACTCTATCCCTTCTCTGCAGAACTGCTGCTCAGTCAGCCATCTCCCATGTTGGGTCTGGGCAGCCCATTATTCTCACCTAAGTTTACAACTTTGTGCTTGTCCTTTTCTGAATCACCATTTATTTTTTCCAGGTGATTTCTCCACTTTGTCAATATTTTGAATTGTAACCCTGTTCTCAGGAACACTCAGAGCTCCCCCCATGTCAGTATCATTTGCAAGTGTAATCAGTGCCCACAGCAGAAAAATCCCCAGCGTGTGTTATTTCTGGGAGGACACACATGAATTGACCACTGTGGACACAGACTGGTCCCAGTGTGTTTGTGACACTGCACCTCACAACACCCATTCCCTGGAATCTCCCCTGAAGTAACCTGAGAGCCACAAAAAAGTGTAGAGAACAAAGCTGTTAAGGGTATCATGCAAATATGCTCTGCCACAGGACATAAAAATACTTCAGATCAAGTCCCATGCTGCAGTTTAACTCAGTGTGAGGGAGATGACCAGAGCCGATTAAAAGAAAAGAGGAAAAAAAAAAAAAGGTGCAAAAGCCTCAACAAGACAAAAGTGAAAAGGAGCATTTGTTTGTTTATGATGGTGGAGCATCCAGAAGAACTGTGATGTCTCCTGCCAAGAAACAGGCACATTCCCCTAAAAGCTTTCACCAGCAAGCATCACTCCTTCTACAGTACTCATCAAAACTAGTTATATTCACACAAGGCACCTCTTCCACCAGACATTGTTTCTCTTCAGGGCTTTGACACTACATTAGGATGGTGGATACGCTTTAGACTGATATGAAGTGAGGAAAAATTCAGCTGTGGCTAAAGACAAGGACGCAGTGATAGGCAGAAGGGGTGGCTGTGTTTGCCTTAGACAACTGATCTGGAGGAAAGGACCTGCAGGCATTTCACACACAAGTTCTGGTCACCATATATAGCTCATGGGCAATATGGCAGAAGGGCACTTTGATCCCAAGCAGTGTTTCAGGGCAGCAAATTGCAGGTGTCCTATGGGACACTGCTTATTAATCCTGTAGCACAACATACTGGGCTGTAAATTCCATCAATTGCCCACTGTTTAAATAAATTAGTTTTTAAGAAGAGGAGCATGCTCAGGCCAGTTATAAACACCTGACTCAAGTCTATCTGATCCCTCCCCCATTTATATGCAGGTGACTTTACACTGGGAAATAAGAGGCTCAAAATTTGACGTGTCCTTTTACTCCCAGTGTCCACACTTAAGAGAAAGAAGAACAAAACCCAGTCTGTGTCTGTGTTTTTAGATTTGAATCAGTAGCACATGGGACAAGCCAAAATGCCAGGACAGTAAGGAAATCCTGGATCCTAGGGACCTCCAGCAGAAAAGTATCTGGTCATAATGCCAGTGGGGCTCCAATGCTTTCCTTATGAATAAAAAGCCTTCTTTAGCATAGTATACAGCTGCAAGATTGCCAAGAGCTAAATCATAATCACAGCACTGCAAACCTTTGCTTTGGACCATTTTAGCCTCAGAATGACCAACTCCTACCTCTGAGGCCAGATGGTGTAACCACTGGCAAACCAAACAGTACCCATGGTGTTTTGCAAGATGATGATGGTGACAGTCTAGAAAAGTACTGCAAACGGATCACTTAAAGCAATGGGAATGTATTTTATTTATTCCTTTATGCCAGATCATTTCAAAACTGCTGCAGGAGATTGCAGTAGAGAGAAACTTAAGAGTTTTTGTTTGTTTATTCCTACTTAGGGTAGAGCAGCCTCACCGAATGAAGGTTACACACAGAAAGGGGGGGGGGGGGAAGAGTTCAATACTCTGTCATTTTTTGAGGATTTCTTTCCTAAGCTCGACAAAGCTTTGTAGTTTTTCATGCTCCACACACCGTATGACTCCCCTGATCAGCAAGATTTACTGCATTAGGAAGTCCTGGGTGGAGTGCTCCAGTAGAACTGGACCACTGCTACAGCCGGATTTAAAGTGATGTCAGGAAATGGGTGGGGGCAGGGAAGGGGAGCACAGCAAATGACACAGCCCACAATCAGGAAACTCACTTGGCGAGATTTGTGGAAAACCGGAGGTATACAGGAGTAAAGCCCCATAAAGCAGTGCTCCGGCTGCTCCCACCGCTAATCTGTTCCCGTTATCGGAGCTCAAAGAAAAGAGGACAGTTGCCAGCTCTGGAGAATTGGGAGCGGTGCCAGCTGACGACACGCTGTGATCGGCAGCCGCTTGGGTCTGGGTGAGGTCTGTTATCATGTGATGAGCGCTTGATAGGGAGGGAACGAGGAGGAAAGCACCCACTACACAGAGCACCTACGCTCTCCTTACTGAATAGAGGTGAGAAGGATGCAGCAGGAAGGAAAAAGAAAAAAAAAAGGAAGCATCCTGCAGCAGTAAGGCAGATACAGCAGATGACTATTACAGAGGTAGTTTTCCCAGAGATGGCAAAAGCCAGGATGCTTCACGGCAGCACAGATTAGGCAATGCCACCCTGAGCCAGAGGCAGCTGCAGTGCTACACCGCTTTCAGAGGGAAATCTGGTGAGACAGAAGTGAAGTAGCAAAGCCTTTAACACCTGCAGACAGACCAGCAAATCCTCTACATCTCACCAGAGAAGGGGTGACAGTGAAGTCACCCCAGTCGATCTGTTCATGGAGTTTGGGGCTCTCAGGTAACCAGCACTGCTCCTCCTCAGATGGCGTGTGTGTGATAGGGGCCGAAGTGAAGAGGGAGCCTTGGGAAGGGAGAGGATTGGATGTGGCAGAATGCTCACATAACACACACTTTTTTATGTTCCTGCAGCAGGAACCCCAGTACACACACGTCTTTATCTCAAACTGTCAAATGGCCTCTGGACACCCCATGTGAAGGCTGCCAATATCTGAATCTCTGGATATCAGCTCCCTGCTATGAGGTTATATGCGCTGCAGCAACTTGCAGAGGAGTGTGACTTTCTTGTTCCTACACTGAGGAGTTACCTAGAGACAAGCAACCTCAAGTACAGAAGCTCCCAAGATGGGAATATAATCACTGCAGCTTCTTGATGGTAACACTGTCACTTCTTGAGCCTGGAGATTCACGGGGGTCTGGCTCTGCGCAAACATCTGTGTCTGGACACACAGTTCAGTGCCACACATCTCACAAGTTAAACAGATATGTCAGAGGGATGGTAAAAGGAAGTACAATCATCAGGAATTAAACAGCAAAGGGAATAGCAAATGCAAGAGAGCAAAGGGAATGTTTAAGGGCTGGGAAACTCGGGTCTCCTGAGTTGTCCTCCCATCCTGCACATCCCCTCTCCTCTCCTGTATTGCAGTCCACTGGAAGACACCTGTTCTGGGGGGATTTATAAAAAATTATCCTGCAAAGCACTTGTGCTGTTGAGTAGCTTAAGTATAAACCAAAAGGTTTTCCCCCTCTGAAGAGACCAGTAAACCCAATGAAAAAGCAACACAAGGTAGGTTTGAAAGGCAAAAAAAGGTATTAGCGTAGCATAATAGTGACAAATTTGGAGCAGCAGAGATAAGATGGAAGTTTGTATAACATAGACAAGAATTAAAGCAAACACATCCAAAAAGAGGACAATTCAAAGGAATGAAAGTCTCTGAAGTCATGGATATTCTCACAACACTTTGTAGTCATAAAACATTAGGTGCCAAACAATCAAAAACCAAGTTTAAGAGTACCTTGGCCTGGAAAGATACTTCTGTGGGCATCAGATGGTTTTTGGTGAACAAACAGGAGTGCAAGATGCATAAACAGCTCTGCACTGCACACAGAGACTCAAAGCTATGAGTTAGTAGATCCAAGAGCTCAACCAGGTTAGAAGCAAGAGGATCACAAATGGAAATCTTACCGATGGCAGGTCTGACTTTTCACCAAGGACCACATTGAAAAGAAATAAAAAAAGCCTCTAAGACTATGCATGCTTCGGAGCATCCCACTCAGTATGCAAAAATGTTCTATTTCACATGCTCGGTACCCCCCAAAAACTGAATGCTTTTCATTACTTCATTTCACTACCAAGTAGTTATTAACTGAGAACACAGGACTGAACCTCCTTACGTTATTCTGCTAAGCAAAATAAATTAAAAAATAAAATAATAGTAAAAAAAGCTTCCTTCGTCCATTATACTCACACAGAAAACTGAAAGATTTACTCTCCATAGCTGTTTTTTCTCATATACTTACACAGACATGCACATCTAAGAAGTGAGGGCCCAACTAACACTTTTTTGATAGAAATTTCCCCTTCCAAACCAGCCATCCAGCAGGCTCACAGGACAACCCAGTCCTGCACATTCACGACAGATATCACTGGTGGTTTGGCAATCTGATGTAAGGCAGGCGGATAATTTAAAACCACATATTTGACTTTCCAAGAGACAGAAAATACTTGGATATGCTTAGTAAAAACACAGCTGACCCTGAGATTGTATTCTTTTCGAGACTGTTTAATCAGGCTGTGAGTCACACATGCTACAACAGCTCACGATGATGTTTGGACAGAACCAAGCTTTATTCACAACTGCAAGATGGTGGAGGCATGGTCCCTTGGCCTAGAGGAATCTGTTTTTCCCACTGATCAAAAGAAGTCAAAATTAGAGGCACAAAATCAATCAGTTGCGTCTGTCTGAGTGGTACTTGGAAAGCTGTTGTGGGCACTATAACCTAACACTCCCCTGTGTACACTGTCTCTGCCATGCAAAACCAGTACAGTCACTACCTGAATCACCAGTTTGGTTTAATTTTGTATGTCTAGTTATTGGTAGTTCTCTCTCTCTCTTTAGGTGTCTGTGCTCCTGCTTAATTACTCCCAAGTCTCTGCCTCTGGGCAGTGGCAACTCTTACAGTCACACACCCATATCTTCAGTTATGGGAAGGAAAATATCTTCTACTCCCTTTACACACCAAGTCTAAGCTCTTTAAAAAAAAAAATGGGTCAGCAGGTGACACCGACTCCATTACAGTCAGGAGCAGCTGACTTCCCAGGGCCCAAGTTTCATACCAACTGTTCAGATGACATCCAAAAAAACATTATCATCTCCATGGAGTAATTCACACATTTTAGTGGCTGGTGGCTTCAAAAATGGCACTGACTTCAGCAGCATTGGATGTACCAGACTTTCTTTTTGCCTTGCTTTGCAGTTTGAGTCGTCTTCAAATCTGAAAGCAAAGCTTCTCAGTTTTGCCCGGTTTAGATTTGAAATCATGCACAGATACTGAATTTTGTGACATTTATGACTAACTGCTATCTCAGGCTCATTTAAAATCACTGCTGAAATTTGTCCTTTGGAAAATCTATTAAAAAGAAAACCTGAAGTCAAACAGATCTTTGACCAGTCAGTTTCTTGAACAGAAAGAGGAAAACAGAAGAGAAAGTATTTTTGATATATACAACCAAACAAACCCAAAGCTTTAAAAAGAGCATGCACTTGAGAAGGGAACATACGTCATTAAAAATATTTCTGTGCTCACGTATACCTAAACACAAAGGACAACATCATACGTTGAGTTGTACTGCAAAACCAGCCCTACTAATGTCTGATCATAACTAGGGAAAAAAATCTGACCTGCTAGGCAAAATCAAATCAACTGAAAAAAGCTGAAATGTGAATTCGCTGTCAGAGAGTGGCAGCTCAAAGGACCAGACTGAAACTACACACTAAAGCTCAAGATGAAATAACCAAAATCCAGAGACATCCTCTTCTCCTTGGAACCTACACACACACTTAGCTTTCCTTTGGTGAATTCACAGGTAAGTTTTGCCCCTGCAAGCTTTTTGGCATATCACGCAACAGAAGTCTTGCTAACACTATAAAAATTATCAGCAACCATGGCAAGAAAAAATTCAAAGCTTGAGCCCCTTGAATCCCTCCAGGATGGGGTCACTTCAATTTAAGGCTGAATGACCCAGTCAGAAAACCATAGGGGTATCCTGCCCATGTTTATGTCGACATGGAATAAGAATAATGCTTTCTAAATCGTTTAGTTAAGAGGTTGTGGCTTTTTTTTTTTTCCCCAATCCTGTAGTTTTCAAGCAACTGTTAAACATGCTGTACTGATAACAGACAAAAAAAGAAATGCATGAATATTTTGGCTTCAGCCTTCATTAAAGACACACAGAGCAGTATAAGGCTTCCTGCTCTTTGATACCATCGGTGTCAGACCTTACACTTCCATGCCTACAGCCATACCCCCTTTAGCTGTGATCCAGGCAGTTCCTGCAAGGCAAGCAGGGTCAGGCTGGGTTAATACGCAAAGGAGAGGCCCCCAGGGAAAGATCCAAGTGCTGCAGACACTAGAACTGGTAGTGATGCAGCAGCACTGCTCTTCTCTCTCATGCACTGCCTATCCCCAGGGAAGCTGCTGCACAGTCACCTGGCCGTGTATCTGCACCACGGTCTCTTAACAGCCCAACAAACTCTGTGTAGGTATTGAAGGAGACATAAGATGCCCTTATGCAACACACACAACTCCCCTTTCAGAGGTGATACCACATTATCCATAGAGGAGAGGATAAGGCAGAGCACCTTGTATATCACCTTGCATATCCCATGCTCACTCACTGCCCTACAGCCAAACCTGGAGTAAGGAAAGTTGAACCGAAGAACGAGCAGGTTTTTGTAACTTGGGAAAAGACCAAACCAGCCAACAACCAACGGTCCACACTTTGCAGAGAAATGAAACTTCTCAGCCAACTGTTAAACCCTCATGCCCTGATCAGCTCCTATTTTGGGCTACCCTAAGTTCCTCACTGTTTCTACAGGACACAGTGAAATTCTCCTACCTTTCATCCCAGTGCCGCGTGTGCTGTCGTGCTGTCACACGGCTGCTGTGTTCTACCCCACACCAGGCTGTGGCAGAGGAGAGAGGAACAGCTCCCCTCTTCAAGAATCTATGATTTCCAAAGGCCTGTCATTGGGCCCATTAGAAATATGCACTGTTATTTTTGTTAGTGTTATTAATGTAACATAAGGGAAAAGGTGCCTGAAAAGCACAGGAACTCTTCTTCAGCGTTTATTTGTGAACAAGCTCTAAAACCCTTTGGGAAAAGTTTACAGGAACCTGTAGTATCAGTTAATAACATGATTTGGTTTATACACCTGGAGAATGTGTGGTAATTCCTGCCACCCTGTCATCTTGACTTGACTGGAGATGATACAAACTCTGAGGGACGTTTAGCTAAAAAAAAGTTGTAATCCTTGGAATGAAAGGAAGCTGTAAAACTTAGATGAGGAAAATCCCCAGAACTCTCAAATATCTCCCCCTCAGAGCCAAGGTGATTTCTTAGTCATGCAGCTTTAATAATGGGACTTCCTTAGGGACACAGTATTAAACATTTAGAGGAAGCATTTGAAAAGAAACTGTATTATCAACCTGATTTCTAATCTTTTCACTCTCAGTTACTTAGAAGTACTACAGGGTTACTTCTAAATGATGCCAGAGTGACTATGCTTGGCATTCTGCAGGGGGCAGGGTTGAGGGGGACATACTCAGCTTCTCTCTCATTAATATTTCCTACAGATAAAGTTCAGATTTTCATTTTTATCGATTGACATTTTTAATTTATCAGTCCACTGGGTTGTTTTTAATATTGAAGAACAGTGCCTTTGATAGAGCACTATATGAAAACCAAAAGAACTAACAAAGCAAGCCCCAAAACACAGTTTCACTTTCCCCTGTTCTTGCACTAGGTAGTCCATCAGAAACTTAGCCTTCTAAAAACCATATATGAAAATGGAGGGGACAGGAAGAGAAAGCAAAAGCAAACCACGGAAGTCCTTTTCTGTTGCAGCTGCCTGCAGGCTCCAGGATCATTGCCACACACACTCAGTGTGTACTTGGAAGGAAGAAACAACTGGATTATTCTATAAGGCTGATTTGAACAAAGTATAAGATAGTACCACTTCAGGTTACCTGTTGATGCTGCTAAAAGACAATCTCCAGATAAATCATTACAAGAGTCTTTAAAATTCTCACATCAGGAAATTGCACATGAAATAGCCTCAGGAACTCCCCATCATTCCCCCCAAAAATAGATCTGAAGCACAGCATCACATTACTGTATATTTTTCCTCTGTATATCACAGGCACTCTACAACCTGAGAGTTGTAGATCACTACTTGACCAGTCTGAGATATATTTTACTCTTGGATGCACATCATTTTTTTCCCCACTGACCTCACATTTGACATGAAATAGACCAAATCTCCACATATTCCTCTACATTTGGTTGGGGTTTTTTTTAATTTGATGAAAAAATTAAAAGTACACAACCAACTGGTCTTAAGTGGCAGCAGAGAAACCCAATGCCTTACTTTAAAAAAGCAAAACGTACCAAAATACCTTTTGTCTGTTCCATCCAAAGGGAAACCTAGCCAACTCCGAAGCAAACAACTACAAAATAAAGCAGGGTCTGTATCTATGTTTACATATTCCATGTCCCTGTGAAATTACATATATATATATATTTTCCCTTCCGGTTGCTCTGGAAAATACTGCCACCATCAAGGAAACCTGACAGAACAAAGGAAAAAAACTACAACCCCCCCCCCCCCCAACTAGTGAATCAACAAAACACTCTTCAAAGGCAGAAACAAGCTGAAGAATGGATCCTGAAAGAAAAACGTTCTCTGTAATATCTCATTTACAGTAACTTTCTAAGTCAAAGCTCATGGAAAATGTTTTCAGATTCACATGCTGATCTGCCCCTTGGCTATTTTGCTTAAAATGACATTCATTACCCACGAAGAAAAAAACAAACAACAACAACCCTGCCACTTGTGAGAGTTCGGGCCTAAGGAACTAACCCAAGCTAAGCAGAGCCAGTGGTGCTGAGCCCGTGCCCCGCGATCGCGGGCACAGCTCTGCTGAAGGCCGGGATTGGCAAAGCCACGCTCTGTGCTTGGCACAGGGTCCTGGCTCCTCTGCACGGCCCTGCCAGAGCCCAGCACGGCAGGAGGAAGCGAGCTCGGGCGGGCAGATGTTACCAACACTTACGCCTGTCACGAACAGAAAGGACAAGAAAAGTCTTGAAGAGGCAGCGACTTGTTTTCTTTGTCGGGGATTGGGAGATGGGGCTTGGGGGGGGGGGGGAAGGGAGTAGGATGGCACCTCTCAGGATTGCTGCTCATTCAAAGCTGTCTTTGTCGGCGTGCCATTGCTTGACTATGATTGCTACCAAAAAGAAAAATAAAATCAGTATCATAATTAAAGCCATTCAGCCATTTCAATTAGACGCATTATTGCAGTAATGAGAAAATTGAGTTTTTTAGTGGTAGAAACAGACATTTCGGTTGCAAGAACTTTATTGGGTTGGGGTTTGTTTGTTTTGTTGCCTTTTTTTTTTTTTCTAATCATACTTTTTTATTCCAGGTGAAAAAAAAATCCACAAGGAATCTGCACTGGTAAAACTGGGGGGCCTCGACAGGGAATAGCAGTACCTGGAGCTGAACAGAGGACTGTATGTTTTACCTGACTGTCCAAATAGCCCACAAATCCCTGTTTTGCTCAGTGTAGATCTATAAAAGTCCATTTTTTCCTGTGCATCAGTTTACCCCACCCTCTGCTCCAGTTTTCTTGATTTCTTCCTCCATACTGGGCTTTCATGGCATTGCCAACAAGAAGAAATCAGTAAGTTCTCTGTGCTTGACACTAACCTTAAAGAGACCAAACAAGAAAGAGAACCTTTCCAGTCTGAGAAAATGACTACGGGGAACTTTGGGATCCCTCTGGGTGGGACCAGTCTCCTGATCAGCGAGACATGAGCAAAGGAGGATATGAAGGCATCACATGCTCCACAGGACTACCTGTCCACTAGAGAGAAAAAACGTAATTAAAAAGAAAAAAAAAAAAAAGGAAGGAGCAAGCCATGGTGGCTATTTCTAAGCTATGAAACAGGATCACTGTGGCTCCCTCCCTATTTGCTCTTGTTGGTCTCTTCATTTGGAAACCAACACTTTATACCAATAAGATGTGACGACCTGGGCAAGGTATGAAACCAGGCCTTGAAAATGTTCTTGGGTTTTTGAGTTTAGGTAGAGCCAATGCAAGTTGCAAAGTTATTCTGCTCCTTCACTTTGTCAGAGTGTCTTAAACAAGAAAACCCCAAATCCCCAAAATCTACTGGGGACTGTCCTCCACCTCATTAAACTCACTGATGTGCTGCTGTAGCAGACACAGAACAGGTCTGGGAGCAGCTCAGGCCTTACAAAGCAGCAAGGCTCCAGTGGCAAAGGCTGGTAAGAATCCTCCCTCCCTCAGTCTTGCCCAGAGCTATTTGTGCAGTCTGCTCCCATCTCACACTGCAATCAAGCATGGGGAGAGGCCATCCTTACCATGATTCCTTACTACCCAGAGAAGTTGTAACCATTACAGAGGCACAGAAGGGGCAAAGGCAGGAGCGTGCAACATTTCCAAGTACTGAGAAGCAATTAAATAAGAACTTTTTTTTTAGCCCCGTTTGTTACATGGAAATCTTGAAAATATCAACCTGCAAGGATCAAGAATCACCTAAGAACAAAAGGAAGCACTCAGCATCATTTCTTTAGAAGCTTTGCAACATTACTTTGACGGGGCTGACCGTAAGATTTTTCTGAATCTTTGGAGAAGGATAATTCCTTTTAAGATGCATGACAAAACCATTTCAAAATTACAGCTCGATAGTAAACCAGCCTATTTAGGAGCCTTTTTATGGCTTTCTCCATAAATCCAAAAGAAAATTCAGAATCTTTCTCAACTGGTTAAAATTCCATATTATTGGATACCTGGCCACATTAAAGCCAAACCTAATGTAACTTTGCTCAATACAAAGTGAACCATAACCTCAACGGCCATCCAGTAGACTTTGTTACATGAAGAGCCAAGCAGGGCTGGGTATCCAAAAGGCCATTCTGCAGGTTTCCAGCAAGAGGAAACATGCTGCAACATGTCTCCGACTTGTGGGTTAGGTCAAGGTTAGCGTGAGCAGCTCTGGCTAACTCTTACCACTGGCAGCAAATGTAAATGTTACCCACTTGGAAGCAAAGTGCACAGACCTTTCCCACCACCTCATCGCCTTATTTAGAGCAGTAGCAGGCTGGTTAAACAAGATGAGAGACCGTGAAGGAAGGTGGTGGGGGGGGGAATAACATGAAGGACCTTTCCTGCTGCATGTCTGCTCCCATTCATGGCCTAACAGATCTTCAGGGAGGCTCCAGCTGAGGGACTGACTGCCTTTGCGAGCTGCTGGCACAGGTTTTGGAAGGGGAAGTTCTTCCGGGGGTTGTGACAAGCTCCATGCAATGCTCAGTACTGCTGAAGTGACCTAGGACGAGATCCCTGCTCAGCTAAGGCCACTGTAAGAGTTTTGTAAGGCTACAAGTCACAATTTCACCCTCTGCAGGCACAAGCCAGACCCCCAGAAAAGCAGGCAGGCTGTGGGGAAGGCACTGACTGTCTAGTAGCCTATGACCAAACCACAGAGAAAGAAAGAGGTAATAAACAGACCTAAGGCAGCCTGCTGCAGACTTTGTACACAGGTCACGTTGCCCAGCCTGTGTCATGCCTGCCTTTCTCCTACACACTGGCAAGTGCACATTTGCACAGGGCCAAAGTTGTGATTCTGGAGCTGCACGTGGGCCCTGAAGTGTAAGAAGGCTGCAGCTGGGGAAAGGTCACCTCACCACACGGATGGAGCTCCAAGGGCCTCACCACACACCCCACATATCTCCTGTGCTGCAGCAGAGCTCCAGCTTTGCCCACAGCCAGCCCGTCAGCTCACCTATGGCCAGCCTGGCTATTTAGTCTGAGATTTTGGAAAGTTTTGCTCCAGCCAATTCCTCCTGAACAAATTCCTTATCTAAGCTGTCAACTCTTCGGCTACTGCAAGCTCTCAAGCACAGGTTTTCTGACGGCTTGGCTTTTGGTCTCTTCTAAAATCAATCTAAAGTCCCGGGCTTTTCTCATAAATCAAGTGCAGTCAGGCCCTGCCACATGCCAGCCCCTCTGGGGAGCAGGATGTCAAGCAGCCACACGAGTCTCCAAGGACAGTCGGACTCACAGAAAGCCAGGACTTCCCTGGTTTTTAAAGAGCTGCCGTTCACCCTTTCCTTCCCCTCTGCAAGATCAGCAATCCCAGTTGTATCATTCTCTTAACAAGATGTACAGATCTATCCCACATTTGCTTTTGATCTCCATGAATCCCTTGAGAAGTGCGGGCTCAGACAGATCCTTGCTTTCTTGCCCACTTTCACAAAGGTTGTGAACTTTTGAGACTTCTGCATCCTCATCAGATTTGGTCAAAAGGCTCAAAAACTACTAATAGGACAGACACCACCCTAAAAAAAGTCCAATTTTTCTTTCCCCCTTGCATTCTTGTCCCTCCCTACTAAGACAGATTTTATGATTAACCTAGTCTGAATGTACCCTAAAAACAGATGTAAAAACGTGTACATTAGAAAATGTTAATATTGGCAGTTATTCACATTCCTTTCCAGGATTTCACAAAACCCTTAAATCCCTGGTGACAGGACCTAAATGGAATATGAACTTTTTGCTATCTTTGCAACAGTACAAGAAACAAAGCAGAAGTTGATGCTCTATTATTTATATCCTTGATATACTTGCTTGGAAGTGTCATTGATTCAAGAATAGCCCATCAAATAGTTATTCTGGTAGGTTTATCACCTTTTTTTACTTTAACATTCTGACTTTCTGTCACACAACACAATAATTTTCATGTTTGTTTTTCCTGTTACCAGAGCAAACCATTCATTTTTAACTGTTGGTTTTGGCACAGGAGGATTGTAAGTTCATAATGGAAATGTGTTTTCAGCGGTAGTACTGAACAATAGAAAAGTCTCTTTCAACTATTGGGTTATGAGGAGAACCAGCTGTAATTAAATTTAAGTCACAGTGGCTCTGTTTCAGAAATGCAAGTCTTTGCTAACTTTGCAGTCAAGGAGTTTGCAGCATTCCAGGAAAAGAGCTGCTTTTCTGAAGACCTTATCTGAAACCAGCACCACAAAATGGTCCCTTTATTCCAGCTTAATTTGATAATGATGAATAACCAAGTATCTTTCAAACAAACCTTTTCTGGGTGTTGTGGTCGCAATGTGGGGCCTCAACGACTTATATACTCATTCCCTCGGAACAGAAATGGAATATACAGGAACTAGTAAAAATCTTAGCATGGCCAGGCTCAGATCTTTGAAAGACATCTACAGCTGAATAAAGCAAACACCAGGAATTAAAATCATAATGAAAGTGCTTAATTCAACACATTAGAAAAGTCAAATTTCATCATCTGCTTGATTGACTGTTCTACAGCACTTTAATTGTTCTCCAGCTTCCAAGAGGGCACGAATGCAAATTCTACAGAGCAGCCAGGGTTTCAGAACCTGGAACAATGTGGGAGAGAACGACTGCAGCTGATGAGCCGGGAATCAAAATACCCTTCGGTGCAAGACTTAGAAATCACCTCTCCACCCCATGTGAAGTTATCAGGAATTGCTCTATTATTTCTGTCATTAACCAACCATTCCTCCCCCCCGCCCTTCGCACCGATTCCTCTCAAGCGCAGCCAGAGATTATCAAACCCAGCGATAGCCTTTCAACAGCTCGGCCAGTTGAAAAATCTCTCAAGTTGTGCTGCTATCAGCGCTGCGTGAGCTGACGTCAGGCTGTTGTTTACTGGGGATGGGACGGTGCCAACTTCCACTGAGCTGAAGACAGCCTTGTCCAGCCTCTTTTGGCTGTGCACAAGCGAGAGCTCCTTGTGTGCTTGCGTGTGTGCGTGTGCGCGCGCGTGGGAGAGAAAGGGTGTGCACACACGTCTGTTTGCGGGCACGCACAAATGCGGGGGGGAAAGAGACTGGTTTTAATTTTCCACTGCGATACCAGAAATAATAAAAAAACCACCACCACCAACAACAACAACAAAATGCAACACTTCATCTTCTCTGAAAAACTGCAGAGGAGAGAAGGGGAAACGCTGAGAGTTTTCTTGCAAGAGCTATCGCAGTATGGATGAAAATATGGATGAAAACATAATGAAAAGCTTGGGATACCCCTAAAATCCCTACAAAGAAGCTTACACAATCAAATAATTAAAAAAAAACTCCAATGCCTGTCCATCCATATAAGGATTAAGGTGAAAATTTGAATACTTGACAGAATAGAAGAAACAGCTAAGTTTTACAAGGAGTATTTAAGTTTGCAGAGTAACTGCATTGCCTTCCTCTTCTAAGACTATGAAAGCCCTGGGTCACTGTTAAGTACAATTACTTAATTAAATTTTCTGTATGAAAATATTCTAAACCATTAACCATCCAGAGGAAAAAAAATCCAACCAAGTCTGACTTTTTTGTAACTTCTGTTCGCTTACATTATTCTCTGTAAAGGGACACATTACATGATAGTATCAAGTTCTGTTTTCAAGCACAACTTCTATATGCTACAAATATAATTATCTCAATGGCTGTAAGGATCCATTTAAAGTTTTAAGTATTACACTGTCATTTCTGCCTGGGAAACTGCTCCAGCATATTTAAATTTGAGGAATACAAAATGCAATTATTGGCACCTCAGGTGACGTTTCCAGTACTTGCATCCAAGCGTGGACTGCCACTGACATCTGAGTGAAAGAAGTAACTGTACTGAAGATTTTTGGTTCTGCTTAATGGCTTCTTCCCCTCATCACCTAAATATACACTCCCCTGCCTTCTTATTTCCCACAAATGCATTACAAGAGGATCTTCATCTACACACCACCTCACTCACCTGATGATTTTAACTCCATCTTATCCCATCTTCCCATGGAACTTCTCTGTCAAATTTAAATAATTTCTCAGAAGTTTCTATTGAGTCAAATATCTGAAGAGGTTTTACAGACCATTAATACTGCTCTGTAGGTTAACCACAAACAACATAAATAATTGTTTTCCTCTTCGTTTAGGGAAGTAGAGTTTTAGATGCCCCCTCTCAACATCAGAGGCACAGAAAATATGCAAAACTGGGGAAGCTTAATTTGAGCTACCAGAAACACTGAACTCCTGAGCTCCTGTTCTATATTTTATTTACATTTATCAAGTCATCTATAAAAAAAGCTGAGAATCAGAACATCCATTCCAACATCAAGACAGTTAAAACACAAGAGAAACCAAAATATTCAACCTTTAACATAAAAATATATGAAGACAGCACACAGACTACAACATGCAGGTTAGTCAAGACCTTGTAGACAGCCTTCACAAGAACACTTTCCATCACTGCTAGCCAGTGGCATTACATTGATATCAGACAATAAAATACATGTTGCCTTTCTAGCTGTGACAAATTTTGAGGGTCAGTGACAATTTTCCATATGAAATTTTGGGAACTTTTACTCTGAAATGATACATAGCACCTCCTTACATGCTAACTGTTTCCTTCTCTCAGTTATTTCTCCTCAAAGATACCAGACAGGATATCACCACCTAAAACAAAACTGAGAACTGGCATTTTGAAGTCTAGACATGATTTCCTCTTTTGGAAGCCTCCTCATCTCTGTACCTTCCCCAAGTAACCACACTGGGGGTAAAGAACTCTCAAGGTGGCCTCATTTAGACCTTCTGTACACAGACAACAGTTCAAAATAGCATTTATTTCTTTACACATGAACCACATGCTAATAACTTGGTCGATAACTGCATTGAATCATCAACCCCCTCTTTTAACACTTTGATCCTTTGCTTCTTGTCTCAGAGACAAGGAGGACGCAGCATGGGTCATACACACTGTTGGGATGCCATGACCTGTATCAGTATCTCACACAACTTCCTTAATCCACTATTCCTTGACATGCCTCTTGTACTCTTGAAAAACGCTGCTGTTTCTGTGGTGATCTTGGTATTATGTTCTCCAGCTACATCTTTGTGAATTCCTGTGTGCATTCTGATGTCAGGCTTTCAGAATGTATGATTGCATATGTTACCTATGTATATATGTATTATCTATGCACGGTAATATTCCTTGGCCACTTTCATTTTATACTGCACTCTGTATGTATTGCAAATAAGTTTAGCCTCTGTCTCCATTCAGACTGCAAGTCTGACCTTTGTTTAGCTGTGCTCTTCAACTCTTTTACTGAATCATTTTCATTTGCCTTCCACATGCACACTGCTCTTTGGAAAAAAAACCAACAACTCTGTTTCTCGCTGTGACTGACTTTTAGTTTTGTCTGTCTGCTGGTGATGCTGGGAGGTTTTTTGGTCTGGAGAACTATTTCAGGGGTGTGCACAGCACTGCTTTGAATAAGGGAGCTGAACAGTTGTGATTCCATTCTCATGACACAGGGGAGACTCTAGCTGCTCTTATGGAATGAGCAGCTGGAGGGACTGCAGCTCCCCTTCCCTCTGCAGGTGAACCTGCCCCATGTTATGTTCAGCAAAACATGGATTCAAGAGGACTGAAATCAATTTGAATTCCATGAACAGCCCTTAAGATTCCTGTTTCCCTAAAACTAGAAAACTGTTTTCAATCACTCTTTAAACTGAAGGACTTTAGACAATCCAAAATGCTTGGTTTTAGGATTACCCAAAATCTTAATTTTTCATGTTAGCAAAAGAAACTTTTCATCTTTCATTTCAAACTAACCCACATTTTTGGTTCAGCCACAAGATCAAAAGCAACACAAGCTAATCACAGCTCTAATCACTTCTATCACTACCTGCTTACTAGTCAAAAATAAAATTCCTATGAATTATTTTCACACTACTATGTAATGTTAGAGAAAATGGTCTCAGCTGATCTCCAGTTCTTTCTAAAGAAGGAAGAATAACCCTTTCCCAGATGATATTCTTCACATGGCATTCAAACAACCTTCCAGTCCTCTCCATTTCTCCCACTGGAGCCCATGGTAAATTTTGGGGTTTGGGATTAACAGGTTTCATTTTATTTTGCCTGGCAGAACATACTTGAGAATGGCTTGTAGCAATATCAAGGGGGAAAAAAAAGGAAACAGTTTTGGTAGGTGAGCATTCCAGCTGTGTCCACTGATACACAGGTAGCACACAAAAGCATGGGGCCCTTGGTGACATGTGACAATACAGAACATCAAGGTCTATATTACTGCCCCTTGCAGAGCTATATAAAAACTGATGGTGAAGTGAATCCGAGTAGAAGGCAGCCTTTAGATCTCAGATACAGACCTCTGAATTCAACCACGAGACCTCACAGAAGGTTAAGGTCTCCTTTCAAAAAACCCAAGGCATGAGGGAAGGACCATTGGCTGCATTCTCCAGCTTGCACACAGCCCTGGCATCATTCCAGGTCAAGAAAGCTCCCTTTTTTTTTTATTTTTTTTGGTCACAGACAGCAACACAAGCCAGAAAATTACTCCCACTGCCAACTATTCTTTCCACAGGCATCAAAACACCAAAGGGACTCTGTGGACTTGTTGGCCATTTAGCCAGAAGCTTGTCAGGACTTCCTGGAACAGAGAGGACATGGAGGAGCTTTACACCTTTAGTGGTTCTTGGATAAGTCAGAGACACACGTCATGAGCATGCTGCAGTTACACAATCAAATTAAATGTTGTACTGAGCATCCTGTCTCCTTCTCCTGACCACTCCCCTTCTCTCTCTCTCACACACACACACACACACACACACACACACACACACACACACACACAGAGTGGGAAAACCTACTTCAACAGGTCCCAGAGAGATCCCTCAGCAACCCAAGTTTTGACTGTCAGTTAAAAAGGAAAGGCTTCCTCATGCTATTCCCTGGTACTTTCAGGAACAAGAGGCTCAAGGTCATCACAGGCCCGAAGGCCTCAAGTCAGAAGAATGGCACAACTTGTCTTTCCACAGGTCAGCTCACTCTGTGAGCTGAGGCCGTGCTGGAAGGAGACTCGGCTGTCAGAAGCAGCGTGCTCAGCACAGACGTGACACTGGCCCCACACACGGCTTCTGCTGCCTGTGCTTGTCAAGATGCCAGGGCTGGACACAGCTAAATACCCCAGGGTGAGGGGAAAGCCCCAGTGATTTTCAAGCCACAGCTGCTACACCATTTGCACAGTGGAGAAAAGCCTTAGTAGGTAGAGAGACGCAGAAGGAGCTGGCAAGTTTTTCCTTGCTGTCCTTTTTCTAGGCAGTGGCAGATGATTTTGCTGTGGAGTCTCAGGTGTTCTGAACAATAGCTACGGAGCCAGTCCTTATTTTGGTGGTAGAAAAGGAACTGGCTTTCTGGGGAGAGCCAGAGACAAGCCAAGCCAGTTTCAGACTGTCATTTTTCCTACTGTCTCATTCTGCTCAAATCACAAGCTGGAAAAACTGGAAAGGTAAGCAGTCCAAATTAATGGGAACATCAAGTGAACTGGTTTGTTTATGTATAGGTTTAACTGCATTAGGGAGTGCAATTCCAGCTTTGGGCACTAGCTTTGCAGACATTCCCTTAACTTACCTTCTATCTGAGAAAGCCATGGGCAGGCCTGAATTATTCCTTGTCTGTCCCCAAAACACATCACAGTTTCTTGAAGCTTCATGCTTGCATGGCACCTATGACCACAACTCTTATTACTGGATGGCAACATTCATATCCTACCAGCTCATTCTTCCATGTAATTAGGAGGGGGGGGAAGCAACACCACAGAGCAGGAAGTTGTCCTTTTCCTCACACTGCTCTTCAGGCATTATTGTTGCCACATCTTACCCGTAGCACAGCATTTGCCCACCAAACTGATACTTTTCTTAAGCAAAAAAAAAGCACTTCTTTGGAGTCCTACAACTGGTAGGAAATAATCAATTTAAGACTAACGATTAAAAAATCTCCAGGTATATATTTATAGCTAATTTCTACCATAGAGCAGACTTCACCAGATGCTCAATTGCATTTCCTCCTTAAGAGCAAACAAGGGCTCCTGCAGATGAGACCTTTCCAGCAGAGCTGTTGCAGATGGGCAGATCATGGTGTCCTGCTAACTATCCCCGAGACCACAGCGCTACAATGATTCTACTTGCTAAAAGCAATAACTTAAAGTAAGCACCACAAAGGGAAGAAAAGTGACATGGATCTTGCACATCACTCCTCTTGAAATTTTTTACAAACTGCAAGGTGGAGCCATATTCTGCAGACAGGGAAATTTAAGAGTAGTGGCTTTGCTACAAAAGCCAGTGAAAGACTGAGTGCCTGATAACCCTGTACATCAAGGGCTGGTCATCCTCAGCATATTCCATATAATCAGCAATCCCAGAAGGCAGCTTCTTCTGTGTGCACATTAAAAACTTGAATGAAAACATAAATGAGTCAAACTGCCTTGCACAGTTTAAAACTACAGCTTGATATAACTGCAAGTCATTGCTATTAAAAGTTAAAAAAAAAAAAAAAGTCCCAACCTGCCAAATAAAGCCCCACAGTCCACTGCTGAGTGTTAATAACAACTGCTGCATCTCGGAAAGCTGTTCAATAATAAGGTACTACATTTCCCCTCCAGGACCAGAAATCAGGTACTGTCATCTACGTAAAGGGCATACATAGGAAAATATCCCACAGCCATGTATCTCATGCAGCAATCAAAATCCTGGACACTCTCTGCACACAGAAATTTGGTTTTATGATCATATATTTCAATTGGTCAGCATGCTAAAAATCTCCAGTCAAGATTCCTGGTTTTTCCAATTAAGCTTATAGACAAAAAGTCTTTTTTCTTTTAATGACATTGCCATTTATTGCAAAGATATGATGAGTTCTTATCTCATTGTGGTGCCCCGTGATAACTCATTATTCACTGAACTTCACTTTTTGATGTATGAGGAACAGCAACATATACTTAAATAGTTCTATTTAAACTGGTCCTATAGCTGAAACAAATCATTCCAAGAACAGCACTGCATTACACTCAGAACTGCTCAAAAGCTTAGGATACAATATTCTTCAGTATTCACAGAGCTTAATATCTTCAAACAGAAATTACTCAAGCTGATGTATCTCTCATTATTATTAAGTCAAAGTTCTTCCAAATGAGAAGAGGATGATTGATAGTCAGAGATTACCCGGGCCAACACAGTGAGAGATCACACTCTTTATGGCCAAAAGCAAGCTGGGAGGGCTCAGTTTCCCACAGCTGAGCACGGAAGGCTGCAAAGCAACCTCAGCATCCCTTGCCCCAGAGCCCAAGCACCTCCTTCATTCAACATCAGGTCTATCCCGTGCTGATGGGCAACAGAGCATTGACTAATCCTTCTAGGCCACGGGTGCAATGCAAGCTTTCAAATTTTATATAAGAGGGAAAAACAAAAGAACACACAACAACAAAAATCCCCCACAGCCAGAAAACAACACATGCACCAGCACAGCTCCAGGCAAATCCCCTACCCCTCCAGTTAGCCTCCAGAAGGTAAAGTGAGACGTCAGGACCTTTCCAGGAATAAGCAGCACTGCTTGGATCGGGTTCTTTGCTCTGCCTAACACTGAAGGGATTGGTTTGAGAATTCAAGCTGGTTAAAGGTGGGGAGTCCAGTTCAGGATGTCTAGTAATACCTTGGAAAGTGAAAATAGGGTCATTGGCCTGGCCTGTTCACTACTAGCTTCCCACATTAGATGCTTCTGGCACACTGGTATTGCAGGAGAGGAGGAGCCATATTCACGTGTCCTGAACTGCACTTAAGTCACTGTATCTTTTATTTCCTTCTGATTTTTGGCCTTCAAGCAGAGCCTTAGGTGGAATTTAGGCCATGAGAACCTGGTCTTCAGCCTCTCAGCAAGTGGAAATACCCACAGCTGACTCAGGCTGGAAGATATTGAACACTTTACAGGAGAAAATACACCTGCTGGGTGTACTGATACATATATACACAGCAGAGCAATTCTTCTGCCTCGGGCCCCCAGACCTTAAACTCTGACACAAAGAAAAGCAGAGCTGAATTTATACACATGGAGCATGCTGCAGCTGGACACTGCAGGTGAAGTGTGGGATGTGAACATCCTCCACCTGCTGACCGTGCTCTGCAGGATCCAGAAGCCAGTTTTCAAAGCAAGAGCTTGTATGTAACACCCCTCATCCCTGTTAACCACTGCACTGCCTACTGAAGGAAAGCTACTGAAATGCTTCCAAGAGCACAGGGAGTGTTATTTCCTTTCCATAGCTGTTATGTATCAGGAAAGCTTGTAAGCAGATAATATCTCAGGCACAGGTAAGAAAGATGGCAGAGTTAACATATCCAAATCTTTTTCACACACAAGCACACACCCTGAAATAAGCCAGAAATGCTAATTGTGTTTATTGCACTATAGTATAAACAGCAATTACGAAGCTAAAGAAAGTAGCAAAGCATCCCTGCCTGAAGGGTCTTCTCCAGGCTACCACGCATCAGAGAAGAGACAAACACAGAAGCTTGAGACATAGTAAAAGAAAAGCTCTCCCCAGATACAAAGTCCATCACTATGTCCTAATCTGCAGGGGTATTTCACTCTCCAGGGCAGAGTGGCTTTCTGTGACAATGTTTCATGTCCCAGATCCAGAGTATCTTCCCAAAAGCACTTTGGGAGGAGCAGACAGATACAGTCTATCCCGCACAGCCTTCAGCGTGGCACAGGAAGGTTTCACAGTCCCTCCCTGCAGTCACAACAGCTCCAAAGGAAAAGGGGCTCAGCGGTTCTCACCTCAGAACAGGAATTCTGCTGCAGAAAGCCTACAGACCCCATCACCCATATCCCCCTATCCCAAACCCAAGGTACAGCAGGGAACAGGATAGTACTTGGAACTCCTAAGGTCAGTATGTTTGGTCACTGTGCAGAGTCAACTCATAAGGGATGTTAAGAACAGGGCTGCAACTTAAACCCACCCATCACAAAGAAGCAGAAAGGAGCTTCCTCCATCCATGCACTTAGACAGGAACCTGTCCTTCAAAAAGCCAAAGTGCTTCACATACAAGGCACCAGCACCTTGTATCCTCCATGCAGCAGAGCAGGACTTAGCTCTCTCTGATGAGGCAGACTGAAGATTTCCTCCCTGCCATTGCCACCCCAAGCCAAGTCAGCTGAGGTCTCGCAGCAGCAGTGCCCTAAACCTCCAGACTATCCCATCCAAGATGGAGAGATGACTCTCAGCTCCTGCAGCAGAAACGAGTCTGCCTTGCAGAACAGACAGTGGTTAAAATGCAGAGCAGGAATGGGGAGCAGAGAGGCTCCTCCTGTTTGCAGAGGCACTCCCCAGGGAGGAAAAGCCACTGGTCTCAGCTCTGAGAACAACTGGTCCAAAACACCAGCTCACTGAACGCACCAAAGGCCCTGGGGGCGGGCAGCATATCCTGGACTCTCCTCTACCTCATCTCCAACTGCCCTTCAAAAGAAGGAAGCAGCAAAGACATGTCCAGTCCCATGGGTGTGCATTTGGAGAGTTTCAAGAGTGCCTCAGGAAGCTCCAGCAAAAGAACCTCCAGCTTCCACATTTAGGTTTGAACCACAGAGCTGGTCACAGCTGCAAGAAGAGGACATTGCCCAGTCATGTCAGCAACAGAGAAAGGTAACAATAGAGTTGTTAACGCAGAGCACTGAGATTAAGGGGCCCTTCTTTCTACTGCCTGTTCTGACACCACATTAAACACTCTTCTACAAAAAGATGCACAATAAAACTCTTTCTTGACATCACAGGAACACTTAAGACTAAGTTAATTGAGTCAAGGCCCAGTCTTGTAAATCAAGAGAAAGACAGAATATATACAAGACAGTCAATTTACATGAACGACAGATGACATTTTTTAAAATCAGACCTTTTTCCTTGTGCACTCAGTACTACCAAATTTTGCCTTGTCCTGTGCAAAAGCATACAAGGTTAGAACAAAACAAGGTCTTCTCCCACACTTGATGTGACATTGGCAGTGCCAGATGTCTTGCTGCTCATCTTCCCACACCTGGGGGTGCCCCATAAGTACCCCAATGTTTCCACTCCACATCATGCTTAAATAAAGAAAAACAGTTTACCAGTGTTACTCCCTCTTCCCAGTTTTTGGGCCACTGAGGAGGTGCCACAAACAAAAGCGAACAACATGCAACTGCTCCATTTATGTGTCCCAAGAACTGGCTCTGCACACTGGTGCCTGAAGAACAAGCACATTGCAAAAGCATTATGTTTCCAGTGGCAAGATGGATGGGAAAAGTGCCAGCCACTAGCTATAACCCTTTTGTCATGCCAATTGCTGGCTGCTATGAGGATGTACTTTAGATACCTCCTTAGAAAAGAGCTCTGCATCTCATCCTTCCAGATGGAGGAGGAATGATTCATACACACATAAGCATGCTAGAGTGATGGCTGAAGAGAAAACATTTTCTTTATGTTTTCTGTTTTGCATTACAGGCATGATCAGGGGCCTTAATCACAGCAAAAACTGAATTGAAGACAATGACACTTTATGCCCCAAAGAATGCTTGTGCAAAACCCCAGTTCTGCTTCTCACTGGCAGTGTCAAGCCTCATGTTGCATGCACACACCTTAAATGCCTCATTTCCCTGCTTTCCCATTTTCACAGCATTTCTCTGCACAGAACATGACAGAATAACTCCACTCACAAAGCCACCACATCACAGAGTGACAAATACAGGGGAAAGCATCCAAGGGAGGGATCAGGAGTTGGGAGCTCTATATTGACCAAGGACCGACTTGTAACACAGAAGGAAAGCAAAGGATCTCTCTTCTTTCCAGACACACCAGGGACTGAAATGCACACATTTACCAGGCCTAGAATGGCTGATAAATGCAGAAAAGATAGAAGGCTCAGCAGCCAGAGCACTTGTCTGCATGGTGCCTGTTTCCTTCCTGGAGGCCACTGCAGGGATCCTCCTCCCCATCTTACCTGCACAGCACCTTTGCCACACACTCACACTCCTCTCAAGGGCCCTGCATCCTGTGAATCTCGTTCTGCTTCTCAGTATTAACCTGTAAATTCCCACTTATTTACTTTCCTCTGGCCTCTCTGATTTGTGAAGTCCTTGGAGCAGAGATTCTCTGTAAGCACCTGGAAAGTACCTGAAATATCCCGAGTCCTGCTGTGAGTAAATAAACAAACAGCAGTGCTTAAGCACACAACATGTATATTAAACCAAGCATGTAAGAGTCAACTCTGACAACAAAAAATAGGGTTGTAGCTTCTTCCTAGAGACAGTGGCAGTAAATCTACACTTCAGGGTACATCCACTGACCAGGAAAACCTTCAGATTTGCCCTCCCTGCCACACGTTTCCCTCCTTCCCCCATCACACTACACATTTCTGGAATCTATGCCTCACTTTTTATTATAAATTATTCTAATCAGTTTTGTGGCATGGCAGAAATCCAGCATAACCTTCAGAAATATACATGCACACATTGGCTATACAGCTTCTGTATTTCATAGGAGCCTTTCAAGGAGCCTGGTCCAGAGTCTGGGAGGATTTGGCAACCCTTCTCAGCAGCACCCCTGTGGTGGGGATCCTTTCCTAAAGGGTGCTAGATGCATTCACCTATACTATTTTCTTTCTTTGTAAAAGAAGGATTTTTTTTTTTCTTTAATTTCTCATTAAAGTCAGGAAAAGGTGTTCAAGCAGGAATTTTTCCTCTGCTGTTTTACAGGTTGAAGTAGTATGACTTGGGGGTGGTGAAGGGACTCGAGAGAATATCTGAAGTCCAACACAGATCTTTTTTCCCACCCCACCCTCTCCTGAACAGGAAGGTGTAAGACAGTGCTCCAGCTCCTTCAGAATCAAGAGTTCAAGTGAGAAAGAAAGGCAAAGGAAAAATAAAAAATAAAACAATAAGTACAAAAGGCCCAGCAATTATGTGGGTTCTTAACTTTTCCTGGGTAAGGAGCACAGGCTACATTTGTAGCTCTTGAAAACATCCCTACCCAGTTTGTTCACTCACGCTGTTAACAGCTCCAGAAGGAATCTGGATCTGTCACTTTCCCATAAAACTAATAAGGAGGTCTGAACCCCACATTGGGGAGGGACAGTAGAAAAAACCAAACACAACAACGAGGAATTTAAACACAAAGCACTACCATCTTGTTAAATAATACGTTAAGAACTCATCTGCAAGACTGTCTTAGCCAATGAGGGACATAAATCAGGAAGATACAGTAATACTCTCTAGCATGCAATTAGTCACTGTTGTAAGCACTTTAACTCTGGATTTCTTGGATTATACTGCTGTTTGTAACAACTATTACTGTTGCTTTGTAGGAGTGATATGATAGCTGTCCAAGCACCACAATCAAATCATGCTACCAGGACATTTGGGCAATGGATTATCACAGCAAAGGAAATGGATTATCACAGCTTTTATTCTCAACAAGGATAAGAACAAGATGAGATATCATTTTGAACATGGCAGGAGGGACAAGCAGAAAACAATACCTGAGACTTACTTTTTTCCTTCTCCCTCTTTTGGACTTTCCAAGGTATGAATGCTAAAACAATTCTGCCAATTTTAAAAGACAGAAAATGCCTTTTGTAGAATTTGCACGGAAATATCTGAAAACAGAATAAATTCAAAATATTCCAAATCAAAGAACAGTAAAAATAGCCTCCTTGCATTGGCTGAATTCTGGAAGGATCCCTTGTTTCTGGGTATTTCCCATTGCATATCTGGCCACTGCTGCTTTCACTTGACATCAGGTAACATCCTCTGTGTTCCTTTGCAAAGGTTTAAAGGTTCTCTTAAAGAGCTGTACCTTTTACATCACCACTGAAAACCTATCTCATTTTATACCTTAGTTCTCATGCTGCATCTCAAAACAAGTATTAGTTTTTTAACTTCACAAATCTTGTTTGATTTTTTTTTAAGAGTATTTTGGTACCTTCAACACATAAATACATACTTTTTTGGTGCATGGTACTCAAGAGACCCTGATTCTGACCTCAATTTCTTTGGCAACGGCCAAATATTCCAGTACATGATGAGGGAAAACACACTAGTCTTAACACTGTGATGCAGTTTGAGAGATCACTAGTAGCCTCTACATACTAAAGATAAGAAAAGACTATTTTTCTAAGTTTGTTTTTCTGCTTCTATTTATTTGGCTGTTTTTTCTGTTTTAAAGATAGAAGTGAGCTCTGCACGAGATAGAAGAAGCAAAAAACCTGCTCTGCTACAGCACAGGGCACGTGCCTGAAGCTGAGGACACCTGGGTATTATTCCTGGCTGTGGTCCTGGCTCCTTCTAGATGACTGCACCAATTCATGTCACACCTCCAACAGGCTCCCCCTTCACGTTTTCTGTTTGGACTACAGGTCAGCAGTGGTGAACCTTTTCCTTGCCAAGGATGGATGACACTAAACACTACTGGCATGCCACACCTCAGCATGGACCTCAGCACTGCATGACAGCGGCACAACTGCTTTCCATACCAAACCCAAGAAGTGTGGGCCACAGAAAACAGGATCTGGATGACAGTCCCCCAGATCTCACATTCCCACCATAAGCTTTTTAAGGAAGGCTCAGTTGCTATTTTTTTGTACCCTGCGTAGGGCAGTGTTATTTGGAGCTGTTATTGTGATTCTATAAGCAAGCAGCAACGCTGGTAGTTGATTAAGACTAGAAAGAACAATAACAAATGGGAAAAATTTGTCTGGAAAAAAATGGAGGGAATCAAAACAACCAACAAAAAAAGGAATTCAGTAGGACAAAAAGAAAGAAAGCAGCTGGTCAAAAGATACTTGGAAGGAAACTTAAAAAAGATAATCAAAAGTGAAAAAGGCATCCACAGGAACATTTAACTTCATTTCAGCCAAAAACATGGTGTGGGATTTTTTAATAACAACATTGAAATTGGGTAATCAAACAAGCAGTATTTTGTTTTGCCCCACAGCAAATACATGAATATAGACTTTTAAATTTTTAAGAGAAAGAGTCTAAGCTCTCAACGCACTTGTTCTCAGAACTAATGCTTTAACCACATTAGTAACAGCTTATGACAGGACTGCAGAGTAACTACAATTCCTTCTCTATCTAGAAGCTACTTTCTCAGAGTCACCATACCTACTATAATTTTGCAGTTGTTACAGATCCTTGTTATATCTCGAAGTTCCTCCCTATTTTACATGGTAGGAGCTAAAGAGGTTTTGTCCTGGTTCAGCTGAGATCTTTTCATCCCTTTTTTTTCCCCTCCATTTCTGTATTTTTAAACTGCCCTTAACTGGACACACATGGCAATGCCAGATATGAAGTACTGCAGATCACTACAACTATGGGCAAATATTTTAGAGAATCAGAAATTTAATTGCATGTCATGTTACTCCAACTTCTCTGCCCTTCCTGTCACTTCACCTGCTTGTAATCATTAGAAAGCAAAGTGTCAATTCTAAGCTGTAGTTGATCACTAAAAGCACCACGCTGGCCCTCACTGGATCTACTTAATTAGAGATTAGGAGAGACAAAGCATAGGGAGAATATAAACATCATTTTGCCAGTTTATCAGTAAACAGGTTTCGGTTACCAAAGAGATAAGACTGAGGCTGCCTGTTTTATCTGTGCGGCCGGACTGGCGAGTTTACTTTCACTGGAACCACGCCTGCATCAGAATTCCCTCTGAAATGTCAACATGAACCATATTATTAATTTTCCAAGTTGCTGACCTTTCGTGTTGTCTGCATCATAAATCCAGAATTCTGAACTGTTTCTATTCATACAAGAACGTGCTCCACACGTCTCACGGTATCTGAACTCGGTACACAGGCTGCTCACACGTCACAAAACAGATGCTCGCTGCAGCATCCCTGAAGAAGCTGCTGAGTTGGACCTTCCTAGTTCCACAGAGTCCACCAAATTAGCATCAGTTATCCTATCCAGTATGAAGGCAAAGAGGTTTCCTAGGTTACCCCAAAGTTCTTAGTGTATCCTTGCATGAAAAAAATTGTTTCAGAGTATTTTATCAAGGGTCACAGCACACAATCACATTAAAATAATTTGATTGTCAACTTGACTTTAATTTCAATCAGGAAGAAGGAAAGAAAAACCAAAGTCCTTGGATTAGGAGACAGCCATTCTAACTTACATCTCCCAATTAAAATGTTTTATATAGATCATCAGAACCTAATGCATCATACACGTTACACAGTGTGCAACATAAGGTTGTCGGTCTGTCGTTTCTCTGGAAGAGCTCAATGTGATGAATGATCTGGTTACTCCTCTTTCTGGTATAAAAGATGGAGAAGCTTTGAGACAAAGAAATAAAGGCCAATGCATATTACAGATCTTACAGGGCTTAATGTCATCCCTCCTGACTCACACCTCTGAAAACAGTTAAGGTCACTGTTTCTCCTTTATTTTGACTATGGATTTCAGTACATCACATCGGAAGCCTACAAACATTTGACAGAATTTAATTTAAAGCAGAAACGGGAATGTCAGGAACATACAGCATTTGGGCTACAACAAACAATGCCACACCAGCATGTCATAAGAAAAATAAGTGACCTTCCCTCTTGACTCTGCTGACAAACACACTTGAAGACACTTGCAGGCCAGGATGTCAGTGCGATTTCTGGAAGATAATCTAATAAATAAAGACTTAAAAGAGTTTTTAAAACCCCCCAAAACTGACTACTTATTGCCTCAACTGAAAAACCTGCCTTTCCAAATCAACTAATGGTTTGGCAAGCCTACATGAAAGGCAAACAAACAAAAAGCATCTTTTCCTTTTAACATAGAATCTGCAATAAGAAAAAGAAATCAGCATTTTATTGATTTCCATAATGCCATCTCTACAGCTTAACAAACTCACTCAGCTGCTAATGCACTGATGCTATGGAGCCTTCCCATATAATTATACACCCTCCACTTTGCTGAGCCCCAGGGCGCTGTTTCCAACTTTCCAGAGGACCACTGCACCAAAAGTAAAAATAAAAAAACCTCTCTTTCATTACCCAAAGCAAACTGCAAACCAGATTTTGCTTATTTAAATGGGAAGTTAGAGAGACTTAATTTTGAAGGCAGGGAATAATCTGCTAGTCTGCATATATTTTCAGATTTGATATCGTGACAACGAACTCTCACTTAAACTCTCCCCACTTCTAATTTTTTTTCTTCCTAAGAGTACACAAAATACAGCATATAAATATTGCAATAATTATGATTTCCAGGGAGAGATTCTAAAGTCCTTCTCAGCTCAGAAGTGTTTCAAGAGGGCAATTCAGAATCAAACATAGAGACTTTTGTGAATGTCACTGTAATTAACATTATAAAAAAATTATAAAATGTTACCATTGCTATAGGGAATATTTTGTAAGTGAATGTATTCTTCAAAGATATTTTTATTAGGTTTTTGTTTTAAGAAAGCAACCCTGGAACACCTTCTAAACCGAATTTAAGGAAGATATCTTCTTGAAGTCTAAAATCAAAGATGTCCTAAATAATTAGTGAAGTAAATTCTGCCATTTTTCTCCATTTCTCAAACAAATTCAGCAGTCCATAACCAAACAGACAGCTCCAGTATATTTCAGTGAGAGTTTTGTTCAATTAGGGACTGCAGAATTTGGCCCAATTAATCTAGTACTGTCTATCTGGAAAGAATGTAATGGAACTCTGCAGTGTAAACACCCTCCCCAATGACAGAGTCCCCTTTCCTGCTCCCCCTGTTTATCCTGCCTTGATAGTTCAGATCCAACTGCACTGTATTCACCATGTCCATCATGATTCAATGTGCCATTTGAGCTAAAATAATTAATTTTGCTAGGGTTTCCCATGCATATATTAAGTTGGAATCAGTTAATCTATTTCCTCTGAGAATGGTGAACTGCGTGGATTTCTGTTCAACAAACAAACAAACAAGTTGACAGTATCAATACAGAGTTGGAGAACCACTAAAAACAATCTAGTTTGCATAATTAATGTTAATTACAATAACATCTCAATCAGTGACACAAAGGCTTAGCAATGAACACAGTCATACGAGGAAGTGAAAACATCAAACAAACATGAAAGGTTCTCGCCTTGTTCTGAAAGAGTATCAAGCAAACTTTCAAGAGATTTATAAATAAGAACAGAAAGGCAGAAGACAGTTCTGCTTTGTTAGACATATTTTCTTTACAGGCTGCTTAGCACGGGAGCTTTCTTCTGAGATTGTAACAAGACAGTGGATCTGAGCTGTGGACACACCAGATAATACTATCTTTTCACAACATCACATCCAAGTCATTATCAACTGCTTTAAAGAAAAACAACTGGGGGCCTGATCCTTCTGCCAGTGATTTCAATAGCAAACATTTAAACAATGCGAGGTGGATGTTTGGGGGTTCTAGAGACAGAGGGGAATTTGAAAAAAACAACTCCAACTTGAACACAGTGTGTAGGTATGGAATCCCTCGGGCAAAGAGGAATTTCAAGACAAGATAATTAATATTTCAACAATCTTTTTCCTACTTTCCATAGCAACAAGGGAAATCTAAACACACAGAAAACTTACCTGCCTGTTTCACTTGGCAGCACAGAAGTCTTAAAACAGGTTTTTTTTTTTTTTTTTGGTACGGTCACTTAACAGAGCAGATTCACATTTAATCCTCAGAAGTTTTCCTCACGGCCCAAGAAAAATACTTATCCAGCATATTCTCATTTTAAAGGAAAGGGGGGAAAAAATTAGTTATGAAAAAATAAGCGCCACTCTACCTCAGCCGGGTCGGTGCTGTAGTACACAAGTAGTCACACCGGCATCGTGGGGAGTACCTGCGCAGTAAAGCACCGCTCAGGGTGAGTAAGGGCGGTGTAATTGGGTGTGCTGAGAGAAGGAATCAGAGCCTGTCACATCACTACTACAGGGGCCTTTCTGAAAACATGAGTTTCTTGATTACTCTTCACATTAATGCAAATCTACTCCATTAATGAAGTTACACCGGTGCTAAACTGGTACCAGAGGAGAAAGAGGCCCTGTTTCATGTTGATTTAAGAGACCACAGCTCAAGGACCTCCCTATAAAGGTAAAATTTAGGAAGTTATCATGTTATGTTGGGCAAGATACTCCTTGGCAAAAGGACTGATTTTCTATCTGGTATCATTCTTACAGCTGATTTTTTATTCCCCTCCCTCTCTTTATAGATAGAAGCAAGACAAGATATGGTAAAGACTTCGTTTCCTCTAGAAATTTACTGATCTTAAGCACACTTAAGACTACACTTGAGTACCCACTGAGTAAAGCCACATTTTACTAGTATTTATTTACAAGAGTGCTTGCCTTAAAAAAGAGAAACTTCATGTGGAGGACTCCCAGAATGATGCTGACCTTTCCTCTTAACAAAAGTTCAGTAGATTTATTTTTCAGATGCCTGAGAAAGATGATTTTGGAGTGCTGTGAGGTTTGGTAAACCTTCAATTCGGCAATTAGCTTCCATGTGATATGAATTACAAAGATCAAGCAATTAATATTAATAAATAAACCCAGCAAAGTACCGAGGGTTTGGACGCCCTGTATATGGAAAGGTTGCTGTATTTGCTGGGGGTTTTCCACCCCTCTGTTTTATTTTAGCTACTCTGAACATACAGCACATGAGAACACATACCACATTCACGTTTCTAAAAATACATTAAAGAGAGAGAGAAAAAATTAAAAATCAATAGCAATGAAACAGAGACATAATGTGAAACGGTTAAGCACTCCCAAAATCAAGCCAAAGCCACCAAAGCTCCCCGCTGCAGACCACGGCTTCCCCCTTCCAAAAACGGCAAGTCAAGCCCAGGTAACACCGAAACATCCAGGAACGACAGGGTGGGGAGGAGGATGGAGCAACCTAGCAATACAAAAGGTGGGTTTCCCCTGGTTTTCCAGGACGGACAGTGCCCTGAGCCTGGTACGGAGGGGGGGGGTTTGTTCGACCCAGGGACGGCTTTTCGGGATACCCTCCCCATCACCACAGCCTCAACCCGGGGGGATGGGGATAAATAAAACAAAACCCACAAAATAAAACCCCCAAAATAAAACAAAAATCACAAAATAAAATAAATGAACCACAAAAAAAATAAAATAAAAATCACCACCGCCGGCAGCACGACGCGCATTGGAAGTTGGCAACGGCGCCGGCGGGGTTATTATCTTAATTTTCTTTTTTTTCCGTCCCCTTCTCTGGCGGTCCGAGCGGGCAGTGCCCAGCGCCGGGAGATGGGGATGCCCCAACTTCGGAGCAGTTGTCGGTGCCCGCGCCCCCCGCGCCCCCCGAGCCAGCCCGGAGGGGCCGTGCCCGGCACTCACCCGCTCCGGGGGCTCCGCGGCGAGGACCGGCGAGGGGAGCGGGGGGGTCTGCGGAGAGGGGGGGGCGCGGTGGGGACACACACAAACACACACACACACAGGCGGGGGAAGCGCTTTAAACCGTGGGGAGGTCACTGCGAGACGCGCGGCGCTGCCCGGCTCTATCCCATGCCGCCGCGGCGGCCCCGAGCTGAGCGGGGTGAGCCGGGCGGGCAAGCGGCGGCGGCGGGGAGGATGTGACACGGTGACAAGTGCGGCCCGCCAGCCCTATGCCGGGGGAGGGGGGCCGGGGCAGCCCAGGCAGCGCCGCCCGCCCGCACACACGGCATTGACGGCGCTGCCGTGACTCACACACGGGAGTTGGTCACAGGGCGGCACCGCGGAGCGGGGGAGGGAGGGGGGCGGCGTCCCGCCCCCTCGGCCGCCTCACAGCCAATGGCGCGCCGCGCTGCGGCGGATTGACAGCGCGGCTGACCAATGGCCGCGAGGGCCCGCCGCCAGCGCCCGAGCGGCCCCTCCGGCCCAATGAGTCTTCTGAGGACACTCCGCCGCCAGGGGCCGGGGGGAGCCCCGCGGGGGCGGGCGGCCGGGCCCCCGCGACCAATCAACGCCCAGGGTAGCGTTGATGGGCGGCGCGGGCGGCCAATCAGAAACGCGTGCGGGGGGGGGGGGGAAATATGGTCACGCAGGGAGGCAGCGGGGGCGGTGGAACCTCCGCGGGCGGGGCGGGGCGGGGCGGGGCCGGGCCGGGCCGGGCCGGGCGGGGCGGGGCGGGGCGGGGCGGGGCGGGGCCGGCGCCTCAGAGACCCCGAGCAGGGGAAGGGCTCGGCCCGGGCACCTCCTGCTCCGCGGGCGGCTCCGGGGCGGAGCGGGGCTGAGTCCCGGCGCTGCCAAGGTCGTTTCCCGCGGGAGGAAGGAGAGTGGGGCCGTGGGCCCGGGGCGGGGGAAGCCGGGGCGGCCGCGCTGGCACCGGTGGAGAGCCTGGGAAGGGGGTTGTGAGATCCTCGGCTTCCCTCGGGACGCCGGGGCTTGGAATTGGGAAGTTGGGGTTTGCCTGTGTTTGACAGATGTCACGGGCTCAAGGTCCTTTTTTCCTTCTTTTTTTTTTTTTTTTTAAATTATTTATTTATTTTTATTTCTGACAGATTTTTTTAGAGAACAAAGCACATCCCCAGGATCCAGCGCGATGTCGAAATTTGACCAGATGAATGAAAAAAAAATAAAAAATGAAAGTAATAGCCCCGACAGTGCAATTCCTCCTCTCGTGCTGCTGGGGGGGGGGGGGGAATTGACAGGTAGGAACAGTGTCAGTGGAAAGTAGAAAAGCAACATTGTTTTGAGGAATGATTAATATCGGAAGAATTTATTTTGGGTACCGGGAGGAAGTAATGCCCGGTAGGAGTTTCCAACAAATGCTGGAACCTCACCAAAAATTTAATCCTCGTGCAGGAAATGAGATACTCAAATTGTGTTTCACCTCTTCATGTCTACATGCAAACTCTTACACTAAGACCTGTTTTTTGCAGTAAAAGTATAAAGTAGCTGATAAGACTTATGTAAGATAATGAGATAATGCTATCAGAATAAGGGACTACACTGGCATTTTCCCAGGCTGCAAAAATACACAGTTTTGTTTGGTTTAAAAAACTTGTTCCCTCATCAGAGTGCTATAAATACAGATTTTTTTTTTCCCCATATTTTGGCATTCACAGTAATTGAGGAGCTGAAAAACTACAACCTGCAGTAATTTGTTCATGTTTTTCACTTTAGAAATAGTGGGACTAATTACAGTTTTTTTCTGCTAGCTTTTATCGAAACCCAGGGAGCTGGAGCAGAGATTTCACAGTTCCTCATTTGAAGCAGGAATTGTTAAATCATACACCAAAAAAAAAAATGGCCTTCAGATTTGTGTCTTAGCATCAAAGGCCCCTTACTATAGTGTAGTCCTTGCTATAGTGTCTTGCAAGAAATCCAGGATGGATGGTACTCAAATTGCTCTAATATGAAAAGGGAAGAAAATAAGACCATTAAGGCCATCCTGTCAGGATAAAAAAAAAAAAAAAGGAAGAAAAAAGATGGTGGGAGTAAGATATTCATTTCAGCTAACCATTGGGAATAATGAAGGATATTTATAAGTGATCCCCATATTTTAATTGACAGCAAAAGCAGAGAATTTAAGATCTGTCATCTTTTCCACCCCCCGCCTTTAGAAAGAGGTTAAAATACTTGCAAGGATCTGCAACCTTCAGCAGTGCTCACACTGAGTCATGCTTAGGGACTTGTGAATGCTACACAAAAGACGGCTTTGCATCAAATCATGTGCAATTTGGCAAACAAAATTAACAGAGTATTCACCATTCAATGATAGATGAATGAATATATATATATGTATATATGTATTATACATACACACACACCCCCTCCTCCTCTTCAAAGAACTGAAAGGGGTGGGAATCTCAGGGCAGAGGACTGTCTTTTTGTAGTTCTTTTTTTCTTTAATAGCAATATTGTAACAGAACTGAAACAGAAACTGAGCTCGTGAATTTGAGCGTGATTGTTTCTGGATGGTGAGAGTCTATAAGCAATCATCCCGCTCCACTGTACAACCTACAACAGGGTCTTCACACAACACTCCCAGGGACAGCAGCCAAGGGAATATTTCATATCATCCCGGTGCTGCAGCTTTCCCAATATACAGCAGTTTTTCTTCAGGGCCAGCGCTGGCAGGGAAGCAATTATATGAAGGCTTTTACTTTTAAAATCTCAATTTCACAGTTACAGGGAAAAGTAACACAGCCTGCCTGCCAAAGGTGATTTCTGTCTGAGGTGGTTTTGGGTTTTGCAAGTTTGGTTGTTTAGGGTCAGTTGTTTAATTGTTTGCTTCAGCTGAACTAAGCCAAGCTACTCCTCAGTTAGGCTGTGTTTAGAAATTGCAGTATTTCTACCCAGCTGCTTCAAAACTGCTGACAATTAGACTAATGCTGCCCAGACAAGGATCAGCTCAGCTGGGATAGTCGGTGTCCCTGGCTTGGAGATGGCAGCAGCTCACCCTCTGTAATTTGTGTGGGAAGGTCGCGTGTCGTGGATTTGGCTCTGGCTTTACCTGAGAGAACCAAACCACAAAACCCAAAGTAAAAGGAGCTCAGGCAACCGGCTCTGCTCAAGGTGTGTAGTGTGCCTGTAGCCAGGGTAGGTTCCAGGGTCTTGACGCAGCTTTCCCATCCTTGTAAGTGGGGAGTAATTCCCCTGAAGCTCATGGGTTTGAGGTTTCAAAGTCTGAAGCAAATCAGGGTCTGGCAAGAGGGGCCTGATCCCTCCCTGCTTGCATCCATGCACCTCCCAAGCAGTCAGAAATCTTTGATCCCATGCAGGTGCCCTGGTGACATGAACTCCACTTTCAGCTTCGTCTTCTAGGGTGCATCAGAAAGTGTGTATCATTTTGAAGAGAGAACTTGCTAAAAATCTTTCTCTTCTAAGCGTAATTGAGATGATTTTGTTGATATTTTCTCACAAAGACCTTGAAGCCTGGCTTTTTTACTGCACCATAACTGTTTACAAAATAAGATTGTTTAGTTAGTTAGTGACCTTGGGGAATAACTTTAAAAACCTGTAAATACTCACTCATATGTGAATAAAAGCAGTACATTTCCTTCATCTGTGTTTTGCTTTTTGAAAACATTCCAGTCAATTAGATTAGCAGCTAGAAATGTTTATGGAAAGAATTTTAAACCCATTTTAGAGGGTATTCATGGAAAGCAAAATTTTATCTCAAAAACACAGTCATCTTACCAGGTGTTAATTTATGTTCGCCGACTCAGGCAGTGCAAACCAGTATTATGTGTCTGATTTGTTCAGGTCGTGTCTCTCTGCTCTTTATCCAGTCTTGTCTCTTTTTCTGCCCTGCTGGTTCCTTCTCCTCTGCTGTGCCAGGGATGGAAAACGGCACATTTTATTTGTTCGCTTCACACCTTCTGCATTTCCCTCTTGAACAGAGGGCTCCTTTCTTGAGCAACAGTGAAACTAAGCTGCTATCACAAAGCAAACTTGGGGCCCTGGAATATAAAACCACTCCCTGCAATATTTAAATTCCTTTGAAAACCATCCTCTGCCATATGTCTATAAACACTGTCCAGCTGCAATGAGCTAGTAGATTCTTGGAGACCGTCTGCATTTAGCAAAGAAATAACAATATTGTGTGCTGCAATAGAGTCATTTGCCATTTTAAACATTTTGTGTAGATCATAGGTAATTTTGATTCTTTCTGTGTTGGCAACTCTTAAGTAGAACTGAGAACAAAGGTATACCAGTGTAATATACTTACTTTTCTTAAATGGCCTTCATCTTTCTAAACAGTTATATGAAAAGTATTGGGTTTATTGCAGGACATACAGTGTAATTGTGTAGTTTGAAAGACAGAGATTTAAGTTTAGTGTCATAACTGCCATCACATAAACAGGCTAATGTGCGTGCTTCAGCAGTTTAGTGTCACATGCCCAATCCCTTTGCTTCACAAATGACCAAGAGAGAAGATCCAGAGTTCTTGTTGCAAGAAAACAGACCCTCCCTTACCTAATGGCAAAAAGTTCTGTAATGTTTTATCCCTAAATCATGCCATCTGCACACGTGTTTGTAAGCTGCTCCTTCACTTTACACTGTGCTGCTTCTGTTGGTTGCAACACTGTCAGCTGTCCAGTGTCTGTCCCCCCCCCCCAGCACTGTCAGACACCAACCTTTCGTGTAATTTTAAAACTAGAATTACTTCACTAGTATCTTGTAGATGCTTCTGCTCAAACAGCTTTATTGCCTGGCTTACAAACATTTCCAACCTAATCCATGAATGTATAATGCACTGAGCTTCTGGTATTATTCCACTACCAGAAACCACGTGACATTTATTATATTAAAGTACTGAATACTTCACTCTTTAAGTCCAAAGTCTGAACCGCAATTTAAATATGTTCTTCCCCTCACACTACATTTATCATAGAAATTAGCAGAACTTTTACGTGGGCCTCTTAAATACGTAAGGGGTGCTTGTGTGCAAACTTCCACAGCCAGGTGTGCCACCTGCAGCACCTCAGTATTGCCAATTGTCATCTGACTGCAGCCCATTCAGGGCAGAGGTTGTATGGTTTTTCCTGCTTAGGAATGGAGTTTCATAAGTGTAACTCTGTAACACTGACAAAAATACAATAAATAATGGCACTGAACCAAGCACAATTCATCTGTCAAATGCCAAGGGTCAGGTACTTGTAGCAGGGATGCTTTTGTGTGGTCCATGAGAACAAGATCTACTTCTAGAAAATACCCAGTGAGATATTTCAAACACAGAAATTCGAGAAAACAAAGCTGCATGTGGAAAAGGATGCTGAATTCAACAGTAAACTCCCATGAGGTGTTTGTCCGGCTCAACTTGCAAGTGCCTCAAAGTCAGGATTTTATTGTAGGAGAAATACCAGACATTTGTTGTGAGGCATGGCCACCAATTTCTTACACACTGGTGCTGGAAGAAAATGGAGTGTAAATGAAAGGAACAATTTCAGTCATGGCAAAAGCACTTTTACATTTTAATCATACTGCAGAAAGGTCAAGGCTGGATCTGTGTCGGTGCAGAGGGATAATTTGCTTTTATGGTTTAGGAATGTGCCTCTCCAAAACTGAAGCAGTAGGAGCTGGGGAATAAAACAAAATTTTCCTGTGTAGTCTGTTGATTCTGATGCACTTTTAAAACAGCCTTCCAGAGGCATCCTGAAATTTTACCAGCATGGTCAGATGAGAAGGGGTGTTTTCCCTTTGCCAGGACACTTCCCATCCCCTTTCCATCATCTTGTTTTTGACCATTTGCAGCCTGCTCACCTTAGCAGGGACATCAAACAGAGTTCTGTGAAACCTCTAAAGGAGCTGCATAGGGGTAATAAGAATTTTCTTTCTCTTACCCATTTTTCAGACCCAGTCCCACAAAACCAGCTCCCAATGAGACGTCACATCGAGGTTTAAAACTGTGGTCAGAAAGTTGCAAAGGGAGCTTGTCGAGAGAAAGTGAAGTGCTCTTGTTCTGAGGCCAAATGTTAAGCACCATCCCCCAGTTCTAGTACCATTTTTTAATGATCTGTATCTTTTACATGGAGAGGGTCAGGTTGGAAGGGACCACAGTTGGTCATCTGGTCGAACCTCCCTGCTCAAGCAGGGTCATCCCAGAGCACATTGCACAGGATTGTGTCCAGACAGTTCTGGAATATCTCCAGTGAGAGAGACTCTGGGCAACCTGTTGCAGTGCACGGTCACCCAGGTGGTAAAGAAGCTCTTCCTCATGTTCAGGTGGAACTTCCTGTGGATCAGCATCTGCCCGTTGCCTCTTGTTCTATTGCTTGGTACCATCGGGCAGAGCCTGGTCCATCCTCTTGGCACCCTGCCTTCAGATACTGGTAGACATTGATGGGGTCCCCTCTCAGCCATCTCTTCTCAGGGATGAACAGGCCCAGTTCCCTCAGCCTTCCCTCCTGAGAGAAATGCTCCAGTCCCTTGATCAGCTTTGTAGCCTTGCACTGGACCTGCTCCAGGAGCTCCGTGTCTCTCTTGTGCCAAAGAGCCCAGAACTGGACACAGTAAAATACTACAAATTATAATAATTTTTAAAAACATAATGCATTAGCTGTTTGCAGCTGGTTATGCCGTTCCACTCCAAGGAGAAAGACCCTGTCGCCGTTATTTGTCTGCTAACATTGCTGCAAGCCTCAGCCCTCCGGGGGGTGTGCCTGCGGTTGGTGCTGTACATCCCCCCCTGCAGCAGGAGACAGCCCCGGAGCCTGCAAGTCCGCACAGATAAGCCTGGAGCTGAGTGCCGTACAAAAACAGAGGTAAAGTGATTTACTTAAAGATTTACTTAAAGATAAGACCGAGAAGACACCCCCACCCCTTGATCGCTTTAGCCCTGCCGTGCTGATGAGCTGCAAGGAACAGAGTCTCTCAGGTGGGACAGTGGTTAATTCAGTGAGAAAGCAGAAGAAAAATGTCTTGCTACAGATTTAATTCCCACAGTCGTCCTCTGTTACCTCTGTTGTAAACCTGAGGGCCCGCACACAGGCAGGAGTGTTTCTGTTAGAAGTGCTTCTGACAATAAATATTGTGAAAATCAGCATTGTTTTGTTAAAAAAAGAATGGATGTGCACCTCCAGTGACCTCTATTTTTCACTTCACTGAAGTGATTATAAATGGCTTTACTTCTCCATCAGTGCCTTTGCTGTGAACACTGGGCATTGTTTTTACCTCGTTGCCCATATCCAGGTGTACTGAATTTTTTACTCACATTTCCAAATGCTGCCTCTGCCCCAAACTGGGGCAGACTATGCTCCTGCAACAGCACTTCAAAACTCATTGCTGTGGTTATCCATGCTGAAGGAGCGCCCAGGGTCGATGCATGGGTACCGTTTCCATCCACAGCTCTGCTTGGTCCTCATTAATTCACCCACCGTCACGGGAACAAGACAGGGGCTGGAGAGACGTGGGTGACAAGGGGGCTGGAGAGACGTGGGTGACAAGGGTGCTGGACCGTGGGTCTGTCCTTCAGGGAGTGAGTGTGGGAGCTGTAACAAGGCCCTGTGGTCAGGAGAGCTTCAGATGTCATGGGCCAAAATAAGGATCAGGGCTCAGCCTGGGCAGTGGGAAGAGACAACACAGGGAAGCGCCTGGCAGGAACTGGGGAAATCTGCCAAGCTCAAGAGAGAGGTCTCCCCCTCTCTGGGCTGTATCCAGCCCTGATGAGGAACAGCCAAGCTGATGCCAGGAACTGGAAAGTGAAACTGCGCAGAGAGGGAAAAGAAAAAAAAGAAAAGGCAAAACGGGAAAGATATCCAAGCTGCAAAGGAGGAAAAAACACCAGAGTGAAAAGCCAGCGTGCTGGAAATAATTTGTTCAGACTGAATCCGCTAACGGAGGGGCAGAAATTTTGCTGTGCTTGGGAATGTCGCACTTGGAACTTGTTTATTGACAGCATTTCTTTTGCTCCCCCTCCTGCGCTGAGCTAAAGCCAGTGAGTGAGATGGAGGGAGGGAGAGAAGGAGGGAGAAAAAGCGAGGCCAAGAGCCTTCTGCGGTCGGTGGGGGCCTATAAATAGCCAGTGAAGTCTTCTAATACCGATCGGGTGCGTCACCACGGCCCTCCCCGGCCCCGCTCAGCAGCAGCCGAGCCAGCGGGAGCGGGAGCTGCGGCGGCACCCGGAGCCGAGCAGCTGGGCTTGGCACGGAGGGAGCCGGGAGAGGGAGGCCGGGAGGTGCAAAGGGGGTTGAACGCTGTCTGCCGCAGTCAGGCTCCGGGAGGAAGAGGGTGGGAAATGATCCATACGTTCCCCGCAAGCCACCTCGCCTCGCCCGAGTGTTGCAAAGTGTATTCTAGTTCTCACTCTCGGCACCGGTTGGCACCGGTAAATGCTTCTTACTGGAATAAATGGGTGTCCAAGGTCTATGCCTACGCCTGACTTGGATGTTGGGAGGATTTCTGAAGTCCTGCTGTGCTGTTTGCTCCCCCTCCTCGCTCCTCCTCTCCCCATACTAAGGGTCAGAGGAGGAAGAAGGGGTGCTGGATGCAGCAAGATGCACAGGCTGGTTCAGTGCCACCAGTTAGTGATCCCTCCTCTGCAGATTTAAATGTTACCCTCAAAGTGATTAATGGCAAAAGTCTGAGGGATGTTAGAGTGCATTTCTAGCCCAGATTTCCCATCCCTGTAACCATCAGTCCACAATACTGTAGATAACGCTCCCATAAATAAAGCTGCTGCTCCCGCCTGGCCTTTTTAAACCATTGCTGTCTAATCCAGATTTCAAGGCTAGGGTGTTAGAGGACCTGATGCTTGCTTCTCTGAGCTCCTCCTATCAGCCCCATGGCAGCAAGCTTGCTACAAAGAACTTGTATCTAAGACAGTATAAAATGCTTGCAGAAATACAGGGACAACTTTCTGTACTAATTAAAATGAAACTCAAGTTACTTTCCCTTTTTTTTTTTTATTTTTCTAAGCATCTGATCTGCTTCATATCAGTCATTTCTCCATCTGTTTTGTATTCCTTAATTCCTCCTTGCAATTGGCAAACTTGGATGTGATTTGATGTACATTTGTAGGAGCGCAGTTAAGGGAGATCTCTTCATCAGATAGCAGTTAGATACTCACAGTATCACTGGTAAAAGGACGAGGATGGACTGGCCAGATCTCAGTCTCTTCCAAAAGAAATTTTCAGTTATGGAGCATTGTTGAAATTGCTCACTTCAATCCAATGGAAAGAAGTGGAGTAACCCACTGACGAGTTCTTCCTATCTGGGTTTATTTGCTAAAACTCAGCCTGTTAAGCAAGAAGATGCCAGGCTGACACAGTCAGGTCTCTCTGCCAAGCCAATGCCATGAGATATGCTTCTTTTCAGGGAAGGTGGTAATTTCTCCCACAGAGATTTGGGGCTCTCTGTGGGGTCTACCAGCACCACATCAAGGTCCAGTGGAGGAATCATCTCTCTGTGACATCACACCGCATCCAGCAACTGGAGACCCCTTCAGGCATCCTGATTTCCTAAATTTCCTGAAGGTATTGAAGCTCTGGAGCAGTGTGGAGTTGGCTAAGAGCAGCCTCTGCAAGAGGAGGGGCAGCTGTCCTTGGATGTTTGAATAGCCAGTGGGTTTACCAGTACAAAAAACAGCACAAAGAGGGGATAATGAAGATGGTGGTTAATCTTTTAGGGTATCAATGGAGATTTGGCACTGGCATTTAAGGAACAGCCCATGGTAGGCTTCGCTGTGTCAGGGGACACTGCAGTGCTTGCAGCAAGTGATAAAATATCACTGAGAAAGAACAGGACCATCCTCATGTAGGAACAACTCACTCCCAAGCTGAGCGTTTGACTCCAAGCATTATTGTTTTCTTGGTATCTGAAAGGCTTAACCTTCTTGTTTTTGAAGCACTTGGTTTTGAAAGTATTTTGAAAGGATGGATGCAGAAAGAAGAACTAGCAATCCTGCCTCCTCCTCCAAAAAAACCCACCCTAAAATCCAGTGAATAAAATTCTTGATGTGAAACTTCTGTCTAGGCTGACTTTTAGAGGAGACAGTGGATTTGGAACCAATCAATAAATTACTATAATAATATTATCTCATCTAAAATATCAATATTATAAGTTGTGCTCTGAATGTGCAAGCCAGGCTCACCCTCAGATGTGCTTTTCTGCTCCCTTTGTACCCAAGCCAAGTTCTGTACAGGTTGCAAGAGCCTGGGAGGGAGGCAGTTGTGACCTGCCCTGTTTTCTCCACACCAGACAAGTCCTGTTCCTGAGGATGTGATGTCTTGGGAGCCCATGTTCTGCTGGTCACTCCATCATGCCAGAAGTCTCTCCATCAGGCTGCTTTGTTCCCCAGCTCTGCTCTCAGCAAAGCGCAACTAAAGCAGGAGCAGCCTCCTCAGGCAGACCTGTCTCAGTCCAGGGCAAACCTCAAACCCCCTTTCCCCATCTCCCAGCAGCCACCTCCCCGTCATTATTAATATAAATAAATTTGGGGGTGTACATCTTTTCACAGGGAAAAAATAAAACATATGACTTAAAAGAGGTTTAAAATATTTTGGTTTTTTCTAGCGGTGAGGTCCATGCTGGTAGCAGGTCTGATACGAGCTGGGATCTACCTTTCAGAACTGCAGTCATGAGGATTACTCACATATCTAAAAATAAGCCCGTGCTGAAATTCCCCTGTTGGATTAAGACCTAAATCCTGCAATTGTCACTTTTCCACGAGTGTCAATGGCTTAACTAAATATACTGTCCACATTGCTGATGTTCCCAGATTGTTTCTCTTTTCCCTTTTACTAGAACTCCTCCATGTTTCTGTAAGTTTATTTCACTATTTGGTTTCCTTACTTTTTCTTTTCACCAATTCATCACCTTTCCTGCTATGTCCCTTTCCCCAGCCGTATATGATCTCTCATCCTGTCCTTTCCATTTCTTCTACAGCCTTCTCTGCCCATTTGCCACCCATTGCTTAAAACTTGGGAGAAACTACCCAAACTACACATTCCCGCAAGCGTTGAAAAAAATATGTCCAAATTGACCCTGGATTTGTGTCTCTTCCATGCAAGAGCTGATAGAAGTTTATCCAGTGTTGGGGCAATTTGCTGGTAGGGATTCTCTAATGTCTAATAAGAACTGTGCTGACATGAAGTCATTTCAAGGTGACAGTCTTTGGATCACTCTCATGAAAGAAGTGGGCTCATGGTTTAGTCACGTGTGAAGAAGAAACCAAGAGCAAACACTAGGAAGAGGCAAGGATTTCATGTGATTCCAGTGTTTTGTTCTCTACTTCGAAACAAAAAAAGGGTCATGAACAGGTTTTTAAGTGCTGATAGACACCTGGAGTTTAATGGCACCTGTGTGCAAGGAGAACATTAAACACTCTTGAAGCACAATTACCTCTACAAGCACCTTACCTGGGTGCAAACCCACCAGCTCTGGTCTTGGTTAAATTAAGGCACAAGCATAATTTCTCATAATGCAGCATAAGCTCCCCCCATCCTTATTTACAATAAAAAGGTCTCTCTGACCAGGAGGAAATAATTTTCCCTCTGTGAGCTGCTTTTTTTTTTCTGGAATGGAGAGGGTAGGATGTGACAGCAAAAAGGGCATATGGCACATTGTAAGGTGGTACTGTAGGGATGTAGGGTGTTGATCCTTTCGTTTTAGGGCCATTTGGAATGGAGAGGATAGGGTTAGGGTTAGGATTTAGGGTTTAGGGTTATGGTTAGGGTTAGGGGTTAGGGTTTAAAGTTAGGTGTTAGGGTTAGGGTTTAGTGTTAGTGTTTAGGGTTAGAATTTGTGTTAGGGGTTAGGGTTAGAGTTAGGGATAGGATTTAGGGTTTAAGGTTAGGGTTGGGGTTTAGCGTTAGGGTTAGGATTTAGGGTTAGGGTTATGGTTGTGGTTTAGGTTTAGGATTAGGGTTAGGGTTGGGGTTTAGGGTTAGGATTAGGGTTAGGGTTACAGTTGGGAGTTAGGGTTATGGTTATATCCTCCCTCACCACTGCATTGATCAGTGTCTCAGAGAGGTCTTAATTTGAGTAGTTTCCTAATGTACAGTATGTGCAAGATTAAGCTTTTTTTTCAAGAATTTGCTGGTACAATAGAAATATATTTCACAATAAGGAGAACAATTGCCGTTCTAAATATCACAGCATGAAGATACACACTTTGTTGTTCTGTTCCAAAGGACACTTCTGTTTCAAATTCCCTCCTTTCAGGAGCTTCCTCTTCTGAAATTTCTCGCTGTTGTTAAGTAGCCCAAAGGGGGATTTTGTGTGTGTGTGTGTGTGCACATGGGAAGTTTGGCATAATTCATTCAGGATATTGAGGTAATGGGGTTATTCTAAGCATGAAACAACCTAATTTTCATGCCTTTTGGAAGCTGTTCTCTTTGCTTAATTTCAAATTGTTTCCCTTTCAAAGGGTTACTCCTGTACGTTGCAGCTGATGTGGCTGATATGAGACCACGTGCTCTGGACGCCACGGCAGCACATCTGACCATCCAGGAGTGATCCTGACACAGGCACCAGGCCCTTCTCCATCACCTAGGGTAAGTCCCATCAGCGTGAGCACAAGCCATGGGTAGGGCCAAGGTGGAAACCACAGCCTCTAGTCTCCTCACTCACCCCTCCCGGAAGGCCCACTCCATCACCTGGAGGTTTAATGGTAACCCCCCAAAACAGACGGGAGTATCCTTCAAATTTTGCCTCATTTTGTTCATTGCCTCACTGGGTTGAGTGAACTGTGATTTTTACGGAGTGCACTCAGATCCTCATCTCCTCACCAAAAAGAGGAGGCAAGCAGCAGCACCTGCTCTTACAGGGGACACAACCTCCACTCCATTCCACCCACCTCATGCTAGTCCCATTAACCACAGGTTAGATACTTTGAGTGTATTTAGGGGTCTGGAAGTGAAATAGATGCCTAAAATCCCACTGACAGTACAGGGAATTAGGTGCTGAACTGGCTGAGATGCTTTTAGACCTTCCCATCCCACAGCAAACTCCTGCTGAATTCCTATAGCATATCTTTAGGGATGAAATTGGGAGTTTGACCCATGAGCTTGCACACTGTGTGTATGTTCTTTGCTGAACGAAAGCTGAGGGGTGTGAGCCTTTGAAATCCTTTCCCTCAGTTTGATAAGACAATGATTTATAACTGATTTTTGACATATCCCACTCCTTCTCACTATTATCCTGAAAGTATATGCATGATTCTGTTGGTGGTTTATGATACCTACAAACACTGCTACTATTTCAGCTAAACCCTGCATTCCTCCCACAGTACACATGATGCTGTTATTATGGGTATGTAAAACACACATGACAAGAGAGAGACAGTGATTTTGGGAGGCCAGACCCTCCATGCTCCAGCACTGAGCATTGTGCCAGGCAGAGAAGGGATGAAGGCTTGCCAATGGAGGCTTTATATCATCCCAGGGTGATGCATCTGGCAGGGGACCAGTGTAGCTCCTGGCATCCCTTCTCCCCGTCTCAGGGTGCTTCTGATTTATGCCTGGCTCCAGTGGCCCTCCAAGAGCTCTCCCAATCCAGGGACATACCTTATCTCCTGGCCATCTCCCATGATTTTCTCCCAAGCTTGGTTTTGGGCAGAGAAGTAAGGATTGCCATGCTTGTAGTTGGCATATCTTGAGATCCTAGTTATGCAGGAGGCTGTAAGCTTTATGACAGACAAAATATCTGTTTGAAATGTGAATTAATCTACGAAACAGCTACTGGTGGTGAAACTGAGCATATATGTCCCTGGCAGCCAAGAAGGGGGCATTCCCAACCCCCGAAGCTCACAAAACAAAACAGAATTACACTGAAAATTTAACTCCAAACTGTGAAATGACAACCAAAAGAAAGGCTTTTGTTTTCCCTCTCCTTTTTTTTCCTCTTGAACTGAACAGTACCTAACTGTTTAACATGCAGGGGAGGATTAGTTATGTAGGGCTCTTGTGTAGGTAAAGCACCACGTCCTTGGCCCTCTGCCCACATAGCGCAGTGCGGGATCTCTTGTTACAAATTGCAGCTGTGTAACATAACAGGAAACGTGGGGCTTTAAGTTATTCCACTGGAAAGATTAATTATTTGGAAAATAGTTATGCAGCAGCTTTGTGTATTTTTGGAGCAAAGGTGACCAGCACCTTCTTCAATTTAAAGAAAGAAAGTCACTGGGAAGGAAGAAAAAGAGGAGCTCTGGGGAGTAGAAGAGTTGTGGGACAATTTTATTTTAATTTTTTTTTTAAATAATATTTGAGTCATCTGCTGTCATGGAAGGAGTAAAGCTGAGCTTCAAAAAGGACAGCCCTGGCAGGGTGAGGGTGGTGGAGGAACGAGACTTGTTGGATTCAACTGGACCTTTACCTTTCCCATCCAAAATTCCATTCATCTCCTTGAGGGGAAGATGCAGGAATCCTGCTGATGGGGGAGACAGATGAGAAGCGAGTTTGGAGGCATAGGCTCAGCATGGTGAGTCATGGTCTCCTCAAAACATGCTGCAAACAGCCTGTGGTAAGACACCATATTCTGGAGAGCCTCCTCCCTCCAGGCAAACACTCCTGATAAGGCAAATACAGTGTCTAGAGGGGAACAGAGGGGCAGAGAATGGGGTGACAAGTAATATCTCCCCCTCATGTTGCAGAAATAGCGTGGCCAGCAGGACCAGGGCAGTGATCATCCCCCTTACTTGGCACTGATGTGGCTTCACCTTGAATCCTGTGTTCCATTTTGGGCCCCTCACTACAAGAAAGACATTGAGGTCCTGGTACATGTACAGAGAGGGTCAGTAAAGCTAGGGAAGGAGCTGGAGAAGCATTGGAAGAGGCTACCCTGGGAACTGGTGGACTCACCATCCCCAGAGGTATTTAAAAGACATGTGGCACTTGGGAACATGGTTTAGTGGTGGCCTTGGCAGTGCTGCGTTAACGGTTGGACTTGAAGACCCTAAAGTTCTCTTCCAGCTTAAAACAACTTCATGCTTCTGTGTCTGCCTGTCCCTGAGCTTCTTTATATAGCTGAGTTCACAGGATTTTAATTTGCTCCTCTGCATGTGAGCGATCACCCCAATTAAAGGAAACCACTGAAACAGCCGAGGCGCTGCTGCAGTGCGTGGGCATGGGCCACAGCCAAGCTCTGCCATTGCCTCTGCACATGCTTCCCAGTGACTTCAGAGAGATCTGTGGCCAAAGCAAAATGTCTCCCTGATCAGGATTCCTCCCAGCATCCAAGTTTGCTTAAATACTGGAGCCCTCTGGAGGGATGTGGTTTGGATAAAGAAGCGGTAGCTATTTTTAGGCAGCACAATGGACCTCTTAGTATAAGTTTTTCCACTCAGACACTTAACCCATGGCCATTTTGCAGGAGCAGCTATCCCAGAGCTAGCTTGGAGCTAACCTGGTCTCCTGGGACTTTTGCCCACGGCTTTGATGGAGACCTGGTGGTCCCTCTCTGTTTGCTGAGCTAGAGCTGCCAAAACGAAAGTCCCGAGGGAGAAACCCTTCTGCATGAATATCTCCGTGGGTTTCGGGATGAACCTAGTGAAAACAGTGACTTCTGGCCTGGCACTTGTGCTCTTGGACTTCTCTCCTCTCCTGCAGGCAGAAGGAACAGGAAAGAAGTGCCCCAGGAGCAACAAGATGTAGAACCCAAACCGTGTCCGTCTTCCCTCCTTCCATCAACATGCTGGGGAAGCCTGTTTTCAAAGCAGCCCATTTTTCACGATCCACACCGGGATAAGGATGATTAATAATAGATTAATAATAGCAAGAGGCTTCATTCAAGGTATAAATGTCCCGTAATTGATGCAGGACAGTCCATTATTTTCAATTTTTACATTTCAGGTCCTGGCAAAGCACAGCATCAGTTTAAGAAGGGGCATAAAGAAAGTTTCTTTTAAAATCAAGAATGCCTCCTACGTAAGTAGCAGACCAAACAGAGAGAGCAGTCTCTTAACTTTCCAAGTTTTTTATTTCTGCCTCATTTGCTGCTACCTCAGACTAACCAAAAACTCTGTGTTTGTCTAATATAAAAACCCCTATTTTTGCAAAACTCTTGAAGCCACAGTAGTTTAGCTCTACCACAATAATTTGCCACTCTACTATAAAAAATGTTAATATATGAGAAAACCGAGTGGATATCTAAGGAAAAAAAAGAGCAGGAAATTATTTAATTTAATGTAGAGACATTTCAGTGCACTTGATAGAAGACAGAAGGCATATTTTTCAACAGCCAAAAAAATAACACTAATAGAAGGCTACTTTCTTCACTGCATCTGCACCTCATGTGGCTGTTGGCTCTTTTATACCCATAAATGCATCCCCAAAGCAGATATCCACAAAATCCTTCTGGTGTGGGACATGAAGAATCCCACTGCTCCATAGCTGTAACTCCTGCCAGGAGAAATATCTCCTCTGTCTTTTGGGCCATTGACTACAGGGACAACCCAGGATGACAAAACTCTTTATTTTCACTCCAATTTTTCAGACAACTGCTTGAAGGTGGGTGAGACAAACAGAAGGCAAAAGTGAGGTGTGTGGGGAAAAGGTCAATGCGTAAACCTTTTCCAAGGAAAAAAGAAGTCACTGTAAATAGCAGAAGGGTGGTTAGGTCTGAGGTTAGCAAAGAGTGCAGCTGAGAAACAAGGACAGCATAGATAAGCTGAGAAGCTTTCAAGAAACCAAGTCTTTTTGGAAAAGCAACCAATCTTCTACATTCGACAGTCACCTGAAGACAGAAGGTGCCTGGAAGAACAAGATTTTGGTGCCAGCTCGTGAACGACCTCATTGTGCAACCAAAACTGACATCAGAGAGGTTGGTTGACACAATAGTCTTTTGAGTTTGCCAAAGAGCCAGATGTTCCTTGCCATGGGGAAATTATCTTCCACACCTGGGCATCTGGTTCCTGTAGCTGTCAGTGAAAGAAGGGCACAGGCACATTGTATGGAGGGGCAGGTGGCACACTGCAACAGCTTTCCCAAATGATTACCAAGAGGAAGTATTACAACACTGAATTTGGCTGAAATGATACAGACAAACACTGTGAACATGCTCTGTGAGCGTGGCTCAGGGAAACACTGAAATTATTATTTATCTCTTGATATTTCAGAGTGCTGGGGCAGAGGATTTAAAAAATGAAGGATTATTTGGCAATAAAGCCTGTTTCTGGTGCTTTGGAGCAGATCCTTAAGTGAGCAGGCAGGCTATGAGTTATCCTGTGCCCACTCACACTGATTCATACCCTAAGGGGTGAACACCAAGCCCTTGCTAACCTTCCTGCAGGGTTGAGCATTTCAGAAGCTAATCTAAGAAAAAGTGAATGGCTTCAAAAGTAAGACAGAAAAATAGCAATTTTCTTTAAACTCCATTCGAGCAATGAGCAAAATGCTTTAGAGGCTGTTGCAAGTCTGGCATCTCAGTTATCTGCTGGGCCCAGACTGTTGCCTTCATAAAGCTCTGTGAGGTCCTTCCCTCAAAGAGTGCATTTTCCAGGTGAGAAAAGCAGTGTGAGTACAGGAACAATGGCTCCAGGAGCAAACCCCTTTCTCTTGGGAGAGGGTTATCTGTTGCAGGTCCCCACAGGGCAGAAGTTACACCAGCCTCAGTGCTCCCCATCCTGTGTCAGTGTTTCCAGCCAGTCCTTCCTACCCTTCCCTGGCTGCGGCTCCACCACCACCCCACTTTGGCCCTTGCCAACCTCCATGGAGCTAAAAAAAGGTCTTAAGAACAGAAGTCTGGAAAAATCGGGAATGCTTCCTAAAATCCTGGCTTGTGTGACATCCATCTGCTTAGAGCACACATTAGCGGGTTGTTTCTTCTAAATTGAAAGCTGTGATAAACTCAGCTGCTGTCGGCTCCATCACCATCCTTATCCTTTGGAGTTAATTTGCTGAGATGAAAGGGGCTGTTCCCACTTCATAGATTAACTACTGGCCCGAGTTGCCTGCATGCTGGGGCAGTCTCTGCATCCCAGTGTAACACATCGCGGGTCTTTTTGATTTTCCCAGGTCTGCCAAGGGAGCAGGGTGGGGGTGTGAGTGGCACTGGGCGTCCTCAGGTTGCAGCTTGGACCACACGTGGTGGACCTGCTCGGCTCCTGAGCGCTGCTGCTGTAACCACGGTGGAGCCTGGCAGACGTCTGAGCCACCGACACCGGCAATTAAGTGTAATTATCCAAGGGGGGGGAGTGCCTGTTAAATGGAAACACAGCCCTGCCACAAGTGCTGATGTTCAGAGGTAAACACAGAGCTGAGTGGGGAAATAGCAGTCAACTCTCTCTGAATTTTTAATTTTTTTTTTTTTTTTTTTTTACACAGACTTGCTCACTGTTACAGAGCTGAGCCTTAGAGATTAGGGGTTTTTACAGAAACTGTGTTCAGGTGTATGAGGGACACCCCACTCCCCACCAGATGCCATACCAGGATGAGGATTTGGCCACATCCTCTGTGAAGAATCACCCCAGCAAATCTTACCTAGGGTGAGATTAGTGAGACATGGCCACAAGGAAATGAGTAATCTCTCAAACTCTCAGTGTGGTGGGAATTAGGATGGAGAAGGTGAGGTGAACATCCAAAGAATGGGTGAAGATGGATCATGAAAACTCAGAGCTCCCCATGTTACAGTTTGTATGTGTTTTCGGTCACCTTGGGTGGGGCTGAGCAGGAAAGGTAAAACAATGACCTAGATAACATAACTGGGCAAAACAAAGGAGAAGATATTTGTCGAGGAGTAGCTCGTGGCTGGCTCCAGCCAGGCTGCAAAGAGTTTACTCTTCTCAAGGCTAAATGTGAGATGAAAAGGAAGATCTCAAATATTGGAGGACCCCAGAGCC